>NC_142782.1:24047794-26447794 GCF_988280905.1 Pimephales promelas
GTTATCAAATATTAAGAAATTAAATTTTTAAAGACCATTTAAACCTGTTTTTCATTCAACAAGTTTTTTAATTAAAAATAAATAAAAACACACGTCTATATTACTAACCTATACATTTCTATATTACTAACACAGCAGTATCGGTCCAGACTGGCCAAGAGGGAACTTTGTGAACGATATCTATCCAACCAAGTGGGGACTTTGTGTGTGTGTGTGAACAATGAAGTGAACTGACAGTGAAATCTGTCTTCATTACAGTTACATTATATATCTATTATATAAACTATATATATATATATATATATACTGTGTGTATATATATATATATATATAAATCTTTTTTTGACATGGACATACAATTACATTGGACGAGCCATATGCATTTGTTTTTAGTGATTATAGCATACATGCTAATTTTCAACACCTGTCCACGGGAGGCTTTTGAAAATAAAATAAAATACAGTAACAAGGGAGAAAAAATAAATAAATAAAAAATAAAAACAGCAAGTATCAGAATCAGAAAGTATTAGTAATAGACTATGCATGTGAGCACTGTTGTTTAGTGTATATATATATATATATATATATATATATATATATTCACACAGGCATCAGAGATCAAAATATGCATGCATTGTAAATATATATATATATATATATATATATATATATATATATATATATATATATATATATATATATATATATATGCATTGTAATCCAACTCACATTTTGTTTGACAATTTCTGTTTTTAAAGTTAATTCAACTATTTAACATAAAAATGTTTTTTACAACTAATGACCACACTGTTTTGTGTGGATAAACAAATACAACATAATATTAAAAAGAGAAAGAGAATGACCAAACCATTAGTTATCAAAAATTAAGAAATTAAAATTTTAAAGACCATTTAAACCTTTTTTTAGGTTTTTTTAAAAAAAAAGTTTTTTAATTAAAAATAAATAAAAACAAGAATTACACTATCTACTGTTAACTCCAGTTTGTTACATTATCCATGTTTACAATACTGTACAAAATTACTGTAATCCTAATTTTCCACTTTGGTATAGATGGTGATTAAACTGAGACTAACACGAACACTTGTGTTGGTGTTTAGTTAATTAGGAATAATTTTGTACAGTGTTGTAATACTAGATAGAGAAATGAAGACAGACACACATGGACAGAGAGAGAGAGCAGAGGACCTGTAGACACTGTGATCCACAGCACAGAGGATGAGCAACACTTTCTGCTCTTCTATCCCAAATATACTAATATAAGAGAACCTTTTCTGCCCAGATTTGAAACCTTGATCCCATCATTCTTTGAACTAACTGACACCGAAAAAAAATTTCTTTTTGCTCTTACAAAATGATAGTACAGCTGCACTAGCGGCTAAATATGTGTTAGCTATTGACAACGCTAGAGAAAGCTAATCTCTCGAGTGACCCAATGTATTTATTTATTTATTAAAATGTATTTACAATGCTACATATGACATGATTTATAACTGTATGTTTATTATTTATATATAATTTGTGGATGCTTTGAATTTAATTATTACCAAACCATCAGTTTTAAAAAATTACAATATTTGATTTGCTTGAGGAAAGAGCATTTGCATCTGTTTTTCATCAAAACGGGGTAAAAAAATACCGTACGATCAGACGGTAACAGTTCAAAAGCACGAGAAGACGCCTCTAATCATTCATAACATTATTTGCCTTATTTACTCAGTAGCATTTCGATGTCAACAAATAATTCAGAATATCATAACTTTCGATTTCAATGAAATTCATTCTCTGTTGTGGCTTATACTTACGGTATATGATCGGTCCACACTTCCCATTTAAGTTTATTGTCAAAAAAAACAAGATATCGAAAATGTGGCTGCCTTATAATTGAAACATAATTTATACTCATATCCTTTTTTGTTTCCTTTGTTACTACAGAGATAGTCAGTGTTTGAAATATTGCTAAATTTAAATACAACCAAACATATGTCACTCCTTACCATCTATTGCAAAATAAATAAATAAAATAAATAAAAAAATTCAACAAAATGCAAACCAAACCATGTTGAATGAAATCAAGTAAATGTTTATTCAAAGTCCACATTAGAACATTCATTAATTTAATCTTACCAGTAAGATTGTCCCTGAAAGGAGTAGAAATATAAAAAAACTGCATCTTCAGCTGAGTAGTCTTTGAGCAGGGTCTCTCCTTCAGATCCAGCCATGTGTCTTCCAACATACTCCAGTAGGAATTCACCTGGCTCAATATGTTTTGTGGCGATTACTCCAAAACCTAATAAATTGGGTATAAATAAGTGTAAATTAAGTATGAGAAAAGATTCATAAAGTTGTTAAGGTTGTCTAAACTGTTTTAAATGGTAGCCCTGCTTGGAAAACAAATACGATATCTACATCTAAAAGTGCAAAACTACAAAACTCATATGTATCATGACACTGAATATTGATAATTTCCATTGTTAAACAGGCCCCCGGAGTCTAACTGGCAGTTACATACAAATAATATCAAGATCACTCGCACATCTACACAATGGAGTTTAATTTAGAGACATCAGCAGCTAGCATAAATACAGGCAGGAAAACAGATATAAATCCACCTTTAACTGATTCAATCATGTTTTTTTGTTTCTCTTGTGTTTTTTTTAACAGCCTGTTGTTTTTAGCTACACATTTTAAACCCAACCATTCGACATTATTTAGAGACCAAACTTAGCTTTTAATTAAGTTTTGCAAAGTCATACTGATGGCAGAATTGAATGCTGTAACTTACCTTTCTCTTCACACATTAATTTTTTCTCGAATGTGTCTTTATCTTTCCCCGAAGCAATGAAGTACAAGGCTTCCTTTTCAGGAGAAACTCTTTTGGGTCTCATTTTCCTGTGAAATATAAGAACATTTTATGCAGGATATAGTGCATATGCTAAGTAAAAAAAAAATAAAAATAAAAAAAAATACTCTAAAAAAAACTCCTTAGAATTGTGTAGACAATAACTTATTGAAAAGATGACAATGTGGCTGATAATTTACTACATTTTTACTATACTTTTTATATCAAGTATTTTTATAAAATCATTTTAAAAAGAAACTGAATATCAATAATACCAATCTGCATGCACATTTACATTGTAAGAGGATGCAAAAACATTGTATAATGTTAGCATTTACAAATCATCATAAAATGAAGTTAGAATGTACAACTTACCTTTTACTTCGGAAAGAAAAAAGTGAGATGAGAAATGGCTCAGTGCGCTTAGGATCTTGGGATCTTGTAGGTAGATAAATCTTTAAACTATAATAGAAAGATAACTCTCCAATGTAGGAAACAATCTCGTTGAAGTCTTCTAAAGTTGTGCTCTTCCAAATGCCAAACATGAAGTGTGAATTAGGAACCTGGAATATAGATATACGTTCTGCTATCTGAGGAGTGATTGGGCCATCGGATAAACCACAGTTAGCCAACATTACTATTGGTTCTGTTATGCAAATGTTTTGTGATTGAAATCAAATAGCTAGATTACACTGTAAAAAATTTCTTGTCAAATTAACAGTAACTTACTGGCAACAATTATCCAGTACTTGCTGTATTTCATTTAACAGTAAAATTACCGTAACACTAACTACAGTACTGTTAAGCATACTGCAAATTAAATAACATTATTTTACTGTAATTTCTTACCATATTGAAGTACAGAATTACACTGTTAATTTTTAATAATACTGTATAGTATGAAATGTTATTGTATTTATTTTATAGTGCTACTGTGTAACCTGTAGAAAATCTGTAGAAATATTATTTTAACTGTTAATGGGAAATAGAAAAAAGAACAATTGAAGCTTTAACTGCACAAGGTTTATTGTGTATTTTCAAACACATTAGTACATTTACATAATATACATTTAAATACATTAATACAATTAAATACATTAATAATAAAAATGTAATATAATACAATAAAAATCATGCATGACAATCATGAACAATTATGCATAAATACATGCAAAAATTATCATGAACAGGTAAAATAGAAAAGATTAAAGGGGTGCTATCTGATCAATCTATTAGAAAGATAGTTCATAACAACTCATCCACCCACTCCCTGCTGGGGTAAAACAGCTTAAACTAGTCTAAGATTGTCTATTGGTTTGAGATAGACTGTCTAACTGGTCAGTTGCTGATTTTAAAGGGTTTTTGGCTGCTTTCTATCTAAGGGACCAGATTTGCAGGGCTGGGAGACACATATAAACTTATAAACTATAAAAGCTTTGACGAGTAAACCACCAATCCAGATGAGTATAACAAAATGACAAGTTATCCAGTGTCCTTTAAAAAAAAATAAAAATAAACACAAAACAACCTCATCATGCACATGTGCCATGAAAAACTTGCATTACGGTATCAATAATTATTTATATGCAGACTTATGTTCTAACTTTTGCAATAGGAAGTTTTCTATCCAAGCTTTTATGCAATTAAACCTTAAACTGTACTGTAACGTTTATTTTCACACAACAATTCTAAACAACTTGCAGATAGACAAAATTCACAGATGGATAAAAATCCGTTTAAAATGTTCTCAGTGGGTCAGTACTGGACCAAGGTATAGTAGTAGTAGTTAGATAAATAGAATAATTAAATTAGATTAGATTTACAATTCATCGGTTGTCAAGATGGATAGGGGTCTTCTTAACATGCACAGCTCACACCTGTGGAAAAGGAGAACAGACAAGACAGTTAAAATATAGTACGTTTTTGTTGTTGTTTTGGCTAAACAGCAAAAACAGACAAAATGATGTCTAAAGTGTAATTCACTTAATACTAAAATCTTGTTTGTTGGACTGTTGTTTAAAATCAATTCATTTACGATCACGTGAAAACGTAGGCTAAATCTTGCTTGTGTGATACTAAGTTACATGACTTAAAAAAAGATTGACAAGGCATCGTTCCCTTCAAATGAGTACATGTCAGTTTACACATAGTAAAAAAAAAAAAAAAAAAAAAAAAAATGATATTATAGCCGACAATACTGTAGTATATGCAGTGAATGGTTGCTACCGGAACACCCCCAGGCAGTTTGTGTAGTTGGTATGACCCGGGGTTATTTTGTTGTTGTTGATTCTAAGTTCGCTAGTAAAGTGTTCAACACCAGGCTAACTCCCTCGTGTATGTGTCGTTAATGATAACCAAAGATTAACAAAGACCACAACAAATACTGTAAATGTCACACATAGCTTTGTATTTTGGACAAAAATACACCTTGGGCGCTTTCCGCGGTCCAACTTTATCACTGAGGTAACGTTATAATGGCAGAACGCCAGGTCAGGATTTACACGAAAGTAAGCGTGAAAAAATCAATAAGAGGAATCGGCACTTTAATTTTATAACAATAAATCCGAATCCTAACCTTGGATGTCCGATTTCAGGATACATTTATCGATTATCAATTCCTAACCCCTGTAAGTCATAAAATAATGAACGTGCAGGCGCTTCCACCGACTTAACGTGGTAAATAATAACAAAATGATTAGACCATTTTGACCGTATAAGAGGTTACATATGAAATATATGTTAATAAAATCACATTTAATCAAGTAAGGCTATCAACATAAAAGAAATCCGCGTCTGACTTATACAGACGTTATCGAACATTCCGCGGCCACTTCTTTCTAACGGTAATCTGTTAACTCTATGGTTTGCATAAAAATATGAATTACTAACCAGATGTATGGCGAAAACGTTGCCGACCGACAGCGACGCGATGCACGGCCTGCGTGTTCTTACAGAGGGAAGGGAACGTCTCGGTTACGTATGTAACCCTCGTTCCCTGAGTAGGGAACGGAGACGTTACGTCAGAAGTGACGGAGATTGGGGGTTTCGCATAGAAAGCCAATCCTCTTCGAGTATTAAAACACGAGCCAATGGCATGCAATGCCTTGGGGCTGCGGAAATTTGCATAGCGTACTCCGCCCTACTCCGTGAGTATAAAAGGAGGAAGTGAACGCAACCGCAGTATGTCTTCGCTGAGGAGCCAAGACTGAACTCGGCCTCTACCCAGCGATACAGCAGAAGTGGCAGGGAGACGTAACGTCTCCGTTCCCTACTCAGGGAACGAGGGTTACATACGTAACCGAGACGTTCCCTTTCGTAGTCACTTCGAGTTACGTCAGAAGTGACGGAGATTGGGGGTCTGTGCCATCACGCCATCTTCAAGCTGTCTTCCAGTGCCCTGCGAAAGACTGAACCCCCGAGCCTTACCTCTTTTTTTTTTTTTTTTTTTTTTGGGGATCCGACTTTGACACAGGATTACCAAGGTACACTGGGAAACATATCCCGAAGGGGACATGCTACCAGCTGCCTACCGAAGGGAGGACTTAAGAATACACATATGGCCACATAGGAACGCATATGGAACACTGGAGTACCAACCGCAGGTGGCTACTGATTTAAACTCCAGGGGTGGCAGATGGCTTGCCAAGGGAAGACACATGCTCAGAGAGGCTTACAGTGGATAATACACATGAGACGGTTACCATGGGGAACCGTGCGCATGGAGGCACCTAGCTAGCATCCAGAGCCACGCAGTGGTGCCCGCATCGTCGGTGCTGGAGGACTCAAGACTTCAATGGAAGAACTGAGGAAATATCGCACTTATCCAGTCCGGGGAGTGGAGTGGCGAGCAAGCGAAGACACCTGAGCGGATCCAGAACTGGCCGAAACGAGTACGTGAGAGGATACCGGCTCAATTCGCAGATTATAGAATCTGGCGAAGGTGTTGGGTGTCGCCCAGCCTGCAGCTCTGCAGATGTCTGTTAGCGAGGCGCCGTGCGCTAAAGCCCAAGAGGAGGCTACACTCCGAGTGGAATGGGCCGTCACACCAAGGGGGCACGGAAGGCCTTGCTGCTGGTAAGACAAAGCAATGGCATCCACTAACCAGTGGGACAGCCGTTGCTTTGAGAGAGCCCTTCCCTTCTGGCTCCCCCCATGACAGACAAAGAGCTGGTCTGAGGTCCTGAAACACTGCGTTCTGTCGACATAGGTGCGGAGAGCACGTACCGGACAGAGCAGTGCCAAGGCTGGGTCTGCCTCCTCCAGGGGCAGCGCTTGCAGGTTCACCACCAGGTCCCGGAGGGGAGTGGTAGGAACCTTGGGCATATATCCAGGCCGGGGTCTCAGGAATACGTGAGAGTAAGCCGGCCCGAACTCCAGGCACACTTCGTCAACAGAGAGTGCGTGCAGGTCCCTTACTCTCCTGATGGATACCAATGCAATCAGGAGTGCTGTCACATAGGACAGGGCAAAAACTCTACCGACTGCAAAGGCTCCAGGGGAGGCCTCTGCAGAGCACCCAGGTCTACTGAGAGGTCCCCAGAGGGCAGGAGGGGAGGGAGGCGGATTTAGCCCCCTCACTCCCCTCAGGAACCTGATGACCAGGTCATGCTTCCCATAGACTTACCTTTCACTGCATCATGAGACGCGGCAATGGCCGCGACATAATCCAAAGGGTGGAGGGCGACAGCCTGCGCTCCAACCCCTCTTGCAGGAAGGAAGCATGACTCCGATCGAACATCTCCGGGGGTCTTCTCAGCGAGAAGAACACCAATTGACGAAGAGGTTTCACTTCAACG
Source organism: Pimephales promelas (assembly GCF_988280905.1). Classification (NCBI taxonomy): domain Eukaryota; kingdom Metazoa; phylum Chordata; class Actinopteri; order Cypriniformes; family Leuciscidae; genus Pimephales; species Pimephales promelas. Next base: position 24,055,451 of record NC_142782.1, read on the forward strand.
CATAAAGGTGTCACGTGGACGACGCTCTTGCGGAAGTGATGGTTGCCGCCACCGAAGGTGGCAGCGAACTCAAACCTGCCTCGTCCCGTCCTGGAGCCACACGTGCAGCCTCCAAGATCGGGACGAGGGTGCCACAGAGTGCCCCGTCTCTGAGAGAGTAGGTCCGGTCTCAGAGGAATAGGCCAAGGAGGTGCTGTCGCGAGGAGCAAGAGTTCGGAGAACCACGTCTTGGTGGGCCAGTAGGGGGCTACCAGCAAGACCTGCTCCTCGTCCTCCTTGATCTTGCACAACACCCGTGCAAGGAGGCTCACTGGGGGAACGCACACTTGCGTGGGCCCCGTGGCCAGCTGTGCGCCAGCGCATCCGAGCCGAGAGAGCCGCGGGTCAGAGAATAAACTGGGCGCAGTGGGACGAGTCCCGAGAGGCGAACAGGTCTAACTGTGCCTCCCCGAACTGGTCCCAAATCAGCTGGACCGACTGGGGATGGAGTCGCCATTCGCCGGAGATGGGACGGGCCCGGGACAGCTCGCGGCTGCCCGGTTCCGGTCTCCAGGAATGTAACTGCACAAAGGGACCTCAGGTGCTTCTGACTCCATATCAAGAGGTGGCGGGCGAGCTGCGACAACCGGCGCGAGCGTAGACCCCCCCTGGTGGTTGATGTACGCTACTGCCGTAGTGTTGTCTGAGCGGACAAGCACATGCTGGCCCTAGAGCACGCTCGGAAGCGGTGCCGGGCGAGCCGTACTGCCAACAGCTCGAGGCAATTGATGTGCATGAGGCGCTGGGCTCCTGTCCAGGAACCGGCGGCTGCATGCCCATTGCACATGGCACCCCAACCCGTGGTAGACGCATCCGTGGAGACAACGAGATGCCTGGAAACTCGCTGACTAGGGACCCTGTCCGTAAAAAGCTGAGGTTCGACCACGGGAAGAAGGATCGGCGGCACGTCGGAGTCACTGGAACTCGGAGCGAGCCGCGATGCCATGCCCACCTCGGGACTCGATCGCGAAGCCACAGCTGAAGCGGTCTCATATGAAGCAAACCGAGCGGCGTTGCCGCGGCCGCGGATGCCATATGCCCCAGGAGCCTCTGAAATAGTTTCAGTGGAACCGCACTCTTGCCCTCGAACTGTCGAAGACAAGCCAGCAGTGAGTGCGCGCGCTCGTTCGTGAGCTGCGCGGACATGGCGACCGAGTCTATCTCCATGCCGAGAAAAGAGATCCTCTGCACGGGGCAAAGTTTGCTCTTTTCCCGGTTGACCCGAAGGCCCAGACGGGCTAGGTGCCGTAGCACCAGGTCTCTGTGTTCGCAAACCTGAGCTCGAGAGTGTGCTAGTAACAGCCAGTCGTCGAGATAGTTCAGGATGCGAACCCCGTGTTCGCGAAGGGGAACAAGGGCTGCCTCGACGATCTTCGTGAAGACGCGAGGGGACAGAGCTAACCCGAATGGGAGAACGGCGTACTGGTATGCCTGGCCCTCGAGGCAAACCGAAGAAACGGTCTGTGTCGAGGGAGAATGGAGACATGGAAGTACGCGTCCTTCAGGTCGATCGCTGCAAACCAATCCTGATACCGAACACATTCGAAAATGCGTTTGGCCGTGAGCATTTTGAACGGTAGTCGATGGAGAGAACGGTTCAAAATGCGCAGGTCCAGGATCGGTCGTAACCCACCGGTCTTTCTTGGGGACAATGAAGTAGGGGCTGTAAAGCCCGGACCTCACCTCGGCTGGAGGGACCGTCTCGATTGCACCCTTCGCCAGCAGGGTCGCAATCTCCGCTCTCAAGACTGGGGCATTGCCACCAACCATCGTGGAGCGAACTCCCCTGAAGCGGGGAAGAGACCGTGCGAACTGAATCGCGTAGCCGAATCCGATCGTTCTGATGACCCAGCGGGAACCCCGGGAAGCGCTAGCCAGGCTTCCAGGAAGTGAGCCAACGGGGTCATGCGAACCACAGACGTCCCCCCGGAGGGGCAGCGAGGCGGGTCGACCGGCATGCGTGCAGGAGTTACCCCGTCCGGATGCACCGTCGAAACCCGCTCCCCGACAGAAGAGACCAGGGAAGGCAGAGCGTTCCACGGGGGTCTGTTCTGCCGGGGGTCTGGCGACAGAGGGGGAAGGGATTGGCGTAGCCCGGGGACGACACACGCACCCTTCCGCGCCCTCCGAGACAGAGAGGAATGAACGGGGCGACGCACTGGACGTCGTGCGCGCTCATTCCAGTCTGTGTGCTCAATGACAGTGTCAGCTTTTCCTCAACCAGCTCAGGGAGCTAGCTAGAACAAAAGATTCTCCACCGGCCCTCCACCGGGGAAGGAGGGGCCCTGCCACCGCCTCCTGAGAAAAACCATGACACTATCACTGAGCGGCCCGCCTCAGGAACATCGCTTCGCCTGGCATCTAGCGGGGCACGCGGCCTGAGGGGGGCTCTTTTCTTGGGACGCTTACCTGTGGCCTCCTCCGCGACGCGAACCGGCTGAAGGCTGCTGCTGGGGCCGCGTGGGAGGGAAGGGAGCCGCAGGGGGGCGTCCTCGGCGGCGAGCTGGCGGAGGCGTCCGAGCCGACGGCTGGTTGGAGGCAGCAGCTGGCCGTCGGGGCAGAGAAACCGCCTTCGTCTGCTCCTAGGCGGCCGAGAAGTGCTGGGCAAAGTCCTGGACCGCACCGCCGAACATTATGATGCTCCTGGACCACAGCGGTGGGCATCACCTGACCAAGGGAGCGAGCGACCGCCTCCGTGACCCGTTTAAGGACAAGGTAGGCGACAGGCTCGCAGCTCGCTCGGTCCGTCACCTCCTCGTGCACATTCCTGAGCAGCTAGCTTTGTAGGTGCTCATCATATGCAGGGCGGAGGCCGCCTGTCCCGCCGCTCTACAGAATCGCGCCGCCATAGACGACGAGAACCCATAGGCTTTGGAGGGGCATCTGAGAGCAACCGCCGGTTGACCGGGGGAGCCCCAGCGTACCCACAGACAGCCGCATCGCCGAGGGGAGGAAGGGCGGGGAACTAAGCACGCTTTTTTATTTATTTATTTTTTTTTTATTTATTTATTTTTTTTTTTTTAGTGCGTGTCAGTTCCGCATGCAACTCGGGGAAAAAAGGAAATTGGGGTTGGCCGTGGCCGTAAGGCGGCAGCGTTACCCAAAAACCAATTATTCAGCCGCGAGAGATCGGGGAGGGGCGGAGTTCCACCCCCACCCGATGCTCACGGACGCCCGAGATAGCACGGCCATCATCGCGGGATCAGACACGGCGGCGCTGACGCTCCCGAGGGAGGCAACGCGGCCGCATCCTCACTTCCCGAGGAGTCAAGCCCGCCTAGTGATGCTGTGATCGACATCGCATCATCATCTGGAGCGCTGCCCGAAGCAGCCGGTGCCACCGAAGAAGCAACCGACTGAATCGAACTAACGCTCGCTGGCTCTCGCACTGAGGCGGGAGGTGTGGCCCGAGGAATCGTCGGGGCTTATCCCACACCATCACCGTAAATCACCAGGTCCCCGGGTCGACGGGCCCCCTATGGAGGAAACCGATCGAGCGGGGGGGACCGGGACTCTCACTCAAGTGAGATCATTGAGTCTCGACCTCAGTGTAGAGATGGTCATGTTCCCACAGAAGGAAAATGAGTCATCCACGAACGCTGCTGCTGCATGCTGAAATGCCCAGGCATACAAAGCAGCGATCGTGACCATCAGATGACGACAGAAATCAATCACACCCAGAAGAGCACGGGCGAACCGTCTTTAAAAAGACGTGCGCGTGCAGCTCTTTCAATGAGAGGAGGAAATTCACTCTTTCAGCGCTGAAGCGACCAGGGAGAAGCGCAAAGTCTGGCAGACCACTGCTCAGATCGCAGGCGATGCAGAATCTCGCTGGGTACCGCCGTCACACCAACACTGAAGAGGACGCTCGTCTCGAAGAGTCTTGAACAGTGCTTTCAGGAGTGAAGAGGTTCTCTTGGCTCCGAAGCGAAAACATACTGCGGTTGCGTTCACTTCCTCCTTTTATACTCACGGAGTAGGGCGGAGTACGCTATGCAAATTTCCGCAGCCCCAAGGCATTGCATGCCATTGGCTCGTGTTTTAATACTCGAAGAGGATTGGCTTTCTATGCGAAACCCCCAATCTCCGTCACTTCTGACGTAACTCGAAGTGACTACGAAAGGGAACTGAAGAGTTCTTCATAAAATGGCAGCTTGTTGTGGTTATTTTTCGCGGTCATTTCGTACTAATGTATTTGAATTTACAGTAACATCCCAAATGGCTACATTGAAGAGTAGACTATCATACTATATTAAAATGTCTAGAATATATTAAATTGAATATAGAAATCGTGGTCAGCTATTCTAAATAACTTTAAAGTTATTATTAGCTATAGAATCCGTTTGCATACACATTATAAGAATTATTACTTACCAGATGAAGAAGTTGCAGGTCGGCAGAAAAGACAGCAGCACCACTGACACGACAGAGAAACTTCCAAAGTCAAATATGCTCTCATGCACACCCCACTGACATAAATTATGTCATAAATTATGACTGTTAATGGTCAACCAGTGCTACATTTTTATTTTAAATGTAAGAATAACATTAGTAGGCTAGCAATTTTACCCGTGGAACTGTGTGTGGTGTTTTTCGCGGTCAATTGCACTGTATTTAGATTAACAGTAACCGATAATTTCCCAGAATGCATTGCAATTCTACAGTAACATACTGTCAACTGTGTGCACAGTACATAACTGTTGAAAAAACAATTTAATACTGTCAAAACAACTAAATCTACTGTAACTTACTGTACATAGATTATACAGTAAGAAACTGTTGAGAAAAACAGTATAATCCTGTGAAAACAACAGAAATCATTTACAGTGTAACATAAGGGTAGAATCTGTTGGTAAATTAGTTTTAAATCCAGTTGTAAACATCAACTGGATCAGGAAAAAGTACTTTTCATTATTAGTATTATTTTGCATGCATTTTAAATAGACCACAGAACACAAACCTATATCAATGGCAGATAAAACATGATAAAGTTAATAAAGGAAAAGTTCAAAAATAATATCAAACTATGGGATGGTGCAGCATTTAAAGAAAGTAGGCGATATACAATTAATTTACTAATTAAAAGATTTTAAAAGACAGAAAAAAGTAATTTACCACAATGTAAAAAAAATAAATAAATAAAAAATCTGCTCATTTATAAATCAAATGATGTTATAGGGATGTAGCAGATTACCATGGGCATTCATATTTTTGTTGGTTTAACTAAACCTTTATACCACATCTGAAACGAAAGCTCATATTAATAGTACATCTTGTTGAATCTCTCAAAAAATACATGCAGAGTCCTCAGAGTGTTTTAAGTATAGGATGACTTGTTTAAGCATATGTATTTTTAGGTCTAAGGTAAACTTTCACAGCCTGGCCTTTGAAGCCGTTCTCCATAGAGATGCTAATGTCCTGCAGGTAGTGGGGGTTGCAGCTCAGTCCACTCAGGGACTGAAAACACAGTGAGAAAGCGTCCGATCACATCCATTGGGATATGTTTCAATCAGCTCTGTAATTTAGCAGAGCTGTTTACAATACAGTCAAATCACACCACATGTATTTTTACACGTTTATATATCAATGTTTATACTTAAACACATTAACATTTTCTAAGACAGCCCTTGTTTTAGCAGGTGGGGAATAAATGAAATATGATGAGTATGTCATAAATCTTGCTTTAGTAAGCAGACACTTGAGAGCTTAATGTTACTTACTCAGACTGTTAGTATTTAACAGATATGTTAGCTCAAATACAAAAACTTATACAATTGATAATACTTGATAATACATATTTGGAATGTCTAAAACATGGATGTGGTAAATGGATCTAGGAACACAACAAAGCTAAAACCATTACTGAAACCATTTTGATTCTGTCAAAAATAATTTCTAACAATTGCACCCCTTACATGTCCAGTCAGTCCCTAATTCAATTTTTTAAGATGTTTTCAAAATATCCACAGTGTATTTTTTAATGTATGTTTGTTTTTATTTGGTGTGGCTCAGATGATGAGTCATAAAATAAATTATGAATGGAAGTGCATGTTTATGTTATTTTTGTGTTGTTGTTTTTTTGTCCCAAAATAAGAAACCGTAAGTGAGTGCTTGTAATAACTTCCAGTTAAAAAATATTCATAATTACCGGTTGCTTACATTGCGCTCCTCACAAAGATTAATACATTTTTTAGGTTAAAGAGCTAAGGAGGTTAAATCCACAAATATCTTAACTGTTATCCATAAGCCAACTGCAATTAAGACATTTGATCAAGAAGTTTATGACAAAGAGAACGATATCTAACACAGAGAAACAACCTGTAGGAGCGGGATTTGATCAATGTGAGTGTGAGCGGCACACAAGTGGAACGTTTGCTTGGATTGGGTCGAGCGCAATGCAATCTTTGCTCAAATGCTCTGATTGGGATTAAAGATTTTTAAATAAAATGCCATAGAGAAACAGATACCATATTATTAAGATATCCACAGAACTAACCATTTAAAAAGTAAAATTCCTGTTTTTTACATAATGAACCTAAACACAAGTATTTTACTTTTAAAAATCCTATTTACTTTAACTTTTTTAACGTTTTACATCAACCACCAGTATGTAAACGTTGAATTAACTATAAAGTAAGGTGAAGTAAATGAGTGACAGCCCTTTTCACGTCCCTAAGTTGTGGCCAAAATGTTTTTCCAGCTTTTGCGAAGAGTAGAGCAGACAATATAATAAGTGCCGAAGCAAAAACAGTCGATACACTTGTTACAACTGAACAGGTTATTTACAAATAGTTGATGAATGAATCAGCTTAGATGAATAGCTTATTTACAACAACAATATGATTTTCTGTCTTAATTCTGCCTCTGATTGTTTCACTGCTAGTATATCTGCTAGTGAATTGAAGCATTTAATGTAGTCTATTAACACCTGGTCTAGCGAGATAAAAACATGCAGGAAGTTACTAAACTGCAATCATCTGTGATTATCATATGTAAAGGCAAATTTACCTAGCTTGAATGTAAATCGTTAACCACACATTCCAAAAGAATAGTTTTAAGCACTATGTCAATGAAAGGATATTGCTGTTTTTTGTAACTAAAACAACTCAATTCACACTAGTGAATAGCTGCTACTATATGGCTACTTCACATCTGGGTCATTCACCCTTCTCAGTGTTTATTTTGCGATAATAGACGGCTGGATGTAGCCTACATCCCTTACTCACTTTACTAACTAACCAACAAATTTTTTAAATAACAAAAAAAAGTTAGTAAAACTTAATGTTAGTAAAAAAATAAGTGGTTGGTTCATTTTCATTAATTTGGTTAAAAAACAATATTAATAAATGGAAACTTATAAAGTGCTACCCATTTTCAATGAGGTTGTGTTTTTTAAGAGTTACTATAAACTTATAAACGGTTGTTTTTATGAGCTCATATGAATAAGATAAATACACTTAATTAATGTATTATAATAGCATTGGTTACTTCAGATTACTGAATGCATTAAATTACCGACATTAAAGGAATAGTTCACTTTGAAATTAATTTTTGATATGTTTTATCTTACCTCAAGGGCATCCGAGATGTAGGTGTCTTTGTTTCCACAGTATTTTCAATTTTGACATTTTTTGGTCAAACCGTTCTTGTCTATCAGTCCAACACTATCTCACGACCAATTCGTACGAATTTGACGCATGATTAAAAAGTGTCTAATTCGTACTAATTCGTACGACCTCACTCGTACTAATTCCTACGATTTGTCTAAACCCACGTGATGGTTAGGTTTAGGGGCGGGGTCAGGGGTAGGTCATTCGTACGAATTCATACGAATTGGCCAATTCGTAAAATATGTACGATTTAGCAAAATCGTATTAATTCGTACGTGTGAGGTTGTATGAATTGTTACGAATTAGCCACTTTTTAATCATTCGTCGAATTCGTACGACTTGGTCGTGAGATCGGGTTGATCAGTCATACACTGGAGGTGAAGGGGGTCCACCAAAGAGCAGCACAGAGAAGTCCAAACCGCAATGGAAGACGATTTCGGGATATCTAAATATGTTTAGTAAAAGGTAAAACTTCCGAAATCTCTGTGTAAATATTGAGTGACGTCACACGCAAGCGATCACTTCCGGCGTAACATTGAACTGATTCAGTTCGGTTCAGTTGGACATTGAACAACAGATTCAGATCACTGTGATTACAAGAGGTAAAACGATATAAATACTGTTGGTTTTCTCACACAAACCGCTCATTTCGTGTCTTAGGCCATCAATGTGTACTTACATTTACGAGTCATTAAATCATGTTTAATTTGGACTTCTCTGTGCATGCTTTTTGGTGGACCCCCTTAGCCTCCAGTGTATGACTGATAGACAACAACGGTTTGTTGAAAAATGTCAAAATTGAAAATACTGTGGAAACAAAGACACCTACATCTTGAATGCCCTTGAGGTAAGATAAAACACATCAAAAATTAATTTCAAAGTGAACTATCCCTTTAAGAAAGTACTGGACCATGTGTTGTTTATTTGGAGTTCCATGCATATTTAATCTAGTTCACTGTTTACTCACCAATACATTGGTATAACCCCAATTAATTTACTATTTAAAAGATTTTAAAAGACAGAAAAAAGTAATTTACCACAATGTAAAAAAATAAATAAATAAAAAATCTGCTCATTTATAAATCAAATGATGTTATAGGGATGTAGCAGATTACCATGGGCATTCATATTTTTGTTGGTTTAACTAAACCTTTATACCACATCTGAAACGAAAGCTCATATTAATAGTTCCTCTTGTTGAATCTCTCAAAAAATACATGCAGAGTCCTCAGAGTGTTTTAAGTATAGGATGACTTGTTTAAGCATATGTATTTTTAGGTCTAAGGTAAACTTTCACAGCCTGGCCTTTGAAGCCGTTCTCCATAGAGATGCTAATGTCCTGCAGGTAGTGGGGGTTGCAGCTCAGTCCACTCAGGGACTGAAAACACAGTGAGAAAGCGTCCGATCACATCCATTGGGATATGTTTCAATCAGCTCTGTAATTTAGCAGAGCTGTTTACAATACAGTCAAATCACACCACATGTATTTTTACACGTTTATATATCAATGTTTATACTTAAACACATTAACATTTTCTAAGACAGCCCTTGTTTTAGCAGGTGGGGAATAAATGAAATATGATGAGTATGTCATAAATCTTGCTTTAGTAAGCAGACACTTGAGAGCTTAATGTTACTTACTCAGACTGTTAGTATTTAACAGATATGTTAGCTCAAATACAAAAACTTATACAATTGATAATACTTGATAATACATATTTGGAATGTCTAAAACATGGATGTGGTAAATGGATCTAGGAACACAACAAAGCTAAAACCATGATATGATTTTCTATCTTTTAACTTATTTATATTTTTAAACATAAACGAGGATATTGTAGAGATTACCATATTGTTGTTTTACTGTCTACCTCTCAGCAACAAAAACTAGTGATTGAATGTGTATGTATGTAAATATTCACTGATTCAAAAAAATAAACAAGGTCCTATACACTTGGCATTAACTTATATATTTTTTTAGATACAATCATATTGGGACAATGATATACAGATGTAATCAGGATCTGAATGAGTTTGATCTTGTCTACTTTCGGCCATGATGATTGCAAACGAGGATGAAATAAAAGCTGTATTTAAATGGAGCAGTCCAGTTTATTTAAAGTACATTGGTAAAACCACAATGAGCTGAAAAACCATACACTGATAAGAACCGACAAAAAAGGAACAAAACACAGACAGAAACCTAACACTTTCAAGTAGGTTGAAATCCAATCACACATGGTGACATACACGTTTAAAGTGACTATGTGTAAACAGCCATTTGTCTTTTTAATTTCTTGTGATCAGATTGATGAAAATTCATGTTAATAACAGGTGTAAATGTGGCTCGATGTACATAATTTTCTTAGATTTTTAATTAGATTCATTATTGCTGTTGTTTTGTTTTGGTGTAAGACTACCCCAGGTGAAATACACCAATATGAAATTAACAGGAGTAAAAATGTATTGTTAATTGTTAAACGGTAATTGTAACAGGACTTTTAATGACTTACATAAAATGTTGCAGACAAAATAATCTGAAAGTTATATGGTGTTTATTTCTTTGGGACATTTAAAATAAATATATTTTATTAAAACTAATCTGAAGTAAATAATAAGATCTATCACAAAATCTATGTTATAACTAAGTCTTAAATTTACTTTTATATTTGTTTTTGTTTTTTTGTTTCTTTTGTTTTTTGCAGTGTATAAGGTCAAAATTTTCTTGATTGACACTGGGCTAGTCCAATCACATCTTTAATCACCTCCCCCTCTGGGCTAAGAGAGCGTGCAGTGTCAGTGAGTATCTGTCAAAATAGTCAGAGCGATGGAGAAGAAACACAAGGAATGTGCAGAGAAATGGCGTGAAAAAAAAAAAAAAGAAACCGCCTTCAGTGTCTGATTAGGAGTGAGGGGGATCATGAGAGACATTGAGTGTAGAGAACTGTTTGTTAGAGATATTTGACAATTACGCATTTTATTAGAATTATAATGAGAGTATAAGACCCGTTTGTAAACCATGTTTTTTGTCAAAATAAAAGCTGAATGCCGTTTCCATCAAAATAAAAGATAATGTTTTTATATCTCTTTCAAGTTACAGAAATTAGTTCTAAGCTAATAATGAAAGTTGCTTTTATTTTTCAGTGCATGTGTTTTACAATATATGGCTATAACTGTCTTGTGATTAATATTATAACTATGATTAATTATGTATTATGTAATGTAGACAGACACTATATCCCAACTAAAAGAGTTTTGAGTTTTTCTTTGTTCAATTTGCACACTGAATATGGGTTGGAGCTCTTAAATTTGAACTCTCAAAGTGCACCAGATTGATGAATTTAACATTAAAGGGTTAGTTCACCCAAAAATGAAAATTTTGTCAGTATTTACTCGCCCTCATGTTGTTCCAAACCCCGTAAGACCTTCGTTCATCTTCGGAACACAAATTAAGATATTTAAGATATTAAGATCGCTCCTGCATACAGTCCATAGGCTTCTTGAGGGAATGACTCTTGATGGCATAGAAAAGTCATTAAAGACATCGTTAAAATAGTCCAAGTGACTACAGGGGCTCAATCTTAACTTTATCAAACGACGAGAACACTTTTGTGTGCAAAAAAACAACAAAAATAACAACTTTATTTCAACTATTCGTTTATTTCTCCCTCTGCGCGAGTCAGGTTACTAGTTTAATAGCGTAAGCTTCTGTTATTATACGTCACACGCATCACACACATGACCAGCGTCGGCCAATAGTGAGCCTTCGTGTGACGTAGCTCTACGCAATCACACTACGTTAACTGACTACAGGCCCATGGAGAAGGAAGTGAATAATTGAAATAAAGTCGTTATTTTTGTTTGTTTTTGTGCACAAAAATATTCTCGTCGTTTGATAAAGTTAAGATTGAGCCCCTGTAGTCACTTGGACTATTTTAACGATGTCTTTAATGACTTTTCGGGGACAGCAAGTGTCATTCCCTCAAGAAGCCTACGGACTGTATGCAGGAGCGATCTTAATATCTTAAATATCTTAATTTGTGTTCCGAAGATGAACGAAGGTCTTACGGGGTTGGAACAACATGAGGGTGAGTAAATAGTGACAGAATTTTCATTTTTGGGTGAGCTAACCCTTTTTAAAGCATGCCCCCGAACCCCCCTAGAGGGACAGAGGTGCGCTGACCAATACTATATTTCATTTATTCGGTTTGGTCATTTACAGATCATTCAATCAATCAATCAAAACATTCGAAACATAAACAGGGATTAAAGTTCTCCGTCGCTTCGACGGATTTCCTTTAATTGCAGCGGGTCTATGACGGATATCCGTCAATTGCAGGGTTCCCGTCTGTCCTTATGTCTTAAATTAACTTTTCATAATTTTAAGGCCGTAAATAGGCTTTCATTTCGCAAACAGTGTGATAAATGTCTTAATTTTAGTTTGAATAGGTCTTAAATTAAGGAAAGATGATGCGTATTCACCCTGCTGAGGGGGGATGTGATAAAGCCTGGAGTGGAGCGAAAGCACGTTACTCTCTCCACTCTAAGCATTCTGTAATCACTTTGCTCATGGTCCACTCCGGTTTTTCAATTCCCGCTCACGGAAAAACTGCTCCCTGGACCCTGTTCACTCAATCTTGTCAGGCGAGGCCACAGCTCGTTTGCTGCGGTCCCATGATAGAAAACAGAACGTGGGTCAATATTGGTCGTTTCTCAATACCAAGTACACAAACTTCGGACTTGCGTCCTTGGTAGTTCGGACTTGCCAAGTTCGACTCGGGAGAACAAACTCCCGAGGACGAGAGGACGCTGCTAACAGCGCGTTCTTGATCGCGTCACTCAGCACGCGGCTACTCCGGTTATCAACTCGGCCTTTTTTCATCAACACCACTGTGCCTCTTTTCATTTATAAATGAACATAATTATTATCAAAAACATATAAATGGCCACACAAATGTGGTTCAGGCAACGCACATTGATTATAATATATTTATAACAACACGAAATATAGCTAAAACACAAACCTGCTTCTTTTTGTTTTCATTTTAAAAATATATAACATTATTTATCATTAAAACTGACATTTAACAAACAGACAGGGTTGTGTCGTTTTATTGTATTATGCGTACACATACAGTGAAGAGAATGAATAGTAATATAATATTTTATATATTTTAGAATATATAAAATTACACAACCATGTCTCTTTTTTTGTTAAATGTCAGTTTTAATGCTAATATCACGTTCAAAAGTATAAGTACCCTAATAGGTAGGCTATAATAAGCTATACAATGAGAAATAAAGCAAACAATTCAGTTAAACATAAGTAGGCTCTCTAATAGGCTACAAAGTTAAAGTTAAATAGCCTACATAATAAAGTTATAAAACTTCACTTTGCCCTCAGCCAAAACAATTTGCCATGGCACAAACTATATATTAATATAGTTTAGCATTGTTTGGTCTCATAAGATAAAATAAAAACATGCACTGAAAACGTATGTATATGGTTGATTATTTGTCAAGATAAGTAATTGTTTTTCATAGATTAAAATAGCTTTTAAATTACGCAAACTGGCAATATTATATTGGTTTTAAACATCTCCCCTTAAAACGCTATCGGTCTCGACTATTTAAATAAAGTTACAGGAATTTGACTTGGCCTGAAAAAAATTTCAGTCAGAAGAATTTTTTTCACTTTAATCCCTGCATAAATACTATAGATGACCAGGTGCAGGCAGAAGCTAAAGCTTATTATGCCTGCCCTTAACTTTAGAATGAAATGTAACTTATTAATGACAACATCTGTTCATAAAAATAACATTAACACTTTCGTGAACCATTTTCCACACCAGAAGCAAGCCTGTCTAATTCATTTTTATTCTTTTATAGTTTTCCAATGTTATTCTCTTGTAATATTTTTTAAACTTAAAAATAGATGTGGCTTGTTTTAACTCATTACAACAGCTATTCCACAATTTAACTCCTTTATTTGATAAACAGTGTTCTCTTAATGTAGAATGTACTTGTGGTTGGTTAAATATACATAATCCTCTAAGATCATATTTACTTTCTCGTTGGGAAAATAATAATTGCAAACATTTAGGAGTTTTATTATATTTGACTTGATAAATAAATTTTAACGTGTACAAATCGACAAAATCATAAAACTTCAAAATTTTTGATTGATGAAACAGTAAATTACTTGGTGCATTGTATGGGGCATAATTAATTTATCTAATAACCTTCTTTTGTAATAAAAAGATTGGATTAGTTCTAGTTTTGTATGTATTTCCCCAAATTTCAATACCATACATTAAGTATGGTGTAACAAGTGAAGTATAAAGTAAATGTAATGCATTTTTACTCAAGATATACTGCAACTTGTACAAAATTGCAATCATTTTAGATACTTTCTTCTGAACATTAAAAATATGCGGTTTCCATGTCATTTTACAATCAATAATTACTCCAAGAAATTTTATATGATTTACTCTTTCTAAAATATTTTTATTAATAGTAATCCTGATCTCATTATTTAACTCTTTATTACTAAATACCATGAATTTCGTTTTATTTAAATTTAGTGACAATTTATTTAAATCAAACCAATTCTTTAGTTTATACAATTTTTCTCTACCAGCAACACAAGCTCTGTAAGATTTGGGTCAGAACAATAAATTGTTGTATCATCCGCGAAAAGAATAAAATTTAAAACATCCGACACTTTGCATATATCGTTTATATATAACAAAAATAACTTAGGGCCCAAAACAGAGCCTTGCGGAACGCCACAATTAATGTGGCGTTAATATACAGTTAATATATAAACATCTTGTGAGAAAGACTGGTATTGCCAATGCAATTGGAGAATTGTATTTTAAACTTAGTAGTTATTTCATCTCACTCATTAGATGGGGTTGGTGGTTTTAATAGGAGTTGTTGGTATACATATTCAAGGGCGTACACAGTTCAGTTGTGTGTATGTTCATATGTAGTGGGCCAGTCTGGGCCAAAATGCCCAGGCCGATTTTTTTTGTCCCAGTCCAGCCCTGGGCGGACTGATAATACTGGAGCACCAACTAGCGTTCATGACTTTTTTTTACAGTCTATGCCTCAGCTAATAAAAAAAAAAAAAGCAGTGAACATGAACGAAGACGCTGACGAGACCCCTTCGGTTGGTCCTGTGGATGGGAAATTTAGTTATAAGAACGAACCGATGGAAGCGTCATTAAGAGCATGGTTGTTGTGTGCAAGCTATGCAACAAGGAATTCGCATATCACATCGACCCTCAAGTTTCACCTCAACGCAAAACATATACAATTGCACTGGTCTGTTGGATTTGGTTGAACAAAAATAAACAATATTTTGTTGCTTAAGCTTATGTATTCAGTCATTATTAAATGATATACTAAAAATCCATGTGAGAAAAAATCTTCTCACTGTTCTCAGTTCAAATATTTATGCAATTAAAATGCGCTTAATTTCGATTTATTAATTACAAAGCCTCTAATTAATTAGATTTTTTTTTAATCGAGTCCCGGCCCTAAAAATAATATATATAATTTACTCACACATTCTAAGTGATCTTATGAACCACTGACAACTCCTAAATAACTGGTTTGTAAATAATGCTATACTTCATTTAGATGTAAATTGATCATTAATAAAGTATGAAAATACAATTATTAAACACATTATAGATATGCTATTAAAACAAGAAAAAAAACATTTATAGCTGTATTTACATATATACTGCTTATTAATGTATTTGAATGCTTAATAAATGGTGAATTATCAGTTCACTAATGCTTAACTAATGATTAATACCATGCAGTTATTATAAAGTTACTGAAAGTTCCTATAAGCAGCCAGTTCACCAGCAGCTCTACAGTCTCAGAGCCTCTGGGACAGCAAGGCATTCAGACAATAGAGAAGTGTGAACGACGTGTGTTAATGGGCCATTGCAGTTCTTGCTCCAGCCTACAGGAGCGCTGCTGAGTATGGGCTTAAACACACACACACTCGCAAGTCCCCACTTGGTCAAAAATGTAAAAAATTCACCAGAGCGTTTTTTAGTTGATTTTAACATGTTTTAAGGCATAACTAACAGGGGACTTGAAAAATGTCCCCACTTCCCTCGGCGGTCCCCTGTTGGTGAGTGTGTAACGACACCAAAGTCCCCTCTTAGATAGGTAGACAAGTACACACACTACCTTCATTTTCAGTTAAATCTTATCATAATGTTAAAAAAGTTAGCTTATATATTTGTGGGAACGTGTTGTATGTGTTCAGGATTCATTGGTGAAAAGCTCAAAAGAACAATATTTATTTGAAAATATAAATCCTAAATGTAATATTCTAAATGTCTTTACTGTCATCTTTGATCAATGTAATGTGTCCTTGATGAGTAAAGGCATTAATTTCTTAAAAACAAACTTCTGACCCCAAACTTTTGAACAATATGTTTTGTTTCACTGGCATCTGCATGCCAAGCTACCTCTTGCAGTAATCCTTCAGCGTCGCACAGATTGTTTTGTTTTATTCAGTCATAAGCTGAGTGGGAAGCTAAACACTGTAAAAGTGTGACTAAACGTGCCAAGCGGAAAGCACTGCATGATTGTGCTGAAATGTTTAATTTGGTCTACTTTTCTTGATGCATTTTGCTTTCAGAAAATAGCGTTTTATAGAAGAGCAACATTTGAAATAAAGCATAAATCCAGAAATGATCCAACGCTGACCTCAGTGAATACAAAGATAACCCATAAAGGTAGCACTTTACTTGAAGGGGTGTGCATAAGACTGACATGAGACATTCCGAACCATGAATTGACATATGCCTTGAATATGAAGTAAGGTTTATGCATGTTTATGACAACTGTCATTAAGTGTCTTTCGCTCAATAATGGCATTTTGAATGCAAATATGACATTGTTTAAGATGTCTTTGTCATGACAATTTGACATAAAATTAAGTTAAACTGTCATGTGGTTGGCTTTGACATTGGCTGTCATGAGGCCATTATAACGGTCATTCATATTTTTTATATTATGAATATTTCATGAATATTTTATTTTTCGTGAACTACAGTGGTACTAATCGAATTTGTCATTAAAAAGTTATAATGGTTTCATGACAGCCAATGTCAAAACCAACCACCTGACGGTTTACTGTAATGTTAACCAATAAAGCTAGGTGGTTTCTTAAGTTTGATAATTAATCTGCTGTCATGTTTATGACAGGTTGTCCTGTTGGCATGACAAAGACACTGACAGGTTATTATGTATTGGTTTATGTCAAGGTGTCATAACAAAGACATCTCAAACAATGTCATATTTGCATTAAAAATGTCATAACTGAGTGAATTACACTTTAATGACAGTTGTCACAAACATGCATAAACCATATGTCATGTCATGATTATGAAGGTGTCATGTTAGTCTTATGCACACCCCTTCAAGTAAAGTGTTACCCTAATGAATAATACATGCATATTATAATAAATACGTATAATAAACTAATAAATAATACATGTGCATCTCAAATTTTATTGTACATAGTAACATAGTAATTATTATAATTTGAAAATGGCATTTTTATATAAAACAAGTCGAGACCTAATAGACCCTGGCAACTAGATCTTAATATCCAGCTCATTTCAGCACTTAGTCTAATCAGTCCTGAACGAAATTATTACATGATATTCTTCATTATCTGAAACTAACCCCGACACCCTGGGATCTCAACAATGTGTCCATGTTGTCCTCACTGAGACTAACCGCTAGAACCATCATCATAACCGTTTTATTAGCCTGTTAGCTGTCTCCTCAATTGCACTAATATCATATTAAAGTCGATTAACATGATTAGGAAAATGTGGGCTGCAGGTCTTTCACCATGGCAACTTTCCCAGGCCATATAGTTACACAAAGTGCTCCATCAGCAATGATGAATACATTTAGACTGAATTTGTGAGGATTTCACACTCTAGAGGTCATACTACCTGCTTTGTGTGGAAGTATGAAAACCAATTACATTGAGCTGAAGGTTATGTTTATGTCATACATTAGCAAAGAGGTTATTTAAAGGTCAAGTGTGTGACCTTTAAAATACTCTCCACCCTAAACTAATGCCATTGGATGAGCCCATTTTGCTTTGTTGGGCTGGTTGAGCAATCAATCTTCAGATGGCGTATTTATATTTAAGAAGAAAGTGTTTAAATATTGAAAAAAATGACTCGCTTCAGTTTTAATTTGTAATGAAAAAGAGATTGAATTGTTTAAACTAGGCAAAACTAGGTTGAACAGTTGAGAGAAAATAAACACAGTACTTAACATCTGGTAAACATTCATGAGTACAATCCCTTGAAAGAAAGTTTTGCAATTTTCTCACAGACAAATTCAGGAAAATGTGTCATCAACTTCAAGTTTTCATCTAGTGTGGAAGGAGCTCCTTGCAGCACGACATTAAAACGGAGCCACCGGGAAACGTCGCCACCTAAGAAGTTACTTTCAGCAACACAAGGTGAGTTAGTTTATTGTTGTTTTTCTGCTCAAATGTGAGACCTTTCATTTGCGCCTTGTGCGGATTTACAAGGCTGTGTGATGCCCCAACCTGAGAGGTAATCAAAGAGACTACACACAAATTAAACATTGCTCTCAGTGGAAGGTCTGCATTCAGTGCTGCTACATATCCAGACAATTGTCTCGGCATTAGTCACAGAAATACAGGCGTTGTATTTATTTATAGTTTAGTTTTGTCTCTTTACTGACTATTTAAGTGTGCAGTGTAAATAAGCATGTAAAGCTTCAGATTGCTCAGCTGTGTTGGTTGAGTTGTTGTCATAAAATCCTTTGGAGTGTCATACAGTACCTGTCCATTTAATGATGTACAAAACTGGTTGTTTCCTGGCTTTCCTGCATACAATACCATTCAAAAGTCTGGAGTCAGCAAGGATGCATTAAAGGAATGGTTCACCCAAAAATGAAAATTATATATAGATACCGTTCTTATAAATATCCATCGTTTCGCTTCAGAAGGCCTTTATTAACCCATTACTTTCAAGATGGATTGATGTGCTTTTTGGAGCTTCAAAAACTCGGGCACTATTCAATGCCAGTATAAAGCTTGGAAGAGCCAGGATATATTTTTTAGTATAACTCTGATTCTGTTTGGCTTAAAAAAAAGAAAGTCATACCTAGGATGGCTTGAGGGTGAGTAAATTATGGAATCATTTTCATTTTGGGGTGAACTATTCCTTTAAATTGATGAAAAGTGGCAGCAAGCATTGCTCTAAACAAATCCTATTTAAAAATAAATGCTGTTGTTTTGAACAGCAAATCATTTCTGAATAATGGAGTAATGTTCCTTTGCCTTCACAGGAATAAAATACTTGCACATTCTGCACAGAAATATGTCTATTCTGACTCGAAAGAGTTTAATTTCAATGTTGTAAATAGAGTAGACATATATTAAGTAATATTTGATTTAAAAATTATTATATATATTTAAACATATTTTAATAAAGCTTATTCAGACTTTTTGTCCTTGACTGTCAAGTATTTATTGTTTTCCCAGAAACAGGATTGTGAATAATGTAAACATTCTGTAATAAATTGTTGTGGATTTGATCCTGAATAATTAATAAAAATAATTGAATTATTTTTAAATAAAATAATTGTCATGCCCAAGTGAATCACCCCTAATATGTTAAATAATTACAAAATTAATTACTATTAATTACTTCTCCGTCACAATCTCAGCCTTCCAATTAAACTAAAGTTTTTGCATATCACTCATTTCACAGTTTCAGATAGAAATCATCTCATGGTGGGTGAGATGTTTGAAGGTTGGGGGTCTGACCCACCAGCACGACTTCTGCAGTGCTGTGCGGGTGAAATGTGCTCTGGTCAATTTGAATCTCTCAGGTTTTGCCAACTCATATAGTCAAGGGCAGAATGAAAGGAGACAGAAACATATGCTCGCTGTCTTCTTTCTCTCTTGCTTCTTTTAACTCCTCTTCACTTGAGCTGCACCTTCTTGGGCAAAGGGGGCTGAAGCTTGTGGCCTGAGGGCCAGGCACTCTGCCAAGTCTGTCATTTCTCTATCTCTCTTTTCTGAGGCATGGACTCCCTACATGCATGGATCTTCAAATGCCATACCATATTTCTGTCTCTTATTCTGTCTATGAGTTTTCTTCATTAGTATAAACGTAGCATAGAACCAGAGCCTATCCTCCCTATACGCACACTACGCAAGCTGCCAAAATGCCTCCCCATCGTGTCAAAGTGCATCAATCAAAGTTTACAACATCGATGAGGTAATTAAGAGGAACTATGCTTCTGGTCACGAAAGGAGAGAAAAACACCATGTGAGTGAATTGTGGGAACAGCGACCAGGCAGACTTGTGTTCTCTCCTCTCCAAGTTTGATGTCAGCACAGAACAGTAAAGTTAAGTTGATGTGCATCTCTCTCTGTTTGTCTAACCAGCCCAATCTCATGAAAGCGTGCATCTATACCACAAATTTCTTGTGCCATTTATACGCCAAAAATAGTTTTCGCGTGCATTTGATGCACACTTTTTGGCGTGTAATATGCACACACTCCACACCCCTAAACGAGCTCCCCCCGGCCCTGAATTGTCAAAAAACCTCTCAAAATGCTGGCTGTGGATGCGAAAATCCCAGAAAATCGAACCCGATCCGATTTTTTTTTTTTTTTTTTATGACGGACGAAAGTTTCGGAGGCGGTGTGCAAGCGTGATTGACATAACGTAAGGTTGAATTTTTTTTTTTTACGTGCGAAAATTTCGGATGCGAATCTCGGACTCCTTAATCCTACCCAAGAGATTTAAAGTGCGTAGCATATGCACCCAAAAAATATTTTTGCCGTATAAATAGCACGAGAAATTAAATTTGTGCTGTAGATACTAGGGGTGGCACGGTACATGAAAAAACACCCGAACCGTTCGGTTCGCTTGTCTCGGTTCGGAGCGTGTGTGCGTCTCACGGTTCGACGCATGCGCAATGTAACCTCGTGCCCGTATGTGACGTGTGTTTTCTTTTCGCGCGACATAAGCTTGTTCGACTTGGACCGGCGCTGCACAGAGCGACCGGTGAATAACATCACACTAGAGCGGGAACGACGGCTCCAGTCACTCACTTTCGCGGTATTTGATGTCATTGCCGATCGCTCTGTGCAGCGCCAGTTCAAGTTAGTAAACAAGCCAGTAAAAGTGGAGTATGGAGCGATGCAGGTCACGGCACGCGGAGAAATGCCAAGTGGGAGAGATGAGGGAGTTGGAGGATGCGCCAGCGTCAATTTTTGGGAATAGAAGCATTGTTGATACTGTTTTTTGTGTTGAGGTTGAACTTTTCACTTTATGTTTATGGCCTTTGCTATTTCTATAGCCTAATTATAGGCAATGAGGTTTCATGTATATTGACTTATTCATAAAAGACAGTGTAGTTCCTCTTTTTTTCTTTTAAAAGATAGAATTTTTGTAAGAGCTACAAAAGTTGTCAGTTCATAAATGCAAGTTAATTTCTTTGTGTAAATAATATTTGTGTGATAAAAATGCACAAGTTCTTGTAGAGATAGTGATACACATTCTCCTTTTTTTGCCAAATAAACGAAAAGCATGTCAATTTCTTCTCTCTTGCTTTATCAAAATCTCACCTAGCTTTCCTCTGAGATAGTCCCAAAATGTGCTTAAAGTCAAAGAGTCAAATTCAGTTTGTGCATGATTGCATGAATATAATTTTTTTTATACTGTATCCTAAAGTGTGGATAATTAAGCTATATATCACATGCTGAAGTACATTTCTGGAGTGTTAAAGATTAAAAGAAAAAAATAACAAGAACCGTACAGAACCGAAAACCGTGACACTAAAACCGTGATACAAACCGAACCGTCGGTTTCGTGAACCGTGCCACCCCTAGTAGATATGCACTTTCATGTGATTGTGTTTAATAATACAAAGGCCAACGATGTTTGTTTAAAAGATAACCGTGTCGCGCGTTAACATGAGTTCATTATGCGCGTGCACGAAATGAAATGCGCACTTTCCAGTAAAACATCTATGGCGACCTTTTACCAGTACAATATGGGCGTGATGGCACTCCTCATTAGTCATTAGGCGCTCGTACTTTTAAAACAAGACAATGATTATCTCCAAGTCAGTTTAGTTACAACTCTGCAATAAAGCAAGATGGAAAGCAATCTATTGACATTTACCATATTGTATTTAAAATGTTGATTGGCTGGACATACTGGTCGATATGGATGCACATCCCTCAGTAAATAATAAGCATCAAGTATCAGTTATTGCTTTTATCATTTAAAACACAATGACATGCAATGGCAAGCCATTTTAGCTTTTATTAATTTACAGGATGCATTTTTGATATCAATAAGGAGGATTGTAGTGGGAGCACTGGAGTGTCAGGTGTGACTGTGGCGATGGCGAATGTTTTGCTCACGGGTCAGGAGGGCCCCTTAACAGTTTTGCTTAGGGCCTCAGGGAGGCCAGGATCGGCTCTGCATTGTACAAAGCTGAATTAAATTGAGCCAGTTAATGCCATTTTAACTTCTGTAGAGCTGGTTTATAGCTGATTCAAATTCAAATTTCATAACTGATAAACTCAACATGTCAATTCAATTGAATCAACATTGAAGTGACCTGAGCTGAATAGCGACACAGTGTATTCTGTAGAGCAGCTTGTTGATCAGTCCATGAACTTTGCACTATTATTGAACTGAACTGAATAAACACTGAACTGACCTGAGCTAAACAGTTTCACTATTGTCGTCTATATAATTCACGGCAGCGCCATCTTTGATTTTTAATGAGAATGAAAGCGAGGCTGTGAGGGATAGTCATGCATCTCTTCAATGGGCTGTGCTGTTATTTAACATGTTTTCGGATTGTTCTGCTTATGAAACACTGGAAAAATATCTTTCCATGAAATCTCAGTTGACAAAAAAAATCAGACAATGTAAGCTGTGGAAAATTGTAAGTAATCTAGAGCTTTATTCAGCTTTTTACAGCGGATGCCATTGGAAACACGGTAAGTCTACCCCTCACAGCCTCACTTTCATAGCTGTCATGGTGCTGCTCTGAATAAGGTCTATAGAGCTGCTTTATAGTTGAACTGGGTTTGTTTGATGACTGATGAAGTTGCAACATTGATATTGTTATTTAACTATCAACTAGCCTAAATAACTCAACACTGAACCAAATTGAGTTGAATGACACACTTGTCTTTTTTCGCGCTGCATTACAACAGAAATTGTATTCATTTCATAATTGAAGAACTCTACAACATTAAAGGTTCATGAAACCCAAAACTAAATTTTCTGAGATTTTAACTGAGTTTTGTGTGTTGGGCATTATAGAAGTCAATGTTTCCATCTGGTAGTTTTAATTGTAAGAGAAGGCTAGTTCATGTTAATCCTTTTTGCTCTATTTTCAACTTACAGGTTTAAATTAATCTTAGTGTCAGCGTCACAGGATGTGATGTTTTCTTGTAACAAATACATTGATGACTCATCTGTGTCTCATAATTATTCATGAGACTGTGTGTTCTTATCTCATGGGAAGGCGCTTTTCTTAATTATTGAAGACACTATGATGGGTGGGATCTCATACAGTTAATGGACCAAAAACGGGTGTTTGTTTCTGCGTCGCATACGTTTTTTTTAATAGATCCTGAATCTTCGAGACAAACACGATCCACATCATGAGTGTAACCGGTCTGTATGGCCCTTTAGCCAGTCAGACATCTTTAAAAACGCTAAATAAGACTCAAAAGTTAACAGGAAGTTCATATAGATATACTGTATATTCAATGCAGAGAACAAATGCAGAGAACAGATGACTCTTTAACAATGGTATTTTTCTGTTTATTATTTCGAAGCTTTGAAACAATCTGTATTGAATAAAGCGCTATGTAAATAAAGGTTACTTGACTTGACTTAACTTGACGTTAACATAACCCCCTAACTTTACCAGTTACCATTCAGATGGCTGATTCATTTCTTGCTTGGTATTTTAATGTCAAAAAGACTTTAAAGGCTTTGCCTTTAAATTATTAAAAACAAATCTGTTAATATTTCATTAAGTCAGCATCTTACCTTATCAACTTTTCTCATTTCTTTAAAGCAGAAATGTATGTTGTTTTAATGTGTTGACTGTCAAAGAGCTGGATCTCAAGAATGATCAGAATGTGTTCATTTCTCTCTGATGTTGGTTGTTCTTCAATAAACACAGATCAAACGCAAAAAGATTGAACGTGATTCTGCCCTTTAGCCAATTGTGCACAGTCTTTACAAATGCGTAATTTGTAATGAATGCATGGCAGTGAGAACACCCATGCGTATTTATGAGAGCTGTTTTCGTAGTGCATATGTCAGCAGTTCGATTAGCCCGTGTGAATCACTGCCGACGTGGCAGCCTGTCCGTCCGTGTTACGCAGGAAGTCAATCAAAATATGATTGGTTCTGCCTCAGGAGATCTTATTTCTGTTTCTAATAACTTAGAAGTAGCTGATGCTGCCGATCAAACTGTAAATATGTGCGTTTCATTTTTATTTTTTAATGCAGTGTTTGATGTCATTTTTGATTTCTGAATGCATTTAGCTGTCAGAAAGAAAGCAAGATATGAGATAATTGGTCATCACTTGTCTTTCTCTTTTCGGTTCTGTCAAATTAGGATTAATGAGAAAAAAACATTGCAAAAAGTCAAAATTTGATTAAAAAGGTGAGAGTGAAAGTTACACATGCAGGAGGGTGTGAAGAAAGGAGAGGAAGTGTAAATGAGAGGGGAGGGTGTCAGAAAGTGACTGAGATAGAGAGAGGGGAAGAGTGTTGGATAGGGTGATGAGTTCACACATGCGGCAGAAACAGATTGAGCATCAGACGGAGGCATGACTGAGAGACTTGTTGTCACTCAACAGCGTGGTCACCTTCACTCAGCAAGGAAACGCCACCACACACACACAGACAAATCTCTGAATGTCCTCTGTGACGGTTCCAGTACAGAGACTGTACACAATGTGCTATCATGTATATACAGTAGATGATGTTATTTTAGTGTCGTTCAGAGAACGCTTGCAATACATTTCGAATATTCTGTAGCTTATCAAGTCACCTTTATTTATATAGCACTTTATACAATACATTGTTTCAAATCAGCTTTATAGTGATAAACAGGAAAATAATGATCAAAAAGTCTATTATGAATTATTGTTTAAGTATCCATACTATTGTTTGGGCTATATGGATTTTATATGGATAGATACTTTTCAAAAGTTTTGGTATTAAGTACTTTTTATTCTGCAAGGATGCATTAAATATATCAACAATGAAAGTAAAGACATGTATAAAATTGCAAAAAGGTTTTCATTTCAAATAGATATTGTTTTTTTGATTCATCAAATTATCCTGAAATAAATAATCACAGTTTCCTCAAATGTTGTGGAACTGTTTTCCACTGTGAATGATAAACAATAATGTTTCTTGATAACTAAATGTAAACGTAAGACATAACAGATAAGGTTTGCGTGAATACTCACCAAGACAGATATTTAAAAGAAACTGTAATTCTGTGTATATGTATATAACGGGATTGTGCTGTCTGAGCCGTCTATAGTATTGTCCCTTGTCTCAAGGGACAAAAATCTATCTTGGATATATTTTAGAGTAGTCAATGTGCTGCTTGTATAGCAGTATATTTTTACTGTCCTCTGAAAATAACTCAACATAGAACCATTACTTTCAAAAGTTTTGGGATCCTCTTCCACTCCTCCATAATAACATCATGGAGCTGCTGGATGTTAGTCACATGGCGCTGCTTCACCTTCCGCTCAAGGATGCCCCACAGGTGCTTAATAGGGTTCAAGTCTGGAGACATACTTGGCCACTCCATCAGCTTCACCTTCAGTGTCCTTTGCAAGGCAGTCGTCATCTTGGTGGTGTGTTTGGGGTCATTATCATGCCATTCACAGTACAAACATGTAATGGCATCAATGTTTTCCTCAATGAGTACCAGCAGCACTCATGCAGCCCCAGATTATGATATTACCACCACCATGCTTGACTGTTGGCAAGACCCAATTTTCTTGGTACTCCTCACCATGGGCATCACCACACATTTTGGACGCCATCTGAGCCTGAGAAGTTTATCTGAGTCTCATCTGACAATAGGACCTGGTTCCTGTAATTCATGCTCTTGGGCAGGTTACTTTTTTTGTGATCCAGCTTCAGAAGAGGCTTTATTTCTGGGATGACAGCACAGTGTCTGGTGTATGGTCTGAGCACTGACACAGCATCCTTAGGGTCGAGAAGCAGGTTAATTTAAGTCTTTCATTAGATCCCTCTGATTAATTATTAATGTTCCCTTCACAAACTCAGAAAACCATCAAGTAGGTTTGATATCTGTTGTTCCAGACAGGAAAGTGATCCAGCTGACAAAGCTCACCAGGGTGCTGAGGGGATGTTCTTCGTAAATAAAAATCCATCCAGAACATTTACTCAGTCAGGGTTTTGGGAGTAACGATAGCCTAAAGCTCAATCTCCCTCAGGCCAGGGGTTTCACACTAAATGGATGGACATGTCAAGAGTCTCACACTTAATAAAAAGCCAGAACATTAGAGAGCTACTCCTTGGAATTGAAAACCATATATTATATATTTAAAAACAAATATGGACTTTTGTGATAATTAATGGCTTTATTTAATATTTTAAAGTGTAAATTGCAGGTTAAATGTTTCACAACGATAATGCAATGTGCTTATAAACATAAAGATAAGAACCGCCCTCAGTTGTTTTTTTATGGGTTTTTTTTAAAGCCAAAATACTGCATATAATATGAAAAGTTGTTTCGTTTTACAGTGGTTTTAAACACGCCCCCTCCCTTCCACAATGCTGGGTGTGACGTCATAAAAGGGACTCCAAGCTTTTACTGTCTATGCCTGGTCTATGCTCCAAGAGTTACTGTTTGTCTAAACGGCAAGTACAGTAGGCTAGTACTTTAATGGAGACCCAGCTTGGAAAAATTGTTAACTTTTGTGTTTGTGCGGGATGTACAAATACATCAAAAACACAGGAGAGGCTCCACAAGTTCCCCAAGGACAAATGACTGATTCTTGCCTGTAAGTGTTAGCATACTCGAGGTAGATCTCAGATATACAAGCCCGACCCTACCTGAGCACATTGTGTCCGAGTCCAGCCCGGCCCGACACATCAACTGTAATTATGAGCCCGAGCCGATTTAAACCCGACCATTTTTTAATATGTGGGTCATTATTATAACTGACGTTCTCAACTACTTTCTATGTTACTTTCTCCCGCCCACATACTGTACTTTTCTCCCGTATGTTTTTTCCTGCTCCCGCCCGCAAAGAATTTTTTTCTGTACTTCCAAATACTTTCAAGTTAGCCTGCGTGTCGCCACCATACACATCAGTATAAATGCTCCTGATAAATTATTTGTTATTTAAGCATTAACACACAAACCACACTGTTATAACATAAAAACAAGCAGGCTAACTCACAGTCATGGATGGTTTGGCATGACTGAGCGCAAAGTGCGCACCCATAATAATTCCTAAAAAGCTGACATCAGTTCATCGCAATCTCACATATTTCTGTTATTATCAATAAATCTTTCATAATATATACACTTTGTTTGTTATAAGTTGAGGATTTGCCAGCATACAGAATTCATCACTGAACAAAAAGTCCGTTTTGAGCGGTGAGGGAAGTCTATCGTAAATGCTTCTGATTGGCCATTGCGTTCCAGAAATCAACACATAGTGATTGGCTGCATCGCTCAACGCTGCAAACATGTTACAAATATAAACATAGGCCTGTAAATTGTTTCTATTTTGTTTTAGTTGTTCTTGTTGCTTTTCTGCAACAGATGAATAGAAATGTATTATTTTTCATGTTTTATTCATAGGTATTTCTAGTTTGCGGGAGTCCCATGAATCGTTTTATTCTCCCTCAACCAGAACACACAGAGAGAGTACATTAACGCCCATGCTCCCTCTTATGATGTCATCACCCAGTTACTGTAAAAAAACATGCTACCTTTGAAGAAACCCCAATAAATGTTATTTTAACCCATTTTATGTAATCTTTTACATATATACATATTGAGCACTTTAATTTAAATTGGGTGTGGTGGTTAACCTGCAATTTACACTTTAAGGAGGACTGATTTATGTGCACTTATTTGTTCCCCTATGTTCTATGATGAGCACAGATTGTTTAGCACATTCTGTCAGTGTTGCATCATTTCTGTTGGTGTCAAATCCCATGAGTCCAATTTCAAACTCTCACAGGATTTCGCTGTTGTCAGGCGCTTATCTTATAAAAATCAGTTACCAAAAACAAGAGTGAGTCATAAGAAGTGTCTGGTTTAACATAAGGCAGCTTATGACCTTCTCATCCAAGCATCTGGTAATTGTGTTTTAAGAGGTTTAGATCAGATGAAGGAGCACAAATGTGCAGCAGTCATTGCAAATGAGAATCTGTCATTGAGCTTCCTCATACTCTGAACCTGTTTACACCCACTATTAACATCCTCCTGGGGTGATTCGATCACAGGTGTTCACAGATGAGATGATCGGCAGTTACACCTGTTTAGTAACGTGTGTCTCTTGTGGCACATTAAATTAATGATAAGGATCAGTGAAGACCATTTTTACAAATGAATGTTCTTTTAAATTGTAATATTTCACTGTTTTACTATATTTGGCCATATAGATGCAGCCTTGGCGAGCAAATACCTGTATGATGTGGTCATGTGCATTTTTAATAACATGAATCATTAGATAAAAACAGTTCTTCAGATGCTTTTTAGAGACTGATGTTAATTCCGGGTAAAAACAGGGTCTCTGTGAGGTCTTTTGCATAGTGGCATATAGAGCTGACCTCATTATCTAAATGAGGGAATGATGTTCTGTTCACTGAGACTCTGACCTCATCTCTCGCCCAGCCCAGGACCTTCTACCGCTGCCAGGCTTACGTGACAAATGTGATTCATTCAGTGGGTCATTCAGGCTGTCTTTACACCATGAATGCAAATGAGCAGTCATTGGCCAGATAGCCAAAGGCCCTGTCACAAATGCCACCCTGAGTCCTAGCAGTCCACTTTTGGTGGCATAATGTGGTGTAGACTGGAATAGTAATCTGCAATGGACAAATCGGACTCATGTTTTCATGGACTTCACTGACACATGGCTTCACGGCCATTGTAGGATTAAGGAATGTAATGAAAAAGAGACAAATTGTTTAATTTGCATGTTTTTGAGTTTTATGTTTTAAAATAGGCATGAAACGGAAGTTGCAATAGTCTTTTTCTTCCCTTTTGTGATCTAAATGAAGTGGCTTCTCGAACAAGAAAAAATGTGGGTTGGGATTTGATTTCATCCATCTGGAATTGATTGGATGGTTGTGGTTTGCTATTGCTGGGATGTCTTGTGAGTGGCAGATTGCGCCGGTAAACGCGTCATTAGGGAAGAGAAGAGATTTTTTGGCAAGATGAAGGGGAAGTTACTTCTATTAAAGGGATACTCCACTTTTTTTGGAAATAGGCTTATTTTAACACTCCCCCAGAGTTAAACAGTTGGGTTTTACCGTTTTCGAATGTATTCAGCCGATTTTCTGATATTTAGAAGAATATCAGTATCTGGTCTCATTGACTTCCATAGTATATATATTTTTTTCCTACTATGGAATTCAATGAGACCAGAAACTGTCTGTTTACTGATATTCTTCTAAATATAAGAAAAATCGGCTGAATGGATTTGAAAACAGTAAAACTCGTTTTCAAGTGTTAAAATGAGCATATTTCCAAAAAAAGTGGAGTATCCCTTTAAAGAATATGGGTGAATGAATAAAACATTTATAATAAATACTGCTGTATCCCAAAAGAAAGAAAAACAAATTGTCATTTTGGTTTCATGGTGACTTTAACCTTGAATCATTCAATAATTTTTATCTATTGCCATATGAGTCATTTAGGAATAACTCAACTCAACATGACATTACTTAACTATTTAAAACCTGTTGTGAAGGAGATATTTCAGTTTATGCAAATATGAACAGTTGAGCAGCAAATGAGTGTTTGAAGTTCTCTAATTTTAATTTATTTACTTGACTTTCAGATGAATGCATCTTGGAGCCAACAGCTTCGACGCCGCAGTCTTCACGCGGCCCAGCGGTAAGTCACTCGAAATCTTCACACTCTAAAATTCTCCTGTTCTCTCTCAGGGTGCAGATTGCTTTCTTGTCACCAGAATGGCAGCAGTTTTAGAACAAACTCTGCTGTACCCCAACTGTGATTTTGGAACGTCTCTGAGAAACTGCACTGGATAGAGTCAAAGCAACCTTATTGCGTGTTCTGCTGACCCAAGCACATGGGCGCTAGTTTCTGGAAGTTACGGCAGTATTGCACCATGAAAGCTTTAAGTCATAGGAAGGGTTTGCAAACTGAAGGCCAGGATGGAGAGTTTACCAATATTCTTCAGATAGCACACTGTGTTAACTTTTATCAC
Organism: Pimephales promelas; assembly: GCF_988280905.1. Taxonomy (NCBI): domain Eukaryota; kingdom Metazoa; phylum Chordata; class Actinopteri; order Cypriniformes; family Leuciscidae; genus Pimephales; species Pimephales promelas. The sequence continues at coordinate 24,085,661 of NC_142782.1, forward strand.
TTCCCACAGACACACAAGTGGTTCACGACCCCTGTTAAACTGCTGATCCATGAGGTGTACAAATATACCAAGCCAACTACCAGTTAACATTTTTTGGTCTGTTCATTTTTAAGGATTGGGCTTGATTTGATTTCATTCAGTGCGATGCAAGTCGATTCTGTTTGATATAGTTTTGATTTTAAATTGATTTGATCTGATTGTATTTTGATCTGGTTCTTTTATTTTATGTGAAATGATTTTGATTAGATTTTGATTGCTTTGATTAGATTCGATTTAGCTTAGCTTTGTTTTGATCCAGTGTGATTTGATTTGATTCAGTTCTGGTTGCTCTGTATGTTTTTGATTCCCTAAAAAGATCAGGTCATAAGAATCTTTTTTAAAAATTGGATTACACTGTTTAAATTTTTTTTATATATATATATATATATATATATATATATATATATATATATATATATATATATATATATATATATATATATATTAATAGAACCCACAAGGTCAATCAAATATAAAGATGTTTATTTGCATTATTCTGCAGAATAGTCTATTTTTGTATCACAGCCAGTACAGACTGAAAACTTGCATTAGTTGGACCAAAATGCTTCACAAGTAGAAACATGTCAAGACTACATACACACACTAAACTTTAAGAGTTTCTGTATATGCAAAGTGCAATCAAAATCAGAATAAATACATTTCAAATGCATCTTCACTGATGGGGTTGAGTTACAAGAGAACTAAAAAGTAAAAGAGAGAAAAAATGTATTTACTTATAGACAAAATACTGTGTAAATGCAGTTTTTATTTGCACTTTAATACCTGTATAAAATTCCTCCATTTGATTCTCTGTCCGTAAAAAAAAGATTTTGTTAGCTCGCAAACAGAAATATGTTGGATCTAAATTGTTCTGGCTTTCTCTCTCTTCAGTAAAGCCTGATTTAACACTTTTGCACAACAAAAGAAAACAAAGCAGATGCTGTCAGACCTTTAAGACCCTTTAAAAGATCCAGTGACACTTTCTAGGCTCCACAGGACAGAAGGAGGGATCTGGTCTGCATCGATTTTGGTACGGCACTAATTTAGAGGGACACCAATTTGGAAAGGTTGATTTCAAGTGCTTTTTTCAGCGACCCTGCTGCCTGTGTTTGTTCAATAAAGCCTGAGTCCCTCACTTTGTCTGAAAATGTTGTCAGGGCTGTGGCACTTCTCTTTGATTGATGGGCTTCTCCGTCTCGTTCTCTCTCTCTCTCTCATGCATGGATTCAGAGTAGCATGCACAGACTGGTTTAGTCATTCTGCATCCAAAAAGGAAAGATAATGCAACAGGACTTGTTGTAGCATGCTTTGTTCTCTGATATCAACCACAGATTGGCTTTCACATCGTACACATAAATTAGTGTGCTTCCTTACTCATTAGGCATTACTCATAAGTCAAGTCACCTTCATTTAAATAGCGCTTTTAACAATATGGACTGTTTCAAAGCAACTTTACAGTGATAGGAAATGAAAGAAACAGATTGTTTTGGATTTACAGCAGATCTAGAATACAGTTATTGTCCAGCTAAAGTTAGTTTAATCTATAGGTATGCGCGATTGAATATATATGTGTGCAGGCGTGTAGTCTTTCTTTACAAATTGACCTCAACAAATTACTTGTCTGCCCTTAAAAATGTATAATACTTCTGAGTAGCCATTTGAACTGAAACTATTTTGGCCATTTTATCTGTACAGAGGTAATGGGAAGGAGAAGGGGGAGACTAGTTGACACTTCAGGGCTGCGTTGTCGTCACGTCCAGGTGCAGGTCCTTTATGAGACCTGGATATGGCCTGGATCCGGCGGACTGCGGTAAACCTCAGGATAAACAGAGAGACTAGTGTAGATGCCATTGTTATGATGTATCTGGATTTTTGAGGAGTGTTCACGGATCCGGTTGACCTAATCTATGCAGCCTAACATTGAATAATAGAGGTTTATAATGCGTTATGTGTATGCTCGGCCAAAGATGTGTTTTTAGTCAAGATTTAAACTGACAGAGTGTGTCTGCTTCCTGGACAATGTTAGGAAGATTGTTCCAGAGTTTTGGTGCTAAATAGGAAAAGGATCTCCTGCCTGCAGTTGATTTTGACATTCTAGGTATTATCAACTGGCTGGAATTTTGAGATTGCGATAGTCATGAAGGACTATAATGTGTTAAAAGTTAAAGTATGTGCTATGTAAGTAAAATGTAAATGTAAAATGTATACAATGTTTAATAGGGAGCCAATGCAGTGTTGATAGAACCAGGCTTAAGGCCTGTTCACACCGGGCTGACGTTTAACGCCTCGTGACTAAATAAAGGGCGCCAATGTGAGTGTTTACACCGACGCGGAAAACACCACATGTAAAAGCGTCATTTTTTTAAAAAAAAGCCTCAGGTTCTTTTTTTTAGTTGGACGCGCCATGTCAAAAACTATCTGACCAATGAGATTGACGCTTTTGCTTGCGTGTTTGGAGCGTCTGAATTTACAGTAAAACACAACTTTTTGTGTTTTATGACCCACTGGGGTGCTCAAAAACAAAACGGTCTTGCCGAGCACACATGCGTAACTGAGAAAAAGATCTACCGTCATTGCCAGGAAGAATTAAGGTGAGGAAGATGCAAGGCAAGATGAATGTAGAACTGCTGGTCTCGTTGGTGTTAGAACATAAATAACTATATGACAAAAACGTGACAGTGACTACAAACATCTTGATAAAAGAGAACTGTTATGGAGTGGTATTGCAGAGCAAATGGGCGTCATCTAATGTTAGGGAATGAATTTGCATGTTCACTCGGGTCATCGTCGGCGAAAATCGCTCGGGTGTGAACACAAAAAACGCTGGCGAATAACGTGCGGTTTGTACGCCCCTTAATATGGTCATACTTCATTGTAAGAACTCTAGGTCATTTGTTTTGGACCAGCTGTAATTTGTTTATTAGTTTGTTTATAAGCGTGCAGGGCAACCACCCATAAGAGCATTACAATAATCTAGCCTTGATGCCATGAACGCATTAGCTAATAATCTTTTTTCTTGTTGCTTCAAAACTGTTTTTAATATTGTGATTTGTCTTGAGACTGGCATATTTGGTTGACAACTTGATTGATCTCTCTATATTGAGTAATATTTTTTTAATCCTCATGGGAAAAATAAATGGACAAAATACTGGAGCCAAGGCCGGAAAAAGTAGGCAATAACTGTTCTGCTTTATTAATGGTCATTGTTTTGAAATAAAACCTTCAACAAGCACATTTGGATGTGATGTTCAGGTGTACAGTGCATTGTGCTTTAATATCCTGAATAGTACCGTCCAGCGATTTTTCGCACATCCCATATTTCAGAGCTAGTTAGTTAAAATACTCACTTTAGATGCATGCTCTCACCCTCTATTTATAGTTAGTGCTTTTTTCTCTCTCTCTCTTTCAGACACCACTATGCCTCCATTATTGATTTCATGTTTTTTAGTATGCATGAAAGTGAGCGCATGTCAAACAAGAGCTGGCTTTGTGAATATCGACGCTCATGATTTTTATTCTGGCCTTGTGCCTTTTCTGTTGGCAGTGTGTCTTTCAGTAGTTCTGCTATCATGTGGATCTGTCTCTCTTTCCTCTCCCTCTGTTTTCTTACTTCTCTTTTCTAAGTTATGGGTGTAATAATTAATTGAATCATTATAGTGAGAGTCATGTGTTTTGTCTGCTGTCAGTTGAGGATCACTAATATTGTTGATCTCCATCAAGGCAGCACAATAGTGAACTCGTTGAACACGTGGAGTCAAATATAATGCATTTAAAAATGTTATATTATATTATAAAATGTAATCATTTACTTAGCCCTGAATACCTGAGTATTCCTGTACAATGCAGCGTTCAATTCCTGTACATGTACAATGCAGCGTAAGTGACCTAAAGGGACTGTAACTTGAGAAGTGCTGCATTGCAAAGTTTCTATGGGATTCAAAACTCCACTATTGTAAAGTCATGGTCTAAATTCATGTTATGTGGTCAGCTAATCAGTCAGTCCTGGGCACAGTGAGTTTCAGCTGATCGGGACTCACTGTAGTCATGCGTTTAGGCATTATTGGGGTCAGTGAGTCATGAATATATGCTCTATTGGGGTCAGTGGAGAAACGCTTTTAGGCTGTTCTGGCTGTCTGCGATTTAGGCTGTATTGGCGGCAGTTGAGTCATGAGTTTAACATCACTGACCCCTGTCACAGTCATCCAGTCTAGTGCTATACAGATCACATCACACAGCCTGGGAATCCATCAGCCTTTCTTAAGGGCAGAGGAGTGCTCTACTTCAGCAAATGATGAAAACTAAAGTCTGTACAGATCTCTGAGCATTAGCACTGCAGGGAGACTTTTAAACAGTAATATCTGACTAAATCTGATTAAAAGCGGCACAGTTACATCGCCACTGCCTTAATGTCTTCCGTCAGATAAGTATTGGAGAGCTTTTTATAATTCTGATGATTTCTTGTTGCTAGATGTAAAACAGGGATGCAGACTTATTTGAAAATGCAACATGCACCATCCATTTCCCAAATTTGCATTGAGTACCATTTATAAATCTGCAAAAAGGTCTTATCCGCCAAAATGAGATGCAAGGTTTAACATTTAAAAGCAAAGAGATTAAGTTGTGATCAATTTTATTTTTGTAATTTTACTGTTGGTCTGAAATAAATGCAGTTTATTATTATTTTTAAACTACTTTTTATAGTACAGTAGTGTAATAACTATAGTTATATTTCTGTATTGGTTAATTTGAAAATTTTATAAAATAGTAATTGTTTTTATTATTATAATATTATAACCCTAACCCCCACGTTTTAAATCTGATATTTCATACTTTAAAAAAATAAAAAATAAAACAAACTACATTTCAAGATATGAACCTTTTTTTTTTTTTTTAAAAAAGAAGATAAATCTAGGTTTTCTCTACAAGGACAGTTCGCACTTGACTCTTTCTTCTACTAAAATTAAATGCTGTTTTAGTCAGATTAAAACAAAACCAAAAGTATGACATGTCAACATTTTAAGGATATTTTTGTCCAAGACAAACACTTTAAAGGAAAAAAATCATATGAACAATCTGATATTTAGTTAGTAATAGTCAGAATCTTAAAGATGCAGAAATTGATGACTGCGTCAGAAAACATTCATACAAGTTTATAATGTTGCTTACTTTTGTTATTTTGACTAAAACAGAGACTCAAGTCAAGAGTTTGAGGCAAACAGGAACGGTGTAACATTCACAGTGAAATTAGGGCTTGTATGAACATACGAGCGTAGCTTCACCCAAAGCTGGATTTGTCACATTTATACCTAAACAGGTTTCTAATTTCATCCTTCTTTTGTGTTGGCTGGATGTTGGCATTATGTAGATGCCAGCTGCGGGGGTTTGCCACACCGTCAGATGCTTTTGCCCGTTGTTTTGTGCGATAAATATGTATTAATTTTTTTCCTCTTTTCTCTGTTTGTGTTCTTCAGCTGTCTCTCTCTCAGCTGGTTGCGACTTCACGCTACCCGACCATGAGCCACACGGTGGGGTCTCCATGGCAACAACAGCTCCCCTCTCAGCTCTCTCCCTCCCCGATGGCATCGGCCCACCAGCTGTCACATGTCGTAAGCTTTCCACCCACATATGAACACACACACACTCAAACCAATACAGAAATGTATATACGCTCTTTAAACAAAGCACAGATATACATTCATGCAAAGGAATAAAACACCTACGCTCAAAACATATGTGGCATTGATGCTTTAAAGAAAAACAAACATACATTTCTTCAGTAAACACACCTACACCACAAAATCCACACCAAACGTGTCAACAGCAGCAGGAATTTCATACTAAAATGTTTTTTACGTGATGGGCTGCAATTGTTCACTACCATTTTGCAGGTTAAAAACTTTGCTGAATCAAACTGCAAAATAACACGTTCCCATCTAAGAGCACCATTAACTGTCCCATTACTAAGTTTGACTAAATTAGCTGCGTCATGATCCTGTCAGGTTCAGTGGGTATACAGTATGTCACTAAATTGGAAAATCCTGTAAATGAGAAATTTATCTCATAATATACCCATCAGTGATCCACCGAGTCGGTTCACTTCAACTCTAAACTACATTCATATGATGCATGATTAACATAATAAGTCAAGTCTTTAGTGTGACATGATCATTCAGAAATCATTCTAATATGCTGATTTGATGATTGATTGTTTATAAATGTTGAAAGCAGTTGTGCTGCATAATATTTTTGTGATGCATCTTTTTTCCCCTTTTTACTGTCGTTTTAACATTTTACGCACTGTAAGACTTTTTCACCACCGGGCCGAATGGTTATTGTTGTGAAATTGTACCTAAGGTGTTATGAAATAATGATTCATTAGACTACATTTCCTTGTAGATAATAATGTAGAAGCTGCCGGCAACATGATACTGCTTCTTTAGGTAAACCATTGAGTGAGCACATTACAGAAGAGGATCGTTTAACATAGGAAGGTGAAAGCGCCCAGGCTAGATGTATACTGATATTATGACATGAATTTTAACTTGTTGACTTAGTTTAATGTACCTCATGTAAAAATATCCTGTATGAGATGTATCAGGACATCATTACAGGTGTCACTGCTGAGAAATCTGGCATGAGAACAGTTTGTAATGGTAATGTCCTTGTGTTATTTTAATGGAAATACAGTGTGTTTGGATACAGCCTGTATAGAGTGGGAGCGGATCACATATTTTGCACGAGGATATCCACAGATATTATGCTAATCATGTGTGGGAGCATGTATGGTTATGCTGTTGCCTGTAGTCATGCGGTGCATTTAACTATACGATGCTTTGTTACCTCCTCCTCAGTTGTTCAAGGCTGTTTGTGCCACACATGGGGTATTATGACAGCGATTAGGGAGGAAATTTCTGTTATGCTCAACTTCCTGCATGCTAGTCATATCATTTATAGGTAAAAGACTCGTGAATTTTGTGATTGTGTTAATTAATACATTTTTTTCTTTTAATTAATCGCCTTTTCCTATCTTCAAGTTAGAGATTTAAATCCTTCTCTGGTTTGAGATGGAGAGATTCATAAATATGACAAAGCATTGTGAACCTTCTGTGCTATATTCTGCTTTTAAAACCAATGCAGAATATTGATATTCATGTGGATGTGATTTTGGATGCATATACCAGCATGCCACATCTACATCTAGGCCTACATCTATTTGTTTTGCAGACACAAATGAAAATGAGGATTGCTACCACACCAGCAATTCATCAAAAGTGGGCAGTGATATTAAAAGTACAATACAACAAGCTAAAGTTTGCCAGCATAAAAAAACATTTTTTTTTTAGATTAGATTAGTAAAATAGTTCACTGCTGTTTGCATATTTTTTATTTTAAAGAAGTCTCTTATACTCACCAAGGCTGCATTTATTTGATCAACAATAAAGTACAAACAGTATTATTGTGAGATATTAATAACGATTTAAAGTAAAAAAAATTGTTGTTGAATTATTCTTGTGATGACAACGCAGAATTTTGTTTGGGAAAAACTGTTCACCCTGATTCCCAGTAATATTTTCCAGTTTCTCAGGAATATAAATCAGATGGCTAAAGAACAGATTTCTGGTGGCCCGTGGGTGTGTTGCCTGATGATGGGTACTGTCAGGAGAATAGAAAATGCTGTAATTGGTTTTTGATCAAGTCCTTGTGGAAGAGTTGTGTCTTCAGGCATTTCATAAAGAACTTATAAGTTTTTGTAGTGTGTTTGGGTTTCTGTGGACTGTGGTGTGTCAACTGCTGACCTCTTTGTTGTCTTAACCTTTAGTTTTTTGCTCATTTTAGAAGGTTGTTTTAGATTTGCTGATGAAATATTAAAAGCTGAGTTATTAAAAAGAGAGACAAGATATAGGAGTCAAAACTTCATCAAGACCTCTGGGTTTTTGTTTTACAGGATCTGCTCCTGAATTTCAGTCCAAAATGAATTTGTCTGTTTTTCTTTCTTTCTTTCCACACGTGTTGATCTAAATGGAACCAGGAGCGTCCAGTTGCCAGCAGCATAGCTCACCTGGAGCTGAGTGTGCAGGAGAGAGAGGCAGATAGAAGTGAGGAAGAGGATAAGATGCAGGAGCTGACCTTCACCCCAGTGCATGCCCCTGTCATCACCCTTGGAACACACTCTGCTGGGTGAGAAACATACAGACACACTAACGATTCAGTTGTACAGGAGCCGTATTCTTCACGTTAATGTAGCAAATCTGCATTTGCTTCTGTCCCTTTTTTAATAATTTTGTATATGCATATACTGTATGCAGATGCAAATGCTAGTACAGATATTATGCTAATTATGGCAACCAATTGTGGCATTAGTATGGCAAATTTTAGTTTTAGTATATAACATAGATTGGTGAATGGACGGACGGGCAAATGGATACAGATAAACAGACATTACTCTATGTCCCCATCATGCATGAATTGGCTGCTTTCTCTAATTTCCAATTTCTCTCTCAGTATCCCTTTCTGTCACCATTGCTCCATTTTCAATGCACCAACACATTTTTAGCTGAAGTATTAACAGGCCTTGTGTTTGTTTATATGTGGACTTGTGTTTTTTTGCTGAAACTGTGAGTTGAGCTGGCCATTTAAAATCTCAGGGAGTACAGAGTTGTCATTCAGGAGCTGTTCGGTGTCACATCATCATCTAACTCTGATCAAAGACAGTTAACAGGCCAACATACTCTTCATATGGCCCTGCAGATTCACAGAGCACAGGGGACAAATGTGTCTAACTTTATTTAACAACTTTATTTAAAATAAGAGCCGTCGTATCTGATTGAATCCTTTCAAATTAAATAAAGTCTCTGAATACTAAACCAGGTGGAATGAATTAAGCTCTTTCATTTGGACTGGAGGTGAATTAAATATTTTTTTTTTTCCTATGTGAGGGACTTTAATTGGTTAGATTAATACAGTATCTAGGCCTATGTGTTTTCTGATGAGCTCAGACTCTCACAGACAAGGACAGAAGTGCTTTTGATTTCCCTAGGATATTATAATAAAACATTTACATAATAACAAAATCTCTTGTCTCTTATTCATAGTTTTTTAAATGAGTTGTTGGTTATGAGGACAAATCCCACTGGTCTGTTGTCATTACGAGAAACCATAGTCCAATAGAAACTAAAAAGATATTCAGTAAAATAAATAATAACAAAAAATAAATCATTTTAAATTAATAATTAATCAATTTTTTTTGTAATTTAATCATGCCTACCAAACTCAATTATGAAATGTATTGCTGTGGACTGTATAGGCCAGTTATAGGATAATGTTTAATCAATCAATAAATCCCATTTTTGAATTTTTTATGTAGTACTCTCGTCTACTCCAATAATGTTTTTGAATCAGCATATCATGTAATTAATTATATATTTTTGAAAATTTTAAATATTCATATATTAATAATGTACATGAATTAAGTTAAAGAAATGATTACCAAAACAATACTGTGTCTCTTTCAGTCTCTATCTGCTCTCATCTTTCTTCTTGTCTGTGTCACTCTATATCTTTATTTCTTTTTTAGTTTTTTCTTCTTCTGTGTGGATCCTGGTAAGAATATATTGGGCGGACGTGTGTGAAAATAATAAGCAAGGACTATTAATGTGTAATTCAGCAGAAAATTACATGATCCATAGGTAATATTAAACTCTTATTTGACTGTGGCAATTAAAAGCCTCTGGTATAAGTGTAGTCCTAATTACTGTGTCTCCTAATTAGTTTTTAGTCACTGGAAGAACATATTAAAGTCCTGCTGTCATTATGCTCACATATATTTTCACTGTTCTGTAATGTTGGAAAAGCTCTCGTTAGGGGCTCCTAAACATAAGTCCTAAATAAACCGCTTCAGTACAGGGGAAATATTCTTACTGTGAGCCATATTGCTCAAAGAGATTACATGTTATGATTATGTGTTTACAGGGATGTCAAAATGTGTTATGTATATGTGAATATTTGTGTGTGTGTGTGTGCGTGAATGAGGATGTTGTTGATTAAAAATGGATTATGAGATTATTAATGTCTATTTGGAATAATTTGTATCAAATATTAATTCACAATTAGACTTACAGTAAGGAAGTAATAGTCAATTTTAACATCATGTTGGTTGTGTGAGACGTCTATGAGATTGTGTGTATAAATCAACCATTTTAAATTTCATATTGTGCTGTAGTTCTGCCCGACAGCGATTTTTTTTTTACCTCACACATTTTATTTTATTTGCTGTTTTTTGCTTTTTTTGCAATGTTCTTGTCTAACGAGACATATTTCAAATGCTTTTATCTTTGTGCGACAATGCAAGTCTTTCAAGAAAGTAGACATTTCTGAAATCTTTAAGAAACTGCTTGATGCAAACCTCTTAAAACCGTATATCTCATCTCATGTGTGAGATCCCTTTTAAGAGATCACAGCAGGACATATTACCAGATCACACCAGAGGATGTCATAGTACCCTGTAACACACGGGATAGTACATGGGATACATTGTGAAGAGATACAGAATGTACCTGATAACGCACAGTAGGCTGCCTGCCACGGGTTGTCTTGACAGCACTTGGCAGCTTTAGATGTGTGTGCAGGTACAGTATTGTGACTAAAGATCAATGAAGCACAAAGAACTGAAAAAGGCTAAGTAAGGCAGGTGTTCAGTAAGTAAATGAAATGCTTAGGTAATTGAATGTACTGGAAAAAGCTACATTATGTAGTGCTTAACATATCATTGGAAATGTCACATGTACACTGTATATTCTATTGACAGACGATTTCTCTATCTCAGCTCTTCCAGATCGACCTCCCGGAGATCTTTGGCCCAGCTCTTCTCCACTGGTTTTCCTCAGATCCTGGACCATCAGAACCAGGTGGCTGAGGTTTTGGATCCTTCTGAGCCTGTCAACTTTGACCTCCAGAGAGAAGAAGCAGATCATCTGCAGGTCAACACTCTCATCCTGCAGTTCCTGGCCTTTACCAGGTACGTTCAATTTACACTGAACAGACAAACACCAACAAACTCGTTTGTTGGGTTTTGTCTGATCAGTGTGTTTCCCCTATGGTGTCTGTTGGGATTGGTCAGAGTTTGTTTTCACCTGACTGACCATATTCAATCAGTGTCTGTTGGGGGCACTGATTGTGAACATGACAGTTATTTTTTCATAAAATTTTAAGTCCAACTGCCAACTTGTTTGTTGGGGTTTGTCTTTGCAGTGCGAGTTGACCTGTAGACGTTAGAAAAAAAATAAACATTTCACATTCATTTCCAGTATGTCTGTATTTGTCTGGACACATCATCTGTCTGTAATAATGTCATTTTATTTAAGTACTATATTAAAATAAATTGTTTATTTCAGTTGGTAAATTGTGTATTCCAGGAAAAAGTATTAAAAACAATGTTTGGGAAAAAAAGCCAAAAGTTGTATTGGAATTGTAATAAAACTGTATAATAGTATTATGCTGTAATATAATCTAGTAATTTTAGTAATGAATTGCAATATGACTTAATCTGCTTAGAATGATTCACTGGCAGATCTGTTATGCAGCCATATGTTCCAGTCTACAGCCTTTCTGAGCGGTGCTGAAACACTAGCTATCAAACAGGACATGTCAGGTCCTTTATTTCAATGGTAATGCAGCTTCTCAAGTGCTGGTTCAGGGCCAAGCATCTCTGGCTAACTTCTCTCTGCCCCCAATCAGCCAATGTCTATATATCACGCAAGTATCGATGCTAACTTGTCCACATAAGAAACGGCACTTGTCAAGTGTGCTTGTGACGGATTTGGGCACCTCTCTGTTCTCAAATCAGGCACTGATAGATTTAAAGCACACTCTCCCTCTCTTTGTCTTGTATTTTCTCTGCATCCCTCTGTCAGGTTGTTGTATTTTTCAAATAGGAGGAGATTGTGACATAGTTCTCTTCAGCCTTTTAAAGCCTTGAGATCCATTTATTAATGGTTTTAGGGCTATTCATTTAATACAATGAAATATGATTAATTGCACAAACAATCTTAAATCATTTTATGTATAAATGTATCATTTTATCGTTTTGGGTTCCCAAACGGGTTTGTGAGTTGATTAAAAAATGCTAAAAATGAATTCCATCATAAAAAATTGTGAATTAAAATAAATGAATAAATAAATACCAACACAGTTGGCTGCTTTATTTTTCTACAATTTTTTTTTTTCCCTTGCAAAATCTCTTATTTATAAAACCAAATGCTCGGAACAAAACATATAATCCTCCAACCCGATCTGGGACGCCATTAAATATGAATCCTGACCTTCTGAGATCTGTGCAGAGCTGTATACAAGCTGTTTAAACAGGACACGTCGAGGCAAACGTTCTTTTACTCTTCCATTTGGCCTGTTGTCAGCTGACACAAGCGCGTGAAGTGTGTCAGAAATTGAACCAGTGTAGACAGCATCAGTAATTATAATGGGTTCTCTTTGCTTTTGACGTGACAGACGTGTCTGGAGTAGACAATTATCAGCCATTAAGCGACTGAACACAGGTGAGTTTTACCTGTGGTGTGATGATGTAAAACTATTTTAATATTTTGCTCTAAATGTACAAATGTATTTGCTCATGTGACATCACAGATATCAAAATAACCAAACAAGCTGAATTTGGAGCTTGGTTGAATAAAGTATGTGTTTATAATGGGACGTTTTAGGTTACAAAACTCGAAGGATGTTTTAATGGTACATAGATGTGATGTCATGACCCCTTTAAAGCGGCAGATGTAATAACTCATCTTGTGCTTATAATGAACAGAACATTGTCACTTTGATAGGTGAATAGATTTTTAAATACCCTTGACTGGAATCCTGTTGGAAACTTCTTTTTTTCTAAACACACAGTAAGAAAGCTGGTGAGTCAACCGACATAACTTATTTGACCTATTGGCTTTTAAAGGTAGATGGAAATACCTGAAAACATTTTCTCTTTTGTAAAGGAAGAAAACTGTGTGGTTTATCTGCTAAATTAATCTCCCTTCTGAAATACGTAGTTATTGTGCATTTGTGTCTATTAGAAATCTCACTCATCATGCGGAGCTCTCCATTCCTTTGTTTACCAGATGAATATTGATGTGAAATCCTCGCATAGCTGAAAGGCCTATTCTTTTAATTGAAGAAATCAAGTCATTTGATTGGCTCTTAGGTCAGAACTGACATTTTGAGTGAATAGCACTTAAACTCTAGAATTGTGATGTGATCGCTCTCAGTGGGCCTGCCAATTGTCCACACTCTAAATAGTTTCTATCCTTATCTAATTCTGAGTGATTGATTGCTAATCTTCCTCACAAAGAGAAAAGAAAGCAATCATCCCTCCCTAATCTGTCCCTCCGTTTTAATTCATTCTGCTGAGGATGGAGACGAACTCTTCACATTGCCCTGTCAGCTCTCAAATGTCACCTAGGACTTTGATTAATTCATTTATATCCTTTCATTTAATTATTTATATCTTTTGTTTATCCTCTTGCTCGTGCAACAGCGTGAAGTTGATTTTTAGACTTTCAGGCTTGAATGTGTGAACCCATCGCCCCTGAGCTCCGAGTGTTCTCTCAGGTGCAGAGCAGTTCAGTGATGGATGATTATTGCTTACATAAAATGCAGTGAACCATTGCTGGCTAATTAAATTGATTTAAAATATCATGTTCTTAAGGAAGTTGTTTCTCCCTAAAAGTCCTGTCTTACCAGAAAAAAATACATTAAAAAAAATAATGATTTTTCTCTTCAGTGAAAGAGCCACAGTGCAATGAATTTGCAAGAAAGTTATTGATTTTGCTTTCAGGAAATGATGAAGTTCAACATTAAATGTGAAGTTTTGTTTTATCATTTACCTGCTATTTTTCTAACTTTAAGAGACCTATTAAGAGGCCTAGAGCATTATTATTTCAAGCTCTGGTACAAGGATACTGTTTTATTGTATTTACTTCAAGATTTAGCATTACGTTTTGGATTAGTAGAAAACCTGTAGTATCTCGTCCCCCCTGAGATGAGAGATTTATGTATTTTTTGTTTGGATAAAGGCTAGAGGCTAAAGACTACAGCCAGTAATAGGGGCTGTCCCGCATATTTTCAACCCGCCCATAGAGGGTGGGATCTCACTCACAGAATGTACACATGGTGTCATCCATCTCTTTTTGGAAGCTAAGCTAGCAGGCTCTTGTTGTGTGGAGAAAGAGTAGTAGGGGTTACCATCCTCTTTTTCCCGGACATGTCCGTCCATCGATGTCTGGGATTCAGCTTTTGCTTTCTGCGGTCACCATTCTTTGTTCACATGCACACCTTCTGTTTCAATCTAACTGAATTCATTCTGATTGGTGAATCTGAATGTAGTGTTTACATGAACGCTAAACAAGTGCGTTTTAAGATTGCTAAGAAAATCCCCACTCCTTGGTGAGAGATATGAGACCTGTGCGTCTCACTCATCGGTAATCACGCAACTGGCCTTGCGCCATTCTCCACACGGCCCTAACCTCGTCCTTCTCGCCACAGTAAACATAATGAATGGTGACTGTAGAACACAAAAGCCAAATCCCAGACATTTTGGGCGTTCTCGAAACACATTTACGGGCAGACTCATCACGGAGACTCACTAGTAGCGATTTACTCACTCACTACTGTGCTCTGTTACCGGTAGACGTGGCGTTCTAGCGAGGCAAAGCAAGTGCATTCTGGGATTTTTTCATCCACATAGGCCAAAAATACATAGCTCTAGAAAGCTCCAAATTCAAAAATAATTTCACATATACACATTTATCTTTCCAGAGGTGAAGTATCCTGTTAAGTGAGCAGTTTCAGTCAGACTGGTGTTCACCATTAACTTTATTAATGGAAGTGTTAGAATGTGTCAGTGTAGTGCGGTGATTGCATGTTAGTTTTAGGGTTATAACTTTCCCCCCCTATTGAGGTCAACTTTTATTTTTATTTAATTGCCATATTATTTTTTATGTATTCCATTGAGGTCCAAATTGATGTCGGTTTGAGTACATTCATCTGACTGATGACAGAAGTATAAAATAGCTTGAACTTTAATGAGTGAGAGGGAGTTTTTAGTCTAGCAAGTTACAGTATGCTTTCATACACTTATCTTTATTTTGATTCATTGCCATATGACCTCTAACCATTTAAAAAAAAAAAACTTTAAATCAGTTTCTATTGATCTGGTTGAAAGGAGTTTTTGTCATAGTGTGACTGAGACAAGATTCTTCATCATAGTGTGCCTTGAACTGACACTCCATCATTGCATCGCTGATAGTGGTTCTTTATGAAGGAGTCACTCAGACTAGCTCTTTATCATCCAGTCACTGAGACTTGTTCATCATTGTGGAGTTACTCAGATAGATTCTTCATAACAAAGCGCCACCAAGTGACTTCTAATAATGGGGTACTCAGACCGACTCCACACATAATATTTCTTTCAAGTCATTTACAATGTCCTCACTGATCCAATCGTATGTCATCATTGCTTTTCAATAATGCCACATTCCCCAATGCCAATCAGTTGTCTGTCTCTTCATAGGGTCCCTCAAACTGGTGTGAATTCAGACTGGCCCAGCTCTGTCCATTTTACTTTCCAGCTTTACCGTTTCCAGCCTGTCACCACAGAGCGCCTGAAGCTGCTTGAGCCGGAGAGGAACAGCAAGCTCAAATCCAATCCTCATTACCCTTGTGTCCTCTCCCTTATCAACAAGGATGGCACACTTAATTCTGGTATGATTACCATTCTCTTATGATTCTGCTCAACACTTTTTATTTCACCTGTTGTCTTTTGTTTTATAAGAATCTTTGCTAATCATCTGAAAACAAAGGCATATTTACTGCACTCATCAAAATTGCAAGCACCACCCTTTTGCTGTAATGAATTTGATCAATGTCTGTAAACTTTTATAGCGGTTTTTAACTGCAACACATGCAGTGTTTTAGTGAATAAAGCTCTAAAAAATTAGCAATTATAGTTTAACAGCTTTTGGCCGAAGTCCAGTAATTGCTTTTAAGAAGGAGTCTTCATACACAGCAGCCTGCTGAGGAGAAGTGTAGAAACGGTGTGACTTTGTGATGAACTTGGTAGTGCTGAGAAACAGTGTTGGCTCTGTTGGTTTGTATGGCTGCCAAAAATACTTATTACTTGCCCCTGATGTGAGTTATTTTTATCAATAGTTTCTCACAGGCTGGCAAAGGCCGATAATTCAAAGCACCTTAAAATGTTGAGCTAAGAGAACCTCAAGTGCACTTTTCCCATAGCCAAAATGGGGCTTTTCATCCTCATGTTATACCATGAAAATCTTGGCTAAAACTTTTATTTGTGTTGAGAGATCCTCCTTGACTGAAAAAAAATGTCCCAATCTGAGGGAAAATCTGTGCAGCAATTTTACCACTTGTTGCAATTTGTATAAAAAGGTCTTTACTGATTGGCTAGATAAAGTATCTGATGAGGTGGAACATACATACATGGCATAAGGATGTATCTTTCTCATGATAAGTAGGGAACCTCTTATTTGCCTGCAGCGTACGCCTGAGAAGGACGAAGGAATAGACGATAAAGATAGAACAAAGGTTGAAGAGTAAGATGGATAGGGTGGTGGAGGAAGAGAACTGAAGAAATGAGACAGATAATGAGAGAGTGACAGAGCAAGAGAGCATGATGGAGAGATGCAGGGGAACAAAAGGATCAGCTCTAACAGCCTGCTTTCATCCTTTTTTTTCAGAAGAGACGTGATATCATACATAAAAATACATCTAGTGTGAGTGTGCAAACCTTTAGCAGGGACCCCCTGTTACACATTGTATAAAACTGAGTGTTGCGTTTTAAGCCTGGCCTATAATATCTATCTATCTATCTATCTATCTATCTATCTATCTATCTATCTATCTATCTATCTATCTATCTATCTATCTATCTATCTATCTATCTATCTATCTGTCTGTCTGTCTATCTATCTGTCTGTCTGTCTGTCTGTCTGTCTGTCTGTCTGTCTGTCTGTCTGTCTGTCTGTCTGTCTGTCTGTCTGTCTGTCTATCTATCTATCTATATCTATCTATCTATCTATCTATCTATCTATCTATCTATCTATCTATCTATCTATCTATCTATCTATCTATCTATCTATCTATCTATCTATCTATCTATCTGTCTGTCTGTCTGTCTGTCTGTCTGTCTGTCTGTCTGTCTGTCTGTCTGTCTGTCTGTCTGTCTGTCTGTCTGTCTGTCTGTCTGTCTGTCTGTCTGTCTGTCTGTCTGTCTGTCTGTCTGTCTGTCTGTCTGTCTGTCTGTCTGTCTGTCTGTCTGTCTGTCTGTCTGTCTGTCTGTCTGTCTGTCTGTCTGTCTGTCTGTCTGTCTGTCTGTCTGTCTGTCCGTCCGTCCGTCCGTCCGTCCGTCCGTCCGTCCGTCCGTCCGTCCGTCCGTCCGTCCGTCCGTCCGTCCGTCTGCCCACATCCATCCTCATTGCAATTCTCTATCCTTTTTGCTAACTCAATTCAATGTACATTTTAATTCAGGAACTGATTCAGAATTTAAAATTCATTCAGTTTAGTTCTCAGCCCTGATTAATGCATTTACATACTTTTACTTTCAATGCAGAGCTATTAAAATAATGACCAATTATGTACAGTGCATGTCAGTTTTAGTTTTTTTAATGGGGGACAAACAATGAAAAATTTACTTGTCCTTTATCTTTCTTCTTTTCACAAAAATTAGTTTGAGTAAAAATGGTAATTGTCTGGCACTTTTGAAGAGCTCTGCTTTAAGGCGTTAAAGCATTATGCCACAGTCAATGCCTTAGAGTTAGACTCACCTCTGGACCAACTATACAAGACAATGCCATTTAGTACCATAAAGATTACAGGCTGAATGATGAAGATTTTGCATGGAAGGCCTTTAGATGTCTGTGGAGGGAACATCTGTATCCTGTGGGATATGATGCTGTTATTTTGCAATTACTTGTTGTTGCATAACATCTTCTCATCCCAGATTCTCAGCTGAGCATTCCACTTCTCTTCAATGAAGAAATTATATTTTTGGCTCTCTGCCTGAAGTAGCACAATGTAAAAGCAACATCCAGTTTAACATTTTGACTTCATTAAGCATTAGTGTTGCATTTGCTTGTTTTTTCCACGAATGGAAATGCATCCAGGGTTTGTTGTTTATTTGTGTTCAATTTCAAGATGCTTGACCCCATAAATCAGGCTTCAAATCCAGTCAGTCTACTCAAACTGCTGATGTTCCCATAAACACATCACCAGAGTGTCCTTGTTTAACTCCGTACTGTTTGTTCTGGATCTATTGGCAGCATTTGATGCTGCAAACAACATACTATTGATCTCTAAAATGGTAGAAATGCTCATTTCTAGGTCAGTACTTCTCTGTTTTATATCCTACCTGGATGACAGTAGGTACCAAGTCAACTGGAAAGGCTTACACGCCTTACTCCACAGGGATTGCTGCTTGGGCCTTTACCACTTTCCTTTTACACTAGGCTGTATGTACTGTATAAACTTAAAGGATGTATTTAATTGATAAACAATTACAGTATGTATAATTGGAGTAAAAATATTTTTACACTTCATTAAATTCCCCCTGTGATGAAAATCAAGCTTTTGATGTTGTTTATTGGTCTGTGGTGTTTTTAATTCAACACCAAAAGTCAACACCATTGCTGAGTATTTTCTCCTTAAAACTGCAGCGAATCAAAAGGCGCTTTTCCATTACAGATTTGTGCAAAACTTTTTTTTCTAAATATCGACAAAAAACTATAGCGAAATGACTGTGTTTGCATTAAGCAATGTTATGCATCTAAATCGTAATTTTTTTCCTCTCACGGTAAGTCATTTAAAAAATCATGGCAACAGATGTTAATAGGTTTACCCAGCCACTTCCCTGGCCATTATTATTAATAGTATTTAAGACATATGTGTGCTGGTGTTACTGGGTTTTTCTCCCTCATATCTGCTTCGAGGTCTTGATTGTGGCATTTCTTTGAGGTTTAGAATCCAGTATTCCTGTAATTATTTTGTCTTTAATGAATTTAATAAAGAACTCTAATTTAATAAAGTATTTTGTCCAAACATACTGAGTCATCTACGTCAGGTGACCTGTAAATGCGCAGAAACTGTTTCCGTTGCAGTTTTGTGAAATATTTATTTTTCAAAATGCCTGAAAAACCACCTCATGCGAGCGAAACATTTTTTTGCGATAAAGGGGAGTTTTCGCGAAATTGACGTGTTTCCATTGGGCATATTTTCAATTCACAGTTTCAATTTGCACAATTTGAAGGGTAATGGAAACGCGGCTAAAGACAGTCTCAAAAATGTTTTCAAAGAAAAAAAATGTAATTATGTCATTTTGGTGATCAAAGATGAGTTTTAAGGGATACAATTATTAACTACAGTGGGACTTTAAGCAACACAACCCTTTTTTAAGTGATAAAAAGAATTTTGTGGATTATGTATTTTTCATCACATATAAGTTAAAAAATAACACCATTTACTTGAAATATATATATTTTATAAAATTATAAATGGCTTTCCTGTCATATTTAATCTATTTAATGCATCCTTGCTGTGGCCAAAGGTTATACTTAATTTTTTTTTCTTTTTCCTCATCCAGATTAGATATTTCATGGTTAAACTACTGCACTGCCCCTTTTGCTACTTTGCCAACATCTCCTCTATCAAAATCTCCATACATCAAAAAGCAGCCTTGCCCTACTCTCTTTTTTTTTTTTTTTTTTTTTTTTTTTTTTTTACACGTTCCTTCCTCTCTGGCCTACCAGCATCTACCATACATCCCTTCTTGAACATTAATAATGCTTCCTTACACTCCTTTACACTTGTTTGTCCTTACTTTAAATCACTGCTCAGGTCTACGCTAGCAGGCACTATTTGCTTGCCACATTCACATGAAGTCCATGATCTTCTCCAGCTTTACATTTAACTGCAATGTTACCCAAGCACTTTCAGAACTGATTACTGTCATCACTTTAGACACGGGGAAATGTGTGGGAACATATAGAAAACATCAACGCCTGCGGCACTGCCGGTGTTTGATATTCATGACTGGCAGGATGTGGTGCGAGGATTGTAGCTCAGAAATGTTTATGTAAATTTTCCCACACATTTTGCTTGGTGGCTAAACAGATATCAGTATGATTATTTCTTGTACTTTTATTTTCCTCATACTCAGGTTTTCCTGGTCTGCAGCTGCAATACCGAGTTGACCCGCAGTTCCTCAAGCCAGGTGAGCGGGGGTGGTTCCTGCGATACCTGGCGATCCACTCTCTGCAGATTGATGTCTGGGACAGTGAATCCTTAATGCTGATTGGCTCAGCTGCTGTGGAGCTGAAGGTAAAATGACCTATTAGGGTCCAAAGTGATATTTTACCCCTTTTGAATTAAGTTCCAGCCATACAAATTTTAAGCAGCCATTACACTGCATTTTGCATTGAAAAAGTCTTCGGGTGAATTCTGTATTAATTTACTTTATTAAATCTTACAAGTTTAAAGTATTAGTAATTTACTTTATTTACTGACCCCAAACATTTAGAAGGTAGTGCACAAAGCACTACCTTCCAAATGCATGGATGCATTAAATTGCTCAAAAGCGACAGTAAAGGAATTTATAACGTTACAAAATATTTCTATTCTATAGCACATAGATGCTTTACTCAAAAGAACAATCAAAGAACCTTGTTGTAAAAATGTATCATCGTTTCCACAAAAATATTGTGCAGCACAACCATTTTAAACTGTGATGATAAATAATAAATGTTAAAATGTAAAAGTCTTGTTTGCACCAAATAGGCATATTAGAAGGATTTTTTGAATAATTATACTGTATGACACTGAACACTGGAGAATTGGCTGATGACAATTTATCTTTTTTCAGGAATTAGTTTAAACTATATATATACAATTTTTTATTAAAATGTAATACAATTTTACAACATTTCAATCTTCCCTGTTTTTTAATCAAATAAATGCAGTCTTGGTGAGCATAAGCATCTTGGTGAGACTTCTTTCAAAAAAAAAAAAAAAACTACCCCAAACTTTTGCATGAAAATTTTCCTCTAATTTTATGTTTGGCAAGTATTGGTTTTGAACCCTGACAACCCGATAGGAATAAAAAAAAAAAGAAGCTGTTTTAATTTTCAGGGTTACTTCCAAGAAACCATGATTTTGACATTATCTTGATGTCAAAACTGCTACAAAGTCAGACATGCTTACTGAATAAGCTGACAGAATGCCAATAAAGGCATTTACTTGACACTACATGTTGTCAACATATTTCCCATAAGGTCATGCATCTAAACGCACAAAGACTCATTGTACTGCTCACCAAAATACATATTACAGTAACCCAACACACCCCACACAAACCATGACAAAACAATAATACAACACAACTCCAAATACTCTGCTCAGCAACAGCCTTGCAAGTCCTCAACTTGCCATGTTGGTAATAACCCCACAAGCCATACTTCGAATTTTGACACAGGTACAAATACTGCCCTCGTTAATAGCCAAACAGAGCTATCACAGCTGTTTAACTCAGACAGACAGTCACCTTGCACATCGAAACCTTTCTGCGGTATTCATTATTTAGTGTGCTCAGATGGGAGTGTCATGTCGAAATTATGAAATATGCATGCCATACTTCAGGACACCTGCGTCTGTTAGATCTCACCACCGCAGGTCTCTTGGCTAGAGCTCTCATCGATGTCAGCTGTTGAATAAAGGTTAAAACAAAACAAGACCAGAAATAGATACAATCACATCAACATAATTGGACTGTTCCTCTTTAGCATGGATTCTGACCTTTTCAGAATGAACAAAAGGTCCATTCGGGCTTCAAACACAACCACAAGGTCGTCAGAAGTTGGCATTTGTCAGTAGCCTGCAACATATGTCTTTGTTGCTGGTTATTTTTGTTTATCTTTTTGTTTTACATGGTTCGATCAATACAATTGATTCAGGGACATTTCAGGCATTGCCTTTTTGTTCAGGACATTTCTAAACATTAAAAATGTCCTGCACAATTCTTTTTAGAATTAATCACACTATGATTTAAAAACGTTAAATTGACAGCTTTAATATTAATGTTTGTTGTTTACTTCGACAGCATATGCTGCGTCAAGGCCGTGCTGCCGTCCAGGTGAGCCATGAGCTGGAAGTGATCACTACGGAGTACCTGCAGGATGCCAACTTAGCCATCAATGTCTACACTACCGTAAAAGGAATTCTGCATTTGCGGCTTGGAAACGTTGGTAAGGATAATGTGCTAACCACCAGCTGTAATGTGTAATGTCTTGATAGCTCTATTATTATTCTACTTTTCTTGTTTGATATGCAGAGACTGTTAGAAGAAAGCCATTTGTAAGATTATTTCCTTGCAAAGTTTAAATATTGGTTTGTGGTGATATCAAAACATTTCTCTGCTTGTCAGGGTTGTTTGCCATTTAGAATTGAATTGAAAATGCCTTACAATTTAATTCCTGAATGTGAAGTAAGGTAGCAAACCGGAACTAAAATTTTAATATTAGAAAGTAGAAGTAAAATACGTTTTTTGGGTGGGTGGGTGGATGAATGGATGGATAGATAGAATGTTCTTCCTCTGAATGTTTCAAGAAAGCAGCTCTCTTAGCATCTGTCATTAGTGACCTTAAACATTTCAGTTCTTTTCCACATCAAGCCGAATTAAAGCTATTCACAGGCTATCTTCATGTTTATCTGTTTAAGCTCCTTCTTAGAGGCCCAGTGAAAATGCAAGTTTTTCTTGCAAAATTACCCAAAAGGCAGATACCAATCAGCTTTCCTCTGTCTCTTTCTCTCAGTGGTCAGAATCAATTAACTCATCCAAAACAGGCAAATCAAGGCAAACTCAAAAGCTGCTCAACGCCGTATCTCAATCTGGGATTAATGCGTTGTCCATTTATTTGAATCCGAATGAGTGGTCACCATTAACAAGAGATTGAGGTTTACTCACTCTCTAAGGCTTAGAGATGTTTATCCACGAAAAGCACCTCAGAGGATCAAGTAGGTCAAAGCAAAGACAATTATTGGTCAGAGGGAAAGGGGATTGGGGAAAAAAAAGCTGTTATTATGTACAGTATGTACATGCAAATGTATTTTGAATAGCTTGATCAGTCCATTGAATACATTCAGTCAAGTTTTCATAAAGTGGGACATTGTGATTCTGCCGCTCTGGGTAATGCCCATGGATTGATGTCTTACTTCATGATCCCACACTGTTTCGAAATGTTCTGCTCAGATAGGACATGTCACATCGTTGTGAATTAATGAAGCTTCTCTGTAATTGGACTCGTGGTGATTGGTATTGTCATATGTTAAAAAGCAATGAAAAACGCTCCTAATGAAATCCTCTTTAATTTCAGCTTTATGCGAACAGACAAGTGAATAATTGAACACGGCAAATCCACATAAAAGAAACGGATAACTTAATTGAACAGGTTAAACATAATCTCTGAATTCTGAGAGGTTTGGTGCATCTATCAAACGCTTCTCACAGTAGCAACAGGCTCTATCACCTCCAGATTATTTATGCCTTTATACCGAGCAGAGAGAGAGAGAGAGAGAGACGCAGGGCCAGATGGAGGGGAGAAAAGATTAGGATTTTATAATTCGCCTGCCTCTGGCCCCCACACTGCTCATCTGCAAAGGTTTGATAAGCGTGGCGAAGATTTCAGTAGAGAAAAAGAGAGATGGGGAACAGGAGAGAGGAAAAGAATGAAAGAAAAATCGCATTTCCTCGACAATTATTTTCAAGCGAGTCCCCTATCTCTCCTTTCGTAGTGAGAAATACAAAAAACAATAGTATACAATTGCAATTGGGACCAAAGCAGACTTCTGTCTATTCTCTAAAACATAGCTACATTTAGAAGATAAGAGAAAGTGCATCCTAATGGAAATCCTATCATGTGCTCCACTACAGATAAAAGAGCTCCATGTTTGAATGATTTCCAAAGCTATAGAAATTTTTTTTTTCTGCAGGGTAAATAGGGGTCTAATGGAGGCATCTAAAGATAATAAAACGCCCAACCAGCAAGTATAAAGTTATCGGATTCACCGAGGAAGAACTAGATGATATTTCAGATGTTTTGAAGGATTAAACTTGTTAAAGTTTTGGACGCTCAACAGTAGGACTCACTTATATCACAATATTGTGCAAAATTGTTCTGGGTTGTGTATGTATGTACAGTACTGTATATGCATGAAAGGTTTTTCTGAGCGCTTTGAAAAGTTTGCGGGTGCAAAGATCTACTTTGTTGGTTTAAGAGCAAACTCCTTGAGGCCACAGTCGTCTTTCTTTAATTAGGGCCCAAGCCCTGAAAGGGCGAAGGCCCTATTGTTTTCCTTAGGATTATTATTATTATTAGGGCCCAAGCCCTGAAAGGGCGAAGGCCCTATTGTTTTCCTTAGGATTATTATTATTATTAGGGCCCAAGCCCTGAAGGGGCGAAGGCCCTATTGTTTTCCTTGGGATTATTTATTATTAGGGCCCAAGCCCTGAAAGGGCGAAGGCCCTATTGTTTTCCTTAGGATTATTATTATTATTATTATTATTATTATTATTTATACGACTATTCGGGCACTTTTGGGGCCCTTAACATGCTCAAAAACTCTTGAAACTTTGCACACGGGTCAGAACCCGCGGCCATCAGGGCCGGGCTGAAGATGGTACCCGGGCGTGGCAGGGGGGCTAGACAGCGCCCCCTGGAACGGGGTCCGAAAACTTGGTCCATAACTCAAACACGCTTGTATGTAATAATATGAAACTCGGTACACATGTTGATCTCATCGTTCATATATACCTCAAACTATTACTTTTTACCCCAGCCCAACAGGAAGTCAGTTATTTAGGGTTGTTCATAAAACACTCGCAATGGAATTTGAAGTACTCCTCCTAGAGAATTCAAACACACGGCACGAAACTAGGTCAGCATGAAGTCAAGGCATTGAGGATGAAAGTTTGCGAGGGGATTTTTGATATCTCGAACGGTTTGGCCGTGGCGAGGAAACGAAATTATGGCGAGAATCGTGAAAAAGGAAGTGTGTCAGAACTTCAGCATACATTAACTGATCTTGATGAAACTTCAGCAGTTTGTTTGCTGTAAGAGGACGATCACATGGATGTGAATATTGTGAGTCAAAGTTATAGCGCCACCAACTGGCAGCAGGAAGTGTGTCACTTTCAAAATGCTTTGAAATCAACCTCTTATTTTTACCCGATTTGCTTCAAACTTAATCTGTATAATGTAAATACATAGCAGATGAAGACCTGTGAATGGATTCTTGATATCTTTGATACTGTTGCCGTGGCAACGCATCAAACTTTAAAATTCTTTTTTTTGATGATTTTGAGACTCTTAGCGGCTTTTGGGGCCCTTAACGGGTTTGAAAACTCTTGAAACTTTGCACACAGGTCAGAACCCGCGGCCATCAGAGCCGGGCTGAAGATGGTACCTGGGTGTGGCAGGGGGCCTAGACAGCGCCCCCTGGAACGGGGTCCGAACACTTGGTCCATAAATCAAACACGCTTGAATGTAATAATATGAAACTCGGTACACATGTTGATCTCATCGTTTCATCTATACCTCACACTCTTACTTTTTACCCCAGCCCAACAGGAAGTCGGCTATTGAGGTTTGTTTGTAAAACGCTCGCAATGGAATGTGCAATACTCCTCCTAGAGAATTCAAACACACGGCACGAAACTCGGTCAGCATGAAGTCAAGGCATTGAGGATGAAAGTTTGCGAGGGGATTTTTGATATCTCGAACGGTTTGGCCGTGGCGAGGAAACGAAATTATGGCGAGAAACGTGAAACAGGAAGTGTGTTATAACTTCAGCATACATTAACTGATCTTGATGAAACTTCAGCAGTGTGTTCGCTGTAAGAGGACGATCACATGGATGTGACTATTGTGAGTCAAAGTTATAGCGCCACCAACTGGCAGCAGGAAGTGTGTCACTTTCCAAATGCTTTAAAATCATCCTTTTATTTTGACCCGATTTGCTTCAAACTTCATCTGTATAATGTAAATACATGGCAGATGAAGACCTGAGAATGGATTCTTGATATATCTGATACTGTTGCCGTGGCAACGCATCAAACTTTGAAATTATTTTAGGATGCTTTTGAGACTCTTAGCATGCTTGAAATTGCATGAAAATCAACAGATACATCACATTTATTAGCCAGTAGACATGTGCAAAGTTTCAGAAACGGGCATGGTTCAGGGACTAAATAGCGCCACCTTTTGACAAAAGTGGCGTTGTTAGTTTTATCTACAGTTACAAAAATCGGTATATACATTTTACTCCTCAAGCCGGACAACTTTCTAGTTCATAGTCATTAGTTTGGATCAAGAGGAAGTCAGATATTTTGGTTTGAATATGGTGAGCCTCTCTCTGAGCCTACTGTACGTCCCTATATGGCAAGCCCTTTTAACATTTAAAAGCTAAGTTTGCCTATCCGGAATTAACATTGTAGATATCAACACGCCACCTTTTGACAAAAGTGACTAGTCTTAATTACATTTTGAATAGTTTGTATTATCATTTAAGATATCTGTAATGTAATTGTGACTAGTCGAAACGACAGATAGAGTATGGCAAGCTGTTTTAACATTTCATTTAATCATGAAAGGGCTAAAGCCTGCGACACCGCCACCCCGGTGCCTTTAGGTAACTAAAGGAACCGGGGTTGCGGTGCCACCGGCTTGGGCCCGCCATCGCTGCTCGCAGCTATATTTCTTCTTCTTCTTTTTATTTTTCTGCTACCTTTTGGGCATTTTTGGGGCCCTTAACATGCTCGAAAACTCTTGAAACTTTGCACACGGGTCAGAACCCGCGGCCATCAGAGCCGGGCTGAAGATGGTACCCGGGCGTGGCAGGGCGGCTCGTCAGCGCCCCCTGGAACGGGGTCCGAACACTTGGTCCATAACTCAAACACGCTTGTATGTAATAATATGAAACTCGGTACACATGTTGATCTCATCGTTTCATCTATACCTCGCGCTCTTACTTTTTACCCCAGCTCAACAGGAAGTCGGCTATTGAGGTTTGTTTGTAAAACGCTCGCAATGGAATGTCAAATACTCCTCCTAGAGCTTTGATCCAAATTCGACTAAAACTCAGTCAGCGTGAAGTCAAGACATTGAGGATGAAAGTTTGCGAGGGGATTTTTGATATCTCGAACGGTTTGTCCGTGGCGAGGAAACGAAATCATGGCGAGAAACGTGAAACAGGAAGTGTGTTATAACTTCAGCATACATTAACTGATCTTGATGAAACTTCAGCAGTGTGTTCGCTGTAAGAGGACGATCACATGGATGTGACTATTGTGAGTCAAAGTTATAGCGCCACCAACTGGCAGCAGGAAGTGTGTCACTTTCAAAATGCTTTGATATCACCCTTTTATTTTTACCCGATTTGCTTCAAACTTCATCTGTATAATGTAAACATACGATAGATGTAGACCTGTGAATGGATTCTTGATATCTTTGAAACTGTTGCCGTGGCGACGCATCAAACTTTACCCTTCTTTTAGGATGCTTTTAGGATGCTTTTGAGACCCTTAGCATGCTTCAAAATGCATGAAACTCGACAGACACATCACATTTATTAGCCAGTAGACATGTGCAAAGTTTCAGAAACGGGCGTGGTGAGGGCTCAGTAGCGCCACCTTTTGACAAAAGTGGGGTTGTTAGTTTTAACTAGAGTTACAAAAATTGGTATTGTAGATCTAAAAAAACGTATTTTGCTTTCCCCATGAAAAGAGACACCAGTGATTTTGCCAAGAGATCTCTCGAATTTATTTATAATATTTATAAGACATAGGAGGAAGAGAAACAGAGGTCTTCATTCTGCATCGTTACCATCTCTTCCTACTTTTTGAACAAAGGGTCTCAGTCTTTATACCACTGACCAAGAAAAAACTGCATCACCATAGTAACACATACCTTACCACAAGAACATATGTTTCCCATTAACTATGGAATGTATATCCATCCCCGATGGAAACTATACACAACATAAACTTTCTGTCTCACCCCAACATACATTCTCTCATACAGTTTAACTTATCCCAAAGTCTCCTAAAGGCTCTCTCTCTCCTACATCTTCAAAACATTATAATCACAAAATGCAAAGATTACAAATGATAATGTGTGTATACATGTAATAAAACGGATACATATTATGAATATTAATACAAAATAATAATAGTACTAAAAACAACATTAAATGAAGAGATTTTGAATCTTCAGTCCCTCCTCTGGAACTACGACAGTCAGTTCCACACCATCATCCCCAGGTGGCCAACCTATTGAGGTGATAGTGGCGAGGAGAAATAGTAGACCAAGACATAGACATAGAAGAACAAACGAATGGAAAAAGAAAAGAACAGAAAATAAATAACAAACAAAAACCCAACCCATGTTATGTCCCCGCATGCTATGTGTTATTTAACATCTATGTGTATGCATTTAAAATGAACCCCAATCATCTAAGAAAAGAAAAACTAAAAAAGTCTTCTGCCCGTGCCTGGACTCATTAATTAATTAACTCGTTAATTAATTAAATCCCCCAGTTCCGAGCCAAAATAAGAAATTAAAATAAACGTTGATGTTAAAAGGTCCTATCCCTTGGGGTTGTAAATCAGTAAGTGGGTGTTCATTGTTTGTGAGGTTGTGTTTTGTATGTAGTGTAGTGTAAAATCTCCTATCTCACACCGTATTTTCCATTCTCGGTTTTATCAATGTCTTTTATCAAGAATAACTTCTAACCATCTCTAATTAATGTCAATGAACTTGATTCCTGAAATGGAAACAGAAAAACAATTAATCATCACTTTTCCCAGTATTTAAAAAAATAAATTCTTAAATTTGCTCAATCTTAAACCATAGGCCATCATCATTTTGTTATTCACTAAGCAAGGTTTAACTTGTGACCAATGATACCATCTATCTGTTCCTACACCCTTCCCTTTACAACATGCTTGACTATAACAAAACTGCCTAACTCAGGAATGTGTGGAATATCAGTAGTGGTGTGTTTTCATCCCATTGCTGTTGAATTCACTTTCTATTATTGTCTTTGGTAATTTTGTCCAGCATTGTGAAATAGCATCTTAATTTCTCTTGAAACAAAGTAGAGTCTCCTCCTGTTTCTGCAGGTGGCATAACATCAGGAAGTAGAACCATTGCTGTTCCAGTAATCAGTTACACATAATTCCTTCAATGAGCTGACGAACTTGTGCTTCAGTCCACGTCCTCCCTTGAGAAGTTTCATCATGAGTTTTCACAATGACTTGTTTAAAAGATGGACCTTGACATTCTGCTCCACCTCCTTTAGCCCAACAGTCTTTTCTTAAGTGTCCATGCTTTCCACAGTTGCTGCAAATCTTCAACCACCTCTCTATGTCCATGTTATATTGAACTGTCGCCACTCCTCTTTGGTTTGGCTTGTTTCCTTCTTCCAGGTTTGACCTCATAGCCATCTCTAGACGGCCAGCCCATTGCATAATTTGGTCATATGTTTCGCCTGGATTGACTCCAAGTGATAACGCTTGTTGGTATTTAGAGCTAAACCCATCCACAAGTGTGTCAGTGAATTGTACATCATCTCTGTCAGGTTGTTTCTTAGCGCAGAGAGCCCATCTCTCATAAGTGTTCCACTTACGCAGAGCATATTCGTCTGGAGATTCATCATCCTTTTGCTTAATCAATGTCACTGAAGTGAATGGAATTTTACCGCTTCCCAAGATTTCTTGGATTTCCTTTCGGAATACATCTAATGTTTGCCAAAGACCCAGGTGTCTTTCCTGGCCATCAACCCCAAAGTCTACCCATTGGGCTGATGTTATCACTGCTGGCAAGCGTTCCCATCGGTCTCTTGGGATTTTAGCTTTCACAATGGTGTGAATGTCTTTTAGTGTCATTTGATGTGCTTCAACCAGAGAGTCTAATTCTCGCCAAAACTCTGTGTTTGGATCTTGTCTCTTCAGAGGAGGCAAGGCTGTGAGAATGGCTTGTCGTTCTCCCGGAGTAAACGGTCTTTCTTCGGTCATCATCTCAGGTTGTGACTCTTCCCTTTTAATCACAGGTGAAGAAAATTCAGGACCGATTTTGTCAACTGTGGTCATGTCGTCATCCCTTGTCTCGTCACCCCAGTCAGATCCATAATTATTAGCCGGTGTACATCGCATCATGTCTCTGCTTGGCTGGGCTGATTTAGATCTCGTTATTATTGGAGCTGCTTGTGCAGATGCAATAAACATTTTGTCAACTGGACCTCCGTTTGATCTTGAAGCTTGAGGCTGCGTCAGAGGTTTAGATGAACTTGTGTATTGCTCAGGCAAAGGTGGATAAATTGGTTTGTAAGGTGGAGGCGTTACTGTTGTCGCAGATTTCACTAGTGCTTGTGAATATTTCCTTTCAGCTTCAGTTATTATATTTGTCCAATCTGGATCAAATAAATCATCACTGGTTGTGTTTTCCTTCTCTGGACATGTGATGATTTACTATGTATGTATGTGCGTCTATGTTCAGAAACTACAGCCTATGTGATGCGTCTGTGTGTGTGCTCAGAGCTGCATGGTGTCTGTGTATGTATGTGTGTGTGTGCTCAGAGCTGCAGCCTATGTGTGTGTGTCTAAGTGTGTGTGTGTGGGGCTCCCTGCCTCTCTCCCTCACCAACTGGATGTGTGTGTATGAAGGTACAGGGCAATTCTGAAGGGAGGGGCTGCTTCGCTCTCTTTCTCCCTCACTCACAGAACAAAAGAAAAAATTAAAGAAAAGTTAACTCTAATGCTTTTCAGTATTTTAGTTTTCTTTTTAAAACTCAAAACAGTTCCTTTTTTTTCTTTCTTCTCAAATACTTTAGATTTGATCTCAGATTAATTTCTTTGGTATTTATTTTTTCCTTAAAGTTAACTCGGATCAGTCTCCTCAAATATTTGAACAGCTTTACGGTCAGGTTCAGAATGCCCACGATCCTAGCTAGTTACAAGGGCGCCTTTTATACTTGTATAACTCTAGCGTGTTACAATGTTTTAGGGATTACTCTGCCATCATTTTTAAAACAGTCCCGCCACATTTAACCGCTTTGGTCAATCAAGTACCGCCTGTGTCAAACTTCCTCGTCTCCTTCTGAGAACGAATCTTCGGTGTGCTGGATGTTTTAGGGATTACTCTGCCTTCTTTAAACAGTCCCGCCACTATCCAACCACGTCGCAGTTATAACCAAGCAAATTTACTAGCTTAACCGTTTTACAGCTAATTCCAAATTTCTGACTAGATGGTCTTTTTTCTAAAAAAGATCCACCTCTATCCCAGCATTTCAAATATTATTTGAGGTTTACTTTTCAGAGAACTTAAATAAGCCAAATTCAATTCAAATGACTTAATTTTTATTCATTTTGGTATTTATATTTTACTATGTCTTATATTCATTGGCAAAACAACTGGTACCTAAAATCAAACAGTTCTTTCAGCAGTTTCAGTCACTGTCTCTAATCATCAGGCAGACTTAGAACTTTTTATAAAGCAAAAAGTCTTACCTGCAATGATTGAGACGAATGCCTGGACATGCATCCTGTTCGTGACGCCAAATTGTAGATCTAAAAAAACGTATTTTGCTTTCCCCATGAAAAGAGACACCAGTGATTTTGCCAAGAGATCTCTCGAATTTATTTATAATATTTATAAGACATAGGAGGAAGAGAAACAGAGGTCTTCATTCTGCATCGTTACCATCTCTTCCTACTTTTTGAACAAAGGGTCTCAGTCTTTATACCACTGACCAAGAAAAAACTGCATCACCATAGTAACACATACCTTACCACAAGAACATATGTTTCCCATTAACTATGGAATGTATATCCATCCCCGATGGAAACTATACACAACATAAACTTTCTGTCTCACCCCAACATACATTCTCTCATACAGTTTAACTTATCCCAAAGTCTCCTAAAGGCTCTCTCTCTCCTACATCTTCAAAACATTATAATCACAAAATGCAAAGATTACAAATGATAATGTGTGTATACATGTAATAAAACGGATACATATTATGAATATTAATACAAAATAATAATAGTACTAAAAACAACATTAAATGAAGAGATTTTGAATCTTCAGTATGTATATTGTACTCCTCGAGCCGGACAACTTTCTAATTTACACTTATTAGCTAGGACCCACAGAAACTCAGATATTTTTGTTTGAATATGGTCACTCTGAGCCTACATGTCTCTGTGTCTTTGGCTGGCTGGCTGGCTGTCTGTGTGTGTGAGTGTGCAGGGGGAGGGGGCTTAACCATTTCACTGCTGTGTGTATGACCTGCATAAAGAAAATACATTTCTCAAGCCTGGTATTTTTTAAATAAGTTTTTATTTTTATTTTTTATAAGTAAAGGCATATAACTAGTTTAATTGTAGTGCATTGACAATAGTTTTATATAATTAGTTTATTAATCAGATTAACTTGGTCAATAAACTTGGTCTGAAAATTTGGTCCATAAATCAAACACACTTGCATGTAATAATATGAAACTCGGTACACATATAGATCTCATCGTTTCATATATAGCCTACTTCACACTCTTACTTTTTACCCCAGCCCAACAGGAAGACGGCTATTTAGGGTTGTGTTTAAAACACATGCAATGGAATTTCAAGTATTGCTCCTAGAGCACTGAACCAAATTCGACAAAACTCGATCAGCGTGAAGTCAAGACATTAAGGATGAAAAGGTGCCAATGGATTTTTTATATCTCGAACGGTTTGGCCGTGGCGAGGAAACGAAATTATGGCGAGAAACATGAAACAGGATGTGTGTTATAACTTCAGCATACATTAACTGATCTTGATGAAACTTCAGCAGTGTTTTCGCTGTAAGAGACCGATCACATGGATGTGACTATTGTGAGTCAAAGTTATAGCGCCACCAACTGGCAGCAGGAAGTGTGTCACTTTCAAAATGCTTTGAAACCACTCTCTTATTTTTAACCGATTTGCTTCAAACTTCATCTGTATAATGTAAATACACGGCAGATGCAGACCTGTGAAAGAATTTTTGATATCTTTGATACTGTTGCCGTGGCAACGAATCAAACTTTAACATTCTTTTTTGATGCTTTTGGGACTCTTAGCATGCTTGAAATTGCTTGAAACTCAACAGATACATCACATTTATTAGCCAGTAGACATGTGCAACTATGGCAAAATATTAAAGTAATGTCAAAAAAGTAAACACTAAAAGCCTCATATCTTCTAAAAATGTAATTATACATCATTTGTTTCTAAATTAAATTATACAAATATTATAACTTCCCCAATTTTTCCTTTTTTTCATTTAAGAATTATGTTTACATTCAAAAACAGCCAGAATTGTAGTAAAATTCATAAAAAAATAATAATCTGAGTCATACGTAGTGCTATACTGCCCTCTTGTGTTCAATATCAGGTAGGCCTATTGTGTATATTCCCACCGGTTAATCAACGTGTGACTCCGCTGGGACTTGGGAGCTTTTAAATCGCTTACTTACAACCGAAAGTCGAAATACGGATGTCCGCACAAGACATTAATGGTGTGGAGTAGAGCGAGCATTTTAAATAAATTCCTATTAAGTAGGATTGAACTAAACAGAAAGAATGTTCACTCTGTTCTGCTGGTTCCTCGCTGGTGGATCATATGATTACTTTGTCATAATCTATGACAAAAATGCTATTATAAACCATATTAATAATAGATAATACACATTGCTCTTATTTTTGAAAAATACATTCATGAAAAACAAGATAACAAAAATCATAAAAACATATAGCCATGGCTGCTATACATGTTTGAAATGCATAGGACAGATGTTTAATGACGCAGCAACATATAATTGAAAGGCAATTAATAATCTGTCATTACGTCACTGCATTATGATATTACGGCTCCAATACGGTGCAGCACAAAGCACTTATGTGCATCCCGAGCGGAGAATGATGTGCTTGAAGCCACATGAAGTTACAGCGCATTGAGTCCGTATTGAAAAGTTCAAAGCACAAAGGAAATACATATTTATGAACAGTGTATTATACATTATCTATCTATGCAATAGTTTATTGAGCCTTTTCTTTTAAAGGTTTTAAATTTCAGTTACTGTGTGCGTGAAGAACAATTATAGTGCTCTGACTCTAGTGTTGTGATCTAACCGACAGCGTCCGACACCCGGTAGAAAGTAATACGATTAAGTTACAGCAATAAAGTCCAGCAAGAAAAAGTTTCTTCATTCGAAAATATAGACCTTTAGACCTTTATCTTAAAGATCCAGTATAATAGGATTAACATTCAATCATCTTGAAGATCGTTTCATCATTGACTGTAACCGAATGTGACGTGCTGTTTGAATGCTGAATGGAGAATGACTGACAGGCGCAGAGAGGGAAAAGTTTGTGTTCTTGAATTTAATGACTTAAATATTAATTTCTATATCACATAGCTTCAGAACACTAATAATACAGTACACAAAAACTTTATGGTACTTTAGAAAGTTTTTGTGCCTTTGTGCCTAACATAGAATAGTATATGCACAATATAGAATTTGAATCAGCCTCGTCAAAGATGGCAGTGTCAGAGCCGATACCGATCCTGAGTATCTAATCGGCGCACTTCTTTTCAACAGTCAAATTGAAATTGAAATTGCTTGAAACTCAACAGATACATCACATTTATTAGCCAGTAGACATGTGCAAAGTTTCAGAAACGGGCATGGTGCAAGGACTAAATAGCGCCACCTTTTGACAAAAGTGGGGTTGTTAGTTTTATCTACAGTTACAAAAATCGGTATATACATTGTACTCCTCAAGCCGGACAACTTTCTAATACATAGTCATTAGCTCGGACCAAGAGGAAGTCAGATATTTTGGTTTGAATATGGTGAGCCTCTCTCTGAGCCTACGTCCCTGTATGGCAAGCCCTTTTAACATTTAAAAGCTAAGTTTGCCTGTCCGGAATTAACATTGTAGATATCATCAACGTCTTTCTGTCTATTCGTAATTACATCTTGGATAGTTTGTATTATCATTTAAGATATCTGTAACATAATTGTGACTAGTTGAAATGACAGAGTATGGCAAGCCGTTTTAACATTTAATCATAAAAGGGCCAAAGCCTTCGGCACCGCCACCCGGGTGCATTTAGGTAACTAAAGGAACCGGGGTTGCGGTGCCACCGGCTTGGGCCCGCCATCGCTGCTCGCAGCTATATTTAGGGCCCAAGCCCTGAAAGGGCGAAGGCCCTATTGTTTTCCTTAGGATTATTATTATTATTATTATTATTATTATTTATACGACTATTCGGGCACTTTTGGGGCCCTTAACATGCTCAAAAACTCTTGAAACTTAGCACACGGGTCAGAATCCGCGGCCATCAGGGCCGGGCTGAAGATGGTACCCGGGCGTGGCAGGGGGGCTAGACAGCGCCCCCTGGAACGGGGTCCGAAAACTTGGTCCATAAATCAAACACGCTTGCATGTAATAATATGAAACTCGGTGCACATATAGATCTCATCGTTCATATATACCTCATACTATTACTTTTTACCCCAGCCCAACAGGAAGTCGGTTATTTAGGGTTGTTCATAAAACACTCGCAATGGAATTTGAAGTACTACTCCTAGAGAATTCAAACACACGGCACGAAACTCGGTCAGCATAAAGTCAAGGCATTGACGATGAAAGTTTGCGAGGGGATTTTTGATATCTCGAACGGTTTGGCCATGGCGAGGAAACGAAATTATGGCGAGAAACGTGAAACAGGAAGTGTGTTATAACTTCAGCATACATTAACTGATCTTGATGAAACTTCAGCAGTATGTTCGCTGTAAGAGGACGATCACATGGATGTGACTATTGTGAGTCAAAGTTATAGCGCCACCAACTGGTAGCAGGAAGTGTGTCACTTTCAAAATGCTTTGAACTCACCCTTTTCTTTTTACCCGATGTGGTTCAAACTTAATCTGTATAATGTAAATACATAGCAGATGAAGATCTGTGAATGGATTCTTGATATCTTTGATACTGTTGCCGTGGCAACGCATCAAACTTTAAAATTCTTTTTTTTTATGATTTTGAGACTCTTAGCGGCTTTTGGGGCCCTTAACGGGTTTGAAAACTCTTGAAACTTTGCACACAGGTCAGATCCCACAGCCATCAGAGCCGGGCTGAAGATGGTACCTGGGTGTGGCAGGGGGGCTAGACAGCGCCCCCTGGAACGGGGTCCGAACACTTGGTCCATAAATCAAACACGCTTGCATGTAATAATATGAAACTCGGTACACATGTTGATCTCATCGTTTCATCTATACCTCACGCTCTTACTTTTTACCCCAGCCAAACAGGAAGTCGGCTATTGAGGTTTGTTTGTAAAACGCTCGCAATGGAATGTGCAATACTCCTCCTAGAGAATTCAAACACACGGCACGAAACTCGGTCAGCATGAAGTCAAGGCATTGAGGATGAAAGTTTGCGAGGGGATTTTTGATATCTTGAACGGTTTGGCCGTGGCGAGGAAATAAAATTATGGCGAGAAACGTGAAACAGGAAGTGTGTTATAACTTCAGCATACATTAACTGATCTTGATAAAACTTCAGCAGTGTGTTCGCTGTAAGAGGACGATCACATGGATGTGACTATTGTGAGTCAAAGTTATAGCGCCACCAACTGGCAGCAGGAAGTGTGTCACTTTCAAAATGCTTTGAAATCACCCTTTTATTTTTACCCGATTTGCTTCAAACTTCATCTGTATAATGTAAAAATACAGCAGATGTAGACCTGTGGATGGATTCTTGATATCTTTGATACTGTTGCTTTGGCAACAAATCAAACTTTAACATTCTTTTTTAATACTTTTGGGACTATGCTTGAAATTGCTTGAAACAGATAGATACAGATAGCTCGACAGATAAATCACATTTATTAGCCAGTAGGCATGTGCAACTTTGGCAAAAGATTAAAGTAATGTCAAAAAAGTAAACAGTAAACACTAAAAGCCTCATATCTTCTAAAAATGTAATTATACATCATTTGTTTCTAAATTAAATTATACAAATATTATAATTAAACCAGTTTTTCCCCTTTTTTCATTTAAGAATTATGTTTACGTTCAAAAACAGCCAGAATGGTTTTAAAATTCAGAAGAAGAAAAAATAATCTGAGTCATACGTAGTGCTATACTGCCCTCTTGTGTTCAATATCAGTTAGGCCTATTGTGTATATTCCCACCGGTTAATCAACGTGTGACTCCGCTGGGACTCGGGAACTTTTAAATCGCTTACTTAAAACCGAAAGTCAAAATACAGATATCCGCACAAGACATTAATGTTGTGGAGTAGAGCAAGCATTTTAAATAAATTCCTATTAAGTAGGATTGAACTAAACAGAATGAACGTTCACTCTGTTCTGCTGGTTCCTCGCTGTTGGCGCGCACAGTTATGAATGCTTGTGCAGCCATGAGTTTTAGTTTAATTTTAAAATTAGCGCAATTTCGGGATTTGTATTATTTGAATTTATTTTTAAAAAACACAATGTTGAGTTTTATTGTAACACTGTTTAATCGCGCCCACGGTTATATTTTGTATATTATATATAATTATAATGTATTATCTGTATAAAATAATACTACAATAAAAAACAAATTTGTGACCGACCTGATCCAGCAAAATTAGTCACAGTGACCCAAATTCAAAAATTGAGATTTTGATATTAATGGAAAGAGGACACTGTAAGCTTTCAAATGATACCTTGGTCATACCTTGAATGGTTGTAAAGATATACAGATTTGAATTCTGGTCGTCTGCCCTTTTTTTCCAATTGAAAACCTAAGAAAATCGCTTTTAAAGTTTTTTTGCCCGTTTTTTTTTTTTTTTTTTGATATCTTTCAAAATCCATAGCATTTTAAGGGATAAACTATTTATTTTATATAGCTTAATTTGACCAAATAGATTAACATATATAAATGCAATTTAACGAGGCTGAAACTCAACTTATTTTTAATTTTTTTGAAATAAATAATTAAAAAGTCACTTTTACAAAAATGTTCTAAAATCAGAAAGATTAAAGAGGAGTCAGAGAGAAATTCAGTTTTCATACGGATTAGCCCACATAAGCAGAGAGCAGTCTGTTTTCTTTCATTTTGAATGGTTGTGTTTAAAACATTTCAATATATATGTCTGTGAGGATACCTTATACGCTGACTTTCGGTTCATGAGACAAGCTTCAGTTCACGTGCCGCGCGTCTCCGCGTCGTGATTAGGCCTAGCCTATTGTCTGCAATTTATTTCTTATTATTAAATCCTAGTAACTGGTTGATGAAACATTGATTTAAATTAAGATAATTATTTTAAAACGAAATTTACTTTAAAGAAAGGCTTTGTGCTTGCATGTTTAAGCTATGTGAAAGTTTTAGTGCTGCTTCCAGAGAACGGTCACGTTCGGATTGTTTTTCCTCAATGCGAACACGGAAAATAAAATAAAGATTTTATGTTCTGGAGAGAGTCAACCCTTCTTCATCCGGTGAGTATTACTTTTGGTTTGTGCAGTGTGGTTCACACAGGCCAATTTATTAAAATATTTAATTATCTGGGAATTGGATCTCCTCCATAATGCTGAAATTGCCCAATTTAAAAAAAAAATAGTAATAATTTAAGTTTTGTGGTGTAAGTCTACGTATTTTATAATGTTAACTTCAAATAATACTAATAGTAATTTAAAGATGTTGTAGCTAGCATTGGGTCTGGACGTGAAGGATAACTTCGGGAGTTGAAGGGACGTGTCGGTGTTGTGATTCTGTCTTCTCACACCGCGACACAGGTTCGTGGATCTGAGTGTCGCGATCGTTACAGCCTTACATAGGCTATATTCTTCTTGCAGATAAATATACTCACGCAGTTTAGGTTAGAAGCCTCCAGTGAGTTCAACGTTTCAGGGGATACCCGGGAAATGCTCAGAGATGACGAGGGGAGTTGAGAAGAGCAATGTTTATTTCAGCGAATTTAAAGCTTTGACAACTTTAATCGTTATTTAAATACCTTTACTCAATTATCTCGACTACGAAACCCTGTGAGATTATTTTTGAATGTCTGTTCTTTGAAATTATCAAAATATATATATATATATATATATATATATTTTTTTTTTGTTATTTCATGGTTTTTCCACATAATCGGCCCATATCTTAAAATGGAAGGTTGCAACTTCCGACTCATTTCGCCAGAGCGGGTCACATTTGATTTTTATTTTTTAAACAATGTAATGTGTAACCTAAAAATAAACAGATTATTTGATAAATGGTATATTTAAATCTGCATATTGTAGCCTAATATCTGCAGGGCAGCCTAGTCTTAATAAATGTATGCTTCATTTTTCATTAGTAAATTTGATCAATAAATTCAATAATTTAGAATAATAAGACACTATAGGGCTTTTACCCTAGGTAAGGCTGATCAAATTAAATCGGTTACACAATAATGTTACGAGATTGGTTTAACAGGAGTCAATTAAAAATCGCTGTAAAGAACGATACTTTTAAACATAACCCTAAATCACCATAAGGTGTCGCCAGATGACCGTCTTAATGAACGAGTCATGGATTCAAAATGCTGAATCATTCAGTAATGAGAAAACACATTGCTTTGAGATGCGCGATGGGTCGCTGTGATCTTTGTTTAACTATTTTCTCTGCTGAAACAGAAAAAAGTCAATATTGCATCTAAAAAGTCAATATTGCATCTAAAATGTAAGTGACTTGACTTGTGTGTGTGACTATGTTTGTTGTAGTGATAAGAGTTGCACCCTTGTTAAAGTTTAAGGCCTTGTGTTTTTGGATATATATCTTTCTTTCTTTTTTTTTCTTTTTTTTTTTTTTTACAAAATATGCATATAACCCATATATTTTAGATTTATTATTTGCTTTAAATTAAATTAAGATTGTATTTTTGGTAATTGAACCTGAATGAATTTAAAAATGAATGTGCTATATTTCAGATCATATATTTGTTTTTCTTCAAATTTGAACTAACTTTATTCTCAGCTGAATTATAAATATTTTATTTCTGTATGAATTAAAAACACATTTGATTTTTCTTTTTTAATCAATGTAGAATGTGTAACTGAAATATAAACAGATTAGGGCTCTGTTCGAGGACAAGTAACTAAAACCAATGCGACATGATGAATGTTTGTTTCCCAAACCATCTCAGAGTAACAGCTTACTTTTCTTTCTTACTATATTCTTTCTTACTATAAACTGTGCTGTAGAGCTTGCATCAGTCAAAGCAGGGTTACATTTTGCATGTCGTGCACAATAAACCTAAAGGCACCAGGGTGGCGGTGCCACCGGCTTCATATATGTATATATACAGTATATATATATATATATATAGCTGTGATCCGCGATGAAGGGCCAAAGCCAGTGGCATGGCCACCCTGGTGATTTTAGGTAACTAAGGAACCGGGGTTGCGGTGCCACCGGCTTGGGCCCTTCATCGCTGCTCGCAGCTATATTTATTATTATTATTATTATTTATACGACTATTCGGGCACTTTTGGGGCCCTTAACATGCTCAAAAACTCTTGAAACTTTGCACACGGGTCAGAACCCGCGGCCATCAGGGCCGGGCTGAAGATGGTACCCGGGCGTGGCAGGGGGGCTAGACAGCGCCCCCTGGAACGGGGTCCGAAAACTTGGTCCATAACTCAAACACGCTTGTATGTAATAATATGAATCTCGGTACACATGTTGATCTCATCGTTCATATATACCTCATACTATTACTTTTTAGCCCAGCCCAACAGGAAGTCGGTTATTTAGGGTTGTTCATAAAACACTCGCAATGGAATTTGAAGTACTCCTCCTAGAGAATTCAAACACACGGCACGAAACTCGGTCAGCATGAAGTCAAGGCATTGAGGATGAAAGTTTGCGAGGGGATTTTTGATATCTCGAACGGTTTGGCCGTGGCGAGGAAACGAAATTATGGCGAGAATCGTGAAACAGGAAGTGTGTTATAACTTCAGCATACATTAACTGATCTTGATGAAACTTCAGCAGATTGTTCGCTGTAAGAGGACGATCACATGGATGTGAATATTGTGAGTCAAAGTTATAGCGCCACCAACTGGCAGCAGGAAGTGTGTCACTTTCAAAATGCTTTAAAATCACCCTCTTATTTTTACCCGATTTGCTTCAAACTTAATCTGTATAATGTAAATACACGGCAGATGAAGACCTGTGAATGGATTCTTGATATCTTTGATACTGTTGCCGTGGCAACGCATCAAACTTTAAAATTCTTTTTTTTGATGATTTTGAGACTCTTAGCGGCTTTTGGGGCCCTTAACGGGTTTGAAAACTCTTGAAACTTTGCACACAGGTCAGATCCCACAGCCATCAGAGCCGGGCTGAAGATGGTACCTGGGTGTGGCAGGGGGGCTAGACAGCGCCCCCTGGAAGGGGGTCCGAACACTTGGTCCATAAATCAAACACGCTTGAATGTAATAATATGAAACTCGGTACACATGTTGATCTCATCGTTTCATCTATACCTCACACTCTTACTTTTTACCCCAGCCCAACAGGAAGTCGGCTATTGAGGTTTGTTTGTAAAACACTCGCAATGGAATGTGCAATACTCCTCCTAGAGAATTCAAACACACGGCACGAAACTCGGTCAGCATGAAGTCAAGGCATTGAGGATGAAAGTTTGCGAGGGGATTTTTGATATCTCGAACGGTTTGGCCGTGGCGAGGAAACGAAATTATGGCGAGAAACGTGAAACAGGAAGTGTGTTATAACTTCAGCATACATTAACTGATCTTGATGAAACTTCAGCAGTGTGTTCGCTGTAAGAGGACGATCACATGGATGTGACTATTGTGAGTCAAAGTTATAGCGCCACCAACTGGCAGCAGGAAGTGTGTCACTTTCAAAATGCTTTGAAATCACCCTTTTATTTTTACCCGATTTGCTTCAAACTTAATCTGTATAATGTAAATATACGGCAGATGTAGACCTGTGAATGGATTCTTGATATCTTTTAAACTGTTGCCGTGGCAACGCATCAAACTTTACCATTCTTTTAGGATGCTTTTGAGACCCTTAGCATGCTTGAAATTGCATGAAACTTGACAGACACATCACATTTATTAGCCAGTAGACATGTGCAAAGTTTCAGAAACGGGCGTGGTGAGGGCTCAGTAGCACCACCTTTTGACAAAAGTGGGGTTGTTAGTTTTAACTAGAGTTACAAAAATCGGTATGTATATTGTACTCCTCGAGCCGGACAACTTTCTAATTGATACTCATTAGCTAGGACCCACAGAAAGTCAGATATCTTTGTTTGAATGTAGAGAAAATCTTAGAATTTTGCCAGTCTCTCAGTGTCTCTCTGTGTGAGTGAGAGGAGGGGCGCCTGTCAGGTTAATTTCAACCCTTTATTTGCTGTGTGCGACTTCTCTGGCATTTTCGGGGGCCTTAACATCCTCTAAAACTCTTGAAACTTTGCACACGGGTCAGAACCCATGGCCATCAGGGCCGGGCTGAAGCTGGTCATCGGGCGTGGCAGGGCGGCTCGACAGCGCCCCCTGGACTGGGATTCGAACATTTGTCCATAAATCAAACACACTTGCGTGAATTAATATGAAACTCGGTACAATTATAGATCACATCAGGCCAAACAACTTTCGTGCTCTAAGTTTTATGACAGTTCAAATGGAAGTTATTTATGAATTATGAATTATGGGTTGTTTGAATAATTGTCCTAGGAGAAATACATCAAATCACAATGCATGTGTTTACCAATCACAACCAAACTCGGTGTGCATGAAGTCAAGACATTGAGGATGCTCAATTCCGGACGGATTTTTGATATCTCGAACGGTCTGGCCGTGGCGAGGAAATTAATTTTATGACTAAAAAAGGACACATAAAGTGTGTTATAACTTTGCTCAATTTACCTACAGTTACAAAACTTACCACGTATATTGTTCTCGTCAAGCCGATCAACTTTCCAATTTAAAGTCATTCGCTCTGAGCAACAGAAAGTCAGATATTGTAGTTTGAATGGATTTATTTCCCCTGCGATTCTCTCTCTCTCTCTCTCTCTCTCTCTCTCTCTCTCTGTGTGTGTGTGTGTGTGTGTGTGTGTGTATGGGTGTGTGTGTGTGGGGAAGGGAGGGCTGTTGTCTGTGTTTATGTGTGTGTGTGTGGCTGGCTGTGATTTTTCCTACAAGTCTTTGTCTCTAAGTCCTTGTCTTTTTGCATAACAATTTTGCATAACAATTTTTTTAAATGACAAAATAGGCATATAACCCCCATCTTTTAAATGTATAGATTGCTTTAAATAAAAGTAAGATTGTATTTGTAATTGAAGTTGAATGAATTTAAAATTCATGTGCTATATTTCAATATATTTGTTTTCCTTAAGATTTTAAAACACTAACTTCATTCTTATCTGAATTACAAATATTTGTTTCTGTGTAAAATAATACTCTGACTAAAAACACATTTGATGGTTTTTTTTTTGGTATTTTTATTTACATGTATTTATGTGTGTGTGTGTGTGTGTGTGTGTGTGTGTGTGTGTGTGTGTGTGTGTGTGTGTGTGTGTGTTTATAAAGTGCAGGGTTTTTTTAGATAAAGTAGAATTTCTATAACTATGTGTTGAACTAATAAATCACTCTTGTGTGTGTTAAACACAATCTACTTAATACAGACAACTTCATTATAAAGATAAATAACAAATCCAAAAAATATATGATTATAATCTATGACAAAAAAAGCCATTACAAACTATATTATTCAGAGGTGGGGGACTCGAGTCACATGACTTGACTCGAGTCTGACTCGAGTCACAATTTTAAGGACTTGTGACTTGCTTGATTAAAGTACAAAAATGACTTGACTTGACTTTGACTTGAGAACAAGTTACTTGAGACTTGACTTGACTTGAAGTGGAAGACTCGACAATGACTTGAACATATAATAAACAAACAGCAATAGGCTAAAGTTAATTAAAATATATATTATGACGTCAGCATCAATATATCGGCATCTGTGCCTTTACGCTGCTCAATTCAAACCGCGCCAAACGGAAGTTCCGGGAGTCTCACGCATATTGATAGCGTCTCCCTGATGCCCGCAAATGAGTTAAAATCTCCCGGAATCTAGAGCGAGATACTGCGCGTATAACATAGGCTACATAGCGTGCGGCGTGTGCACGGCAGAGATATGGGAAGCCAAACAAACCAAAAGTGGGACGAGACAGCGGGGCTTTACAGAGCTCGTGCCGCGCAGACATGTCATCTGCACGGTTCAATGATCCGAGCCGCGCAGCCGATTCGTCAGCGCAGCGCGGACGTGTTTCCTAGCGACACTCAATAGTCAGCGCTGTACTGACCAACGCAAACCATATGCTACATACTACATGCAAATAAATGTACAAT
The DNA here is from genome assembly GCF_988280905.1 of Pimephales promelas. Classification (NCBI taxonomy): domain Eukaryota; kingdom Metazoa; phylum Chordata; class Actinopteri; order Cypriniformes; family Leuciscidae; genus Pimephales; species Pimephales promelas. The sequence continues at coordinate 24,130,255 of NC_142782.1, forward strand.
AAAGAAACCCCTCCTTCCTTACAAAGAATTGTTCTCTTCTGAAGTTTAGGAGTTAATTATGGAGAATTCCATAATTAAAACAATCATTTGTTAATATTTATGTAAATTTAATATATAATATACATAATATTATTTAATATGTAATATTTATTAAATATAAAATATGTTAATATAACATATTACCATTTTTATTTTATATTTATTTTAAACATATTTTAAATATGTTAATATAACATATATTAACCCCCCCCCCCCCCCCCCTAACATTACATTCATTGAGATATACCTCCCTGAAATGAATTCTTGTAGGTTGGGATGTCTGTATATGCAGCATAGATATATACACGGCTGTGCAGCTGCAAATGCGTTTTACATATAGGTTTCAGTAAATCGAGGAAAAGGAGTTTCCGAAGACATTTGTTGGCTATGATAAGAAAAACTACTGAATTAAAAAAAAATTGCATTTTATATTCTCATACATTTCATACATTTTATATTTTACATTTATATAAGATATAAGATATTACATTTTAGATTTCATACATTTTAGACCGTTTCAATTAAATTGAATTAGACAGATTGGATTATACATCTTAGAATCGATACATCTTAGACTCTGAACGTTTTGTGTAAACAACACAATTTTATTTTATTTTCAGATATTAATGTAGCACAGATATGCATATGATTAATATAGCAAATGTAAGATACAAAATATATGTATAAAAGTTCATCTTTTCTGTGCAAAAATAAATATGTATCGAAAAAATTTACCTCTATTTATTTTAGTAGTGTGACTTGACTTTACTTGAAACTTATCAGGACTTGACTTGACTTGCTTAGAAGAACCCTTGACTTGACTTGACTTGCTTGATTTATCTGAACTGCGACTTGAGACTTGACTCGAGACTTGATGGTTAAGACTTGAGACTTGCTTGGACTTGACCATGTGTGACTTGTCCCCACCTCTGATATTATTGGAAAATACACATTGCTCTTTGTATTGTTGTAAAATATTCATGAAAAACAAGATAACAAAAATCAAAAAGATAAATTATTTTAGATATAGCCATGTTTTAAATGTATAGCAGAGATGTTAATTGAGGCAGCAACATACAAACTTTCTAGAACAACATGGACCTGAATAGCTGGTTTTTATGGAGGACAGTGAAGAGGAAGAGGGTGCAAATCAAACAGCTCATTCTCAGACTACACAGCAAACAGCTTAAGTTTTTAGTGCTTTGTTTGAGGTTTTTAGTGCTCTGTCCTATCTATTATCAACATATAATAGATGGAACAGAACAAGAAAGGCAATTAATAATCTGTCATTGCGTCACTGCATTATGATATGAAAGGCTCAGTACAGTGTGGCACAAAACGCTTATGCGCATCCCGAGTGGAGAATGATGCGCTTAAAGCCACATGGAGTTACAGCGCACAGCGCATCGAGTCCGCATTGATGCAAGCTCTACAATACACTTCTTTTTGATAGTCAAAGCGGGGGTTACGTTTTTACACGTCGTACAGAATAACCCTAAAGGCACCAAGGTGGCGGTGCCACCGGCTTTATATTAAATATAAATATAGCTGTGAGCAGCGATAAAGGGCCAAAGCCGGCGGTACCACCATCCCGGTGCCTTTGGGTAGCTAAAGGCATCGGGGTTGCGGTGCCACCGGCTTGGGCCCGCAATCGCTGCTCGCAGCTATATTTATTATTATTATTATTATTTATACGACTATTCGGGCACTTTTGGGGCCCTTAACATGCTCAAAAACTCTTGAAACTTTGCACACGGGTCAGAACCCGCGGCCATCAGGGCTGGGCTGAAGATGGTACCCGGGCGTGGCAGGGGGGCTAGACAGCGCCCCCTGGAACGGGGTCCGAACACTTGGTCCATAAATCAAACACGCTTGCATTTAATAATATGAAACTCGGTACACATGTTGATCTCATCGTTTCATCTATACCTCGTGCTTTTACTTTTTACCCCAGCCCAACAGGAAGTCGGCTATTTAGGGTTGTTCGTAAAACACTCGCAATGGAATTTTTAATACTCCTCCTAGAGCTTTGATCCAAATTCGACGAAACTCGGTCAGCGTGAAGTCAAGACATTGAGGATGAAAGTTTGCGAGGGGATTTTTGATATCTCGAACGGTTTGGCCGTGGCGAGGAAACAAAATTATGGCGAGAAACGTGAAACAGGAAGTGTATCATAACTTCAGCACACATCAACCGATCTTGATGAAACTTCAGCAGTATGTTCGCTGTAAGAGGACGATCACATGGATGTGACTATTGTGAGTCAAAGTTATAGCGCCACCAACTGGCAGCAGGAAGTGTGTCATTTTCAAAATGCTTTGAAATCACCCTCTAATTTTAACTCGATTTGCTTCAAACTTCATCTGTATAATGCAAATACATGGCAGATGAAGACCTGTAAATGGATTCTTGATATCTTTGAAACTGTTGCCGTGGCAACGCATCAAACTTTACCATTCTTTTAGGATGCTTTTGAGACTCTTAGCATGCTTCAAATTGCATGAAACTCGACAGACACATGACATTTATTAGCCAGTAGACATGTGCAAAGTTTCAGAAACGGGTGTGGTGAGGGCTCAGTAGCGCCACCTTTTGACAAAAGTGGGGTTGTTAGTTTTATCTACAGTTACAAAAATCAGTATGTATATTGTACTCCTCGAGCCGGACAACTTTCTAATTGACACTCATTAGCTAGGACCCACAGAAAGTCAGATATGTTTGTTTGAATGTAGAGAAAATCTCAGAATTTTGCCAGTCTCTCAGTGTCTCTCTGTGTGAGTGAGAGGAGGGGCGCCTGTCAGGTTAATTTTAACCCTTTATTTGCTGTGTGCAACTTCTCTGGCATTTTCGGGGGCCTTAACATCCTCTAAAACTCTTGAAACTTTGCACACGGGTCAGAACCCATGGCCATCAGGGCCGGGCTGAAGCTGGTAACCGGGCGTGGCAGGGCGGCTCGACAGAGCCCCCTGGACTGGGATTCAAAAATTTGTCCATAAATCAAACACACTTGCATGAATTAATATGAAACTCGGTACAATTAAAGATCACATCAGGCCAAACAACTTTCGTGCTCTAAGTTTTATGACAGTTCAAATGGAAGTTATTTATGAATTATGAATTATGGGTTGTTTGAATAATTGTCCTAGGAGAAATACATCAAATCACAAGGCATGTGTTTACCAATCACAACCAAACTCGGTGTGCATGAAGTCAAGACATTGAGGATGCTCAATTCCGGACGGATTTTTGATATCTCGAACGATCTGGCCGTGGCGAGGAAATGAATTTTATGACTAAAAAAGGACACATAAAGTGTGTTATAACTTTGCTCAATTTACCTACAGTTACAAAACTTACCACGTATATTGTTCTCGTCAAGCCGATCAACTTTCCAATTTAAAGTCATTCGCTCTGAGCAACAGAAAGTCAGATATTGTAGTTTGAATGGATTTATTTCCCCTGCGATTTTCTCTCTCTCTCTCTCTCTCTCTCTCTCTCTCTCTCTGTGTGTGTGTGTGTGTGGGTGTGTGTGTCTGTGTGGGGAGGGGAGGGCTGTTGTCTGTGTTTATGTGTGTGTGTGTGTGGCTGGCTGCGATTTTTTCCAGCCACTCTAAGTCCTTGTCTTTTTGCATAACAATTTTGCATAACAATATTTTTAAATGACAAAATAGGCATATAACCCCCATCTTTTAAATGTATAGTTTGCTTTAAATAAAAGTAAGATTGTATTTGTAATTGAAGTTGAATGAATTTAAAATTCATGTGCTATATTTCAATATATTTGTTTTCCTTAAGATTTTAAAACACTAACTTCATTCTTATCTGAATTACAAATATTTGTTTCTGTATAAAATAATACTCTGACTAAAAACACATTTGATGTTTGTTTTTTTTTGGGATTTTTATTTACATGTATTTATGTGTGTGTGTGTGTGTGTGGTGTGTGTGTGTGTGTGTGTGTGTGTGTGTGTGTGTGTGTGTGTGTGTATATAAAGTGCAGGGTTTTTTTTAGATAAAGTAGAATTTCTATAACTATGTGTTGAACTAATAAATCACTCTTGTGTGTGTTAAACACAATCTACTTAATACAGACAACTTCATTATAAAGATAAATAACAAATCCAAAAAATATATGATTATAATCTATGACAAAAAAAGCCATTACAAACTATATTAATGGAAAATACACATTGCTCTTTGTATTGTTGTAAAATATTCATGAAAAACAAGATAACAAAAATCAAAAAGATAAATTATTTTAGATATAACCATGTTTTAAATGTATAGCAGAGATGTTAATTGAGGCAGCAACATACAAACTTTCTAGAACAACATGGACCTGAATAGCTGTTTTTTATGGAGGACAGTGAAGAGGAAGAGGGTGCAAATCAAACAGCTCATTCTCAGACTACACAGCAAACAGCTTAAGTTTTTAGTGCTTTGTTTGAGGTTTTTAGTGCTCTGTCCTATCTATTATCAACATATAATAGATGGAACAGAACAAGAAAGGCAATTAATAATCTGTCATTGCGTCACTGCATTATGATATGAAAGGCTCAGTACAGTGTGGCACAAAACGCTTATGCGCATCCCGAGTGGAGAATGATGCGCTTAAAGCCACATGGAGTTACAGCGCACAGCGCATCGAGTCCGCATTGATGCAAGCTCTACAATACACTTCTTTTTGATAGTCAAAGCGGGGGTTACGTTTTTACACGTCGTACAGAATAACCCTAAAGGCACCAAGGTGGCGGTGCCACCGGCTTTATATTAAATATAAATATAGATGTGAGCAGCGATAAAGCGCCAAAGCCGGCGGTACCACCATCCCGGTGCCTTTGGGTAACTAAAGGCATCGGGGTTGCGGTGCCACCGGCTTGGGCCCGCAATCGCTGCTCGCAGCTATATTTAGGGCCCAAGCCCTGAAAGGGCGAAGGCCCTATTGTTTTCCTAAGAATTATTTTTCTTTAGTATTATTATTTTACTACCTTTTTGGCACTTTTGGAGCCCTTAACATGCTCAAAAACTCTTGAAACTTTGCACACGGGTCAGAACCCGCGGCCATCAGAGCCGGGCTGAAGCTGGTACCTGGGCGTGGCAGGGGGGCTCGTCAGCGCCCCCTGGAACGGGGTCCGAACACTCGGTCCATAACTCAAACACGCTTGCATGTAATAATATGAAACTCGGTACACATGTTGATCTCATCGTTTCATCTATACCTCGCGCTCTTACTTTTTACCCCAGCCCAACAGGAAGTCGGCTATTGAGGTTTGTTTGTAAAACGCTCGCAATGGTATTTGAAATACTCCTCCTAGAGCTTTGATCCAAATTCGACGAAACTCGGTCAGCGTGAAGTCAAGACATTGAGGATGAAAGTTTGCGAGGGGATTTTTGATATCTCGAACGGTTTGTCCGTGGCGAGGAAATGAAATCATGGCGAGAAACGTGAAACAGGAAGTGTGTTAAAACTTCAGCATACATTAACTGATCTTGATGAAACTTCAGCAGTGTGTTCGCTGTAAGAGGACGATCACATGGATGTGACTATTGTGAGTCAAAGTTATAGCGCCACCAACTGGCAGCAGGAAGTGTGTCACTTTCAAAATGCTTTGAAATCACCCTTTTATTTTTACCCGATTTGCTTCAAACTTCATCTGTATAATGTAAACATAGGGCAGATGTAGACCTGTGAATGGATTCTTGATATCTTTGAAAACTGTTGCCGTGGCGACGCATCAAACTTTACCATTCTTTTAGGATGCTTTTGAGACCCTTAGCATGCTTTAAATTGCATGAAACTCGACAGACACATCACATTTATTAGCCAGTAGACATGTGCAAAGTTGCAGAAACGGGCGTGGTGAGGGCTCAGTAGCGCCACCTTTTGACAAAAGTGGGGTTGTTAGTTTTATCTACAGTTACAAAAATCGGTATGTATATTGTACTCCTCGAGCCGGACAACTTTCTAATTGACACTCATTAGCTAGGACCCACAGAAAGTCAGATATGTTTGTTTGAATGTAGAGAAAATCTCAGAATTTTGCCAGTGTCTCAGTGTCCCTCTGTGTGAGTGAGAGGAGGGGCGCCTGTCAGGTTAATTTTAACCCTTTATTTGCTGTGTGCGACTTCTCTGGCATTTTCGGGGGCCTTAACATCCTCGAAAACTCTTGAAACTTTGCACACGGGTCAGAACCCATGGCCATCAGGGCCGGGCTGAAGCTGGTAACTGGGCGTGGCAGGGCAGCTCGACAGCGCCCCCTGGACTGGGATTTGAACATTTGACCATAAATCAAACACACTTGCATGAATTAATATGAAACTCGGTACAATTATAGATCACATCAGGCCAAACAACTTTCGTGCTCTAAGTTTTATGACAGTTCAAATGGAAGTTATTTATGAATTATGAATTATGGGTTGTTTGAATAATTGTCCTAGGAGAAATACATCAAATCACAATGCATGTGTTTACCAATCACAACCAAACTCGGTGTGCATGAAGTCAAGACATTGAGGATGCTCAATTCCGGACGGATTTTTGATATCTCGAACGGTCTGGCCGTGGCGAGGAAATGAATTTTATGACTAAAAAAGGACACATAAAGTGTGTTATAACTTTGCTCAATTTACCTACAGTTACAAAACTTACCACGTATATTGTTCTCGTCAAGCCGATCAACTTTCCAATTTAAAGTCATTCGCTCTGAGCAACAGAAAGTCAGATATTGTAGTTTGAATGGATTTATTTCCCCTGCGATTCTCTCTCTCTCTCTCTCTCTCTCTCTCTCTCTCTCTCTCTCTCTCTGTGTGTGTGTCTGTGTGGGGAGGGGAGGGCTGTTGTCTGTGTTTATGTGTGTGTGTGTGGCTGGCTGTGATTTTTCCTACAAGTCCTTGTCTCTAAGTCCTTGTCTTTTTGCATAACAATTTGCATAACAATATTTTTAAATGACAAAATAGGCATATAACCCCCATCTTTTAAATGTATAGTTTGCTTTAAATAAAAGTAAGATTGTATTTGTAATTGAAGTTGAATGAATTTAAAATTCATGTGCTATATTTCAATATATTTGTTTTCCTTAAGATTTTAAAACAATAACTTCATTCTTATCTGAATTACAAATATTTGTTTCTGTATAAAATAATACTCTGACTAAAAACACATTTGATGTTTTTTTTTGGTATTTTTATTTACATGTATTTATGTGTGTGTGTGTGTGTGTGTGTGTGTGTATAAAGTGCAGGTTTTTTTTTAGATAAAGTAGAATTTCTATAACTATGTGTTGAACTAATAAATCACTCTTGTGTGTTAAACACAATCTACTTAATACAGACAACTTCATTATAAAGATAAATAACAAATCCAAAAAATATATGATTATAATCTATGACAAAAAAAGCCATTACAAACTATATTAATGGAAAATACACATTGCTCTTTGTATTGTTGTAAAATATTCATGAAAAACAAGATGACAAAAATCAAAAAGATAAATTATTTTAGATATAGCCATGTTTTAAATGTATAGCAGAGATGTTAATTGAGGCAGCAACATACAAACTTTCTAGAACAACATGGACCTGGATAGCTGGTTTTTATGGAGGACAGTGAAGAGGAAGAGGGTGCAAATCAAACAGCTCATTCTCAGACTACACAGCAAACAGCTTAAGTTTTTAGTGCTTTGTTTGAGGTTTTTAGTGCTCTGTCCTATCTATTATCAACATATAATAGATGGAACAGAACAAGAAAGGCAATTAATAATCTGTCATTGCGTCACTGCATTATGATATGAAAGGCTCAGTACAGTGTGGCACAAAACGCTTATGCGCATCCCGAGTGGAGAATGATGCGCTTAAAGCCACATGTAGTTACAGCGCACAGCGCATCGAGTCCGCATTGATGCAAGCTCTACAATACACTTCTTTTTGATAGTCAAAGCGGGGTTACGTTTTTACACGTCGTACAGAATAAACCTAAAGGCACCAAGGTGGCGGTGCCACCGGCTTTATATTAAATATAAATATAGCTGTGAGCAGCGATAAAGGGCCAAAGCCGGCGGTACCACCATCCCGGTGCCTTTGGGTAACTAAAGGCATCAGGGTTGCGGTGCCACCGGCTTGGGCCCGCAATCGCTGCTCGCAGCTATATTTATTATTATTATTATTATTTATACGACTATTCGGGCACTTTTGGGGCCCTTAACATGCTCAAAAACTCTTGAAACTTTGCACACGGGTCAGAACCCGCGGCCATCAGGGCCGGGCTGAAGATGGTACCCGGGCGTGGCAGGGGGGCTAGACAGCGCCCCCTGGAACGGGGTCCGAACACTTGGTCCATAAATCAAACACGCTTGCATGTAATAATATGAAACTCGGTACACATGTTGATCCCATCGTTTCATCTATACCTCGTGCTTTTACTTTTTACCCCAGCCCAACAGGAAGTCGGCTATTTAGGGTTGTTCGTAAAACACTCGCAATGGAATTTTTAATACTCCTCCTAGAGCTTTGATCCAAATTCGACGAAACTCGGTCAGCGTGAAGTCAAGACATTGAGGATGAAAGTTTGCGAGGGGATTTTTGATATCTCGAACGGTTTGGCCGTGGCGAGGAAACAAAATTATGGCGAGAAACGTGAAACAGGAAGTGTATCATAACTTCAGCACACATCAACCGATCTTGATGAAACTTCAGCAGTGTGTTCGCTGTAAGAGGACGATCACATGGATGTGACTATTGTGAGTCAAAGTTATAGCGCCACCAACTGGCAGCAGGAAGTGTGTCATTTTCAAAATGCTTTGAAATCACCCTCTAATTTTAACTCGATTTGCTTCAAACTTCATCTGTATAATGCAAATACATGGCAGATGAAGACCTGTAAATGGATTCTTGATATCTTTGAAACTGTTGCCGTGGCAACGCATCAAACTTTACCATTCTTTTAGGATGCTTTTGAGACTCTTAGCATGCTTCAAATTGCATGAAACTCGACAGACACATCACATTTATTAGCCAGTAGACATGTGCAACGTTTCAGAAACGGGTGTGGTGAGGGCTCAGTAGCGCCACCTTTTGACAAAAGTGGGGTTGTTAGTTTTATCTACAGTTACAAAAATCAGTATGTATATTGTACTCCTCGAGCCGGACAACTTTCTAATTGACACTCATTAGCTAGGACCCACAGAAAGTCAGATATGTTTGTTTGAATGTAGAGAAAATCTCAGAATTTTGCCAGTCTCTCAGTGTCTCTCTGTGTGAGTGAGAGGAGGGGCGCCTGTCAGGTTAATTTTAACCCTTTATTTGCTGTGTGCAACTTCTCTGGCATTTTCGGGGGCCTTAACATCCTCTAAAACTCTTGAAACTTTGCACACGGGTCAGAACCCATGGCCATCAGGGCCGGGCTGAAGCTGGTAACCGGGCGTGGCAGGGCGGCTCGACAGCGCCCCCTGCACTGGGATTCAAAAATTTGTCCATAAATCAAACACACTTGCATGAATTAATATGAAACTCGGTACAATTAAAGATCACATCAGGCCAAACAACTTTCGTGCTCTAAGTTTTATGACAGTTCAAATGGAAGTTATTTATGAATTATGAATTATGGGTTGTTTGAATAATTGTCCTAGGAGAAATACATCAAATCACAAGGCATGTGTTTACCAATCACAACCAAACTCGGTGTGCATGAAGTCAAGACATTGAGGATGCTCAATTCCGGACGGATTTTTGATATCTCGAACGGTCTGGCCGTGGCGAGGAAATGAATTTTATGACTAAAAAAGGACACATAAAGTGTGTTATAACTTTGCTCAATTTACCTACAGTTACAAAACTTACCACGTATATTGTTCTCGTCAAGCCGATCAACTTTCCAATTTAAAGTCATTCGCTCTGAGCAACAGAAAGTCAGATATTGTAGTTTGAATGGATTTATTTCCCCTGCGATTCTCTCTCTCTCTCTCTCTCTCTCTCTCTGTGTGTGTGGGTGTGTGTGTCTGTGTGGGGAGGGGAGGGCTGTTGTCTGTGTTTATGTGTGTGTGTGTGTGTGTGGCTGGCTGCGATTTTTCCTACAAGTCCTTGTCTCTAAGTCCTTGTCTTTTTGCATAACAATTTTGCATAACAATATTTTTAAATGACAAAATAGGCATATAACCCCCATCTTTTAAATGTATAGTTTGCTTTAAATAAAAGTAAGATTGTATTTGTAATTGAAGTTGAATGAATTTAAAATTCATGTGCTATATTTCAATATATTTGTTTTCCTTAAGATTTTAAAACACTAACTTTATTTGTTTCTGTATAAAATAATACTCTGACTAAAAACACATTTGATGTTTTTTTTTTTGGATTTTTATTTACATGTATTTATGTGTGTGTGTGTGGTGTGTGTGTGTGTGTGTGTGTGTGTGTGTGTGTGTGTATATAAAGTGCAGGGTTTTTTTAGATAAAGTAGAATTTCTATAACTATGTGTTGAACTAATAAATCACTCTTGTGTGTGTTAAACACAATCTACTTAATACAGACAACTTCATTATAAAGATAAATAACAAATCCAAAAAATATATGATTATAATCTATGACAAAAAAAGCCATTACAAACTATATTAATGGAAAATACACATTGCTCTTTGTATTGTTGTAAAATATTCATGAAAAACAAGATAACAAAAATCAAAAAGATAAATTATTTTAGATATAGCCATGTTTTAAATGTATAGCAGAGATGTTAATTGAGGCAGCAACATACAAACTTTCTAGAACAACATGGACCTGAATAGCTGTTTTTTATGGAGGACAGTGAAGAGGAAGAGGGTGCAAATCAAACAGCTCATTCTCAGACTACACAGCAAACAGCTTAAGTTTTTAGTGCTTTGTTTGAGGTTTTTAGTGCTCTGTCCTATCTATTATCAACATATAATAGATAGAACAGAACAAGAAAGGCAATTAATAATCTGTCATTGCGTCACTGCATTATGATATGAAAGGCTCAGTACAGTGTGGCACAAAACGCTTATGCGCATCCCGAGTGGAGAATGATGCGCTTAAAGCCACATGGAGTTACAGCGCACAGCGCATCGAGTCCGCATTGATGCAAGCTCTACAATACACTTCTTTTTGATAGTCAAAGCGGGGGTTACGTTTTTACACGTCGTACAGAATAACCCTAAAGGCACCAAGGTGGCGGTGCCACCGGCTTTATATTAAATATAAATATAGATGTGAGCAGCGATAAAGGGCCAAAGCCGGCGGTACCACCATCCCGGTGCCTTTGGGTAACTAAAGGCATCGGGGTTGCGGTGCCACCGGCTTGGGCCCGCAATCGCTGCTCGCAGCTATATTTAGGGCCCAAGCCCTGAAAGGGCGAAGGCCCTATTGTTTTCCTTGGGATTATTTTTCTTTACTATTATTATTATTATAATAATTATTATTTTACTACCTTTTGGGCACTTTTGGGGCCCTTAACGTGCTCGAAAACTCTTGAAACTTTGCACACGGGTCAGAACCCGCGGCCATCAGAGCCGGGCTGAAGATGGTACCCGGGCGTGGTAGGGCGGCTCGTCAGCGCCCCCTGGAACGGGGTCCGAACACTTGGTCCATAACTCAAACACGCTTGTATGTAATAATATGAAACTCGGTACACATGTTGATCTCATCGTTTCATCTATACCTCACACTCTTACTTTTTACCCCAGCCCAACAGGAAGTCGGCTATTGAGGTTTGTTTGTAAAACGCTCGCAATGGAATGTCATATACTCCTCCTAGAGCTTTGATCCAAATTCGACGAAACTCGGTCAGCGTGAAGTCAAGACATTGAGGATGAAAGTTTGCGAGGGGATTTTTTATATCTCGAACGGTTTGTCCGTGGCGAGGAAACGAAATCATGGCGAGAAACGTGAAACAGGAAGTGTGTTATAACTTCAGCATACATTAACTGATCTTGATGAAACTTCAGCAGTGTGTTCGCTGTAAGAGGACGATCACATGGATGTGACTATTGTGAGTCAAAGTTATAGCGCCACCAACTGGCAGCAGGAAGTGTGTCACTTTCAAAATGCTTTGATATCACCCTTTTATTTTTACCCGATTTGCTTCAAACTTCATATGTATAATGTAAACATACGGCAGATGTAGACCTGTGAATGGATTCTTGATATCTTTGAAACTGTTGCCGTGGCGACGCATCAAACTTTACCCTTCTTTTAGGATGCTTTTTGGATGCTTTTGAGACCCTTAGCATGCTTCAAATTGCATGAAACTCGACAGACACATCACATTTATTAGCCAGTAGACATGTGCAAAGTTTCAGAAACGGGCGTGGTGAGGGCTCAGTAGCGCCACCTTTTGACAAAAGTGGGGTTGTTAGTTTTAACTAGAGTTACAAAAATTGGTATGTATATTGTACTCCTCGAGCCGGACAACTTTCTAATTGACACTTATTAGCTAGGACCCACAGAAAGTCAGATATTTTTGTTTGAATATGGCCACTCTGAGCCTACATGTCTCTGTGTCTCTGTGTCTTTGGCTGGCTGGCTGGCTGACTGGCTGGCTGTCTGTGTGTGTGTGTGTGTGTGCAGGGGGAGGGGGCTTAACCATTTCACTGCTGTGTGTTTGACCTGCATAAAGAAAATACATTTCTCAAGCCTGGTATTTTTTAAATAAGTTTTTATTTTTATTTTTTATAAGTAAAGGCATATAACTAGTTTAATTGTAGTGAATTGACAATAGTTTTATATAATTAGTTTATTAATCAGATTAACTTGGTCAATAAACTTGGTCTGAAAATTTGGTCCATAAATCAAACACACTTGCATGTAATAATATGAAACTTGGTACACATATAGATCTCATCGTTTCATATATACTTCACACTCTTACTTTTTACCCCAGCCCAACAGGAAGACGGCTATTTAGGGTTGTGTTTAAAACACATGCAATGGAATTTAAATTATTGCTCCTAGAGCACTGAACCAAATTCGACGAAACTCGATCAGCGTGAAGTCAAGACATTAAGGATGAAAAAGTGCCACGGGATTTTTTATATCTCGAACGGTTTGGCCGTGGCGAGGAAACAAAATTATGGCGAGAAACATGAAACAGGATGTGTGTTATAACTTCAGCATACATTAACTGATCTTGATGAAACTTCAGCAGTGTTTTCGCTGTAAGAGACCGATCACATGGATGTGACTATTGTGAGTCAAAGTTATAGCGCCACCAACTGGCAGCAGGAAGTGTGTCACTTTCATAATGCTTTGAAATCACTCTCTTATTTTTAACCGATTTGCTTCAAACTTCATCTGTATAATGTAAATACACGGCAGATGTAGACCTGTGAATGGATTCTTGATATCTTTGATACTGTTGCCGTGGCAACGAAACAAACTTTAACATTCTTTTTTGATGCTTTTGGGACTCTTAGCATGCTTGAAATTGCTTGAAACTCAACAGATACATCACATTTATTAGCCAGTAGACATGTGCAACTATGGCAAAAGATTAAAGTAATGTGAAAAAAGTAAACACTAAAAGCCTCATATCTTCTAAAAATGTAATTATACATCATTTGTTTCTAAATTAAATTATACAAATATTATAACTTCCCCAATTTTTCCCTTTTTTCATTTAAGAATTATGTTTACGTTCAAAAACAGCCAGAATTGTTCTAAAATTCAGAAAAAAATAATAATCTGAGTCATACGTAGTGCTATACTGCCCTCTTGTGTTCAATATCAGGTAGGCCTATTGTGTATATTCCCACCGGTTAATCAACGTGTGACTCCGCTGGGACTTGGGAGCTTTTAAATCGCTTACTTAAAACCGAAAGTCAAAATACGGATGTCCGCACAAGACATTAATGGTGTGGAGTAGAGCGAGCATTTTAAATAAATTCCTATTAAGTAGGATTGAACTAAACAGAAAGAATGTTCACTCTGTTCTGCTGGTTCCTCGCTGGTGGATCATATGATTACTTTGTCATAATCTATGACAAAAATGCTATCATAAACTATATTAATAATAGATAATACACATTGCTCTTATTTTTAAAAAATACATTCATGAAAAACAAGATAACAAAAATCATAAAAAGATATAGCCATGGCTGCTATAAATGTTTGAAATGCATAGGACAGATGTTTAATGACGCAGCAACATATAATTGAAAGGCAATTAATAATCTGTCATTACGTCACTGCATTATGATATTACGGCTCTAATACGGTGCAGCACAAAGCACTTATGTGCATCCCGAGCGGAGAATGATGTGCTTGAAGCCACATGAAGTTACAGCGCATTGAGTCCGTATTGAAAAGTTCAAAGCACAAAGGAAATACATATTTATGAACAGTGTATTATACATTATATATCTACACTGTAAAAACAAACCTATAGAATCTACTCAATAAAAGTGAGGTAACAATTTGCACTCATTTTGTTTGGGTAGATTTCATTCTATATTTTTGAGTAAGGAGTACCGGACTTTAACAGCTATGATATACTAAACGAAATTAGGTAAATATTCTACCTAATATTTCTCAATACATTACACAGCGAGTAATAGAGTAATAATAATTACTCTATTATTAGCAGAAAACAGTAATTATTATTAATGATAATAAGTGAATAGCAATAATTAAACATTACTTATTCAGAGATGGTTAAATTTACTTAAAAATGGCCAGACACAGGACACAGTAGTTTAACAGTAACAAATTACTCTTTATTGACCAAATATGGATAAAAACATTTCATTTAAAAAAATTAAATAAAATAAAAACATTCTGTTTCACTTGGAAATACGTCACAGCACTGGAGAAAAATCGTTTGCGACTTCCGGTTCACGGGGACTTTAATTACAAGTGACACAACATATCATTAACAACTTCTTAAAACTAATACAAAAACAGACAAAGACAAATCTGTTGACCAACTTGCATTTCTGTGGTCGTTCTGATGATGGTCTGAGACTCTTATTAATCATGGTCTTCAATGTCATGCACATAAAGAACCTCGCTTGTCTTCACACATCCTCACTCCCCCACTTTAACAGCAGACACGAACTGCTGAAAGTGAAAGTGACACTGAAAGTTTCTGGAACATGTCAAAAGTGTATTTAAGGGTTTTGGGGTACTCCAGGTTGAGGGCATACATCAGCCCCATCAACAGAATGCATGATGTGGTTTTGTTTCCACATCCAGTCAGTACTCTGTTGCCCTCTATAACAACCAACACATCTGATGGGTCCTCCTCGGCTGTGGGATTATGAATCACCAAAACTTTCATTATTTGGTTTGTGTGGCCCTCAAGTTCGTCCTCCTGTTAAAAAGAAAAAGGAAAAGCATATCATTTTTTCAAGTTAGTTTAAGCATATTAACAACACGTTGTTCCAAAACAGTTGTCTTTTTTATTTACGTCATTTATTTCAAGACAAAGCAGGGTTTCTGTATTAATCAGCACTTCAATTTCAACAGGTAAAAAAAAATCGAAAGAAATACTTGAATTCTTGACCCCAGTTTCCTATAATAAAACAATTAGCAATCTAATCCTTTACTTTAGATGGAAATATCTTGTAAGGATTGGAATAGATTGTCATGCTGGACCATTCAGGAAATAAATGTCCACATAGAACAAAGGAATAATAGAGTTGCCACTACCTGATTATATAGGTGAACATTTAGATTTTTTGAACTTGAATTTAATGACTTAAAAAATAATTTGATTGTTTTTGTCGATTGATTTCATAAATCAGATTTACTTATACTACGAGTCGAGTAAGATCATTCCCCTTAATGGAATCGATCCCAACCTTTGCATTTTGAACCTTTGGAATCGACTCTCAATTCCCAACGCCTCGGAATCGATTCTTTTTGGAATCGACCCCCATCCCTATCATTCAGAGGCGATGCTTCTTCGCCGTCGCTTCGAAAAGTGAAGAGAGTCGACTCGAGAACTCTCTCTGAACTGCACGTGCGGCACACACACACATACGCGTCCAGCAACAAAATCCTATTAATTTGAAACAGCAACCCAGAATATTTGTCACAAGCATTGATTAAAACAATGATGACAATAATCACATAAAAAACGACTTAAACTTTTCTGACCTCATAACAGGACATCGTCGACCGTATAGGCTATCAAATAAAAACGCTGTCGGCGTGAACAAACCCTTATCACACAGCTGCACCTTCGCTAAGCTGTTCACTAATTTCAGCAATGTGCATGACACAAATGGCAGCTAATATTTTAATTATCAATGTAGATTTTTACTCGCATTTGCCAGTATAAGACCCAGTATAACACTAACATTATCAAAGCTAAATCGACCAGCCTGAAATTCGAACCTGTCAGCTGGCTGTGGCACCGACATAAGCGAGCAAATTACAAATCTTTTTATGAATCTTACCATTAAATAAGTTAATATTTGGGTTATATGATAACAACATGATAAAAAAAACAACAAAAAACATCTTACCTGGAGCTCAACACTTCGTGGTCCTTCTGAAGACGTTGAATTTGAATTCCGCGATTCCCGCCTGGACGTTGAAGTTGACGCATACGCAATTTGCAATGACTGAACTAATATAATGGGGTATGTTTTACTCATTTTTTAATGATCCAGATATTACTGTTACAGATAGCAGACGGGTGTGGGCCACTTCAGGCAATGATTCGGCACTGGTGGCCTTCTTATGGCCCGGACCAAATGTGTCTGAGCCTGAAGTGGCCCACATGTAAAATGGCAAATATGGGCCAAAAAATGTAAATCACATGTGGGCCATTTTAGGCAAAGATGCGGCACTCGTGGCAATGTGTAATCTGAATCTTAGCCTAAAGTGGCCCATTTGATAGATAATAAATATGGCCCAAATATGACAAACCAAATGCGGGCCACTTATGGCAAAAATGTGGCACAATTGACTATGACTAATCTGGATGTAAACCAAATATGGCCCACAGATGTTTCAGCAAATGTGGCCCACTTATCTTAAAACATATCTGGGCCTGGTTTGGCAAAGATATGGCTCAGTGGCACTGGCTCATCTATATGTTAGCCAAAAGTGGCCCACATATAATGTTGTAAATGTGGCCCAGTTATTTAAAACATATCTGGGCCAGTTTTGGCAAAGATATGGAACAGTGGCAGTGGCTCATCTTGAAGTGAGCCAAAACTGGCCCACATTTGACGCTGCAAATGTGGCCCAGTTATGTTGTAGCACATCTAGATCAGGTTTGGCAAAGATATGGCTGAGTGACCACTGGCTCAACGCGATGTGAGCCAAAAGTGGCCCACATATAGGGTTGCAAATGTGGCCCAATTATCTTGTAACATATCTGGGCCAGTTTTGGCAAATATATGGCACAGTGGCACCAGCTCATCTGGATGTGAGCCAAAAGTGGCCCACATGTATTGTGGCAAATGTGGCCCAATTATCTTATAACACATCTGGGCCAGATTTGGCAAAGATATGACTCATCGAGAACTGACTCATCTGGATGCAAGCCAAACGTGGCCCACATATAATGTTGCAAATGTGGCCCAGTAATCTCAAAACATATCTGGGCCGGATTTGGCAAAGATATGGCTGAGTGACCACTGGCTCATCTGGATGTGAGCCAAAAGTGGCCCACATATAAAGTGGAAAATGTGGCCCAATTATCTTATAACACATCTGGGCCAGATTTGGCAAATATATGGCTCATCGAGAACTGGCTCATCTGAATGTAAGCCAAAAGTGGCCCACATATGATGTTGCAAATCTGGCCCAGTTATCTCAAAACATATCTGGGCCAGATTTGACAACGAAATGGCTGAGTGACCACTGGCTCATCTGGATGTGAGCCAAAAGTGGCCCACATATAATGTGGAAAATGTGGCCCAATTATTTTATAACACATCTGGGCCACGTTTGACAAAGATATGGCTCATCGAGAACTGGCTCCTCTGAATGTAAGCCAAAAGTGGCCCACATATAATGTTGCAAATGTGGCCCAGTTATCTCAAAACATATCTGGGCCAGATTTGGCAAAGATATGGCTAAGTGACCACTGGCTTATCTGGATGTGAGCCAAAAGTGGCCCACATATAATGTGGAAAATGTGGCCCAGTTATCTTATAACACATCTGGGCCACGTTTGACAAAGATATGGCTCATCGAGCACTGGTACATCCTGAAGTAAGCCAAAAGTGGCCCACATATAATATTGCAAATGTGGCCCAGTTATTTCAAAACATATCTGGGCCAGGTTTGGCAAAGATATGGCTGAGTGACCACTGGCTCATCTGGATGTGAGCCAAAAGTGGCCCACATATAATGTTGCAAATGTGGCCCCGTTATCTCAAAACATATCTGGGCCAGATTTGGCAAAGGTATGGCTGAGTGACCACTGGCTTATCTGGATGTGAGCCAAAAGTGGCCCACATATAATGTGGAAAATGTGGCCCAGTTATCTTATAACACATCTGGGCCACGTTTGACAAAGATATGGCTCATCGAGCACTGGTACATCCTGAAGTAAGCCAAAAGTGGGCCACATATAATATTGCAAATGTGGCCCTGTTATTTCCAAACATATCTGAGCCAGGTTTGGCAAAGATATGGGTGAGTGACCACTGGCTCATCTAAATGTGAGCCAAAAGTGGCCCACATATAATGTGGAAAATGTGACCCAGTTATCTTATAACACATCTGGGCCACGTTTGACAAAGATATGGCTCATCGAGCACTGGTACATCCTGAAGTAAGCCAAAAGTGGCCCACATATAATATTGCAAATGTGGCCCAGTTATTTCAAAACATATCTGGGCCAGGTTTGGCAAAGATATGGCTGAGTGACCACTGGCTCATCTGGATGTGAGCCAAAAGTGGCCCACATATAATGTTGCAAATGTGGCCCCGTTATCTCAAAACATATCTGGGCCAGATTTGGCAAAGGTATGGCTGAGTGACCACTGGCTTATCTGGATGTGAGCCAAAAGTGGCCCACATATAATGTGGAAAATGTGGCCCAGTTATCTTATAACACATCTGGGCCACGTTTGACAAAGATATGGCTCATCGAGCACTGGTACATCCTGAAGTAAGCCAAAAGTGGCCCACATATAATATTGCAAATGTGGCCCAGTTATTTCAAAACATATCTGGGCCAGGTTTGGCAAAGATATGGCTAAGTGACCACTGGCTCATCTGGATGTGAGCCAAAAGTGGCCCACATATAATGTTGCAAATGTGGCCCCGTTATCTCAAAACATATCTGGGCCAGATTTGGCAAAGGTATGGCTGAGTGACCACTGGCTTATCTGGATGTGAGCCAAAAGTGGCCCACATATAATGTGGAAAATGTGGCCCAGTTATCTTATAACACATCTGGGCCACGTTTGACAAAGATATGGCTCATCGAGCACTGGTACATCCTGAAGTAAGCCAAAAGTGGCCCACATATAATATTGCAAATGTGGCCCAGCTATTTCAAAACATATCTGGGCCAGGTTTGGCAAAGATATGGCTGAGTGACCACTGGCTCATCTGAATGTGAGCCAAAAGTGGCCCACATATAATGTGGCAAATGTGGCCCAGTTATCTTATAACACATCTGGGGTGGGTTTGGCAAATATATATTGCTCAGTGACCACTGGCTCATCTGGATGTCAGCCAAAAGTGGCCAACATATAATGTTGCAAATGTGGCCCAGTTATCCCAAAACATATCTGGGCCAAATTTGGCAAAGATATGGCTAAGTGACCATTGGCTCATCTGGATGTGAGCCAAAAGTGGCCCACATATAATGTGGCAAATGTGGCCCAATTATCTTCTAACACATCTGGGCCACGTTTGGCAAAAATATGGTTAAGTGACCATTGTCTCATCTGGATGTGAGCCAAAAGTGGCCCAGATACAATACTGAAAATGTGGCCCAGTTATCTTAAAACAATTCTGGGCCTGTTTTGGCAAAGATATGGCACAGTTGGCACTGGCTCACCTAGAAGTGATTCAAAAGTGGCCCACATATAATGTTGCAAATGTGCCCCAGTTATCTCATAACACATCAGGGCCAGGTTTGGCAAATATATGGCTCAGTGACCACTGGCTCATATGGATGTGAGCCAAAAGTGGCCCACATGTAATGTTAAAAATGTGGCCCATTTATCTTAAAATGTATTTGGGCCAGTTTTGGCAAAAGTATGGTTTTTGCCCCCCAAAAACCTACGTAAACCTACATGTAAACCTACGTGACAAGTCTGGCTTTTCAACACTTCTGACAATGGCTAATTTAGCTTCAAAGGGCAGAATTTTAAACTGCCTTGAAATTTTTTTAACAACAATTAACAATATTTTTTGGTATAGATGCAGCAGACACGGCTGTGTCTCGTGTACACCAATGCATTTTTTTTTTTATGTGACCGGTGTGTTTATTAAATTGTTTTTAATGGGAGTGCTGCGTTTTTAAAACGCTGTAACGACTTGCTGAGTGTTTTTATTTTTTTTTATTTGGCTATAAAGTGCTGAACACATTTTTTTTACAGATTTACGAGAGTCATCAACGGTCATCACTGTCACTTGACTGTCCAATCACAATGGACCACACATACCACACTGACCAACTGTCAAAACATTCTTTCTGTACAACATCAAATAGCAGAGTAGATGGAAAAATAATATTTCTGGTCTCCGAACATACGTGTCTATATGACATTCATACTATACAAACATTTTTAGCATTATACAAATTATCAGGGAAATCAGTAAAAAGTAAACTGTGCCACGGATATTCTGTATAGCAACAAAGTGTCTCAACAAAACAACATGACATCATGACTTCTGCACTGCCAAAACATAATCGCTTACAGCTAGGCCTTTTCAGATTGCCATAGCATTTTCAGCTAGCTAAAAACGCTTTGGTGGACACATGGCCTTAGATAGGCTGGATGTAAGGCCACATAAAATATGACAATTGCTCACATATGTTTTGTAGGTAGAGTGTTTAGAAAATTGTGTAAGTTCAAACTTATAAAGAGCTGTTTATGGTTTTGGGATGTGCAAGAAGATACTTAATTGCTATTTGTGCAAAGCTTAGGGCACAATGATTTTGCCAAGTACATGTCCCTGTATCAACATAATTTTGTTGATCAAGGCACATAATTCCTGTTCATAAAAATAGTCCTATCCCTAACCCGATCCCTAAAGTAGGAGGGACATTTTAATAACACTTATCTAGAAGCATGGTTGGCAACTTCAAACTTGAATGCTGTTCCAGGATCAATAAAGATGCTGAGCCAGGAACATGTTGTAGCCTACTTTGGCTATTTTTATAACAAACGTACAGGACTTGTACAATATTCAAATATTTTAAATAGCTATAATCAAATAAAATAAAAATTCAATATTGAAAATATAAAAAAATATTGTAATATTTTAAAACAAAATAAACGTATTTAAATACATAAATGAAAATTTAATTACATTTTTGGCTTAATATAAATTTATACAAAAGTCACTTTTAGTCTATAAATGATCTTTCTTAAAGATAAAACAATATCTATAATTTTAACATTATAATTAATGAAATACAATTAAATGACTGACAATTAGTGAAGCTCTTGTGAGAAAATATTATTATTTTGACAATAAACTTTTTCAATTTTTATTTTTATTATTTATTTTTTTTTGCTTCAGCTTAGGCCTACTTATTTATTAGAGATAAGATCTCTATTTTCTTTGTAACAAAATATTTACTGCATGTGAAGTTGTCTTTGAAAAAAAAAAAATCAAACTGACGATTCGGGGCTTTAAATTTAAACGTAGCTGTAAAATTTGAAAAAGGCGCTGGAAACCAACGTCAGTTAGAGGAAGAAGAAAAAAAAAACAAACCGACGATTGGGCCTTTAAATTTAAACCTAGCCGTGAAGCGCGAAAAAGGAGCTCGAAACCAAGCCAGAGGATTGTCAGTTTGAGGGAGGACGAATACTGCAAACAATCACCAAGGTAAGATATAATCGATACATTTATATTTTCTAGGGCTAGGCGATTGCTTCATACCTATTGTTGTATGAGTTAATGGAATAACTTCTATACTTGAAGTAAGATCATTTTGGCAGTATAACTCTAAGCTAGAACTATTATGGTTCTCGAATGCGAAATGAACAAGTATCGATTGAATAGGGGCGCCAAAAGTATTTACATTTGCTAATGTAGGCTACACTACCGGTCAAATGTTTTAGATCGGTAATGTTTTTAAAAGAAGTCTTTTCTGCTCACCAAGGCTGCAATTATTTGATAAAAAAAAATACAAACCCCCCCCCAAAAAATCAGTAATATTATGAAATATTATTACAATTTAAAACAGCGGTTTTCTATGTGAATTATATTGAAGTGTAATTTATTATCGAAGCTGAATTTACAGCATCATTACTCCAGTCTTCAGTATCACATGATCCTACAAAAATTATTATAATATGATGCTCAAGAAACATTTATGATTATTATCCATGTTGAAAACAGTTTTTTACATTTTTATTTCAGGATTCTTTGATGAATAGAAAGTTCAAAAGAACAGAATTATTCTGAAATGGAAAGCTTTTGTAACATTAATCACTACCATTCAAAAGTATGGGGTCAGTAAGATTTTATTTTTTTATTTTTTGGGGGAAAGAAATTAAAAAAATACTATTATTCATCAAGGATGAGTTAAATTGATCTAAAGTTACAGTAAAGACATTTCTAATGTTAGAAAAGATTATATTTTAAATAAATCATAGAAGTCATCATAGAAGTTTGGGGGGAAAATGATACACGACTGTTTTCAACATTGAAAATAATAATTTATGTTTTTTGAGCATAAAATCAGCATATTAGAATGATTTCTGAAGGATCATGTGTGATGTGACACTGAAAACTGATCTGTAATCAGCGACAGTAATGATGTTGAAAATTCAGCTTTCAAATTATATTTTAATATATATTAAAATAGAAAACAGTCATTTCAAAATTGTCATTATATTTCACAATATTTCTGTTTGTCATTTTGTTTTTTCATCAAATGAAGCAGCCTTGGTGAGCAGAAGAGACTTCATTTAACTGATCTAAAACTTTTGACCGGTAGTGTCTGTGCTCCGATCTTGCCAATCTTCAGTCAGTTCTGAATGGTGAAAATATTTAACTCTAGCTTTTTTTGGCACAACAATAAAAAATGTATAAAAGCCCAGTGTAATATTTCATTCATGTACATTGGGCATACAGTAATACTGCACTGTAGTTGTATTACTTTGTGAAAGCACAAATTACTACATGCTTTTTATTACAATAAAAGCTTTTATGAGATGATTACAAAGTAACAATAGCCTAATAGATATTATTGAGCAAGTTGGTTCAGGTATTATTACTTTGTATTTCACATTTTTAGTATACCCTAGTCATTTTAAAATGAGTTTTTCTGCTTTGTTTTTATTTATTTATTTTTTATTTACTGTTTTGAGTCAGGATGCTTTTCACCTTAATAACATATGTCGATGTGATTTTCTACAGAAAATTGCTGGTGGTATATTTAAACTCCTCTGAAACAAGAAAACATCTATACAAATACATGTTCCTAGTCACCCTGGTTTGCTAAAAAAAGGTTGAACTTGTGCCTTTTTGGCAAAAACAAACAAAAGAAACAAAAAGTGTCCTTGTCCGAAATGTGTCCTTGTTGCCTTGGGCCAAATGTTCTTTAGAGTGGCACTGGCAAAGTATGCACTTGGTCAATGCTTGTATTCCTGCTAATTGTGTCCTAAGATTTTAAAAGTTGTCATCCTTGCATTTACAATGTTCTATATTTTTAGGAACTGTCAGAACCAATAGACTGACAGCTACGGCCACCGATCAAGAAATTGAAACATTTATTAAAAAATGGCTTCATCTGTCAAGTGACCGAGACGGAGGGAGAAGAGAAAGCAAGAAACGAAGGAGGTCCCAAGACACCTGTAAGTCAGCTACATTGTGTTTTTGCCATGTGTATAATACCATGGTCTGTCTGAATACTTGATTATGGCCCTAGAATATTTTAGTTTTATTTTTTTCCCAAATTCTGTTTTTTCCATTTTCATTTTTGCTAATTCCGTTTTTTCATTTTCCTTGTTTGAGAATTCAGGTTTTTTTTACCCTTACCTGTTATTTTAGTCATAAAAAGAGGGTGCTTGTAATGTTAATAATTAAAATGTACACAAATAAAATAGGAATGACCTTTTAACATTTATTGAGGTAACAGACATTGACTCTTACTCTTCAGCAGAAATACTGCATGATGCAACATAACACTAAACTCTAAGTTTAAGTAACAATAAAATATGGTTATGAGCTTTAAAATGTCCAGTAAAAAAATTATATATAATATAATATAATTATACAAATCAAAAGTTGTAATTGTTAACATTAGTTAATGCACTGTGAACTAACATGAACAAACAGTGAATGACTGAAACATTAAAAAAGGGGTAACACTTTACAATAAGGTTCATTAGTTAACAATAGTTAATGTATTAACTAACATGAACTAACCATGAGCAATACATTTGTAACAGTATTTGTTAATCTTCGTTGATGTTAGTTAATAAAAAATAAAGCTGTTCATTCTTTGTTCATGTTAGTTCACAGCACATTAACTAATGTTAACAAGATTTTAATAAAGTATTAGTAAAAATTGAAATTAACGTTTACAAACATTAATAAATGCTGTATAAGCGATGTTCATCATTAGTTCATTAGTTAACTAATGTAGTTAACTAATATTAACTAATGAACCTTATTGTAAAGTGTTACCAAAAATGGTTAATAAATAATGCACTTCATGTTAGTTAATACTAGTTAATACATTAATTAATGTTCACAATTAAGGCCTTGAGTAGGGTTGGGTATCGATAATCGAGTATCGATTGGAACCGAGACTAACTTTTCATTTTTCCCGGAATCGTTCAAAAGTTAAAATTTCGATTCCTACTTTCGATATTCACAGTCCGCCGAGCGGAAGAAGAAACCGCTGAACAACATCAACGAAGAAGCGTCTACCGGAAGTGTTGGCATAACCACGCGAGTCGAACATGAGTACCTTACGTCGGCGATCCAACTTTTTTGACCCTGCCTCTTAAAAGAATCGAGAATCGTTAGGAACCGGAATCGAAACAAGGAATCGGAATCAGAATCGTTCAAATTCAAACGATACCCAAACCTAGCCTTGAGGCCTCATTATACTTCTGCGTCGGACCTACGCCGAAGCTTCTATGCTGTAGGCAACGCGTTGGTTTTCATTTATACTTTAGCGAGGGTACGCCGAAGGGTACGTGCGCTACACACAGCCTACAACGTAGCTATGGCATGAGTTCGACGAAGAAGTATAAATAGCCCTTTAGATTTACCAAACTGTTTAATGCACTGATAGGTCCAGTCCATTTTTCTACTATTGCTAGTAAAACACTTTGAAAATCAGCATTCTGTTACTGAGTCAACAATTGTTTTTTTTTTTGTGTGTGTATCCAATAAAGGCTTGCAAGATTGCCAGATGGGCCCAGTCAAGGAGGTCGACTTCTTTAATTTTGGGTGGCTCTGGATGTGACCAACTGGAAACATGTTTTGTTTTTTGTTTAGCTCTAAGATGCTTTATATGCACATATTTTGTGTTTGTTTATTATTACTATTTTTTTTGATTGCTTTCCAGTTTTGAAAATTGAAACTTGCACTTGGTTGTTCTTTGACAATATTAATAAATAATGCAAATGTTTTCAGAAATGTGTTTAAATCATCTGTTGTAACTTCTCTTAACATAGAAAGGGGGCATTTTTAAATTTCTCTTTAGTGTATATTTTTCTTAGTGTCAGTCACAGCATGCAAAAACAAAAACACACAGTTATAGTCTATTTATGTAATTCTTGACACACATGTGGCTGAACAAATTTCCTGCTTGTGGACCAGATCTGGCAAACAGGATTGCAACTGTAGTCAGCTGTGTATTTGGTTTGTGTTTTGGTTACATGTGGCATTGCTATGGCTTAATTGTGGCTCTAATCTGGCAAACTGGAGGGGACTGCCTTAAGTGCATTAATTTTCATCTGGCCCACATACCGCATGTGTAATGATGGCACTTGAATGGTTCGTTCTTGTTTGCCAGATTTGGGCCACAATTAGCCCAAAGCAATGCTGGATGCCAGCCATAAACAAAACAAATTAAGCAGAATAAGCCCCCATCTGGCCCAGACACCACAATTGCTGTGGCCCAGATCCGGCCCACAATTGACACTTTCATCTGGCCCACCTACCATGTGGAATGGCACTTGGGTGGTCCGCTCCTGATTGCCAGATTCGGGCTACAATTAAGCCATAGTAATGCCGCATGTCAGCCAGAAACAAATAAAATGAAGCAGAACTGGCCCAAATCTGGCCCATGCATCAAAATTGCTGTGGCCCAGATCCGGCCCACAGTTGACACTTTCATCTGGCCCACATACCTCGTGGAATGATGGCACTTGGGCGGACCGCTCCTGTTTGCCAGATTTGCGCCACAAGTAAGCCATAGCAATGCCGCATGTCAGCCATAAAAAAAAACGAATGAAGCAGAACTGGCCCAAATCTGGCCCATGCATCAAAATTGCTGTGGCCCAGATCCGGCCCACAGTTGACACTTTCATCTGGCCCACATACCGCGTGGAATGATGGCACTTGGGCGGTCCGCTCCTGTTTGCCAGATTTGGGCCACAATTAAGCCATAGCAATGCCGCATGTCAGCCATAAAAAAAACGAATGAAGCAGAACTGGCCCAAATCTGGCCCATGCATCAAAATTGCTGTGGCCCAGATCCGGCCCACAGTTGACCCTTTCATCTGGCCCACATACCGCGTGGAATGATGGCACTTGGGCGGTCCGCTCCTGTTTGCCAGATTTGGGCCACAGTTAAGCCATAGCAATGCCGCATGTCAGCCATAAAAAATTTAATGAAGCAGAACTGGCCCAAATCTGGCCCAGATATAAAAATTGCTGTGGCCCAGATCCGGCCCACAGTTGACACTTTCATCTGGCCCACATACCGCGTGGAATGATGGCACTTGGGCGGTCCGCTCCTGTTTGCCAGATTTGGGCCACAGTTAAGCCATAGCAATGCCGCATGTCAGCCATAAAAAATTTAATGAAGCAGAACTGGCCCAAATCTGGCCCAGATATAAAAATTGCTGTGGCCCAGATCCGGCCCACAGTTGACACTTTCATCTGGCCCACATACCGCATGGAATGATGGCACTTGGGCGGTCCGCTCCTGTTTGCCAGATTTGGGCCACAATTAAGCCATAGCAATGCCGCATGTCAGCCATAATAAAAACGAATGAAGCACACCTGACCCAAATCTGGCCCAGACATCAAAATTGCTGTGGCCCAGATCCGGCCCACAGTTGACACTTTCATCTGGCCCACATGTGGACCAGTTCGGCTTCATTTGTTTTGTTTATGGCTGACATGCGGCATTGCTATGGCTTAATTGTGTCCCAAATCTGGCAAACAGGAGCGGACCGCCCAAGTGCCATCATTCCATGCGGTATGTGGGCCAGATGAAAGTCTCAACTGTGGGCCGGATCTGGGCCACAGCAATTTTGGTGCGTGGGCCAGATGTGGGCCAGTTCTGCTTCATTCATTTTTTTTATGGCTGACATGTGGCATTGCTATGGCTTAATTGTGGCCCAAATCTGGCAAACAGGAGCGGTCCGCCCAAGTGCCATCATTCCACGCGGTATGTGGGCCAGATGAAAGTGTCAACTGTGGGCCGGATCTGGGCCACAACAATTTTGCTATCTGGGGTTAGAATGTACCCATTTTTATATATTTTACTTGCTAACTAATATACTTAAGTAAAATATAACTGATTTGCAGAGGTTGTATTTAACACCCACCTGCATCATTTTTTACAGTGTATGCAATAGTTTATTGAGCCTTTTCTTTTAAAGGTTTTAAATTTCAGTTACTGTGTGCGTGAAGAACAATTATAGTGCTCTGACTCTAGTGTTGTGATCTAACCGACAGCGTCTGACACTTGGTAGAAAGTAACACGATTAAGTTACAGCAATAAAGTCCAGCAAGAAAAAGTTTCTTCATTCGAAAATATAGACCTTTAGACCTTTATCTTAAAGACCCAGTATAATAGGATTAACATTGAATCATCTTGAAGATCGTTTCATCATTGACTGTAACCGAATGCGACGTGCTGTTTGAATGCTGAATGGAGAATGACTGACAGGCGCAGAGAGGGAAAAGTTTACGTGTTCTTGAATTTAATGACTTAAATATTAATTTCTATATCACATAATAGCTTCAGAACACTTATAATACAGTACACAAAAACTTTATGGTACTTTAGAAAGTTTTTGTGCCTTTGTGCCTTACATAGAATAGTATATGCACAATATAGAATTTGAATCAGCCTCGTCAAAGATGGCAGTGTCAGAGCCGATACCGATCCTGAGTATCTAATCGGCGCACTTCTTTTCAACAGTCAAATTGAAATTGAAATTGCTTGAAACTCAACAGATACATCACATTTATTAGCCAGTAGACGTGCAAAGTTTCAGAAACGGGCATGGTGCAAGGACTAAATAGCGCCACCTTTTGACAAAAGTGGGGTTATTAGTTTTATCTACAGTTACAAAAATCGGTATATACATTTTACTCCTCAAGCCGGACAACTTTCTATTACATAGTCATTAGCTCGGACCAAGAGGAAGTCCGATATTTTGGTTTGAATATAGTGAGCCTCTCTCTGAGCCTATGTCCCTGTATAAAGCTAAGTTTGCCTATCCGGAATTAACATTGTAGATATCAACAACATCTTTCTGTCTAGTCGTAATTACATTTTGGATAGTTTGTATTATCATTTAAGATATCTGTAACATAATTTTGACTAGTCGAAATGACAGAGTATGGCAAGCCGTTTTAACATTTAATCATGAAAGGGCCAAAGCCTTCGGCACTGCCACCCGGGTGCCTTTAGGTAACTAAAGGAACCGGGGTTGCGGTGCCACCGGCTTGGGCCCGCCATCGCTGCTCGCAGCTATATTGTTTTCCTTGGGATTATTATTCTTCTTCAGTATTATTATTATTTTGCTACCTTTTGGGCACTTTTGGGGCCCTTAACGTGCTCGAAAACTCTTGAAACTTTGCACACGGGTCAGAACCCGCGGCCATCAGAGCCGGGCTGAAGCTGGTACCCGGGCGTGGTAGGGCGGCTCGTCAGCGCCCCCTGGAACGGGGTCCGAACACTTGGTCCATAACTCAAACACGCTTGTATGTAATAATATGAAACTCGGTACACATGTTGATCTCATCGTTTCATCTATACCTCGCGCTCTTACTTTTTACCCCAGCCCAACAGGAAGTCGGCTATTGAGGTTTGTTTGTAAAACGCTCGCAATGGAATGTCATATACTCCTCCTAGAGCTTTGATCCAAATTCGACGAAACTCGGTCAGCGTGAAGTCAAGACATTGAGGATGAAAGTTTGCGAGGGGATTTTTTATATCTCGAACGGTTTGTCCGTGGCGAGGAAACGAAATCATGGCGAGAAACGTGAAACAGGAAGTGTGTTATAACTTCAGCATACATTATCTGATCTTGATGAAACTTCAGCAGTGTGTTCGCTGTAAGAGGACGATCACATGGATGTGACTATTGTGAGTCAAAGTTATAGCGCCACCAACTGGCAGCAGGAAGTGTGTCACTTTCAAAATGCTTTGATATCACCCTTTTATTTTTACCCGATTTGCTTCAAACTTCATCTGTATAATGTAAACATAGGGCAGATGTAGACCTGTGAATGGATTCTTGATATCTTTGAAACTTTTGCCGTGGCAACGCATCAAACTTTACCATTCTTTTAGGATGCTTTTGAGACTCTTAGCATGCTTTAAATTGCATGAAACTCGACAGACACATCACATTTATTAGCCAGTAGACATGTGCAAAGTTTCAGAAACGGGCGTGGTGAGGGCTCAGTAGCGCCACCTTTTGACAAAAGTGGGGTTGTTAGTTTTATCTACAGTTACAAAAATCGGTATGTATATTGTACTCCTCGAGCCGGACAACTTTCTAATTGACACTCATTAGCTAGGACCCACAGAAAGTCAGATATGTTTGTTTGAATGTAGAGAAAATCTCAGAATTTTGCCAGTGTCTCAGTGTCCCTCTGTGTGAGTGAGAGGAGGGGCGCCTGTCAGGTTAATTTTAACCCTTTATTTGCTGTGTGCTACTTCTCTGGCATTTTCGGGGGCCTTAACATCCTCGAAAACTCTTGAAACTTTGCACACGGGTCAGAACCCATGGCAATCAGGGCCGGGCTGAAGCTGGTAACCGGGCGTGGCAGGGTGGCTCGACAGCGCCCCCTGGACTGGGATTCGAACATTTGTCCATAAATCAAACACACTTGCATGAATTAATATGAAACTCGGTACAATTATAGATCACATCAGGCCAAACAACTTTCGTGCTCTAAGTTTTATTACAGTTCAAATGGAAGTTATTTATGAATTATGAATTATGGGTTGTTTGAATAATTGTCCTAGGACAAATACATCAAATTACAACGCATGTGTTTACCAATCACAACCAAACTCGGTGTGCATGAAGTCAAGACATTGAGGATGCTCAATTCCGGACGGATTTTTGATATCTCGAACGGTCTGGCCGTGGCGAGGAAATGAATTTTATGACTAAAAAAGGACACATAAAGTGTGTTATAACTTTGCTCATTTTACCTACAGTTACAAAACTTGCCACGTATATTGTTCTCGTCAAGCCGATCAACTTTCCAATTTAAAGTCATTCGCTCTGAGCAGAAAGTCAGATATTGTAGTTTGAATGGATTTAATTCCCCTGCGATTCTCTCTCTCTCTCTCTCTCTCTCTCTCTCTCTCTCTCTCTGTGTGTGTGTGTGGGTGTGTGTGTCTGTGTGGGGAGGGGAGGGCTGTTGTCTGTGTTTATGTGTGTGTGTGTGTGTGGCTGGCTGTGATTTTTCCTACAAGTCCTTGTCTCTAAGTCCTTGTCTTTTTGCATAACAATTTTGCATAACAATATTTTTAAATGACAAAATAGGCATATAACCCCCATCTTTTAAATGTATAGATTGCTTTAAATAAAAGTAAGATTGTATTTGTAATTGAAGTTGAATGAATTTAAAATTCATGTGCTATATTTCAATATATTTGTTTTCCTTAAGATTTTAAAACACTAACTTCATTCTTATCTGAATTACAAATATTTGTTTCTGTATAAAATAATACTCTGACTAAAAACACATTTGATGTTTTTTTTTTGGTATTTTTATTTACATGTATTTATGTGTGTGTGTTTGTGTGTGTATAAAGTGCAGGGTTTTTTTAGATAAAGTAGAATTTCTATAACTATGTGTTGAACTAATAAATCACTCTTGTGTGTGTTAAACACAATCTACTTAATACAGACAACTTCATTATAAAGATAAATAACAAATCCAAAAAATATATGATTATAATCTATGACAAAAAAAGCCATTACAAACTATATTATTGGAAAATACACATTGCTCTTTGTATTGTTGTAAAATATTCATGAAAAACAAGATAACAAAAATCAAAAAGATAAATTATTTTAGATATAGCCATGTTTTAAATGTATAGCAGAGATGTTAATTGAGGCAGCAACATACAAACTTTCTAGAACAACATGGACCTGGATAGCTGGTTTTTATGGAGGACAGTGAAGAGGAAGAGGGTGCAAATCAAACAGCTCATTCTCAGACTACACAGCAAACAGCTTAAGTTTTTAGTGCTTTGTTTGAGGTTTTTAGTGCTCTGTCCTATCTATTATCAACATATAATAGATGGAACAGAACAAGAAAGGCAATTAATAATCTGTCATTGCGTCACTGCATTATGATATGAAAGGCTCAGTACAGTGTGGCACAAAACGCTTATGCGCATCCCGAGTGGAGAATGATGCGCTTAAAGCCACATGGAGTTACAGCGCACAGCGCATCGAGTCCGCATTGATGCAAGCTCTACAATACACTTCTTTTTGATAGTCAAAGCGGGGGTTACGTTTTTACACGTCGTACAGAATAACCCTAAAGGCACCAAGGTGGCGGTGCCACCGGCTTTATATTAAATATAAATATAGCTGTGAGCAGCGATAAAGGGCCAAAGCCGGCGGTACCACCATCCCGGTGCCTTTGGGTAACTAAAGGCATCGGGGTTGCGGTGCCACCGGCTTGGGCCCGCAATCGCTGCTCGCAGCTATATTATTAATGCTGTTATCTCTCAGAACAATCCAGCAAACCCTTCGTTTGTTCAGCTAATGCTGATCTGATTTAATGCAGTGTTTTGCTTGTGTGACAGTAGCCTACAGTATGTGAGGGATTTGTGAGAATTACTATGTATTTTCTGCAAAAAATTGGCCATAATACTTGATCTGATAATTAACTAAATAAAACAATAGAAACAAATCTGTTTAAGCAATAAATCATCTTCATTTCATTCTTGTATAGCATTTTTCATGCCGTAGATGTTCTATAACAGATCTTAAGATATTTTTGGACTCTTCTTAACATCATTGAATCTTTGCCAGACGCCCACTCTTATGGAGAGTAGCAACAGTGCTGGCCTTTTCCATTTGTTGATAGTTTCTCTAACTGTGTACCGACGAACTTCACAGATTTTAAGGATACTTGTATAACCCTTTCTTTAACTTTATGTTTAGTCTTAGGCATTCTGAGATCTCTTTCGTCTAAGGGCATGGTTTACACTCAATGCTTCTTGTGAATAGCAAACTTTGTGTGTTTTTTGTAGGGCAGCTCTATCTCGTCTTATTGTTCAGACTCCAGGTTAACTGTCTTCTGACTCCAATTAGCCTTTAGAGAATTCATTAGCCTACAGATTCACCCTTTTCCCCACAATGCACTGTGAATGTTTACACGTTGTGTTCAGTAAAGACATGAAAGCATTTCATTATGCGTCATTTATTTAAGGAGACTGTGTTTGTTTGCTTGATGATGTGTATAGATATACAGAAGTTCATGGTAAATTCAAATTTCCATGTGACTGTCACCGTTAAATATCTGCTGTAGCAATATGTACATGCCGTGTGAGAGGTTCCATGGGTCAGAAGGTCTGGACTCTCTACTTTGCAGGATTTATTTATGTTTTATTCATTAGTGAATATATTATTTATTCAAATAGTGCAAAAGTCATAAAGGTTAGTATTAATGTTAAAACTTAGAGCACGTTTTCTACTGTGTCTAACTGTCTGAGGTGGACTATCTCTGACTATATATATATATATGGGGCGGCTTTTCATTTATTTTGACTTGAATTGAATAAATATCTCATTGTTCTAATTGTTTGCCAGATTTCTAAGTACAATAAGTACATAAATAAATCCTGCAGACTCTTAAAAATAATAACAACTTCCAAATATAGTAGTAGCATCAGGGAGGATATAAATCAAATATTTTATAAATTTTGTTTTAATTTATATGTACGCATTTTTATTTTATTTTACTCTTTTCCCCTGTTCTAGGCATGGAATTCTAACATGCCATAAAACAACAATTATTTACATAATGTGGTAATAAGATCACATATAAAAGTCTGAAGTTAATTTCAATGGTTTTTGTGAGTATAAATAATCACTTATCACTGCCTGGGATAAAATGCAGTGTTCCTTGGTGTAACACACAACACCTTCTCAAAACACCATCATGCTCTTAAATGAAATACTCTTCTTTAAATGCTGAATGGAAACATTTGTCTCTGTTTGTTTTCTTATTGACAAAAGAAGCGTGTCCTTAATGTGTAGATGTCTGACTTATGTATCCATCTATTACTGTTTTCATTGAAGTTTCAATCAATCACAGACAGTGCCCTGAAACACGCACCCACTCCCACCTTCAATCACCCTGTTCTGTGCCTGACCTGTGTCTCAGACTTGTAATTATAGCTCTCACCTGTCAGGAATCACAGGTAAAGCCCATTGAATGCTTGGGGTGGTTGATGCTTGTTGTGAAACCCATGGGAGCAAAGCACTTATACTGCAGTTTAGACAATTCACTGCCTCTCAGTGCACTGCAATCACAGTTGAGAGAGAGAGAGAGAGAGAACCAGGAAGATAAGGGTCATTGGCCAAGGAGAATTCACCTAAACCAAGATTTCAGTTGTTCTGCATAAGTATTGTTTTCCATTTCACTCCTCCGCCTATCCTACCATTTCTCCCTGTTTAACATTCCTGCCTCTCCTCTTTGACCACAGAACATTTCTCATTGCCAAGCACCAATCAATGCCTCTTCCTTTTTCGCATTGTGTCGGTCATCATCAATGCAACCGAATGACAGCAGTGCCAGTCTCTCTGTGTGAATGTAATACGTTAGAGAATAAGCGGAATAAACACCTCCTCAAAGTCTGTCTTTATAAAATACAGATATTTTTTTTATTAAAAAAGATTATAAAATGGGTAACATTTCTATATGAAATTGATTGATTACATTTTAAAAGGGGTATGTACATGAAGTAATTATTTGTCTAAGGACATATTTTACAGTATATACATTAAATATGTATTTTAAACATTTGTTTGAAGAACATTCAGTTAATCATTTCAGATTAAATCACAATGTAAAAGTTTTCTTTTTTTTAAAAAAAAAAAATGTTGTCTGAATCTCTGAAATTCTCACAGCCAGAATGTTAGGAACAAAGAAAAATATAGGTAACAAAACCATGTTCTGAAAAGTTGCGTTGACAATGACATGTATGTGAATTAAATTGAACCAAACAAAACTGATTTGGAATGAGCCCAATTCAATTTCTTGGATTCTTCTTTCCAACAGGTGGCAGTGTGTCGAGTTCCCAGAGTTCTTTGGCTCTTCCTCCATCGCTCTCCCATGTGGTCCAGCCCGGCGATGCCTCTCGGGGTTTTGCGGGAGGAAGTGTCCCTGCTTTAACGGTTCTCCAGCTTAACGGTACAGCACATCATCTCTCTAAAGCAACAGAGCTTGACTTCATATCCCCAAAACTCAGTTCTCAAACTCTAGAGAATTTATAAAAGTATATCATATGGGATTTGCTTATAATTCCGGAAGACGATTTAGCTTAGAATTCCCTTATCTAGTTGTAGTGGCCATTTCATTTATCTGTTCTCTATTTCTTTCTTATTATTTTCTTTCTCATTGCTAGGATTAGTCTTTTTGTTCTGATCAATAGAGGATCACAGTATTATGACATATGGAAATCTAGAATGCAAAAGTCTTCGAGGACAATATTAATTTTTTCATTGCCTTGTTATGTAAGACATTAATCCTCAGGCCTGAAACATGAGAATAGCCACTGAATTGCACATGGGTAATGTTGTTTTACATAGATAATGTGCGACCTTGCACTACTGTAGCTGAAACAACCCTGATAGACCTTCAAATATCGTGCCATTACACTGAATGTGTTTTTACAAACTAATTATCCTGCTTCACAAGATTGTCTTCAAAGTTCTTCTGTCATGACAGTATAGTTGAATTAGACATTACAAGATAACTATATACGTTGATGCCCATCATAGAATAAATGCATTTATGCATTTACTGTATGATGCATTGTGAATTGCATTCTGACACATTAGAATGCAGTGATGTGTGAAATCAAAGTTGCATAGCTAGAAGCATTTGTGTTCAAGTACTTGCGTAGAGCGGTGTTTATAAACTGGTGGGTTATGACCCCTCCAAAAACGGATCTTTTCTGATTGGATAAACTGTATAATCATTCATGGTTAGGCTAGAATAATTACACTAGTTTTTGCTAAGAATGAAATAACAGTCCTGTAATTTTTGTTCATGACATCACAGACCGTACTTCAACTCACACTGCAGCTACTGGAAATATGCAGTCAATTTGTGGATCTATAAATGTTCTAAATAGGAAAAATTGGTTGCCTTTTGATAAACTACTTTAAATGATTTTTTTCTCACCAATCTACACTTCATACACCATAATGACAAAGCAAAAATGATTTGTGGCAATTTTTCAAATTTATCAAAAATAAAAAACTTAAATAATTACATTGAACAAGTATTTATACCCTTTTCTGGGTATTTAGCTCAAGATCATTCCAATTTCACTTGTAGATGTTACTACACTTTTAGTGGAGTTAACTTGTGGCAAATTCAGTTGAATGGGTATGATTTAGAAAGGCACCAACCTCTCAATAAAAGGCTTAGCAGAGCAAAAACCAAACCATGAGGTCAAAAGAACTGCCTGTACAGGATTTTGTCACAACACAGAACTGGGGAAGACTACAAAAAAATTCTGCTGAATTTAAGGTTTACAGAAGCAAGCAGAAGAAGTCCATTCTTCTAGAGCTGGCCTCCTGAGCAATCAATGGAGAAGGACCTTGGCTAGAGTTGTGACCACAAAGCTGATGGTCATTCCAGTTGAGCATCAATATACAGTATATGGAGATGGGAGAAACTTACAGAATGACAAACATCCCTGCAACACTCCACTTATCTGGGCTTTATGGCAGAGTGGCCAGACTTAAGCCTCTGCTTAGTGAAGGCACATGAAAACCTTGCAATTTGCAACAAAAAAGAATGAACCTCAGTTCCAAGCATCATGTATAGATTAAACCAGGCACTTCTCATCTGATGAGAAGAATAGCAATTGCCAAATGCAGATGTGCAAAGCTTGTCGCATCATACCCCTAAAGACATGAGGCTGTAAAGGTGCTTCAATTAAGTACTGGGGTAAAGGGTACAGATACTTTTGCAATGTGCTTATTTCAGTCTTTCAAAGTTATCACAAATGTTTTTTTTTTTTTTTTTTTTTTTTTTTTTGCTTTGTCATTATGGTGTATGGAGTATAGATTTATGTGGAAAAAAGGAAATTTAAAGTAGTTTAACACAAGACAGCAGCATAACAAGAAAAACAAAATGAATACTTTCGCAAGGCGCTGTATGTACAGTATATATTTATACATATATACATGATGTCTTGTTTTCACCTTTCTTTTAGGATTAGTTACATGATATAGTCATGAGTTTAACACTTGCTTGAAATTGATTTGCTTCAAGACAATTTATTTTCAAGACCACATTAACATACATTAATCATTCTTTATATTAATGTATCGTAAGCAGAGCAACCTTGAAAGTGCAAAAAGCAACAATACTACGAAATGTTTTAACAACAAAAAAAAGAGATCAGATCTGTGTGAGAAAGGAGCTGCCATCCGATGAATTTCCCAGCATATTGCAAAAAGCACTGCTTGAAGTGTGATAATGGACAGCCGCACCAAACAGACATGGAGAATGATATAACCAGTTTCAAATTAGTTCTTAAATTTAGCTCTTAATTAGAGCTTTCTTGGCCACACCAATAAATCACCTAGACAGTTCAAACATTTTCCTGATATTTAATTCGTACAAAGACTTTGATTTCCCAACTGGTTCTTGTTTGGCTCAGCCATCGTCGTCACCAGAAAAAATAAATAAATAAAGAAATAAAATAAAAAACGTTTTCACAGTGTGGGCCAATCTGGGGGCCAAAAACCCAAAAGTTTAAAACTGACATATCCCTCCATATGCCAGCAAATCAATATGAACGCTGAACAATGACGATGATGCATAACAACATTTTATTATATAAGCTTAATTTTACACCTCAAATGACAAGGAATTTACAGTTTTAATTCATGAAAGAGTCCGTGAACTCATTCGCTCGAATGGCTTGCGTATGCAGAATGTTCGCAGCTTATATAGACGGCACGCTTCTG
This sequence comes from Pimephales promelas, assembly GCF_988280905.1. Lineage (NCBI taxonomy): Eukaryota > Metazoa > Chordata > Actinopteri > Cypriniformes > Leuciscidae > Pimephales > Pimephales promelas. The sequence goes on from NC_142782.1 coordinate 24,168,077, forward strand.
ATTTATGTATGTATGTGTGTATATGTTTGACTGTAAGGAAATGTTTCACTTAATGTTCCATATGAAATCTCCAACCAAATCTTGTTGAATGTAGCGTATGTTTCAGGCCTCAGTGCTTTTGTTTGAAATGTGTTTGCATGTGTGTTGGTGTATCACTATCCGTTCTGGTTTATCTGTACACTGAAGAGCAGGCTGCCTGTGACTGTGGCAGACATCAATGCCATACAATGTCACGTCCTGCAAAGATAGCGGAGACACAGCCAGTGAAAAATAACACTGTGGCTCCAACATTTCTCTGGGCCACGAGTGGGCAGTTGCATGAGGGCTGTGTGTATGTCAACCTAAAATAATCAGAGGGCTTCAACATGTTTTTTTTTTTATCACCAGGGAGAGCCCTATTGTCTCCAGTGCTATGTAGATCTCTCTCTCTCCCTCTCTCTCTCTCTCTCTCTCTCTCTCTCTCTCTCTCTCTCTCTCTCTCTCTCTCTCTCTCTCTCTCTGTAGGAAGGAATACAGTGGGAATTTAGGTTTAGGAAAAAAACACTGGCGGGTTCTTTTTTATCCTGGGTCTTTTGATCCTCTGTCGTTCTGTCTTCATTGGCATTAAATCACAGGATTATGTTAGTTGTGATGTTGAATCGCATTGAAGCGTGAATCTCAGAGCAGGTATATTTGAAAGCGGTTCTCATTGGGTGGGAGGGATAACTGGAAAAGACGAAGATGGATTCGAGGCCAAATGGAGGTTGAAAAGTGGCCCCCGAGGAAGTGAGGAAAGAGAGCATGTGTGTCTCGTAGGGTGAAAGACGTTGTTTATGCGTGTTTTGCAGCGAGCAATGCCAGACGAGCCCGCCGATTGCCAGAAATTGACAGCGAGCTGGCCAGACTTCTACAAAGCACCATGAGGGAAGTGGGTGGAGCCGCACTGCATCAGCAGGACGAAGTGAAGGAAGTGCGCCAGAGAAAGATTGACAGAATGGCAGCTGTCCGTCAACATGAGCAGCAGAAGGCCACGCCCCCTTTTGAGGACCACGCAAACATGACGGTAAGAAAGAAGGACAGTTTTCTGTTGAGCTGGATTGAAAAGCTGTCTGATAGAATGAGCTTTGTGAAAGTGACTTTCTCTACAGCTGTACACCATGTGATCCTGATATTCGCTCTAAAGTCAATATTAAAGGGATCGTTCACCCAGAAAAAAATATTTATTCACTTCCATGTAATTTCAAACCCATTAGTCTTTGTTTTTTTTTCATGAACAAATTATTCTGGAAGGTTCTTGATCAACTGATTCATTGATTTAGCTCGGATCTCCTGAATCTGCCAAAGTGAACTAGGGAAGATAATAATTTTCTATAAATAATGAGTTAAACACTCTCACAAGGGTCATATAGCACACTTTTGTGATACTTTTATTGTGTTTTTTTTATTTTATTTTATTTTATTTTAAAGCTTGACAATTGTACTATTCCTTCACTTTCATTATAACGAAAATAGAATAATAAGGAAAAAACTTTCCATAAAAAACTGAAAGTCATATGGGTTTTGAAATGCGTTAGGTTGAGTAAAAAAAAGTATAATTTTTTTTTTTTTTTTTTGATGATCTATTTTGTTCTCGCCTGAGCTTCATTTTAGCTTACAAAAGGAAACGGCTGAAACTGTGCTGCATTATTCACCGGTTCCTCCCACTCTGTGAGAATGATGAAACCCAAATTTACTCTCTTTCACTCTATAGCCTGGCACGGTCTTGCCAGGCTTCAGGCAAATCACTTTTATTAGTTTCTATGTCTTTTTGGTGCAGTTTTTCTATGTGTGAATTTCTTTGAAAACTGTTTTAGAGGCATCGGACCGAGCGGGTGCAGCATTCCCGTGATCTGCGTGTGATCGAGGCTTATCGTGAACGCTGTAAAGCACAGGAGATCACCAACATGCTCTCTCAAGCCATCACTACCAAACACACTCTGTACGCCACACTCGGAACAGCCGAGTTCTTCGAATTTGTGCTCAAGAATCCGTTCAACGTTCCTCAGACAGTCACCATTGAATGCGATGACCCAGAGCTCAGGTGAGATATGCCTTTGAATGCATTAGATCAGTGAATGTCAACCTTTTTAGGCCAAGCAACTTTTAATCAAATCAGAGCACTGAAATACCACCTAGTCAAATAGCACATTCACATCTCTTTTCTCAAGGACTGTGGGAGCCACATCATGTCATATTTTGGTAATTCATGTAGTTAAAAGATAGCAGTGGTTCCCAACCTTTTTTTGTCTGATACCCCCTTTTTTCCCAAAAAATATTTTAGGGCCCCTTCACATTTAATGATATTATCGCTCTTGTAAGCTTGCAGCAAGGATGACAAAATATGTTGTTTTCAAACAAACGGTATGTTTACTATAACCAGATATTTTTATGCATAAATAATAGCCTATGTTAATGAAAATACGATAACAAAAACATCAGTTGGCCCTTTGCAATTTAAAAACATAAGCCTAGGAGAAGCCTATATATTGGCCCTATTTGAATTGCAAAAAAAAAAATAATTCACACTGTTGTGTAGGTAAAAAAAAAAAGAGAAAGAATATAGGATATTACTAAATGGCTGCTGACTGGGTCCTCAATACTTGCAAGTTATTTTTGAGGCTTTATCAATGTGAGGCTTTATTTTATTTTTTATTTTTTTGGCGCTTTATTAACAGAGTAATGCGTCTTTCGCAAGAACATTGTAGCTCGAACTACTTCTCTCTGTGTACATCTATGACAAGTCATGCATGTACTGGGATACTGCACAGCGGCAGCAATCAGAACCAGTGTAAAATAGTCCCAATGTAAACACTTATTATACAGTAGGTGTACCATAGAGCAGTGGTTCCCAAAGTGGGTGCCGTGACAACTGGCTAGGGGTGCCGCAGAATCTCAGCTTTAATACTTTTTAACTTTAATACACAAAATCTCAGCAAAATACACAGAATTTGTATTTACTGTGATTTCTTTCAGAACTGTGATTTGTGGACAGTACAGTACAGTACTTTGACCACTATGTGCCAAAAATAAAATGTAATTTGTTCTCAGTACAGTATGCATATACCCAAAGAAAACCACTTTGATGTTAATATCTACTGTAGTAAGCCTATACTTTAATCATTCACAGCAGGCACTGTGTCCATTCAAAGTTCAAATAAAGCCTTTGCCTCTGGCATTACAGCCCTGAAAAAATAAAAAAAATTATGCGTCGATCAATGTTTAATTCACGTGTGAACAGCCTTGTCTGAAATGAACATCTGAATGAATGAGTTTTCCTCAGCAGGGTGTTTCAGGGGCCAAGAACTTCCCAGGGGGTAGGAAAACAACACTGAATAAATAATCATTTCCCCCCATTCAATCTTATTTTAATTGCCGCATGATGTTAAATACAGTATCTTTTCCCTGTCTAGAATTTATGTGCTCACATCCAGGATTATATCACACAAAATATGTGTTTTCTGTAGGCCATAGGTTAAGTCCACACACTCCATCTTGATAAGCAAAAGAAAGTTGAGAGGACGAGGTGGAATAAATTATGGCATTAACACCTCTGCATCTTTCAGCCTTTAATTAGGAAAGACATTAGTAGCCTAAACTCCACACACTCAGCCTACCATCTTTCTCTGTGTAAGTAAGTAAGTTTGCATGATAAACGTCTTCCCAGCTTGCATTCTGTTGTGGCATAAAACCCAAGCACTTTGTGATGTGTCATGGATGTAACTGCTCGCCCAGGAGCAGTGTGTTTGTGCTTGAACCCTGTGAGTCAGTCCAAAACACTAGTGTGTGCACAGAGCTGTGCCAGGGAAACAAATACCTGAGATCTGGAGTTTGCATTTGTATATTTGTGTTGAATTGATGCTTCTCTCTTTCTGTGCAAAGGATGTGTCAAGCCTGTGTTTGTATTGCTGATGTATGCCACAAAGCAAACCTTATAAAGTCACCTCTCTCTCTCATTTTTTACTGAAGAGATTGTTTCTCACCTGCACTCGCACATTATATATGGACTAGCTGAACCAAAGGAGCGGCATGTTAAAGGGATAGTTCACTTTGAAATTAACTTTTGATATGTTTTAGCTTACCTCAAGGGCATCCAAGATGTAGGTGTCTTTGTTTCCACAGCATTTTATTTTTTAACATTTTTCAGTCAAACCGTTGTTGTCTATCAGTCATACACTGGAGGCAAAGGGGGTCCACCAAAAAGCATGCACAGAGAAGTCAAAATTAAACATGATTTAATGACTCGGAACTGTAAGTACACATTGATGGCCTAAGACACGAAACGAACAGTTTTTGTGAGAAAACGAATAAGGGTCATGTTACACTGATGTCTGGAGTAATGGCTGATTAAAATTCAGCCTTGTCATCACAGGAATAAATTACATTTTAAATAAAGATAAATTTAGAGGTTCTCGGCTCGGCTCGTATCTTCCTAGCACACGACACGAGTTGCAACATGCGAACACAACCGATTTCCACGCGATTTCTCCCGAGTGAAAAAAAATAATCTGCAAGGTCGTAAAACAGCAAAAATCGCAACGTGTACGCCCGCCTTAAGGTTACACTTCCTATTTAGCCCTGTTAAGATTTCAATTCACTTTTTTCTCGTTTTCCCCCCTATTTAGCAATACCCTCACAAAAGAGCTCCTTACCTACTCTATGTGTCTATATAAAAGAAAAGGAAATAGCTTTGATTTTGTTCACGTAAGCATACTTCACTTTGTATCACCTACCTGGCTCTGTGTTATTAAAGGGAGCATGTGATTGAATTTTCCGAGACTTGGTTTCGCATCTACTGTAGTGTATACAGTACAAAAGAGTTTTTACACCTCGAAATTCTTTCTTTTCCATTTTTTTTTTTCTTTTATGGAGAATGATCCCTTCTCGGGCCCGGAGGTGCTGCCTTTGATGTTTCAAATGCCCTGTTCCTTCATATATTTGTGCATGAAATTTGTCTCTATGAAACAGAAAGTAATATTCCACACCCAGTGCGTGTTATCTTTAAACCGTACCCTCCCAGGACTTTCAGTTCTGTGAGGGCTTATGTTTGACTGTATCATGCATACTCAAATATGCTCTATGCTCATTGCCAATAAAATTCTGCTGGCAAGGCAAAGAAAGTCCTCAAGCTGTTCTTTTCTTTTTCTATGTCTCTCTCCTTGCCTTTTTTCATCCCCCTCTCTTTTTTATCCCTCAGTGTAATCGTGAAGAGTGAGGAGTGGAGATATTTTAAGGAGTTGACGAAGACTCTGACTCCTCTAGAGGAGGAGATGTTTCACCTAAAGGAGAGCACACTGACACCACAGGTTTACCTGCGGCCCAAAGAAAGCGTCCACGTCCCCTTCAAGTACCAGACCTTCGTCTGTGGTTGCATCTTCCCTCTTCAGGTAAATCTAGAGGAAACTTTAGTTGTTGTTGATCTTTTGTGGTTTTAAATGTACTTTTCACCCATTTTATTGATAATACTACTACTATTTTTCCACGTTATTTTATTTTGCTTTGCTTACTTCACAAACTTAACGTATAGAAAGCTAATGTTAACGACACATAAACATACAGAAAGCTAATGTTAATGGCATTTACCTGTTGCCTTTGTCTGTGCCATTTTGTAGAAAATGGCCCTAAGGGAACATTTTGTTCTTGGGGGACCGCACTGGTTTATATTCATATTGCGACCCAGGGCGAAAGCACAGTGTGCAACTGTCCGCTGAACTGCTGATGCTGGTAAACAACATCATCAGGGGAAAATGTGGACTATTTCATTGTTTTTGTGTGCTGTGTTGTACTGTAGTCTAAATCAGCCATGAATGATTTGCCATCTGAGCAACTGCATTTGTTTCCTCATTTCCCTTTTTCACTGATGAGACTTGGATTAGTTCACATGTTTCCGGATTAATTGGATTTGGGTTTGTTTATAGTCTGTAGTATCACAGAGGCACCCACAACTGAAGGAGGGAGGTTAAATTGACTCAAAGCATCAGCAATAATAAAATGGATTAAAAACAGCCTCATCCAGACAGCCTAAACAGACCTGTCCAAACAATGTTTTCCCATTCCGTAATGACATTATTTCAACGTGATTGTTCTTTTGCTGAATAGCGCACTGTTTATGATGACTGCTGTCATATTGCAGGATACAAAGAGCTTAAAGATTTCAAGAAGTCCACAGATGGCTCAGAAACATCTGTCCAATACAATTCAAGCCAAATCCATCAAGGTAAGAGCTTAGCGCTCACTGTACTGCTGAGCACACACAGGAACACAAACTCTTTCTATACAGCCTGATTAGTAGTTGTTCAGACAGAGAAGTGGGCCGGCACTCCTGCAGTGGCTCCTAGAATCCAGACAGAAAACACGACTTGGTCAACAACAGTAAAACTGAATGGAGCCGATGCACTCTTACAAAAATAACAGACTGAAGTTGCTTGCTTTTGTGTTGCTGTATGTATGTATTTTTAGGCAAGTACAGCACCTGTTTACTTGATGATGTAAATACAGAAATCTCCAAAAGATTAGATCTGCTTTTTTTCTAAGAGTAACCTGCAAATTGAGATAAAGAGATGGCTCTCGATCGCATCTTACATTGAGTTATCCCATTAATAAGCTTTTAATTTTTACATGTTTAATTTAGAAGCAAATACATTTCATATTAACCTGCCAATAATATTACTTACATTTGATTAATATCATGAGTCTGTTAATGAGAAACATTGATCAACTCCTTTGATTCATATTTCACAATCAGGTCCACACCGATTCTTAACACCCGCCCTGCAGATTTTCACAAAATTTGCACATCACTCTCATATTTCTACACTTCCGCCACCCCTACTACATGTTGTATTAAATATTTAGGTGAATTAATGGTTTGAGATACCAGAACTCTCAGTCTGTCACAATATATTTGATCTCACTGTGATTATTGTGCCCTTCAAATCCCAATTATTTTTTGACACCCAAATAAAGGATATTTAGGCAAATATAGAAAATGCACATTTTATCTCTCTGTTTTTGAGATGTGCACACAATGTTGGTGATGACTCACGTCACACTCACATGAACGCATTAACAAGGATAAACAGTGCATAGTGAACACAAAGAGCTCCAGTTTCAATTTGATTTAGCATAATTGTAAATGTTCTTGGTAGTCTTGCTCAACATTTGACACACAGTATTACAGACAATGAGATTAACTGCTTATTCCATTTCTGTGGAAGTAGAATAAAAGTAAGGAGTCTGCACATTTTTTTTTAAAAATATAGTAAATCATTAATAGTGTGATATATTATTCATTTAAAAGAACTATTTTGTATTTAAGTATATTTTAAAATGTCATTTATTCTTGTGATGGCAAAGCTGAATTACTTCAGCAGCCATTACTCCACTCTTCCGATTAACATGATCCTTCAGAAATCATTCTAATATGCTGATTTGGTGCTCAAGTAACATTTTGGATTATTATTATTAATGTTTTTAACATTTTACTGTAATACATTTAGAACGAAAAAAGAACAGCATTTATTTGAAATATAAATCTTTACCATTACATTTCAATTTAATTCATTCTTGTTGAATAAAAGTATTAATTCTTTCAAACAATCCTATTGACACCAACTTTATAATAACAGTATAATATATTATATTATATTCATAAATTACAAAAAGATTTCATTTGATCTAATTGTACGTTTATGTGGAATTGGAAGGACAGTGAAAGGTTGTGTGAGACCATACTATCTTACACAAATGGTTAAATTACCCCATGTCTCAAAGCACATAACATTACAATAATAATGAACGTAAACAACTTACAGACTTCTTACTTGTACCACCTGACTGCTGCAGATTCATTTCGGCGTTGATAGTGTTGACTTTGAAACGTATAAAATCTGAGGACGTGAACAGTTCCACAGATGTGAGACTTCCACAGATGATATATGTGCATTTTGTTAACGTATAGACCACTTCTATCATTGATTGCTATCAGGATGGGAAGAGAGTTTAAAACAGAATAACAAAGTGTTTATGGAAAAAATCATCGACTCTGCTATTAAATTGTGAAGCGAGTCTGTTTGTGGCATTATGGTTTATTGTGCCTTTTGGCAATTGATGCCATATGTAGCCTAGAGTGACTGATGCCCTGCAGTATTCCTGGCACACACACACACACACACAAAACTCCCATATTATTTTGAGGTAAGTTGGGGTCAAACATTGCTGTGCACAAACTGACATCACCTCCAGAGGAGTGTCAATAGGTTGTCTTGGCCTGTGAATCTGACAGCCAGCTTGACTGTGTCTCACGCGAGAGAGGTTATGCACTTTATCGCAGAACATACTGTCAGTGCTGTTCATTCAGTGTGGAATGATTTCAGATAGGTCTGTCACTTACTGGTAGACCTTGACCACCTCTGCTGAAAAGAGCAGCTTAGACCATCATATTGGTTCAGGGTGGTTTACTGTATGTTGGTTTGGTGCTTTACTACAAAGAAATCTCACAAGTTGCAAGTTCAATTTCATTCATTAGTCTGTTCAAAAGTCAACTTTATTTATATAGCGTTTTATACAATACAGATTTCAAGGCAGCTTCACAACAATAAACAATAAAAGAACAGAATCAATGATTCTGAATTATGAACTTCATCAATTCTACTGTAAAGCAGCTCCAAAAAGACAATAGTGCCATTCAGCTCAAGTCAGTGTTGCCTAAGTTCAGTTCAATAATTATGAAACGAGTTCAATTAATCTATAAGCAGCCCTACAGAAGATAATAGCGCTGTAATTTAACTCAATTCAGTTTAAGTTTTGTTCTCATCCGATATTGTCAGTGTAGTCAGTTCAAAACAATGTAAGATACACATTTATGCTTTTAGAGTAGACCATCTACAATGCCTTGCCCCATAGACATCCAATGTAAGTGTACATGCAAATTTGTTTTTACAAACTGTGGGAGAACATTACTGTGGTAATTGACAGCATGTCGTTGATGCGGTCAATATCTGTCAGTTTAAAGGGTTAGTTCACCCAAAAATGAAAATTAAGTCATTAATTACTCACCCCCATACTGTTCCAACCCCGTAAGACCTTCGTTCATCTTCGGAACACAAATAAAGATATTTTTGATTGAATCTGAGAGCTGGATCACTCTTCCATAGGCTTCCTAAGGGACTGGCTCTTGACGGCCCATAAAGTCATTAAAGAAAATGTTTAAATGTTCCATGTGCCTACAGCGGCTCAATTATAAGTTTATCAAGCGACGAGACTACTTTTTGTGCGAAAAAAAACATAAATAACGGCTTTATTTGACTATTCCATTGCTTCCTTTTGGGCGCATGCGTGAGAATTGAGACGAGGACGTTCTCATTCGACCACTTCTTGTTACCGGCTGCTCACCGCTTAGGAGTTTTACCGCCCCCTACCGTATAAGATGATAATAAGGCACACTGTCGTTTTTTGAGAAGATTAAAGGCTTTTAAGTGCACCTTGTAGTGCGGAAAATACGCTAATTGAAAAGCGTATGTACAGCGCGCATCTTCCTCTGCTTGTAAACAGAAAGTTTTCCGCTTCCAGCTATATCAGCACATCATCTTATACGGTAGGTGGCGGTAATACTCCTAAGCGGAGAGCAGCCGGTAACAAGTCGAAGGAGATCGTCCTCGTCTCAGTTCTCGCGCATGCACCAATAAGGAAGTAATGGAATAGTCAAATAAAGCCGTTATTTATGTTTTTTTTCGCACAAAAAGTAGTCTCGTCGCTTGATAAACTTATAATTGAGCCGCTGTAGGCACATGGGACATTTAAACATTTTCTTTAATGACTTTATGGGCCGTCAAGAGCCAGTCCCTTAGGCAGTCTATCTAGGACTGATCCAGCTCTCAGATTAAATCAAAAATATCTTTATTTGTGTTCCGAAGATGAACGAAGGTCTTACGGGATTGGAACAGCATGGGGGTGAGTAATTAATGACTTAATTTTCATTTTTGGGTGAACTAACCCTTTAACTTGTTGTGAACCCAGCACATTCCAATAGACTAAGTTCTCTTATTTAGCATTTTGCAAGAATACCATTCAAAATGTGTGTAGCTTGCAACCGATCTGCTTGTCTTACAGGTGTTGTTCCGTGGGGAAGACAGAAAGCCTCTGGCGATCTGCCAGGTGGATGTTGAACCGACGCCACATGTGGTGGACCAGACCTTCCGTTTCTACCATCCTGAACTCACCTTCCTAAAGAAGGCTATTCGCCTGCCTGCAGCCTGGGACGACACAGCAGGTGCTGCTCATTACAAACATCTCTGCCGCTGTGTACGCACACACATAAACAAGCACTCACAAACGCACTTCAGTGTCTGCTATTAGTCCTGAACTAAAGACCTCATTTGTGCTCTGTCTCCTTTTTTACTTGCTCACAGATGGTTCTGCCACCCTTCATGTGCGTTGCAGCGACCCCAATGTCATCTGCCACACCACCAGCCTGGTGAGCCAATCAGGAGTCACTCCTAATAGCAGGCAGCCAATCAAAACGAGGCTGAGTTATTAGTTAATGTCTGAGGCTTTGTGCTGACTCATTGTGACGTCAAGGCTGCATACCTGTTATAAGACTATTATCTGTTTCATACAAGATTATTGTTTTATGATTGTTTAATACAATACTATTTCTTTTTATAATTAGTCTTACCATTTTTATGTTTAGATTTTTCATGATTTATCATAAAAGACTAGAACATATTGATATTTTTAGTGTATGTATATATTAGTGACTGTTCAAATTAATCAGTATTCATTTATTTTGTATTGTATTTAATTTTCTATTATTTTATGTTTTGTTAAGACTTATTTTCAAATTTATTTTTCATTTATTGTTCATAAAATATTTATTTTTTATTAATTATATTTTTATATTATTCATATTTTTAATAAAATATTGTTGTTGTTGTTGTTGTTGTTTTTTCATTAGTAAAATAAATTAATTCTCAATAAAAGGAGTGAGTCAATCATTACTGATTAAACATTATGAATTTATGTTTCATTTTCTTACATTTTGAAACTTTAGACTCCAGAAGAACCGCAGGATGTTTACCTGAAAGTACCTGGAAGCCCAAGTCCACAGATAAGGAAATTCTTCATTACCATTTTCACGTATGTAGACCTCCTTTTGCACCATCTCTCTTACGTGTATGTGCATAAAAGTTCGCACTTCTTTTTTTTTTTTTATTGGAGAGTGAGAATCTGTTAATTTTCACTCTTCCAGATGCACAGAGAGGTGTGTGTGTTTGTGTGTGTGTGTGTGTGTGAGAGAGAGAAAGCCTGGTCCCTGATTAATCCCTTCATGTGTGATTAATGACATTTGCTTAATCAGGATGTCTCATTTACTGTCTGATTGCATCAGATCATAATATTCATTTATTCATCAAAGTCTGTGACATCTCTGAGTTCATAATCAGTGAACATGAATAAAAACACAATTTTAGAACCTGAATATCACACATAGCTCACTGAAACTGGAACCAGCGAGATTGACGGAAACACATATTAATTAAAAGAAGACAGTTCACTTGTTTATATTCTGAACACAATATCACTTATGTAATATTATAAAATTATATAACATTTTAATTAAGAGATTCCCAAACCACTTTGACCTAAAATAATTTACTTGACGGACCCTCCTATTTCAATAATTTACAGTTTGTGTGTGTAATTTAAGGAGTTTATCTTCGAATATTAATTAATTTAATTCGTTTATTTTAATTAATTTATCAGCCCTAGACCATCTGAAAACTCCCAAGGGTTTTGCAAAACCCTCTTTAAAACCCTGTTTTAATTTTTGTAATTTACTATGATAAATATAATAATAATATATCATTTCCTGTTCACCGAACAATGAAAAACGTAGTTTGTCAGCGGAGCAAATGCATTGGTGTCCACTCTTATTAGTGAGTTCGTAATGGACTTAATGGTTTAAATGATCGCACAACAGACAAGCTCATCAGACACACAGTAACTCATCAAAACAATCTGAATAACCAGGAAATCAATCAGATGTAGTTTTTCCACCCCAACAACAGCTGCTGCTAAGGACGACTCGCCAGCCAAGGACAGTAGAAACGTTCTCGAAATTTTGTCCCTTGAGCTCGAGCCCCTTCAGGCAGGGTGAAGAGCTCACGCGCAAAGTCCTTTCTTTTTAATATAGTCAAACTCAAGAAACTCTGGCAGGCAGAATAACATCAACATCTGCAAACCTCCTGCGGGAACACGACTGCCGCTGGCACGTGGGATGCTCTTAAAGAAAGGGTGAATGAATGAATTTAAAAACGGTGACATTTGGGTCTCTCTAAACATCTCTCTTTTGAAGATTTGAGATATGTGTGTCTCTCTCAGGGGAAGTGCGGCCTGTCAGGCCTGTCCTGCTATTGTGTCAGTGTATATGAAGAGGAAAGTGATAAAGTGTCTTTTGTGTGTCCTTTTTCTGTGTCAATCTCTCTATGGCAGTGAACCTTGGCTGGCCTCCCCTGCGCAGATCTGGCAGGTATACGTGCATTACCTGCAAAGGATGGACCTGAGCTGTGTGTGCGGCACTCTGAGCTGGCATTCGCTGGTTCTGCGCGGCACACAAGCTATTCGCAGGGTCAAGTGCTACACGTCGCCTCCCCTCGAGCTTCAGGTACGTATAGCAGGGTCAAAGTAAAACACACTGGTCGGGGGAACAAAGCTCTGATGGGGGATTATGTGGCCCTTTTCCTAAAATGGGAGAATGATGAAAAATAATGAGATGGTAAGTAAGGTGGCTAGGTTATCTAGAGTTTTTTTCTCTATTTGAGAGCTTTCAAAATGATTTCAAACTAATTGCACATATTTCTCTGATTTTATCATTTGAAATCATAAATCACACAGTTTACAAGGGGAAATTTAAATAATGTTTCTTTAATGTCAACTTTTTACCAATCAAGGCCAGTGTTTGAAGATAAACTGCTTTTATGGACGGTCATTCACTGGCATTATAAAGCTCAGAAGAGCCAGGACATTTTTTTTTTAATATAACTCCGAATGTATTCGTCTGAAAGAAGAATGTCATATACATCAAGGATGATTTAGTTTAAATAGGTTAACAGTATGTTGGCTTTCTTAAACCAACACAATTATTTCCTAACATTTGAACAAGATTACTATAATCTCTAGCCTACTATAATCTAAAGGTGATTCAATGAACATTTGCAACAAAAGTTACAAAACCACCTACCAGTTACAAGGCTCTTTAGCTCATATCCATTCACCTCTGCGGGTTTATGTTTACTTCAATAGTTGTCAGATTGTGTCCTTTGCATTGACCATCAACAGAGTAATTACCTGAAATATTATAAAACATGGTCTGTTTTTTACAAGCACATACAATATTTGCTAGAAACACAAAAGACTGAAAATTGTTTTTAGACTGAATGCTCTTTCCAATTTTCCTATTACCTCTTTATGAATAACTGAAATATTATTAACTTTTACTTTTAAAAGACATATTAAGATTAATACTTTTAAGTAGCAAACACACAGTATTCGTATGCACACAACAGCGGTATTATAGTAGGCTACCTTTGTTGTAAATGGAGACTTTATTGCGTCATCGGTGTTATATTCATCTTGAAACAGGCAGTTTGGAGTCTGCATTAAAACAAATCTAGCTGTTTTTCAAAAGTAACATACATATATTTTTCGACTGTCATGCAAATCTAAGTTCCAATTAAAGTCAGATATAATACTCAAAGACATTGATATATCAAGGATAAGAGAAAGCTATATGTAAACTGAAAAAATACACACACACACAAAAAAAAACGTACAGTTGTGAAAGAGTTCAGTTCCGTTGACCAGGAGTTCTGTTGTTTTGGGCCAATGTGTCAAGTAGCGAATTTAGACAACGGACATTTTGCGCCGATTTCTTCAACAAAAACTGTGATTGGTGGTTTTAAACGTCAATCTACAGTGGCCTCCAATCAGCTTCTCGTCTCTTGTAAACACATTTCGTGCAGCAGTTCAAACTTTTATACAGTTTTTAAACTTTTTAACAGTTCAGAGTAATATCCTCAAAACACTTCACAAATACTTTTTTGAGAATGTTCCTCTTTTATTGTGGAAAATGATGCCAATATATTATAGGTTAAAATAATTCTACAATCTATTACCTAAACAGCTTCCCTTACAATTTTATGAGCTTTTGTCATCTCAGGCCAATAATTTCATCAAAACATTTGATGAATGTTGCTTTGATAATGTTCCTCATTTGTTATTGTGCCAAAGATTTGTAAAAGATAACAACATCCCTAAAAATCCTCAAAATGTTTCATGCAAATGTTCTACTTTTGTTAAAAAGTTTATTGAAAGGAACGTTTTATTAAAAACATTTTATCATCTCAGAACTAAATAATATCTTCAAAACATTTTACAAACTTTGATTAGATAATGATCCTCCTCTGTTAAAATGAAAAATTGTGGCAATGTTTTATTGAGAACATTGTATAATTGTATAATGTGTTATCTCATCAACATTCCCAAAACATCCTCAACATGTTACAGTTAAAACGTTATATCTTAGTTTACATTTGACCTCATAGGAACATTATTTGAAATGAGAAAACATCCTTAAAACATTCTTTAAACCATAAAACATTAACCAAACTTGTAGGGAATGTTAGCCAAAGTTCTGGGAACGTCCCCTGCTAGTGTAGAGCATGGTTTCAGATGTTGTTGGGTCGCAGCAGTATCATTAACATGTGTTCAGCACATTGCAGCAAAGAAAGTAGAGCCCTAATGCAAATAATGAGTAATGAAAGGTGGATTATACGAGCATCGTAAATCTCAAAATGTGTATTTCCTGTTATTCGAAATATGCAAGCAGAGCAAATACAGCAGCTCCCTTGTCAACAGTGCACTGTGCTCGTAGCAACCTTACTGTTGGCTTAATTGGCCGTGTGCTAATGTTATACAGCAGGTGCCAAGAAAAGATGATGAAGCAAAGTGGCTATGCATTATGAGCTTCAGGTGCAGCCTCATGTTTTCTGAAGTTCTGCAGAGGAGTGTTCCCTGAAGTTGCTTTTTGCTGTGTGGGTTTTCTGTTTTTTTTTTTTGTTGTTTTTTTTTGGTTCATGCCAGAAGCTATGAGATCATAAGATCTCCTCTGTTTGTGTGTTCTAGGTGGATCCAGTTGAGGTTTTTGCTCTTCCTGCTCAGGGAATTCAAGATATCCATGTAGGGCTGAGGGCTCTGCGCCCTGGAAGCCGTTTCTTTTACCTCAACGTAGTCGATGTGGACACACGGCAGCTAGTCGCCTCCTGGTTGCTGTGCATAACATGCAGACAGCCTGTAATATCCAAAGTAAGCAAAATGCATCAAAGCTCCCCTTACATGGGGTTATTTTATTATTTTATGTTTCCTGCGTTGGCCTTATAATGTTGTTTTTTAGATCAAAAATAGTCATAATTTAGAAATAAAATACTTTCTTCTAAAAAGTTGTGCTTTTAGCGTTGAAAATGTGAAGCAGAAGAATGGCAAGAACTGAACGGGTCGTTAAATTTCAGCTCTGTGACAGAGGATGTGGTGCCATTGATTCAAACCTGATGTTTTTACTTCAGTTATTTTACAGTATTTCTCTCGGTATTTGCTTTAATCTCCCCAGGCATTTGAAATCAACGTTCCTGTAGACGGAGGGAAGGGCAGCAATAAGAAAATCAGTTTCACAAACCCCTACTCTTCCTCTAGGGTATTCAATCTCTGCACAGACCGCCCAGACCTGCTTCGGTTTAAAGAGGAGCAATTTCAGGTAAGAGAATCCAAAGCTAATTCTTGGTCTATCAACTTTATTTGGAGGCTTTGCTGTGTAACATTGAATAAGAACCATATTGTCAAAGCCCCATCCGCCAGAAAGGTGTCTACAGCCCAGAGGAGAAGGATCTTGACATATCTCTGTCTAGGAATCAATTTCTGTCTCTCTAAACTGGCATTCGTAGACACGTATCACAGTATGTGAAGTTCTCTGTATATTGGAGAACTCAATTTGTGCCCTGGCCACTCTCGCAATGCCGGGCCCCTGAGGAAACCATAAAGCTGCAGTCCAAAAAAATAGGGCGAAAAGAGAGAGGTTGTCACAGTCAGGCCAGGAACGTCAATATCTCTTACCTGTAGGGCCCAGAAGGATTCGTGTTGGACTTACAGCTCTACGTTAGACTTCAATTAAAAGCTGTTAATTGATTAGGTGATCAATACACAACCGTTGGCTATCACTCCAGATGGAGACCGAAAACATTAGTTGGCCACAGGGACAGTGTCTCGGATATATTAGTGTGGCTTTGGGGGGCACAAAGTCATTTTTCCTGATCATCATTTTGCACAGCAACTGTGTAAAACAGAACAGGCTAAAATGTTAATTTCATCATTCAGTGCCCTCATTGATTGCGGTAAGGTTTAGTGAGTTTCACACCCCATATCTGGGCAATAAATAGCGAAACAATGTGAAATATGCAAGTGACAGTATTGAACTGAACGGATTAATGATACCTCAGCGTCAAATAAAAGCTGTAAAGCCCATAAAGAAAGGAAATGGCCTGTTCCATTTTCTTGCTAGTCAACACGGCTTCAATTATCTTCTCTTGCGCTGGATTTATGGGGTCTATATTTTTGAAAAATGTGACTTTTTTTTTTCCTCTTCAAAAAATAACAACTGTGTCATCGGAAAATAGGCGCAGAGCCAAAAGACAACAGGACAATCGATACATGCGTGCTTTTGAGGAGATTATGAACTAAATCCTTGCCTGTGTTCCATATGTCTTAGTCATCCATTAGAGATAATGTATAAAGACAAAGAGAGTGCAATTTCTCTCATCTTTCTCTAAACATTGGAGTGCAACCAATTTCTGACACAACGGAGCTCAGGAATAGCAATGGGGAATAGTAAGGAATTTAACGATTTTCCTTTCATTTCCAATTCTACTTAAAGAATTAGTTCACCCAAAATGCATAATTCACTCACCGTCATGTCGTTCTAAACCCGTATGGCTTTCTTTCTTCTGTGGAAGAACATCCTGGCCTGTCTTTTCAATGAAATGAAAGTGAATGAGGACGGGACTGTGAAGCTCCAAAATGACAAACATAAAAGAAGCAGAAGTCATTCACAGCACTAAATTCAATCGTATGACAACAGAATATAGTTGAATGGACTACTTTTCTACATCTGTGTTACTTTCATATACTTCTTGAAACTTATTCCATGGGGGAAAAAAAATGATATGGATGTCTTTTAGTGTTCTATGGAAAATAGAATGTAATACATGTTCAACTTTTCTTTTGATGATTATTTTTAAAATGATTTGCATATTCAATAGCTGATTCAGGTACACAACAAACAGAAAATGAAATGAGTACTGATCTTCTTTTATTTTATTATTTCCATTTTGGACGGAAGAATGCAGACATTATGGAATAAGTGTTTTTGTTAACTAAAACATTTTCAGTAATTAAAATAAAGCTGTTATACAAAAAAAAAAAAATATATATATATATATATATATATATAAATATATATATATATATATATATATATATATGAAGAGTTCAGATGCAAAAGCCTCTAAATGCCATTTGAAATTTTCTTCTTTAATGATGATTTTTATCAAACTTGTATATTTAAGTTCAGTAATTTCACTTAAATAACAATTAATAGGTAATTATCATTGTTATTTAAGTGAAATCACTGAACTTAAATATACAAGCTTGATAAAAATGATCATTCTAGAAGAAAATTTCAAATGGCACTTAGAGGCTTTTGCATCTGAACTCTTCATATATATATATATATATATATATATATATATATATGTTGCCAACTAACTGAAATAAATTTAAGTTTTTATTACTAAATTACTAATTACTAAAAATGAAATTGAAATAAACTATTATTATTATAAACTATAACTATTTAAAAATGACATTTTTTATTATTTAAAAATTTTTTTTTTACAATTTTAAAAACTATTTAAAAAACACACAGAACTAAAATTAAAAAATAAAAGCTTTAAAAATATTAATAAATTCTGCCGTAGTATATAAACAACACTGTATATAGAATCAGCTTCATAATAAATAAACACACCTGTTTGACCTGATTCTGGTTGAAATTACAATTCTTTGCTGCTTTGTTTTTACATACCTGTATGTTTTTTTGTGTGTGGATATATGCAAATACATACGTATTAATGTGCGTGTGTGTTGTAGATTGGGGGAGGGGAACCCTACACCATCGGCCTGCGCTTTGCTCCAAGTCAGAACCCCGGCATAGAAGAGATTCTCATCTTCATCAATGACAAACAGGATAAGAACGAGGACACTTACTGTGTTAGGGTTCAGTACAGATAACACAACACCATCACACTGCATTACAGCTGTTGCTTTTAACCACAAACAGACCTTTAACCAATGGATCGATGTGGATTTACTCACATCATGGACATGTATTTTTGCTTAAACAGTGCGATAAGTTAATCTACATAACATGAGATGTATTGAAGTACTGAGCAAACATACTCTATATACAAGCAGATAAAGCTCATTGAGCAGATGGAATCTCTCACGTGCGCATGAGTAAAGCCACCCTGCGGTGCTGAAGGCTGAAACAGAAGAGATTTTCTGTAGAGCTGATGCTCATATCGGCGCTCTTGATGTGTGTGTGTTTATGGTTTACACTTAACCCCTGCTGTGATGTGCCATTAGCAGCGGGGAGCTGATGGCCACTTGCCCAGGACAAAAAGCAAGACATGTACAGTATGTAAGACCAATCATTTTATTTCATTTTTTATGTTTGCACTCTCTGAGAATAGAGTGCTTAATTTTGGGGAAGAAAATGTAGCTATCCTTTATTATTTTTTTACTGTATTTTTTTGTACTAGCATCAATTAAAAGGATTTGATTTTTGAGTCTGATTCTTTACATCAATGATAACATTCTATGCCAAACAGCACTTGTGTTTGTGTATGTGTGTATGTGTGTTTGCAGTAGCTGTGAAGGGGTTTCTATTAGCATCTCCTGGCTCCTATTAGAGCTACAGCTGCCTGAGTCTGTCAACAACCAAAGAACCTGCCAACTAACCAGTCCAGATATGGAAGACAGGTGGAAAACACAGAAAGGACCATAAAAAAAAGAACATACAGAAAATATTAAAGTTAAATTTATAAATGAAACTGGCAAGAAATTGGCCAATTTTGCCTAAATTAAGTTCAGCCTGTCGTTCAGTAGGAGCTAGCTAGTTTGTTTGTGGGTATTTATAAATCTACAGTAGTGCTTTTATTTGGGAAGGATGCATTAATTTAGTCTAATTAAAACAGTTAATACTTGAGCACCCCAAATCAGCATATTAGAATGATTTTTGAAGGATAATATGACACAAGATTGGAGTAATGATGCTGAAAATTCAGCTTTGCCATCACAGGGATAATTTACATTTCAAGCTAATCAAATTGGAAACAGCTTAAATTGTAATAATATTACTGTATAAATGCACCCTTGATGAGGAAAAGAGCATTCTTTCAAATACACAATAAATATACATATATTATTCATACTGTAGATGCTTTATTACCAGCTGTTTCTATGGACTATGTGTAATCAGTCCACCATATTGGAACAGTCAAAGCTGGTCCGTCAACACTCAAGAGATTTTGGGTCTGCAACCAAAGTTATAGGCATGTATGAATCCTTATATATGTAGTAGACTTCAAATCATTTTGATAAGCTAACACAGTATATGAGGAAGGCGTTAAAAAGTTACCACAGTAACGCCTGTAATATTGAGTTAATCCATAGTAAAAAACAAAACAAAACAAAAAACACACTATACATTCTCACCTGTGAAAGGTTATCCAATTTCTTCGAGAACTTTTTTACAACTAGAGGCAGCGCAATGTTGTGGCATCTTGGGAAAACAAATTGACTTTTGCTGTTAGTGACGACAGCATCTAAAACGTTGACCGTTCCATGACGGTCGAATGTGGAATCTACGTATATATATATATATATACTAGCTATGATCTTACCGACCCCAAACTTTTTAACAGTACTGTATGCTTACCATACATTTTAAGAAAAAATACTTTGTTCTTAAAATAAGGTAATAGAGGCAACAAGTTTGCATGCAAAAGTCGGTATATGGCTAAAAGGTCAAACCAAATTCTTCTTTCACTCCTATAACTGTAGTTAGGCTGATAATATAATTTGAAAAAAAAAATTTAAATACAGTAGAAACATTTTCATTTGTGCTGTCATACTTTTGAACCCCAAGATACATCCCAGAATTTTTCTCCTACATTCCCCGCATAATTTATAATGACAAATGTCAGCAATCACTCTCAAGGTCCTTTATTTTTTTCCAAACACCCTTCGCTTACTTTGGCACAATGAAACGCCACGACTGAATTTCAATACTGGTGAAGTGCAGTGTGAAGGGATGAAAATTTCCCTTTTTGATATTATTCATAGAGGCCTGCGCTGTCCACAGTCTGTTGACAAGCTTTTTTGGAGAGGTTTTGTTTTTCAGTGTATATGCATGCTTCCTCTGACACACACACGCAGAAAGCACAGTCTCTGCAGAGACAGCGCCTTGATGTTGTTAGGTGCTTCTCGGAAAAAGCTTTACTGCCGCTTGTGTGCGAGCAGGAGGAGTAGGAAACGCTATCAAAGACACAATAAAAATGTATCATCTTCCTCCGAGGTGCGTCACGAGGGCTTAAGCAGCTCCGAGAGTCAGGCAGATTTTTGTGTACATGTATCTCTGACTGAGTGCTGGTGTGAAATAGGTTTTTTTTGGTGGGTGAGAATGAGAGCGAGAGGATTTGAGTTTGAGTGTGAGTTTGAGAAGACTTGAACAGAGGGAGAGAGAGCGAGGTTGATGGAGAGGTGTTGAGACGAAGGTTAAAGGGAGCAGCTCACTGGTAGAGCGTAGGATTAAACTCTGTCTCTCTCTCTTGTCGAGAATAGATTATCTCAGCAGCAGTTAACACAGTGGTGTCTTAATGAGCAGATCTGGGTGAGCATATGGAGCGTGTTTGTAACACGCATCAATTTCCTCCTGTCGTCTTTGTCATCGTCATCACCTTCCTCCTCTTCCTCGTGATACTGACTGGCCTGTAGAGGGCACTCCTCACCGTGGTGGAGGAGAAAGAGAGAGCAGAGGGGAAAGCGATAAAAGAGAATGCCTGGAAACCACATTTCTGTAACTGTGTGTGCGTGTGTTCAAACAACTGTCTTTTCTGTGGCACATGCTGTCCCTCACTCTCTTTTTCATTTGGGTTCTTTGAGGTTTTAACTGTGTTTGAGCTTATTTGTAGCCAAGGCCATTACATTCAAGTACTGATATATCTATTGTGGCTCGGGCCGAAGGGATCAGAGCCCGGGGCCTGTGAATGCCTGAGGCCTCAAGTCCTGCGAATGCAAATGTTTAAGTTTGTTATTAATGTTTTTGTCACTGTTGCAGTGCATTATTGTAGTGTGTGTGCACGTGCATGAATTCAGTAACGATTTATTTTAGGGTCCAATTCTCACTATGCATATTACTAGGATATTGGCTGTTTATTAAAGCACATATTAATGCCTTATTCTGCATGACATATTCTACACATGATTCTACAAGTGAGGCCAGCAGGGGGTGCTCACCTTGGGGTCTGTGTGGGTCCTAACGCCCCTGTATTGTGATGGGGACTCTATACTGTCAAAAGGCTCCGTCCATCGGATAAGACGTTTAAACCGATGTCCTGACTCTCCGTGGTCATTAAAAATCCCAGGATGTTCCAACGCATTCTCATCCTTTAACGTCATATAGAACGCTATATGACAAAACGGCGCTATACTACGCACATGGCACCCGTTATCGTTAATATAACACGTGCTGTGAGGGCTAAGTTTAGGTGTGGGGTAGGGTGTGTGTGTCATATTCACGCTAAAGGATTTCTAACGTCTTGGGTTCGCGTGTTATATTAACGATAAAGGGTGCCATGTGCGTAGTATAGCGCCGTTTTTGCATATAGCGTTCTATATGACGTTAAAGGATGAGAACGGGCTGGATGTTCTCATGTACCCATTGACCTCTGTCCATCATGGACTCCTATTCATCCCCATACTGTATATACTGAATGACTTCATCACTTTGTCTCCTCTCCACCAGTAAGCCGATATGTGGTGGACGTCCTGGTGCAATATGGTGGACGTCCTGGTGCAATATGGCTGCCGTCGCATCATCCAGGAGGATGCTGCACATTGGTGGTGGTTTGAGGTGGTATCAGTTGATGAATATTCTCAAAACCCATTTTTCTCAACTTATCTGTGAAACTTGGAGTAATAGTTTACCTTGAGAAAAGTCTTGGTTAGAAAGGCTGTAGCCTGACTTTATTTCATTCATTTATTTATGAGTGTAAGACATTTTTATAAGAAGTGTATTTAAGATTTGAAGCTTTTAAATGGCATATTACGTAATATCATCTGAAGCAAGGCTTCAGAGGCCTGATGACCAAATTAAATACCTTGGAAATATTTCTCTATGTTTGTGTACAAATCCGATTTGAGCTTTCGCATCTTTAGAAAAGTTTCTGGCCTTGGTGATTTTCTGCCTAAAGCTTCACACAGCTATAATGTAGAAGATGTGCACCGAAGGAAAACAAGGCTAAATACATATCTCTTTTTATTCTTTCCCAGCAGTGTCCACTGACAATAGCTTGTCATTTCTGTCACAGAGTCTCCGGGACACAAGGCAGAAACACATCAGTATTCCTATTGTCAAGATGCTGATGTCACCACTCTTCAGATGGTCTGAATGCATTTTGTTTGTTTGCTCTCTTTGAGAAGCAGTCAGATAATTGCATGATAATTGCAAGTAAGTGCATGATAGTAAGGGCAGTGAGCAAATAAGAAAGTCACAACATCATAAACGAGTAGCAACACATTGTTCTTTTGGAAATGTACTTTAATTCACCCATAATCTAATAAGTCTGGGCTCAGACAGAAAGACTGCCATATAGTCCTAATTACAGCTCATAGCACTAATTACAGTCACCGCTTCTTGACTGTAGTAAGACTTCTATTTGCATACCAATGATGATATTACCAAACCTTAATTTCTAAAATGTTTCAGTGTTGACTAAGAACTTACGATTACATGGAAACCTGTTTCAGCACCAGAGTGAAAAATAAAAAGCTGTCAGATAAAGTTTAAAATAGGAAATCTAAAGAAAATAGATCAAAAAGTCAAAAATGCTCCTTTGTTTCTCATAAATGTGACTTTATAGCTCACAATATGTGAGATTTAAAGTTGAAATTATAAGAAAGTTGCAATTAAGGAATATAAAGTCACACTGACACATGAAGTGGGAATGACAAGAAATTAGGTTGCAGTTATAGTAATCTATGTAATCAGAAATACATGAATCTCCCTTCATTTTAGAGTTTATGGCATGGCAACTGTGTTCATGCAACAAAGATCATGCAACTATCGTGTGACAAAAATACAAATCGTGTCAACACTTGTATTGTTTTTGTCTTGTAGTTATACTATTGAGTGTTGAGGTACAACAGTATACAAGTAGCGTAATCAGAAAACAAAATATCTGAGTTACTTTTTCAAATAAGTAATGCAGGTTACTTTGTTTCCCCATTTATTGACTGACAGCTAACACTGATTTGCCTTTTGAGTGGTTTGGTTTATGTTTCTCAAAAGCTCTAATGGGATAATGTTTCAAACTTTGCAAACTGTGGCTAACCAAATCCATTTGTGGCAAGTTTGGTCTCTCTAAACTCCAATCTTCGTTCCCCATTTTTTAATTTACATTACATTTTGCTAAACTTTATGACTCATTAGGACTATAAGAATTGTGAAGATTATTCTCTTAAACACCCAATGAAATTCAGAGAGATTCAAATGCCTTGCAATAACACAAAGGGTTGTAAAATCTCCCTCCAAAAGGACAACTTCTCTTTGGCTCAAACACCTCGAGAGGGTGTGACATCTTCACGCTTTAAGAATCACTGATCACAAGATCAGCACTACTTTACCTCCTGCTCTCTTCAGCATGTAACTCCTTCAATGGTTTTCCTTTAAGTTTTATTTTTTCCTTTTGACTTTATTCATTTCCCAGATGGAAAATGAATGTTGTTGTTGTTGCAACAACAAATGTTGTTGATTTTAAATTGTACTCAACCCAAAATATTAATTTAAGTCGTCCCCTTGAAATTGAAACAGTCGTTCTCTTGAACTGCTAAGTATCTCATAGGTTCTCCGTATGTAAAGGCTTTCTGGTTATTCCCAGATGGGTAAATGAACTTAGCCTGAGTTGTTTCTTTGGTAATTTACGTCAAAGACCTTTCAACATTTGTTTGAAAGTCCGCGCTCTCGATCATCCTCAAACCATGTGACGCTCCAACGGGACACACAGGATACAAGGTCGCTCAACACGCAGCCTTATTCAGCAACACAAAGAAAACCATATACATTTGCAAGTATATTTCTTTATCGAGCTTTCAGAGCATTAAGATTTGTTTTTCCGTGTTATCTTAATGGTTTAAACTGTCCAGGTGAATTTTGCCAAACTGATCCAAACAGATCTTTTTTCTAAAAACACTTTAACTAGCTGGCTATCTTTGTAAAACAGGAAGGTTGTATTCAGGGCCAGAAATGACCTTTCCTGTGAGTCTCCTGTGAGAATGAGAATTGATAAAGATCGCATGGTCAGTTTTACGAACGGATTATCAGATCACAAATTAATTCCACAGGGACTATCGTCAGAGTCGACATATGATAGACCTAATTGATGTATCAATATTTAATTATAATCCGTTTTGATTGAGTATTGATATACAATTTAGCTCATTTTAACCTGTCTATAAAACATAGTCTACAAATGCAATTAATTATAATCCTTTGTGGTTAATTGTCTAGGTACATATATGAATGCAGATGCAGGGAACATATCATCCCTTTTCGGGAGATTTAATAAATGTAAAGTTTATCTGGTTCAAACCTGTATGAATAAATTCATTATCAATTATTAATTATTGTATAAATTCCCCAAATCGACCAGAGATACCACCAGGGTAGAAAAAGTAACGCTAAAGTAACGTAACATTACTTTTCATAAGTAGCGCAGTTAGTTACTTTTTTTTAGAGTAACGCAATATTGCAATGCATTACTTTTAAAAGTAACTTTCCCCACTGCTGTTTTTGAATGTTTATGGATTGTGGACTCATTCACTTCCAGTTTAAGTGCCTTGCAGATTTTTGTGCTAATCAACATATTGCCACAAATGTTGTTGATTTTTAAATTGTACTGAATTCAAAATATTAATTTAAGTTGTCCCCTTGAAATTGAAACAGTCTTTCTCTTTAACTGCTAAGTATCTCATAGGTGCTTCGTATGTAAAGGCTTTCTGGTTATTCAGCTTCAGGTGTTTGCCCAAGGCTTTTGCTGAATCTTAAACATACTGAGCTTAATAAAAAGGCATACAAAATATCTTTAATTAGGCCTCTGTAATAATCAGGCTCAAGCCTAATTAGAGAAGTGCTGGTATTTCATTACTTCAAGCAATGGGCCTGAAGCATAGTCTACATATTAGCTTGAACAAAAGAGCATTCAGTGAGCGAATGAATGAGATTGTTTGTATATATCTACAGCTGACAGTGTTGTCTCCTTTTACAATAGACATATGCACTGGAATGATAGTTTTGTGATAATTAATATCTCTGATTGCCCAAGAGCGAATTGTAATTCTCATTTATTTTCATGCATACATTTATTAGAAAGAGACTGTGCTTGGATTAAGGAAGCAAATATATTATTTTTACTTGGCAAAATGGCACAAGGAAATACAGTTTTTAATTTTATGTATAACCTTGAACAAATGTAGGTGAACGTTTGTTGTGACACAAATTTAATACATTTTTTTTTTCCTGAATTTACTTCAGCAAGATTAATCTTAGGAGCAAAGATTGAACATCAAACCAAATCCAAACTCAATTAAAGCTGCAAGCAGCGATGGGCGGGCCCTCGCACCTGTAGCACGTCGGGGTCTGAGGCAGCCGTGTTGCATTTTCTGCAGCTCAGCCAGTGCGGATGTGCATTTGCTACGCTGCTTCGTTAAAGGTCACTTCCTGTTGCCAGGAGGTGGTGCTATGACTGTGGGTGAATGTCGGCATGTAGATTTGTTCAGGGCGGGACTCTTGTCAAACGTGTTAAATTTTGTGCAGATCTGGGCATTTGCAGCCAAGTTACTACAACTTCCTGTTTCATGGCGAATCATCGACGCCACGGACACGCCCATTGACGAAAACGCGCAGATAGCACAACTTTACATCGTCAATGCCTTTAGAAGGTACAGCAGAAATTTGAAGTTGATCCGACTAAATCCCTAGGAGGAGTTCGTTAAAGTACGGAGTGTGTAAATCTTCCCAAATGGGTGGCCAAATTCAAAATGGCGGACTTCCTGTCGAGTTTAGGGTATGGGTTCTTGAGGCTTTTTTGTGCATCTTGATATGATACACGTCCCCACCAAATTTCGTGCATGTAGGTTGAACATGGACGAGGGGCTAATTTTTTCCAATTTTCTAGGTGGCGCTAGCGTGCCGTTTTCCCACGCCCATCCGTGAAACCCACAAAATACGAAATTTTTCACCAGTCCTGACATGCGTGCCAAATTTGGTGAGTTTTTGAGCATGTTGCGGCCCTGAAAATGGCGCTTACTTTGCAGAAAAAAGAAGAAAAAAAAAATAAAAATAACCCTAACAGTTTCAATAGGGTCCTCGCACTGTTAGTGCTCGGGCCCTAAAAATCAATTGATGCAAGCTTCTTCACATACTGTACACTTCTTCTTAACAGTCGTTCTGTACATGAAGATGATTTCAGAAGGCTAAGATTGATTGTTTGAACTTAAAGCTTATTGTTTTCATATTAGAAACTGGCAGCTTTAAAACAACAATTGCATTTAATTTAAGGATGTTTATACTGAGATATTTTTTTTTAGTTGAGTAAATCATGCAGAATACATTAGGATACATTTTTGCTAGGGTTAAAAACAGCATTAAAAATATTTACTCATTAGTAAGGTCTATTTTAAATGGTTTAGATCTCCATTAAAATGTTCATGTTGTCCACAAATGAGTGATGTGAGAAATTATGAGATGATCCTCACATCCACCTCCATGTGGTTCATGACCCACTCAGAAACACATTTATTCATTTTGTTCCATCTCTCTCAGCCACGTGAGCACTCTAGATCAGATTCTGGTGCGCAGTGAAAGCGTGTTTGATCTTTAGATGATCATTAAGTGAAATGTCTACATGATATTTCCATCTGTGCTCAGTTGGATATAATGACCTCAAAAACTCCTTTCAGGTTCCAACCCCCCAGCTTCTGGTATCCAGTTTTCATTTCCAACAAACTACCAAAAAAAAAAAAAAAAAAAAATCCTAGTTAGGTTTTAATTACAAGGTCTTTGTTTTGTTTTTTTTTGTTTTTAAAACCAACTGATCCACACAAGACAAAATGCCCTTTTATGCTAATAATGCTCAGCTAGTGTGTTACTAAGACAGTTTATTGATTCTGACAAGCAGGTGTTCAGGCGGAAAGTCAGAGGAAATGAAAAAAAAAAAGTCTATAAATCTCAGGTTGGAGGCTCAAAGCTGTCAGGAGCATTGTGTCAACATGCGCTTAAAGTCATTGTATATTGCATGTATCCCCATAGCATTTAATTGTGTCGCTCTCAAACACACATACACATGTTTCTGGTAAAGGTAGCATTTTTGGTCAAGCACATTTTAGGATTCCAATACAAAAGACTCAATGTACAAAAATCTGAGACCATTCTGAAAATTTAAATTTGAAAAATTGGAAAATAAATAAAGTTAGGATTCAAATGATATATTATTTAATTTAAGCATTTTTACTTTTGGTCTTAGATTTGTCACCCCACAGTAACTGATTAGTAAAATGATTGGATTCGGAAAGTAGGTCATATTTTATAGGGTTAGTTCACCCAAAAATGAAAATTCTGTCAGTATTTACTCACCCTCATGTTGTTCCAAACCTCTATGTTTTTATTTGTTCTGCTGAACACAAAGAAAGATATTTGGAAGAATGTTTTAATCAAACAGATCTCAATCCCCATTGACTTCCATAGTAGGAAAAATACATACTATGGAAGTCAATGGGGATTGAGATCTGTTTGATTAAAACATTCTTCCAAATGTCTTCCTTTGTGTTCAGCAGAATAAATAAACACAGAGGTTTGGAACAACATGAGGGTGAGTAAATACTGACAGAATTTTCATTTTTGGGTAAACTAACCCTTTAAGATTACAATGTTCCCCTTAGGGCATAAGTAAAATTGGGCTATAAAAGGAAGGACTGGAAACAAAAGCAACAATATATTCATCCACTTAGCCAGTAAATGAATCCTGTTATAGGGAAGAGCACATGTTTTTAAATGAGAAGCCATTCTAAAAAGAAAGAACCCGTAAATGCAAACGCACCCACCAATTTTGCATTGTCATGCCTGATAATGTCTTTTTCAAATCGATATGAAAGTAAAAGAAAGGTATATTGTAGATGAGCCAGTTATTTTCATCTGTTCCCATTAACAAGTGAACCAGTATAAAAAAAACTACAATCAATTTAATTGATTACTCAATGTAATTTTACAGTTTGTTACGAAATAATTTCTCTGTCTCTCTTTCTCTCTCTGATTAAATCAGGAGCTGTTGAGAGCTGGGCACCAGAGATTCGCTGCCTCTCATTATTAATGTGGCGTATTGGACACACGGGTGGGGGGAAATGAAGTGGGCGAGTGGGTGTACGTGCAAGCGCTGGCAACTGTGGGTGCAAACTGTCTGTGCATTATTCCAGCATAATTACAGCTCAAGTCCTTTCATGTTTGCTGTACTCTATGTGTGATTATTATACAGATGCAGATGTTCTTCCTCACCCTGACACACACGAACAGACTTTTTGTGAAAAACGGCAGTCATCCACCACAGCAGCCAAGCTGAAGTCAAAGGTATGCGTTCAATTAGAGATGGGTCATTCATGAACGATTCGTTCAATGCGGTTGTCACATGACAAATGAGCAAAAAACACAGGAGGTGAACTAATCATTTGTGTTTCCTCATTTCTTATCTCATATCTTAAGGCTACATTATAATGAATCCCAACTTTGGAATATGATCAAAGATTGCGTGTGACATATACTGGGAATTTGGCTTTTGAAAATATTACATTTTAATAAAGGGAGACAGAAAAAAATCTTCCCATTGGTAGTTTTAATGTTTTTATCTAGATTTAAGTTTCACCATTTTTAACCAGACATCTGAACAGATTCATTTTGCATGGTTAGTTGGACAAGTGTACATCACTGTACTTTGTCTTTACTCAGACAAGCTAATTACAACATACTGATTTTTTTATTTTTTATTTTTTTATTGGTGGCTGTGACAATTGTATATGTGTGTTTAAATGTTATTGGACGTAAAATCTCATACTTGTTGTATTTGAAGAGGAACCAAATAGAGATCACAAAATCACCAAGATTTTGGGTTGGTCTCTTTTGACCAGTACATGAAACCTCATAGACAAGCCTAGCAACAATATATCAGTGTGCTAACATGACAGAGGTTTTGCATGTAAGCACAGCTAACATTTTTCTTCTGATTTTTATTTTTTTTTAATACAAATCTTGCTTTTTGAATGAGTCATGCTTTGCAGTGTTGTGGGCCTCAGGTGTAATTATCTCTCCAAATATAGATAGTAAAATGTGCCTTTGCTGTAAACATCCAGAATAATCAGGACATGAGACAACAGAGTTACCCTGTGGATGATGACAGAGCTTTGACTCCTGGCAAATGTTATTCTCTCCCTCTCTCTGTCTGTTGAGATAATACTAAATAAATTATTAATAATGCAGCTTAGACATTATATATGAAGAGTTCAGATGCAAAAGCCTCTAAATGCCATTTGAAATTTTCTTCTTTAATGATGATTTTTATCAAACTTGTATATTTAAGTTCAGTAATTTCACTTAAATGGCAATGATAATTACCTATTATTTGTCATTTAAGTGAAATTACTGAACTTAAATATACAAGTTTGATAAAAATCATCATTAAAGAAGAAAATTTCAAATGGCATTTAGAGGCTTTTGCATCTGAACTCTTCATATGTAAAGGAGGCCAGTAAGTAAGAGCTGTGTGAGTAAACCTCACTCACCTGGCCTCAAGAGGTGCTCTAGGGACTGATGTGGTCTTTAGCATCCTTGTTAGTGCACCCACCTCCATGCCGGAGACGCTGGTTCGAATCTTTGTGGCCGGTTACATTTTGTGTACCATGAAGGTACCAATATGCACCCTTTAGGTACAAAAGTGTACCTTTTGAAAAGGTACCGCCCCAGTGACAGCTTTTGTACCTTTTTTTTCTGAGAGTGCAGATGGGAGTGAGATTCAGGGGGGTGAGTGTAACGGAAGCCAGCTAATAAGAGCTGTGCGACGTAAACCTCACCCCTCACCTTAAAGGTGACATATTATGTAATATCAATCTATGGTGTCCCAAGAATGTGTGTGTGAAATTTCAGCTAAATATACCCCACAGATCATTTATTATAGCTTGTCAAATTTGCCCCTTTTGCAATCAATGCAAATAAGCTCCCCATTCCCCTTCAGAAGACGACCGATCTTTTACACAAGTTTCGGATTTATTAACACGCGAATAATCTCACACATCCAAAATCTCAGATATAACCAGTTGCAGATTGAAGCCTTACGGAGAGACTCGGGAAGAGAAGAACGTCTCTGAATGGTTAGTTGTTGTGCAGTTACATTGATTCATCTCATCGACTTGCATGCACCGTCATATTGAACTTTTGCACAAGTTTACACAGTTCCCTGAGGTCTTTATAAGACAGCTGTGACATTTTTTGTTCAAATAGTGTTGTGTGCTTGTCTGTGGATGCCGATGACAGAACAGTTTGCATGCTTTGCTCAAACTTTTGGCAATGCGTTAGAATTGGTACACTTCTGCGCCGGACCTATGCCAGAGCCTCTATGCTGTAGGCTACGCATTGGTTTAGTTTGCAGAGGGAGCATGTGAAACAATAATAAACCAGACTGATCTCATGAAGTAGCGTGTGTATGACACTCCAATTCGTATTTCCATTTTTTGGCGTGCTATCAAGACGCATAATCGCTTTTCAGCGTGTTTATGAACGCCGTTGACTTAACGTTATTACCGTATACATAAATATATGACTTACCTCAACCCCGTCCCTAAACCTAACCATCACTGGGGTTAATGGCATTTATGAGTGTTCCCTTACCATCCTAGGAAAAAAAAAAGATCGCTCCCCAGATGTAGATCTACATTTTGCTTCGTTTCGCGCGGACGTTTGACGGCGTGTGCGGACACGCGGAATCACTCGGACGTTAATGGCGTAGACAAACACACGCATACACTCGGATACAAAATGCGTAGAGATAACACGCCACTTGACTCGAAAGCGCAAAAGTCATGATGTCGAATAAACAAACAATAAACTTGCGGTACTTGCGGTCACAGTTTAAGTATATAAATATACTTTTTTGTTGTTGATTTCGTAAGTTGCATTAAAAATCCACTAGGCTCAATAATCATTTTAAATAGGCACGACACTTCTGAGGATCAGATGTTTGTTGCTTTGGAGATCCAGAGGACTCGGTTGTTTCACGAACAAAGAATAGCACTTTGTAGAATGGTAGACAACCGAGACTAGGTCATGCCTCCACAAACCTCTACACCCATGCTATCATGCTATGCCTCATTTTCCCCTCTGAGAGACAGAAAAAAGCTTTTTCCAGCACTTTTCTTTCTTCGCGTTTTGGTGTCCTGACAGTAATTGCGTAATCACTGATAAAAGGCTGCAGCATATTGTTGTCGAGCATAGACGGGGCAAGTTTTGATGTCCCCTCGGATTTCAGAGTTGCTCTCTGAGCGTAATGAAATCTGACAGCTATTTCTCAGCACTGCTCTGACACTGTTCTACATGGAAATAATTCTAGAACAATCAGATTTGTCCAACCCTTCATGCTCTCTCCCGGGACCACCTAATACATGGCTTTTCACTTTCCTCTCTTTAACACAAGTTTCACCTCGGTGTGTGTGAGTGTGAGTGTGTGGCGAGGCAGCGGAGTAGGGGGAAGGGATCTGTGGCTGTTGTATGTTTAAGTGGGGGTGTTTTTTAATCATCGCTTAGATCAGTGTAATTAAGGAAGCATATGGATGTACACCTGCTCTGGAGCTCCGTGAGTCTCAGCTCTGCATAAAGATCCCCCTCTCTCTCTCAGGTCTTCACTTTAACACTGACTTAAAACTGACGCAAACCTGATGACGTACAACTTACAACCTCTTCTCTTTTTTCTTTTTTTTTTTAAATAAATGACATCAATTATATAATTCCAGTTCCAACACTAGAAGGCAAGAAGAAAAATCTCTTAATCCTAATTTTGTGCAGAGAGGATGTGCTGACGCTATTTCAGCTGTCAGGGGCAGACATGTTCTTACCCAGCTAGACCAAACTATATAAAGAATGTGTTATACTTGACTCCCAAGTAACTATAGTTCTGGCTCTAAAGTCTTTATATTGTGTAGCAACTGTAAATATCCTTCACTAAATGAGCAGCAAAACTATTTTTATTAACAAATGTAATTATTTATTTAGCTTTGCTGGAACATTTATATTTATGTTATGTATTTATTTTCCTACCATTGTCTAAATATGTCTTTAGAGGCTGTGCTAAAATGCTTTGCAAACTCTTATGGCTTATTGCTGTATTTAATCACACACTAACATTTATAGTTTACCCAAAATTACATACAAATAATGACCGTGGTTGGACAAAATTCAGAATTGAAATTTAGATTAAATTTGCCACACACCACAGGAAATAAAATTTGGATTAAAAGACATTGAGGTTTTAAAATCCTTTAATGTATTGTTATTAGTGTATTAAAGGAGTAGTTGACTTTAAAAAAAAAAATTGCTGATAATTTACTCACCCAAATGTCATCCAAGATGTCCATGTCTTTCTTTCTTCAGTCAAAAAGAAATTAATGTTTTGATGAAAACACATATTCCAGGACTTTCTCCATATAATGGAATTCATTGGGAACCAAACGGTTTAAGGTCCGAATTAGAGTTTCAGTGCAGCTTCAAAGGGATTTAAACGACACCAGACAATGAATAAGGGTCTTATCAAGCAAAACGATCGCTCATTTAAAAAATAAATAAAAAAGTTTATGTTTTATAAGCACAGATGCTCACCTATCTCTGTTCTGTAATGAGCGTTCGTGACTCTGCTGTTCAAACTCTTTCATCAAAATGAACGAATCTTTTTTCGAGTCATGACTCGAAGGGTCCTAGATAAGACCCTTATTCATCGTCTGGTGTCGTTTAAAGCCCTTTGAAGCGGCACTGAAACTCTCATTTGGACCTTGAACCGTTTGGTTCCCATTGAAGTCCATTATATGGAGAAAATCCTGGAATGTTTTCATCAAAAACCTTAATTTCTTTTCAACTAAAGAAAGAAAGACGTGGACATCTTGGATGACATGGGGGTGAGTAAATTATCAGCAAAAGTTATTTTTTAAAGTGAACTACTCCTTTAATGACTTTCATGGTGTAATATAATGGCTTACATAATTCAGAATATTGCTGAATGCGATCTCCAGATGTTGTTAATGTCACTGCATGATTTGTTTCTTGAGTGGTGTCTCATTTGACATGCTGTGTAGACACAGATGTGTACAAAAGCCTTGAAATTGGCTAATACTGTTTAATTGAGTTTGATGTTGTGCATCACAAAGAAAGAAAAAAAAGCTTTTTAATAAAAAACGAGTCACATTTGACTCCACTAATAGACTGCATTGATCAATAGTTGTTTTTCAAATGAAACAGTTAAGATTCTGCTTCTTGTAGTTTTAATGTGTCTCCATTTGTTGCTTGATTCAGTTGATTCAGCGGCTCTATGTGGTTCTATATCATTAATAGCTGGGTTGACAGTACAAGACGAATAAACTGAATGGCTTTCATATGCTGTTACACAGAAACAAATACGATTTGTGCAAACAATTAGAAGTTAGCTCAATCCATGTAGTGCTCTTGAAATGGGAGTATGTGGGTTTCGGTGAAATATTCCCCACTTTCTGTTCCATTTTAAATATTGAACCCACACACACACACACACACACCGCAGTGAGACTTTGTCATAGAAATGCGTGCTTTTGACATCACAGCCTGAGGATGTGACCACACTAAATCAAATAAAGCTTTATAATCCAGTGTGTGAAGAGGCTGAGCTTAGAGCTGAGGAGAGCAAACCGGATCCTGAGCGCATTAATTCACCATCTCGGCTCTGATGAAATCATATGACTGCAGGCAGGGAGCGTTATTTTGCGACAGGAAGTCATAGGTGTCATTGGCGCAGCATGTGTGTCACTTTATTTATTCAGTACTGGCCTCGCTATGGCAGATGCGTGCTGTTTTAATTAGGACAAACGCCACCTAACACAACCCTCTGTTTGAGAGGAACTACAACATGACGTTGTTACAGGGGCTGATATGAATCAGGCAACGCACACGCACACAGACATGCATTGCAGTGTGTGTTTATGATCTCCGCCTTTGTATTGCTACAGATCTGGATGGCACTGATAAAACTAAGCCCACGAATCTCATTTAAGCTGCAATCCCAGGCCTGCTAAGGAGCCGCAGATATTCCGAGGGCACAAGCTCTTTGGGCCTGAAGGTGTTGTGAGTCTCAGCTGAAGAATGCTGATCTGGGATCAGCTTTCTCATGTGCATATAATCCTATTAAGGTTGAAATTAAAAGCACAAACCGATCTAAGACCAGTTCAAAGCGTTCCGTGTGTATAATTAACAATAATGGGTTCTTATAGTATCTAGGACTAATTAAGCTGATAATATTTATCAGAATGGAAGGTGAGGTCACCAATCGCAATGCAATCTCTGAATGGTCTGTACAATAAGGTGATTAGCAAATCAAAAGACTGATTTCTAATCATGATTGCTTAATATTATTTATATTTATATATTTCAGAAATACTTGTATATATATATATGGGTAACACTTTATAATAACTACACGCTAATAATCATTAGTTAAGCATGAGTAAACCATTAATTCATTATTCATAAAGCATTAATAGACATTAATAAGCAGTTCATAAATACAACTATAAATGCTTTCTTCTTGATTTAAAGGCATATCTATAATTTGTTTAATAATTGTATTTTCATCCTTTATTAATGATCAATTTATCATTTCTAAATGAAGAATTGCATTTTTTATGAGCCAGTTATTTAAGAGTTTTCAGTGGTTCATACGATTACTTAGAGCGAGTAAGTAAATGATTAATAAACTATTTAAATGTACATTCATACATCTTATTATTCAGACATATAGTGATTACTTAATGTGTTAATAAATGCTTTATTAACATGTATTAATGCTGTAATTAAGGGTTAATTTGGGTAGTTATAAAGCATTTAGTAGTGGTCAGTTAACTATGTTCGTGAGCTCATCTAAAGTGAGGACTAGTCATGCCTTGTAAAGCATTTTTAAAGGCTGTTAAATATTTCTATGTTCTGTATCACTGCGTTGTGTTTGTTACATTTTACCGTTTAGAAGATTGACGAGTCTTTAAATCACCTTTATAAATGCTTTACAAAGCATGAATAGTCCTCACTTTAGATTAGCTCACAAAAATAGTTAACTGACCACTACTAAATGCTTTATAACTACCTGTATTTACTACATTTACTTACACTTTCTAAGTGATCTTATGAATGACTGACAACTCTTAAACAACTGGTTTGTAAATAATGCTATACTTCATTTAGAAATTATTAATTGATCATTAACAAAGTATGAAAATACAAGCATTAAACGCATTATAGATATGCTTATAAATCAAGAAAAAAGCATGTATAGCTATATTTATAAACTGCATATTAATGTCTATTAATGTTTTCTAAATGATGAATTAACGGTTTACTCATGCTTAACTAATGATTAATAGCGTGCAGTTATTATAAAGTGTTATATGCATACTGTGTATGTAAGCAATAAAAGCTGTGCTGTACTGTGAACACAGATCAGAATGAAATGAAACTATTTTTTACTATATTATAAGAATATAGTAATAAATATGTACATAGTTTATTAGTATATAGTATACTGATGAAATAATAAATAATTGTAATACACATAAAACAAAAAATGTAATTTGCCATGATGCTCAAACAAATAATTTATTTATATTTATATAGCCAATTCCACAATGAATATCCACTTGTTATACTGGACATTGAAATGATGCCTTGTAGCATTTAAAACTATTTGACCTTTTAGTGTTTGATTATATATATATATATGTACTGTATGTATTTAAACCAAATAGTGTGCAATTTAATTAGTAGTGGTTATATAAGTCATTGCATAATCATCAATTTATCAGATGTAATTGTAATATCATGTATATTTCATAAGTCACGGCAGTCTAAGAAGTTCACGGAACAATTCTAAAAGGATCCAATCCAGGCCACCTAATGAAAGACTCTCAGGAGAGCTCTGTCTTTCCTGGCCTGAGCTCAATCAAAGCACATAGGCTCCACAAAGGGCATTTTTCATCACTCGTGTTCCTGAAATTCACTGCTGGAGGTATTTAATCAATTAAAAGTTTGAGTTTAATGAATTCTGCGCTAAAGTTTGAATTTAAGTAGCAACTGTGAGCCTCACTGGTAGCTGTGAAAACAGGTGCTGTGGAGCGGAGGCTTCACACATTCAATGCTTGTGGCAAACTTCAAAATTCTGACAGAGCATTTGAAATATCTCATCTCATGCTTTGACATAACAATGGTAAAGTTTTAATGCCGCAAATTGGATTCCAAATGAGGGGGCCTGTCTTATTATACAGACTCAAAACTGACAGAAATAGAGGGAGAGAGAGTGATTGTGTGCAAGAGAAAGCATGGCCTTGCATATAACAAGATAATAGTTTTGTTATTCCGTAATAAAAGAACAATGAATAAGTATAACAGCTTAGCGTGGGGTAATAAATCAAAGACAGATGTACTGACATATGATATTAAATTAAATGTATGTGACAAATTTAATGCAATTTCTGCTTTAATTTCTCAAATTAAGGCAGCAATTGTGAACTTGCAGTGTTGAAATAGACAAAAACAGTGAAGAAAATACCTCCAATTTAAAGTCACCATGAAATCCAAATGGATATTTGTTTTTAATGGAATATAGCAGTATTGATTATAAATGATTTATAATCTATATCCCTCATAATCTATCATAAAAATCTGTTCTCTTCTCTGGTGACATGTTTACTGGTGCGATTACGATACCACCTGTCACTCACATGAGATCAGAGCAAGCAATAGCAAAACACAACAATCCAATGACAAAATCTACATTTTTTTTCTTGTTCGAGAAGCCATTTCACTCAGATGTGCGTCACAATAAGAAAGAAATTGCAAATTCCGTTTCATGCCGACTTTAAGCTTTGTGTGTCTCTTCTTGAAGTCATAAGCATATTGCTGGTTTGTTTCCCAAATGTTTTACAGTTCATTTCTCACTGCGCACACCATTTAACTGGGTTATGAAACATCTCTTTTTAGGGATTAGCTACTAAACATAAGAAAATGTAAATCTGCTCAGTGCTTTTCTTAGGATATTTAAGGATAATGCACCCCAAAATGAAAATTGTCATCATGCCATTCCAAACCGTATGACTATCTTTTTTTTGGATAGAACACAAAATAAGTTTAGCAGAAAGTACAAACTGTTCTTTTCAATATGATGAAACTAAATGGTGACCACTTTCATTCTAAGGAATAAGTAGCTTAACATTCTGCTTAATAAGCCCTTTAGAAAGAAAGTCGATAGTAAATGATGAAAGAATTTTTATTTTTGAGTGAACTGTCCCTTTAATGCTGAGATGTGGATTGAAGAGACAATCAGCCTGTCATTTTCAGTCTACTCAACTACTATTCTCTCTCTCTCTTATTTCATTGTCTCTGAAGTCAGCTATGCCTCTGATTACTTCATCAATATCTTTCTTGTGGTTCATTCTTTATTAATCATTATCATTCCTCTGTCTCTAATGACAGAATCCATGGATCACAGATAACCAAGGCCGATTACAGCCATGTCTTGCTATCACTCACTCCACATAGACCTCACTGTGACCAAAAAGGTATTCACCCTCATTTTATTCTAAATCGGTAGGCTTCTGTGAAACACAAAGTTTCTGCTGAATGTCAGCAGTATTTTTAATGATGTCTACGGTTGTCAAGATGTTCAGTCTGTCCCTCACATTAAATATAAGCTATTATACTGAATATGTTCAGAAGACTTGTAATAGCGCACAAGCTATATGGATCACATTTATTATGCTTTTACTGTGCTAATGTGTACCGTTCCTCTTAACAGCCGCTGGTACCCATCTACCATAGCATTGTATGGGGATAAAAACAAAGAACATTCTTCAAAACTTCTTCCCCTTAGGGTGAGTAAATGACAGAACTGTCATTATTGTGTGTGAACTATGCATTTAAATCCATTAATGTTGATTTATCCCCTTTTTTGTCTGCTTTCTTCCGGATCTTTTTGTCTCTCTCCTCTCTCCCCTCTTATCCTATCTGACAAGATGCTGCGAGAGCAGACGTACGCAGGCCGTCTGATAGTGTGACAGGTTCATATTTCTCCCATGTTTGGCTTGGCAGGCAGGTGGTGATTCTGGCAGGGGAAGACAGTGGGGTTCTTGAGTGTGGGTCTCCTGACTCCTGGGTAGACGATGCCTGCCTTCTCTTCTCTAAGTGGTGAGAACAGACAGCTCCTTAATTCAGCCTGTGATATTCGCTGACACCACCTCGATAGACCTTTACCTGTAAACCTCATAGGTACAAGTAACACATGCAAACGCGTGAAAAAGAGCTCATTCTTAATATAGACTCACCTAAAGGATTATTAGGAAAAACGTATTGTGTTTGACCCAACTGCTTTTATTGTACGTAGCATTGATTCTGAAAACATTCTTTAGAAATGTTGACCCATATTGATAGGATAGCATCTTGCAGTTGATGGAGATTTGTGGGATGCACATCCAGGGCATGAAGCTCCGATTCCACCACATCCCAAAGATGCTCTATTGGGTTGAGATCTGGGGCCTCATGTATAAACGTTGCGTACGCACAAAATGGGCATTTCCACGCGCACATCGGGATTTATAAAAAATAAACTTGGCGTAAATAAGTGCGCACCGTAAGGATGCTCTTGACCGTGCGTACGCACTCTTTTAGAAGAGTATGGGTTTTGGCGACACCGATGGTGAGCTGGAGTCAAATGTCTTTTTGCTTACTATTAGACAGAGAGTCTAAAGAAAATTATACATCTACAGAAAGATAATACAAATATAATTTCACAAACCTATCATCACTTGAAGCAAACATCCATCCCTTCTTAAATGACCGCGCCTGCACGCGCGTTGGGCCGTTTGGTGAAACTGACGCATATAGCCTATAATCTAACGGCAGATGGAGTAAAACCGTAAATCTTCATTATGAGTCCAAATCATAAATACAGTCCATATTCACAATAACAGTTTAAATAAATAAGAGAATGGTTTAAACTATGTTTTACTTTTGATAGAAACATTTAGATTAAATATGCCATTCTCATTAATGGAGTTAAACTCTTAAACTACATGAAATCATTACTGAGAAGTTACAATATATATATATATATATATATATATATATATATATATATATATATATATATATATATATTCAATAAATAGAAATATACCTATTTGTTGTGGATGCATTGCTTTTGAACACTTTTCTTCTGGCATGCTGTGTTTTGATGTTTTAACTAGAGATTGTCTGAGAAAACTGTTTCGTGCAAATAATGCACAACCATGTCTATCTCTTTCCATTAAAATATAAATCAATTAAAAATACTATTTGGCCAGTGGAAAAGATTGAGAAAAACTTTCTCTGAAATTTATTTAACACTATTTGATTTATTCATTCAAAAACAAGGCAAGGATATAGGCTACTAAAAAAAATGTTTGTAATAATGTGACGGCACATCCGCATTTCATATTTTCCTAACGTCTTGTACCGTTAAACTCGGTATCACGTGGATGAATAATCATCTGCAAATGATATGCAGATGAGGATATGCATAGTAAAACTAGGCGTTGTAATCTCCATATATGGTTATTTCGGGGAGGAGACGCACGTGCGCATAATCTCCCGCTGACTGGGTTTTATAAAGTGAATTCTGCGCAGGTTCTGGCGTACGAACGGTTTTATAAATCTGAAAACTTTTGTGCGTACGCAAATTCTGCCTTATGTGCCTACGCACACTTTAAGGATGAAATCTACGCAAAGTTTTATGCATGAGGCCCCTGGTGACTGTGGGGGCCATTTTAGGACAGTGAACTCATTGTCATGTTCAAGAAACCAATTTGAAATGATTCGAGCTTTGTGACATGGTGCATTATCCTGCTGGAAGTAGCCATCAGAGGATGGGTACATGGTGGCCATAAAGGGATGGATATAGTTAGAAACAATGCTCAGGTAGGCCGTGGCATTTAAACGATGCCCAATTGGCATTAAGGCGCCTAAAGTGTGCCAAGAAAACATCCCCCATACCATTACACCACCACCACCAGCCTGCACCGTGGTAACGTTCTCATTCGGTTTACGCTAAATTCTGACTCTACCATCTGTATGTCTCAACAGAAATCGAGACTCATCAGACCAGGCAACATTTTTCTTAGTCTTCATCTATCCAATTTTGATGAGCTCTAGCAAATTGTAGCCTCTTTTTCCTATTTGTAGTGGAGATGAGTGGTACCCGGTGGGGTCTTCTGCTGTTGGAGCCCGTCCGCCTCAAGGTTGTGCATGTTGTGGCTTCACAAAGGCTTTGCTGCATACCTCGGTTGTAACGAGTGGTTATTTTAGTCAAAGTTGATCTTCTATCAGCTTGAATCAGTCGGCCCATTCTCCTTTGACCTCTAGCTTTTCCAAGTTGGCATGAAGTGGGGAAGACTACAGGGATAAACTTCACTAGAGTGAGGGAACTTGACAATGGTAAAACAGCTCGTCTATTTTGTAAGTGCATGTTATTGATTTAATTGTGAACGATTCATCCATGCATGTTTATTATTATATTGTTTTTTTTGACTTTGTAGTTTTTAATTAAAATGTCATAACATTCCTGTGAAACAACTGACTTCTCTCTCTGTATGGAGGATTTCTCCTATAATTTAGTCCGCTTAAACCCTGCCCTTTCTTACAATCGATTGAAAGCTTGCATTCAGATCTGCATCCATCCAATCAACAAATGAGAGATACTGTACAACCAAGACCTTGTCCTACATTTTTCCGATAACCCGTTTTACTCGGATGTTTCTCAGAATAAATTATCTGGTGCTTCAACCTTTACATTGCAACTTTAAGAAAAAAAACCAAAAACGTTTTTTTTTTTGCTTTTCCAAAACTCTGCTATGATACTTGGGCAGGAATGGCCAAACTCGGTCCTGGAGGGCCACTGTACTGCTACAGTAAGTTTAGCTTCAACTCACCTGCCTTCACCTCACCTGTAGCCCTAGTAAGCTTGAAGACAATGACTAGCTGGTTCAGGTGTATTTGATTCGAGTTGGAGCTAAACTCAGCAGGACAGTGGCCCTCCAGGACTGAGTTTGCCCATCCCTGTATTAAGGTGTTATGGATGGTTGCCAGGGTGTTACTAAGTCTAAAAGATGTATTGTATCTTTTTATATATGGATCAGGTCTCTCATTCATTTTAAACCTATGTAATATTTTACCACTTGTTTGTGCATCCACAGGTTTAATACCATTAATCTGATTGCTTAAAAAAATAACAGCACACCTTGTCAATAAGCCGCATGATTTGAGCTATCATTCATGTGCGTGCAGGTGTGTCGTTAAAATCCCTTTACCCTAAGTATGAGCAATAATAAGTGATGATTGCCTTAGCAAGAGCCTCAAACTAATAATCAT
This sequence comes from Pimephales promelas, assembly GCF_988280905.1. NCBI lineage: Eukaryota > Metazoa > Chordata > Actinopteri > Cypriniformes > Leuciscidae > Pimephales > Pimephales promelas. The sequence goes on from NC_142782.1 coordinate 24,210,249, forward strand.
CATTCCCATCACAGCTCAGTGTTCTCAAGCGTGTAATACCAGTTTTCTCTTAGCCAGAGTATTATTCAAATGTTGCTCTACAACTAAATATAATTAATACAGCCTGACCGAAAGGAAAAGAAATACCCCCATATAAGTACTGAATAACAAGCCTCAGTTCCATGAAAGAAGGATCTGAAAGAAAAGTGTTATGGTACGGTAGTTCGCCAAAGTGTGACTTTCATTTTCTTCTCAATGTCCCTCCTGTGGTTTAATTCAACAAAGAGTGTCTGCAGTTCCAGACTGACCATTAGTGCTAGATTTAAAGTGTCTTTGTTGCATTAGTATTCAAACCTGTAATCCAATTTTCAGTCCCACGTTCAATCAAGTTACTAAAATGAAAACTTCAGGCTTTAAATCCGACTTTTAAAACACCCTTTCAAACTATCTGTTGTTGTTCTATCTAAAATCTAAAAGCTTCCACCTGAGATGCATTAAGATGTTTGGTAAAGGTCATGTTCATAGCTGATTTTGATTGATTCTTGGGGATAATTACTCTTAGAGGAGGCCCTGCATGGCATTTTTATCTCCATTATGCAAGAAAATCAAGGCCCACACAAACTAAAAATCATTGCTTGAGTCATAGATTAAGCATGTAAGAGTGCCTCGTTTGGAGCTCTCCGGGGTGCTGAAATCAAGACGAAGGCTGAAATGTCAATGGTACCAATCTGAGCGCAGAGAAGCTGAACTGTCCATGGTCCTGAATTTAGCAGGAGGCTTTGCTCAATGCTGCGTGATGATGGCGCTGTCCGTGGTGCCGTTAAGAAACATTGACGTGGCACTGCATGAAATTCTTTCTAATTTGTCCCAGGTGACACACACAAACACACATAAATATTAATAATATGATATATACTTATTCATTGTTCCACAAATGAAAGCTGCATGTATTTACATTGCAGTATATATTAGCTTTTCAGAAGTGTAGGTGCAAGCTGAGTTCAGTGCTGAACCTATTTTGGTTACACTTTATTTCGATAGTCCACTTTTGGCATTCTACTAACTATAAGTAACTTTGATAAAAGTATAAGTAACTATACATGTCAAGTAACTCATTAATTTGCATCAACATGTCAGCTAACTCTCATTAGTGTATAACTTTAGAGTTAGTAGAATCAGTTGACATGTACTTGCAAATTAACTTATAGCCAGTACAATGTCTGTTGGGGGAGCAACAAAATAAATTGTTAGCGGATATTAAGCTGGCAGTCTACTAATATATAATAACAGGTAGTTTACACAGATTTGCATAGTGTAAGTTACTTGTAATTAAATCTCTAAAGTGGAATATCAAAATAAAGTGTTAAGCCTATTTTTGCAATGGATAATATGCAGAAATATGGTACAATTATACTGTACACCTATTCATCAACAAAATATTTTGCAAAATATATTTATGTAGCAAAATAAAGTACTAGAGTGAATTGAGAATGACATTTAAATTCAGCAAACAGATTTACAATTCATTTTGGAATGTCATGTTTTAAAGTAATTTTTTTAAAATTTTATTTAGTAAACAGAACTTAGTGTACTGTGTTTATCCAGTTGATTTGTAAAACTCAAACAAGCCCATGCAAAATGAAACAAAACAAAATGTAACGAGTTGAGATTTTTACAGTATAGAATTTAAATTATATTAAATTTCCAACTTAAATCACAGCTCATGTTTAACTAGAATAGCACAAGTTGGTTCGACAAAAGCCTTGTTTAAAAGTTTGGAATAGATACAGACATATTTGTACATACTGTACTGTTTGAGAGTGCACTGTAAAACAACCATTAGTCCATGCATTACAACAGTATGCATCAGTATGTCCTCTTATTTAGTCTAAAAGCTGGCATAACCAGACACAGTTTGTTTGCATCCTGTAAGAGTAAACACCTCTGCTCTTCACTGTTTATCAGCTCCCAAAGCCTTTCTGCTCATAGTTTATATTGTGAAAATGGAGACCACAGAGCTTCTGTCTATCAGAGCTTATATAATTACATTCTGACCTTGAGGCTATAGTTATTTCTCTTTCTTCCTTTCTCTCTCCGCCTCGCTCTCATATACACGGAGAAAGGAATCTGATAAACAACTCCTAGTCTGCCGGTTTTTGTAGACTGACCTCATCAAGCAACACTTTCGCTCTGTTTTGTAAGTCTTGAGCGCATACTCTGTGGGTGGATGCAAAGTGCTGACAAACAGTCCTCTGATTGACTGAATCATTAAAAACTGTGTGTGAGTGCTGCCTGCCTCTTTGGGTTGAAATAATGAACTCTACATGCTGCTCATCCTCATTTTTAAAGGGATAGTTCACCCAAAAATGAGGATTTTGTCATTGTTTACATATCGTTCCAAACCCGTATAACTATATCGTTTGCTCCTTTCTGATTTGGAATATAGTGCAGCAGAGTTGTGTAGACTGAATTTATGATACTTTTATAGCACTTTGCTTATAAACCTACTTCTTTTTTTTTAATAGCTTGAAAGCTCCGGTTCACATTAATTAGGAGCATAGATGAGGAAAATAAACACTCAATTCTTCAAAATATCTGTTTTTGTGTTCAAGAGGGAAAAAAAAGACAAATATGGATTTGGAATGACATGAAAGTGAGCAAATGTTTTTGTTTTCCTTCATACAGACAGATCTGGTTTTGGTTGATGGTGAAAGAAGACAAGATATTTCAACACTAAGTGTTTTTCAGATCTATTTAGTTCAGAACGAAGAGCAAGACGGAGAAAGACTAATGGAGAAAGGCTTGATCAGGTCAGTTTGATATTTGGTGTCTGGTGAGACTTAACTCACCATGAAAGTTTGACAATGCTTTATGGAATCAGATTATACTCATCTTAATTGAACCTTTTGAGTTCTGCAGACAATGTATTAATGTAATCCTCATATTAAAATTGATCAATTTTGGAAGTGTGGGTTACTTTGAACCGTTGCTGTAAGAACCATAAAAAATTCATTCTAAACTCTTAAGATGAGTTTAGAATGGTCTTTTTTTTGGACCAAACTATGCTTGGTTTCACAGACAGGGCTTAGATTAAGCCAGCATTAGGCCTTAGTTCAGTTAGGCCATTTAAGTAGCTCATATAAAAGTGCCTTTGAAAAAAACATAATGTCATCTGAGACTACAGAGAATAGCCAAAGTAAGCCTAGTTTCATACCACAGTCCATCATACAGGTGAGGACCAAGGGTCTTAATATATAATATAATAATAATAGTAATCAGCTGATTGTCTCACGAACGTAACCATCACATTTCTCCGCACATAGCAAACCCATAATAAGCGAGGTTTATTTTTTTCTAACAAGTTTAAGTTAAACTGGCTAAATATGAGCTGTTACTGTGGCTGAGCTGGTTAAAGCGTAAAGCCTTGTTTAAAATTGAGCGCAAAGGTGCATGCGGCAAAAATGACATGATTGTAATAGCGTGCGCACCTCCGCATCCCCATACACCGTTTACTACACACAATTAATAAATAATAATGAATGAAAATATTTGAAAAATCTTCACTATCGACTTAAAATGCTTGTTGACCACGATCGATGGGTTGGTGACTCCTGTTATGTTACTGTTTTATGGTCAATAGTATTAATCAGCTGATTGTCAAAGCCATAACACAGCGAGGGAGAAGAACTAAATACATTAAGCAATCCAACTAGATATTTTACACCACGAACAAGGGAAAAGTCACTACTCACGGTGTTTATGGATAGCTTCTAGGTTTCTGCAGCTTCTCTTTCAAGGTAGTGACGAAACGCGCTCTGTTTGTTCGCGTTCGGCTACGGTAGAAACATGACGAATGTCGACCTTCATAGAAGGTGGCCGCGGTTATGTAGATATAAATGTCTCATTCTAAGGTAATAAAAACATAACAGTTCATTGAGTAAGGTCTTTATACACCACTGAAAACATAGTTATGGATGTTATATTGCATTTCTGTCAATAGATCCTCAGAAGTTTTACACGTTGAACCTTGAAGCCTTGTCTGTGAAACCGGGGGATGATTTTTAAAAAATAAATAAACACTCCATGTAGTACTGGTACACATTATATATATTTTTTTATTCATAATACTCCACAATAACTGACCTTGCTTGACCAGTTTAAATACACTGGTTGAAAAAAAGCTTAATTTTCTCCGTCTGACACGCATTCAGTGCTTGAAAGGAACTCGTCCTATTTATTTATCAATGTAAATGGAAAAAAAGCTTTTTATTTCATTCATTAATTCTCAAGGATGTGTCTTCTTTCATTGCTACTGGGTTAGCGTTTTATTCAAAGCTTAAATGGATCATCTAATAATTAGTGAACCATCATAACAAGGAGTTTGTTTTATATTGAAAAAGAACATGCAGCGTTCACACTCGCCATATCGTCAGGGTTATTAATAAAAGAAGAGAGGTGTGTTAGCTAATTAAATGTATGATATTTATTCTTTACAGTGTTTTAAGGATTTGTTTTTGTGCATTCACAATGTCACTGCTTGCTAACTCACTATATTATATTTCACTGACCTCGTTATATGTAAATTACCACAAATTACCACACATGACCTTAAGGTTTGCTCTTGCAAACCCAGACTTAAAAAACATGTTTTTTTTTGCCTTTTATTGTACATTTAAAAAGTTGTGTAGTGAAAAAAACCTCTTTTTTCACCTTGTTGTCATAGTAACAGGTGAACGTGAAAGGTACGTCAAGGTCTGTTAAGCACAGCGATTTAAAACTTTTGAATTGTGATCATGAATGATGCACTTCCATTACATTTTTAAATGTAGATGTTTCTATTGAATTTTCACAGGCAATTTACACATTTAATGGGAATTTGAGTTATGAAAATTGCTTCAAAAATAGTTGCATATGTGTGAGCATTATGTGTGGTGTGTGTGTGTTTGGCATTGCAGAGTAAGAGTAGTTTATTCTTTCTGCCTGACCTGCTTTTTAAGGAGAGAATGAGAGATAGAAAACGAGAGGATGATTTCTCATTGTGGAAGCCGTACTTTACATATTAAGCATGTTACAAGCAAATCCTGACAAGTACACACAGACTGGAGGATTGTTTGACAGCAAATATTTGTTGTAAGCTTGAACCTGGATATTTCTGTCAAATGAAGTCACAGATACTGCAAGAACACTGCATAACTAAGTTCATGAGACCCAGGGCAATGCAGTCGCCTAACATTATCCAGGCACTACAAATAAATCTAGTCATATTGCTGTAATACAAAACATTCCATTGTGCTTATTCAAGTAAATTAAACATATCTAGGGTCCCATTGGCTGCAGTGACTTTATGATAGTAGTCACTCTCCTTCTGTAGGTGCTCAAAGACAAGAGTCAGACAGGGCTTAGAGACTCCACGGAGACCCATTCCAGTGTCTGAAATGGGGGTAAAGGAGAGCACAGAAAGTTCAACCCATCTTCAGTCTAATATCCCCATGTCTTTAATGCAGAGCAGTAGGCTGATTAATCATGTAATATCTAGACATGTTGAAACTATTATACCCATTTGACCTATAACAGGGTTGTCAGTTGCAAGGTATATACAGCTTTTTCTATTAAAGCTACACTGTGTTATTTTTACCCCCATCTAGCAGACCATCCAGTGAATATTAGTTTCTGTTCCTCTCAATTCCGATTTCGTTTTAACTCCTACGGTGGCCAATGTAGTCCAAGATTAACATGGCTTCCAGTTCGACCTCGTCCATGAGTGTTAACCGAAACGTAAATGCGAAATGCGAAGCTTTAATTAACGGGTATGTCCCTCTTTGGCTAATGTACATTCAAGATGGAGAGGCAACATGGCGACCGACATATTACTTGAACGAAGTAAATATACATTAATGAGCACACATATTTTTGAAAGAACTAAGTGTTTTTAGCTAAGAATAAACTAAAAGAGTTACACAGTGTAGCTTTAAGTGTGAAAGTTTTCTTTCTTTCTTTTTTTTTATATAGAGTGACACTGGGCCAGTTACATTTATAAAATGGCTCTCTGGAATATTCAACTCATTGGGAAAACATGCCCCGAACTACATTTTTGCAAAACTCGTTATTTTAAAAGTAATGGCTGTGCACTCTTCAGCACAGTGACCGTCTCTTGACTTAATATTTTAGTACAAGCAGGTGTGCTTGAGCTTTTGATAACCAGCTTGAAAATATGAAACATGTATAATGTAAATAGTTAAAATGATTACATTTTAAAATATAATTACTGCGTGAGTACCATATCTTACCACATATACATCTATATGAGGTGAATTATTGAATATAAAATGACATATGATATATTAGTAAATATATCATCACATATTTTTCAATATATGAAAAGTGGCAATTCCTTATAAATAATTCAATATATTGTAATATATGAACACAATAAAGAATTCTGTATATGTTATACCATAAAATCATTTGATATATGAATCATTCACAAATAAGGAAATATTTTCTCTGCTTTATTTCTCTGCTTGGTTGTTATTTTCAAAAGTGAAAGAGCATTTTATTGCATTTTATTCTTATTGGTCAACTGTGACATTTAGCAGTCTAAGTAACGGGCATTACTTTTGCTCTTTCAAACACAACTGGTGCCATTTGTCTTATTTAGTGGTCGTAGTGAAAATGTCAGATGACGTCAGTATTAGTATTACTGTAATACTCTGGCAGTTTACATCTTTTGTCTATTGATCTATTCTTGTACAGTGTAACAGGCTATTTTTATTTAGCCTCAAACTGTTCCAAACCTGTATGAATTTCTTTCTTCTGCTACACAAAAGATATTTTGAAGAATAGTTAATTGCCAAACAGTTGTTGAGCCCCAATAAATTCCATAGTATTACTATTATTATTACCCATATTCTTCTAAATGATTTCTGCAGAAGAATGCATACAGGTTTGGAACAACTTGAGGGTGAGTAAATGATGACAGAATTTTGGGCTAATATCACTTTAAGTTAATAAAGAAGATAATAAAATATCTTCAAGAAACCTATATTAAATGTACAGGTTTTTATTTAATTGGTGAGTAGAAACATGTACAGTTATTTAATATACAGCCAGCTAGGCATTTTTTCAAAAATAAACTTAATCAGGGCAAGTTGTCCACAGGGATTTATTTTTCAATAATGAGCGGTAATTACTGTACAATTTTTCATACCGTACATGTTCAGGCCTATTAGTTCCACATTATATTATGCTTTAGCTATTTGTGGATATAATAGTTGTTGTTTTTCCAGAGACATTCGTTTTGTTATTCTGGGTTAAAAAAGGTTGCTGGCCTACAGGTTTTGTAAACACATTTAGCAGATAGACAACACGCTTTAAGATATCATAAATAGGAACTTGCATAACCCGCTCCTCATTAAACATATTTTTTATGCTCAAGAAAAGATTCCAGGATGTTTTTCCAGGAAGTCTTAGCCTGTAGGTTAATGATTCTTGTTTGTCTGTGGGGTTATCGCTTTTCTTTCTGCTGACTGCATCCATATTGTTAAGCATGAACTGGAGACAGAGCTGAAGACCTTAATTAACTCGGCTCTAATTGTAGTGATTATTAGGACCTCAGGAGGAAGAGAAGAAAAAAAAGGAAAGAAACAAAAGCTCGAAATATTAATGTGACATGAAAAACGCCATATTGATAAATAAGTGAGAACTTTCACACTAAAAGTACTTTTAAACAGATTCATATAGTCATGCTATTTTTATGATCAGTAATGTGACAAATATGATAAAACGACAGTAATATTTGTATTGCTGGAATCAGTATGAATACTAACTGCAACTGTATATTAAAGGGGTTATACTGTATGTAGAATTCAGAAACCCTTGTTATTAGGGACACCACTGGCCATAAATGGGACTTTTCCACTACACAGTACCAGCTCGGCTTGACTCGACTCCGGTTGAAAGTTTGATCATAAAGAATATTTGAGACTATACATAGATTTGTCTGGTGTGAAAAAAAAATTCTTTTACTTTGCATGACACAGTACAGAATGACCCTTTCGCTGTTATCCTGAACATTGTATAAGCATTCATTTCATGTGTCATTGCACGGCAGAGAGGCTCTTGGAGCGCACGTAAACATACTTTTGATTTCACCCTGAAAAACGTCCCGAGTCCTTCGCGCAAATATCAATCTATAGGCTTTCAAAGACGACCTGCAGTATGAAGTTGGGGAAGGTCTCATTTTTAAGTTTTGTTGCAAGCTGTTAATTAAAAAGTTCTTACAGCCCCCATTTATTTATTTAGTACAAGATTTTATCTAAACTGACTTTTCATTATTGTTTCATTAAATAAGTCCCACATGACATTTCTCCTTAAAATGTGAAGTCTACAAGGTTTGTCCGCAGTATCCACTATAGTGGCAGATTGATCCCTTGACCTGATAAAGCACTCTCTTCTGTTATGTCTGCTATGTCTTTAATGAGTCTCATATTTCTATATCAAGTTGGCATTTCCCTGCAGGACATGTGTGATCTTCTGTCCACCCTTGTGTGTGTGTGTGTGTGTCTGTGTGCGGTCAATTACATCTTGGCTCCCGATTTGCAGGAGGCCAAAAAAAGAGGCTGAAAGACCAACTAAAAGGCTTTCTTAAGAAGTGTGTGATAAAGCCCACATCCCTGGGAACTAGTGCAGTCAATCACAAGCTCTGGTAGCTAATTTGAACTGAACATCGCCATGACTAAAAGACATCAGAGAAAGCAGGCCATGCTTGTTTCTGCCCCCTTAAGATCAGGAGAAACTTGTATATGCCCTGCCTGTAAAAGATAGTGTGTATCCCACACCGGACTATACAGTCATCAAAGAACCCGCAAATTATAGGAGAAGTCATCATTGGACGACAATGGACTTCCTAGAAGTGTGTGTGTCTCACTGAACCCTGTTGATCTTTAACTCAGAGAGGCTTGAGTAGCAGCCTAATCAATTTAGAGCATGCTGTGCATATCAGAGGACAGAGAGAATAATAGAAATAAAAAGGGGAAGAAAATGGTGAGATTAGGAAACAATTTGCTTTAAAAGTTGGAAGACAGACATAATTAATTAGTGCCTGTTATTTGCCAGGATTGACAATGTAGGTGAAAACTACATTTAACCTCAATTAAATCCACACTGTAAGAAAGTGAATAGTTTGGAAAATTGTATGTCAACATAAAATGGCACTCAAAGCCAATTTTACTTCTTTAATTTCTTTAATGTGACATTTCTGAGTGAGCTACAATACCCAGCAATAATATATATATATATATATAAATATATATATATATACAGTATATATATATATACAGTATACTGTATAATAAAAAGATTTTATCTACACAAATTGACTTTTGAAGAGGCCTTTTGATCTGAATTTGTAGACTGAAATTTAAGTGCACTTTTGAGAGCAACGTAATTCTGTTTGGTGCTGCAAGTGGGCATAAATGACACACTTCAGCTTTAAGTGATCTAGTCTATATGGACATCCTTGTTATCAATCCGTTCCACTGTGATAATCCATTCTCTATCACCAACAACTCCCAAGCCTTATTTAGAGCATGACTGAGCATCTGCTTGACCTGACTGAAACTCCGGAGATTTGCATTAATCTTCTCTCTCGTAATTTTTAATAACCCTTGCGATTACATTCTCTCTCTACTCATTAATGATCTAATATTTCCAAATATTATGCTGCGAAATGTAAACTGTGGCTGGAAGACACATTTTTATTGCGCGTAGATTTACTGTTGCATCCGTTCTGTGGCCATTACCCTTTGTTTGTTTATATGAAGACAAGTGAGCCATTCTGCTGTCTGTCTGCAGGGTTTCCATGGAAACAGCATTTGGAAATGAAAAGTTATTGCGCTTTGTTTTTTTTTTTTATATATATATATAAATTGAAGAATTTCATTAAATCACCTACAGATGTAATGTCACAAATTACAAGCTTGTCAGGTTCTAACTTGTTTTTTCCCCCCACAAACCCAAATTGTCGAAAGGGACTGGAAACGAGTGATAAGGGTAAAGCAAACACATGGGAAACGGGTGATTGGGTGAGTATATAGTTGAGATGTCCACAGGGTCATGTGAGATACATGTAGCAAAGAAGCAGGCAGACAGTTGTTTGCTTTTAGGCTTGCGTTACATCAAACGTGGCTCTCGCTGCTTTGAAGTGTCAGACTTTAACCAATGGCACCCTTCTGCCCTTAAACATTCAGACAGCAGCACTTTGCAGTCTCTTCCTCCTCCCATTCTCTTCATCCTTTCGCTCCCTCTATCTTCTGTTATGCGTTTCATAATTTCGTGTCACTCTCATAAATGGACCATCACTCTTTACAGATGTTTTATGTATGAGTAGGCCGATAACATCACAGGATGGTGCACTTTTACGATGGTCTCATCTCTTGGCAGAAACGTTTACATTTATGCATGTGAAAGAGGCTTTTATTCAAAGTGACTAACAGGACAGTATATCTTTCAGTTTATACAGTAAAGCTATGGAGTCTGAAGATGTTGATTATACAGTAGTGCATAAAGTCATATTTAATGGTACTTTTTGTCCTTTGGAGCTTGACTGGTCACTATACGCTTCCACTATATAGAATGAAAAGATTTTTCTTTGTATTCCACTGAGAAAGAAAGTCATGGTTTGTAAGGAGGGCAAGTAAATGATGACAGAATGTTAATTTTGGGTCTTAAATAAAGCTTAAACTCACTAACCCCTTCAGAGTGAGGTGAATAGGACCTGCTTTGACATGCAATTTTGTGGTTCGATATCAGTTTCCCCACTACCCACCTTTCAGTGGACAGAATGGACTACTGACAAATGGACTGAACTGAGTAAGAACTGACCTCTTTTTGTTGCTAACTACAATGAGACTCAGTTCTCTGAATAGTCTATTTATTCCACCAGGAATGCCAGAAGAGGATGGTTCTCCTTTTTGAATTTTTCTTTTCTTTTCTTTTCTTTGCACCTGGAAAGTATTTCCTTGAATTGGAAATTATTTAGGCAACCTGTTATGTTAAAACGTTGTATCTAACTGAATAATGTTAATGCACATTTTTCCCTCTGTTGACAACTGCTATCTCTTTCTTAAGAGGAATCCCACTGTGAATTTTCTCTACTGACATTAACAGCTACGTGAATAGGCATCTGACTCTTTCTAAGTCTCACTTGTTATTTTGGAGGATGTTTTATTGAATTATTTTCGGTTATAATCAACCTTTTTGCAACCCTTTTAGGACTCACTGTAATTATTTAATTGGCAAATCAAATTCTAAAGAATGACAACATATTTTATATACAGTATTGATATTTATGCAATTTTATTGGTATTGACTCAATTGGTATAAACCATAGACTGTAAAAAACATGGACATAGCGTCTGTGACGTCACCCATCAACTTTCTGAATAATGGTTTTGCGGACGTTTATGGGGGGTATGGGCGGAGCCATCTTTTTAAAAAATCTTGAGAAATCATAACCCCGCCCACTTTCTGGGCAATCCATATATGGGTAAAGGGGCGGGGCTTTGTGAGAGACTGAGCCGGTGGACGTGCTTCTTCAGCCATGCAGCTTCAGCTTATATTACATTTATTCATTTGGCAGACGCATTTTCAGTGTTTCAAATGTCAGTTATAACCGGTTATAACCGCTATAGGCGTAATTTGCGGCGTGGTGGGTCCCCACCACTTTTTGCAAGGGTCAATATTGTCCCCACCAATTTTGAACTCTGACGCATGCTTTAATCCATTGCGGAGACTCTCTATTCGTTCCGGTGAAATCACAAAGTGAAATGCACACAAACATGTCCCTGCTTGATATACAACCACTGATAAACATAATTGGTTTTAATAAGAGAGAAAAGCGAGGTGATTTAATGCTAACTGTTGCAGTGCTGCTGCCCACAAAAATGTATGCTTAATAGTGCTAACTACATGAAATAGTAGTGGAATGTTACTTACCAGAAAAAATGTCGCGAAGTACTCCTACAGTGTTGGGTAAGTGCAGTTTATAGCAGAGCAACCCATTTTATGTACAATATTTCAATACAAATGCTCAGAAAGAATAAAGAGCATGGCAATGCTAATGGATACATAACACAGTATAAAACCCCAAGGTTGAGGTTAAACCCCAAACTTCTTTTGTTCTTAGAAGGAAACGCTATAGATCCCACCCAGATCTCTGACCAATGAATACTTCAACTAATCTCGCTCAGCATTCAGGGGTGGCCAACTGATATACACAGCCTCATTAATTACTCTAACCAGCTGGGTAATTACCACAGCCATAAAGACATCAATCATGCCTAAACTGGACTTAATGCAGAGAACTACAGACACGAGCCTATATCTCACACCACGGATGTGAGTTCATACATTATTTAAAGTGTCCAAGAGGGGGTGTATTTTTCACACTTAGGTTAAAGGTTGTGAAATTGAATAGAAAAGCTCACCCATAATTTAATGCATAATTATGTATCAACCCTTATAAAACGTTTAAAATCAATCACATATTTGAAATTCTGAGCATGCCACACTGCAGGCATGCCATCAAACTCGGGCCTAACAAAATTGCTGACAAGTTCTCAGCGTGGACTTCTGTGAAAAGATTGGGATGCATATTTGCAGTGGAGAGAAACGATCATATTAATGATGCTTATAATTTATGAATCTGTTTACTGACAGAACCCCTTTAGGAGAGAGAGAGAGCTTAAGCAAAACACGGAACACATTTGTTACAAATTAGCAGAAAACATCAAACATGCATCATCAGCAGAGTTGTCCCCTGCTTTAGGCCAAAACTTAAAGCTCACTCAACCTATTCTGCTGGGGAATATCATTTATTAAGAAACCGCTACGTGTGGCATATTAATTGAACATAGAGGATGAATTACTATATATTTGTATATAAGTGTATAGGATGACGGAGAGGAATTATAACCGAACAAAGTCTTATTAATCATGGTACATTTTTTAGTTTTTTTTTTTTTAATCTCATTTTAGTTCATGTCGGTCAGTTTGTCATTTGTCCTGGTCATTTTCAGACAAGTTAAAACAAAGTCTGGAACATCTATAGCAATTAATAAAAATGTCAATGCAGTTTGCCATGTGGTCTGGCATCTATACAAAATGTACTCTAGTTTTTAGGCTATTTCTAATATTTCTCCATGTTCCAAGCTCAGTCCATCTATACTGTATGTAATATTCTCAGATGTGAAGTAGAATTTATTTTTCCCAACTGTTTCTTTTCAGCATATACAGCCACAGGGCTTTTGTTTTTATTTTTCATTAGCATATGGAGTTACATTAACTTTTTTTTTTTCCAAGTAAACGTATTACACTATCTTTCCTTTCGCAGCAGAAGTATTTTGATATGGTGACCTAATTTCAGTCACAGCCAGGGAAATGTCTAATCAAATATCAATGAAACAACAAAAATAGAAGATCATTGTCTAAAATTGTCACTCTTTGGAGATATTTGGGTATTGTGCATCATTGCTGGCTTTATGTTATTGGGTGTTTTTAACAAAACGTTTAGGGACTTTACGATGCAGTATTAACCCTTGTGCTCTGTTGAAAACCCTGTAACACCTTCTGTGTTCCTGGTCAAAAATGACCAGCCTTTTACAAATTGCCTGTAAATTGATTGCTATAAAATCACAGAATATTGAATTCAATCATTTTATCAACTTGTATACTTTCAATAAGACATGTTTGGCCATTCTTGGTTTTGTCTATCCTCATTGATCTGAGGATAAAGTTCATCTCTGTGAAAAATAAAGGATTTAATACCTAAGATATTTCCTTAAGATAAAAGCATTTCAAAACAAACTTCCTGATTGTTAAAGTACACGAGTGTGATAAATTGTACCGGTAGTTTTTGACTGGGAATACCACATTTTTTAAGAAATTGGGGGTGGGAAATCAATTGGGGGGTGGGAAGTAGTTACCCTGGGTGAGTAAAGGGAGTAGGTTTTAGTTCAATGCATTATGTTAACCAGCATTTTCTGAAAACCCTCAGGGTGAGGGTTAATCTTAAATTCAGTAAACATTTATTCAGTGAACAATTAGAAAGTTTTCTGGTTCACTAAAAAGAAACAAATAATTAAGTCACGGATCATGGACTACGCATTGTTTTTGATTCTCTAAAAAGAAACTGACGCAAGTAGTTGCTCGTGAATTGGACAACGCGTTCTCATCCTAGGGCGTCATATAGTGACACTTTTGAAATTTCATCTACTGTAAATCCAACGCACATGGCACCCTTTAGCGTCAATATAACACGCACAGAGCTTTGTTTGGTTATGGTAGGTTTAGTTCTGGGGTAGGTTTAGGGTTAAACCACTAGGAGGCGCCTTCTGTCCCATATATATCTGCGTCTCATATTGACGCTAAAGGGTGCCATGTGCGTTGGTTGTAGACGAAATGTCGAAAGCGTCAGTATATGACCCCTTGGGATGAGAACTGGCTGGGGCGTGGGAGGAAAACTCAATGGATCAAGAGATGTTTCATTAACATTGTTTTGTGACTGTCTTTTATCCTGTTATGACACTAAATTCACAGTGAAAGAAACCATCGAGTTGAGTGACCATCTGAGTAACAATGCGCGTGTGCGAGAATAACTTTAAAGGGGTGGTTTACTGCTTTTTTCTTTGCATGACTGTGTTAATGGGGTGTAATATAACATTTATTCGTTTTTTTCTTTTTTTAAAAGTCTTATTTTTCATAAATTTCACCTTTATTGTAAGCCACTTTCTCCTCTGTCATTTGAACCATAGATATCCATATAAAGGCTAGATGTCTCACGCGGAGTCTTTATCGTCATCACTGGCGGCCATCTTGTCACAGGCAGGCTTTCTGGGGGGCTCTGTGGGATCTGATGTTAGGTGAGTGATCAGCACGAACACAAATACTCTTATCTCGTTGAAATCTTGACGGATTTAACGTTTGGTTTCTTACAAATGATACAATGGCTGTAATTCTGGATGATTATTTATTCAACCCTTTGTAGTCCCATTCGAGTAGTTTTTGTAGGCATTAAACTTCCTGATTTTTAAAAGATGATATCTTTGCTTACTTTGAACTTTCAGCGCTGCAACTTTGCAGATACTTTTCATGCACCAACAGCAACATTACACTATTTAAAATGAAAAAAGTGAAATCACAATCAACCACCCCTTTAATCCGCATTATTGCAAAATAACGTTCAGGAAGAAGAGAGCACGTGTATATAAAAAAAATGCTGTTTCTCACATGATTGCCAGGATATATTTACTTTCATCTATCCCATCAAACCCACTTTGCACTTTAGCTTTTAGTGCCAGAGGCTCTAAAGGTTGCCTTACAGATCAGAGCTCAAAGGTTTAACACATGTCTTTCTCTCCTGGATATGCCCTCGGGTACGTTAGTGCTAGCTCTATTCTAATTTTCAGCTTTTGAACCCAAACATGCTCCCAAATTTAGATTTGTGAGCCGGAGGACTCTGACCTTGTGTTTCTAAATCAGGATTCCAAAAATCTGCAGTGCTCTGAGACCCAATTCTGCCATGAAACACTCCACAAAACACCTGCCCGACCTGTTCCTGTTCAAACGCCTGCTGCCAGGGTAAGGGCACACACTTCTGTATGACTGTTTTATATGGAGAATTGGAATCTTAAAACAAAGTAGTTGTGAAATTGGACACAGTAGAAGATAAGCATCGCTTCAAGACAGACATATAAGTGGAACAATGTGTGTCTGTGCATGAATGTGTGAACTGGAGTACATTTTAGGTGCTTAAATGACAACATTGCTTTCTCATTGCATTTTCCGCCTAACTTAAATCTAAATGGCATCTATTAAGCTTTTTCACACTCAAGCATTAGTCATTTCAGCTGTGAGTCCCTTACAAATGTAAATTCTCTCTGCTGAAAAGACCAACTTAGACCTAGAAGCATTTAAGCCAGTTAGTGCTGATTTTGTACTGATCTAGCTTCTTTGTCAAGCTGCCCAATTGCTAGTTAAGCTACATATAATACATGATAGGGACACCAGTACGATGTTCAGGACCAGCAACATATTCTGTTCATGCAGGCTGCATAGATCTTTTTGTTTCTTAATGTATAACCAAGCTCCTCCAAATCTCACTGAAGCACAGGGAGGTCAAAGGTCAGCTCCCCTGTAAGTAGATATGGCATTTAAGAGTTAAATGACAAGTAAATAATTCATGCAACATGCCATGGTTCCTGGGCGTGCTCTGAGGCAACTTGTCTACTGTATAATTTATATTGTTAGGCCTTTTATCAAGAGAAATATCAAATATTCATCTTTGCTGGAGACCACACCACCCCAGAGTTTCTGATCAGAGCTGCAGCACCACATAGAGTCTGACAGCTTCTAGAACACCAACATGTATTAAAAGACACATCAGCCACTGGATTATTGATGTTTAACAGGGAGGAAAGTTGCAACCGTTTGGGGATTCAAATGGCAATCCCCCCTTTAAAGGCTGTCTTCCCTTTTGCTGAATGGATAAATAATGCTTTCACAGACCTCATAAATATCTGGGATTACTCAGGTAACTCTGAACTTCTCCCAAAGTCCCAATTTTAAAGTATCAGAAAGAATGGTAACACTTAACTACATTAGTTAACATGAACTAATAATGAACTGCACTTCTACAGCATTTATTCATCTTAGTTAAATGTGTAGATTTTTACTTAAAAAAAAATCTTTAAGATAGAGTCTTCATTTGTACATTTCCAACCATAATGTTGTAGCAAATGCAACATATAATAATATACATAAAATGTATTAAGGGGGCCGAAGGCCAATTTAGCTCAAAGGGAAATGATTCATTGATTTGCAATGAATCTATGGAACCGAATCACTGAACCGAGCAAATGACTCGCTTAGAATTCATTTGAACGGGCCATAATTATAACCAAATCTATAGTGAAACACTATGTCTTCTTAGCAAGGTAACTTTAAATCGAACAGTACAAGACATTAAATGTGCAAACACGACACAAGAAGATTTATCTTTTCAAATATATGGACAAGACTTTATTAGCTATTCTAAGCACAAAACTAAGGTCTAAACATAATCACGCACACGCACACATTCATACAGTCGCGAAAGGGAAAGAGTGAGTTGGAAAGAGTGAGAGAAAGTTTCAACTTTCTATATGCACGTAAGACATCACCTGAAAGGACCACCAAGCATTAATTTGAACCTTCATTTCTTAGAGAGGTTATTCAATTAACATTAAAGCACCAGTTCAGTTAGAGCCTGGAGTACTTGCGCTTTGTAGTGGCTGAGGGAATTCCCTTTGTCTGCGTCGCGTCGAAGGGGGGTTTCCCGGCCGGGTCCGTTGCGTGGTTTGTTGTCTTTGAAGTGCAGGGATGGAAGTTTCGCCGCTGGTCACGTGTGATTAGCAAGCGAATGAGAGTCTTTTCCAGTTCGAAGCGCGTTGCAAAGTTAACTTTGAAACGAAACTTTTACGAAAAAGGAAATAAAGGAAAGAAATGAAAGTAAGACGAGTCGGATGGTTGACTGAGCTGAATTGTAACCCTGATCTTGATGGGTTATTCGTGTGCGGGTCGAATTTGGTCTAGTCGATGTAGAAGCATGCGAAAACGTTCTTTGTTTCAGAGATAAGCACGAACAGAACACTCTCTTGCTGGTTTTAGAGAGAGGCACTAACTTAACAGTTACAGAACTGAACGAACTGAACTGAACACAAACAAAAAGAAAGAACATAACAAAAACATGAGGTCTTGTTCCTTTGTTCGGATCTTTAACTTAAACTCTAGTCCAACCTCCAAGAAACTTCAGGCCAATGGGTAATGGCATGATCTCAGGAGGTGGATCTACTTCTTTACTTATCATAATTTATGCATGGTCTGTGAGCTGGTCTCCAGCACTTAGCAGAGGCAAAAGACCATAGTTTAAACCTTATGATTATTATAATCATAAAACAAAACCTTTTACGCAGATTTCAATCAAGCCATCTTTTGAATTAGGAGAATACGGTTCGTTTAAGAGCAAACGAGGCATTCACACTTCTAATGGTTGTATAACAATTACAAGAGTTAATAGTTAACAACAATTACATGGTTATTATGTGATCTAAGCATAATAACACATGAAGTGTAGGAACAACAACAATTATGATTGGTTATAGGTCCAAGAATTGTTCTGTGGTGAGTTTATATGATTTTATGTGTGAGATCTCCGATCTCAACAGTGAGGTTACTGCGAGTTCAACTCGTAAGGGGGGCGAGGAGATCTGTTCTGTGGAACATCTCTTTCAGGGGATGAAAGGGGTCTTGGTTGTGAGCCTCTCGTTCCACCATTTTGGAGTTGACCTGTCTCAGTAAAACACCAACCTATTGACATGTTTCTTCCTGTGGCATTCTGTTGCTATCTGCAGGACCATAAAAGTCTTCGGAGGGGGGGGGGGGTTTATTGTCCCCCAAAACAAACTCTTGGCGCCGTTCTGTGACTCTGGAATGTGGGCTCCAGAACTTGGGAGTGTTGAAGCCATGTGAATTAATCCCATGAGAGATTAATTTGATTAAGTTGTGTTTGATTCGCCTTGATTCTCTACAATGTAATAAAAAAGAATGACACCTTGACTGTCCACCACGGTTGCCTCTATCAGCCTGTAGTAATATTTTGACCTTTTTAAATATTTTTATTTGAATAATTTTCTTCATCAAATTTCAAAATTATTAATTTGATAATTTAATCAGCATATATAATCAGTTTGATTGGGTGAAGGTGAGGACCCCTCCAGCAACCTAGTTTTCCCAGGAGGTCTCCTATCCAGGTACTGACCAGGCTCAACCCTGCTTGACTTCAGTTGGCAACCAGTCATGGGCTACAGGTTGATATGGCTGCTTAAGTTGAAAGTAGGTGTTGTTGTTGTCCAATACTGAGAGATGTGATTATAGTAGATACAGTGCTGTATGCTAAACAGCTCTTTCCACACAGCAATGTTTAGCATTCTCTCCCCTGGGGTCTCTGGACAGAGAAAGGTGTTCAGAAACAAATTTTCAAAAGATCACACACTCCTGTAGCTCAATACGCTGTCTGAAAGCAGAGTAAGAATAGGGCATAGGGAAGTGTTTCTTGCACATAGGGATTGGGACTGATTTATTTAGGCTAGTCTTAAAGAGGCTATATGCAGCTTTTCCCCCAAAATAAACATAACAATAGCCTAATTATTTTACCATTTATGACCCAAACATCTCCTGATGAGCATACTGACACCTTGTCCGCTCACAGTGGGTGCACCTATAAGCCTGTATCCTATTTTTCCTATTTTCTGTCGGGTTGGACTTTTCCCGCGCTGTCTGCGGATGTGACGTCAAGCGCGTTCATGTTACGTATTTTCTGCAAAGCATCCAAGCGGCGCTACATTTGAAAAAATTCCGTTTGCGCACTGCGAGAGCGAGCAGAAAGGAAGAGCAGTTCTGTTTTTTGGCCACAGGTGTCAGTCGCGAGTTTAAATTTCAGGAAAATGCATGTAGCCTCTTTAATGATGGCATTGGAGTTAAGCTGAGTCATAGCTATCATTTAAGGTGTGGACTTTTGCCTTGGCAATTGTTGAGGAGTTGTCAAGACATTAGGATGTGTTATAATGAGAGGTGATTCTGTGTTAGAAATTGTTATTATTGGTGTTTTGTTGTGTGGTCATTGCAGGTCCTATCAGTGCCGCAAAGTAACAGCACATGGCTCCAGTCTATTGCTTTTCCGCAGCTGGCAAAAAGGTTTGGGTTTATTCATTTGTTTTGGTTTAATAAAAGAATACATATACATTTATATCATGTTAAGGGTGTTACCAGAATATAGAAAGTAAATAAATACCGTAAGATGATCTGATTAGTGGCTTCTGTCAGCTACGTAACTGAACTGCCAATGATACTGAACAGGCAAGCTGAGCACTTTCAAACTGCTAAGAGCATATCTCTCCGTAGCACCCAAAAAGTAAAGTGGAGAAAATGTCTGTGTTGGGATGGATCCTTATTGATTGCAATAAGCATGGCAAATGACCCCTTAGGTATTTTTAGACGCCGACCATATGACTGAGAAGGAAGCAGCCACTGATTTCCATGAATGAAGAATGAGTGGCTTTTTAAAGCCTTAAGATGGATGTGTGCTTCAGGGTGGGTTGGTAATTACTTCTGCAAAGGGTCTGGACTGAAGGGCTCAGTGATTGAATTGTTTGCTGACGGAACGGCCTCTGCCATCTTTAACTTAAAGAGCAAAATGCCATAAATCATGTGCTCACATCCCAGTTGCCTCCCACGACACTCCTAATTTCTTTTGCCTCGCTTTTATTTCCTTAAAAATTTCTCACCACATAAATTAACGTGCAGCGTGAAGGAGATGAGAGGGACGTTAACGGTCGTTCCAGGCATTTGCCAATACTTAGCTAAAAAAAAGTGGCAGTCGATCTAATAAAAGATTAAATATAATTTAATTGATCACGCTGTGACTAAATTGATAATTTAAGTCATGAGCTTAACTGATACACGTTGGTTGTGAGTGACCCTCAGGCCTCACCTGGAAAGTTTGCTTTTGATGGAAAGCTCTTAGAAGACCAAGGCCATTACAGTAGTTTCTAATTTAAACGGAAAGGCCTCGAATAAATGTACTATGAGTGTTTCATATTTTATTCATTTTTCTCACTGATGCTACGACAACATCGGAGAGTAGAATGTGCTGTAGTAGGAGTGGGTTGTCAACAAGAGCACTTAGAGTCACAATCTCAATGGATGTGGTGTAACTGCAAAGACCTCTTGATGGAATCCCTCACACCAGGAAACCATATAAAAAGTTAAGTTAATGAAGTGCAATAACTCTAGTCAGAAAATCAGTTATTTAGTGCAAAATATATCGGTGGAACATACAGTATGTCATTTATTTAATGAGAAAAAAGTATCTATGGAAGAAAATATTTAGCATATAAAACCATTATTACATTAGTAGAAATTATGTGATAAATTTGAAGAGTTCAATATTTGAATTAAAGTGATGTCACCAATAAAGGTGGTTCACCCAAAATTGATTGACCCTCATGTTGTTCCAAACCTGTCTGAATGGAATATTAAATGGTGCAAGTCAGTGGGTCTAATATTTTGATTTGGTTTTGTTTTGTCTTAATTTCTGTTGTTTGGAACATTTTTTTTTTGTTTTTCCACAGAAGAAAGACAGTCATACAGGTTTGGAATGACTTGAAGATGAGTAAATTGACACAATTTTCATTTTAGGGTAAACTGAATAAACAAGCAGATTTAAAAAACTTGCCCATCACTGTCAGTAAATGTGGAGCAGAATGCCACGCAAAGCAAATCAAATATATTTAAGTCTTTATTTATCTTTATTTTTTGAGCCTATAAACAAAACCACAAACTAGCATGCAAATTTACACATTATCAAAACCTCTCGATGCCTTAAAGGGTCACAAAACCCCGTTTCAGCAGTCAGTTCTCATCACATTTTTAAAAAATGCTGTTTTTCAAAGGGGATGAGGGAAGACTGACTTTTGAGACAGACAGTTTTATTTCACTCTCATTAAAAGCATCAAAGCTTCCCACAAATGCATGCTGCTAATTACCATACAAGCAACACAACATGCACATGGTTTTGTAAGCTCAATGTAATTTACACAAATACACACACCCTGTGACAGCTATAATCTAATGCACAAATAAATGCACAACCAGTCACTTTTGTTCTCTGCGTTGAAAATATATAGTATGTGAGACTTATTCTTTAATAAAGTTTGAGACTTATTATTTTGCTGCGTTTTCATAAGCTGTTTGATTGGTTAAAGGGTCGTAAAGACTGGTTACACTCACAGTGTGGATCCTGTTTGTGTTGAAGACTCAGGATCTATTGAAGAGAACTTATGCGTCGCAGAAACTCTTACTAAGCAAAAACAAACACCTGTTTTTGATCCATTAATGCATCTCTCACTTACTGTATCTCACTGTTTGAATTAAATGAAGCATCTTCTCATGGTATAAGGACACACAGTCTCATGAATAATTATGAAACACAGATGAGTCACCGCTGTACAAAAAAACATCACATCCTGTGACGTTGACCCAAAGACAAATTTAAACCCGGAAGTTGAAAATAAAGCAAAAAGGTTTCCAAAGTTTCTCAAAAAATCTAAACTAACGGATGGTAGCGTTGACTTCTGTGATGTTCAACTCTCATAACTGATAAAATCTCGGAAAATTTGGTCTCGTTTTTGGTTTTGGAATTTGATATTTTTCGAGATTTGACATTAAGATTTCCATTGTAAGTAATCCAGTCATACTATTAAATGGTCGTGCAACACTCTTTTTCCCCTGAGATGAGAGAAATCCGCTATTTACCTTTTTACCTTTTTACCTATTTACCTTTACCTTTACCTAAGGGGGGGGGGGGGATTTCTGTAAAGACTACAAGCACTAGTTCCCACCCTTTCAAACCCGCCCATAGGGGGTTAACTAATCTGCGGGCATCAGGGAGCCATTAACAATATGCGGTAGACTCCCGGAACGTCTGATAGCGAGGAGATTAATGAAGATGCCGAGGACAAAACTCTCCAAGGTTTGGCTGCATTTCACGTGTAAAATTACACGTCAGATTGCCGATTGTCTGAAGCCCATATAGAATCACACCAATCCATTGACTGATGGCGCGGGCGCCGCCTTGATGCTCTTACGTCATCATATTATATTAGCGCTCATTATCTTATTTCATTGTGCGAAATGATTTCCGGGCAGTAGCATAGAGTGGAGCTCAGCTCTAGTCTACATTGATTGGCGGAGTAGTGGGAGTGGCCTGCGGAGCTGAGCATTGCAATGCATTATGGGGATTGTTGTCTACAATCCATAAGCATTAAAAAGTCATTTTCTGCCTTTTAACGGCCAAAGACCCAAATTAGAAATTTATGACACTATTCTACTACATATATGATCTACTTTCAATACATATTCATGTCTCCACCGGTCTCAACCAGTGCAGGCAGCGCTGATGCTATCATGCGAATGTTGCTTTTAGCTTGCTCGCATGTCACAGGCCTCTCTCCTATTTCTGCATAACTACAGTGACTAAAATAAACTCCAGTTCCCTCTGGCATGAACTGGGACAGAGCCAGCCTCTTCCTTTTTCACTGCACTGAACATTAATCTATTCTACACAGCCGTGTCAGGCGCTAGTTAACTTACACTCGCTTCAGCCACACGGGTTTGGAGAGGATGCCCACTCTCTGGCCTCTCAAGGCGTTTAAAAGTTTACAAAGGAATACAGCTGAATTATTTAGCCCTCGTTTGTCTGTAAAAATGGAAACAGATGTTAACCATTTAACTTTAAAAGCTGTTTCGTTTTAGCCTGGTTAAAAACCAGACCATTCTCAGTTGACTGGGTTATGGTCTGGCAAAACTTCATAGACAAATCATTTCCAAAGAATGGACGTAGCTCAAATGCCTCTGGGCGCAACTGGATAGACCTAAAATCAATCAGAGCAATGAAGGAGATGACGTATGCAGAGTGATGTTCATCTGAGCAGACACTGATTGGCTAATTGCTCTACGTTTATTTACAATTAACAGCAAGACTAGACTTAACTAGAAGTGAATGTGCCTTCCATTAAATAAATCACACACAGTTAACAAAACCTTAACATAAAAACACAGACATCTCCCGAATCATCTCCAGCAGTAGCAGACTCTGAAGCACCACTAACTCCGCCTCCATTTCCCTCGTAAGCTGATATTAGTATTTAAACATTGTCTCTGATACATTTTTTTGTGAAAAAAAAAATATTTTTATAACATGGTTTTGGCGGCTATAGAGTTCAAATGACGTGTTCAACTATATAGAGCATTTCACAAGATGTAAACAACACTGGTCCAGAAGCACTTCCTGTTTCAGTTTGTAACTGTTTTCTTTATTTTACATGTAAAGAAAACATCTTAAAGATGTTTGTTTAACTTTTTGATTCAGTTTTAAATGTTCTGTTGGTTGTATTTTATCCCAGCTTTTATGTAGTGTTAAAAAACTGAAACAGGAAGTGCTTCTGGACCAGTGTTGTTTACATCTTGTGAAATGGTCTATAACTGTCACACCCATAGTTTCACTGTGGCATCCATCTTTGCAAATGTACAAAATCTGCTTTACCGTCGCTGTGCTGTCGTCATCGTGTAAAGCCTGCCCCAACGTTTCTGATTGGTGCCGTGATTTCAGCGGATTAGAAATGGCTTGAATGAACTCTTTGTCAGACTAACTTGCAGAGCAAAACTAAATTTGCTAGAAGTTGTTTTCCCAGTTTCGTTCAAAGCTTGAGTGTCACTTTGCGGCGGTTAAATACTTTCTGAAGGGTGATGGGTGGAGCAAGCATGCTTTGTGATGTCATAACAATATGGATTAACTCATTAAAATGAATTGGGTGATTTCCTATTAACTTTTTATTATTTATTGAACTGTTATTTAAAATCAATATCACAATCACAAAAAAAACAGCTTGTGTTGTACTGATAAACTATATGATATATACTATAATAAATAAGACAAAAACCCTTTTGCCCTCATATCTTGAATTTTAGTGCCATTTTAACTGCATTCTAAGTGCAAAGTTTTGAAAATAAAAATGTGTAAATAAAGCTCTGTTAAAAACTATACATTGTAAGTGTGTTCCATCGGACGTTCTATGGACACGCACTTATGGACTTGAACACTCAAATACAGGAAATACGTCATGTACATAGACAAGTGGTCTAGTGCAAAACAGCTCATATGAAAGATATTTTGAAGAATGCTGGTAACCAGACTATGGAAGTCAGTGGGGTCCATCAACTGTCCGGTTACCGACATTCTTCATGGAACACCATGAGTAAATGATGACTATTTCCATTTTTGGGTGAACTATTCCTTTAATTTTGACTAAAGATATTTATGTCCACACAACATTTAAATTACAGATATATTATTATTACCGGTAATAGGATGCTCATAAAATATTTCATATCTGCTGACTGATGATTGCTATAATGAACAAATAATAACAAAAAACAAATTAGGCATCCCACAAAAGAAATGAAAACTCATGCCTAATTTGAGTTCTTTGTAATGCATATCCCAGTCCCAAGCTATTTCATGGAGTGGTGGGGACCGAATCATCCATGGCGAAAAAGTCCGTAAATGATGCCTATGATTCACAGTTAAAATTAGAGAACGCTTGCACTTTCCTCTTCCGTTTGACACTTTCATGTCAGTCAGTGTGTGAGAGGACTTGAGTGAGTCCACACTCTCAAAATGCTATGGATACTGATTCTGCAGCGCTCAGAGGCTGACAACCCGTGGAGATAGAATATAGTCCTGTAAGCTCGTTCAGTTGAGGGAAATGGAGACTCGGAGGTTGCATTACTGTGTGTCAGCGTTACGTAAGACTTGATTATCACATCTGCGTCTTTGCCTGCCTAAGTTTTCCAATCACTGCACACACAAGTCTCAACCATTTAGTACTGTTACACAAGGGATGGGATGCCAAAACTGTATCTCTTCAATAAAAACCCTTTAATATTGTGTATAACACACACATATATCAGTGAGATAACAGATGAAATTGAAATGTCAAATACACAGTCAAGAGTGTGTATTGGGATGTTCAAAAATACATTTTGCCTTGATTTCCTCTCTGCTGTCACAGTTTTCCAGCTTACGGAGTGTGTGTGTGTGAGCGTGGGTGAGAGCGTGTATGCGTATGTATCATCACATGCCTATGTGCAGGCACACAAGCACCAGAACGAAGCGATTTCCGTAGAGAGAGAGAGAGAGATAGAAAGAGAGACTCAGAGGAAGCAGTACGGGTCTGCAGCCACATATGGGCCTTCTTAAGGGATTTTCCTTTTCCCTCCCCTGACTGCGCGGGCTCTGCCTGTCTCTGAAAAGCCTGCTTAAAGTCTTTAATTATATTATATAAGCCAAAAGATCAAGGAAGCGTATTGAGAGTGTCCTCTGGAGCACATCACTTTGTGTGGGGGGATTTCGGAGCTCTCGTTCTCAGCCCTTCATCATGAGTGCTAACTCTCTTTATTCGTTCTGCCTCTCCTGCCATTATGTCTTCCACCTCCAAATGAGCATGTGTCAGTCTCCCTTCAAACCCAAGATATACCGTGCAGATTACAAGAATCAATGATCTGGGAATCACTGAATCACTGTACTTAATGCTCAGTGGCATGTCGGATCAGATCTCCCAAAATTCTGACATCTTGGCTCAAGCTCTATACAACTTGACATTTTGTGCCTTGATATGACGGCATCAGTACGTAGGGTTATGCTGCCCAGTAAATAAAATATTGGTCTGCCATAAGTTATTTCAGAATTAACTCTGATGGAGGTCTGAGAGATCCCAAGGCCATAACTTGAAGAATGTTCTTGCAGGTAAATATTTTCCGTCTTACGGTAACTCATTATATACTTATTATAAAACGGTTAGTTCGAATCCTTGATTCTGATTGGTCAAGAGCTGTGCTTTATTCACGATAAAACACGGCTATGACCGCTTCACCCAATGGTTCTATGTTGTTTTTATTTGAGCTTTCATGCATTTTACACATTGGAACGTTGTTGCTGTTCAAACTCAGGGACTATTTTTTCTAGCGGAAGGAAGGCTTTTAGTGATTTTACTTCAAGAAAGTTGCACTAATGCATTGTTTTTTTCCAATGTTTGAACAAAACCCTGCTAGGGATGCTCACGCTGTTGAGCTCGCATAACGGGTATAACTGACCCATTTGTCCACGTCTGTCGCCATGGTTATTGCAGTACGAGGTCAAACCTGGCGGAAACCGGGGTAATGCGGATATGACGCCATTGACTGGCGACTCCTCACCCCTGCTCACACGTCCCGTTTCCTTGGTTAAAAATGATGAAAATTTTTATGAAATTTTCATCATTTTTAACCATCAAATTTTCTCTATCTCTTTTCCTTGATGAAAAATCGCAATTTTCTCCCGATTTACAAATAGTTGGAAACATTTGGGATATTGTAAGTAATCAACTAAACAAAATATATAACATTGGCCTAGTGGTTTTTGGATATTTTACTGCAAAAATCCTGCATATTGTACCTTTAATGCCATGAATTTCATCACATGATTCTTTGATAGGTGTACATTCTTGAAGTAGCTACTTTGAAGTAAATAAGTTTAATTTTAAATACTATTAATAAATACTAAAACTGAAATAAAAATAAATTAAATCTAGTTAGAAATATGTAAAGACTAATACAAAAAACAACTAATAAAAATGACAAAAGCACATAACAAAATTACTAAAAGTAATAAAAGAATATAAGCAAATAAAATAAAAATATTAATAAATACTATAATATTATATAAATGCCACTAAAATGACATTTCCCCAAACAGAAACAAGTTGACATAGGTAGAATACGTTTCTGAAGCATTTCTGCATTGGAAAAAATAAATAAATAAATAAATAAATAAAAAAAATGGAAAAAGATCTTTCTGGCCTAAAAACTCAACAAAAATTATTGTGGCCTTAAGTTTCCAATAGGACTGATAGACAATGTTTACTAATTAATAGTTCATCATCTGATAATAAGTGGTGCTTGCAAAGAAGTATTGCTGCTCTAACACACTCTCATCCCAAAAAGTCATATAACTGACGTTTTGGGACTTATTTTGACCATACGTCAATATCAGCCTTTTTAGGGCCCCCTTAAACGTCGGTAGATGGCGATCCCGGGCCGTCATACAACTGACGCTTTACCTTTAACGTCAGTTAGGTGACGGGTTAGGTTTAGAGTTAGGTTTAGGTATGGGGTAGAGTTAGGATCCCATAACCTCATCTACCGACGTTTAAGGGGGCCCTAAAAAGGCGAATATTGACGTATGGTCAAAAGACGTCCTAAAACGTCAGTTATATGACGTCTTGGGGTGAGACCGGGTTGGCTGCTCATAGGGATTACATATGTATTACACTTTGGTATGTACTGTAAATTGTCCCGGACCAGTGTAAATCTCCTTGTAGAGGAGAGTTAACTTGGTGCTATTTCTTTTGTAACTGACCATGGCATTTATAGGGACTATTTAATCAGTAGACTTTTAACCGTTGACTTAATCAGCAAGTAATGAAAAATAAAACTTTGAATATCTAACTATCGCTTAATACATACATACATAAACTTGTGGAGATATTTAAGCTAAATCTAAATATTTTTAAAGTCAATAATCGTTTCTCTGTCCTCCAGGCCCAAACACATGTCTTAAACTCACTGGACTCAGATCAGAGTGTCATTGTTTAGAGAGAGACTGGGATTGAAGTCTGGTAAACGAAGCTGTCTGGGTTGATGGGGTAAACGTGATTTTACCAAGTACCACATGTTTCTGGACAGGATCAACATCTTTGTTGATCCTGGATCAACTTTCCAATCAACCAATCAGATTTGAGGGACAAGTTTACAGCTTATGTCAAGTTTAGGCTTAGAACCAGGGGGAAGTACTTAAACATCAGTGTTATTCACCTCTCATTACCCTCTGATTTTAGGGAAAGGTTATGGGTAGGGATTGGGTAAGGACTACATTTTAGGACAGGAATGTTGATCCAGGACCATGGCAAAATCACGGTGACTGGGTTGATGGAGCTAATTTTATGGATGGCTAGCGAGAACTCTGGGAGAACGAATCAAGCTTTGAACAGCATGAAACAGAATATTGATTAATTATAAATACAAACACATTTGCATCACAAAAGAAAGGAAGAGGACGGTAAAGTTCATCTGTGGTT
This sequence comes from Pimephales promelas, assembly GCF_988280905.1. Taxonomy (NCBI): domain Eukaryota; kingdom Metazoa; phylum Chordata; class Actinopteri; order Cypriniformes; family Leuciscidae; genus Pimephales; species Pimephales promelas. The sequence continues at coordinate 24,239,054 of NC_142782.1, forward strand.
GTCTGGCTACAAATACGGATGGCAGATTAAATGTGCCAATACTTCAAATACACAGTCTGTATTATTGAGATTTTGATTTGATTTGATTTGATTTATTATGGATTGGACAGACAACCATAATCCAAAGGATAACATGATAAAGTGTAAACACTTATTTCCAACATGGTCCTTGGTGTTAAAAAAAAGACATACAAACAACATGTAACTATTATAAGACAAAAATAAAACATTGAGCACAAATCATCCAAAGTAAAAACATTCTAAAACATAAGACACAAGAATAATCAGTCAACTCTAATTAAGAAGATTGGCTACTCTAATCCATAAATAAGCCTTAACTTGATATCTAAAAGCCCCTCTAGTATTTACAGTTTTGAGTGAAAGCGGTAAATCATTCCACAATTTTATTCCTGTGTAAAAAAAAGAACTTTTGGCTGCAGAATTAACACTGGGCACTTTACAAGACCGTACACTGGCCCTAGTGTTATGATTATGCTGGGAATTTACCATTATTACATGGGAGTTTAAATATTTAGGCGCATGAGAGATGAATTGAATATAAGTTGTCAATCACTTTTGACCAGCATTTTTCATTAGAAATTCATACTTTTCTTTTATGACAATTATTTATTGCTAATGTCATCATTATTGTACATCTCTCTTCTATGGATTGTTAATGCAGTTGCATTGGTGAATTTTGCATTTGGTGATTGTTTGGACTACATAGAGCTGCATGATTCTGGATAAACTGAGAATCATGTTTTTTTTGTTTTTTGTCTTTTTAAAAAAAAATAGAGATCACGATTCTTTCATGACTCTGAATAGATAACTAAAAAAAATAGTTATTTTCTAGAGGTTCCGACCAAATGTTAACTGCTGCAGTCTAATTCTAATTCAAAAAAAATCGTAGATTCTAAAAATCTAATTCATTTGAATGAATCTTTTTAAAATCAGTCTCTATGAACGATTCAATGACTCGTTCATAAAAAACTTCATTTGTTTTGAATAATTCAATGACAAATACATTTTTAACAGTCACTTGACATAATTGATACAATTTTAATTTGAAGCTTCAAGTTAAAAGGTGGTTTACTTAATTTTGATTACACTACTGTAGACAGCGTTTATATTAGAACTATACAATTTTATCCCAGTACATCTTTCTTAATGTGACTGTTTGTAACATAAATAACGATACTATGTTGTCGAAAATAAGCTGTTTCTTACCTATGTTCACTGTGATCGTACTTGTTAAAGGTTTAATAGACACAGGTGAAGAATTATCATTTAGGAATAAGATGTTTGAATCACATGCATTTAAAGTGCCAAAAAAAAAATTGTTTTGCACCGACTTCTAGAAGATAAGTAAATCTAAAGTAATATATATATAACATGTTCTTGATGCCTGAAGATGTTACAAATGTAACAAAATTATCCTGAATGCTTCACCTTCAAGCTCCCTCACATGTGCTGGTCATTCTGAGTTAAACACTGTCCAAAAGAACATGAACTCTCGTGCTCTCTTGGCAGTTATAAATAAACACAGGGCAATGTCAGCTGGGAAGGGTTTTTTCCTCTAGCTCTGTAAGTCTTACAAGTCAGCTGAACAATAATTACATCTCCTGAGGATCTGGGATGTGAAAGTTTCCATATTGAAGAGTTTTTGGAGCACATTCGATTCAGCGGGAGAGTTCTCCACAGTGGAAGGGGAATAATTGCTTGTTATCAAAGAAGAAAAGATTCTGATTTCTATTTGTCATCAGCATATCCTGGGGCTAAAGCTTTTGTTGGAGTGAAAATTAGCTCTGTTGAATAACCGTCTTTGACCAAAACATTCAGACACATTTTACAATTGTGAACTGGGACAAAAGATTTAGGTCAATGTTAAGGACAGATTAGTGTTTAAACTGCTAGCAAATTAGTCAAATATGTTTTCAGTTGCCTCTGAATGAGTTTTGTATTAGGGCTGAAGAATTAATCAAAACAAGACAGAAATCACGATATGGAGCAATTGTCAAATCGCTAAGACTGTGATTTAATTAAGTAAATATATTATGTGTTTCAGAGTGCAGTATGTTTTTTTCCAACATGCTCATCTCAGAGAGTCTTAATTCACAGTAACTTCTGCATGCAGATCACCCACCGTCAACATCTTTAACACAACATCTTATTTATATTCTACTTCTGTTACTCTTCAAATTAGACACTGTACTTCTTGAATGCTATGGAGCCAAAGGTAAAGACTTAGACCATGTCCACACTATACATTTTCGTTTGAAACCACAAATTGCGGCCTTCCGTCCACACTGAGACGGCGTTTTAAGTCAATGAAAACGTAGCATTTGGAAAACGCTCTCCAAAACGAATAAATTTAAAAATGCCGTTTTCGCGTTGTAGTGTGGACTGTGATGCCGGAGGTATTTGAAAACGATGACGTAAGATTAGTCATGTGGGTGGGTTTTGTGTTGAAAGGTTTGATGAAGGGCAGTAGAATCCCCCAAACAATCACAAAATAGCACCAGAAATTGCAGTATTTTTCCTTTATTAACTGAAAGTAACGGCGTGGGGTGTTATAGGCTACTCGCATAAATGCCCTCTTTCAGTCAGGTAGGGGTCATTCAGATTGGACACGTTTTTGTGGTTAAAAACGCAAGACACATATTACTTTCAGATTTCCTTTGCAATTTCATAATCGCAATAAGTCAAATCGGTTTACACTGGATTTCATAGTGCAGCCCTAATAATAATGATAATAATAATCATTTTAATTTTAATACATCTGATAAATTTACTACACTAATATTTAATACTACTACTACTGTGCAGCCCTATAGTTTAAGTGAACAGAAATGGTTTTGAACCCTCTGTACACCTGCATTTAGCACTGGCTTCTTGTGATCGGATCAGTCTGGTGTAAATGGGCTCTTAGTTGCTATTCAGCATATGCTTCTCATCCAAAGCAATTTGTGGTTCTAATTGCAACCTGTGGTTTGGAGCCTTGATTAAGGGCACCCTGGTGACAGCAGGTCTGTGATCTCAATATAACTTCCCTTTCAGGGTCACCCCATTTGAGATCCTCCAAATCATGTTAATAATCTTTGATTAAATGAGAATAATATACAGCTGAAATGATAAAGCTAGTAATTGCAATTTGTAGGGTTATTGTAATGACCAGATTCTCATCTAGGTTTGTTGTGGCGTATCTGTCCAGTACATTCAAGGATTCAGGACTAAAGAAAAACAACTCTGTGGGGAACCCGCAGCATGAGCCTTAACTGCTGCAAACCCATATCGTGACAAAATGTGTTGACACAGGAAGGCTACTTGTACTAAATGATGGGGTATATTGGAGTCCACAAAGCTTCTCAGCTTAGTCTTAAAGTCTTTGCACAGAGAACACAATGAAAGCGTCAGCCGTTTTCAGTTCTGTACATTCAGATCAAACTCTGGCAAGAGATCCAATAGCAAACGCACCCATAAAATATTAATATCACAGTTGAAGAAATGGTGCTAGTGCTAGCGCAGATCGGCAAACTCCGCTGAGAGTGTCTGAATCTGTTTTCCTGCTGGATAAAGCCTCATTCCTTCACAGACAGACCAAGTTTTACCTGCTGTAGACAACCCAACAAACACTATTCACCATTCTCCTCATCTTCCTCATCCCTGCCTTCAGCGAAGACTCCATTACATGTTACAAGTCACCAATTCCAATACAACTAAAAGTCTTTATTAAAGTCTGATTTAAATAGTATTTTACTCATACTCCGAATTTAAGCTCAAAAATGCTGTAGTCCTTAACAAATGAGAGACATACCAGTGAAAAAACAAGAAACGGTTGATTTGTGAGGCGAAGATCACGTTTATTTTCTAAAATCAAAAATAAAACCGAACACTCATTATTGCAATAAATCAAGGTTGACACAACAGCCTCTTAAACATCTACATCTGTGATTCTGAAACTACCTAATAGTGCATTCGCATTCATGCAAAGTAGCCCTCTTGACAAGTTTGGGTGCGGAAGGGCAAAACGCATAAGATATAGTACTTTCAATGCCCTGTTGAGGGCGATATCTCTTTTGTAGCAGATAGAAACTGCTGCAGAAAGTTAGGTGCCATGTAAAATTTAACAAGGAATTGCCGTACTATCACAAATGTATTAGAGTAAAGAGTAGCCTACATATACTTAATATAGTCAAGTAGGCAGTAAAAGTAGCTAATATTTTTGACTACAAAGTAGTCTTCTTGTTTAATATTAAAACAACAAGATGGCAGCGCGGACAACTGCCTCTGTTTTACTTTTTTTGTTAGTTTATCCTGTCTTTAGTTATATCCCTACAATCAGTTTTACCAGGGCCGACCTGATATTTCACTTGTTTTCGACTATTCTGACAGTTGGAGGGGCAGTGGCGGTGCTGAAGTGCTCGAGAAGCGCAAGCGTGGGAAGCAAGCTCACCGTTAGTCAAGCTCAGACAGTGCAGCTTTAGAACAGAATTGCTTGGTATCCATCTAGCAAATCTCCACTCCCTACCCAACAAAACGGAGAAACTTCTTCTACTGTCTCAAACAAATAAGGACTCTTTAATATCTGCTACTCTGTTTCACGGAAACCTGGCTGAAACCTGGCCGACCTAGAAATGCTGTTTTTCCGTGAACTGCCAAAATACAGACAGCACTTTACATGTCCCACCAGAGACAGTAATACACTGGACCACTGTTTCACCACAATAAAGGATGCATATCACTCTGATATGCATCCAAAGCAGGATACAAACATGTTTCGAGTGCACCAATTGGAGTGTTTTTGAGGCTGCTGCCACCGACCTGGACAAGCTCACGAATTCTGTAACATCAAACATCAGTTTCTGTGAAGATCCCTAATAGGACTTATTTAACCTACAACAATGACAAACCATGGTTCACTCAAGTCCCTTTCACACAGAGATTCCGGAAAATACACGGATAATGTGACCTGGAATTTGTCCCCGGGATTGTTTGATTTCGGTTCATTCACACTGCCAGTGATTTGTCGGGATCTGTGAGTGCATTCACACACAACCCGTAAAGATCCCGGAGAGACACATGACGTCAGGATGAGACTATAACTTACGTGTCCAACATGTACACGCGCATACCGTTCCACAAAGTGGGTGAACGATCTCAGCTTCAGCACGGATTAACACAGTCTCATCCCAAATCGTCATATAACTGACGTTTTGGGACGTATTTTGACCATACGTCAATATCCGCCTTTTTAGGGCCCCCTTAAACGTCGGTAGATGGCGATCCCGGGCCGTCATACAAGTGACGCTTTACCTTTAACGTCAGTTAGGTGACGGGTTAGGTTTAGGGTTAAGTTTAGGTATGGGGTAGAGTTAGGATCCCATAACCTCATCTACCGACGTTTAAGGGGGCCCTAAAAAGGCGAATATTGACGTATGGTCAAAAGACGTCCCAAAACGTCAGTTATATGACGATTTGGGATGAGACCGGGTTGCACGGATAGAGAGGAGCTCCTGCTCTGTGCTTCGTTCCAGTTTGCAGACATTTGTTCGTCCTTTCTTTGTTGATGACGGACTCAAAGTTTCTTCTAAGAGCAACATAGTCACGCGATGACACAAGCGTCATCACTATGACACACCCCTTACGGCATTGGTCCTGGCTTTTGTTCACACAGCGCCCGTTCCGGGACTGATCCTGGCAATGTTACTAGGTCCCCAACCCGGGATTGATACCGGCATCGATCCCAGGTCGTGTTTGCGTTCACACAGAAGGCGTTCTGGCAATTTCCCGGGAATTTTCCGGGATCAACGCGCTGTGTGAACAGCGAGTCTCATCCCAAGACGTCATATACAGTAACTGACGTCGTGCGAAGTCTTTTGACCATACGTCAACATCCGCCTTTTTAGGGTACCCTTAAACGTCGGTTAGATGATCACCTAACCAACGTTAAAGGTAAAGCGTCAGTTGTATGACGGCCCGGGATCGCCATGTAACCGACGTTTAGGGGTACCCTAAAAAGGCGGCTGTTGTCAAAAGATGTCCCAAGACGTCAGTTAAATGACTTCTTGGGATGAGACTGTGTTAGTTTGAAAGGGGCTTCAGACAACTTTATCATGCCAAAGAAGATGCGTCTTTTTTAAATGGGTCAAATACACACTTACAAAAGAGATCAGAGTGGCTAAGAGCTAAGAAACCAGTTCTCAGCCAACTACCCTGCATCTGTGTGGAAAGGCCTGAACGACCTAAATAACTACAAGACACAGCACCCAGAACTGTGTTGAATCAACAACTGGCCGACGATTTGAATGAGTTTTATTGCAAACTTGAAAAAATCTCACACCCATTCTGTACTTCTCTCCATACACCCTAAAGTTTGCAGATGACACCACACTCGTTGGCCTCATCCAGGAAGGTGACAAGTCTGCTTACAGACAGTAGGTTAATAGCTGCCTGTCTGGGGCAGTTATAACAACCTGGAGCTGAACACGCTCAGATGTGAAGGTGAAGATAATTGTGTCCATACTACTAAGTGAATCACCAGTACAACCCTTCCCACCCTCCAAATAACTGTATACATCCAGAGTGAGTAGAAATGTTGGCAAAATCATCCTGGACCCCTCACTCCCAGGCCACTTCCTCTTGGAAGTGAACTTGGAAGAGAACTTCCCTGTTCTCATCCCAAGGCGTCAGTTTTTCCACCACGGATGAATTAAATTGTAAAATATTACCGTTTTTACAGTATATTTTGTTCAACCGTGGTGAGTATAAGAGTGTTCTTTCGAAAAGCATTCAAAATTCTTACCTCCTCAAACCTTTGAATGGAACGTTGATATGTTTTTCTCAGATGGCAATCTAACGTTTGGCAACATGTACAAGCTAACAACATTCAGACTCATTGTCATCATTTGCATTTTAATAGACAAACATTAATAATGATGCACAGAGAAGGAGGGAGTCTTGTGCTTCACACTTATCTGATTAGTATACAAGCTTTTTATAATGCATGAACTGATGCCTTTTTTCTTTCTTTCGGAAACTAAGTGACCTGCTCTGGGAATTCCCGACCTTGCTGGCTGGACAGTTCCTGAGGATGCAAAGTTCTAAAATAATAAAAACACTACAGTTCAGAAGACTTTATCAGTAACTAAATGACATTTCACTGTCATTATCATACACCATCGAGGCATTACAGTATTTCATCATCTAATAATATACACAATACGCTTAAGATCTTTCAAATTCATCTTGAGGAAGGAACGCCTTTGACCAAGGTTATCACAATCATCTCATCTTACAAATAAGCACTGTGTACGTAAGTCACGAGAGTCATTTTGGTGAGACGACATCTTTACAGTCACTGGATGACAAATGGTGATGGGGCTGGTGGTGCTGGTACGGCTGTAATGACGGTGTGGATTCATTCTCTCTATTATTAACCATCTGTTTAGTTTACAAAGTGATTCATAACAAATGATTGCCATGACTCATTAGAGTTCCCTAAATTACAGTGATTAGCTGGCATATCCAGTGGCACGATACTGTTTGGTAAAGAACCTGGTAGTGTTTTCCATGTGGGCATATGGTCAATCTTACCTAACATCTTATATTTTATGTTCATGGCATTGAATTCTTTTACCTGTACAGGTCCTAAGAGTGAGTCTGGACCAGCAAAAGCCGAATCTCCCCATCTAATATTCAAAAGGATCTGAGAGGTCAGTCTGTAATTACAATTTTCTTCTGGAACCAGGCTGCTTTGTTTGGGACCTATCCAGCTATCTGGAAATGTTCTCAGAATTTCTGGCTAACTTTCATTATGTGAAATAGAACATTCTCAAAACATTAGCATTCAATTTTTATTTATTATTTCTTGATAGTGAAGCCTTGTTTAAAGGTTAGTCACTGACCATTGTTGTTTTAAATAACTATAATTTTACAAACATGTAGGCTATACAGTATATGCATGTTTTATACTGAACACACACACACACACAGAGTATATATGTATGGATGTAACTCTGTGCAGTCAGTGAAGGATTCTTCACACTGATTTGAACCAGTAGCTTTATTAAAAGAAACAGTTCATGACAACCATTTAATTGTGAATCGGACTACACTGGCTTTACAGCATCTTTTTATTAACTCATAAAATTTTTTGTCATTTGTATGTTAATCAAAAACAAATATTTCAGAGTTTGATTCAGTTTTGAAACAATTCACAGAAATGCACTGAACTTTCCCAAGGTAATTTGGTAATTGAGCTCAAATCAATTTGGAAACATCTGTCCTAACACGTTCACAAGGAAGGAATTGAATCCCTTCTGCAAATTCTTTACAAATATATCTTGACTTTTTGCCATGTCACCTAGTGTTGCTCATTCTGAATAAACACACTATTTATAAACAAAGAGTCCTGCTAACATGCCAGCATATCATTTGCATACATCCAAACCATAACCCTGCTTCAAATATTCTTTGATCTCAAGACTGATTCATTAGATTTCACCTCTTTGCAAAAAAATAACATTCACCTTCATTTAAAAATGCAATTAGTTGCTAAACCTCAGTGATGGTATCTCTTCATTCTTTGGTATGATTGGCCTCAGAGGGGCTGGCTTTCATTTAAAGGGAATTTGTTTACTACAGATCTAAGAGCGACTGGGTAATGTGTTGGGATCGCTTTTAACATCTCTCCATTTTCTCCTTTTCCCTTTGCACCTGCCTTCCATTAATTGGCAATTATGTATCCCTTGCTTTGAAAAGTGTGTAGGTATGAGGGTATACAGATTTTTGTCTTTCAGCTGTGAGCTTTGGAGGTTTTGAACATGAATATATTGCAATAAGTATTTTAAAGACACAGTAATGTTAAGAAAAGTAATATTTTTAACTATCAATTAGTATGAAATGAATATGAGGCTGTATCCATTTGAAAATTAATATTTTTTTTTATTCTTCTCTCTACGTTTTGGCTTTCTGTCCACACTGAGACAGTGTTTTTGTCCTGTGAAAACTGAGCTTTTTACATTTAAAAATGCAGTTTTTGCGTTGTAGAGTGGACTAAAAGAAGCGGAGGTATTTAAAGATGGTAACGCATGATTAGTCGTGATATATTGTACCCATTGATATCTATTTTTATAGCAGCATTATGCCTGCTGTTCATTTTCTTAGTGTTGTTAGAAATGCTACTTTGTACAATCTTTGTTATTCATGCAAAGATGAATAGAATAAGTTCTCGCAATTGATGTTATGTGTCAAAATACAAGGGCTATTGTGTCAGACCTCACCTCACTTCACATTCACTTATGCACACCACACCACTTCCCTTCACAATCACACTTCACATTTACACTTCACTTCACATTAACTTTATTTTCACGAGTTCACACTTACAAATAAGTCAGATAGAATAAATGGGATGTATATTTGGCGTGCTGTCCGAGGAGAGGGCTCTGGGCTCGGCATTCGGCCCAAACCCAGTGTACTCAAGGAACTTTGTTTAATGAAACATCATTTATATTCACTTCACATTCAGTTCACACTTCTTCATAATCACTCAACACTTCACATTCACTTCACAATTACTGCTCTTCACATGCACACCACTTCATTTCACATTCACTTAATTTTACATTCACTTAATTTCACATGAATTTCAGATTTACTTCACATTCACTTCACATTCATTTCACATTCAGTTTGCACTCACCTTCACTTTACTTTTCACTGTACAATTTACTTCACAATTTACTTAATTTTACATTCGCAGTGCTTAAATTTCATTAAATTTACATGAACTTTACTACAGATTTGCTACACATGAACTTTAATTAACATTCACATTCAATTCACATTCACTTCATTTCTTATTCAATTCACTTCACATTTATTTCACATTCACACCTCAATTCACACTCACCTTCTCTTCATTTCACATAATTCATACGCTTTCACTTCACACTCACATTCAATTCACTGTAATAGAAAGGAAGACTTTTTCCCAATTTCAGTCCTCTAGTTCATTAAACACATCTCTCTTTGGAATCACAGAGGTGGTTTGGCCATTTCCTCTTATCTCCCTACAATATTAATGCTGTCAGGTGTGCCGTTTGCTTTAATGGAAAAGCACAATCATTAATATCCAATTAGGCCCAGCTAATGATACAGCAACAGGAGCCACCAGGCCATGCAATCCATCTCTTCCGTCGCCCGAAAGAAAAGGCCTAAAACAAGCAAGAACAGCACCATCCCAACACTAAAATGCAGCTTCTGTATTATCATACAATTACAGCTTGTTGTTCACAGAACTGATCAGGAGTAGAAGGCAAGTGTTTTGGAGAGAGGGGTGTGCTGAAGATTCTGTGATGCAGGACTGCTGGGGCTTTAGGTGAAGGGTTGTTGTTGAGTGTCTTGGGACAGCTTATTAAACCTACCTGCCAGAACCGGCTTCTTTCCATTCTCCAAGATGGGCTTTGCCCGAACATTCTGGCATTGCAGAAAATTCTCCCTTCTGGTATGTTTCTATAGCAACTGTTTTGAAAAATAGGACAGGGAAAAAAGCTTACAGATAAACATAAAACTGAATTAGGAACAAATAACAATGAATGTATAAATAAACATTAGGATGACTGACGGCGAGCTTGTTTTGAGCTTATAATTATTTGAACTAAAGAGGGCTGTTTTTGCTCCAAGATGTTCCTGAGTTTGGGGAGGAAATGGCAGCCAGAGACACATGGATGGTAACCAAAGAAGCCTTATAATTCTTGGGACATTAGAAGCAGTAGCTGATGATTCAAACCGGCGTAAGGATAACCATCAAAGGCAGATCACACACTCAAGTGAAGAAAACGTAGCTTTCTGAAATGCCTTTGAAGTTGCTCGCTCTGTCTGTGGAACACACCTCCTCGTCACCTGTGTGATTCGGAGCTGATTCAATCATATGCAATCAAAGAAGAACAAATTATTCTTTCTGGTTTGAATAAGCACACGACAAAGTGATTCAACAGAGTGTCATTGTGCTTTCAGTCACAATAAATATGAAATTATAGAAAAAACACGACACTTTACACAACACGACATGAGTTAGATTTGAGTATAATCATTATGCAGTCTTGCACATGTAGTTTTCTGTTAAAACAATATTGAATGTTTGGATACTGTATACTAAAGTAGATGGATATCCTAGAGCACTGGATCTCAACCTTTTTGACTCAAAAGCCCTCCATTGTCAAACACAATATTCAATTCAATTTCGCATTCCCCCAAGAAACTGCGTCCGCTCGCAAAGAACTCAAAAGTCTTCCAAGTGAACGTAGAAAAATAAAATAGTTGGGAGGAAAAATGATGTCAATGCTCTTGACATTTTCAAGAGAACGCAAAAGCATTGACATAATTTTTCCTCCCATCTATTTTTTTTTTCCATCACTATATGTCCCATTGGTCTCTGTATTAATTAAACAGATATTTTCTTTTTTTTCTTTTTTTTTCTTTCAGATCAGATTTGTGTAATGGGAAATAAAGTACACTCTAAAAAATACTGGGTTGTTTTAACCCAATTTTGGGTCAAATATAGACAAACTCAAACATGGGTTAAAAATGTAATTTAAAAATGTAACCCAATGGCTGGGTTTGTCCATTTTTGACCCAAAACTGGGTTAAAACAACCCAGCATTTTTTAGAGTGTACATTTTCTGCATTCTGGATAGTTTTTTAAACACACTGGGGGAATTTTATACACAAATAATTTGTTACATTATTATAATGGATTTAAAACATATCTGGGAATGGAGCTTTCTGCCTGTGCCTTGCATGCTTCTCTGTGGTGCCATTTCTCATTATGTTTCTCCCTCTTGATCAAAGGCCTGTATTTAGCATTTCTAGGTTCCCTTCACTCTACCTCTTTTTACATACAGTAAGTGTGTGTGAAAGGGCAATCGGTATAGAAGGTTGGAAGTGGAGAGAAAGAGTATGAGGCAGTGCTATATATTTTATTTGAACTTTGAGTGCACTGAATGAAAAAGAGAAGTCTGAACTCTTTGTTCTGAATACATTAAGAATGGTGCAATTGTGAAGCATTACGCAATATGCTCTGGAAAATTCGCTACTTACTAATGTTCAAAACAGCCTGTACAATGGGCTCAGGAGAGAAACGAGGGCCATATCAGTCTATATTTTGAATTTTGTGACAGCTTTGCATGTGCATATACATATAGATAGTGTAAAGACAAATATTTACTTTACACCTTCGCATTACATTAATGTTGACTCCTGTGTGTAGCGTTCAGAAAGAGTGAGTGACTCAGTTTATTGATTTAATTTACATTTTGTTCATTGATATGAAAATATTTATTTTCATATTTGATTAATCATGTTTTATGGTAATTTATTATCACTTTTTGCATTTACAATCTATAAATATTTTTTATTGATTATTTTTTAAGTAATCCAAGTAAACTTTTCATTTGATAGAATAGCTACTAATAGTTTATAGGGGGATAATTTGTTTTATTTTGAATCCTTACACTTGCACACTCTTAACCCTTTAATTAGCTGTCATTGAAAATTCAACATCACATGCATGACTCATGAGTTCTTCAACAAGAACCCTGTAGCAGTCAATGCTTAATTTACCAGCATGCCAAACGAAATTCTTTTCAACATTATAAAAAAAAAAAAAAAAAACATACCAAATCTACGCCAAATCTGAAAAATAGGTGAGGTGGGAGACGACCTGCAAAGAACATGTAACAAAATGTTCCTAACTTAATATACTTTATTTTATGCTGGAAATTCTCCTTCTCAGCTCCCCCCCAATATTATTATGTCCATTAGATCAAACGATCTGGAAAAAGAACACATTTACATTTACTTGCCCATAGACCCTCCCCTCGTAAAAATCAGATATGATCAGATCTGATATTATGATGTATATAAAATAATAATAATTATAATAAAACATTTAGCATTAGACTTTTACTTTAAAGTACATTCTGTAATATATACTGCTATCTGACGGTTTAAATGAATAATGTTAACAATTTTTTATGTCATATTTTTTTTAATTAATTTAAAATATATGTGTGTAAGATTTAAAATTTTGAAAGGGAATGTGACACTGATTACAGTGAGTTCAGTGACTTTAATAGTTCATGTCACACAGTATACAGCCAATACAATTAAATACGGAATAATCAATTTGACCTTTCCTGGACTGTGTTATCAGCAAGGAGTAATATATGCCAATTTGCTCATCAGTTTGCAGCAGAGTTGTATGAGTTCAGTTGTAGGCTTTTGTCCATGTCAGGATGATTAAGCATTGGTGAAGGTATATAACGATGGGGCTGTTTTCATTCCAGAGCTGGATTCATCCATCTCTTCGGTTTATTCTCTTGGGGTAAAGCTGGGCAGATGTCCTTTGAGAGTATCATTAAGAGGTTTAGCAATCTCAAAGAGCTCAGAAACATTGTGCAGCATTATAATTTGCCAAACCTATAATAGAGCTGAAACTTGTTTCAGAGGACGACTCTGGCTCGTCTATGGGCACCAATGTTTGGCCCAAAGGAAGTGATTTAAGTCTAAACAACCTGGTCTTGTTTGGTCTTAATAGGACACATTTTTCTCAGTGCAGACAGAAACCTCATAAAGGGTATGGGTTTAATATTGACTCTTACTTGAAGTGGCAGTAAAAATGTGGAAGCTAGGAAGCATAAGAGCTGGGCTGAGTGATAGTCTTGAGGGCTACAACACCATGGAAAACATTGGGAGAATAACAATTACTTCATGACCGCTTGGATTGATGTTGCTTGCAGTGACCATCAGAGATGCTTTGCTCTATTCATCTTAAGCTTGACACCAAGTGGTTAAAAACAATTGATCCCTCAGAAAAGTAAATTTAGTTCTGAAAATCACTAGTATCATTTGTTTGCAGATGCTACTTTTGTTCGATATTATATCTAAAGCATTTAAATACTTTGTGTCCAAATACTTTTTATGGCAATCAAATGCAGTATATCATTTAAAAGTTTGGGGTCAGTAAGATGTATTTTTTTTTAAAGCAATTTGTGCATTCATAATATTACAAACAATTTCTATCAATTTGAAGTTCTGGGGGGTATTTTTTAATATTAAAAAATATTAAGCAGCACAACTGTTTTCAACATTTAAGATTATAATTAATATTTCTTGTGCTCCAAATCAGCATATTAAGATGCGACACTTGAAGACTGGAGAAATTAATATTCATATTTGTCAACACAGGAATAAATTACATTGTAAAATTTTTAAATAGATTTAAATTTTTACAATAATTCCCTGTGTTACTGTTTTTTACTGTAATTTAGAGCAAATAAATGCAGCCTTGGTGAGGATAAGAGACTTCTTTCAAAAACACTTTTAAACAACTTTTACCGGCCACAAACTTTTAAACAGTAGTGCATGCAAGCATTTATGGTTTTGAAAGGTATGACAGATTGTCATTGCATGTCCAACTACATCCTTTCATCCTTTCTTTTTTCAGAGCAAGTGCTTTGTGTTTTATAAACATTAGCAAGACTGAAAAATGATGTCTGTTTCAGAAGAGTGCTGCGAATCCTCTTAATGGTGAAGAAGAGTGACTATAAAGGAGAGAAAAAGATGAAAATGAACATGTCAACATGTCTTTAGGATGTAAAACAGACATCATTCTTTATAAAAGACTGTAGTCGCGCTGTCATCTCAGTGGTTATGGTGAGAGATAGATAAGCTGTAATGCTTTGTGCTGTGTATGTTAAAGGGATAGTTCATCTGAAAAAAAAAAAAGAAAATTATTTTTTGTTCAAAGTCAATGATATTTTGGACTCCATTAACTTTCATTGTATAGACAAAAACTGTTGAAACATTTTCCAAAATATATTTATTTACAGGTTTAAAACGACATAAGTAAATTATTAGAATAAATATTGTAGTTTGCATTCTGCCCATAGACCTTATGTAGCCATGCCCCTTTTCAGCTCTGCGCTTGTTGTCTTTTGTCTTGTATTTTCACAGGGATCTTGCCTATTTATGAATGATCGGCTCGTTTTAAAATCTTCCCAGTCTACTGACATTTGTTAAGACATCTGCTTTAAACATTGCAATCCTCATGATAACTTCAAAAGCGAATTACTCCTGGACACCATGCCATTGAGATACATAGAGAGTGACCGCAAAAACAGAAGTTCAAAGACATTATTCTAAAGATGTCGGCACCCTGTTTCTCTAGTGCATAAGGTCTATACAGTAGAACAAAAACTTTAAACCATTCAGGAGCAGTGTTTATAATATAATTACTAAGGTCTATCTTGTTTGTCGCTTGTCACAAAGGTGATGTTGAGTTTGTCGGCTTATTAAACTTAAGACGGCTTCTGATGGATGATATTTTTTCTAACCATTGATATCGAAGCCATTAAGCCTCGTAGACCCTTTCATTTGCTTTAATGGGACTGCTCGCTAATTACGGCTGAGCGGTGAGGTGCTGAAGCCATGTGAGAGATTACTATAGATCTAAATCTGAGATGTAGGAGTGATGTCACAATGACAGGGTCTAGTGGTGGAGGGGTGTTGTTGTTTCAGACTGAAAGAGCGTACATGTTTGTGACACATTTGAATTTCCTCGGGAAGAAGGAGGACTGTGGATAGGACAGGTTATAGCCCTTATTTCCTCAGGATGTGCTGCCACTATCTATCGAGTGAGTTGAATGTGGCTTCCAGGGCACAATTTAATTGCCAAGACCTCAATTAAACCATACAGACCTGAGAGAATGGAAGGAGAGAGAGAGAGAGAGAGAGAGAGAGAGAGAGAGAGAGAGAGAGAGAGAGAGAGAGAGGAAGAGAGTGCGTGCACCATAACTGGGTTGGTGAGAGGATCAGCTGTCATGTCAGCCGCACTGTACACACCATTGTTCTTGTATTGCATCTTATCTCTAATTGAATGTGATTTCACCTCGATATTTCCACCTGAGGTTTGTGCCCTTGGTGGTAGAGATTCGATGAGAAGACTTTGTTAAAAGAGAAAATGAGAAAGTCAGGCATGACATCCCCACTTTCATGAGAATCACAAGCTTGCGATTAGATTCTGATATCGATTCATTTGGATATACAGATATAGATAGGTATATCAGATATAGCACATCATTTTTTATTCTCTATGAAAAAAAAATCCCTTCTAATGTTGTATATTAATTTGTATACAACAAACATTTAAAATGTTATAATAATAGTATTTTACTGATAGTTATGTTTATACACTGATTCATTAATAAAAATAAAGATGAACATTTAAAAGGGGGCTGTCATAACTTGTTTTAGTCACACTTTATATTTGGTGTCCTTACCTACTACTGTATGTAGTTATGCCAAAAAATAAGTACACTGTTTTTATTGTGTTCATGTTGTATTGCAAATCTCTTTAGCTGCTATTGAGGTGGGATACAGGTATGGTTAGGCACAGGTTTGATGGTAAGGTTATAGGTTTAAGGGTGGGTTAAGATGTAAGGTGTAATTATAGATTGAATTACAGAACTTAATTACAGCTATAATTACATGCATCTATTGTTTTTAAAAGGCAAGTATAATGTAAACACATATACACAATAAGTGCATTGGATCAAATGATTAATTAAAATGTTAGTACATAGTAGTTAAAAAACAGTTTTAAAACAACAGTCCCCCAGGTGTCTTTATTTCATTCAAACATAGGCCTACATTCAATATTGAAAAACAAGTTAGGGTTAGTGCATTTATTTAGCAAAATCTTCATTTAGAGTTCTTTTTCTAGTTGACTAACAAAGGATGGTCATTGAATGGCTTAACCGAGGTAAATGTTATGCGTAACAACAAGGTTCAATTGTTATGGGAAGAAGGAGGCGGGAACCAACAATTTTAATAATACATTATTTAATAATAAAAAATTTAAAAATTTCCACCCATCCCTAGTAATGAGATGAACATGTAGGTCAGTGGAATGAAACCCACAATGAAGAGAGGGAGGAGGGAAGTGGGCATCTGTAGCAAACCCTGTGCATTTAATTTGCACCGTAGAGTGTAAAGGAACAAGTCCAGAGAGAGAGAGAGAGCAGGGGGCTTCTGGCTGGTCCAACAGCTCAGTCGTTCTCATCTGGCTCAAATGAAAGCGAAGAAAAGCGGTGACGTTGAAGCCTGGAGATGTAGAGCAGATGGTCCAGGGAGAGGCCAAGATGCAGGAACTCATGTCCAGTATGTGGAATGATGATATTATCACATTAAGTGAACATAAGTCTAGTGAACAGGGAAGTGCCTCTAAAACCTGAATTTGACCTCACAGAGCTGTTGTTCATTCTGTACTCGTAGTATCAGCACCATTTGGCTAATACATCACTACCTGAGGGCCTTCACAGGCTTACACTCTCTGCAAGATCCGGCAGAATCTCTGTCCCAGGCCAGATCCATTTACTCTCTCCTCTCCTCGCAGATCTGTTTAACACAGCAGCACACGCTGGGCTCTGACGGATACTAATGACCGCAGGATTCATAGACATTGCAACCTAAATGCCCTGAAATATATCTAATACAGGTAGAAAAGACAGCTTTTTAGATGAATCCACCACTTGGAGGAGACCTAGAGCACCGTCTGCAGACTTGAATACAGATCACAGCAAACACGGTTGGGGTGTGAAATGACCAATACATAAGCAGTTAGACCTAATAAAGAAGCAAACTAAACTAGCATTTAGGAAGCTGTATAGGAGTTACACAATGGATGAAAAAGTGAAATGGTTTGATGTGGTGATGCATGGGTCATTTGCATTTGATTGGAGCAGCAGGCTATTTGAATCATTGGGCACTTAACGTAGTGTAGTGTTACAAATGTATTAAAATGTTTAATTTAGATTTCCAATACTATAGTATATAGAAGTTTAGGTAACACTTTACGGTAAGGGTAAATGAATTATCATGAATTCATGTATAAATTCATGCATAAATTATGCATTAATTCATGCATTAATATCTTATGAATCATCAGGAACTAACATGAGTTCAACGTTTTTCATTCATGACTTCATGGATGAACAACACCTTAATTAAAACATTAACTAATATAAGTACATCATCATGAATTATGATTTATTACGCATGATCATGATGTTTTCTTTGTTCAAAGTTATGCCACCTTTAATAGCACATTGTTCATCAGTGTTTCAAACCAAAGGACCTAGTCACCACTTTAGTTGAGGGGCCACACACATGATGAAGTCATTGATAAATAATGCTTAGTTAATGATGACTACTGTATTTGGATGTCAACAAAATTTGTGTGCTATGAGCTGTGATTGGATTTTGGGGTCTGTTCGATACAGAAGTCATCATAAACTAAGCATTATTTATCAATGACTTCATCATGTGTGTGGCCCTTTAACTAAAGTGGTGACTAGGTCCTTTGAAACACTGATGAACAATGTACTCTTAAAGGTGGCATAACTTTGAACAAAGAGAACATCATGTTCATGCGTAATAAATCATAATTCATGATTATGTACTCATATTAGTTAATGTTTTAGTTAAGGTGTTGTTCATCCATGAAGTCATGAATGAAAAACGTTGAACTTGTGTTGGTTCCTGATGATTCGTGAGATATTATTGCATGAATTAATGCACAATTCATGCATGAATTTATACATGAATTCATGATAATTCATTTACCCTTACCGTAAAGTGTTACCGAAGTTTATTAGTGTGAATTTTGTAACTAAGGTAAATGCCACAAACCTGCCTGTCCCTCTCTGTCCTGATCTTTCTATTGCAAGTTAAATTGATACAATCACCTTTTGTTTAAAATGGTTCTGAGAGCCCCTGGCTCACTTTGTATAGTTGATTGGATTTGGATTGGTATCACTCTCAGTCTAGAGAAGGTTTCTAAACCTTTATACTTCATTTACATGCTTTGTTTCAGAGTGTCTCCACCTCTATGTAACCCCTCCCTCTTGTAAGGAATGTGAACAGTCTGTATTTTAGTTTAGTCAGACTTGGCTTAGATTTTTGAAAAGAAAAAGAAAAATAATCCGACTTAAGATACAACCCGAGCCTCCTGGTCTTCGCTTCTGAGTTTCTACACTTTAAAAGAAAATAGTTCATAACAGTAGGATCAGAAAGGAAACGGTTTGCTCTGTCTGTCTATCATGTTAATGCATCTTACTGTTTTTTTCTGTGATCTTGGTGTCAACTTCGTTTCTCACAGCATGAAAAAGATGAAAGCCTTATTATGTAAATTAGCACCATTATGAAACAAAGTGAACATAAAGTCTGTCGGCCTATATACATAATATTCAGAAGCATACTTTACATTTGAAGCAAGTGCCATTTTATTTTGAGCCTTAATGATATATCATGATGGACAGAAACTGAAGTAAATGAAAATAAATATTTAATAGTTCACAGCACTTTAAAGAAAGTAGACTAAGTTAAGCATTTTTGCAAAAGACATGATAAACAAAATAAGTGACATATCTTTTTATTTGTTCAGAAAACATAACTAACCGATGGGGACTTCACAGATAAAAAGATCCAAACAGTACAACCATGGATCATAATCATGGTGGACTATGAAAAACTTAATTCCAGTCCCTAGCAACACGTGATTTTCTCATGTGAGACAAGATCAATGAAGCTTTATGGAAGAATGCATTATTAGTTATTCATTATTGTTTTGTTTATTTACTTTCTTACATACAACTGGGCAGAAAGATGAAAAAGAAAACAACAAAAGTCACATGGGTGCCTGAAATGCTTGTTCTGTATTTAATAATTCTGCTTTGCTTTTTGATACTGAAAGAGTATTTCAACTCTGATATAACATTCAGCGAACGGGAGAAGTACTTCTTGAATCACAGAAACGTGCTCACAGCATTGCATTGAGGGAACTCAAATGTTTCCAAAAGCATGACCCACCACCCTCCCTGCTAGGTTTTACATAATCATCCTGACACCCCTGTTCTTCATCCACCTTTCATTTATATAATCTCATAAAAATATATATTTAAACTCATATACCCCTCCCTTCAGCTATTCTGGAATGCACTGTTGCCTTGGAAACTAAATTCTCCACAAGTATTACATGTCTAGAGCCAGAGTTGTTATGACACATCTTTCATAATTTATTTAAAAATACTTTATTTATTTTATTTCATGCTATAGTGTTTTTGTTTTCTTGACTTTAAAATGACAGACATCTTTTTACAAGCTTACACCAAACTTTGATTTTGCTCTTAACAGTAACAGCATCTTGGAAACTTCAAAGCTGTAGGCTCTGAAGTGAGAGAATTTCTCTATTCACCTATACTGTAACATTACGATACATTTAAATCTACATCAATCTGTTAAGAGTATAATGAAACCAAAAATTAACGCTTGTAAACCGGAGACTAGCGATAATTCTTTTGTTGTGAGGTTTTCAGTACCATGATATAGATGAATGATGTCGATTTGCAGTATGAAGCAGAGGGCTTTACTCTCAGCATGCCTTAGGCGCAGGGGCAGGCTGGCATGAGGTGATTTCAGCAATGTGGTTTAATGAGGTCGCACTGCGATATGGTAAAATAATATCCCCCTAGACAGAGCTAAGACTTTTACTCAATCTCTGAACATTTAGGGACACACACTGGCTGTTTAACTTCCAGTTTTTGTAAGCACATATTGTGGATGTCCATAGGGAGTTATTTCTAATGCATGATTACCTTTCAACTTTCTACTAGCCATCAAAGATTCTTGGTATCCACAAAAATAAGCAGCACAACAGTTTTCAGCATTGATAATAATAAGAAATGCTACTTAACCTATTAACTTACTCAGCATATTAGAAGTATTTCTAAAGGACCATGTTACACTGAAAACTGAAGTAATGGCTGCTGAAATTTCAGTTTTGCGATCACAGTAATAAAGTTGATTTTAAAATATTTAAAAATAGAATACAGTTATTTTAAATTGTAATACTCTCTCTCTCTCTCTCTCTCTCTCTCTCTCTCTCTCTCTCTCTCTCTCTCTCTCTCTCTCTCAAAAAAATGCCTAGTAAAAAATAAATACACCAAAATGTATTTGAAATACATTTGTTTTATGCCTTTTATTTATAAGTATACTACAAATACATTTACATAGTTATGCCATTCATATAAATACCCTGTAATTTTACTGTTGGTATACCACATTTATATGTAAAGTCTGCTAAATTGGAACAACGTTTTGGTGTACTTTTTTTCCATTAGGGAAGATACTTTTTTTCCAAACATGTTGAAAATCTTAACAAACACATATCTTTTTAATAGTATAAGCTAAGTTTCCTCTAAAATTATGGTTGCTGTATTGATAGAAACTAAAATGTAAGCATTCATGTATGGACAACTTTACAGACGTACACATGTTTATGAATCCTTGGACGTAGCGTGTAAATATATATATATATATATATGTATGTATATTCACTGTGCATGTATATATTTTTTATTAATTCATTTATTTTTACTTAGATGCGCATCCATAGTGTTTCAGTCCATATTCCAAAATGTACATGTAAACTTTACATATGAATGCTAATTAGATTCGGCTGAGAGTTCATATAGTAATTATGGGAACCGCAATATATCTATAGTCATTACACATCTGTTGTAATTTCCAATTATGTGGTCTGTTTAAAGAATTTCATTTTACCAAGCTCTTTCAGCTATTGAATCCATGACATCCTGAGGAGAGAACAAAGTAATGGACTCTCATTTATGAAAGTATTCAGCGTGAAAACAACTGCACCCTACCAGCTCTATCATGCCTGTTTGTTCCCTAACAATTTTCATCTGCGGCAAGTGTTTTGTCATTCCAATGCAAAGGTTTTCTTTAAATCTATGCAGGGGTTGTTGACATTTCCATCAGAGACGGTGAGACCTGGAGAAAACAAACTTGTTTTTTGCTGACAGATGACCGTGTAATTGAGATCATTATGATTTTCACAGTGGAAAAAGTGCACGTGAGAACACTCCATCTTGAACTGACTGCACCTCTCCGTCTGACAAAATCATCACAGAATTGTTCCATTTCTCTGTGAGTCCATAAAATGAATTTACGCTAATAATTCTTTTCCGTCTCCGTCGCTCCACACCTTTTCACTTATTATAGCTCTCTCTTCTATTTGTGCTCATGCCCTTCCTCATACAATTTAATATTTTCTGAAATGCATTAAGGAAACAACAGCGAAGTTTAATCTAAATAAATTGCTCCCAGTTGGAACGCAGTCATAATGGCAGGCAATAATCTCGCCGTCTGTAGAGAGAAAATGAAGAATGTAAATACCCTCTCTGCTTTTTTTTTTTTGTCATCACAAAACAATGTTCTTGGCTCAAGCTCCTCTACAACAGAACCTGCTGAGAGTTTGCAAACCATATTACTTTCATGAAGGGGCAATGTAGCCTGCCATGACACACTTAGAGATGCACCAGTATTATTGCTGCCAGCTTCCAGATGAGCTTACTAACACGACAACCCCACAGAATGCCATATTGTTGTTACTTAACAGGCTCCAATCCCATAATATCCTCGGTTATTCAGGGTGCAGCATCCAAGTTCTGCATCTCTGATGTTCTTCTTAGAAGTCTGCCCTGGATTTAGAAGGCTATAGTTAAAATCATCTTTTGGTGCAATTATGCAGAGGATTTGCACGGTTTAAAAATACACTCGATTTCTTGTGTTTTCTTCCCCTACGGAGACTTTTAATTGTACTCATGAATATCTCTGATGCTCACTTACAAAGCATTTGGCTGTTTTTAGCAAAAATGTGTGTTTTTTTGTGTTTGTTTTAAGCAAAAGTGGTCACATTTAAAAACAGGACACTGATCTCTCTGCAGAAATGCTTTTTAATTATTTAATTATATATAGACACCACTTTAAGACACCTGACAGGTCAAGTCAAGTCACCTTTATTTAAATAGCGCTTTTTACAATACAGATTGTTTCGAAGCTGATTTTCAGTTATTACAGGAAAATAATACTACAAAGTTTGTTTCTAGAAGAAAATGGTCTAAGATTTACGTATGAGTAAGATGTCTGTTTTTGTTTTCAGTAATTGTTTGCCCAGTGGCTTCAGTTACAGTTTAGTGCATCTAAAAAAAAAACAAACATTTATTATCCCAAAGCCTGCTTAAAAGTTTCCCAATATGTTCAAGTGAGGTTTCAAGAACTGAGCCGGCACAAGTTTGTTTTGACACTTTCAAAACACCGATAAGTTCGGCCTTGTTAGTTTGATCCTGTCAGTGCTACAAATTAAGGTTTTGAGAACAAACTCACATCTGATTCATCTTTTTTGGACATGACACTTCACATCCTGAATTTTGCAGCCTAACTTTTTATGTGTGTTTATTAACCATTCCATTTCTTATCTGTTTTGGCTTTGTAGCACACACAGTATGCATATCTTCTCTAAGCAGAAAGAGTGTTGCTCTAGCTGTCTTAGCATCTCACGACCTGCTGAGTTTCCTGCAGGCAGACTACTGTGTTTCCAACCAGGTATTAACACACAGATGTCAAACTGTTCAGCTTTCCCTTCTCAAGCTGCAATTGGCTTACACTTAATGAGACTCATGCTGAGGCTTATGCAAGATCTGCAAGCAGTCAAAATGCCAAACCAGGTAAAAGACTATTGTATGTTTATTATTGCTAGGCACTTGTTGCTAAGCAACTGCAATAGCTGTATTGTACCGTGTTACTGTTGGAGTGTGTGTTAGTGTGACAGTGGGTTGAAGTTCCCAACCTTTTACCTTCCTCATAAGGTGTCTGTGTCCAAAACTAATGGCCACAGTTTGTTCAAAACACCTGGCAAAAACACCACTCTCCCTCTACGATTTCAAACAGTGGGCTGCAACCATAGATCAGCTAAATAGTTTATCAGAGTGGGAAAGAGCACACATTTTGAGCAGATACTGAGAGCGCAGGGTTAGAGTTGGCTGCTCTGATCCTTAGTTGACCACAGCTCACTGCTACTTACATGCTCAATTTGTCCTCCATTATAGCTTTTCTGGATCACTCGGATGCCCTTCGGGCCAGTTCAGATTCAGCACCCACTCTCTGTCTTCAGCAGTCGAGTCTTTATAAACCAATTTTCTTACACAACAGTGCAAAGTGACTGCACACAAAACAAACTAATGTCCAGTAAGGTTTTTATGTAATTCGGGCCTGGAAAAAGTTCTTCAAGCATAAAGAAATATTCTGGGTTTAGTCAAGTACCGTTAATCTCGTTCATCCTATGTGGCATAATGTTGATTACCATTAATGTTCAGGAAGTAAATGGGGCCAATTTTTTTATGGAGGATTTAAAGAAATATGAAGCTTAAACTTTTTAAAAGCACTTACAATACATCTGTTAAAATGCGTGCACTATTTAAGCGGTCAAGATATTTTAATCATTTTTACTGTCATTATGTGATTTAGACATTGACAACATACAATTAAAAAAAAAACTCTAACTTTACACAGAAAAGGATAGTAAACATTATGTCAAAATATTGTTTAGCCGATGTCTTTCTGCTTCTGTTTTGAAACAATAAGTATTTAAATACATACATGTAGCCAGATTTTTGCTTAAAAAAGAGGGAAGAATGCACATTTGAACTTTTGTGACTGAACACATGAGCTTAAGGACTTGGGCATATGATATGCCATATCTATCTGAACTTACCCATATACAGTTTGATTTGATTGTATTTGGGTCATCTTTACCTATACCAAAGTGTAATTATGTTGCCAGTTAATTTGACTGCTCTCTATAAAGTTGAAAAAGTGAGAAGTCAAGCTCTATTAAGAATTTTTGTCATTGCTTTTATTGGCCAGTTCCAGTGAGGCAAAAAAAAACAATTGTTTGACATTTTCTGTTTGCTCTGTAGTTCTGTTTCTTGGGTAATTGTGAGGATGATTTGATCAGTTGGGGATGTGTGGGTCACAAGGCATTGCAGGGATACAATAACCGCTATTATCTCAAAATATAATATAAAATATCTTTTGTTCAATTTTGTGTGTTTCTGGTTGTCTCATTTTGGACAATCATAAAGGAAAGAACAGGTTTTCTGTCATTTTGCCAAAGGGAATGCATGTACAGTACCGTGCAATTCAAATGCAAAAAAGATTAAGCAAAGCCAAATATATCACAATGGCTGAATGACTCAGAGGATTTATGAGCAAATCATGACATGCTGACAGATTCTAACCTAACTAATCAGTTTATGATCTCTTTTAGAGTCCTCCAAAGGAAAATCTAGAGAAAGATGATTTAGCTGATGGGCTTTACAATTAGGACTTTTATTAAAAAAAATGCAGCCACTGAACATCAAACACTGTAAAATGACAAATCTGAGCTAGTGGATGATTTTGAGAGTAGATGTGCATATTCAAGGGATCGGTTTTAAAACTACTTCTTGTGACTCAGCCTTCTCTGAGTCAATGTCACTCCCCCTCCCATTCTTTAAGTGTCTCTGGCTCTGATTTTCTAAGATCACGAGTAAAAGATACGCTTGTGCAATATAAGAATTTGCATGTATGCTGCATAGGCATGTTCCAGTTAATTTACTTTATAAAAATAATAATTGTGAAAATAGCCATACATGAAAATATGTTGGACGTCCCATTTTAAAGGGTTAGTTCACCCAAAAATTAAAATTATGGCTTTAATGACTCACCTTCATGTCGTTCCTAGCCCGCAAGACCTCCATTCATCTTCGAACACTTTTAGATTGAGTCCGAGAGTTTTCTGTCCCTCCATTGAAAATACACGGTATACTGTCCTTGTCCAGAAAGAAAATGAAGACATCATCAAAGTGGTCCATGTGACATCAGTGGGTTAGTTAGAATGTTTTGAAGCATTGGAAATACATTTTGGTTCAAAAATAACAAAAACTACAACTTGCATTGTATTCTCTTCCGGCTCTGTTGTCAAGCCGCGTTCACAAGTCTGCAGTGACGTTGATGACATAAGACGCCGCTGACGTGTTTCTCGTGTGCCCGTGGATTATGCATTCAAATAAATATGGCTGGGCAAAAAAATGCAAGTCTTCCTCTGTGTCAATCCTTAGACATGTTTGCGAAGAGTGTTTTGTGTACAGCGTGCGTCTCCCTCAGACTGTAAACAAAGCTTGGGTGCACCAGATTACACGTCAGCAGCGTCACTGAAGGCGGATTGACAACAGAACCGGAAGAGAATACAATGCTGAATAAAGTCGTAGTTTTGTTATTTGTTGACCAAAATGTATTTTTGATATTTCAAAACATTCTAACTAACCCACTGATGTCACATGGACTACTTTGATGATGTCTTCATTTCTTTTTTGGACAAGGGCCGTATACAGTGTACAGGCCCGTCGCGACAAGGCAAGCAAACCAAGCAATTGCTTGGGGCCCCGAGCTGGCCTGGGGCCCCAAGACAGCAACTGTTTAAGAACAAAATGCAACGACAAACTGTGTGAGCGCCCCTTTGATAGTCAATGCAGTAAAGTGCAATGACACTGTTATCTGAATCCCCCTCAAGGGGGCTCCTCTCAGTAGTCACTGACAGCAGCCAGCCAACCACATGATCTCTGCTGCCGGCAAAATACAAACCTCCTCGGCACTCATCATGAAGCGGAATTATGCTTCAGGAAGCCAGAAAAGAAAGAAGAGAAAGGAAGAGGAGGATAAGAAAAAACAAGATAGTGGTAAAGTGATAAATTACACTGGATAAAATAGCTCTACTTGTCTTGTACAAATGGTGTAAATTTGCAGGTACTGTAGGCTAGCAAACATATGTTTAGCTACCTAACCTGACGGCAAATGCTGCTTGTAACAAACAGTTAGGCAATTTTTTTTCCCCGAATGGACGGAATATAGTTGTATACTGTAATATGTTTTTTGACGTGATAAGGAAGATGCAAATCTGTTCCAGAATCACTGTTTATTGTATTTAATGTCATGTATTTGTTTTTAAGCATTGGTATTGAAAGCAGCTGCATGCCTTCCTACAGTAAATATCAAAATATGGAAATGCTAACATATCTTTAAGTTTTCAGTAACACTTTATGATAACCATCATTAATAGAAGGTAAATTGTTAGTTATTTAATCGGTAGTGACAGTTTATGCAAATATGAAATTATTTTTATATTACATTATACATTTTTTTTAATTTATGCACAGTATATGCAACAGCAGTATTTGCACTGTAAACCTTCATGGGCGGGCCTTCGTGTCCATTTTGCATGGGGCCCCCGTATTCCTTCAAATGGCCCTGGCCGTGTATACATTTTCATTGGAGGGACAGAAAACATTTTGGTTACGTATGTACTCAAGGAACGGAGATGTGTCGTCGGGGGAGTTCCCTGACAAATTGGGATCATGCTAGGGAGTAAATATTGGCATGCAAGATTTGCATTCTGCGAGCTGCCTACCAGCCGGGTATAAAGGCGGAAGTAAACACTGCATGACGCTTTTTGCTGAGTCCAGTCCTCCGCGAAGGTACAGCAACATGGCAAAGGGACGTCACGTCTCCGTTCCCTGTACTCAGGGAACGAGGGTTACATACTTTCGTCCTGGGAACTCCAACGAGTCGTCGGGGGAGTTCCCTGAGGAATTGGGATCCCTAACAAAACACCATGGTGCTGGTTCTCGCCCCTTCCAGCGCCCAGCTATGCTACCTAACAGCAGTTTCTTAACAAACTGCGGGAGCTAGCTAGGGAGTCACACTGCTGTTCCGCAAGACCCGTTCAGTGGACATTGGATAACACTGGGAAGGCATGCCCTAACCTGTAAAAAGGGAAGGGAACGCTGCGGAAGCCAGCCTCCTAATGACGGCCTAGAATACACACACATATACTAGCACAGAGGGATAGTGAAACATGTGGTAGTCCCCGAGGTAGTCCCAATCCAAGGGAAGTGGGAGCGTACTCAGCAGGGACGACAGAACGAGTCTTTCAAGGGGAAGACATGGCTGAACGAGGCCCTGCCTCCTCATGAGCTGGTCTCTGCCCCCCTGGGCCCAGCCGCCGACAGGAAGCACCGCCGCAACCGAGGAAGCACCGCCGGCTCGCCGAAGAGGGAACCGGGAGCAATGCTGCTCGGAGACAGCACCCACTGCCATTCTGACCCTCTTGGGTGGAGGAGACTGTGTGCCCGTCAGTCTCAACTGAGGATGACCTGAAGAAAGAGGAAACTGCTCTTCCGTAGAAATTTGGCGGAACACCCTAGCCCTTCCCCAGGGGAAGAAGGTGTGCAGAGGCACCCCCCTGTAGAGCAGAATCCTGGCCCTCCTTCAGATCGCCTGTGTCAGGAGAGCTTCCCTCCATTCCTCTTAAGGGAAGGGGCCGGGGGCGTCTGAGCGGGCTGGGTCGTCCTCCTACAACCAGACTTTTTGTAGATTGTAGGCGTGAGAAGCCCGATAGGATCTTTCACCAGTTGTAACATTCTTCACGGTAATCCTCACCGCTCATGGGTGAAACGACATACTGAAAAGGACGCGAAACACCAGCAAAGCTCTTTTACGAGGAAGAGAGAGTACTCTCTTGCCTGCCGAAGCACTGAGGGAACACCATGGCAGACACACGGGGAAACTGCAATCCCTTGTGCAAAAATGCTTGTAAAAATGCAAATAAAACGCAATGGTAGGCGGCTCGCGAAATGCAAATCTTGCATGCCAATATTTATTTTTAATATACATTTTTATTTCTCTCAAAGGCAGTAGGCTCCCTAGCGTGATCCTAATTCGTCAGGGAACTCCCCCGACAACAAGTCGGAGTTCCCAGGACAAAAGGGAACTCTCGGACTAAATATCTTAAAATATCTTAAACTGTGTTCCGATGATGAATGTCTTACGGGCTTGGAACGACATGAGGGCAAGTCATTTTGGGTGAACAAACTCTTTAAGCTTCTGTATAATGGTACTTGCATTGTTAGTCAGTAATGCTTAGTAAATAATTAGATTAAAGTAATTTATAAAATCTGGCCTATATTTAAATACTATACACACTTGTTGTACAGTAATATGCAGGTTACAGTACATGCCCCAAATATTATATTTAATTAGTAAAACTTGGCAAGGGGTGTGTTGTGTTCCTTGTCTGGAAGACAATCCTCAACAGACTGCATTGTAGATCAGATTGTACATTTCTTTCCTTGCTATCAATTTTCACATGTTTCTATGCACACACACACTTTTGAGTAAACCAGGGCATCTGTTTTTCTCTCTCCCTATTTATTACATGGTAAGGCTGCACCGTACATGAACGATGAGATATTTGAAAGCCCTGAGTCATTGATATTCTCATCTCTCAGGGCGAATTTGGTTTGATTGGCAGGCCAGAACTGTCTTTTGCAGTATGGAGCAGAAAGAGCTGAGCTGAGTCAGGGCTGTCCTCTCACAGGACTTCACAGGGTTGACTGACACTGACAGTAGTAACCTCTGCAGCTGAATCTTAAAGGGTTAGTTCACCCGAAAATGAAAATTCTGTCAGTATTTACACACCCTCATGTTGTTCCAAACCTCTCTGTGTTTATTTGTTCTGCTGAACACAAAGGAAGATATTTGGAAGAATGTTTTAATCAAACAGACCTCAGTCCCCATTGACTACCATAGTATGTATTTTTTTCCTATGGAAGTCAATGGGGAATGAGATCTGTTTGATTAAAACATTCTTCCAAATATCTTCCTTTGTGTATAGCAGAACCAACGTGATCTCATGAGAATACGTATGTATGTGTACGTAAAGTGTCGTTCTATCATACGTATATATAATTACGTTTTATATGCGCAGAAACGTATAATACTGACGTATTTACAGTACTAAAACGTAAAATATTTACGTATTGACAGCACAAAAACGTAACTTATTTACGTATGAACAAATCCACCGACGTACACATTGTACGTATCACAATTTATGCATATTAATATCGTAGCATTATGTTTTGACTCTATTGCATCCCACTGTCTTATTAATGAAGTTTTCAGTCGCATTATTGATATAATACTCATAAATATTAACATTTTGCTCGTTTCGCCTGCATGGTGTTAAACAATACACTATAAAACCTTTAAAAATACATTCTTTAACGTTACTCGTTCAACCATTTTGTAATAGTTTATTTACCTTGAGACACATAAAGCGTTTTCTCCTATAAAACACAACAAAAATTCACAAAAGACATCAATTTTAATAGTTTGATGTAATCCAAATCTTTAGAATCCATAGTTGTTTGCAAGAAACAACTCCTAATTCAGCGATTTCAGCCTCTTATCCAGATCTCCATTCTCAGCAGCGACCGTAACGTTACAAGTCAAAGTCAAACCCCGCGCTGGTGATGAATTCAAATTCAAATATTGCGCCCATACGTCATCTTTTACGGCAGCGATATCAAACGTTCATTGGCTCTTCCCTGCTTCGTCACAGTTTGCGACATGAAGGACTGTAGACGGTTGGTTAGTTTAGTTCATTTGAATTTTGAAATGGAGAAGCGCGAACCAAGCCGGATTAACATTTTCATTAGTAATTTAATTTCTGCTCTGTACTTCATACAAAACTATTACAATACTGCCAGAGAGAAGACTGCGACTGCAACGCTTCATCATGTGAACGGCTTTTGGTATCGGTTTTGACATTTTCGCAATAAATAAATTATTGTGATTATACTTGTCTGTTAGTTATGTTTTTCTTCATAATTGTAGTTTTTTACGTAGTTTTAAGGAATTGTTATGGTAGGTTTAGGGGTAGGAGTAGGATTGGTGTCTCAAAATATATTTTAATGCTATATTGTTAATAAAACTGCCCTTTCCCAACACCTGTCTGTTACGTTTTATCCTTTTTTACATTAAGTATAAAATGGGTATGTTTAGGTTTGGGATTAGGGTTACGGGATCTTACATTTATCTATAAAATAGTAAAAAGGGAAATATCCATATATCTTTATGATATAGAATATACGTAAATAGTTTACGTTTTGTAGCTGTAAAAACGTAATAATGTTACGTTTAAATGTTGCAGATACGTCTATATTATACGTTTCAGCATCTATCCAAACGTACTAAAAAGTACGTTTTCTATCTTTGCAAAAACGTAAAATAGCTACGTATTAACAATGAGACCAGGCTGGCAGAACAAATAAACACATAGAGGTTTGGAACAACATGAGGGTGAGTAAATACTGACAGAATTTTCATTTTTGAGTAAACTAACCCTTTTAATACCACTCACTGTGCTCAACTAAATACCACTTTTTTTAGTGTAGAAAGCACTTTTTAAAAAATAACACAAACACAAACAGACCTTTTGTTGCTTCTGCAAATTATTATCTGTGGGTCTTGTTCTGCATTTTTTAAAGAAACCATTTCATTCAGCAATCTGGTGTTTGCTTGTATGTGTTTGTTGTTGATTTGCTGGAATATATTTGTGGGTGTGTAATTTGCTGGGTCATGTTCAATATTATCAAAATCTCATTTTGCTTTGTTCTGACAAATTGCTAACATGTTTTGTTTTTTCTTAGGACTCTGATAACTGCCTCCACTAAAGTTAATTTTTAAATGTGCCAGAGTTAGCAGAAAAGCTAATTTTCATCTGTAGTCCATTGGCAGGTCAACACATCATCATATTACATTAATAAAAAAAAAGAATACATGAAAAATAGAAACAATTAAGACAGAAGAAACAAAGGAGATAAAAGAGAAAGAAGCAAATAGTATAATTAAATAAGTACAGTACAAAGAAGGGCAATACCTGGGATAAGGTAAACCAACTATTGGTGATTGCAGTTTTGATTATTTTTAATCCATCTCTTTATTGTGAATTTAAACAATAGACAGCTGGTGCTTTCTCTTAGTTCATAACCATACTTGTGGCTTTGCTTTGAGCAGAGGCAGCAGGCTGGATAGCATCACAGGGGACTCTAGCAGGGACAGCGATTGTGGCCGTCAGATGAGGATATAGGAAACAACAAATTTGCTCTTTGCGCTGAAAGGCCCTGGGGAATTTCACTGCACTTAACTGTCGTCTTTGTTCTCGTGTGAATGGCTAAACACTAAATGTGCATTCTTTACCAGCGCAAGAGATCTCTGTTGAATTCTTATTGTTGCTTTGGTGACTGGAAGAGTGATCACTGTCTACAACCACTGAGTTCTCAAAAATCTGAATGAGTGGATTCGTGCCGCCATATTATATATTCGTATTAGCTCGGCATGCAAATTCCACTCGCTAATTTCATTGGTCATTTTTCTAAAACTCAGAGGTGATTGGGACTCCCAAGTAAGACCCCATTTGTCAGTCGACATAACATTGTAGTGACTGACAGATAGGTAACTAATATTTGTTAGCATGTCTCAGTACATAAAAACATTGGAGAGAAACCTTACACATTTAATATTGTTATTGCTCGAAAATGAATGTAAAAAAGTGCTTAAGAAGTGGCTTGCAAAGTAAATCCAGTGGGGAAAAAAAAATATATATATATACAGTATATATATAGTGTAGATCACATCTCAGATTGAGTGATTACATGTAAAACTGAAGCATTAATTTCAGGCTCAGGGGCTCTCCTTTCTGCAGCTCTCAGTTGCCCAAGATCTCTCTTTGCATCCCAATCGCTTAATCACGCATCAGGTTTGGTTCAATAAGGTCATGTGGGTTTCGTGTGGCAGACGAAACTGTAATTAGAGTGGAGGTATCCCACAAGACCTTGGGTCAGGTACACAGTGCAAAACCAAATTAGTATGCGTCCGACGCTAGGGATGCAGGTCACACTGTGTAACCAACGAACACTCTGATAACAGAAAACTCCACGTAAAGCTATAGATTAGAGGCTTTTTTTAATGCTGATAGCTTCACCTAAGCTCTGTCACCTGTGCTGCCAGCTACTAGTGCGTTTATTACAATGTAAAAGGTCAGATTTTTGTTCATCGTATATTAAATTCAAACCCGGAGACCCGGAAACGAGAGGCAAGTTGCCTGGAGAGGTCATCATAAGATAAATAAACTTTAATAAGAAATATGTTTACAGCATGTTCTCAGAAAGTGTCATATATTGTATGTGGATACATCCTTGTTTTTTTCATATTTTATTTGCATCTATACAGATTTGTTCTAAATAATAATAAAAATAATAAAAATTTCATTGCAGATTCCTGTTTTATATTGAACTGAACCAATATGTAGATTCAGTAACGGTGTGTCTTGGAAATCATGAGTTTCCATGCAGAGTAATAATAAAAGATAGTTCACCCTTGTATACAAGGTGTCTCTCCTACTGTTTGAAAAACGTGGACCTGTGATTCCGCTTTGTTAATCGCAAATCAAGCAGTGATTTACTGCGCACTGATCCAAGGGTGGTGGGGTTGGGGGGGACAGTCAAACGACGTTCGGTTCATGAAGGCCCGTACTTGCATTCCAGTCAGGGCGCTTCACGTCAAAGTCCTTTTAGGCAAGTCATGCCACTCGCCCATCATCTCGGTAACTCCTACGGGCAGCTATTTCGGACTAACAAGACCAGGCTAAATTAATGGGCAGAGAGTCAGAACTACACTTTCACTGGTCACCGGGACATAAAAACTGCATGAAACAGCAGTAAAATATGATAAAAGTCACTGAAAAAGTTTGATGACTTTGCCCTAAAATAAGGTTTAAAACGACTTTTTCTCTACAGGTTGTACAGGTTGGTTTATTTCACCTTACGCCCAAACCCCAACTTTTTATAATGAAGTTATTTCAGACCAACCCCTTTTAAACTTGCGTTAGGCTCAAGAGCCATTTGTCCCGCCGGTAAAATGGCAATAGCGCCCAAGACCCGCCCACAAAGTTATATTAATCGAGTTTTATTTCGATTGATTGTGCAGCCCTACTTTACAGAGACTGTGCGTTACAGTGACTTGTGAGAGAGTTTTAGGCACTCCACTCTAAAGCATTCACTCTGAGAGATGTAACTCTGTGCACAGTACTGAATAGCAATCCCCTTTA
Source organism: Pimephales promelas (assembly GCF_988280905.1). NCBI lineage: Eukaryota > Metazoa > Chordata > Actinopteri > Cypriniformes > Leuciscidae > Pimephales > Pimephales promelas. The sequence continues at coordinate 24,273,024 of NC_142782.1, forward strand.
AAATCTCCTCAATATGTTGCTGTTCAAAACAGAATGACTTCTCCCCCGACTTGTCTCTCTCTTTGATTTGCTCTTATCGTTTCTTTGGAATCGTGAAAGACAGCCGATGGAAAAGGGAGAGAGAGTAGGAGGGAGATAAAACACTTTTATTCGTTCTTAAATCCTCAGAGAAATGAGAGAGGGTGAGATGTCACAGTGGGACTGTAATGAAGAGCGAGTGCTAGAACATGCTCCATTGGATGAGTGTATCCATTCTTTATTGAGTGTATCTCCTTGGGGGAAATGGAGTGAGTGAGAAGGGAAGACCTTGGAAAGTGGCACCAACTGGGACACACTCACACAGACACAGCTTCAGTCCCAAAAAGCATTGGTATCAGAAATGCGATGGAGCGGAGGCCAAAAGGCCCCTTTAGGTTAGTGCACATGTCTGTGTATGGTGAGTGCAGAGTCTTCCAGTCGGAGGGTGGGAGTGAACCAGGGTGAAGTGTGAGTGAAAGTAACAGATCAAGTTTTGTAATGTGTGAGAATCTCATTTGTTGTAGAAAGGCTATCTACACTGGGGAGGTTATTGATATGTATTATTAAATTGTCCAGTCCTTGATTTAACGGAAATGAACAGTACGTGGTGGATTAGATTCAGTGAAAGACAGATCGACATTGAATGAAAGAAGCAGATGATCAGTGTAAAGAAGGTGATCAGTCTTGCAATCCATGGGTGTTATACCTGAGCAGCAGATTCTTTATTTTGTGTGGGAAAATTGACAAACTGTTGAAATCCAAGACTGTCAATACATGGGGTAAAATCTTTATCGAGAGTGTTTTTGAAGTTGTCCATGTGGATGCTGAAATCTCCCATTAATAAGATGAAAGTTTAGCCAAATGAGACAAAAATGCAGAAAAATCAGAGATAAAATGATCTTTAGAGAGTCGCAATAACAGTGGGAGTAGGTCCAGAGAGCTGACAGACATAGCCTCAAAGGAGAGGCAGGCAGACAGATTAACAGGAACAACGTTCCAGTTCTCACGATATTACCTCGAGACCACCCCTTCTCCCAGACATACGAAGTGCAGATCGGTAAACAAACCCCGGTGGAGTAGATTCATTGAGGGAAGCGAAGTCGTTTGGCTGCTGCCAGGTCTCAGTCATGCAAAAGATGTCAAAGATTACTCTTGCTTGTCACCAAATACATATGTTTATTAACATAGTCATGTTGTCAAATTCAGTATTTCATTGTGAATTTTAATATTCATAAATCATTTGAGTAAATGAATAAGATTTTACAGTATACAGTTGACTTTTCTTTGCCAAACTAGTGTTTAGTTAGGCATTAACATGAAAACACAAGGCATTCCATGTTCACAGCAGACAGGGCTTCAAAACAGGAGGAGCTGTCACACAGATTTCAAAACAATGATTTCTCCAGGCGTGAACATTTTCCCACATTCATGCAGTCTGTCCCCTGCCACACCATTGCATGCGCACAGCAATCAGAAGGGAGCAGAGAAACCCCTCTCGACCCTGCTAGGTGTTTGGGGAGCATAAAGAAAGTAAAGCTGGAGAATGACCTATAGAAAAAAAAGCCAAGACTGTATGGAAGGTGGATGAAAAGGTGGTTTTTGTCTGTCACAGGTCTGGATGATAGAAAGCCTCAGGCCTGCCTGTCCTCTCTCCCCAGATGCATAGCAACTGACAGCCTTCTTTAGTGACACAGGATGCTGTTCTCCATCTACAACTCAGAACATATTGACACTCACTCCATTCATCTGCCAGCGTGCCACAGGCTACATGTAGGATCAGTTTTCTTCAACATCCATCGCTGACTTGTGAGTTTCTCTCTCTCTCTCTTGTAATATGTATATGCATTTAGATAAAGTTACTGTTGTAAGACTTGAAAAAAGAACTGGTTGAAGAGATCAAGCTCAACACATGTCTATGAGACGAAGGACCTTGCTTGCAAATTAACATTTGAACATCTCTCACACACACACTCCTTCCCCGCATCCCCCACTCTTGCAGAGATCACCCACACTCACACAAGAATCTATATGGTTTTAATTTGAACAACTATCATAAAGTTATATACATGTGTTTAGTATTATTTGAAAAGTCTCAGTGCGAATGGTACAAATGTTCCATTTCCAAATAAGTAAAACAAAAGGTAATAAGGTTTTTAAGAGTTTAGGAATAATTGATAGCATTGATTTGTAGCAGTCACGCTAGGCTGTCCTATTATTTTAACTGAATGTAGCCTATTAATAAAATGTACGAATTTGAAATGAAATTTAGCATATATTAAATAAAATGAAGGGAAAAGTGCCCTTTATAAAGGTTCGAAAAAATATTCAGAAAAGAGTGTTTTCAAAAATTAAACATTGACAATTTAAGTTTAAAGGGAGTAAAGCCTCTGTTTAGGGTATTAAAGGAAATGTAATTTCAACTCAAATAAATGCTATTTTTAAATCAGCCTACTTCAGTGTGATATTTGACCATATTATAATGCTTAATTGTATAATTGTAATGTGATGGTCAGATGCAGATATCTAAATCAAAGAATATGGGTGGTTGGCAGGGGGATTATTATTTATTTTCGAGTGACTCAAAGGGCACCAGATGAATGAATTTATCTTTAAAATGAACAAAATTTTCAAACATCCCCCTGGACCCCGTGAGTGTTGGGATTTTGCCACAGGAAAAACCCTGACATTGGTCCATATATATTTTGCCTACAGCTACATAGTGTAGCAAGCTAGTCTTCAGGATTGTTTATCATTTTATAATTACATACATTTTAGGGAACCCCCCAAGAGTCATAAATCATTTCGAACCCTGATTCTTGTTCTGAGCCTGTGGCCGTTTACAGGGCAGGCAGCAACACACACAAGTTCTGGGTGAGACATAACAGACACCGTTCTGAGACTGGTTCTTCCAGAGAGACAACAACATATTCTCTGATCTGAGTCTACAGCTTGTGAGGCAGCAAAAAATATGGCCAAGTTTTGAGCCTACTCTGTCAGGAAAGAGACATTGACATACACTTCTTTTTTCTTCAAGCGAGACAACAGATGCAGCACATTTCGAGTCTCCAAGCCAGAGAGATAAAAGTGGATTGACCAAGTTCTGAGTGTCTGGCCCAGAGAGGTAGAAGACGCACAGAGACATTCGAAATGAGGTTAAGCTCAGGAGAGCAAACCTTCACTTCAAGGTACCTTTCACTTCACATTCTAATTCTAAATTATTGAACAGCCCCCTGATGGGTGCAAGAGCTTGACTGGTGTACCAAACTAAGAGGAGGGGGTGGTCATCTGATGTACTCATAGCCACACCTTCAGTGAAAAGTGGTCCAAAAATCGTGATAACCGATCACTACATTTCTTAGCATTCTAGGTTGGGCAAAAGTAAAATCAATAGAGATGTTGTAATTGATTAGAACCTACACTTATTCACACATTTTTTTACTTTATTAAGACCTATCTGACTTGAATATGTTTTTGGTAGATTTGAATTTCACATAGAGCATTGCACAAATCCTGAAGTCACAAATGGCTTATTTTACCCTTTAAAGCGCAATGTCTCGGGTCACAAAGTAACTGTCACGATGCGGTAGTAACGAGGAGGAAGCAGAATCCACATGCAGCACACTTTATTCAATAAACTGAAAACAATACAAAGATCAGACCAGGAACAGGACTCAGGAGCAGTGCAACCAACATCAACAGTAACAACACACAAGAACTCACAAGGACTGAACTGAAAGATAGGTCTTACATACAAGGGCAAACAAGCTAAACGAGATAACAAGGGGCGTGGTATACATGAACACAAACGAGATGCGGGAAAACGGAACAGGGGCCTGTTCTCCGTACGTCGCTAACTCAGTTAGCTGGATTTGATTGTTGACGATTTGCCATGATCTTGGATTGTTTGGTTCTTTGGCGCTCATCCTGGACTTGCTGTCATAGCAACAGGTCCGTAAGCTTGAACCTGCTCGTGAGCAGGTTTATTTCATGTTAGCAGGATTAGATCGCGAGGGTGTCGTTTATACGTTATTATTTTGTTGGAAATGCACATTAATGTTCGATTCGATGTCGGGCTTTAACAACATTACAAAATGTTTGCATTGCCCTAAATCTTTGCAAGTGGCTCTTTCCTGTACACTGTTGGAGATGCAGAGAACTTGATAAGCTTTCCGTCGTGCCATTCGCAAAGTTTACCTGCATGATGCTCTTAGTTTTTTGTTTGTTTGTTTGTTTGTTTTTTTGCCAACTTAAGGGTATATTATAATTTTTAATGAAGATAATGCAATCATGATGACCTTGCCGATTATGACTTACAGTATGTCCCTCAGGCTTAACTTATGTGATTGTTGCCATATAGACCATAGACTACATGTTCCCATCAAGGCCTAAATGAAGGGATTTTGTGAACAGACTTACAATGTAAATGTGCAGCCAAGTTACTATTACAATTTTTAATATTCCAGATTAGTAATATTATATCAATTTTTTTTAAAAAGGCAGTTGACTGAGTAAAATCTCTTAGATGATGTATGACAATGTTTCATATCACAAATCAATGTGAAAGCAAAATGGCCAGGATCTGACTCAAGAATGAAAAAAATGTTTACCGTAAATATGTTCTGTATTTTTACAGTCCAACTGCTGTACAAAAAAAAAAATATATAATTTATATATTATATAAATTCCATTTTTTAAAATTACAAATTTTTATTTGTACAGATCTAATTTCACAACTTTGACCAATCTCTAATTAAATACTTTTTAATTTTTTTTTTTTAATTTACAGTCAGTTTCTGTTAAATTTACTTATTGTATATGGAATACCATTACCTGCACATTTAAAGTATTAATAATTGAACAAACACTGAACATCAAAAAAAGTGATTGATAGAAAATACAAACTTAATTTAGAACAGGTAAAAATATCCACATTAAAAGGCGATTGCTGTATACCTTTATACAAACATTTTTACAACTACATTTTATCCAAAGTGACTTATAATTAATATAACAATGGAATCAACAAGTGCAGTGTCTAGCACAGTTACATAGCAAGTTTTTTTTGTTTTGTTTTTAAACAAAGGCTTAGCATTATTGGGTAAAGTGTTTATGAACAAGATGGATCTTTAGAAGTTTATTTAAAATTTGTTGTTGCGCCGGTCATTCCACCATTAGAAACAGTCCAGGTAAAGATCAGTGAACGTGGTTTTGTGTCTCTTTGGCATGATGGCACCACAAGTTCACTTCCAGAACTGTTCACTTTTCACTTGCAGAACACAAGCTTCTGGAGGACACATAGATCTAAAGTAATGAGTTTAAGAAAAGAGGGTTTTTACATTTTCTGAAGAGTTCTGCTAACCCATACAAAAATACAATTGTATGTAGTTGCTAGGTGTTCTGGGGGGTTGTTAGGAGGTTGCTATTTTCACTCCCAAGATTTTGTGGCAAATAAATTACAGGCCGGATGATTGTCGGGGAGAAATAAAAACGAGGTAAAATACACAAGCAAGTCATGCAACACTGCCTTTATTACAGTTTTGCCTATTCAACTTCATTTCAGATTAATCTCAAACAAATCACCTGTGCTGTGCACAATATTCTGGTATGTGGTCTGATTCTAAAACAATATCCCACAGATCCATAAATGCAATTTCCTGGTGATGGGGCGATTTGAGGCATATGCGCAAACTGGAGAACTTTGCTCCAGGCCAATTGAGTACGATGAAGGTGGGAGGCGAGGTTGGTATACATAAGTATTTGCTATTTCGTTTTTATGAGTCCCAAAGGAGGGATATCAAAGAGAGGAGAAGAACAGAGGAAAGCTGAGCAAATAAAAGAAGGATGCAGAGATATTGTATCGACTCTGCTGGGGCACATTATGGAAATGAATAAACTTAATTCTTGTTATGAAAACAAAAACCTACTAAAGAGACAGCCAAATTGAAAGAAAGAAAATATTTTAAAGATGTTAAAAGATAACAGGAGTAACGATACAGGGTGATGTAATAGGCATCTTTAAATCAGTCCTTGCGTTTAAACATGCTGGCTGAAGCTAAGACTATACATTAGATTAATAAGCTATCTATTCTAAACTAATCATAATTTCTAAATTATATTTTTCATTATAAATGACATAGTAAGAATCTTCCTCTCCTCTTCCTCTTTTTTGTTTCTCTGCACAATAACATAAACCTGTATGAGGACATTGTCAGTACTTTTACACCAACGCATTCTCACCCCAAGGCGTCACCATACTGGGTAACCGAGATGTTTTCTGCTTGCTCCTAATCCCCCCCCCCCCCCCCTCTCTCACAGTAAACACAAATAATTTTATTATTTCACACACACACACAGTATATATAATGTTAGCACACAGTATAGCAGTAATCACCCATTTAGTGCTAGCCTTTCATGTCACGGTCTGTGACTTTCATCCTCTGCAGGAAACAGTGCTATTTTCCCTCTCACAATTATGGCATTCAATTAAAGCTCCTCTATTAACACACACACACACACACACACACACACACACACACACACACACACACACACACACACACACACACACACACACACACACACACACAGTCAAATTTAAAGAGGACCAAGAGTCAACTGCTCAAGATCAAAATTATATCTTCATGAAAGCCATCTTCCTGGAATTCTGGAATTCAAATATTCCCTCATAGATTTCACATTGCTTCTTTGTTCCCAATCATGTGTTCTCCTAATGGCAGATGTAGCCAGCAATAACCCCAATCTACTTCCAGTGGAAGTCACATCACTGTTTCAATAAGCTGATGTTGGCATAGCAACAGCGAAACTGAAGATATTCTGCTTCAATTGTTTTATTACCCAGCCTTCCCTTGGCAGACTCTTTGCAGGCATGACAGTTACAATAATGAACCAGCAAGAGAAGTTTAAACTTGCAATGCAGTGATTGCAAAGGAAAAAGGGATTTTAGTGTTTTACTCTTTAATCAGAAATACTTCGACATGATGCGTACACTCTGTTGTCTTTCATCTTTTAAATTGGATTAGAGAAATATTATGATTCCATTTTAACATGACTAAAATGGGAAACAAGTTCAGATTAGATTTTCACAATGTAATAATTATGGTGAAATTACGTATGGTGACACTGAAAATGTGTCTGCTGTGCTGATGTAGATATTTCCTCAGTAGACTCGATCAAATTTAATCAAATTTGTTTAGAAATGGCCCCTTGTCTGGAGATGAGTTGTCACAGTGACACTCCTCTAAGTGCTGTTGGCTCTTTAAGTGTGACAGACTTGTGGTTTTAAGCAATAAATGGATTTTAAATGGTTTTAAGTTCTGAGTGCTAATTAAAGTACTGCCTGCACAGCCACTCAAAATAAACTTTTAAGAATCCGGACACTTTCACTCAGCGTGTGTGTGTGCGTGCGTGTGTGTGTGTGTGTGTGTGTGTGTGTGTGTGTGTGTGAAAAGGCTTTTATCCATGATAAAAGTGCTCCATACCACAGGGGAGTTGGTGTGTGTGTGTGTGTGTGGGGGGGGGGGGGGGGGGGGTATTATATTATATTAAATAATATCCATATTTAAAACTTTACTAACTAAAATAACTAGCTTCAGGCAGACGACCGTACACATTCTACACAAGCTGACTTGCTACAAGAGTAACTAGTGACACATGTGTAATTCATGACTGGTGATTTGTTGTGCTCTATCCTATGCGTTTCCGCATGCATGATTACGTTGTGTGTCAGATCAAAGGTTACTCTTTTCCCGTAATATTCCCATTATAAAGCTTGGAATAGGCTAATCAGTACTTTTTTTAATATAACACCGATTGTATTTGTCTGAAAGAAGAATGATATATACACCTATATGATGACTTGAGGGTCAGTAAATCATGGGCTAATGCTCATTTTTGGGTGAACTATCCCTTTAATTTACAGTCAATTAGAGCAATGTACAAAAAGAAATAACATTCCAGAATATTTGTAACATTTCCAGTTCTATATTGCTTTTATAGTTTTTTTTATTTTATTTCTAAAGCCACTTTTAGTAATGAATATTGTAATGTATTTGAATTAACTTTATTTGGGTCTCTTTAGCAAATATTGATAATATCTGATTCATTTGATAAATATTTGGCATATCAATTAATTAAAGCGGGTATTGAAGTCCAAAGCATTTTAATTTACAATAAATTAGAGCTATGTATAATAATAAGTAACATCACATTCCATAATATTTGCCACAATTTCCAATTATGTATTACTTGTCATATAGACTGACATCAATTAATTAACCTTTTTAAAAATTAATTAATTAATTATTTTATTTATTTATTTATTGTAATTTAACAGCCCTTTAGCCATAGTTTGGGGATTGGTTAACCAGGTGGGTTAACAAATTGATTTTCTAGTGCATACAAAACCTCATTTCACAGTCTGGAGGTCGGATGATAGAGTGGAAAAACTGATCAATTCTCTCCGGAAGGGAACATTAGACCTGCCTTAAATTTAAATTTAGACCTACCTGCACTCGTCCCTCTGTCACGTTTTTTTCCACCCTTTGTTCCTTGCTCAGCCTCACTCTCTGGAAATGCCTTAGAAGGAAATGAGGTGAAAAGTTGGCTTTAATGGAATAAATGTCTGCAGTGAGCTCATACCAGTTCTGTGTCAGGAACGCATGGGGGTCACAGCATATTAACCCGCTCTGGTATACACTTTGACTAAAGGTTGAGAAAAAAATCTGCAGTGCTCTTCACGGATCATCGCTGCTGCGCTCACCTGAATCATGCTGTCGGCAAATGAGCTAAAGTTGCTATTTCTTTTTGCTTTTTGCTGTTTCTCTTGCCTAACAGGTTCCTGCAGTGTGGATTGGTTGAAAGAGTAAATGGACTCAAAGGCGAGCACGTCTTTAACTCAGATGTGGTTTTTGTAGCCGGTGTGCTTTGATGTGTCTCATTGTGTGTGTCTTTGCCCTCCTTTGACTGTCCCCTATCTGCTTTCCTAATGTAAACGCCTACAAAAGCTGATATGTCACATTAGTTTCAATCAAAAAAAAAAAAATAAAACCTTTTGGAAATGGCTGGTGGCTCATAATACAGGGCCTGGAAGAGACATCCTAAGTCTTCACATTATCTTCAATTGCTTTATGGTCATTTTGATGCTTCATGTAAATACACACTGGACAATGTTATTGATTTTGTTGTATTTTTTTCTCCTCATGTAGCATTGCCTGAGGTATTTATCTCACCAGCATCACGGTTCCCTTGTTCAAAAGCAGGTTCAGGGTCTGTTTAGGGGGAAAAAAAAGGGGATTTGGACATCGATCCAAGATTTATTTCTTTTTCTTTTTCTTTTTTTTTTTTTGTATGGAAAGGCGCAGCCCGGTTTGAGATTGGGCACCAGCTTCAGTGGAAAAATGTTTCAAAATACTTTTCCTCTCTCTCTCTCTCTCTCATTCACTGATAGGCATTGCCAGGCCATATTTAGGACTTTCATCTCAGCCCCTCAAAAAAAAAAATCTATCTACTATGCTGTCAGCACTTTTGAAATCGGTGGTTATGATGTTTCTTTGTGTTTACTGAGAACAGCAGCTGCAGTAAGCTATCTGAGGTTATTTCACTCTGAATCCTCACTTTACCAGACATTAAAAATCCTTTAAATCATTGGGAGCACCGGTTGCAAAGGTGGCAATGCTGTGTCAGACATGCTCCATTTCTCAGTCTCTCGTCGGAACGTGCTTTGTTGCATTTCAATCAGTAAATCAATCAAATCTGCGACCGTAAGCTATTGAAATACATATAGGTGTTACTCTGACAAATGGAAGCAATTGTGAATTGTATAAAAAAAAAAAAAGTTTGAATTGTTTGCAAACCAAACTTGCAACCAGTCACTTTTAAAAAAAGAGAGAGAGATTTCACTTTTATTTGGAAGTATACAATGGCTGGATATAGTTACTCACTTTAACGCTTAATAAAGTATAGCTACCCAACAGTGTCAGCCCAAAAATACATGGTTCGCTGATCATTTTCTAAGTGCGCTGACTGGTTTTACTGACAAAACTGATATTTAAGAATTATACAGTAAACGGAGGCTTCTTTTGCTCTCTTGTGCACTGTCCAACAATTTCCTGTTTGATGACACACTTGAGCATTTTATCAAGTGTTGAATTGAGTCACAATGTACTGCCATTGTATTAAATTCACTAAATCACATATTCATTAAATTATCTCCTTTTTTTCTGCAGAAAAACAAAAAACAGACCGGTTTGGAATGACAGGGTGTATTTTACTCTCTCTGTGTGTGTTAGTTCTGAGACATGTACTGTATGTGCTAGTGTCCTCAAAATTTTTTAATTCATTCGCTTTTGACTAATATATAGTCACTCAATGTAACAAATCAAAGATATTGATGTTTAAAATATTGATGCATTAAATAGATTTTTATATCTAGATCTAGAGTTAGCATGTCCATCCCCCTGGTAACCGTAACATTTGCAACCAAGTAAACTATGGTTCATGGCTGTGATATTCACTAACATTCAAAAACTTTTTTAATGCTCAGGCTGCATGTTTAATCACAAATACTGTAAAAATAGTAATATTATAAAATTATTGAAAATTTTATTGTTTTAAATCTTTATTGTTACTTTCAAAAGTAAATTATCAATGTAATGTGTCCTTGCTCAGTAAAAGTATTAATTTCTTCAAAAAAAAAAAAAACATTGGCTATTTAGAATGAAAAGACTAAGTAAAAAGGACAAGCACTTCGATAGGAGAACATATTCTCTCCTTCTCGCCATTGAATTCCCACTCAGGATCAAATCCACTAAATACAATCTCATCTCTGCTTACTCTTCTTACACAAATCACAATTACTCACTAACACACCAATCACGCCACAAGCCACCTCTCTCATCTTTTTACCAGAGCATTCAGCCAAACTCTAGCAGGCTCTCTGATAAAGCACACCATCAGGACTGTTATCCAGAATATGGTGATATATTAGACCACAACACTGCAAAGAACAATGTCAGTCTCGTACGTACTTCGACAGGAAATATTAAACAAGAACATATATATAATCCAGTAATATATTGCATTAAAATCCAAGGTCTCATCAACATACTCTTGCTCAGAGCGACAGTGCAGGCTTAATTCGTAGAAATAAAGTGTATGTACACACTACAAAATGTTGTTTCAGAGGGAACCGAATTTAGCCAACTATTTGGTTAGCCCTCTTCAATCTGCTTAACCTCTTGTTTTCACTCGGAAGTGTTGCTCAAGCCACAATCTTGATTCTTTAACCTCTATGAAAATATCAATGGAACATAATCACCTCAGAGCAAATCTGCCATGTGGATGCACTGATCAGCTGTCAGTGCCTGGGGTGGGACACCAGTTAGATCATTATGAGCACGCTATAGAAATTGACATCAGGCATGTTGCTGACACATTGATGAACGAGCGTTAGACCCGGGAAATGCAGCCAGCTTGACGCAACAGAAAAAGACAAAGTCAAACACAAAGTGACTTGCAGTAAATCTACTGTGCTCGCATCGGTTCAAATGCAACACATAGTATTGATTTTGAAGAGTGCGCATGTCCGAACGTGCTCTACTATGTAAGAACGAGCCAAATATTGAGTCTGGTAATAAAGCAAAATAACTGAGAACAATTAGTCATAGTCCTCAGATGACTGTAATTTATATATAAAAAATCTAGCGTTAACTGGATCTCAAACAGTTTCATTAAAAGTAGTTATTACTCCACCACGGGCGAAACCAATGTTGAACGATACTTTGCGACAGTGGGTTTCGGGAAACAGTCGTGACTAGCTAGTTGATTTCTAAAACGATGCATCGTACTATGGTAGTGAAGTACATAGTTGTATGGGAAACCCACCCCTGATCATTAATTTACTTGTTTCAATTTTCACTTTCACTTTCTTTACTAATTTATTTAATATTTACTTCATTTTATTATCATGGGAAATGAACCATTGTCACTTTTAAACCATGAAGGTCAGTGGATATCACACAAGCAATGTGCAAATATTGCACTAGACCTATGTCGGTGAAGAAGTCTCAGAGCCCAGTCAATTATTTACTGTACAGAAAGTGAAAGTAAAAACTGACGTGCCTTCTGCGCATATTCTCTCAGAGACAAATCGAGTTAAATCTTGGGGGAATAGCCTAACTGTCTTAAAGGAATAGTTCACTTAAAAAAGAAAATTCTGTCATAATTTACAAACCCTCAAGTTGTTTCAAACCTGTATGAATTTCTTTCTTCTGCTGAACTCAAAAAAAGATATTTTGTAGAATGTCGGTAACCAAACAGTTGATGTACTACCCCATGCTGACTTTTTAAAATGAGAAGAGAAGTATTTTGATTTAAACAAGTTGTTTTTGAAATAAGGCTACTCTTTAGTTTTCAGTGATGACTGATTATTGCAGTGTTCTGACATATTATAGACTGTTAATAATTGTAATTATAGGCCTATAATTCATTGTACAACCGACCTGAATGTTTTAAAATATTTTTTAATGAGGAGAAAGATAATCTATCTAATTTTTTATTATTATTATTATCCTCTCAGTGTGGTGATGCGCTATGAAATTATTGCAGGGCAAATTAATGGTAATATCAATTATAGGCCTAGCCTAATAATACAACGCATTCTCACCCCAAGGCGTCACCTTTGACCATGCTTCAATATTTGACGTTTTAGGCGCCCTTTAGCGTCACTTACATGACGCGATCCTACGGCGTCATCTAACTGACGCTAAAGGAAAGCGTCTGTTAGAGTACGTGGTTAGGTTTAGGTGTGGGGTGGGGGTAGGGTACACGCGATCCTAGGGCGTCATCTTGCTGACGCTAAAGGGCGCCTAAAGCGTCAGATATTGAAGCATGTCCAAATGCTTCCCAAGGCGTCAGTTAAGTGGGGGTGAGAATGGGCTGAATAATAATAATAATAATAATTTAATACATAAATTGGAAGTGCTAAATCCTCTTGATAGCGATAGCTGATGTTTTTGACAATATCTTTGGATACCAATATCATGGTCTATCGGCGCAAATATAGGGTTTATCGCAGATGTTTCACAGTGTGAGCAGTCAAGTCGGAGCTTGGCGATCGGAGCGATCACATAAATCATGCCTTTTGGCTTTACATTGCATGCCATGCCATCTACGTCTACAGTGTGAGTTGGTAACCTTGCTGAAGTCAAATAGTGAATGAATGCCTTAAGTGAAAGAGATTGACATACCCAATGGATAATTATGCATGATAGTACTGCCTTTTTTTTAAATCAATGATCGAAGAGCCTCAAGAGCCTATGTTAATCAAACGAAGATAAGTCTGCATCTTGGATTCCATTCAGAAATGTCCCAATCTCATTCTTGGCAAAGATGCACAAATAAATCAATTAAAAAGGCCCACATGAGTCAAAGCAATCATTTCCTTTAAACCGTGTGAGTAAACTCAGCTAATAAGATTATTTTACGGACGGTGCTGTGGCTATTGCTTCGTCTGCATGTTGAATTGGGCTTGGAAGGCCAGGTGTGTCTCTCTCCATGTACTGTGTGTGAGGGTTGCTGGGGTCTGATCTGGTCTGGCTCGGGTCCAGGTCCTTCTTTCTCACAGTAATTGATGCTGGCTCTGGCGAGCTGTCGTCTCAGCCCAGCCAAGAAAGAGAATTATTAGAAATGCAGTAATGCAGGTTGACAGATCTGTGAAATCAAGACTGTGTGGTCACAGTTCAAAACTGCCATTAAAAGAGTTTATTGGCAAGAGTCTAGATAAGCTTGGAATAATACAGCTGATTTTTTTCACAACCAACCATACCAAGGGTTATTGGCTGGGCATATTTTTAGTTTGATGAGAATTTTTATTTTGTTGATGAGCGTTCATAGTGATGGTCAGCATACTATTCTACAATGGCACCACGTTTATTTACCACTGCAGTCCTCATCAGCATGGAAAAGATGGTGTGCGTTCCTGCTGACACTGCACAGTTTCACACTTTAATCACTCCCATCAGCTCAATCAGCACATCTATTTAGCTCACACTTCTGGGGATGAAAGGGGGAATATCCAGGTTTAAATCTGACATGGGTATCCCAGGGTACTGGCTAGAGAAATAACAAAGCTGATTATTTGAAGGTAAATATGTCTGTCCACAGCTTTCAGCCCTCTGTGCAAAGCCAGCCATGCATGGTAATTGGAAAGAAAGGAAGTTATACTTTAAGCTAAGAAATTAGACAGTATGACATTAGTTTCTTTCCATTGATTATTGAGGTTGTCAGTCATTTTTTCCTCAAGGCTTTAAGTAACACTTTATTTCTTCTGTGTTCTGCTGCTTCACCCTTTTCTGTACATTCTCTGCTACATCCAGGAAGCATTTCACTTCTTTAGGCCTGTTTATACTTGGTATTAAGATCAGTCTCTTGTTATCTAACTACATATGTTGAGGTGTGCCTCATCTCAAATGCCTCTTACTTGTGATTGGAGATTGAGTGGAAGTGGTCTTTGATTTAATGACTACTGTGTCCACAAACAAATGTGGAAACGCCTTAGTCAACACTTTGGTTTTGGGTTTTAGACAGAAGAAATCTTAAAAATGTTTTATAGTTTGCATTCAATGCAAAGTAATCACAAAATGATTATTAATTAAAATGAAAAAGGGGGGAAATTCAAAACAGAAAAATGCTATTATAGATATTTAAATATGTATTCTAAATTTGTCTGATTTGTCAGTCAATGGGCTCTATGCATGGCGGTATTTCCGGTGAAGGATTAAGGATGCTCGATAACTTCCGCCGATCGAAGAGTCCAATGCAATACCGAGAATTTACATTGGCTTTTATACTCCATGGTTATACTAAAGAAACGTTAGTCACAAAAACAGATAAAACAGACACCCCTCATTGTGTTTATGCTTCTTTTTAAAATTATATTAAATAAACATAACTATATATAAAATTACATCTAAACGTATGAACGTTTAGTTTCAAAGACGGGAGGACAGTAAATTTTGAAGACTCTGCCATAATCCCGTTTTCCTCGGTTTTCCTCTGCTTTAATCTCCCCAATCGGAAACTGTTGTGCATCCTTGCATCAAATGCGGAACTTATGCAATGCGTGCATATAGCCCATATATAAAGGAATAAAGGTGTACTGGCCCAATAATCTTCAGATAAGTTAATTTTGAGTACAGTAATTTACATTTAAAGGTACACTAGATAAAAAATAATATTTATATACGTAATGAGCGAGTAAACAATGAATCTATCTTCCAAACTGTGGTTTTGTCTTATCCTGAATCACTATGGTACGCCTCTAATAATTGTTCATATTCTGATAATTTTATGCAGAGCGGGACGATAACTGCTGCGGAGTATCCATATCTGCGGAGTATGAGCCGTGACTCGTCTGAAGTCCTGTTCTGAAGTGTGCATATGATTGACACTTTACCATACCATAAAAGCAAGGGAGATGATTTCTGAATGGCGGTGACATGACGCAACAGACGCTGGAAAGGTCAGATGATAAGGGCAGCATGGCAACATTCATACTACACACATTCATATTTAGAATGTATTTTTTTAGTGATTTTGAAGTAATTATTTATTCAAAATAAGTACCTACTCAAGATAGTTTGCGATTTTGGATGCAGACAGAATTATTTTAGTGAATCACTTGAGTGAATGAGTCATGATTCATTAGTAAATACAGTCACTTGTCATCACTTACAGGTAGCTTAACAAAAGTTTGGAAATTGGTTATGGACAATAGCATCATACATCCTGAACATTTTGTATCATTGTAATCATTTCAACTTCAAATTATTAAAAATGATGTTAAAATAAAAATGAATTAATGCAAAACGCAGAGAAACCAAATAGGGCTATTTAAAAACAAATATCTTTTCATTGCAACAATTGCCAGTTTATTTCATGCATTTACATACAGAAATAATTTAATGATTTATGCTGACCTTGTTCAAAGATTTATGCACATGTTGCCCAAAACCCCACTTTGCCTATAGGGCATGTCCAGTCTTTTGGAGGGCACAGTACATCCCTCATTACGTCAGTTACTGTGTGTTGATGAAGTACTTTTTTTTAGAGTGAATTGTCAACATTTTGAGTGAGCTTAATTCATTCATTGATCATTTTTCATCTCCATGAACAATGTCAGTGAACAGAATTTAATCTATTTTTCACAAGCATTACATTAAATTTGTGATAAGATTTTTGCAGCCATTAAAAAAATGTAGAGTATCTAGCTGTAGAAACACCCATTAGTGACCAACGGCAGCCACCTGCCGCCCTTCAACTGTAAAAATGTTTGAACCATTGCCTGCCAGTAACAGTATTGCACATACACCCCCCTCACACACACACACACACACATATGTATATATAACAAAATAAGAGGCATATAATTTATGCCTCCCTATGTTGCAAGAAAGATGGCCAGAGGTGACTTGTGAAAGAGGCATCATTGTCATAATATGTGAAAAATGACTACCGTTTTACCAAACGTATATGATTGATTATAAGGAAATCCCAGCAAATTAGATGCATGCTTGTGTTGCTAGTTAACAGAGTGAACCGACGTGATTGGTCCAGAGTGACAGTGCTTAACAGCTGCATGTCATAATTACCAAACCCTATGGGACTCCACCAACAAATTCACCATCAATTAAGTCAAGCAGCAGTAATGTGATTTATATCACAGAGCATCTCCGTCACTCTAAGGCGAAAGCAAATCCATCTTCTAAAGGAAAGGAGGTAGCCTACACAAGAGCAAATGAATCACGACTCCGTCAGCATCATCCCTTTTGTCTATGGAAACTTCTACAAATAATTCGTTTTCAGCTTGACTGCCCCAGTTAGTGTCAAACAAGAGAGAGGGGGTAGAGAGAAAAAGAGGGGAAAGAAGGAGAGAAAGAAAGGTTCGGAGGAAGGTTCGCAGCTTTTCAGTGGGACAACGCCTCAGGAGACCCACATCAGAAGGCCTGGGCCGAAATGAATGAGACTCACCAGCATGGAACAAATGCAAAGAATTGTGGTTGTTCGGCGGTCGCTGATGAAAAAAGGTTTCCCACGAGACGCTGTACACTCCAGGAACACACCAGGAAGATGTGTCCCGCAACATCATCTCGCTTTTGATGCTTTTACAGCCACGAAAACTGTGATAATTTGCCAATCTAATTGTGGAAGGTGGAAGAACTAATGTGCTCTGTCAATGAAAATTTAAATGGGCAGAGATCATTTTGGAGCTAATTTTTGTGGAGGTCTGAGAATATGGCGTTGATTGATAATGCTGGGAATGTTGCTCTACATTTAGATGTAATCAGGACATTGTTATCAGCCAAGATGAAAGAGCTCTATTCTCAGTCTCAACCCCATTTACACCGACGAACTGAGTGAGCTGCTCAATTTATCAGTATTGTACCACATCATTGTGAGCCGCCGTCAGAACCGTGGGAATGTTTAACTATAACGCGTAATTGCAGTTTAGCAAAAAGTCACTTTTCAGCATAAAATATTGGCATTATTATATTACAACAGTTACATGGAATCTTGTGTCTTTAACACAAGGAGATGGAGCACAGAACAATAGCTTCTTAATGAATTGGCCAAAAGACTAATTTTATTTGTTTCTCACCTTTCTTGACGTCATCTAAATATCCTTCATTTTCTGCCTCATGTAGCATATGAAATGCAATTCTTATTCATACCTGTGTAATTTCATAAAAAATAATCATAACATGATTATTATCATAGCATGAGCCACCGCACTAACACCATGCCCAAACCAAGTGGACCCAACCAAAAAAGCCGGGTTTATTTCCCCACCACTACTTTTCATCATTGCAATTATACATTATATATAATTGAAATGTATTTATTTTTTTATTTTTTTTGGCATGTCTGTTTTTTCATTGTTTTGGTAGGTCAAATTCCTGACATGGTTCTGAACAGTTTTGTATCGGTCAATTCATGTCACATTTCGCCTTAGGCATCAAGTGAGGTATGAGATGTCACGACATACCAGATCTCGCTCCTTGAACACCCCCCCCCCCCCCCCCCCCCATGCTCACAATAAGAGAAGGACATCCAGTAATCTAAAGTATCAAGAGTTTACTGTAAAACAAATCCTGTCTTAATAAGATGCTCAGATCTCATTGTGTCTTAATTAGTAATCTTTCCTTAAATTGTGAAAAGCTGCTGCATCATCATGACGTTTCAGGAAAAAATGCCTCTAATTAATTCTGATTACACATGAGCAAACAGTATAAATCAATTCAAACACTGATATGAAACTCTAAATATTCATAATTACTAGCTGCTCTCTCTCTCTCTCTCTCTCTCTCTGTCTCTCTCTCTCTCTCTCTCTTCACAGTGCTCAAACACAACCTTTCACCATCATTAAACTGACAAATTGCCTTTAGTGTTTAGTAGGTAAATTAACCACAGGGGAATTAGAATCTCCTACTTGGCTAATGTCAAAGAAAGAGAAAACCTCACATACAGCAGAATATTACCATTCTGTGGGCTAAAAGTGCGCCTCACTTACAATGGTGATTTAAGATTTGGGCACAGGGGTTGAGTCTGATGCTAAAGATGTAATCTGTAATCTGTTCCTGCTGTATCAGTGGCCAGAAACCCTAAGAGTAAGACTCATAGCTGAGAACATACATAGGGGGCACTTTACAATCATAAAGTGGTGCTGTCATAATGGTTGATTAGTGTTTTGTTTATGTCAGACTTACTGGTGGTCAGCCACCATTTTATGAGATAAAATTTCTGGAAATCCTTGAAAAAAGGTCCTTAGTTTTCAGTAAATTTAAATGCAAATCGATGTACAGTGGCGTAGCGTCTGGGCATGGACGGTATACATGTGCAAATGGGCCCGGGCCATTTGGGGGCCCGCCACCCAATAGAATGAGGGAATGTTTTAATTCGTTGCCACAATAAATATATTTTTTGTATGTATGTTATGTGCAGTAATTTTTGCACCTCGCGGCTGCCGTAGAACTGCGTAATGCCGTTTACGTAGTGCAGCGTCATTTTTTAATGACGCTGCACTACGTAAACTGAGTGTAATAAAAAAAATTTGCCGAAAGAAAGGCCTGGAGAATCCCACAAAAATTAGTGATTATAGATTTGTGCTTTTACATTTTGGGCGGCTGTGTCAAGATCATTTGTTTGCATGCAGTATATTATTATTGACACTGGCTGAGCTTCATTGGTTATACTTTTTTGCTGTTCAGTTCTGTTTGTGAAAAGTTGTTGGGTAGGCCTGGGTAGTGTGTTGTATTGTTGTGGTATTGTTTGGCATGGTATTCATTTTTTATCTATAAATGTCTCTCTGATGTATTGGAGGGTGGGGTTAGGGGGACCCATATTTTATTTTATTTTATTTTTATTTTTTTTTGCACATGGGCCAGTGATTGACTTTTTAAAAAGATAAAAGCTCTTGTTAACAAGTGACTATAAGAATACAAAGCCAGAGAAACCTTGCGTTTTAGTGCAGTGCAAGGTCACTAGAGAGTGGATGTATTTTTTTTTTAATCTTTAACTAGAAGTCCTTCTTTGTTCCTCTGCATAGTTTGTCTCATAAAAGGGAGTTTTGACAGATTGCTGCAAAAATAAAGATTGCACTGATTAATGCATGTTCTCATCAACCAAATGCTTGTTATGAGTGGCCAGATTGTACTTCTAAATATGACTGTAAATCTAACATTAATTTGAATGAGGGTTGTCATATCAGTGTATCTGGGATTTGGTCTTAGACAATAACTGAAGGATTTCTGCAAGCTTACATTTACTCATTAAGCTTTACTGAATGACTCACCTGACATTCATAAATGTGGGAGTGCTTCTCAAACAAGTTCCTCTCCAGTCTGGTCCAGATGCACTCTTATCCAAAGGGCGCCATCGTTGGGTCACTCATAACAAAAGCCGTTTAACCCTCCGCGTAGATCAACAGTGACAAAAGCATATTGCTGCCACTGCCTGAATACCACCGCGGTAACATAAATAACAGCAGCTGCCAGGGCCGCAAAGCAAAGTGGAGCTGCGTTTTCAGATAGAGCCATTTACACAGACAGATGAGTCTGGAAACAAATAATTTGCCGTTTGTTTATAAGAGTATGATACAAAGCAGGCCTGGTGCGCATTTTCATGCTTACTTAAGATAGGATAAAATAGTTTAAACTGGGTATGATACATAGCCAAAAAGACGCACTGCTTTTGAATGCACAGGAATTACTGTAGGTGGAATATAGCTCTATGAAAAGAGGAAACTGGAATAAAATTGCAGTTCTTGGAGGACGCTGCAAATTATACTAGATTGTCTGTGGTGGGTGTGTACGTGCATATGAATAAGAACACTGAGTTCCTGAAAACGTTTGTAAAAAAAAAAACGTGCAAATATTGGAATCATCATGAGATAATCATGACACTTTTATGAATGCTTCTGTGAATGTCTAAATGTAGTCTACTTAATGTCTAAATGTAGTCTACTGTAAGTGAAATGTACTATTTAGTATAAATATTTGCTGAAACAGACTGTTACAATATTCAAAACCCAAATGTTTTGTTATATATTACTTTATCGAATTGTTTCTATACAATTATATCCATTTTATAGAACTATATTAAAGGTTTCTAATTTTGTTTTGGAGGTGTCCTACAATTGGTTACTCACAGAGTCTGGAGAGGCCTTTCCGAGAACCTACTTTGCTCTAATTGGTCAGATGACTCAGTCTTTTGTGATTGGTCTACCACTTACAGCTTGTGATGGAAACAAAATATAACATATCTGAATTTCAATCGATTCTTTCTTTAGGGAGATCATAACTTTATTTGTCATGCACTTTGATATTTTAAACTTTGCAGACCTTTTACATTCTCAGCTGTATAACAGCTGTATAACACATTGTATACAAGATAATATTTTTAAAAAAATCTCTGGAAACTGTATTTGGAGCACCTCAAACGTTGATGACAAGAGACAATGTTCATAAGTTTATCTAATGAATCATTCACTGAAACAAAGTCATTACAAAACACTGAATTATTCAGAAACTAAACAAGTGACAATATTTGTCATTGATTCATTCACTCAACCTGATTCTTTCAAAAACAGATTAATTCATGAATGAAAACAAGTGACTTTTCGTTGGCAGAAAAAAACTCAAAGTAACAGGTAAAATTGTGCAGTAATTAACTCAATTTCTTGTTTATTAAACTGTTGTAGAAAAGCAATCATAAACTCCTTGTTAAGGTTTAATTACATTAGCAAATGCAAAAATGGTGCATTGTAGTGTAGCAATGCATGAAGCTCTCACTTTGCTTTTAAACCAAGAAGCTTTTTGTTGGTCAACGCAGTGACCAAATTGAGCACAAGCAATTCCGTGTGAGTGAACTTTTTTGCAATCCTTTTTTTGCGTGGATTCCAATTGACCCTTCGCTAAGCCCCGTCCTCCCTAGTTACTGTTGCTACGCTGTCAAGCTTTTGCGGCTGGCACATCTAATATAGTCTGGATGCACCGGTGTCATAAATGACATTCCCAATGAGATAATTAGTCATTTTTGGCGAACATGTGAAATGTCTGAGAGAGCAAGACAAAAGTAAAAGCGAAAATACTGCTTTTACAATGAACCAACATGAAACTTTAAGTTCAGTTCTTAGTGTCCCTTAAAGCATATTGCATGTTGAGATTGAGGCACTAACACCAAATGTGGGTGAAAACCTTTGCCAGATCTATAATACCGTACATAAGGCTTGAGGCAAAAAGCAATGTGCTCACGTTGCTGTGAGAGCTTTTCTCAGTGTTCCCTGTGGAGACGAGGTTCACTTGAGGCCCTTCAGCCAATGGCTAATTATGATAAATTTTGTTGAATGACCTTATTGACTAAGTGTTGCTCAGAGCAGGGAGCTGTGTTCTGATACTTTGGGTCATTGGAGAGCTCATTATATAATCGCTAGTCTTAATGGCATGACCTCTGGGTATAACACTAAGGAAGACATTTTTTATTAAAAGGGTTCATATTGGCAGATTAAGTTCGATGTATCTAAACTTTTGACATGGCAGTCAAAGACGTTGGAAAAAAAGTTTTTTTTTTTTTTTTTCAAATATGCCTAGAGCTTTGTGATTTCTAAAGTAGCAAACTACTTTTGGTGTAATTGGAGAACTTCTTTTTCAACTGAAAGCAGTTCATCTGTCTAGTTAACTTGCCTCAAACTTTTCCAACTCTTCTCACACTCCTGTATTTCAACTCTCAGACGTTGTCCATTTAACAGTCCCGCTAGAGATACTTTAGATGAATTTGGGGTTGTTAACGATTCTTATGCTTTTGTCCTTCACAAGACCTGCAATCACTCTGTAAAGGGTCCAATAGGGCTGAACGTGTTTTAGCCTTTGTTGATGTGGTTCAACTTACATCCCAGAGCGATTGATTGCAGACACTGACTCTTTTCAATCAATAGGCTGGAGCTTTACAGCCTTTGCAACTGCATTGCAATTTTATTGATTCCTCTTGGATTCCACAAAATGTTAAGGAGAAGAGAATCGTTCTCTAGTCAAAAGGTGGCCACGCAGTTGCATCTAATAAGCAATTTTGGCAGGTGACTTTGGGGTGGTCTGATGTCTGTCATTAGCACTTCAAACGATGAGCATTTGTCATGATTATCTCAATCAAACAATCTCAATCTGAGCTTTTAGAACTGCTACATCATCACAGAGTTGACTCTAAATGCACTTGGATCACTCCAGCTCAATATACTGAGTGAGACTTCAGCATATTTCAAGAGATCTTTGATTTTTTTCCCCCCATCATCTGCGCTCACAAATGAATCATTCAGATGGAACATCCTTTGTAAACTTTTGTGAAAAAATGGATGACAGAAAATCTGACAACATTGATGTCAGGTACTGCTTTCTATCTGTCACTGGTTCCTTTTCTTTGAGACTTTTTTGTTTGTTGACACTTCTGTACTGTACCTGGTTTTACATCCTTACTAGATGTGCTATGTTTTCTCTATGACATTCATTACCAAAATCCCATCCATTCTATTTGTTCATGAACTCAGTTCCCTTTCGTTGTCACTCCGAGTTCCACAAAACGTATTACAAAACGAGCCAATAGCAAAGAAATGCCATGGGTCTGCAAAATTTGCATATGAATGACTCATGTTCTCTCTGTGGGTCATTACAGTCGAGACACAAGAGTGAGAGTCCCTCATCCACACCCCGATTTACTTCCTCAAAGCCTAGATTAAGCCTGTATTATTCCCTGACTGAGGGCACGCTTGGCACAGCTGGCCTCAGGGCCACAAATATGTGCTTCCCCCATTGAGCCTTCTTGAGCGGACCCTGCGCAGGGTCGGGGAGGACGAGGAGCAGGTCATTTTGGTCTCGCCGTACTGGCCCACCCGGACCTGGTTCTCCGAACTTGTACTCCTTGCGACAGCACCTCCTTGGCCGATTCCCCTGAGGTTGGACCTTCTTTCTCAGGGACAGGGCACCCTATGGCACCCTCGTCCCGATCTTTGGAGCCTCCATGTGTGGCTCCTGGACGGGATGAGGCAGGTTTGAGTACCCTTCCAACCGTCGGTGGTGGATACCATCACTTCCGCTAGAGCGAGACATGCCTATCCGTTGAAGTGGAACCTCTTCGTCAACTGTTGCTCTTCTCACCGAGAAGACCCCAGGAGATGTTCGATCAGTGTCGTGCTTTCCTTCCTTTAAGATATGTTGGAGCGAAGGCTGTTTCCCTCTCCCCTCAAAGTCTATGTTACCGCTGTTGCCGCACACCACAACCCAGTCGAAGGTAAGTCTGTAGGGAAGCACGACCTGATCGTCAGGTTCCTGAGGGAAGCGGGGAGATTGAATCCTCCTCGCCCTCCTCTCGTTCCCTCTTGACCTCTCAGTGGTTCTAACTGCCCTGAGGAGTGCTCCCTTTGAGCCTTTGCAATCAGTGGAGCTTAAGTTCCTGTCAATGAAAAGAGTGCTCCTGGTTGCATTGGCGTCCATCAAGAGGGTAAGGGACCTGCACGTATTCTCCGTTGACGAAGCATGCCTGGAATTCAGGCCGGCCTATTCTCACATGATTCTGAGACCCCGGCTTGGATATATGCCCAAGGTTCCTACCACTCCCTTCCGGGACCAGGTGGTGAACCAGCAAGCAGCCTTGGTACTGCCCTGTCCAGCACATGCTCTCCACACATATGTAGACAGGACCTCAGACCAGCTCTTTGTCTGTTATGGTGGGAAGCTTAAGGGAAAGGCTCTCTCCAAGCAAAGGCTGTCTCACTGGATAGTGGACCCCATTGCTTTGGCATACCAGCAGCAAGGTCGACCGTGCCCCTTGATGTGACTGAGTGTGGTGTCCTCTTGGGCTCTAGCGCATGGCACCTCGCTAACAGACATCTGCAAAGCTGCAGGCTTGGATGATTGTATAGATAACGAAACAAGTGAAGTAGGCTATTTGTGAGTGAGTCATTGAATCATTCAATCCAGCAGTTATTTTTTCTTTTAAATAATTGATTCAAATTAATTAAACATTTTAAATAGACTGAAGCATTTAACATTTTGTTAAACCCTTTGTAAGTTACATGAATTACATCATATTATAATTACATTATATGAAACAAAAAATTGTGATTCTGAATTTATCCAAATCATGCAGCTCTACTTTAGAGATGTATTATAAACTAGCTTCTTTTCACTTGGGTAATCCTTTTTAAAAAATATTAGTTTAGTAAACATATATCTAACAGTTCTCTCAATATAAAAAACAGGGTTTGTATGAATATAAAAAATATTTATCATGGGATACCAAAGAAGTCATGGAATGTGCCAGTTATGTCAAATGAATCATGCTTAGCTGGGAATAAAAACATTGTCAAACTGCTGCTATGTCTGTCACCTGTATGCTGGACATGGTGGGGAGGGTGAAACGGAGAGTGGTTTTATAGTCGGATCATACCCTAATCACGCCGGGCAGAACAGACGTTTGGCGAAGGAGGCCCGTAATGAGGCTGCCAAAGGTGCAGGTGTATAATGAAAGCTTCTTCATGCCATACCTGTGCAGAGAACGCCAGGCAAGAAAGGCAATTAGAGAAAGACAGTTCAGCGCTATCTTTCCTCTGCAGCAGTATAGGATTTCCGTCCGTTTCCATTTCATCCCTCCCTCTCTCACCTACTCTCTCCCGCTCTACCTTTTTGGAGTCTCTTTTTCACGTCTCACGTGGCCAGACCTTTGAACAAACTGTATAAATTCTGGTTCCCAATGCAGCTTATTCTTGCCAAGGACCACTTACTTAGACAGAGAGGGTCCACCTGATCAACATATGACCAACAAGTTTGTTTTGTTTTTACATTTACATTATGTTTTACACCATTTGATGAATCAATAGAAAATGTACACAAAGCCTTTTTCTGCTTTTGTTAAACTCATATTTAATTTTTTATTGTAATTTCATTTTCATAGCTCTTTTTTTTTGTGCTGAGATAGTGCGTAAGCAGTGTGCAACCCAACTCTTTAGCAACATTTTAGTGAGTGTCTCCCAAAGATTCGATGCCACTAACCTGACAAATTTGGCAAATTCAGTGCATCCACATATACATACCACGCATAAGTCTGTAAGATATCTGTTATCACGTCATCTGGAAGGCATCTGCTGTTTACTAAAATCTGATAGAAGTCTTTAAGATATCAGTTTTACATACATTCTAAATCATAAACATCTAAAAGACATTTTCTAAATGTCTATTTCACATCTGACAGGACACATCCGTATTGCAGATGTAAACACGCACATCATATGGACTTCTCTGTGATATGTGTGCTATGACATAAATACATTTTCAGATATATTTTAAAATATATTTTTAAAATACACCAAATTGGCACTTGCTAAGATAGATTTTAAAATATATTGGTAACACTTTATAATAACTATACACGCTAATAATCATTAGTTAAGCATGAGTAAACCATTAATTCATCATTCATAAAGCATTAATAGACATTAATAAGCAGTTCATAAATACAGCTATAAATGCTTTCTTCTTGATTTAAAAGCATATCTATAATTTGTTTAATAATTGTATTTTCATCCTTTATTAATGATCAATTTATCATTTCTAAATGAAGAATTGCATTTTTTATAAACCAGTTATTTAAGAGTTGTCCGTGGTTCATACGATTACTTAGAGCGAGTAAGTAAATGATTAATAAACTATTTAAATGTACATTCATACATCTTATTATTCAGACATATAGTGATGGTTACTTAATGTGTTAATAAATGCTTTATTAACATGTATTAATGCTGTAATTAAGGATTAATTTGGGTAGTTATAAAGCATTTAGTAGTGGTCAGTTAACTATTTTTGTGACCTAATCTAAAGTGAGGACTAGTCATGCCTTGTAAAGCATTTTTAAAGGCTGTTAAATATTTCTATGTTCTGTATCACTGTGTTGTGTTTGTTACATTTTACTGTTTAGAAGATTGACGAGTCTTTAAATCGCCTTTATAAATGCTTTACAAAGCATGAATAGTCCTCACTTTAGATTAGCTCACAAAAATAGTTAACTGACCACTAATAAATGCTTTATAACTACCTGTATTTAGTACATTTACTTACACTTTCTAAGTGGTCTTATGAATGACTGACAACTCTTAAACAACTGGTTTGCAAATAATGTTATACTTCATTTAGAAATTATTAATTGATCATTAACAAAGAATGAAAATACAATCATTAAACACATTATAGATATGCTTATAAATCAAGAAAAAAGCACGTATAGCTATATTTATAAACTGCATATTAATGTCTATTAATGTTTTATAAATGATGTATTAACTGTTTAGTCATGCTTAACTAATGATTAATAACGTGCAGTTTATAAAGTGTTACCAATATGGGTACATTATACAGTATACTAAGTTTTAATCACTTTTTTTTTTTTTTTTTTTTAAATACATTTAACAGTTAGCCAAAATGTATTTTAAGATTAGAATATATTTTCTTGGTCATTAAAGTACATTTTGTGAGATATTTTGGCATTTGAAGGTTTAAAAACTTTTAATTTGAAAATATATTTAATTAAAAAATATTTATAAGCCATTCTGTTTATAACATACTTAGCATATTTGTTACAATTGGTCATGTTCTGAAAGTTGGCATCTTAATTATCACGTTTTGTTCCAGCATTGATTTCACCAGCTTTCAACTTTTTCAGGTTTTTCCTGTTTTTGTCTTTTCCACACAAACACCGGAAAAAATACAAAAAACCCACCGATATCACACTCCCCTCTGCAGGACAACCACACGCTAACACGCACAGCATTACTTCTCTTTAAAAGATTCCTTCACCTCTAGTTCTTTTGGAGGAGAGGTCCTGTCTTACCCTAATGAGCTGTGACAGGCCTTCACCTCTCTACTATAGGTCAGTTTGTGCTCATGTTTCTCGCCTCCATTCTCACCTTGCTCTCCAAACAGAAGTCAGCTGAACCTAGCACAGGCGCTGTCGAGCCTCTCTCATTAGCACCAGGTTTTTGTGCAGCATGCAGCAGATCCCAGGTCAGTGGAATCCTGCTGTTCCGTCTGACAGCTCCATTGATTATTCTCTTTGCTCAGTGCCTCTGCTTTAGCCACATGTCATGATGTGAAATGTCTTTCTTAATGCATCCATTCTCTAATTTGGAATGTGAGGACACTCATGCTATGGTTATACAACATGTACAAAAGTCTTCTGCTATTCTGAATATGTTTAAATACACAGTAATTTGTGTAGGGTAAGTAGCACTTTCAAATGGAACCACCTGGTGTGATTGGTGCTTGTCAGAGTGCACTCTCAGAAAATAAAGAACATAATTGTACCTTTAGGGGTACAATGGCTTGTCACTGGGGCTGTACCCTCAAGGGTACAGATTTTGTACCCTTGACATTTGTACCCTTGTGCCGAAACTTTTATTTCCTTTATTTCAAGGTTATTTCAAGGCTACTCAATTATAGTGATAAGTTCAAATATATCTTAAATGATTAAGGTATCATTAAAACCTTTACACAAAAACTTTTACAAAAAAAAAAATGGCTTAGAAGATGGCATGTCTCTTGATATTGTACACAGCAAAAACTCCAGTGTTAAATATGCGATGCGATCTGGGAAAACCCGTCGGATGTCGCGCTGGTACATTTTCAGTAAGGTCTAATAGACTGAATGCCAGTTTTTTGACAAAATTCGGTTTTGGATTAAATGAATATTCTATAACACCTTGTTTTTCATCTCTGAACATATCTTGGGAAAATTCACTAGTTTAGTGCAGAAAATAGCGATTTAAATCATACATTTGTGGTCTATATAAAGCGAAACTGCAATGCTTGGGTCTGAATTCGTCATTATTATAGCTCCACAGGCCCCTTTTCTACCCCTTTTCTGATGTGTCTGTGAGCAACTCATTTTGAAGTGGCCTCTTTAAATAAAAAAGAGATGCGTCATACCCTGCCTGCTCTCCAGGTTACTGAGTTCAACTCCACCCTGTTCAGCCATTTTTGTAGTTTGATTAGAGATATACGATTATATATAGCTTCAAAGAACATTTTTTTTTCACACGTTAACAAAATGTCAACAAAGGAACACTTGTCCATCAAGCCCAGCATGTTCGAGAGTGAGCGAGTTGAAAAAGACGACGATGAACCTGCAGAACAACATCTTCATATGGATGTATTGCAATGGTATGCAACTGTATTGTGTTATAAGTGAAAGTCGATTATTTCTCTTGTTAAAACAAGCACACTAACAATATAAATGACTACCGTCTAATCTTACCACTAAAAATCTGTATTGATAATATGATATGTTTAGAAAAGCAAGAGAAAACACAGCAGCTAAATGACCATTGATGAAACTCAAGAGCAATAATACTGTAGACGTGTAATGTTACTTCAAAAGAAAAACAAAGAAAAGCAAAGGTACTGCTAAACCATGACCACCATGTGTTTTAAGAAAGTAACGTACTTTATTTTTATTAACGATATTTACAGCTTATCGAAATGCTCTGTTCGTTGTCTCCTAAGATTGAAGGAATTTACCCATCATTCAGACGAATTTGATCGGCAAACCCTTCTTTATACTGGTGGAGGTTGTTGAAGTTGGAATCTTTGAAGTGCTTCGGCTCACTACATCCAACAACCAAACATTTTGACTTGCCCTCTTGTAACTTCTGCATCATTGAGCTTGGACTACAAAATCGGAGCGAAAAATAAAAATGGCGGATTGCTCGAAGTCTTGGGCCGGTAGTCAATGTCCTTATTTGTCAGTTCCGCTGAAAATATTATGACTTAAATGTCCAAAATATGTCATAGAGAACAGAAAAATCTGAACAGGTTGCAAAAAAAATGACCAAAACAGAATATAAAGAAATAAACGAAGCACCTGAAGAGAATAATTTCAACTTTTCTGTACTTATAAACACTCCAAATATCCTACGCTATCTCACGACCAATTCGTACGAATTTCGACGAATGATTAAAAAGTGTCTAATTCGTACTAATTCGTACGACCTCGCTCGTACGAATTCGTACAATTAGTCCAAACCCACGTGATGGGTAGGTTTCGGGGCGGCGTAAGGGGTAGGTCATTCGTACGAATTCATACGAATTGGCCAATTCGTAAAATATGTATGATTTAGCAAAAAAAAAAAAAAGGGGGTCGTATGAATTGTTACGAATTAGCCACTTTTTAATCATTCGTCGAATTCGTACGATTTGGTCGTGAGATCGGGTTGAAATATCCAACAAAATACATTTAAGTAACACAGCCTGTTTACGGGGAAGTTACAGTAATCTAATTACTGTTTTTTCAATTGTAATCCCTTACTTTACTCGTTACTTGAAAAAAGTAATCGGATTACAGTAACGCGTTACTTCTAAAGCGTTACTGCCCATCACTGGTGGTGTTGAAATGTTGCATTCATGGTTTTGACTTCATGCAACATTTTCCAAAGAATCTAAAAATGCTATGAGAAAATACAATTTCCAGCCTGAATCCAAATCCCACGCACCACAAGATAATTTGACATTCAACTGCAGCTGTCATTTCCACGTTATCCCTAACTAACACTACAGAAAGCATGCATCTGTTTCCCAAGCTAATAACAATACAGAAGAATGGAGTCAGTGGACATATTGCCGGCTGTTGGCTGGCAGGTGAAGTCCATTGAGTTGGCATCAGGGGTCCTGACAGCCGAGTACAAGCGCATCTGCCCACTCTGTGTCTGGAACTGGAGCTTGTCAGTGGGAATCAGGGTAAACACCTCACTTAGTCTCAAACACAGATGCTGTAAAATCCTCTAGATAGTTGGTCTGTTTCAAAAAAGTAAGTGAATGAGCTCTGTAATATAAAAGTATATGATATTAATAGTGATTTCGATACAGTAGGGCTTAGACATATAGTCTATCTGTGTACATTAATTAAATTGGTCATTCACATGTTACTTTGATTACCATTCACTAATGAAACTCTTTACTTGTATGTATGTCACAGTAGAGTTCAATGAAGTGAATCTTTTAGCAACTTATCTTTGTGATTGCTATTGATTACAAATATCAGCTACAGGACATAATTAGATTTTGCTCTAATCTAGCTAATGATGCAATGCTAAAGGAAACTTTGGATTCAAGGTGAGCAATATATTGCTCTTTCCATCTGGCACCCTTATTTCCCCTTAAACACTGTTTTTATTTCAGATTTCCCTGCTCTTTAACCCTTTTTTCAAACCGATTCAGGCAAAAGGGAAATGCTAGGGTTGGTTCAGGACCCTCGGGTCCAGTTGACCAGTGGTGAGATGAGAAGTCCTCTAGTTTGGATTGATGGATACAGTACGTGGCAGGTTCAGTAGGTGTCCTCTGGGATCAGATGCATGCAATCGCAAGAGCAGCTGTTCCAGGCTTTGTTACAGCTCTCACTGCAACAATTCTCCCCGCCCAAGCTGAGCCAACTGCCTGTTGTCTGTAAAGAGTGTCTGGGCTATATTTAACACCTCTGGGGTTAATTAATAGGCTTCTATTAATAAAAATGAGAGCAGTTCCAGAGTAGTTCCAGATCCTCCTCTCTCATTTCTTCTGCCTCCCTTTCTAAATGAGCAACAGCTTTGCTAGTGCCCTATGGCCATTCCTCTATCTATTATTGATGTGGCCAATGCCTCTTACTCTCTCCTTCTCTCAAAGAACTTTATCGCTTCCTTGGTTTTGTGCACAATCTGCCTTTGAGTCATTATACAAAATGGGCGTCATTTGTGTTCATTTTATGTGTAAGTTTAAAAATTGCTTTAAAGGGTTAGTTCAGCCAGCAGATTTAATTCTGTCATCATTTGCTACGAGTTTCTGAACAGAAATTGTGGAACAGAAAAGAATACATTTTGAGGATTTCTTCTGGTTGCTGTTTGTCAAGTAATTGCAACAATAGCAATAGCATTAAATCGTTGTTTTACTTAAATGAAGATATTTTGAAGAATGTTGGTAACTAAATAGTTTTGGTGGCTTTGACTTCCATTGGATGGACTGAGACATTTCTCTAAATATCTTAAATGTTCCACAGAAGGAAGGACCAGATTGGAACGACATGGAGTTGAGTAAATGAATGATGACAGAATTAATACAGAATTTGGGTGATCTATCCTTTTGAAGGGACACAAAGAAAGAACAACTAAAAGTATCAGAAATGATGTCCAAATGACTCAAGTGCTATATTCAAGTTTTTTTAAGACATACATACAGTCTTTTTAAGTTTTGTGTAACCAAAAGACTATTCTTAATTCTTAATTCACTAAATGGTTTTGTGAACTGCCCCAATTCTGTCACTGCTCCCTCAACTTTTTTCCCCAACTTACTCACACAAAGCTGTTGTATGGTTTGAGAAAAGACTTTAAATATAGTGCACAAGTCATATGTTCCACTAGCTTGCATTGTTTATCATTTTGTCAGTTTCTTTCTAAGAAGCACCTTGTAATACATTAATTATAATGTAAAAAATACAGTAAGTTAAAGTTATCAGCCCTGTTATCTTTCTGAAAGCATAATTTTTTCCTGAAAATAAATTAAAAGGTATTAGCCTGAGATGGCACAATGCAATTATTTCCCAAATGAATGTTTAATAATCTTGACCTTATTTGGAAGCTGAAAAAAGGCTGCTGTTTTATATAAGGTATCCTAAAGGGGTCATTCTTTCTCTGAACCGCCTCTCTCATCCAATACTAAATGTGTGTACATTGACTCATGCACAAAGCTAAAAATGGTTTAAATGAATGAAAGCCAATCTTTGGTGTGCCAGGTATCCTGTGGAGTCTTTCGAACCATGTAACAAAGAACATAAAAGAGGAGCCATAGAGCCAGAAATGTAATCCAGCAGAAGCGCTATGCATCAAATAAAATGCAAATGCTGATTATATGTGATTATTGAGCTACAATATGAGTCATAAATTTACACTACATAAAAATCTGTCCTCTCTGACTCATTGTTTGAGGCTTTTAATGGAGTTCACAGTCACTTCTTTGACAGCACTGACATGCTGAAAGAAATTTAAAACTAATTTCTAGCTTGGTGTGAAGTCAATGAAAATCGTCTCTGGAAGAGACAAAGTGCAATATAATGTTTATTGTGGCAATATTCTTCCACAGCAATGGATCCAGTGTGAGAATCAGCAGATGTGAAACAACATCAACTGAGACATTTACATAGTGGAGAAAAACACTCACCGTTTTTCTTTATTTTCTTATTGAAATACAGTGCTACAATGACAGGAAGAAAGGTACAATTGCTCACATCATCACATTGTGAAAATGAATAATTTTTACAATACTTTGGACATCCAATGCCATTGACAAATTGTGCAAGCAAAGCGGCAGATTATAAACAGGACTCCCCGTGTACTGAGATCTTGAATGGAAAATGTCTGCTGTGTTCGAGGAAGCGTGAATGCATGGCTTAACCTCAGCGCTCGTTTAAACTCCCCTGGAGATAAAAGCAAGCCTTTCTCTCACGGTTTGAGGAACCATCAATAAACTGCCTGCAGCCTGCTGAACTGCTGTAGCAGAACACCAAAGTACTCTTAAGTTTCTCGTGCCTTGAGAAATATGCCCCCCCCCCCCCTTCCTTTTTGGTATTGGATAAAAATGGCACATGCACAGTTCATGTTGAGTTACACAGTCTGCGAGTCACTCTAATGATTGTTACAGGAATATATTTGTTGTCAGCAACATTTTGAAATGAATGGTGCTCATTTAAGTTAATTGGTCGAGCTAAAGGTTAGAACAGCAGATATATATTCATTCACATTCATGTGATTTTGACCTCTTTTCCCACTTGGTTTGGCCCAATTAGTTAAATGGCCAATTTGCAATCCCTCAAGACCGCAACGTAAATTATAGAGTGGCAAAACTGGGAAATCATTATCTATGCATTAAATGCACTTCCAATTCCTCAGGCAGTTCTACAGAGTGCAGCTTAAACTTAAAATTGTTAGGTACAGTATTTCATGCTGTTGTTATCGGATGATTATAGAACATTTGCATACAAACTCTAAATAGAATTTGCTTTGGCCATAATCAAGACAGAACATCAAATATTCTGTACTATGAAAAAATGTGAATAACTTCTGTGTGTTCTGGGGTCTTTCAAGAGAGTTCAGGCGTATTTTCACAGTAATGTCCCCTACTTCAGGAGATCTCTCCTGTTCGGTATTGCCCATGGCGAGCCGTCGAGTTGAGATTTTTTTTCTGAGAACCAGACTCTAGTCAAGCAACAAGGTGCTATCAGCAAGAGCATGACCGTTGTTGACCGACCTTCGCAAGGACTCCCGGGAGCAGAGCGATTGGTGGAAATGCATATAGAAGCTTCCTTGGCCATGCATGGGTAATGGGCACCTCTGCTTCATAAAATCTTTCCCAGAACTGGCTAACCACATTGGGATGGAGCTTCCAATCCATGTATGTGGCCTCCCGTCTGGACAATAATCTGCTCCCACATTCATGCTTCCGGTAATGTGAGCCGCCCTGAGGGAAAGGAACTTGTCCTTAGCCCAAAGCAGAGCCTGTTGCGCTAGTTTGTTCAAACAACTTGAAAGCAGGCCGCCCTGATGATTTATATAAGTGACAACGCAGTGTTGCACCCGCACCAGGACATGGTAGCCCCTTAACTGCTGAAGAAAGTGTTCCTTGGCCAGAAATACAGCCATCAATTTGAGGCAACTGATGTGCCAAACGAGACAACGGCTTCTCCAGACCCCTTGGGCTGGGCGGCCATCTAAGACCGCTCCCCTGCCCGTCAGCGTCCTGTGATGACAACATGCCCCTAGAGTGGGACCCAAGGTGAGGAACTGGGATCTGAACCACATAGAAAGGGTAAAAAGTCTGCAGCACATGACCCTTACCATAAATATGGATATTTGAAAGTGCACGGAGCACTTAGCGCGCACGCTTACCATAAAGATGGATTTTAGTAAAGAGACAAAGCACTCGCCATGTACCCTTATCCTTATTTGCCTCTGGGGAATAGCCCTTGGACAAAATCCCCCGGCAATGAGCCACAGCTGAAATGGTCTAATTTGCAGAAGGCCCAAAGGTATCCCTGTGGACACAGCTTCCATAAGGTCTACGTAGAACTCTTTAAAAGTGATGGAAAGTAATTTCCTGACCTAACCCAATATCGCTCAGGTTGTTTAAGAGGGACTCAACACGAGCGAGAAACAGTTGTGCCTGCAAGGTGACTGAGTCCCATGCAACTCGTAAATACGTAGTTCTCTGCGCCGGAGAGAGAACTGTTTTCTCAAACCCACATACACAAGATGAACAATGACGACATTCCGATGTCAAAGCGCAAGCCTTTGAGACTGGGCCAAAATCAGTCAGACATCAATGTAATTTAAAATACTGATGTCCTGGAGTCGCAACGGAGCCAGAGCCACATCTATGCATTTTGTGTATGTGCGGGGAGAAAACCTGTTTTTGGTAATCAGAAGCAAACCTCAGAAATTTCATGTGTTGTGGCAGAATTTCAATATGAAAATATTTGTCCTTGAGGTCAATTGTGACAAATCAATTAATTTGTGTTAAATTTGCAACAATGAAGTTGACTGGCAACATTTTGAACTTAAATGTTCTAAAAGAATGGTTCAAACTGCGAAGGTCTAGAATTGGACGCCATCACCCATATTTTTTGGGAAACCAGAAAATAGCGGCATTAATAACTTGACTGTCTGTCTGGGAGGGGAACATATTCAATGAACTCTTTGACCAGCAGAGTTTGCAGTTCTTGTATCAGAAACACTGGAGGTAGCGGGGATGGATCAGCAGTGTCTTGAGGGTGTCGTAAAGGAGCTACTTATATGTTTTATGTTTTTTGCAGGTCAGCTTGGTGCATCTGCCATAATGTGCAAAGCAGCACCAGAATGATCTGATCACTGAAACACCTCCCCTACCAGTGTGAATGTTGTTCTGCATGGCCTAATGGGGAGTGCTGACTTTTTAAGTGCTTCGGAGTGCTTGCTCTTTCTCCTGTGGCCAGTCTAGCTGTAATCTGGCCACTGCATGAGTGACCACCTTGAAGACTCTGCATGTGCTTTATCATCGCGGGAGGAGCTTTCAGAGGTGGCGTTCTCAAAGTCCTTTTCCAGATGGCTATTTTGCCATTTAATTCCTCAGAATTAAATGGCATTTGGCATTAATTTAATGGCAATTAATTCCTCAGAATTAAATGCAGCCAAAAAACAGCCAGACAAGATCTATGAGCAAGCTCTTGAGCCATGCCTCGGCAGACGCGAGATCCGAGCCACTAGATTCTTCATTGACGAGAAAAAGAAGGTTTGAATAGCACACACATGGTACACAATGCGGTGCTGAAGACAAAAGAACCTAATGAGCATACCTGTCACTGGTCTTATATGCAGCGTCCCAATTCGCATACTATCCGTCCTAGATAGTGTTCGAAAATAGAATTAGTACGTCCCAAATCGTAGTATGTTGAAATGAGTGTTTCAAAGATACCCGGATGGTCTACTATATCCGGTCAGAATCCGAAGTGTAGATCGATGCACTGATATTGCCCACAAACCATTGCGTAGTGGACGAGGATTCGGTTAGAACTACAAACACAAGTAAAAAGTGTTAAAAAACTACAGACATGGAGGACACGCAAGTGTAGAGAGGTTTAGATAAAGAGTGATTAATTATCAGTATCTAACCTGACGAAAATGAATTTATTCAATGTTGTCCACATTATATTGCATATGTAGCATTGTGAACTTTTGTAAAGATACGTTTAGCCATTACTTTTTAAATGCATCATTATATTCAAATTGCAAACAGTCTCTGGAGAGTCTCTGCATGAAAGACCCACGTCTGGCAGGCGAACGTGCTCCAAAACGCTAGGAAATCAAATTAGATAGAATGGAGGATTTTAACTGTGACATGATTGACAGGGCAGTTTACCTGACAGGATGTACACAGCATGCGACAGAGCTGTCCGTTAAAGATGACGTGATATATGTCCCAAAGCTTGCCTACTCTTTTGCTACACACTCAAAAGTATGTACTTTTTCTTCACAAAAAGAGTACATACTTTTAGGGCGTAGTTTAAGTAAGCGAATTGGGACGCAGCAATAGCCTCTGATGTGCGCATTCCGATGAGGTTATTTAAGCCAAAGTCTTCGTCGCTGTTCGTGCAGCATTGAGTGTAGTTTTTGAAAGGGAACATGCTATGTAACAGACTGTCAAAATGCTTTTGGGGTTTTCATGCTTGTAAGGCATGGAGTACTCCAATAGGGATCATTTTAGTTGTCTTTTAATACAATGGTTTTACAAGATGGCAATCTTACAGTAGAGTCTGAAAAAAAAATCTGAATTCATCTTTTGGCAATACACAGAACACAAGTACAGTCTAATGAAATATGGTCTTTCATGTGTTTTATCAACACTGGAGACATATCGGTGCAATTACAGCACAGTCAACCATATCTGGAGAATTTCTTCTAATAAACAGTGGAGGTGTCGATTGGCAGCCAGCGTGTGAAATATTAATTGAATGAAGCTGAGTGTCATAGATGTAGAAGGCTGAATATTAACTGAGACTGAAGCCTTGATGATGATCAACATTATCATCATCTCGGAAAACGAAGCCATTCACTCATTAGTGATGCGTGATAAAGTTCCCAATCAATATGCAGATGAGAGGCACTTCAAATTGCATGGCTCTCTGCTGTCATACCCTCCCCTCCCACTTTAAGAGATGGGATGGCTCAGGCCGCTGTCAGCCGCTGAGATGCATATCTGTGGCACAGTCACTTCTCTCATTACAGTACTTCCTGTCAACTCCACTTTAAAGAGTCTGTGGAAGCTCCTCATGGTGCCTGCCACCGCAATCCTTAGGGGACTTTGGCAAGATTCAGGGTACTTTATTTTGATTCCCACATTTCAAAAAGCCTGTCACTAACGATAATCTTGACTTGTGAGAAGAGATTAGAGGGTCGTGGAGAGATTTATATAGTTTTAGAAGTTTTAGTTCCGCTCTCAAGAAGAAACAAATTATCTATCGAATTAATTATCAGCAGGATAATAGTCGGATTGAGCTCTTTTTAATTAAGATATTGGATGGGATTTAGATGAGAAAAATGTTTTTTAAGCCACGCCCATATCTGCAGTATAAAAATAAGTCTATCTAGGCAGGTCATCTACTGTACATTTACTGTAGATGAAGACAGTGTCCGTTTCATGTGTGACTAGGATAGTTTTTGTCCTTTAGGCCAAGTTGAGATGTTACTTGCCAAGGACTCGCTGTAGACCATTATTAACGATATGATATCACATATACACCCTCTCTCCTGTGCTTATTTAACCCCTGGCGAACAGTAGAAGTGTACCTTCTGTACTGTAGACTACACTGACAAGGACACTCCAATGGAAGCATCTGCCAGTAAATCTGTTGGAGTCACCCTGTGACATAAAAATAAAGTGTGTAATTACTCTTTCTGACTGCTGTCATGTTATTTTTTAATTAGTGAAATGAATAATTTATTTAAACTCTCTTAAAACCATTTTAAAACCAAACAAGCAATACCTCAAAAGCTCTGGGAAGCACATGAGGCACTTTTCATAACCGTTTTTATGATCGTTATACATTTCTCAATAGGACACTTTTTTAAAACTCGTCACACAGCGATCACAACACCAGTCTATGTGAGCTAATCTGTGGATCATTTATCATTGCTTTGGCGTAAAATGTGCATCTTTAGGAGTTATTTCCGCACTTAGACACAAACACCATCAAAACTTTATGTACTTTATATATACTGTGTACCATGTATGTACAGGCCAATTTCCACATGTTTACATACTATTTTCAAAACTCTTAAACTTAAGTTCAAAACAACACAAAAATTACAAGACAGAAATTTTTTACATTTCTGCAGTAATATAGTAATTGCGTAGTGAAACTACGCAAAGCACGTCACACGTATAAGGCTCACTATTGGCCAACGCTGATCATGTGTGTGATGCGAGTGATGTGCAACCTAGAAGCTTTGCGTAGTTTCACTATGTGGAATGTCGAGGCCCACAGAGAAGTTGAATAAAGTCATTATATAATTTTTTTTTGCGCACAAAAAGTATTCTTGTCTCTTGATAAACTTAAGATTGAGCAACTGTAGTCACTCGGACTATTTTAACGATGTCTTTCATAACTTTTGGGCCGGCCAGTTTCGATCTCTTAAGAAGCCTATGGAGGAGTGAACCAGCTATCAGATTTCATCAAAAATATCTTAATTTGTGTTCTGAAGATGAACGAAAGTCTTACGGGATTAGAACAACATGACAGACTGACAGACTTTTCATTTTTGGGTGAACTATCCCTTTGAGTAAGGGAATGGTTTTTCTGAGTGGGCCTCAAGTACCACTGTTAATGTGTAAGCAATTTTACCAAGTGTTTTGGTAGTTTTAGTGCATTTTAAATGTGAAATTAAGTTTTTGCAGGCTTATTAGGTGGGTTGTCACATCATACACTTTTGGGTACATCATACACTTTTGCTTGTTCTTTCACAATTTTGTGCTACATAATAGTTTTACTCTAACATTTAGCTGAAAATGTAATGAATAGTGATATTTAACATCAGCTTTCTATTTTGACAGGATGCCCTTCTGGCACATGCTGTCATAAGAAATCAGTGTGTGTTAGATAAACGTTCTAGAGAATATAAGCCAACTAGGGTATGTGATAAATGTAACAGAGAATAGGACTGTAAACACCAGAGAGAAATGAATAAATTACATACAAAAACTATGGAGAACTAAAAGATTAACAAACTGTGTGTGTGCGTCCGTGTCTAAAACCAAGAATCTAAAGCCAGGCCGGCAGTAGCACATTAGTGCCTCTCCACGGTTCTCAGTTCCCACTGATCTGCTGGATCAGGGACTCTGAAGTGAAGTTGTCCAGGGGGTCTGGAGTGCTTCCCAGTTTCATTTGAGGCAGGATCTAGGGAAAGAATAATGTCACATTTCTACTACCTGAGCAAGGCTGTGAGGGGAAAGGTTAGTAGACACTGAACCATGTACTCCCAGTCTCTCCAGCAGAGTTGGCAGTCTGTCAGCAGAAAATCACCCCTGTGTCCTTCACATTACAACAAAGCCAAAAAAAAAAAAAAGAAAAAAGAGAGAGATGTGGCCTACATTAGTGAAGAACCTATAAGAAAATTGGCACATCCAATGCATGCTCCATATTGCATACATTCATTTTTCCCTGTGTCATTCATTTTTCCCTGTGGCATCCCTGCTGCTGCCGGAGGATTACAGCCCTGTGCCGTCTTCAGGGATGCCCTGATGTGACGTCGAGCTGCAGGTCATGCAACCACCAGCAGCACCAGTGCAAGACGCTCCCCCTCGAGCCTCTTATCCCTTCGCTCCATCTTGGCCCGTCGACCTGTCAACTCTACCTTGGCTCCTCCCACCTTTGGCTCCACTGGAGACCCTCTGCCTTATAGCTCCACTGGGTTTCCCTTGTCCCACCGGCTCCCCCTTGGTCAGTCGTCATTGTAACTACTTTTCGATGGAGGTGTAATATCACAGTTATGTTTTATGTTTGTATTAGTTTTCATGGACATTTTTTTCCCCCACTACTCCTTTGTTACCATGGTGACATCAGCATTAGTTTGTTGCCAGGTTGAAAGGAGCATTTCACCCATTTCAACATTAATCTTTATTTAAAGTAGATCATGTAGTCGAAATGTAAAATAATTTTTGAATTTGGTGCCCTCTTGACTGAGAAAAGAATATAACTGAAGGGCACATTTGTGTGTAAGACAACAACTCCCACAATGCACCACGTTACACAGCTCCGCAAGCCACACCCACTTATCCAGAACAGCACAAACATCAGAGAAATCACCCTTTCATCTATAGGCTACCGTTAGCTGCTACCAGAGTTTGAAATTCATTTCTCTCAAAATTTCTAGTTAGTTGTCTGTGGCGAACAGGACGAGGGCGAGGGACGTGAGAGCGGCGCAAGGCCGGTGGCAGGAGTGCTAATGAATGACACCCGTGAGATGCACCGGTCTCGCATTTCTCACGGAGGAGCGGAAGCATAAAATGAGGAGCGACGGCGGCTGATCAAGAGAGGAACAGGCCTGATTTTATGCTGTGTTTTGTTTCTGTTGTGTGTAGACAGCAGTCGTCATTGAGGGGCTGCTTATACTTTTGTTTTGTATTTGTTCATTTTACTATTAAAATGTTTAAATCTTTGCCAGTTCCTGCTTCCTTCCCACAACAACGAAACCCTGTTAACGTTACATTGGCAAACTCAGTGAATTACTCCTCGTTTGTATTTCTTTCTATATGGTTTGCAGTATCTTAATGGGAAAAACCACACCTTCCATGATGCTTTGCTCTTTGTGAATTCCAGTGTTATGATAACTTGGGTAATGTGATTTTAGTTTGTTTTGATTGATGTAAACTGAGCCAATTAGAGATCACTTGTAGGGGCGGGAGAAAAAAGTGAGTCGGAAGTGAAGCAACGAGAGGAGCGGGAGAAAAAAAAAACGCACGTGCGAGAGAGAGGCGCGGCTGTCTATCGATGGGTGGTAAAACTTTCAGTTGAACTTTCAGTTTAATCGGAGAGGATTAAAATTTGTAGACTTAAGTACACACGTACAGGCACAAATCTTATCTTGCAGTTAATTTATGTATAGTTGCAGGCTCAGTCGTTTGTTGTTTTCCAGTGAAAATGATAAGTGTCAGCTCTGTCGGTCCTAATCGCTACTGTTTGCAATAACAGAGAAAATTACACTGTCGGACTTTTAAACTAGAGGGACGTTGGCTTGGACTGTTATGAGTGACAACCAGCTTAGACAGCGAGCGCCGTTTTTATCGGAGAGCCAGAGATAAAGTAACAAGTGGGAGCAAGGGACCTCATCGCCGCGCGGACATCTACCAACTGCACCTCGCCATTCTGCTGCATCGTCTACCCGCCTGTGGATTCTTTGAATTGTCGGACTGACGGAGTCGCGTGAGTAGCCGGAGACTTTTCTGAACTTTGAACAGACTACTAATAAGGAGTTAAAGGATTTTTTTCATATGTGCACCACCGTATGGGCCCCAACGTTTACAAATCCAAGCGCTTGGTAACAATTTGAACATTTTAAAGCCGAACTGTGATGGTACAGATGTGTATTTTGGACTGTTTTGTAGGCTACTGAAGTGATATTTTTGTTACCGATACCTGTAAGGGTTCCATTTATATTAATTTAGTTCACACACACACACACACACACACACACACACACACACACACACACACACACATGGTTTAACATTTTTTTTTCCATTGGAAATGGTCAATGTCCTTTGGTCAATTCAGGGTAATGTGAATCATTAAAAAGCATCTTTTTAATTGCCAGAATAAATCGTGTTCTTAATTGCCAAAACGGGTATGACAGCCTAAATGCAGGTGATACATACTAAAAAGAAAGTAATAAAAAGTAATAAAAAGAAAGTAATAATAAGTAATCTAAAAAGTAATCTTTTTATTTTAGTAATAAAAAGAAAAACAAATTAGAGAATAATTTGACTCTTCAAGAACTTCTATTTTTGTTTTGTATAAACTTTTCGCCTTTCTCCAAAATATCTTCTACAAAATAGTTGCACTATGAAATAGGTCAGCTTCAGTTTAAGTTGATCAGTGGCATAACAGCAAATAAATTAGCTTCATAATTTGCAGTTAAAAGCAACTTTGAAAAGTTTATCATGCCAGCTGGGACTCTTTTAAATAAACTCATAGATCAGAAATTTTGACAAGAAGATTTGTGGCAACCAATAAAAACAAATAATGTTGCTTGCCCTGTTGTTCTATACCCTCTGTCTCATAATTCACATGCTCATCTCTATTCAGCTAGCACGAACGTCAGTACGACTGGCAAAAAACACCCCTTGTTTTTCAAAGAATTCAATGATTCCTCTTGGTGTTCTTCTATTACTTTCATAGTCCATTTAATAAGCCAAAGTGTAATAAGTGGAAAATAAAAATATCAAATTTAGGCTCAAATAATGGATTGAGGAGGATAAATTAAGCATAGTGTGAAGGTAGAACCTCATTAGCATAGCAGATGTTTTGCAGTCTCCTTTGTCTTGTTGCCAGATGAATCCACACTGAATAATTAAGCCTGTGGAACAAAGACCCTTTATTGTGGAATATATGATGTGTTTTTTGTCAGCCAGTTTCAGATAGCAAGAGAAAAACTATTCTGTGCCCAAAAAAACAAACAAAAAACAACTAAAAAACACTTAAACAAATCCAAAGAGCGAAAATGCTGTTGTTGAAAAAGGTTAAGGTTTGGCAGTAAAAGAGCGAAGTATTGAACTATTGTCAAAGCTGCTTTTTGCCCCTGGAGAGATATTTAAATTAAATTCCTCTGTATGTTTACTGTTATCATATTAGTGTCATGTTTACAAATTAATATTATTTCAGGGTAATCAATTTAGTCATATGCTGCCTGGTGTTGATACAGATTGATGAGAGACTCATCAAAGTGTGTTTCATGTCACAAGTCTCCTTGGTTGAGTACTATGTTCTCAATGTATGTAAGAATAAAGGACGACACAGTTCTAGGAATCAATTCTTATTCTACAGCTTATTCCAAGCACAAAGTAAAATATGTTTATGTCTTTTAAATTTAAATTGTGGTTTATCAGCACTGCCAGAGCGTGATAAGTCTGAGGTTAGCATTGAAGAGTCAAGTCATCAGATTATTTTACCACGGTATATATTAGCATATAAATTATGCTACACTTTACAAATCAGTCTCCCCCTACCAGCTCTTTGATCACTTCCTGCATACAGCAAAAACTCTTAAAATTGTAGAAAAGAGATGTTTCAGACAGGAAATGACACAGCATATTCTTGCATGAAGTAACAACATCTATTAGTAATGAATGACACAGTCACTCTGAGCTGTTCAAATAGATGTTACTGACTGAATTACGACCTGCCACACTATTTGTGTGAGTCAAAATGCAACCAGAACAGCCCAGTTCCCCTAAATATAATCCAATTAAATTATACAAGTAAATGTATATGGGTGATGAAAAGTCACTATATGGGTTGGGGGTAGGGGTGCACGATATTGACAAAAATGTGATATTGCGATATCGATAATGAATATTGCGATATCGATATTAATTTCGATATTTTTAAAAAGTTATTGGAAAACGCATCAAAAAGATTAATAAATAAAACAAGTTTTCTTACAACATAAGATTTATTTCAACTGACAGTCATATTGGACTGGTACAGCATTAATAAATAGGCCTAAATAATATGTCAACAGAACAGGACATGTTAGTTGTGTACACACTGTAAAAGATAATAAATAAAAAGTCTAACACACTATGCAACATAAACCCCACTATATGCGTTTTCTTTGACCGAATAGCTATCTGATCGTGAAAAGACCAGGTGCCCTGTGAAACGCGTGACGTATTTGAATCTAATCGCTCAAACCACTTCAGGAGGC
Organism: Pimephales promelas; assembly: GCF_988280905.1. NCBI lineage: Eukaryota > Metazoa > Chordata > Actinopteri > Cypriniformes > Leuciscidae > Pimephales > Pimephales promelas. The sequence continues at coordinate 24,317,122 of NC_142782.1, forward strand.
GGTCTGGGCCGCATTTCAGTTGAAACTGAACAAATGTAAATGCATCTCGTTATTGAATAAACCACATATGTAAAATGTACTCCTTCCAAAAACGCTAAAAATGAGAACGTTACAGGCTTGTCATGTTATGGCCAGATATGACGACGCGCGCGACTGCAACACGCATCACCGCAGATGAGCAGCTGTTGAACATTTCCTTTTCATCAAGCCAACGCGCAAACTATCGCAAATCAAAGTGAAAGTAAGTCGCAGACGCTTTTCACAGTTATCTTCATTAAAAGTAAATAAACGAACTGATCTTATTTTACCTGATGATCATAAAACGCAGCTCTGACGGTGACGTGCACTCCATTAAATCTGCATATAGCGCGGGAATTGAAGATCGTATTTTGATAAATCAGATAGCTATTCGATCAGTGAAAACGCATGAAGTTGCCAGGTGGACCGTGGCCTGATGTTTATAGGCTACTTGTGCGCTGGTGTGCGCGTCGAGCCGGGGCAAGTGTGTGTGTGTGTGTGTGGGACTGTGTGGTAGGAGAGCAAGGGAGAAGTGAGAGAGTGACGGCGGTTAGGTTTGGAGCGAGTAGCGACTTTATATTGAGAAAAACAAAGTGTCTCTCCTGTTCTTTCTGACCACTGTGGGAAATCTGTAGCATGAAAAGTTAAACCTCTCTTGATTTAATATTGTTTATGGAGAAGGAGAATCAGGAAATGATTCGGGGGGAAATGCAACGGTGCATGTCGGAACAGACGCATCATAAACAAAATATTGCATAAATATCGCGACACTTTCGATATTGATATCGAGCAACGTGATATCGCGATAACGATATTGATTCGATATATCGTGCACCCCTAGTTGGGGGGAAGTTCAGGATTGCACAACTCTGAATCTCACCATCTAAAATCAGTAAAGAAAATAAATCATTTAATTTGTATATTTGCTTAAATGACTGAAACAGAACGATACTGTACCAGCTCATTCTTCAGCAGACCATTCTTTGGGTTTCTAGAATTACATTTACCAAACACTGCAGCCAGGCCAGCACAATCATTAGAATGAAAATGAGAGATGGTAAATGAGCTTTAGCATGATGGATCAATGTGTTGTGTAAGTGTTTGAGAGTGTGTGTTTATGTTCTTTGTGCAGGCTTTTTTTGTGAACAATATATTGTGATTTACTAAAAGAAAATTGATGCAATCGTAAGACACGGCTGGTGGAGCGGGAGAGAGACGAAATAGAGAAGGAAAATGAAAGGGAGACTCTAAGTAAACACAGAGGGAAAGCGAGGGGGTAGGTATGCATTCATATCTCTTATGTAGAGGTTGAGACTCACAGACAGCAGGCCAGGTTGGTTTATTATTAGTGTGGAGTATGACACCATGTCATAGCATGTGTTATGTGGATTTTCTTGCTGAGAATGGTATGGGTAAAGCAACACAAAGTATGTCAAAACAGATTGTTCTAACCTGAAGTGTTCAGATAAATTTTTAGATATTTAGCTGTAATCCAAGCAAATCATCTTTGGCTTGTGTTGCGTAAAAAATCACATACTTTTAAATTTTAAATAGTTACTGCAGGCATGGTTTGACATTTTAAATCTTTTGAAAATATCTCCCTTTAGATGTACTATATACTCTATATCCTCATTAATAAATTGTATTTATTAAAGGGATACTCCACTTTTTTTGGAAATAGGCTCATTTTACCACTCCCCCAGAGTTAAACAGTTGGGGTTTACCGTTTTCAAATCCATTCAGCTGATTTTCTGATATTTAGAAGAATATCAGTAACCAGACAGTTTCTGGTCTCATTGACTTCCATAGTAGGAAAAAATATATACTATGGCAGTCAATGAGTGGTTACTGATATTCTTCTAAATATCAAAAAAATCGGCTGAATACATTAGAAAACGGTAAAACCCAACTGTTTAACTCTGGGGGAGTGGTAAAATGAGCATATTTCCCAAAAAAGTAGAGTATCCCTTTAAATTGGCTTACATGTAATTGTATTGGCATCATAACTGAAGCTGTTGTGTGTTTTCAGTTTAAAAAAGACCAGATAGATTTCAAATATCTCTAAACTATTGTAGTTAGTTTTCTTTAAAAGTTTGGATGTAAGCTACACACATGAAATTTATTGAACTCTTTCAGTTTTCAGCCATTGTGATTTTTTTTTTATCTTTTACAAAATGGAAACTTTTCAACTCAAAGAAAAGTACAAACTGTTTATTTTGAGCCTCATTGAGTGAGCACACTCCAAAAAATGATCGGTTTGCTGAACAACCATTACTTCACAAATTAAGTATTCATAACTTGTCAACCTCTTCTTAACATACAGTATGTAGTGTATGTAACACAAAAATATAAGTTACTAGTTGAACTGAACTATATGCATAAATAAAATGAAAAAAAATATAAGTCATGTCAACTAGTATAATAATTGCTTCAAAATTAAGTAAATCAAGCATAACGTTTTAAGTAACTATACGCGCCATGTGATATGCATTTTCTCGTGATGCCTTTCTGTTCAAAAATTGGAGCCATTTTGTGAAGCACATGTGAAGGCTGAAAAGAGGTAGGCTAAGTTTAACTTTTTTTAACTTGAGGTAGGCCTACACACTCGATCGTTTATTGCATTTTTGGTCAAGCAATTAACTTTTGCGCTCTTCCCCACGGATAAATTTGTTAACGAGTTGTCACGTAGCTTATAGCCTACTTGAGTATTTTTTTTTTAGTAGGCCTAGGGTTTTTAACCAGGCCTTGGGCGTGGGTTAGCCTACTTTTGGTAACGTTAACATAAAAATATTAAATTGAAAACGCATTGGCTACAGCTCCGTGTGCACGATTGATCATTAAATAATGGCTATATTGATTCAAACACAATATTATTCTTAAATGACAGCGACAACCCGGTCTATAAAACCTACAAAAGATTGTATATCTTTATTTACTGTTTTGGCTATTCCAGTAGTTGCATCAAAATGGGTTGAAGGAGGAGAGCGCTTGGCTTCTGGGATGCGACACTCTAAAAACTGCTGGGTTGTTTTAACCCAATTTTGGGTAAAATATGAACAAACCCAGCCATTGGGTTAAAAATGTAATTTAAAAATGTTACCCAATGGCTGGGTTTGTCCATATTTTACCCAAAATTGGGTTAAAACAACCCAGCAGTTTTTAAAGTGTACCACCAATCAGAGCATACATGGATGACATGACAACCGACTACAACAGTAGCCTACACTAATCGGTTATTGGGTAAGTTTACCATAAACAAAGGTTTTCTTGTTAATTTTAAGTAAAATTATTCCAAGTTTGGTTTACCTAAAAAGTAGGCCTATGATGCAAAAATGGTGCATATGTATTTTAAGTAAATCAAACATCATTTTTTAGAGTGTACTTTTTTAATTAAAAGGTTTCCAGCCAAATTTATCATTTCATTTGGTTTTACCATTCTTTGCCTTTTTGCATGTCTTGATTTAGAATTTTAATTTATTTTTAGAGAGTATTTTCTTGGGGAGCACTTGTGTAAGCGTGACTAATACAAACATCATAGCTATTGCTAATATTAACAGTCAGGCAAACGGATTCAGTCAAAATAGTCATTTGAGAATTTATTGTGCTTCCAAATAATAAAAAACATGAGGAGCAGCAGTCAGTAGCATATCGAAATAAACAATTGAAAGTCTGTAAACGGTGAAGTGCACTGAATAGACACAAAAATAAACTGCCGGCTGGAGGAAAACGGTCTTCAAGCTGAGGAAACAAAAACACTGTTTCATGAGTAAAGGAAATTGGTCTCTGGGTAGCTGTACTGATGACATTTGTCTGGAGATCCATTTTGTTCTTTTAAGCCATTCATTTTACTCTCCTGCTTTAGCTCAAATAAAATAGAAACTCAAATCCCTATCAAGTTATTGTTTACTTCTGGCTCAGGTATATATTTTCTTTCTATAAATAGTGTTGAATACCGGTAGTCCCAAAACATTGTCGCAATATGAAAATCAAAGCTATTTATTTGAACGAAATATAAGCTCTCAAAACTTTGTGCAAAGAGAAGCAATACTTTCTGGATGTTTTAGAATCCATTTGAATTGTGTGAATAATAACAGAGAGTAAAAGAGCATTCAAGTATTTAAAATGTTGCTTAATGAGCCCTTCCTTTAAATTGAACACATTTAAACTCTCTTTGAACAAAGTATATGAACATTAACCTTCAAAATATTTGACCAGCTTACATTTATAAAGTAGCTTTTATATACATTTTTTTAGATTTATTTATTTATCGATTTAAAGCTACACTCTAAGAAAATTGTGTAAAAATAGGGCACAATGTGCAGTGTTAATATGATGGAATGTTTCAGCCGTATTTTGGATTACCCATTGCATTGTGTTGTGTTTTAGGGTTATAGGAAATGTCCGTAAACTTAACAGAAAATGTCCTACCAGTACCTTTTCCATGGATTCTTTCTCCTTACAGTGTACACTGCAGCAGCTCCCACCTTCGCACTGTCCCAGGCATGCATCTCCATATAACAGCATTAAAAACAAAAGAAGTGAGTGATCTACCAGCAGTTCATTATTTATTTATTTATTTATTCTACTGGCGACGTGTTATTAAACAGTGCACGGGCGTCCTGCTGGCTTTGAGCTTTAATAAGCAGAATGGGCTCTCTGGCAGAAGGACTGTGTTTGAGGGTGGGGATGTTGGAGGAACAATCGTGTGACTGTTTAACATTTATCAGCAGAAATAGCACCAGTGCAGATGGGAACGGAGGTTGCATTAGCAGATAGGCCAAGATATGACCCAAAAATTAATCTGTAAAAAGATTGTTTCGATGGCTCTTGAAAAATTCCCAGATAATTCAATGGGTTTTGTCTCAGCGTTGTTCCTCAACAAGTGTCAGACTCAGATTGATAGATAAACAGACTTCATTTATTTAGTCCCAGAGGGGAAGTGGTAAATCAAGGGTGAGCTTTCTTTGACTTGTCTGTTTCCGAGGCACATTATTAGTGTAATAATGGCTTCTGTGTATCTACAGACACGATGTTTGGCCTTCAGGAAAAGGTCATGTAGTAGCAGTTTAGCAGTGCTTTTGGAAACAGTGTATACAGCTTACAACAGTTTATCACAGATATCCAAGAGCACCCAGTCAATGGATAGAATGTGGTGCCCTTTTCCAAAGGCTTATAATATTACAGAAAATTCCTCTCAAGAGCTCGATCCTCCTCGGCAGTGATTTACTGATTTTCTACAGACTCTGTGCCCTTTTGGTGAAGAACTATTCTTTCTAATCTTATCGTCTGTGTACGTGTCTATGTGTGGGAGCCATTTGGTTTTATTTTGTTTTTTAGCGTTTTTCTGCTGTCCGAAAATCATTTATATCTGTAAAATTGTCAGATGCTTATGCAAATAATGCTTTCAAAAGATTACATTGACATATAAGGTAATGTAAAATGCACTCCCTTCAGGTCTCACATGCATGCATTGAGTGTCAATCAATCACCGGTGACAACACGCTCGACTGAGGAGACGACAGAGTGCTAATGTTATTGAATCTGCATCCTGGGAAGAAACACTGGTGTCCTTAAAGGGATACTCCACTTTTTTTGGAAATAGGCTCATTTTACCACTCCCCCAGAGTTAAACTGTTGAGTTTTACCGTTTTCAAATCTATTCAGCCGATTTTCTGATATTTAGAAGAATATCACTATCCAGACAGTTTCTGGTCTCATTGACTTCCATTGTAGGAGAAAAATATATATACTATGGAAGTCAATGAGACCAGAAACTGTTACTGATATTCTTCTAAATGTCATAAAATCGGCTGAATACATTTGAAAACGGTAAAACCCAACTGTTTAACTCTGGGGGAGTGGTAAAGTGAGCCTATTTCCAAAAAAAGTGGAGTATCCCTTTAAAGGACAAGTTTGATATTTTACATTTAAACCCCTGTTTTAAGATCCCACCCCCTTTATAGCTGTATTTATACCTATACTATTATATAAATATATTTATAGACTCATTAAGACCTATACTGCATTATAAGAACAGTTATAGTTACATTTCTATTATTTTTTTATAATTAATTATAAGTCATGCATTTATAAAGATGCAACCTGCATTGCTATAATTTTATTATATTATAGTTACAATGACTTTTTAGTAATTCAGATTTATTTCTGTTCAGTAAGTGAATATATTGTTATCTGTGTTGTGTTCTTATAAATACTTATTGTGAGTGATAATACAGTTACTAACCTTTAAGTAAAATAAAAACATAGGATGCAAATTTCCAAAAGCAAATGTTAGGAAATCAAAATTTCCATGACCTCTAATGCAAACATCAGCCATTAAAGACATTGATAAATAATTGGTATAGCAAACAAGTGTCTCTGAAACTATTTTATATTTGATCATTTATAAATCAATGTATAATGCATTATGAATGCATTATGCATAAGCATGGACCCCCTGTATATAGTAAGAGAAATTACAGTTAAAAATGAACAAACAGTCTTAAAATTGGGATCATTTTTTTGGTGGTTAATGCATGTGCTCTGAAACATTGAGCCATGGTAATTTCTCTCACTTTCCCTTATAAAATAACACTAGAAAACAAAAGAAAAAGCATTTTTGCATTACTGAAAAGCTTTCTCTTTTCCGGCAGTAATAACAGTGTAGAGCTGGGCGAGACACTGAATGAATAGCTGTTTTCTGCCAAGGTTTCACATGGTCATTGATTGGTGCCTCAACTCCTAGCCTGACTCTCAGATGTCCAAAAGTCTATTGAATGATTTTGTCCTACGTCTGAGATGGATCCAAATGGACCAGAGCCATGCCAGGGTGTTTGAATGAGCTGATGAGGTCCATCATCGGGGCCCAGAGGGTAACACTGTACTTAACCGATTAACACCAGCCAACCACAGTGTCAAGTCTTAAGACCCAGTGCCGGGTTATTAACGAGATGTCTTTTCCTTGCTCGATATCTCTTTTGCATTCCTCCTGTGTGTCATTGCTCACAGTAAAAACACAGATTGTCCTTGTGTCCTTTCCTCCCCATTGCATCTCCAGCTGGAGACTGGATGCTATGAATGGGGGCAAAGCCGACCGGCCTCTGTTACTGCAAACCAGAATGTGCGTGAACTTCTTTGCCATTTCGTCCTTTCATGCTTTTCACTTTGCCAGTGGCTGTTGCCATGGCCACAGAAAACTTCTTTCATTCGGACTGCTGCTCTAACACTTTGCCAGATGTCAGTTCCTGTGATGAAAGCACAATCAAAAGGCAGATGTATAAAGGAGACATCATTAGCACTTATTATTGTGCATGGATGTGCTGTTGTATTCTATATATCTGTGCCTCGAAGCTAAAGTGATTTTGTGTGTGTGGGCCGCTGTGCCTGACAGCTGTACATCATAACAGTAATAGCAGGGGCATTGGGTATGTTTGGTCAGGACAGCAGGGCCATTGAAAGGATCCATAAAGCGCTCTTTCACTTACTCACTCTATCTCTCTCTGCTCAAAACAAGCTGAGTAGATGAAGCTAGTAGAGAGAGAGAGAGTTGCCAGTCTTCAAACAGAGACCTGCAGCTGGACACTTTCTGTGCTCTGATATGAGGACTGATTAGTTCTCCATCTCTGTGGACTCTCCTGACATGAAGCTGTTACCTCACCTGACATGTGGGCTTCAGGTGAGGAGACCATTATGCCACCCATGCAAGCACACAGTAAGACTTGTTTATAAAAGTGTATCTATCCAGACTTTTGTCTTGCGGCATGAAGTCTAGTCAAGTTTGTAGTTTATTCTGGCCTAGAACTGCCAAGGGCTCAAGGTATGGCAGGTTAGCATGGCCCATTTAGCCCCTGCTGGTAGATGCTGTAACTACACCATCTGGCATGGAAAAGCATTTTTCTTCATTGATGAACATCAAAAAGTAGTGTGTATTCTGAATGAGAATGTTCACAAAATATATGTTTAATGTTTTTATTTTTTATGAATTAATATATTAATATTAGTATAATAATAACATTATAATAACAAATAATAAACAAATATGCAATATTTATATGTTTATGTGACCCTGGACCACAGTCACAAGGTTCAATTGTTTGAAACTGAGATTTTTACATCACTTAAAAGGTAGGAAATTTACTATCTTCATGGAACATGATCTTTACTTAAAAGCCTAATGATTAGTGGCATAAAAGATCAATAATTTTGACCCATGCAATGTATTGTTGGCTACTGCCACACACACACACACACACACACACACACACATATATATATATATATATATTAGTGTGCGTGTGTGTGGCCAGCATTTGCCATTTTGTGTACAATATGCTTTAAAAGGTCAGTGAACAGGCAGTTGTTGCTTCTCCCCTGAGAACACATCACATTTGGTATTGTGCACAGCTGTGCTTAACATTACAAGAAGGGTAAATTTGCCCTTATGAGAAATGTATGATGAAACAACCATACCTTTTCCGTTTGATTTCTTTGCCATACAGGTCTCATAGTATAGCTTCTTTGTGTGTGCACGCTTTGATGACTGACTGGCCCACTTTGCCTGCATTCTGCTATATATAGAGCTTTAGGGTTCATTCATCACAAGCGGTCAACCCAAGCGTAATCTCATTGTTAATGAAACATCTGGGTTCAGACTTTAGAGGACCACCCTGGCCTGCACCATATACACACACGCAAACACATGCTCAACGTACACACACGTTACACATTCTGAGAATGAGGCAACAATCACCAAGGCCAAGATCATTAGCTCCTCTTTTTCCCTACAGGCTGGACAGAGGATAACTCTCTCTCTCGCTCTCGCTCTCTCTCTCTCTCTCTCTCTCTCTCTCTCTCTCTCTCTCTCTCTCTCTCTCTCTCTCTCTCTCTCTCTCTCTCTCTCTCTGCATTTCATTTTTTCCCTTGGCATCTGCAGATACTTGGCTAAATGAAGACATACAGCCTGCTCATTCAAGGTAACCTCTGCTGTCAGCATGCGTTTACTAATGTTGCCCCCCAGCACTTTTCACAAATAATATGCCTTTGAGGTAAAGCCTAATGCATGAAATAAATTAATTTTCATAAGTCAAATTGCTACTACAATAGGTTTACCTCAGGAACCTTGCGCAAATGTATTTATTTATTGAATTTTTTTTTTTCAGTTAAATCACACATTTCCATACATATCTGTTTTTGTTTTTTCCGTGAGAACAATCATACAAGCCAAAAATGCTGAAAGGGTAAAATATTGGAGCGTATGTTTTATGGAATTCAATTTAAGGAGGAATATTTGCACCAAACACATGGGATTATCACATTAAAAAGTGATATTTCTCACATTTATGTGTTATTGTCAGTGTTATTGTGCGCAGAGTGGTATCTAACTGAATCGCATATGCTTGCACTCTTTGCGTGCTGAACTCCACTGTGACAGAGTGTGGAAAACTCCTGGTGTGTGCGAGAGAAGAGGGATGCAGAGTGCCTGCATGCATGGTTAAACATGTTAATGAATGCCAAAAGATTTTCCATAACAGTGCGCACACGCTTGAACAACAGTTCAGACTCGTAAATGTAATCAGCATGTGAGAGAGGCCCTGCGTGCTCACGAACGGCTCCTCTTGTCGACATCAGAGCATTGGTGTTTCTCTCTCTTTCACACTCTCGTGCCCTTATGTCAGATGCTTTACTTCTGTTTTGGTCATCATCATCAAAATTGCTCATACGATCATTGACATTATAATTGTCATTATCATTACCATCATAATCATCATTTCCTTTTCAAACACTGTGCATCCTGTTGACAGATGAACAGGTTCTGGTTAACAGCAGGTTATGCAGATGGAAACAGTGGATGTTGTGCAATTTCTTCAGAGATGGATATTCAGATATTTTGTCTTCATAGTTCATTAGTGCATAATTCAACAGCATAAAGGGTACTTATAGGTCAGAGGCACACTCAATAGAAATAATCTAAAGTTTATCGTACATTACCAAAATATATGACAGTATAAGCTAAGTTTTTGTTATAGGACGGATTATGGCAGTACAAGGACCCAGGGCACCAATTGTTTGAATGGCGCCCTTAAAAAAATGGCACAATTGTGACTCAGTTTTGACCTTATATAATTCTTTCTTGTAATTGAAATGTTATGTTTTATAAATTCTGGACATGTAGCTTATGAAAATCTATTTGATATAGGTCTGCAATCAGTGGCGGGCTGTGCATTTCACACCTAGGCCTTCTGTCCTACCTGAATTAATAACTTTTAATAGTGTATCAGCGCAAGGCCTCTCTAATTGTTGTTTTTATTTTGCACCCGCAGTTATTGGATTAATGCGGTGAGTTCGTGAAAGGCCGGTAGAGAGAAACGGGCGCGTGAGTTCGGCTGGTGCGTTTGTTCAGTGGTTCTTGCGTTCCGAATCCGATTATAAATTCAGAAACGGAGCCTCCCTTATCTTGTCGTTCAAGAGTTAATAGTCCCTTTTCAGACGTTACAATAGTATGAATGTTTGAACAAAAAAAAATTTAGATCATAAATTTATAAGAAAAATTAAGAAGTAAATCATATTCCCACGGGGAAAAAAGCATTATACTCACCAAAACTACAGATTTTTTTTTTACATAAAATCCATCCTTATTACTTTCCTCAAGAAGACTTCAATTACTGTTGTACAGGTTCTAACTGCGTTTCAGTTCCATGTCGTGTCTGTCTCGTCATATTTCTAGCATTTAATTTGCTTTATGGCTGAGTGCCTGCTCGACAGAAGCACACAGTCACCGCAAAACATGATGATGTGTGCAGCTGCCCCATGCTCTCACACAGAGTTTTGAATAAAATCAACGAGATCAGCGGGACTTTTGCCTTCAAAATCATTTCTTTCATAACTTAAATTAGGTGGTTCTGTTTTTACCTGGAGAGATCGAGTAGATTTCCGTTACTCTGCGTTTAGCTTAGGCTGAATAAGGGATTTTTTTTTTCTGCTGCGGGTTGAGGAGGGAAAGAAACATACATTTTTGGGTTGAAAAACTATTACATCTACAGGTATTTCGTTTACGCAGTTACAGATGCGAACGCTACCAGTACGAGGTCTGTACACGCATTCAATCAAAGAACGAGAAAATACAGACATTATTATAAGCCAGCTAGATGGCCCCGCTGCAGTCAAAGCGAAATCTGATTGGCTGATTAAATCTGACGGATTATCTGATTGGATAACTTGGATCACGTGTGCCTTGACAGTCAATCACATTACAGCCTTGATGTCATAACATTGAGCTAGTAGAAGATAAGATACAGGAAGTAGACTGTGTCATATGACTGGAACAGATAATGCAGTTTCAGTGTCTGTCTTCTCAAATCCATGTTTATTGAGAGTTAATAGACCCTGGTCTTGTTAAAAGTCTTTGTTTTATGCTATCATGCATAAGCTCTCTGGCTCCTGTAAAAGCAATGTGTCCATGCATTTTTAAAGATCACTTTATGGTTCGAGAGTGCTATCTTGATCAGTGTTTTTTGCTTCGGGACCTAGATTTTACATTGCCAGTACGATAAAATACATGTAGAATTTTAATTTGTTTCGCTCTCCTAACTCTGCATGATTATATGGCTGGTTGGGGTTTGTCATTTGCATTTGTCCCATCAGAGCAGACCTGCGGCCCATATTTGGGTGGCGACCCACCAATTCAGAACCACTGATCTAGATCAGGTGAGAGATAGAGAGCATACTTCACATAAGGCTCTTTCTCACTTGTTCTGTATTACCCCCCTCCATCTTTTTCTCTCTCTCTCTGTTTCATTCCTTTGGGAGGTAATTAGGAAAACCTCAGCTGAGATGCAGCCAAGGCTCAGCACAGCTGCTCAAAACAAGCTCCACTTTTCACAATGTATTGTACATTGATGCAAAGCAAGAAAAGAGAGGCACTATGTTTGAAATATGAATAAGCAGGCCTGGAAGTGGAAAATGCTCACTTTTAATAACTGTTTTTGGATTGAAATCCACTTCTGCTTGTTTGAATATTTGTCCAAATGTAATGAAATAAACAAGCCAATCTGTAGCAACACAACTTCAACGGAAGTAGCTTTGCTACTCTTTTCCTCAGCCTAATCTGTGGGCACAGGAAGGATGGAATGAATTTGATATGCCAGAAAGGTCACAATTATAATCGTTACGATTCAAATTAGACAATCAAAACAAAAAGTCACGGCTCTGCTTTCCATCCCCTCGTAGCATAATCACATTTTGTTGCTGAAGTGATATTTAAATGAGTCCTTGCCGTCCTCCTCACAGGCCGTGCCCACAATGTAATAAAAGCTGGTCAGAGAATGCATGATGAATCTTCATCTGTACTGGCTTTGATGCTTTAAATGTATAACTCTGGCCTGGGGACACACATTGCATTCTGCGATCACTCATCGTCCTATATAGTTTTGATCTTGTGTTAAATATCCATCCGTTCGGGCGTATTAAGGAGACATCACATTCTCTGCACATCGCCACTGAGGCAAAACCACATCTCATTTACAAATCACATGAGTTGAGTTTCAGAAGCTGTGAGGGAGCAATCTGAACAGATCAAGAGTCAAACGAAACACATGCTGCAGCTGCAATCATGCACGCGTACCTGCAGACAAAACAAAATGCATGTCTTTTTTATTTTATTTTATATAGCAGTCTGAAATCAATGCCTTGTGATTGTTGAACTGTTGATCCTGAAGTTTGACAATGTTAAACGGGGCTGGGGTTTTATGAGTCATGAAGAAATTATTCAACAGGTGTGTTTTCAGTAGGTTCTTTATTAGTTCTCTGTTGTTTATTTTTATTTAGAGTCTGTAATACAAGAACAAAATGGAGTCAGGTGTGTGCGGATCTGTTTGGGTTGTATGTGTGCGTTTCTGTGATTTATGAATGCCTATCTTTGCTGGCAGTCTCCCACTTTGTTCCTGTCCTGCCAGAGCTGATGTATGAAGCGTCTCAGCGTATTACAGCCTATGAACAGCTTTATGGAATGGCCAAATCTATCTATAGCCTATATGTGTGAGGACCCCTTCCGTTTCCAGCCAATATGATAACTTGGCTTCAACATGTTTTATTAAACTTGTGAACTTTTAGATTTGCATGGGGATGGTTTTTGGAACATGGTACTGTGTTGTTTGTTTCACTTCAACTTCATCAGCAGGTGGTCTAGCTCAGGGGTTTACTGACTTTTTGATGTAATGAACCCCCTTCATTACATGGGGGAATCGATGGATGGTATTTACTCTAAACATATTTAAATTTAATATAGTAGTTTAATTAATAGTTTAATAAGCAGTCAAATAGGCTATTTGCATTAAGTGTAAATAGTGGCAAATACTATTTGTATTTGTCTCAGTGTATTGTAGTACAGTATTAAAGATTATAATAATGATCATATTTACTAAAATCATAAATAGAAGGCACCTTATTCTTGGCATCTTACATAATGGGCTACTTGTAGTTACTTTAAATACACTTATAAATGAATGTCAAATACCTTGAACAGAATTGTGTGTGTGTGTAATATTTTAGTTCTTTTTAAAATGTAATTATAAATATATAAAAAAAACTATTTTACCAATTTAGAATGCAATTCTGGTCAAGTCCATTCATTTGTTAGTTCTTTTACATTTTTACAAAATTTTTCACCAAACCTTTATGCAGACAGCCCCCTGCAGTTCCTAATTTGAAAACCTCTTCCTACCATGGAAGGAAGTTTATGGATGGACCTGCAAATGACCATCCATAAACTACAGAAAACCATCTACCATCAGTTGACTTGTTTATCTGGAAGGTCTGTGGAAATACGATAATATATGCAAGTGTTATACATACACCTTATACATTTTTTCACACTAAATTAATTACTTTCTGGGTTGAAAAATATCAGAAACATGTTTGTCAGAAGAGAAGAGACAATCTACTGTACTGACATTATATAGGAACAGAAGGGGAGGGAATTATTCTTGAATGTGACAAAGAGATGAAACCTTTGTGAGGATATTGCACCACCTCATGCTGTGAGAAAACTGTTTCCACTTCAGAGAGAAAAGAGGGGAAGATAGAATGAGATAGAATGATAGAACACATCGGCCACAAGATAACTGATGTCATTCTGCTGCCTATAGAAATCATGTGGACCAGGAATATCAATCCAAAGTCCCCGAGCATTACTCTGAAAATAAATCTATGTGGTTGGTATCAATAATGGCAATTTCAAAGAATAGATCACATTATTTACTCACTTTCACTTTGTTCTCCGATCCTCACACAAGTTCTGTGATGCTTTTATTTCCTTTCTGAAGTTTAAAAGCCTCAGTCTCTTTCTATGCCCTGCATGGAGTAGTTACAATTCTTCAGGTTTTCTTCAATTTCTACAGAAGTAAGGAAGTCATACAGGATTGGAACAACTTAAGGCTGAGTAAAAGATGTCAAGAGATTTTTTTTTTTGTTTTTTTTTTTGAGAAACTATTCCATCAATAAAGCAGTTTGGCAGAGCAGAGTGCAGTGATTCGCTGGTATTTTAGGTGAAGTTAGACAGGTGCACCAAAATGGCATTCTCAGTGTGATGTTGCCATGGTGATGGAGCAGGTGTGTATTGTTTTGCTTGATGTATGAGGAAAGGTGCCCTCCAGCGAGCCAATCTGTCCTTGTGTTTTTGTCCCATCGGAGGTATGATAGATTCTGAAATATAGCAATAACAGGGCCTGATCCGATCGGACTGCTTTATGATGCAATATGAAGACTTTTTATTAGAAATTTTTGTCTTTTTGAAAAAGTGCATGTCTGTGACCATACATTCGCCAATTCACTGAAACTAGATTGTGCCTTGTATAGCAAACCTCAATTTACCACAAATCAAACAGCCTTATACAATACATTTTATCATGTGACATATATAGTATACTTTACAGTGTGTGTCATGATAAAAAATTGTGTGTATGTGTGTGCGAGAGGGATTTTGAATTATATATCCGGTTGTCTGGAGCTGATCCATTTTGGCCAGAAAATTGCAGCGCCCTCATTTTTACTGAACTCAACAAAACACAAACTTGTATCTCCTTCTGCTTAAGAGATGACACGGGGACCAATGAAAGAACACAAATGAGTATTATTTATTATTAGTAATATAAGGCTGTATTTATTTGATCAAAAATGCAGTAAAAACAGTATTGTAAAATGTTTTCAATTCACAATTACTTCAGAAATCAATCTAATATGCTGATTTGGTGCTCAAGAAATATTTATTATTATCATCAATGTTGATAATTATTAATATTATTGTGGAAATATGATGTTTTTTTTGTTTTTTATCAGGATTTATTAATGAGGGATGCATTTCCCCAAAATTTGTTTTTGCAAGTAGGACTTCTTTGAGAGAGATAAACAAATGGGGCATAAGGAAATCGTACAAAAATGTACAAGTGAGATCATACAAATTAGCCACCAAATTTGCCAAACTGTAAAATAATTAAGAATTGCCATGAGAGTGTGTTGGGTTTAATAAACTGAGACCCATTAAATCACTTAAAACCCATTAAAAGCCTGTTAAATATAATGAGTAAAAATTCATCTTGTTCTTTTATAGTTAACATATTCCTTGTCATGTTATTATATTTAGTAGGCCTGATTATCAATTTCATCTCATTACTATTAAGCTATTAAAATAAGGACAAATATGATCAGAGATATGTCTGTGGGTTATACAGATACATATGTGCTTTCATTCTTTGTGGCACAGCAGTCCAGTTGTAGTTCTGAGTTTTATGCTGATTCAGTAGCTGAAACTGATAGAATCAGTGAGTTTATTAAGTGAATAATACATCAGAACTGTTAAGACTGATTAAAACGAGTATTTTCTGAGTGTATACATCTTTTTGAACGACTCATTAAAAGAACCGACTGATTTGTTGATCTCCTTGTGAATCGGACTACACAGGTTGTGAATCCTGATCTAAATTGTCCACTGGAAAGGGTTTTTCCCTCTTTAAAGTTTTTAAAAGTATAGTTCATTCAACAATGAAATTTTCTTGTTAATTTGCTCAACCTTAAGCCACCCAAGATGTGACTTTGTTCTTTAGAAAAGTAAAGAAGATTTGCATTTGAAACCATGGTCCTTGGTGATTCAGTTTGGGAGTAAAAAAAAAAAAAACATACAGGCAAAACAAAATTAACACCCATGGCTTTTAACAATACATTGAAGTCTTATGAAGTGAAACAATCGGTCTGTGCAAGCACATTATTTTTACAGCATCATAGCTATTTTTTACTGTGATATTGTAATAAATCTATATCACTGTAAAAAGTATACTTATGTTCTAATAAACATATATTTATATTGTAATAAATGTATAATAAGACTTACAAATTTGTAATAAATGTAAAATTACATTGTAATAAATGTATTATAAGAAAATAACAAATATATAATTACAATTTTTACACTACTTTTTCAAAAAGAATCACTAATTTTTCAAAAATGTCACAAAATAATAATCTAACAAATGCATTAACACTTTAATAAATGTATAATTACATTGTAAAAACGTATAATAACACTGTAATATATAATTATATTGTAATGAATGTATAATTACATTGTAATCTATAATAATACTGTAAAAATGTATAATTACACAAAAGATGAAAAAAAGGTTCAGAGGGTTTCAGGATATGTTTTCATAACCTAGGAAATCAAAATATACTGTCCATAGCCTTAAAAAACAAAACAATTTTCGCCGTGTTTTTTGCATTAAAATGTCACATAAATAAGGCCAGGAATGATCTATTAACAAATCCCTCCCAAAAGTTTGGTGAACATAGGTGCTACATAAGCTGAGATGTTTGTACTGGAGAATGACAAACTCATTTTGAGAAAAAGGCATTTAAAGATTTAAGTAGGGAATTTAATACATTTCTATTGGAAAACATTGCTCAAACAGAATAAATGCTTGGACCTTTAGTAATAATAATATATAATATTTCAAACTCATAAAAACTGATTATTTAATAACATGGCAGGCATATTGCCCCACAACTGCAGTAACTCTGTAGCGGTTACGTTAGCAGAAACCGGCAGTAGCCAATGAGATTTCATCATTAGCTTTAAATCACCCTTTGGACATTCACGATTGGTTACTGATAGAAAGGAAATGCCCATATTTGGGTTACATATCATTGTGCAGGAGACTCAGAGCTTTACAACGACAAGATACAGGTCATGACAGACTTCAGAACGCGGTATGTCGTGTTGGAATGTTAACTTTTTGGAAATTTGGGAGAAACTTACTGCCACAAGTAAACAAAATGTAATAAAATAAACATCTTAATGTATATTTTCAACGTTTTCAGCAGCTTGAAAGTTCACACACTGAAGGAGTAAACTAGCCCAAAAATGAATAGTATATGAAAAATGAATGTTTATTGAATGTTTATTTTTAAACCACAATTTTAAACCACAATCCTCTCTAATATCAGAATGTTTATTTTTTAAAACATTAATTTAATGTGTGCTTCTTTTATAGATATATTTAACAAAATCTTTTGCATATCTAATCCAAACAACGTCAAACTCGGCACTGCACTTACTCGTTGCTACGGGCAAGACACCTGCCAAGTTTGAAATCCATCGGACTAGCGGTTCGAGAGATATTCTTTTATCAGACAGACTGACACACAGACAGAAGTTCCTGTAATTTATAGCTAGATTTGTTGGAGGGCTGCGAAACACGGATAAATGTCTGGTACAGTGGTGTGCCACATTCACGCTCACTAACGTCCATCTGTGCTGAAGCGTGCCGTTGTGCATGGTTTAATCGTGGCGACAGATTCGAGCAGACGCATTTCAACATGCTACACAGGCTATGATCATTCATCCACACCAATCAAACCCACGGCAGCTCCGAGACACAATTCATCCGGCTGTCATTCACAGAGAGCCAGACGCAGGAAGTGACTTTTAGACCACAGGAACTAGTCCTTGTATTTGGCAAGCCTTCTTCCTCTTAACACTTCCAAACGGAACATTTTAGAAAGATTAAGCTAGTGATGGGGCTGTTTATTCAGGTCAGAGATGGAGAGAGCTGATACTCACAGTTATTCAGACATTAGTAAACACAGCGTGGTGCGTGTGAGTCTTCTTCAGCATGTGCCCACACTGAAATGATTCACACTCTGGGAATTTGGTGTGGCTCAAGATTAATATTATGTTAATATTATGTTAGCCAAGGAAGGAGATGGTTTTAAATAGAGCCTACCTCAGAGCCAGCGCCCGAGGGCCGTCTATAGTGGGGTGAAAACAACGGTTATAGACTAGAACAGGGCCAAGTTGTATAAATAATTCTAATATTTATATTAGTTGTATGCCTGAAATTTTAATGAAAACCACAAAAACGTGCAATTTGGGTTAAATATTTGGTAATTCCAAATTTTGGCAATTTGGTCATTCCAAACTGGCCTATCTGCTTCTCTTTATCTCCATAAAAATGGTTTAGTCCGATCTAAAGAATTTATAAATTATTCAGTCAGTGATGAACATCAGATGGAGCCAATAAAATTTTAAGTCCTACATTCCAGCACAACTGGAGGTTGCAGTTTCAGAACCTTAGGACAGTTTTAGGACCCTAGTTTTCTGTTACAGCGCCACCTACCGAACTGGATCACCAAAAACACTAACCATTTTCATGGCATCCCCAGATTACTGTTGTTAAACATTCATTACTCGTTAAAACATCAGACTCTTACTTATTTGATCTGGACAAACTGAACATCATTAAAACGATTTAAGACTCCAGCTTTGATAGCTGACCACTGTTTATGATAAAACTGGTTTGCAGTGACATTAATTTATGACATTAGTCCAGAATTATTCATCCGTAATTTTCGTTATTTTGAATAGAAATCATCACTAATAGAGCAGTCATTAACATCTTTTCCAGTTTATTTTTTTTGTGTTCACATACATACAGCATATGCCAGGGCTCAGGAAGTTACAGGTTATTATTTCGCTGGGAATAAGAAAACTACCGTCTACGGCCTGCCAGGTACTGTCACCTTTCATTATCGGTGCAGACCACAATCAAACGAATGATTAACTTGGTCAAAATTCCTGTCTTTTTACACCATTGTAATAGAGTTAAAAAATGTAGTCACAACGCATTGCATAATGCACCTGACCTGCCGGCTGATGATGTATTTATTACAAGAAAACAAGAACACAACAGACTGCGCTTGGATGAAAACAATTATTAGCTTTATTTAATAATATAACCAGTTCCATATTATCTTTATTAAAAAATAAGACAATAAATTATTTTATTTTTTAAAATTTGACTGCATTCTTGTCGATTTCTAAGTTTACTTTTTGATTTATTTACTAACTATAACAGACTGATGGGGGGGTTATTTTGCAGTTACTTTTTAAAAATTAGTTTTATTATTATTTAACTTGACTATTTAACTTAATTTCTTGATTTTTGTCAGTTTTTATTAGTTGTAATTTTTATATAAACATTTATTTTTTTAAATAAATTTTACAACATCCCCATCTTCTGTTATATGTGGGCCTCCGTGTATGGGCTGAAATATGTGCCACCAGAAACTGAATTTGAACCATTTATATTTGAATTTGAATGGTTAAACTTGAATAATTGCATTGAAAAACTGAATTTAAATCACATAATTTGAAATTGTATTGTTTAATTAAAATTGAATTTATTAAAAAACTGAATCTGAATTGTATAATTAGAAATTGAATTTATTTGTTTGGAACTGAAGTCCAATAAAATTTGATCCTCCTTGAAATTAAACTCTCTATATATCTTCACATTCACTTCTCACAATTCAGATTCAGTTCTCAAATTCAATTTCAAGTTACTGAGACAGACATCCGGGTAGTTGGAGGATGAAGGAAGAGCAATCGAGCACAGATCGATAGATAGCGTTCATTTGCACACAGGACTCCTCTTGGGCCAATCAGCACCAATGTTTTGGAGCACAGTATGTTACCCATAGACATCATATAGGTAGACGCCCTATCGAATGCTACTGTCTATTAGCACGGACGTGAATTGGAGCCGCCATCTTAAACCGGTCATCCGCTCCGCTCAGAGTAATCTGAATGGCAGGTGAAATGAGCCGCCAGCGCATTAAATTAATCATATCTCACTGAATACTGAACTGATTTTCACACGTTTTTTTTTTTTTTGCTGCAAAGGTCATTCATGTAGCTATGATACAGGACACATGGTTCGGTGTATTTTAATATCCATTGTAGGTTTAACAGTAATATAATATTCTGATATAAGATATAAAGTGACCAGACACAATATGTGTGATGAAGGATATAATGTATTTTATAAATCACACACTATAAATATAATAAAGAAGCAGAAACAGATAGTAGCAGTAAAGTAAGATATTTTAATAAGTTGAAGAAACAATTTATGATTGACACACGCATGCACACACATACACACGAACAGACACACACACACTCTCTCTCTCTCTCTCTCTCTCTCTCTCTCTCTCTCACACACACACACACACACACACACACAGAACGCAGCCACCGAATCCACCGAACGCAGCCACCTGTAATAAAAATTGAGAAGCTTTTCAACGTGTTTGCATCAGTAAATTCTAAAAATTACATTCGGACAAAATTAAGCCTATACATTTTTTATTGTATGTGGATGTGGGAGGGGAAAATGTCGAGACTAAAGCCCAATTCGGATTAACTTTACAAGGGTAGATGGAGTAAGTTAATGTAATTTTACCACAGGACTTCTGTAATATCAATAGCCAAATCGCATGTGATAAGATATAGGTTATCAATAAAACTAGAAGTTGTAGGGGTAACTCAATTTGCGCATCGCTGTCATTCATGCGTGTATATTACGTTGCTTCGATGTGCGCAAACACAAATAACCTAGCAACAACAGGGCAGTTGAATGCTTATCTGATAACCTAGAAGCTCTTGTAATTATTACTTTAACAGTTACCCAACCTCTCCTTGCCGGGTGAACACCGACTGATGCAGTAAACAGCATTTCACAATGATTTCAGTACAGTAATAGAAAATATCCTTGCTCCTTCTCGATTATCTGGTAATATTCTATTCACAAAAGTCGACCAATAGCACGGTAATGTTAAGACTTGCTTGTGAAAAGCACTATTTTCGGTGGTCCGGCGATTAGAATAAGAAAATGCTCCACAGTGCTCTGGCATCTTATCTGATGCCACGCAACGAGACTAGGAATACGACCGGTTCAAGATGGCGGACGGATTTCTCGTTTTTTCAGCGGCCAATAGGGTATCTAGTCTCTATATGATATCTATGATGTTACCCGCCACGAAACAAAGAAGTGCTTGCCTGACTTGCCGACTGGCGTGACCACCACCATGAATTCACCTGGGACAAATACGGTAATGACATTTTTTTACGATCTAACGATTTTTTGTTTAACTGTTGTTAATGTTATAGCTATTTTGTAGAAACGTTTCGTTTATTCCGCGATTATACACAAATCATGTTTACAATTACATTAGATGACTAGCTAGCACAATTGTTCTATATCTATGACTAGCACATTAGCATTGTTTCAGCTATTATTTTAGCAACGCAGCAGAGAGCGATGGAGCTAGTCTACTACAAATAGCAGTGCGTACTACAACCCTTTTTTGTACTGCCAGTAAATAGCACCGAGTGAAAGTCAATGATTTCTTTATATCTAGTGACAGTGATCATGTCGTTAGCTCAGATAAGTACCGGTAAACTTAGTTCGAAGATATAGAAATAGAAGGCATCGTGCTAACTAACTTGCCAGTCCCACCTGTGACTTACCTGAGCCTATGAACCCAGCTGTTCTTTTGGAGATTCATTTTTGACCAGCTTATGTTGTGATCTGCACAAAGTTTAGCAAGGTGAAACTTAATGTTATAGTGATTATGGGCATTATCCAACTAATTACAAATTAGTTTTTACTGTTACCATGGTATAGGAAAAATATCTGGCAATATTGTAACATTAATAACTAGTTGGCTTGTAGTCACATAACAAGTACAACTGGTTTGCTACTATTTTGGTGGTTCCTCATCAATCGCCTCCATCACATTTGATATAAACTTAACATGAAATCCATAGCAATCAGTGATAATTGAATCTGTTTATGATAAAGCAATTACATTTCTTTGAAATGAAAAGTTCCTACTACTATCAACCTTTAATACTTCTAGATTATTATGTTACCAAATACCTCTTTGTAGCTCACATCTCCTATTTGTATTTGTGTGTTTTTGGTGCGAAAAAAATAAGTATCTCCAATCTTCTTAAAACTCTGGATTCTGATAGAGGGCCATTGGACTTAGACCTGAATGCAAAAATGGAGGCTCTTAGACACTTCCAGAGCTGCGATATTGAGATCCCACGTAGTATTTATGCCATTATAAATATCTCAGCTCTGGAAGGGTCTAGAGCCTCCATTTTGCACTCAGGTCTAAGTCCCATGGCCCTCTATCAGAATCCAGAGTTTCAAGAAGATTGGAGAAACTTATTTTTTCGCACCAAAAAAAAGGACAGGGGTACCACTGTCGTTTTTTTGGGGAGTCGAAATTTTGAGTTCCTCTGATCTTCTTGAAACTCTGGATCCCTTTCGTTTTTTTCGTTTTCGGGCGAAAAATTAAGTTTCTCCAATCTTCTCAAAACTCTGGATTCTGATAGAGGGCCATTGGACTTAGACCTGAATGCAAAAATGGAGGCTCTTAGACACTTCCAGAGCTGCGATATTGAGATCCCACGTAGTATTTATGCCATTATAAATATCTCAGCTCTGGAAGGGTCTAGAGCCTCCATTTTTGCACTCAGGTCTAAGTCCCATGGCCCTCTATCAGAATCCAGAGTTTCAAGAAGATTGGAGAAACTTATTTTTTCGCACCAAAAAAAAGGACAGGGGTACCACTGTCGTTTTTTTGGGGAGTCAAAATTTTGAGTTCCTCTGATCTTCTTGAAACTCTGGATCCCTTTCGTTTTTTTCGTTTTCGGGCGAAAAATTAAGTTTCTCCAATCTTCTCAAAACTCTGGATTCTGATAGAGGGCCATGAGACTTTCACCAGAGTGCAAAAATGGAGGCTCTAGACCCTTCCAGAGCTGAGATATCAAAATTCAAAATTTCGACTCGAAAAAAAAACGACAGTGTTACCCCTTTCGTTTTTTTTCATTTTCGGGTGAAAAATTAAGTTTCTTCAATCTTCTCAAAACTCTGGATTATGATAGAGGGCTGTGAGACTTTGTCCTGAGTGCAAAAATGGAGGCTCTAGACCCTTCCAGAGCTGAGATATCAACATTCAAAATTTCGACCAGAAAAAAAAACGACAGTGTTACCCCTTTCGTTTTTTTTCATTTTCGGGCGAAAAATTAAGTTTCTCCAATCTTCTCAAAACTCTGGATTATGATAGAGGGCTGTGAGACTTTGACCTGAGTGCAAAAATGGAGGCTCTAGACCCTTCCAGAGCTGAGATATCAAAATTCAAAATTTTGACCAAAAAAAAAAAACGACAGTGTTACCCCTTTCGTTTTTTTCATTTTCGGGCAAAAAATTAAGTTTCTCCAATCTTCTCAAAACTCTGGATTATGATAGAGGGCTGTGAGACTTTGACCTGAGTGCAAAAATGGAGGCTCTAGACCCTTCCAGAGCTGAGATATCAAAATTCAAAATTTCGACCAAAAAAAAAAAAACGACAGTGTTACCCCTTTCGTTTTTTTTTTCATTTTTGGGCGAAAAATTAAGTTTCTCCAATCTTCTCAAAACTCTGGATTATGATAGAGGGCTGTGAGACTTTGACATGAGTGCAAAAATGGGGGCTCTAGACCCTTTCAGAGCTGAGATATCAAAATTCAAAATTTCGACCCGGAAAAAAAAACGACAGTGTTACCCCTTTTGTTTTTTTTTCATTTTCGGGCGACAAATTAAGTTTCTCCAATCTTCTCAAAACTCTGGATTATGATAGAGGGCTGTGAGACATTGAACTGAGTGCAAAAATGGAGGCTCTAGACCCTTCCAGAGCTGAGATATCAAAATTCAAAATTTCGACCAAAAAAAAAAACGACAGTGTTACCCCTTTCGTTTTTTTTCATTTTTGGGCGAAAAATTAAGTTTCTCCAATCTTCTCAAAACTCTGGATTATGATAGAGGGCTGTGAGACTTTGACCTGAGTGCAAAAATGGAGGCTCTAGACCCTTCCAGAGCTGAGATATCAGTATTCAAAATTTCGACCAAAAAAAAAAACGACAGTGTTACCCCTTTCGTTTTTTTTCATTTTCGGGCGAAAAATTAACTTTCTCCAATCTTCTCAAAACTCTGGATTATGATAGAGGGCTGTGAGACTTTGACCTGAGTGCAAAAATGGAGGCTCTAGACCCTTCCAGAGCTGAGATATCAAAATTCAAAATTTCGACCAAAAAAAAAAAACGACAGTGTTACCCCTTTCGTTTTTTTTCATTTCCGGGCGAAAAATTAAGTTTCTCCAATCTTCTCAAAACCCTGAATTATGATAGAGGGTTGTGAGACTTTGACCTGAGTGCAAAAATGGAGGCTCTAGACCCTTCCAGAGCTGAGATATCAAAATTCAAAATTTCGACCAAAAAAAAAACGACAGTGTTACCCCTTTCGTTTTTTTTCATTTTCGGGCGAAAAATTAAGTTTCTCCAATCTTCTCAAAACTCTGGATTATGATAGAGGGCTGTGAGACTTTGACCTGAGTGCAAAAATGGAGGCTCTAGACCCTTCCAGAGCTGAGATATCAAAACTAAATATTTCGACCCGAAAAAAAAAAACGACAGTGTTACCCCTTTCGTTTTTTTTCATTTTCGGGCGAAAAATTAACTTTCTCCAATCTTCTCAAAACTCTGGATTATGATAGAGGGCTGTGAGACTTTGACCTGAGTGCAAAAATGGAGGCTCTAGACCCTTCCAGAGCTGAGATATCAATATTAAAATTTCGACCAAAAAAAAAAACGACAGTGTTACCTCTTTCGTTTTTTTTCATTTTCGGGCGAAAAATTAACTTTCTCCAATCTTCTCAAAACTCTGGATTATGATAGAGGGCTGTGAGACGTTGACCTGAGAGCAAAAATGGAGGCTCTAGACCCTTCCAGAGCTGAGATATCAAAATTCAAAATTTCGACCAAAAAAAAAAAAAAACGACAGTGTTACCCCTTTCGTTTTTTTTCATTTTTGGGCGAAAAATTAAGTTTCTCCAATCTTCTCAAAACTCTGGATTATGATAGAGGGCTGTGAGACTTTGACCTGAGTGCAAAAATGGAGGCTCTAGACCCTTCCAGAGCTGAGATATCAATATTCAAAGTTTCGACCAAAAAAAAAACGACAGTGTTACCCCTTTCGTTTTTTTCATTTTCGGGCGAAAAATTAACTTTCTCCAATCTTCTCAAAACTTTGGATTATGATAGAGGGCTGTGAGACTTTGACCTGAGTGCAAAAATGGAGGCTCTAGACCCTTCCAGAGCTGAGATATCAAAATTCAAAATTTCGACCAAAAAAAAAAACGACAGTGTTACCCCTTTCGTTTTTTTTCATTTTCGGGCGAAAAATTAAGTTTCTCCAATCTTCTCAAAACTCTGGATTATGATAGAGGGCTGTGAGACTTTGACCTGAGTGCAAAAATGGAGGCTCTAGACCCTTCCAGAGCTGAGATATCAAAATTAAATATTTCGACCCGAAAAAAAAAACGACAGTGTTACCCCTTTCGTTTTTTTTCATTTTCGGGCGAAAAATTAACTTTCTCCAATCTTCTCAAAACTCTGGATTATGATAGAGGGCTGTGAGACTTTGACCTGAGTGCAAAAATGGAGGCTCTAGACCCTTCCAGAGCTGAGATATCAATATTAAAATTTCGACCAAAAAAAAAACCACAGTGTTACCCCTTTCGTTTTTTTTCATTTTCGGGCGAAAAATTAACTTTCTCCAATCTTCTCAAAACTCTGGATTATGATAGAGGGCTGTGAGACTTTGACCTGAGTGCAAAAATGGAGGCTCTAGACCCTTCCATAGCTGAGATATCAAAATTCTAAATTTCGACCCGAAAAAAAAACGACAGTGTTACCCCTTTTGTTTTTTTTTCATTTTCGGGCGAAAAATTAAGTTTCTCCAATCTTCTCAAAACTCTGGATTATGATAGAGGGCTGTGAGACGTTGACCTGAGAGCAAAAATGGAGGCTCTAGACCCTTCCAGAGCTGAGATATCAAAATTCAAAAATTTGACCCGAAAAAAAAACGACAGTGTTACCCCTTTCGTTTTTTTTTTCATTTTCGGGCGAAAAATTTACTTTCTCCAATCTTCTCAAAACTCTGGATTATGATAGAGGGCTGTGAAACTTTGACCTGAGTGCAAAAATGGAGGCTCTAGACCCTTCCAGAGCTGAGATATCAACATTAAAAATTTCGACCAGAAAAAAAAACGACAGTGTTATCCCTTTCGTTTTTTTTCATTTTCGGGCGAAAAATTAAGTTTCTCCAATCTTCTCAAAACTCTGGATTATGATAGAGGGCTGTGAGACATTGAACTGAGTGCAAAAATGGAGGCTCTAGACCCTTCCAGAGCTGAGATATCAAAATTCAAAATTTCGACCAAAAAAAAAAAACGACAGTGTTACCCCTTTCGTTTTTTTTCATTTTTGGGCGAAAAATTAAGTTTCTCCAATCTTCTCAAAACTCTGGATTATGATAGAGGGCTGTGAGACTTTGACCTGAGTGCAAAAATGGAGGCTCTAGACCCTTCCAGAGCTGAGATATCAAAATTAAATATTTCGACCCGAAAAAAACAACAACAGTGTTACCCCTTTCGTTTTTTTTTCATTTTCGGGCGAAAAATTAACTTTCTCCAATCTTCTCAAAACTCTGGATTATGATAGAGGGCTGTGAGACTTTGACCTGAGTGCAAAAATGGAGGCTCTAGACCCTTCCAGAGCTGAGATATCAATATTAAAATTTCGACCAAAAAAAAAAAACGACAGTGTTACCCCTTTCGTTTTTTTTCATTTTCGGGCGAAAAATTAACTTTCTCCAATCTTCTTAAAACTCTGGATTATGATAGAGGGCTGTGAGACTTTGACCTGAGTGCAAAAATGGAGGCTCTAGACCCTTCCAGAGCTGAGATATCAAAATTCAAAATTTGGACCCGAAAAAAAAACGACAGTGTTACCCCTTTCGGTTTTTTTCATTTTCGGGCGAAAAATTAACTTTCTCCAATCTTCTCAAAACTCTGAATTATGATAGAGGGCTGTGAGACTTTGACCTGAGTGCAAAAATGGAGGCTCTAGACCCTTCCATAGCTGAGATATCAAAATTCTAAATTTCGACCCGAAAAAAAAACGACAGTGTTACCCCTTTTGTTTTTTTTTCATTTTCGGGCGAAAAATTAAGTTTCTCCAATCTTCTCAAAACTCTGGATTATGATAGAGGGTTGTGAGACTTTGACCTGAGAGCAAAAATGGAGGCTCTAGACCCTTCCAGAGCTGAGATATCAAAATTCAAAAATTTGACCCGAAAAAAAAACGACAGTGTTACCCCTTTCGTTTTTTTTCATTTTCGGGCGAAAAATTTACTTTCTCCAATCTTCTCAAAACTCTGGATTATGATAGAGGGCTGTGAAACTTTGACCTGAGTGCAAAAATGGAGGCTCTAGACCCTTCCAGAGCTGAGATATCAACATTCAAAATTTCGACCAGAAAAAAAAAACGACAGTGTTACCCCTTTCGTTTTTTTTTCATTTTCGGGCGAAAAATTAAGTTTCTCCAATCTTCTCAAAACTCTGGATTATGATAGAGGGCTGTGAGACATTGAACTGAGTGCAAAAATGGAGGCTCTAGACCCTTCCAGAGCTGAGATATCAAAATTCAAAATTTCGACCAAAAAAAAAAAACGACAGTGTTACCCCTTTCGTTTTTTTTCATTTTTGGGCGAAAAATTAAGTTTCTCCAATCTTCTCAAAACTCTGGATTATGATAGAGGGCTGTGAGACTTTGACCTGAGTGCAAAAATGGAGGCTCTAGACCCTTCCAGAGCTGAGATATCAATATTCAAAATTTCGACCAAAAAAAAAAAAACGACAGTGATACCCCTTTCGTTTTTTTTCATTTTCGGGCGAAAAATTAACTTTCTCCAATCTTCTCAAAACTTTGGATTATGATAGAGGGCTGTGAGACTTTGACCTGAGTGCAAAAATGGAGGCTCTAGACCCTTCCAGAGCTGAGATATCAAAATTCAAAATTTCGACCAAAAAAAAAAACGACAGTGTTACCCCTTTCGTTTTTTTTCATTTTCGGGCGAAAAATTAAGTTTCTCCAATCTTCTCAAAACTCTGGATTATGATAGAGGGCTGTGAGACTTTGACCTGAGTGCAAAAATGGAGGCTCTAGACCCTTCCAGAGCTGAGATATCAAAATTAAATATTTCGACCCGAAAAAAAACGACAGTGTTACCCCTTTCGTTTTTTTTCATTTTCGGGCGAAAAATTAACTTTCTCCAATCTTCTCAAAACTCTGGATTATGATAGAGGGCTGTGAGACTTTGACCTGAGTGCAAAAATGGAGGCTCTAGACCCTTCCAGAGCTGAGATATCAATATTAAAATTTCGACCAAAAAAAAAACCACAGTGTTACCCCTTTCGTTTTTTTTCATTTTCGGGCGAAAAATTAACTTTCTCCAATCTTCTCAAAACTCTGGATTATGATAGAGGGCTGTGAGACTTTGACCTGAGTGCAAAAATGGAGGCTCTAGACCCTTCCATAGCTGAGATATCAAAATTCTAAATTTCGACCCGAAAAAAAAACGACAGTGTTACCCCTTTTGTTTTTTTTCATTTTCGGGCGAAAAATTAAGTTTCTCCAATCTTCTCAAAACTCTGGATTATGATAGAGGGCTGTGAGACGTTGACCTGAGAGCAAAAATGGAGGCTCTAGACCCTTCCAGAGCTGAGATATCAAAATTCAAAAATTTGACCCGAAAAAAAAACGACAGTGTTACCCCTTTCGTTTTTTTTCATTTTCGGGCGAAAAATTTACTTTCTCCAATCTTCTCAAAACTCTGGATTATGATAGAGGGCTGTGAAACTTTGACCTGAGTGCAAAAATGGAGGCTCTAGACCCTTCCAGAGCTGAGATATCAACATTCAAAATTTCGACCAGAAAAAAAAAACGACAGTGTTACCCCTTTCGTTTTTTTTCATTTTCGGGCGAAAAATTAAGTTACTCCAATCTTCTCAAAACTCTGGATTATGATAGAGGGCTGTGAGACATTGAACTGAGTGCAAAAATTGAGGCTCTAGACCCTTCCAGAGCTGAGATATCAAAATTCAAAATTTCGACCAAAAAAAAAAAACGACAGTGTTACCCCTTTCGTTTTTTTTCATTTTTGGGCGAAAAATTAAGTTTCTCCAATCTTCTCAAAACTCTGGATTATGATAGAGGGCTGTGAGACTTTGACCTGAGTGCAAAAATGGAGGCTCTAGACCCTTCCAGAGCTGAGATATCAATATTCAAAATTTCGACCAAAAAAAAAACGACAGTGTTACCCCTTTCGTTTTTTTTCATTTTCGGGCGAAAAATTAACTTTCTCCAATCTTCTCAAAACTTTGGATTATGATAGAGGGCTGTGAGACTTTGACCTGAGTGCAAAAATGGAGGCTCTAGACCCTTCCAGAGCTGAGATATCAAAATTCAAAATTTCGACCAAAAAAAAAAACGACAGTGTTACCCCTTTCGTTTTTTTTCATTTTCGGGCGAAAAATTAAGTTTCTCCAATCTTCTCAAAACTCTGGATTATGATAGAGGGCTGTGAGACTTTGACCTGAGTGCAAAAATGGAGGCTCTAGACCCTTCCAGAGCTGAGATATCAAAATTAAATATTTCGACCCGAAAAAAAAAACGACAGTGTTACCCCTTTCGTTTTTTTTCATTTTCGGGCGAAAAATTAACTTTCTCCAATCTTCTCAAAACTCTGGATTATGATAGAGGGCTGTGAGACTTTGACCTGAGTGCAAAAATGGAGGCTCTAGACCCTTCCAGAGCTGAGATATCAATATTAAAATTTCGACCAAAAAAACAACAACAGTGTTACCCCTTTCGTTTTTTTTCATTTTCGGGCGAAAAATTAACTTTCTCCAATCTTCTCAAAACTCTGGATTATGATAGAGGGCTGTGAGACTTTGACCTGAGTGCAAAAATGGAGGCTCTAGACCCTTCCATAGCTGAGATATCAAAATTCTAAATTTCGACCCGAAAAAAAAACGACAGTGTTATCCCTTTTGTTTTTTTTCATTTTCGGGCGAAAAATTAAGTTTCTCCAATCTTCTCAAAACTCTGGATTATGATAGAGGGCTGTGAGACGTTGACCTGAGAGCAAAAATGGAGGCTCTAGACCCTTCCAGAGCTGAGATATCAAAATTCAAAAATTTGACCCGAAAAAAAAACGACAGTGTTACCCCTTTCGTTTTTTTTCATTTTCGGGCGAAAAATTTACTTTCTCCAATCTTCTCAAAACTCTGGATTATGATAGAGGGCTGTGAAACTTTGACCTGAGTGCAAAAATGGAGGCTCTAGACCCTTCCAGAGCTGAGATATCAACATTCAAAATTTCGACCAGAAAAAAAAAACGACAGTGTTATCCCTTTCGTTTTTTTTCATTTTCGGGCGAAAAATTAAGTTTCTCCAATCTTCTCAAAACTCTGGATTATGATAGAGGGCTGTGAGACATTGAACTGAGTGCAAAAATGGAGGCTCTAGACCCTTCCAGAGCTGAGATATCAAAATTCAAAATTTCGACCAAAAAAAAAAACGACAGTGTTACCCCTTTCGTTTTTTTTCATTTTTGGGCGAAAAATTAAGTTTCTCCAATCTTCTCAAAACTCTGGATTATGATAGAGGGCTGTGAGACTTTGACCTGAGTGCAAAAATGGAGGCTCTAGACCCTTCCAGAGCTGAGATATCAATATTCAAAATTTCGACCAAAAAAAAAAACGACAGTGTTACCCCTTTCGTTTTTTTTCATTTTCGGGCGAAAAATTAACTTTCTCCAATCTTCTCAAAACTCTGGATTATGATAGAGGGCTGTGAGACTTTGACCTGAGTGCAAAAATGGAGGCTCTAGACCCTTCCAGAGCTGAGATATCAAAATTCAAAATTTCGACCAAAAAAAAAAACGACAGTGTTACCCCTTTCGTTTTTTTTCATTTTCGGGCGAAAAATTAAGTTTCTCCAATCTTCTCAAAACTCTGAATTATGATAGAGGGCTGTGAGACATTGAACTGAGTGCAAAAATGGAGGCTCTAGACCCTTCCAGAGCTGAGATATCAAAATTCAAAATTTCGACCAAAAAAAAAAACGACAGTGTTACCCCTTTCGTTTTTTTTCATTTTCGGGCGAAAAATTAACTTTCTCCAATCTTCTCAAAACTCTGAATTATGATAGAGGGATGTGAGACTTTGACCTGAGTGCAAAAATGGAGGCTCTAGACCCTTCCATAGCTGAGATATCAAAATTCTAAATTTCGACCCGAAAAAAAAACGACAGTGTTACCCCTTTTGTTTTTTTTCATTTTCGGGCGAAAAATTAAGTTTCTCCAATCTTCTCAAAACTCTGGATTATGATAGAGGGCTGTGAGACTTTGACCTGAGAGCAAAAATGGAGGCTCTAGACCCTTCCAGAGCTGAGATATCAAAATTCAAAAATTTGACCCGAAAAAAAAAACGACAGTGTTACCCCTTTCGTTTTTTTTTCATTTTCGGGCGAAAAATTTACTTTCTCCAATCTTCTCAAAACTCTGGATTATGATAGAGGGCTGTGAAACTTTGACCTGAGTGCAAAAATGGAGGCTCTAGACCCTTCTAGAGCTGAGATATCAACATTCAAAATTTCGACCAGAAAAAAAAAACGACAGTGTTACCCCTTTCGTTTTTTTTTCATTTTCGGGCGAAAAATTAAGTTTCTCCAATCTTCTCAAAACTCTGGATTATGATAGAGGGCTGTGAGACATTGAACTGAGTGCAAAAATGGAGGCTCTAGACCCTTCCAGAGCTGAGATATCAAAATTCAAAATTTCGACCAAAAAAAAAAAAAAACGACAGTGTTACCCCTTTCGTTTTTTTTTTCATTTTCGGGCGAAAAATTAAGTTTCTCCAATCTTCTCAAAACTCTGGATTATGATAGAGGGCTGTGAGACTTTGACCTGAGTGAAAAAATGGAGGCTCTAGACCCTTCCAGAGCTGAGATATCAAAATTCAAAAATTTGACCCGAAAAAAAAACGACAGTGTTACCCCTTTCGTTTTTTTTCATTTTCGGGCGAAAAATTAACTTTCTCCAATCTTCTCAAAACTCTGGATTATGATAGAGGGCTGTGAAACTTTGACCTGAGTGCAAAAATGGAGGCTCTAGACCCTTCCAGAGCTGAGATATCAACATTCAAAATTTCGACCAGAAAAAAAAAACGACAGTGTTACCCCTTTCGTTTTTTTTCATTTTCGGGCGAAAAATTAAGTTTCTCCAATCTTCTCAAAACTCTGGATTATGATAGAGGGCTGTGAGACATTGAACTGAGTGCAAAAATGGAGGCTCTAGACCCTTCCAGAGCTGAGATATCAAAATTCAAAATTTCGACCAAAAAAAAAAACGACAGTGTTACCCCTTTCGTTTTTTTTCATTTTTGGGCGAAAAATTAAGTTTCTCCAATCTTCTCAAAACTCTGGATTATGATAGAGGGCTGTGAGACTTTGACCTGAGTGCAAAAATGGAGGCTCTAGACCTTTCCAGAGCTGAAATATCAATATTCAAAATTTCGACCAAAAAAAAAAACGACAGTGTTACCCCTTTCGTTTTTTTTTCATTTTCGGGCGAAAAATTAACTTTCTCCAATCTTCTTAAAACTCTGGATTATGATAGAGGGCTGTGAGACTTTGACCTGAGTGCAAAAATGGAGGCTCTAGACCCTTCCAGAGCTGAGATATCAAAATTCAAAATTTCGACCCGAAAAAAAAACGACAGTGTTACCCCTTTCGGTTTTTTTCATTTTCGGGCGAAAAATTAACTTTCTCCAATCTTCTCAAAACTCTGAATTATGATAGAGGGCTGTGAGACTTTGACCTGAGTGCAAAAATGGAGGCTCTAGACCCTTCCAGAGCTGAGATATCAAAATTCAAAATTTCGACCAAAAAAAAAAACGACAGTGTTACCCCTTTTGTTTTTTTTCATTTTCGGGCGAAAAATTAAGTTTCTCCAATCTTCTCAAAACTCTGGATTATGATAGAGGGCTGTGAGACTTTGACCTGAGAGCAAAAATGGAGGCTCTAGACCCTTCCAGAGCTGAGATATTAAAATTCAAAAATTCGACCCGAAAAAAAAACGACAGTGTTACCCCTTTCGTTTTTTTTCATTTTCGGGCGAAAAATTAACTTTCTCCAATCTTCTCAAAACTCTGGATTATGATAGAGGGCTGTGAGACTTTGACCTGAGTGCAAAAATGGAGGCTCTAGACCCTTCCAGAGCTGAGATATCAAAATTCAAAATTTCGACCAAAAAAAAAAAACGACAGTGTTACCCCTTTCGTTTTTTTTCATTTTTGGGCGAAAAATTAAGTTTCTCCAATCTTCTCAAAACTCTGGATTATGATAGAGGGCTGTGAGACTTTGGCCTGAGTGCAAAAATGGAGGCTCTAGACCCTTCCAGAGCTGAGATATCAAAATTCAAAATTTCGACCAAAAAAAAAAAACGACAGTGTTACCCCTTTTGTTTTTTTTCATTTTCGGGCGAAAAATTAAGTTTCTCCAATCTTCTCAAAACTCTGGATTATGATAGAGGGCTGTGAGACTTTGACCTGAGAGCAAAAATGGAGGCTCTAGACCAGCCTTTCTCAAACTTTTTTCAGTCAGGGCACCTTTCAAAAGTGTATAAAATCTCAAGGCACCCCAGTGTAAAATATAATTTAAAAACACTGCATAACCCAAATTTAAATGC
Organism: Pimephales promelas; assembly: GCF_988280905.1. NCBI lineage: Eukaryota > Metazoa > Chordata > Actinopteri > Cypriniformes > Leuciscidae > Pimephales > Pimephales promelas. The sequence goes on from NC_142782.1 coordinate 24,351,171, forward strand.
AAATGTCTTGTTTAGTTAGACAGAACAGTAATGAACAGAGCATAATATGAACTGTAAATAACAATAATAATAAAAACTTTATAGCACTGTGACGGCCCATAGGTTTCTGGTTTCTTTTGGGATGCTTGGGTTTGTTTTGTGTTTGCAGGGCGAACGTCCGTTTCCTCTATTTGTTGTGGCTTTTGAGCCGGGCCATAACAAGCACCTTTAAAAACACAGGTTTGCAAAGTAATTCACAAAATAATTAATCAGAGACACAAATGCCATAAAACCGTAAGAGGTGGACCGCCCAATACAAGAACCCAATAACAAATCCAGACCAGGAGAACTCAAATGAAGTGCAGGATGCAGATAAAATAAAATAAAAATCCCCGGCTCTTATGGGGATTTTCTTTTCAAAAAAACGATCCATAATGCTGTAACTAATGTGGCCTAAATTCACGTTTATTTTTACGTTTCTGTCAGTCTGAGGTGTTGCTATAACGCGTTGCTATGGATTGCGTCACTTGCGTCAAGTTGTGTGCGTCTTGCTTCGGTCTTGTGAGACGGATTTTTTTTATGATTAATTTTTTATATTAATCTAAAATGAATTTACAATTTTATTAATATGTTCATATGTTTAAAAAGAAGAATGTAAATATGTAAATTCAAATATATTTATATATGAAATGTCAGCTGTTTTTTTTTCTGTTTTTTTAGCCTACGTAATTTTTTGGCGGCACCCCTGACACAGCTAGGGGGCACCCCAGTGTGCCGCGGCACCCACTTTGAGAAAGGCTGCTCTAGACCCTTCCAGAGCTGAGATATTAAAATTCAAAAATTCGACCCGAAAAAAAAAACGACAGTGTTACCCCTTTCGTTTTTTTTCATTTTCGGGCGAAAAATTAAGTTTCTCCAATCTTCTCAAAACTCTGGATTATGATAGAGGGCTGTGAGACATTGAACTGAGTGCAAAAATGGAGGCTCTAGACCCTTCCAGAGCTGAGATATCAAAATTCAAAATTTCGACCAAAAAAAAAAAAAAACGACAGTGTTACCCCTTTCGTTTTTTTTTTCATTTTTGGGCGAAAAATTAAGTTTCTCCAATCTTCTCAAAACTCTGGATTATGATAGAGGGCTGTGAGACTTTGACCTGAGTGCAAAAATGGAGGCTCTAGACCCTTCCAGAGCTGAGATATCAAAATTCAAAATTTCGACCAAAAAAAAAACGACAGTGTTACCCCTTTCGTTTTTTTTCATTTTCGGGCGAAAAATTAAGTTTCTCCAATCTTCTCAAAACTCTGAATTATGATAGAGGGTTGTGAGACTTTGACCTGAGTGCAAAAATGGAGGCTCTAGACCCTTCCAGAGCTGAGATATCAAAATTCAAAATTTCGACCAAAAAAAAAAACGACAGTGTTACCCCTTTTGTTTTTTTTCATTTTCGGGCGAAAAATTAAGTTTCTCCAATCTTCTCAAAACTCTGGATTATGATAGAGGGCTGTAAGACTTTGACCTGAGAGCAAAAATGGAGGCTCTAGACCCTTCCAGAGCTGAGATATCAAAATTCAAAAATTCGACCCGAAAAAAAAAACGACAGTGTTACCCCTTTCGTTTTTTTTCATTTTCGGGCGAAAAATTAACTTTCTCCAATCTTCTCAAAACTCTGAATTATGATAGAGGGTTGTGAGACTTTGACCTGAGTGCAAAAATGGAGGCTCTAGACCCTTCCAGAGCTGAGATATCAAAATTCAAAATTTCGACCAAAAAAAAAAAAAACCGACAGTGTTACCCCTTTTGTTTTTTTTTCATTTTCGGGCGAAAAATTTACTTTCTCCAATCTTCTCAAAACTCTGGATTATGATAGAGGGCTGTGAAACTTTGACCTGAGTGCAAAAATGGAGGCTCTAGACCCTTCCAGAGCTGAGATATCAACATTCAAAATTTCGACCAGAAAAAAAAAACGACAGTGTTACCCCTTTCGTTTTTTTTCATTTTCGGGCGAAAAATTAAGTTTCTCCAATCTTCTCAAAACTCTGGATTATGATAGAGGGCTGTGAGACATTGAACTGAGTGCAAAAATGGAGGCTCTAGACCCTTCCAGAGCTGAGATATCAAAATTCAAAATTTCGACCAAAAAAAAACGACAGTGTTACCCCTTTTGTTTTTTTTCATTTTCGGGCGAAAAATTAAGTTTCTCCAATCTTCTCAAAACTCTGGATTATGATAGAGGGCTGTAAGACTTTGACCTGAGAGCAAAAATGGAGGCTCTAGACCCTTCCAGAGCTGAGATATCAAAATTCAAAAATTCGACCCGAAAAAAAAACGACAGTGTTACCCCTTTCGTTTTTTTTCATTTTCGGGCGAAAAATTAACTTTCTCCAATCTTCTCAAAACTCTGGATTATGATAGAGGGCTGTGAAACTTTGACCTGAGTGCAAAAATGGAGGCTCTAGACCCTTCCAGAGCTGAGATATCAACATTCAAAATTTCGACCAGAAAAAAAAAACGACAGTGTTACCCCTTTCGTTTTTTTTCATTTTCGGGCGAAAAATTAAGTTTCTCCAATCTTCTCAAAACTCTGGATTATGATAGAGGGCTGTGAGACATTGAACTGAGTGCAAAAATGGAGGCTCTAGACCCTTCCAGAGCTGAGATATCAAAATTCAAAATTTCGACCAAAAAAAAAAACGACAGTGTTACCCCTTTCGTTTTTTTTCATTTTTGGGCGAAAAATTAAGTTTCTCCAATCTTCTCAAAACTCTGGATTATGATAGAGGGCTGTGAGACTTTGACCTGAGTGCAAAAATGGAGGCTCTAGACCTTTCCAGAGCTGAGATATCAATATTCAAAATTTCGACCAAAAAAAAAAACGACAGTGTTACCCCTTTCGTTTTTTTTCATTTTCGGGCGAAAAATTAACTTTCTCCAATCTTCTTAAAACTCTGGATTATGATAGAGGGCTGTGAGACTTTGACCTGAGTGCAAAAATGGAGGCTCTAGACCCTTCCAGAGCTGAGATATCAAAATTCAAAATTTCGACCCGAAAAAAAAACGACAGTGTTACCCCTTTCGGTTTTTTTCATTTTCGGGCGAAAAATTAACTTTCTCCAATCTTCTCAAAACTCTGAATTATGATAGAGGGCTGTGAGACTTTGACCTGAGTGCAAAAATGGAGGCTCTAGACCCTTCCAGAGCTGAGATATCAAAATTCAAAATTTCGACCAAAAAAAAAAAACGACAGTGTTACCCCTTTTGTTTTTTTTCATTTTCGGGCGAAAAATTAAGTTTCTCCAATCTTCTCAAAACTCTGGATTATGATAGAGGGCTGTGAGACTTTGACCTGAGAGCAAAAATGGAGGCTCTAGACCCTTCCAGAGCTGAGATATTAAAATTCAAAAATTCGACCCGAAAAAAAAACGACAGTGTTACCCCTTTCGTTTTTTTTCATTTTCGGGCGAAAAATTAAGTTTCTCCAATCTTCTCAAAACTCTGGATTATGATAGAGGGCTGTGAGACATTGAACTGAGTGCAAAAATGGAGGCTCTAGACCCTTCCAGAGCTGAGATATCAAAATTCAAAATTTCGACCAAAAAAAAAAACGACAGTGTTACCCCTTTCGTTTTTTTTCATTTTTGGGCGAAAAATTAAGTTTCTCCAATCTTCTCAAAACTCTGGATTATGATAGAGGGCTGTGAGACTTTGACCTGAGTGCAAAAATGGAGGCTCTAGACCCTTCCAGAGCTGAGATATCAATATTCAAAATTTTGACCAAAAAAAAAAACGACAGTGTTACCCCTTTCGTTTTTTTTCATTTTCGGGCGAAAAATTAACTTTCTCCAATCTTCTCAAAACTCTGGATTATGATAGAGGGCTGTGAGACTTTGACCTGAGTGCAAAAATGGAGGCTCTAGACCCTTCCAGAGCTGAGATATCAAAATTCAAAATTTCGACCAAAAAAAACCCCACAGTGTTACCCCTTTCGTTTTTTTTTTTTCATTTTCGGGCAAAAAATTAAGTTTCTCCAATCTTCTCAAAACCCTGATTTATGATAGAGGGTTGTGAGACTTTGACCTGAGTGCAAAAATGGAGGCTCTAGACCCTTCCAGAGCTGAGATATCAAAATTCAAAATTTCGACCAAAAAAAAAAAACGACAGTGTTACCCCTTTCGTTTTTTTTCATTTTCGGGCGAAAAATTAACTTTCTCCAATCTTCTCAAAACTCTGGATTATGATAGAGGGATGTGAGACTTTGACCTGAGTGCAAAAATGGAGGCTCTAGACCCTTCCATAGCTGAGATATCAAAATTCTAAATTTCGACCCGAAAAAAAAACGACAGTGTTACCCCTTTTGTTTTTTTTCATTTTCGGGCGAAAAATTAAGTTTCTCCAATCTTCTCAAAACTCTGGATTATGATAGAGGGCTGTGAGACTTTGACCTGAGAGCAAAAATGGAGGCTCTAGACCCTTCCAGAGCTGAGATATCAAAATTCAAAAATTTGACCCGAAAAAAAAAACGACAGTGTTACCCCTTTCGTTTTTTTTCATTTTCGGGCGAAAAATTTACTTTCTCCAATCTTCTCAAAACTCTGGATTATGATAGAGGGCTGTGAAACTTTGACCTGAGTGCAAAAATTGAGGCTCTAGACCCTTCCAGAGCTGAGATATCAACATTCAAAATTTCGACCAGAAAAAAAAAACGACAGTGTTACCCCTTTCGTTTTTTTTCATTTTCGGGCGAAAAATTAAGTTTCTCCAATCTTCTCAAAACTCTGGATTATGATAGAGGGCTGTGAGACATTGAACTGAGTGCAAAAATGGAGGCTCTAGACCCTTCCAGAGCTGAGATATCAAAATTCAAAATTTCGACCAAAAAAAAAAAAAACGACAGTGTTACCCCTTTCGTTTTTTTTTTCATTTTTGGGCGAAAAATTAAGTTTCTCCAATCTTCTCAAAACTCTGGATTATGATAGAGGGCTGTGAGACATTGAACTGAGTGCAAAAATGGAGGCTCTAGACCCTTCCAGAGCTGAGATATCAAAATTCAAAATTTCGACCAAAAAAAAAAAACGACAGTGTTACCCCTTTCGTTTTTTTTCATTTTTGGGCGAAAAATTAAGTTTCTCCAATCTTCTCAAAACTCTGGATTATGATAGAGGGCTGTGAGACTTTGACCTGAGTGCAAAAATGGAGGCTCTAGACCCTTCCAGAGCTGAGATATCAATATTCAAAATTTTGACCAAAAAAAAAAACGACAGTGTTACCCCTTTCGTTTTTTTTCATTTTCGGGCGAAAAATTAACTTTCTCCAATCTTCTCAAAACTCTGGATTATGATAGAGGGCTGTGAGACTTTGACCTGAGTGCAAAAATGGAGGCTCTAGACCCTTCCAGAGCTGAGATATCAAAATTCAAAATTTCGACCAAAAAAAACCCCACAGTGTTACCCCTTTCGTTTTTTTTTTTTCATTTTCGGGCAAAAAATTAAGTTTCTCCAATCTTCTCAAAACCCTGAATTATGATAGAGGGTTGTGAGACTTTGACCTGAGTGCAAAAATGGAGGCTCTAGACCCTTCCAGAGCTGAGATATCAAAATTCAAAATTTCGACCAAAAAAAAAAAACGACAGTGTTACCCCTTTCGTTTTTTTTCATTTTCGGGCGAAAAATTAACTTTCTCCAATCTTCTCAAAACTCTGGATTATGATAGAGGGATGTGAGACTTTGACCTGAGTGCAAAAATGGAGGCTCTAGACCCTTCCATAGCTGAGATATCAAAATTCTAAATTTCGACCCGAAAAAAAAACGACAGTGTTACCCCTTTTGTTTTTTTTCATTTTCGGGCGAAAAATTAAGTTTCTCCAATCTTCTCAAAACTCTGGATTATGATAGAGGGCTGTGAGACTTTGACCTGAGAGCAAAAATGGAGGCTCTAGACCCTTCCAGAGCTGAGATATCAAAATTCAAAAATTTGACCCGAAAAAAAAAACGACAGTGTTACCCCTTTCGTTTTTTTTCATTTTCGGGCGAAAAATTTACTTTCTCCAATCTTCTCAAAACTCTGGATTATGATAGAGGGCTGTGAAACTTTGACCTGAGTGCAAAAATTGAGGCTCTAGACCCTTCCAGAGCTGAGATATCAACATTCAAAATTTCGACCAGAAAAAAAAAACGACAGTGTTACCCCTTTCGTTTTTTTTCATTTTCGGGCGAAAAATTAAGTTTCTCCAATCTTCTCAAAACTCTGGATTATGATAGAGGGCTGTGAGACATTGAACTGAGTGCAAAAATGGAGGCTCTAGACCCTTCCAGAGCTGAGATATCAAAATTCAAAATTTCGACCAAAAAAAAAAAAAACGACAGTGTTACCCCTTTCGGTTTTTTTTTCATTTTTGGGCGAAAAATTAAGTTTCTCCAATCTTCTCAAAACTCTGGATTATGATAGAGGGCTGTGAGACTTTGACCTGAGTGCAAAAATGGAGGCTCTAGACCCTTCCAGAGCTGAGATATCAAAATTCAAAATTTAGAACAAAAAAAAAACGACAGTGTTACCCCTTTCGTTTTTTTTCATTTTCGGGCGAAAAATTAAGTTTCTCCAATCTTCTCAAAACTCTGAATTATGATAGAGGGTTGTGAGACTTTGACCTGAGTGCAAAAATGGAGGCTCTAGACCCTTCCAGAGCTGAGATATCAAAATTCAAAATTTCGACCAAAAAAAAAAACGACAGTGTTACCCCTTTTGTTTTTTTTCATTTTCGGGCGAAAAATTAAGTTTCTCCAATCTTCTCAAAACTCTGGATTATGATAGAGGGCTGTAAGACTTTGACCTGAGAGCAAAAATGGAGGCTCTAGACCCTTCCAGAGCTGAGATATCAAAATTCAAAAATTCGACCCGAAAAAAAAAAACGACAGTGTTACCCCTTTCGTTTTTTTTCATTTTCGGGCGAAAAATTAACTTTCTCCAATCTTCTCAAAACTTTGGATTATGATAGAGGGCTGTGAGACTTTGACCTGAGTGCAAAAATGGAGGCTCTAGACCCTTCCAGAGCTGAGATATCAAAATTCAAAATTTCGACCAAAAAAAAAAAACGACAGTGTTACCCCTTTCGTTTTTTTTCATTTTCGGGCGAAAAATTAAGTTTCTCCAATCTTCTCAAAACTCTGGATTATGATAGAGGGCTGTGAGACTTTGACCTGAGTGCAAAAATGGAGGCTCTAGACCCTTCCAGAGCTGAGATATCAAAATTCAAAATTTCGACCAAAAAAAAAACGACAGTGTTACCCCTTTCGTTTTTTTTCATTTTCGGGCGAAAAATTAAGTTTCTCAAAACTCTGGATTATGATAGAGGGCTGTGAGACTTTGACCTGAGTGCAAAAATGGAGGCTCTAGACCCTTCCAGAGCTGAGATATCAAAATTAAATATTTCGACCCGAAAAAAAAAACGACAGTGTTACCCCTTTCGTTTTTTTTCATTTTCGGGCGAAAAATTAACTTTCTCCAATCTTCTCAAAACTCTGGATTATGATAGAGGGCTGTGAGACTTTGACCTGAGTGCAAAAATGGAGGCTCTAGACCCTTCCAGAGCTGAGATATCAATATTAAAATTTCGACCAAAAAAAAAACCGACAGTGTTACCCCTTTCGTTTTTTTTCATTTTCGGGCGAAAAATTAACTTTCTCCAATCTTCTCAAAACTCTGGATTATGATAGAGGGCTGTGAGACTTTGACCTGAGTGCAAAAATGGAGGCTCTAGACCCTTCCATAGCTGAGATATCAAAATTCTAAATTTCGACCCGAAAAAAAAACGACAGTGTTACCCCTTTTGTTTTTTTTCATTTTCGGGCGAAAAATTAAGTTTCTCCAATCTTCTCAAAACTCTGGATTATGATAGAGGGCTGTGAGACGTTGACCTGAGAGCAAAAATGGAGGCTCTAGACCCTTCCAGAGCTGAGATATCAAAATTCAAAAATTTGACCCGAAAAAAAAACGACAGTGTTACCCCTTTCGTTTTTATTCATTTTCGGGCGAAAAATTTACTTTCTCCAATCTTCTCAAAACTCTGGATTATGATAGAGGGCTGTGAAACTTTGACCTGAGTGCAAAAATGGAGGCTCTAGACCCTTCCAGAGCTGAGATATCAACATTCAAAATTTCGACCAGAAAAAAAAAACGACAGTGTTACCCCTTTCGTTTTTTTTTTCATTTTCGGGCGAAAAATTAAGTTTCTCCAATCTTCTCAAAACTCTGGATTATGATAGAGGGCTGTGAGACATTGAACTGAGTGCAAAAATGGAGGCTCTAGACCCTTCCAGAGCTGAGATATCAAAATTCAAAATTTCGACCAAAAAAAAAAAACGACAGTGTTACCCCTTTCGTTTTTTTTCATTTTTGGGCGAAAAATTAAGTTTCTCCAATCTTCTCAAAACTCTGGATTATGATAGAGGGCTGTGAGACTTTGACCTGAGTGCAAAAATGGAGGCTCTAGACCCTTCCAGAGCTGAGATATCAATATTCAAAATTTCGACCAAAAAAAAAAACGACAGTGTTACCCCTTTCGTTTTTTTTCATTTTCGGGCGAAAAATTAACTTTCTCCAATCTTCTCAAAACTTTGGATTATGATAGAGGGCTGTGAGACTTTGACCTGAGTGCAAAAATGGAGGCTCTAGACCCTTCCAGAGCTGAGATATCAAAATTCAAAATTTCGACCAAAAAAAAAAACGACAGTGTTACCCCTTTCGTTTTTTTTCATTTTCGGGCGAAAAATTAAGTTTCTCCAATCTTCTCAAAACTCTGGATTATGATAGAGGGCTGTGAGACTTTGACCTGAGTGCAAAAATGGAGGCTCTAGACCCTTCCAGAGCTGAGATATCAAAATTAAATATTTCGACCCGAAAAAAAAAACGACAGTGTTACCCCTTTCGTTTTTTTTTCATTTTCGGGCGAAAAATTAACTTTCTCCAATCTTCTCAAAACTCTGGATTATGATAGAGGGCTGTGAGACTTTGACCTGAGTGCAAAAATGGAGGCTCTAGACCCTTCCAGAGCTGAGATATCAATATTAAAATTTCGACCAAAAAAAACCCCACAGTGTTACCCCTTTCGTTTTTTTTCATTTTCGGGCGAAAAATTAACTTTCTCCAATCTTCTCAAAACTCTGGATTATGATAGAGGGCTGTGAGACTTTGACCTGAGTGCAAAAATGGAGGCTCTAGACCCTTCCATAGCTGAGATATCAAAATTCTAAATTTCGACCCGAAAAAAAAACGACAGTGTTACCCCTTTTGTTTTTTTTCATTTTCGGGCGAAAAATTAAGTTTCTCCAATCTTCTCAAAACTCTGGATTATGATAGAGGGCTGTGAGACGTTGACCTGAGAGCAAAAATGGAGGCTCTAGACCCTTCCAGAGCTGAGATATCAAAATTCAAAAATTTGACCCGAAAAAAAAACGACAGTGTTACCCCTTTCGTTTTTTTTCATTTTCGGGCGAAAAATTTACTTTCTCCAATCTTCTCAAAACTCTGGATTATGATAGAGGGCTGTGAAACTTTGACCTGAGTGCAAAAATGGAGGCTCTAGACCCTTCCAGAGCTGAGATATCAACATTCAAAATTTCGACCAAAAAAAAAAACGACAGTGTTACCCCTTTCGTTTTTTTTCATTTTCGGGCGAAAAATTAAGTTTCTCCAATCTTCTCAAAACTCTGGATTATGATAGAGGGCTGTGAGACTTTGACCTGAGTGCAAAAATGGAGGCTCTAGACCCTTCCAGAGCTGAGATATCAAAATTAAATATTTCGACCCGAAAAAAAAAACGACAGTGTTACCCCTTTCGTTTTTTTTTCATTTTCGGGCGAAAAATTAACTTTCTCCAATCTTCTCAAAACTCTGGATTATGATAGAGGGCTGTGAGACTTTGACCTGAGTGCAAAAATGGAGGCTCTAGACCCTTCCAGAGCTGAGATATCAATATTAAAATTTCGACCAAAAAAAAACCCACAGTGTTACCCCTTTCGTTTTTTTTCATTTTCGGGCGAAAAATTAACTTTCTCCAATCTTCTCAAAACTCTGGATTATGATAGAGGGCTGTGAGACTTTGACCTGAGTGCAAAAATGGAGGCTCTAGACCCTTCCATAGCTGAGATATCAAAATTCTAAATTTCGACCCGAAAAAAAAACGACAGTGTTACCCCTTTTGTTTTTTTTCATTTTCGGGCGAAAAATTAAGTTTCTCCAATCTTCTCAAAACTCTGGATTATGATAGAGGGCTGTGAGACGTTGACCTGAGAGCAAAAATGGAGGCTCTAGACCCTTCCAGAGCTGAGATATCAAAATTCAAAAATTTGACCCGAAAAAAAAACGACAGTGTTACCCCTTTCGTTTTTTTTCATTTTCGGGCGAAAAATTTACTTTCTCCAATCTTCTCAAAACTCTGGATTATGATAGAGGGCTGTGAAACTTTGACCTGAGTGCAAAAATGGAGGCTCTAGACCCTTCCAGAGCTGAGATATCAACATTCAAAATTTCGACCAGAAAAAAAAAACGACAGTGTTACCCCTTTCGTTTTTTTTCATTTTCGGGCGAAAAATTAAGTTTCTCCAATCTTCTCAAAACTCTGGATTATGATAGAGGGCTGTGAGACTTTGACCTGAGTGCAAAAATGGAGGCTCTAGACCCTTCCAGAGCTGAGATATCAATATTCAAAATTTCGACCAAAAAAAAAAACGACAGTGTTACCCCTTTCGTTTTTTTTCATTTTCGGGCGAAAAATTAACTTTCTCCAATCTTCTCAAAACTTTGGATTATGATAGAGGGCTGTGAGACTTTGACCTGAGTGCAAAAATGGAGGCTCTAGACCCTTCCAGAGCTGAGATATCAAAATTCAAAATTTCGACCAAAAAAAAAAACGACAGTGTTACCCCTTTCGTTTTTTTTCATTTTCGGGCGAAAAATTAAGTTTCTCCAATCTTCTCAAAACTCTGGATTATGATAGAGGGCTGTGAGACTTTGACCTGAGTGCAAAAATGGAGGCTCTAGACCCTTCCAGAGCTGAGATATCAAAATTAAATATTTCGACCCGAAAAAAAAAACGACAGTGTTACCCCTTTCGTTTTTTTTTCATTTTCGGGCGAAAAATTAACTTTCTCCAATCTTCTCAAAACTCTGGATTATGATAGAGGGCTGTGAGACTTTGACCTGAGTGCAAAAATGGAGGCTCTAGACCCTTCCAGAGCTGAGATATCAATATTAAAATTTCGACCAAAAAAAACCCCACAGTGTTACCCCTTTCGTTTTTTTTCATTTTCGGGCGAAAAATTAACTTTCTCCAATCTTCTCAAAACTCTGGATTATGATAGAGGGCTGTGAGACTTTGACCTGAGTGCAAAAATGGAGGCTCTAGACCCTTCCATAGCTGAGATATCAAAATTCTAAATTTCGACCCGAAAAAAAAACGACAGTGTTACCCCTTTTGTTTTTTTTCATTTTCGGGCGAAAAATTAAGTTTCTCCAATCTTCTCAAAACTCTGGATTATGATAGAGGGCTGTGAGACGTTGACCTGAGAGCAAAAATGGAGGCTCTAGACCCTTCCAGAGCTGAGATATCAAAATTCAAAAATTTGACCCGAAAAAAAAACGACAGTGTTACCCCTTTCGTTTTTTTTCATTTTCGGGCGAAAAATTTACTTTCTCCAATCTTCTCAAAACTCTGGATTATGATAGAGGGCTGTGAAACTTTGACCTGAGTGCAAAAATGGAGGCTCTAGACCCTTCCAGAGCTGAGATATCAACATTCAAAATTTCGACCAAAAAAAAAAACGACAGTGTTACCCCTTTCGTTTTTTTTCATTTTCGGGCGAAAAATTAAGTTTCTCCAATCTTCTCAAAACTCTGGATTATGATAGAGGGCTGTGAGACTTTGACCTGAGTGCAAAAATGGAGGCTCTAGACCCTTCCAGAGCTGAGATATCAAAATTAAATATTTCGACCCGAAAAAAAAAACGACAGTGTTACCCCTTTCGTTTTTTTTTCATTTTCGGGCGAAAAATTAACTTTCTCCAATCTTCTCAAAACTCTGGATTATGATAGAGGGCTGTGAGACTTTGACCTGAGTGCAAAAATGGAGGCTCTAGACCCTTCCAGAGCTGAGATATCAATATTAAAATTTCGACCAAAAAAAAACCCACAGTGTTACCCCTTTCGTTTTTTTTCATTTTCGGGCGAAAAATTAACTTTCTCCAATCTTCTCAAAACTCTGGATTATGATAGAGGGCTGTGAGACTTTGACCTGAGTGCAAAAATGGAGGCTCTAGACCCTTCCATAGCTGAGATATCAAAATTCTAAATTTCGACCCGAAAAAAAAACGACAGTGTTACCCCTTTTGTTTTTTTTCATTTTCGGGCGAAAAATTAAGTTTCTCCAATCTTCTCAAAACTCTGGATTATGATAGAGGGCTGTGAGACGTTGACCTGAGAGCAAAAATGGAGGCTCTAGACCCTTCCAGAGCTGAGATATCAAAATTCAAAAATTTGACCCGAAAAAAAAACGACAGTGTTACCCCTTTCGTTTTTTTCATTTTCGGGCGAAAAATTTACTTTCTCCAATCTTCTCAAAACTCTGGATTATGATAGAGGGCTGTGAAACTTTGACCTGAGTGCAAAAATGGAGGCTCTAGACCCTTCCAGAGCTGAGATATCAACATTCAAAATTTCGACCAGAAAAAAAAAACGACAGTGTTACCCCTTTCGTTTTTTTTCATTTTCGGGCGAAAAATTAAGTTTCTCCAATCTTCTCAAAACTCTGGATTATGATAGAGGGCTGTGAGACTTTGACCTGAGTGCAAAAATGGAGGCTCTAGACCCTTCCAGAGCTGAGATATCAATATTCAAAATTTCGACCAAAAAAAAAAACGACAGTGTTACCCCTTTCGTTTTTTTTCATTTTCGGGCGAAAAATTAACTTTCTCCAATCTTCTCAAAACTCTGGATTATGATAGAGGGCTGTGAGACTTTGACCTGAGTGCAAAAATGGAGGCTCTAGACCCTTCCAGAGCTGAGATATCAAAATTCAAAATTTCGACCAAAAAAAAAAACGACAGTGTTACCCCTTTCGTTTTTTTTTCATTTTCGGGCGAAAAATTAAGTTTCTCCAATCTTCTCAAAACTCTGAATTATGATAGAGGGTTGTGAGACTTTGACCTGAGTGCAAAAATGGAGGCTCTAGACCCTTCCAGAGCTGAGATATCAAAATTCAAAATTTCGACCAAAAAAAAAAAACGACAGTGTTACCCCTTTTGTTTTTTTTCATTTTCGGGCGAAAAATTAAGTTTCTCCAATCTTCTCAAAACTCTGGATTATGATAGAGGGCTGTGAGACATTGAACTGAGTGCAAAAATGGAGGCTCTAGACCCTTCCAGAGCTGAGATATCAAAATTCAAAATTTCGACCAAAAAAAAAAACGACAGTGTTACCCCTTTCGTTTTTTTTTTCATTTTTGGGCGAAAAATTAAGTTTCTCCAATCTTCTCAAAACTCTGGATTATGATAGAGGGCTGTGAGACTTTGACCTGAGTGCAAAAATGGAGGCTCTAGACCCTTCCAGAGCTGAGATATCAATATTCAAAATTTCGACCAAAAAAAAAACGACAGTGTTACCCCTTTCGTTTTTTTTCATTTTCGGGCGAAAAATTAACTTTCTCCAATCTTCTCAAAACTCTGGATTATGATAGAGGGCTGTGAGACTTTGACCTGAGTGCAAAAATGGAGGCTCTAGACCCTTCCAGAGCTGAGATATCAAAATTCAAAATTTCGACCAAAAAAAAAACCACAGTGTTACCCCTTTCGTTTTTTTTCATTTTCGGGCGAAAAATTAACTTTCTCCAATCTTCTCAAAACTCTGAATTATGATAGAGGGCTGTGAGACTTTGACCTGAGTGCAAAAATGGAGGCTCTAGACCCTTCCATAGCTGAGATATCAAAATTCTAAATTTCGACCCGAAAAAAAAACGACAGTGTTACCCCTTTTGTTTTTTTTTCATTTTCGGGCGAAAAATTAAGTTTCTCCAATCTTCTCAAAACTCTGGATTATGATAGAGGGCTGTGAGACTTTGACCTGAGAGCAAAAATGGAGGCTCTAGACCCTTCCAGAGCTGAGATATCAAAATTCAAAAATTTGACCCGAAAAAAAAACGACAGTGTTACCCCTTTAGTTTTTTTTCATTTTCGGGCGAAAAATTTACTTTCTCCAATCTTCTCAAAACTCTGGATTATGATAGAGGGCTGTGAAACTTTGACCTGAGTGCAAAAATGGAGGCTCTAGACCCTTCCAGAGCTGAGATATCAACATTCAAAATTTCGACCAGAAAAAAAAAACGACAGTGTTACCCCTTTCGTTTTTTTTCATTTTCGGGCGAAAAATTAAGTTTCTCCAATCTTCTCAAAACTCTGGATTATGATAGAGGGCTGTGAGACATTGAACTGAGTGCAAAAATGGAGGCTCTAGACCCTTCCAGAGCTGAGATATCAAAATTCAAAATTTCGACCAAAAAAAAAAACGACAGTGTTACCCCTTTCGTTTTTTTTCATTTTTGGGCGAAAAATTAAGTTTCTCCAATCTTCTCAAAACTCTGGATTATGATAGAGGGCTGTGAGACTTTGACCTGAGTGCAAAAATGGAGGCTCTAGACCCTTCCAGAGCTGAGATATCAATATTCAAAATTTCGACCAAAAAAAAAAAACGACAGTGTTACCCCTTTCGTTTTCTTTCATTTTCGGGCGAAAAATTAACTTTCTCCAATCTTCTCAAAACTTTGGATTATGATAGAGGGCTGTGAGACTTTGACCTGAGTGCAAAAATGGAGGCTCTAGACCCTTCCAGAGCTGAGATATCAAAATTCAAAATTTCGACCAAAAAAAAAACGACAGTGTTACCCCTTTCGTTTTTTTTCATTTTCGGGCGAAAAATTAAGTTTCTCCAATCTTCTCAAAACTCTGGATTATGATAGAGGGCTGTGAGACTTTGACCTGAGTGCAAAAATGGAGGCTCTAGACCCTTCCAGAGCTGAGATATCAAAATTAAATATTTCGACCCGAAAAAAAAAACGACAGTGTTACCCCTTTCGTTTTTTTTTCATTTTCGGGCGAAAAATTAACTTTCTCCAATCTTCTCAAAACTCTGGATTATGATAGAGGGCTGTGAGACTTTGACCTGAGTGCAAAAATGGAGGCTCTAGACCCTTCCAGAGCTGATATATCAATATTAAAATTTCGACCAAAAAAAAAACCACAGTGTTACCCCTTTCGTTTTTTTTCATTTTCGGGCGAAAAATTAACTTTCTCCAATCTTCTCAAAACTCTGGATTATGATAGAGGGCTGTGAGACTTTGACCTGAGTGCAAAAATGGAGGCTCTAGACCCTTCCATAGCTGAGATATCAAAATTCTAAATTTCGACCCGAAAAAAAAACGACAGTGTTACCCCTTTTGTTTTTTTTTCATTTTCGGGCGAAAAATTAAGTTTCTCCAATCTTCTCAAAACTCTGGATTATGATAGAGGGCTGTGAGACGTTGACCTGAGAGCAAAAATGGAGGCTCTAGACCCTTCCAGAGCTGAGATATCAAAATTCAAAAATTTGACCCGAAAAAAAAACGACAGTGTTACCCCTTTCGTTTTTTTTCATTTTCGGGCGAAAAATTTACTTTCTCCAATCTTCTCAAAACTCTGGATTATGATAGAGGGCTGTGAAACTTTGACCTGAGTGCAAAAATGGAGGCTCTAGACCCTTCCAGAGCTGAGATATCAACATTCAAAATTTCGACCAGAAAAAAAAAACGACAGTGTTACCCCTTTCGTTTTTTTTCATTTTCGGGCGAAAAATTAAGTTTCTCCAATCTTCTCAAAACTCTGGATTATGATAGAGGGCTGTGAGACATTGAACTGAGTGCAAAAATGGAGGCTCTAGACCCTTCCAGAGCTGAGATATCAAAATTCAAAATTTCGACCAAAAAAAAAACCGACAGTGTTACCCCTTTCGTTTTTTTTCATTTTCGGGCGAAAAATTAACTTTCTCCAATCTTCTCAAAACTCTGGATTATGATAGAGGGCTGTGAGACTTTGACCTGAGTGCAAAAATGGAGGCTCTAGACCCTTCCAGAGCTGAGATATCAAAATTCAAAATTTCGACCAAAAAAAAAAAACGACAGTGTTACCCCTTTCGTTTTTTTTTCATTTTCGGGCGAAAAATTAAGTTTCTCCAATCTTCTCAAAACTCTGAATTATGATAGAGGGTTGTGAGACTTTGACCTGAGTGCAAAAATGGAGGCTCTAGACCCTTCCAGAGCTGAGATATCAAAATTCAAAATTTCGACCAAAAAAAAAAACGACAGTGTTACCCCTTTTGTTTTTTTTCATTTTCGGGCGAAAAATTAAGTTTCTCCAATCTTCTCAAAACTCTGGATTATGATAGAGGGCTGTGAGACTTTGACCTGAGAGCAAAAATGGAGGCTCTAGACCCTTCCAGAGCTGAGATATTAAAATTCAAAAATTCGACCCGAAAAAAAAACGACAGTGTTACCCCTTTCGTTTTTTTTCATTTTCGGGCGAAAAATTAAGTTTCTCCAATCTTCTCAAAACTCTGGATTATGATAGAGGGCTGTGAGACTTTGACCTGAGTGCAAAAATGGAGGCTCTAGACCCTTCCAGAGCTGAGATATCAAAATTCAAAATTTCGACCAAAAAAAAAAACCACAGTGTTACCCCTTTCGTTTTTTTTCATTTTCGGGCGAAAAATTAAGTTTCTCCAATCTTCTCAAAACCCTGAATTATGATAGAGGGTTGTGAGACTTTGACCTGAGTGCAAAAATGGAGGCTCTAGACCCTTCCAGAGCTGAGATATCAAAATTCAAAATTTCGACCAAAAAAAAAAACGACAGTGTTACCCCTTTCGTTTTTTTTCATTTTCGGGCGAAAAATTAACTTTCTCCAATCTTCTCAAAACTCTGGATTATGATAGAGGGCTGTGAGACTTTGACCTGAGTGCAAAAATGGAGGCTCTAGACCCTTCCAGAGCTGAGATATCAAAATTCAAAATTTCGACCAAAAAAAAAAACCACAGTGTTACCCCTTTCGTTTTTTTTTCATTTTCGGGCGAAAAATTAACTTTCTCCAATCTTCTCAAAACTCTGGATTATGATAGAGGGCTGTGAGACTTTGACCTGAGTGCAAAAATGGAGGCTCTAGACCCTTCCAGAGCTGAGATATCAATATTAAAATTTCGACCAAAAAAAAAACCACAGTGTTACCCCTTTCGTTTTTTTTCATTTTCGGGCGAAAAATTAACTTTCTCCAATCTTCTCAAAACTCTGGATTATGATAGAGGGCTGTGAGACTTTGACCTGAGTGCAAAAATGGAGGCTCTAGACCCTTCCAGAGCTGAGATATCAACATTCAAAATTTCGACCAGAAAAAAAAAACGACAGTGTTACCCCTTTCGTTTTTTTTCATTTTCGGGCGAAAAATTAAGTTTCTCCAATCTTCTCAAAACTCTGGATTATGATAGAGGGCTGTGAGACTTTGACCTGAGTGCAAAAATGGAGGCTCTAGACCCTTCCAGAGCTGAGATATCAATATTCAAAATTTCGACCAAAAAAAAAAACGACAGTGTTACCCCTTTCGTTTTTTTTCATTTTCGGGCGAAAAATTAACTTTCTCCAATCTTCTCAAAACTCTGGATTATGATAGAGGGCTGTGAGACTTTGACCTGAGTGCAAAAATGGAGGCTCTAGACCCTTCCAGAGCTGAGATATCAAAATTCAAAATTTCGACCAAAAAAAAAACGACAGTGTTACCCCTTTCGTTTTTTTTTCATTTTCGGGCGAAAAATTAAGTTTCTCCAATCTTCTCAAAACTCTGAATTATGATAGAGGGTTGTGAGACTTTGACCTGAGTGCAAAAATGGAGGCTCTAGACCCTTCCAGAGCTGAGATATCAAAATTCAAAATTTCGACCAAAAAAAAAAAACGACAGTGTTACCCCTTTTGTTTTTTTTCATTTTCGGGCGGAAAATTAAGTTTCTCCAATCTTCTCAAAACTCTGGATTATGATAGAGGGCTGTGAGACATTGAACTGAGTGCAAAAATGGAGGCTCTAGACCCTTCCAGAGCTGAGATATCAAAATTCAAAATTTCGACCAAAAAAAAAAACGACAGTGTTACCCCTTTCGTTTTTTTTTTCATTTTTGGGCGAAAAATTAAGTTTCTCCAATCTTCTCAAAACTCTGGATTATGATAGAGGGCTGTGAGACTTTGACCTGAGTGCAAAAATGGAGGCTCTAGACCCTTCCAGAGCTGAGATATCAATATTCAAAATTTCGACCAAAAAAAAAACGACAGTGTTACCCCTTTCGTTTTTTTTCATTTTCGGGCGAAAAATTAACTTTCTCCAATCTTCTCAAAACTCTGGATTATGATAGAGGGCTGTGAGACTTTGACCTGAGTGCAAAAATGGAGGCTCTAGACCCTTCCAGAGCTGAGATATCAAAATTCAAAATTTCGACCAAAAAAAAAACCACAGTGTTACCCCTTTTGTTTTTTTTCATTTTCGGGCGAAAAATTAACTTTCTCCAATCTTCTCAAAACTCTGAATTATGATAGAGGGCTGTGAGACTTTGACCTGAGTGCAAAAATGGAGGCTCTAGACCCTTCCATAGCTGAGATATCAAAATTCTAAATTTCGACCCGAAAAAAAAACGACAGTGTTACCCCTTTTGTTTTTTTTTCATTTTCGGGCGAAAAATTAAGTTTCTCCAATCTTCTCAAAACTCTGGATTATGATAGAGGGCTGTGAGACTTTGACCTGAGTGCAAAAATGGAGGCTCTAGACCCTTCCAGAGCTGAGATATCAATATTAAAATTTCGACCAAAAAAAAAACCACAGTGTTACCCCTTTCGTTTTTTTTCATTTTCGGGCGAAAAATTAACTTTCTCCAATCTTCTCAAAACTCTGGATTATGATAGAGGGCTGTGAGACTTTGACCTGAGTGCAAAAATGGAGGCTCTAGACCCTTCCATAGCTGAGATATCAAAATTCTAAATTTCGACCCGAAAAAAAAACGACAGTGTTACCCCTTTTGTTTTTTTTCATTTTCGGGCGAAAAATTAAGTTTCTCCAATCTTCTCAAAACTCTGGATTATGATAGAGGGCTGTGAGACGTTGACCTGAGAGCAAAAATGGAGGCTCTAGACCCTTCCAGAGCTGAGATATCAAAATTCAAAAATTTGACCCGAAAAAAAAACGACAGTGTTACCCCTTTCGTTTTTTTTCATTTTCGGGCGAAAAATTTACTTTCTCCAATCTTCTCAAAACTCTGGATTATGATAGAGGGCTGTGAAACTTTGACCTGAGTGCAAAAATGGAGGCTCTAGACCCTTCCAGAGCTGAGATATCAACATTCAAAATTTCGACCAGAAAAAAAAAACGACAGTGTTACCCCTTTCGTTTTTTTTCATTTTCGGGCGAAAAATTAAGTTTCTCCAATCTTCTCAAAACTCTGGATTATGATAGAGGGCTGTGAGACATTGAACTGAGTGCAAAAATGGAGGCTCTAGACCCTTCCAGAGCTGAGATATCAAAATTCAAAATTTCGACCAAAAAAAAAACCGACAGTGTTACCCCTTTTGTTTTTTTTCATTTTCGGGCGAAAAATTAACTTTCTCCAATCTTCTCAAAACTCTGGATTATGATAGAGGGCTGTGAGACTTTGACCTGAGTGCAAAAATGGAGGCTCTAGACCCTTCCAGAGCTGAGATATCAAAATTCAAAATTTCGACCAAAAAAAAAAACGACAGTGTTACCCCTTTCGTTTTTTTTCATTTTCGGGCGAAAAATTAAGTTTCTCCAATCTTCTCAAAACTCTGAATTATGATAGAGGGTTGTGAGACTTTGACCTGAGTGCAAAAATGGAGGCTCTAGACCCTTCCAGAGCTGAGATATCAAAATTCAAAATTTCGACCAAAAAAAAAAACGACAGTGTTACCCCTTTTGTTTTTTTTCATTTTTCGGCGAAAAATTAAGTTTCTCCAATCTTCTCAAAACTCTGGATTATGATAGAGGGCTGTGAGACTTTGACCTGAGAGCAAAAATGGAGGCTCTAGACCCTTCCAGAGCTGAGATATTAAAATTCAAAAATTCGACCCGAAAAAAAAACGACAGTGTTACCCCTTTCGTTTTTTTTCATTTTCGGGCGAAAAATTAAGTTTCTCCAATCTTCTCAAAACTCTGGATTATGATAGAGGGCTGTGAGACATTGAACTGAGTGCAAAAATGGAGGCTCTAGACCCTTCCAGAGCTGAGATATCAAAATTCAAAATTTCGACCAAAAAAAAAAACGACAGTGTTACCCCTTTCGTTTTTTTTCATTTTTGGGCGAAAAATTAAGTTTCTCCAATCTTCTCAAAACTCTGGATTATGATAGAGGGCTGTGAGACTTTGACCTGAGTGCAAAAATGGAGGCTCTAGACCCTTCCAGAGCTGAGATATCAATATTCAAAATTTCGACCAAAAAAAAAAACGACAGTGTTACCCCTTTCGTTTTTTTTCATTTTCGGGCGAAAAATTAACTTTCTCCAATCTTCTCAAAACTCTGTATTATGATAGAGGGCTGAGAGACTTTGACCTGAGTGCAAAAATGGAGGCTCTAGACCCTTCCAGAGCTGAGATATCAAAATTCAAAATTTCGACCAAAAAAAAAAACGACAGTGTTACCCCTTTCGTTTTTTTTCATTTTCGGGCGAAAAATTAACTTTCTCCAATCTTCTCAAAACTCTGGATTATGATAGAGGGCTGTGAGACTTTGACCTGAGTGCAAAAATGGAGGCTCTAGACCCTTCCAGAGCTGAGATATCAAAATTCAAAATTTCGACCAAAAAAAAAAACCACAGTGTTACCCCTTTCGTTTTTTTTCATTTTCGGGCGAAAAATTAAGTTTCTCCAATCTTCTCAAAACCCTGAATTATGATAGAGGGTTGTGAGACTTTGACCTGAGTGCAAAAATGGAGGCTCTAGACCCTTCCAGAGCTGAGATATCAAAATTCAAAATTTCGACCAAAAAAAAAAACGACAGTGTTACCCCTTTCGTTTTTTTTCATTTTCGGGCGAAAAATTAACTTTCTCCAATCTTCTCAAAACTCTGAATTATGATAGAGGGCTGTGAGACTTTGACCTGAGTGCAAAAATGGAGGCTCTAGACCCTTCCAGAGCTGAGATATCAAAATTCAAAATTTCGACCAAAAAAAAAAACGACAGTGTTACCCCTTTCGTTTTTTTTCATTTTCGGGCGAAAAATTAACTTTCTCCAATCTTCTCAAAACTCTGGATTATGATAGAGGGCTGTGAGACTTTGACCTGAGTGCAAAAATGGAGGCTCTAGACCCTTCCAGAGCTGAGATATCAAAATTCAAAATTTCGACCAAAAAAAAAAAACCACAGTGTTACCCCTTTCGTTTTTTTTCATTTTTGGGCGAAAAATTAAGTTTCTCAAATCTTCTCAAAACCCTGAATTATGATAGAGGGTTGTGAGACTTTGACCTGAGTGCAAAAATGGAGGCTCTAGACCCTTCCAGAGCTGAGATATCAAAATTCAAAATTTCGACCAAAAAAAAAAAACGACAGTGTTACCCCTTTCGTTTTTTTTCATTTTCGGGCGAAAAATTAACTTTCTCCAATCTTCTCAAAACTCTGAATTATGATAGAGGGCTGTGAGACTTTGACCTGAGTGCAAAAATGGAGGCTCTAGACCCTTCCATAGCTGAGATATCAAAATTCTAAATTTCGACCCGAAAAAAAAACGACAGTGTTACCCCTTTTGTTTTTTTTCATTTTCGGGCGAAAAATTAAGTTTCTCCAATCTTCTCAAAACTCTGGATTATGATAGAGGGTTGTGAGACTTTGACCTGAGTGCAAAAATGGAGGCTCTAGACCCTTCCAGAGCTGAGATATCAAAATTCAAAAATTCGACCCGAAAAAAAAACGACAGTGTTACCCCTTTCGTTTTTTTTCATTTTCGGGCGAAAAATTAACTTTCTCCAATCTTCTCAAAACTCTGGATTATGATAGAGGGCTGTGAGACTTTGACCTGAGTGCAAAAATGGAGGCTCTAGACCCTTCCAGAGCTGAGATATCAATATTAAAAATTTCGACCAAAAAAAAAAACGACAGTGTTACCCCTTTCGTTTTTTTTCATTTTCGGGCGAAAAATTAACTTTCTCCAATCTTCTCAAAACTCTGGATTATGATAGAGGGCTGTGAGACTTTGACCTGAGTGCAAAAATGGAGGCTCTAGACCCTTCCAGAGCTGAGATATCAAAATTCAAAATTTTGACCAAAAAAAAAAAACGACAGTGTTACCCCTTTCGTTTTTTTTCATTTTCGGGCGAAAAATTAACTTTCTCCAATCTTCTCAAAACTCTGGATTATGATAGAGGGCTGTGAGACTTTGACCTGAGTGCAAAAATGGAGGCTCTAGACCCTTCCAGAGCTGAGATATCAAAATTCAAAATTTCGACCAAAAAAAAAAACCACAGTGTTACCCCTTTCGTTTTTTTTCATTTTCGGGCGAAAAATTAAGTTTCTCCAATCTTCTCAAAACCCTGAATTATGATAGAGGGTTGTGAGACTTTGACCTGAGTGCAAAAATGGAGGCTCTAGACCCTTCCAGAGCTGAGATATCAAAATTCAAAATTTCGACCAAAAAAAAAAAACGACAGTGTTACCCCTTTCGTTTTTTTTCATTTTCGGGCGAAAAATTAACTTTCTCCAATCTTCTCAAAACTCTGAATTATGATAGAGGGCTGTGAGACTTTGACCTGAGTGCAAAAATGGAGGCTCTAGACCCTTCCATAGCTGAGATATCAAAATTCTAAATTTCGACCCGAAAAAAAAACGACAGTGTTACCCCTTTTGTTTTTTTTCATTTTCGGGCGAAAAATTAAGTTTCTCCAATCTTCTCAAAACTCTGGATTATAATAGAGGGTTGTGAGACTTTGACCTGAGTGCAAAAATGGAGGCTCTAGACCCTTCCAGAGCTGAGATATCAAAATTCAAAAATTCGACCCGAAAAAAAAACGACAGTGTTACCCCTTTCATTTTTTTTCATTTTCGGGCGAAAAATTAACTTTCTCCAATCTTCTCAAAACTCTGGATTATGATAGAGGGCTGTGAGACTTTGACCTGAGTGCAAAAATGGAGGCTCTAGACCCTTCCAGAGCTGAGATATCAACATTCAAAATTTCGACCAGAAAAAAAAAACGACAGTGTTACCCCTTTCGTTTTTTTTTCATTTTCGGGCGAAAAATTAAGTTTCTCCAATCTTCTCAAAACTCTGGATTGTGATAGAGGGCTGTGAGACATTGAACTGAGTGCAAAAATGGGGGCTCTAGACCCTTCCAGAGCTGAGATATCAAAATTCAAAATTTCGACCAAAAAAAAAACGACAGTGTTACCCCTTTCGTTTTTTTTCATTTTTGGGCGAAAAATTAAGTTTCTCCAATCTTCTCAAAACTCTGGATTATGATAGAGGGCTGTGAGACTTTGACCTGAGTGCAAAAATGGAGGCTCTAGACCCTTCCAGAGCTGAGATATCAATATTCAAAATTTCGACCAAAAAAAAAACCGACAGTGTTACCCCTTTCGTTTTTTTTTTCATTTTCGGGCGAAAAATTAACTTTCTCCAATCTTCTCAAAACTCTGGATTATGATAGAGGGCTGTGAGACTTTGACCTGAGTGCAAAAATGGAGGCTCTAGACCCTTCCAGAGCTGAGATATCAAAATTCAAAATTTCGACCAAAAAAAAAAAACGACAGTGTTACCCCTTTCGTTTTTTTTCATTTTTGGGCGAAAAATTAAGTTTCTCCAATCTTCTCAAAACCCTGAATTATGATAGAGGGTTGTGAGACTTTGACCTGAGTGCAAAAATGGAGGCTCTAGACCCTTCCAGAGCTGAGATATCAAAATTCAAAATTTCGACCAAAAAAAAAAAACGACAGTGTTACCCCTTTCGTTTTTTTTCATTTTCGGGCGAAAAATTAACTTTCTCCAATCTTCTCAAAACTCTGAATTATGATAGAGGGCTGTGAGACTTTGACCTGAGTGCAAAAATGGAGGCTCTAGACCCTTCCATAGCTGAGATATCAAAATTCTAAATTTCGACCCGAAAAAAAAACGACAGTGTTACCCCTTTTGTTTTTTTTCATTTTCGGGCGAAAAATTAAGTTTCTCCAATCTTCTCAAAACTCTGGATTATGATAGAGGGCTGTGAGACTTTGACCTGAGAGCAAAAATGGAGGCTCTAGACCCTTCCAGAGCTGAGATATCAAAATTCAAAAATTTGACCCGAAAAAAAAAACGACAGTGTTACCCCTTTCGTTTTTTTTCATTTTCGGGCGAAAAATTAACTTTCTCCAATCTTCTCAAAACTCTGAATTATGATAGAGGGCTGTGAGACTTTGACCTGAGTGCAAAAATGGAGGCTCTAGACCCTTCCATAGCTGAGATATCAAAATTCTAAATTTCGACCCGAAAAAAAAACGACAGTGTTACCCCTTTTGTTTTTTTTCATTTTCGGGCGAAAAATTAAGTTTCTCCAATCTTCTCAAAACTCTGGATTATGATAGAGGGCTGTGAGACTTTGACCTGAGAGCAAAAATGGAGGCTCTAGACCCTTCCAGAGCTGAGATATCAAAATTCAAAAATTCGACCCGAAAAAAAAACGACAGTGTTACCCCTTTCGTTTTTTTTTCATTTTCGGGCGAAAAATTAACTTTCTCCAATCTTCTCAAAACTCTGGATTATGATAGAGGGCTGTGAAACTTTGACCTGAGTGCAAAAATGGAGGCTCTAGACCCTTCCAGAGCTGAGATATCAACATTCAAAATTTCGACCAGAAAAAAAAAACGACAGTGTTACCCCTTTCGTTTTTTTTCATTTTCGGGCGAAAAATTAAGTTTCTCCAATCTTCTCAAAACTCTGGATTATGATAGAGGGCTGTGAGACGTTGACCTGAGAGCAAAAATGGAGGCTCTAGACCCTTCCAGAGCTGAGATATCAAAATTCAAAAATTTGACCCGAAAAAAAAACGACAGTGTTACCCCTTTCGTTTTTTTTCATTTTCGGGCGAAAAATTTACTTTCTCCAATCTTCTCAAAACTCTGGATTATGATAGAGGGCTGTGAAACTTTGACCTGAGTGCAAAAATGGAGGCTCTAGACCCTTCCAGAGCTGAGATATCAACATTCAAAATTTCGACCAGAAAAAAAAAACGACAGTGTTACCCCTTTCGTTTTTTTTCATTTTCGGGCGAAAAATTAACTTTCTCCAATCTTCTCAAAACTCTGGATTATGATAGAGGGCTGTGAGACTTTGACCTGAGTGCAAAAATGGAGGCTCTAGACCCTTCCATAGCTGAGATATCAAAATTCTAAATTTCGACCCGAAAAAAAACGACAGTGTTACCCCTTTTGTTTTTTTTCATTTTCGGGCGAAAAATTAAGTTTCTCCAATCTTCTCAAAACTCTGGATTATGATAGAGGGCTGTGAGACGTTGACCTGAGAGCAAAAATGGAGGCTCTAGACCCTTCCAGAGCTGAGATATCAACATTCAAAATTTCGACCAGAAAAAAAAAACGACAGTGTTACCCCTTTCGTTTTTTTTCATTTTCGGGCGAAAAATTAAGTTTCTCCAATCTTCTCAAAACTCTGGATTATGATAGAGGGCTGTGAGACATTGAACTGAGTGCAAAAATGGAGGCTCTAGACACTTCCAGAGCTGAGATATCAAAATTCAAAATTTCAACCAAAAAAAAAACCGACAGTGTTACCCCTTTCGTTTTTTTTTCATTTTCGGGCGAAAAATTAACTTTCTCCAATCTTCTCAAAACTCTGGATTATGATAGAGGGCTGTGAGACTTTGACCTGAGTGCAAAAATGGAGGCTCTAGACCCTTCCAGAGCTGAGATATCAAAATTCAAAATTTCGACCAAAAAAAAAAACGACAGTGTTACCCCTTTCGTTTTTTTTCATTTTCGGGCGAAAAATTAAGTTTCTCCAATCTTCTCAAAACTCTGAATTATGATAGAGGGTTGTGAGACTTTGACCTGAGTGCAAAAATGGAGGCTCTAGACCCTTCCAGAGCTGAGATATCAAAATTCAAAATTTCGACCAAAAAAAAAAACGACAGTGTTACCCCTTTTGTTTTTTTTCATTTTCGGGCGAAAAATTAAGTTTCTCCAATCTTCTCAAAACTCTGGATTATGATAGAGGGCTGTGAGACTTTGACCTGAGAGCAAAAATGGAGGCTCTAGACCCTTCCAGAGCTGAGATATTAAAATTCAAAAATTCGACCCGAAAAAAAAACGACAGTGTTACCCCTTTCGTTTTTTTTCATTTTCGGGCGAAAAATTAAGTTTCTCCAATCTTCTCAAAACTCTGGATTATGATAGAGGGCTGTGAGACATTGAACTGAGTGCAAAAATGGAGGCTCTAGACCCTTCCAGAGCTGAGATATCAAAATTCAAAATTTCGACCAAAAAAAAAACGACAGTGTTACCCCTTTCGTTTTTTTTCATTTTTGGGCGAAAAATTAAGTTTCTCCAATCTTCTCAAAACTCTGGATTATGATAGAGGGCTGTGAGACTTTGACCTGAGTGCAAAAATGGAGGCTCTAGACCCTTCCAGAGCTGAGATATCAATATTCAAAATTTCGACCAAAAAAAAAAACGACAGTGTTACCCCTTTCGTTTTTTTTCATTTTCGGGCGAAAAATTAACTTTCTCCAATCTTCTCAAAACTCTGGATTATGATAGAGGGCTGTGAGACTTTGACCTGAGTGCAAAAATTGAGGCTCTAGACCCTTCCAGAGCTGAGATATCAAAATTCAAAATTTCGACCAAAAAAAAAAACGACAGTGTTACCCCTTTCGTTTTTTTTCATTTTCGGGCGAAAAATTAACTTTCTCCAATCTTCTCAAAACTCTGGATTATGATAGAGGGCTGTGAGACTTTGACCTGAGTGCAAAAATGGAGGCTCTAGACCCTTCCAGAGCTGAGATATCAAAATTCAAAATTTCGACCAAAAAAAAAAAACGACAGTGTTACCCCTTTCGTTTTTTTTCATTTTTGGGCGAAAAATTAAGTTTCTCCAATCTTCTCAAAACCCTGAATTATGATAGAGGGTTGTGAGACTTTGACCTGAGTGCAAAAATGGAGGCTCTAGACCCTTCCAGAGCTGAGATATCAAAATTCAAAATTTCGACCAAAAAAAAAAAACGACAGTGTTACCCCTTTCGTTTTTTTTCATTTTCGGGCGAAAAATTAACTTTCTCCAATCTTCTCAAAACTCTGAATTATGATAGAGGGCTGTGAGACTTTGACCTGAGTGCAAAAATGGAGGCTCTAGACCCTTCCATAGCTGAGATATCAAAATTCTAAATTTCGACCCGAAAAAAAAACGACAGTGTTACCCCTTTTGTTTTTTTTCATTTTCGGGCGAAAAATTAAGTTTCTCCAATCTTCTCAAAACTCTGGATTATGATAGAGGGCTGTGAGACTTTGACCTGAGAGCAAAAATGGAGGCTCTAGACCCTTCCAGAGCTGAGATATCAAAATTCAAAAATTTGACCCGAAAAAAAAAACGACAGTGTTACCCCTTTCGTTTTTTTTCATTTTCGGGTGAAAAATTAACTTTCTCCAATCTTCTCAAAACTCTGAATTATGATAGAGGGCTGTGAGACTTTGACCTGAGTGCAAAAATGGAGGCTCTAGACCCTTCCATAGCTGAGATATCAAAATTCTAAATTTCGACCCGAAAAAAAAACGACAGTGTTACCCCTTTTGTTTTTTTTCATTTTCGGGCGAAAAATTAAGTTTCTCCAATCTTCTCAAAACTCTGGATTATGATAGAGGGCTGTGAGACTTTGACCTGAGAGCAAAAATGGAGGCTCTAGACCCTTCCAGAGCTGAGATATCAAAATTCAAAAATTCGACCCGAAAAAAAAACGACAGTGTTACCCCTTTCGTTTTTTTTTCATTTTCGGGCGAAAAATTAACTTTCTCCAATCTTCTCAAAACTCTGGATTATGATAGAGGGCTGTGAAACTTTGACCTGAGTGCAAAAATGGAGGCTCTAGACCCTTCCAGAGCTGAGATATCAACATTCAAAATTTCGACCAGAAAAAAAAAACGACAGTGTTACCCCTTTCGTTTTTTTTCATTTTCGGGCGAAAAATTAAGTTTCTCCAATCTTCTCAAAACTCTGGATTATGATAGAGGGCTGTGAGACGTTGACCTGAGAGCAAAAATGGAGGCTCTAGACCCTTCCAGAGCTGAGATATCAAAATTCAAAAATTTGACCCGAAAAAAAAACGACAGTGTTACCCCTTTCGTTTTTTTTCATTTTCGGGCGAAAAATTTACTTTCTCCAATCTTCTCAAAACTCTGGATTATGATAGAGGGCTGTGAAACTTTGACCTGAGTGCAAAAATGGAGGCTCTAGACCCTTCCAGAGCTGAGATATCAACATTCAAAATTTCGACCAGAAAAAAAAAACGACAGTGTTACCCCTTTCGTTTTTTTTCATTTTCGGGCGAAAAATTAACTTTCTCCAATCTTCTCAAAACTCTGGATTATGATAGAGGGCTGTGAGACTTTGACCTGAGTGCAAAAATGGAGGCTCTAGACCCTTCCATAGCTGAGATATCAAAATTCTAAATTTCGACCCGAAAAAAAACGACAGTGTTACCCCTTTTGTTTTTTTTCATTTTCGGGCGAAAAATTAAGTTTCTCCAATCTTCTCAAAACTCTGGATTATGATAGAGGGCTGTGAGACGTTGACCTGAGAGCAAAAATGGAGGCTCTAGACCCTTCCAGAGCTGAGATATCAACATTCAAAATTTCGACCAGAAAAAAAAAACGACAGTGTTACCCCTTTCGTTTTTTTTCATTTTCGGGCGAAAAATTAAGTTTCTCCAATCTTCTCAAAACTCTGGATTATGATAGAGGGCTGTGAGACATTGAACTGAGTGCAAAAATGGAGGCTCTAGACACTTCCAGAGCTGAGATATCAAAATTCAAAATTTCAACCAAAAAAAAAACCGACAGTGTTACCCCTTTCGTTTTTTTTTCATTTTCGGGCGAAAAATTAACTTTCTCCAATCTTCTCAAAACTCTGGATTATGATAGAGGGCTGTGAGACTTTGACCTGAGTGCAAAAATGGAGGCTCTAGACCCTTCCAGAGCTGAGATATCAAAATTCAAAATTTCGACCAAAAAAAAAACGACAGTGTTACCCCTTTCGTTTTTTTTCATTTTCGGGCGAAAAATTAAGTTTCTCCAATCTTCTCAAAACTCTGAATTATGATAGAGGGTTGTGAGACTTTGACCTGAGTGCAAAAATGGAGGCTCTAGACCCTTCCAGAGCTGAGATATCAAAATTCAAAATTTCGACCAAAAAAAAAAACGACAGTGTTACCCCTTTTGTTTTTTTTCATTTTCGGGCGAAAAATTAAGTTTCTCCAATCTTCTCAAAACTCTGGATTATGATAGAGGGCTGTGAGACTTTGACCTGAGAGCAAAAATGGAGGCTCTAGACCCTTCCAGAGCTGAGATATTAAAATTCAAAAATTCGACCCGAAAAAAAAACGACAGTGTTACCCCTTTCGTTTTTTTTCATTTTCGGGCGAAAAATTAAGTTTCTCCAATCTTCTCAAAACTCTGGATTATGATAGAGGGCTGTGAGACATTGAACTGAGTGCAAAAATGGAGGCTCTAGACCCTTCCAGAGCTGAGATATCAAAATTCAAAATTTCGACCAAAAAAAAAACGACAGTGTTACCCCTTTCGTTTTTTTTCATTTTTGGGCGAAAAATTAAGTTTCTCCAATCTTCTCAAAACTCTGGATTATGATAGAGGGCTGTGAGACTTTGACCTGAGTGCAAAAATGGAGGCTCTAGACCCTTCCAGAGCTGAGATATCAATATTCAAAATTTCGACCAAAAAAAAAAACGACAGTGTTACCCCTTTCGTTTTTTTTCATTTTCGGGCGAAAAATTAACTTTCTCCAATCTTCTCAAAACTCTGGATTATGATAGAGGGCTGTGAGACTTTGACCTGAGTGCAAAAATTGAGGCTCTAGACCCTTCCAGAGCTGAGATATCAAAATTCAAAATTTCGACCAAAAAAAAAAACGACAGTGTTACCCCTTTCGTTTTTTTTCATTTTCGGGCGAAAAATTAACTTTCTCCAATCTTCTCAAAACTCTGGATTATGATAGAGGGCTGTGAGACTTTGACCTGAGTGCAAAAATGGAGGCTCTAGACCCTTCCAGAGCTGAGATATCAAAATTCAAAATTTCGACCAAAAAAAAAAACCACAGTGTTACCCCTTTCGTTTTTTTTCATTTTCGGGCGAAAAATTAAGTTTCTCCAATCTTCTCAAAACTCTGGATTATGATAGAGGGCTGTGAGACTTTGACCTGAGAGCAAAAATGGAGGCTCTAGACCCTTCCAGAGCTGAGATATTAAAATTCAAAAATTCGACCCGAAAAAAAAACGACAGTGTTACCCCTTTCGTTTTTTTTTCATTTTCGGGCGAAAAATTAAGTTTCTCCAATCTTCTCAAAACTCTGGATTATGATAGAGGGCTGTGAGACATTGAACTGAGTGCAAAAATGGAGGCTCTAGACCCTTCCAGAGCTGAGATATCAAAATTCAAAATTTCGACCAAAAAAAAAAACGACAGTGTTACCCCTTTCGTTTTTTTTCATTTTTGGGCGAAAAATTAAGTTTCTCCAATCTTCTCAAAACTCTGGATTATGATAGAGGGCTGTGAGACTTTGACCTGAGTGCAAAAATGGAGGCTCTAGACCCTTCCAGAGCTGAGATATCAATATT
Source organism: Pimephales promelas (assembly GCF_988280905.1). Lineage (NCBI taxonomy): Eukaryota > Metazoa > Chordata > Actinopteri > Cypriniformes > Leuciscidae > Pimephales > Pimephales promelas. Next base: position 24,382,075 of record NC_142782.1, read on the forward strand.
CAAAATTTCGACCAAAAAAAAAAACGACAGTGTTACCCCTTTCGTTTTTTTTCATTTTCGGGCGAAAAATTAACTTTCTCCAATCTTCTCAAAACTCTGGATTATGATAGAGGGCTGTGAGACTTTGACCTGAGTGCAAAAATGGAGGCTCTAGACCCTTCCAGAGCTGAGATATCAAAATTCAAAATTTCGACCAAAAAAAAAAAAACGACAGTGTTACCCCTTTCGTTTTTTTTCATTTTCGGGCGAAAAATTAACTTTCTCCAATCTTCTCAAAACTCTGGATTATGATAGAGGGCTGTGAGACTTTGACCTGAGTGCAAAAATGGAGGCTCTAGACCCTTCCAGAGCTGAGATATCAAAATTCAAAATTTCGACCAAAAAAAAAAACCACAGTGTTACCCCTTTCGTTTTTTTTCATTTTCGGGCGAAAAATTAAGTTTCTCCAATCTTCTCAAAACCCTGAATTATGATAGAGGGTTGTGAGACTTTGACCTGAGTGCAAAAATGGAGGCTCTAGACCCTTCCAGAGCTGAGATATCAAAATTCAAAATTTCGACCAAAAAAAAAAACGACAGTGTTACCCCTTTCGTTTTTTTTCATTTTCGGGCGAAAAATTAACTTTCTCCAATCTTCTCAAAACTCTGGATTATGATAGAGGGCTGTGAGACTTTGACCTGAGTGCAAAAATGGAGGCTCTAGACCCTTCCAGAGCTGAGATATCAAAATTCAAAATTTCGACCAAAAAAAAAAACCACAGTGTTACCCCTTTCGTTTTTTTTTTCATTTTCGGGCGAAAAATTAACTTTCTCCAATCTTCTCAAAACTCTGGATTATGATAGAGGGCTGTGAGACTTTGACCTGAGTGCAAAAATGGAGGCTCTAGACCCTTCCAGAGCTGAGATATCAATATTAAAATTTCGACCAAAAAAAAAACCACAGTGTTACCCCTTTCGTTTTTTTTCATTTTCGGGCGAAAAATTAACTTTCTCCAATCTTCTCAAAACTCTGGATTATGATAGAGGGCTGTGAGACTTTGACCTGAGTGCAAAAATGGAGGCTCTAGACCCTTCCATAGCTGAGATATCAAAATTCTAAATTTCGACCCGAAAAAAAAACGACAGTGTTACCCCTTTTGTTTTTTTTCATTTTCGGGCGAAAAATTAAGTTTCTCCAATCTTCTCAAAACTCTGGATTATGATAGAGGGCTGTGAGACGTTGACCTGAGAGCAAAAATGGAGGCTCTAGACCCTTCCAGAGCTGAGATATCAAAATTCAAAAATTTGACCCGAAAAAAAAACGACAGTGTTACCCCTTTCGTTTTTTTTCATTTTCGGGCGAAAAATTTACTTTCTCCAATCTTCTCAAAACTCTGGATTATGATAGAGGGCTGTGAGACATTGAACTGAGTGCAAAAATGGAGGCTCTAGACCCTTCCAGAGCTGAGATATCAAAATTCAAAAATTTGACCCGAAAAAAAAACGACAGTGTTACCCCTTTCGTTTTTTTTCATTTTCGGGCGAAAAATTTACTTTCTCCAATCTTCTCAAAACTCTGGATTATGATAGAGGGCTGTGAAACTTTGACCTGAGTGCAAAAATGGAGGCTCTAGACCCTTCCAGAGCTGAGATATCAACATTCAAAATTTCGACCAGAAAAAAAAAACGACAGTGTTACCCCTTTCGTTTTTTTTCATTTTCGGGCGAAAAATTAAGTTTCTCCAATCTTCTTAAAACTCTGGATTATGATAGAGGGCTGTGAGACATTGAACTGAGTGCAAAAATGGAGGCTCTAGACCCTTCCAGAGCTGAGATATCAAAATTCAAAATTTCGCCCAAAAAAAAAACCGACAGTGTTACCCCTTTCGTTTTTTTTCATTTTCGGGCGAAAAATTAACTTTCTCCAATCTTCTCAAAACTCTGGATTATGATAGAGGGCTGTGAGACTTTGACCTGAGTGCAAAAATGGAGGCTCTAGACCCTTCCAGAGCTGAGATATCAAAATTCAAAATTTCGACCAAAAAAAAAAACGACAGTGTTACCCCTTTCGTTTTTTTTCATTTTCGGGCGAAAAATTAAGTTTCTCCAATCTTCTCAAAACTCTGAATTATGATAGAGGGTTGTGAGACTTTGACCTGAGTGCAAAAATGGAGGCTCTAGACCCTTCCAGAGCTGAGATATCAAAATTCAAAATTTCGACCAAAAAAAAAAACGACAGTGTTACCCCTTTTGTTTTTTTTCATTTTCGGGCGAAAAATTAAGTTTCTCCAATCTTCTCAAAACTCTGGATTATGATAGAGGGCTGTGAGACTTTGACCTGAGAGCAAAAATGGAGGCTCTAGACCCTTCCAGAGCTGAGATATTAAAATTCAAAAATTCGACCCGAAAAAAAAACGACAGTGTTACCCCTTTCGTTTTTTTTCATTTTCGGGCGAAAAATTAAGTTTCTCCAATCTTCTCAAAACTCTGGATTATGATAGAGGGCTGTGAGACTTTGACCTGAGTGCAAAAATGGAGGCTCTAGACCCTTCCAGAGCTGAGATATCAATATTCAAAATTTCGACCAAAAAAAAAAACGACAGTGTTACCCCTTTCGTTTTTTTTCATTTTCGGGCGAAAAATTAACTTTCTCCAATCTTCTCAAAACTCTGGATTATGATAGAGGGCTGTGAGACTTTGACCTGAGTGCAAAAATGGAGGCTCTAGACCCTTCCAGAGCTGAGATATCAAAATTCAAAATTTCGACCAAAAAAAAAAACGACAGTGTTACCCCTTTCGTTTTTTTTCATTTTCGGGCGAAAAATTAACTTTCTCCAATCTTCTCAAAACTCTGGATTATGATAGAGGGCTGTGAGACTTTGACCTGAGTGCAAAAATGGAGGCTCTAGACCCTTCCAGAGCTGAGATATCAAAATTCAAAATTTCGACCAAAAAAAAAAAACCACAGTGTTACCCCTTTCGTTTTTTTTCATTTTCGGGCGAAAAATTAAGTTTCTCCAATCTTCTCAAAACCCTGAATTATGATAGAGGGTTGTGAGACTTTGACCTGAGTGCAAAAATGGAGGCTCTAGACCCTTCCAGAGCTGAGATATCAAAATTCTAAATTTCGACCCGAAAAAAAAACGACAGTGTTACCCCTTTTGTTTTTTTTCATTTTCGGGCGAAAAATTAAGTTTCTCCAATCTTCTCAAAACTCTGGATTATGATAGAGGGTTGTGAGACTTTGACCTGAGTGCAAAAATGGAGGCTCTAGACCCTTCCAGAGCTGAGATATCAAAATTCAAAAATTCGACCCGAAAAAAAAACGACAGTGTTACCCCTTTCGTTTTTTTTCATTTTCGGGCGAAAAATTAACTTTCTCCAATCTTCTCAAAACTCTGGATTATGATAGAGGGCTGTGAGACTTTGACCTGAGTGCAAAAATGGAGGCTCTAGACCCTTCCAGAGCTGAGATATCAATATTAAAAATTTCGACCAAAAAAAAAACGACAGTGTTACCCCTTTCGTTTTTTTTCATTTTCGGGCGAAAAATTAACTTTCTCCAATCTTCTCAAAACTCTGGATTATGATAGAGGGCTGTGAGACTTTGACCTGAGTGCAAAAATGGAGGCTCTAGACCCTTCCAGAGCTGAGATATCAAAATTCAAAATTTCGACCAAAAAAAAAAACCACAGTGTTACCCCTTTCGTTTTTTTTCATTTTCGGGCGAAAAATTAAGTTTCTCCAATCTTCTCAAAACCCTGAATTATGATAGAGGGTTGTGAGACTTTGACCTGAGTGCAAAAATGGAGGCTCTAGACCCTTCCAGAGCTGAGATATCAAAATTCAAAATTTCGACCAAAAAAAAAAAACGACAGTGTTACCCCTTTCGTTTTTTTTCATTTTCGGGCGAAAAATTAACTTTCTCCAATCTTCTCAAAACTCTGAATTATGATAGAGGGCTGTGAGACTTTGACCTGAGTGCAAAAATGGAGGCTCTAGACCCTTCCATAGCTGAGATATCAAAATTCTAAATTTCGACCCGAAAAAAAAACGACAGTGTTACCCCTTTTGTTTTTTTTCATTTTCGGGCGAAAAATTAACTTTCTCCAATCTTCTCAAAACTCTGGATTATGATAGAGGGTTGTGAGACTTTGACCTGAGTGCAAAAATGGAGGCTCTAGACCCTTCCAGAGCTGAGATATCAAAATTCAAAAATTCGACCCGAAAAAAAAACGACAGTGTTACCCCTTTCATTTTTTTTCATTTTCGGGCGAAAAATTAACTTTCTCCAATCTTCTCAAAACTCTGGATTATGATAGAGGGCTGTGAGACTTTGACCTGAGTGCAAAAATGGAGGCTCTAGACCCTTCCAGAGCTGAGATATCAACATTCAAAATTTCGACCAGAAAAAAAAAACGACAGTGTTACCCCTTTCGTTTTTTTTTCATTTTCGGGCGAAAAATTAAGTTTCTCCAATCTTCTCAAAACTCTGGATTGTGATAGAGGGCTGTGAGACATTGAACTGAGTGCAAAAATGGGGGCTCTAGACCCTTCCAGAGCTGAGATATCAAAATTCAAAATTTCGACCAAAAAAAAAAACGACAGTGTTACCCCTTTCGTTTTTTTTCATTTTTGGGCGAAAAATTAAGTTTCTCCAATCTTCTCAAAACTCTGGATTATGATAGAGGGCTGTGAGACTTTGACCTGAGTGCAAAAATGGAGGCTCTAGACCCTTCCAGAGCTGAGATATCAATATTCAAAATTTCGACCAAAAAAAAAAACGACAGTGTTACCCCTTTCGTTTTTTTTTTCATTTTCGGGCGAAAAATTAACTTTCTCCAATCTTCTCAAAACTCTGGATTATGATAGAGGGCTGTGAGACTTTGACCTGAGTGCAAAAATGGAGGCTCTAGACCCTTCCAGAGCTGAGATATCAAAATTCAAAATTTCGACCAAAAAAAAAAAACGACAGTGTTACCCCTTTCGTTTTTTTTCATTTTTGGGCGAAAAATTAAGTTTCTCCAATCTTCTCAAAACCCTGAATTATGATAGAGGGTTGTGAGACTTTGACCTGAGTGCAAAAATGGAGGCTCTAGACCCTTCCAGAGCTGAGATATCAAAATTCAAAATTTCGACCAAAAAAAAAAAACGACAGTGTTACCCCTTTCGTTTTTTTTCATTTTCGGGCGAAAAATTAACTTTCTCCAATCTTCTCAAAACTCTGAATTATGATAGAGGGCTGTGAGACTTTGACCTGAGTGCAAAAATGGAGGCTCTAGACCCTTCCATAGCTGAGATATCAAAATTCTAAATTTCGACCCGAAAAAAAAACGACAGTGTTACCCCTTTTGTTTTTTTTCATTTTCGGGCGAAAAATTAAGTTTCTCCAATCTTCTCAAAACTCTGGATTATGATAGAGGGCTGTGAGACTTTGACCTGAGAGCAAAAATGGAGGCTCTAGACCCTTCCAGAGCTGAGATATCAAAATTCAAAAATTTGACCCGAAAAAAAAAACGACAGTGTTACCCCTTTCGTTTTTTTTCATTTTCGGGCGAAAAATTAACTTTCTCCAATCTTCTCAAAACTCTGAATTATGATAGAGGGCTGTGAGACTTTGACCTGAGTGCAAAAATGGAGGCTCTAGACCCTTCCATAGCTGAGATATCAAAATTCTAAATTTCGACCCGAAAAAAAAACGACAGTGTTACCCCTTTTGTTTTTTTTCATTTTCGGGCGAAAAATTAAGTTTCTCCAATCTTCTCAAAACTCTGGATTATGATAGAGGGCTGTGAGACTTTGACCTGAGAGCAAAAATGGAGGCTCTAGACCCTTCCAGAGCTGAGATATCAAAATTCAAAAATTCGACCCGAAAAAAAAACGACAGTGTTACCCCTTTCGTTTTTTTTTCATTTTCGGGCGAAAAATTAACTTTCTCCAATCTTCTCAAAACTCTGGATTATGATAGAGGGCTGTGAAACTTTGACCTGAGTGCAAAAATGGAGGCTCTAGACCCTTCCAGAGCTGAGATATCAACATTCAAAATTTCGACCAGAAAAAAAAAACGACAGTGTTACCCCTTTCGTTTTTTTTCATTTTCGGGCGAAAAATTAAGTTTCTCCAATCTTCTCAAAACTCTGGATTATGATAGAGGGCTGTGAGACGTTGACCTGAGAGCAAAAATGGAGGCTCTAGACCCTTCCAGAGCTGAGATATCAAAATTCAAAAATTTGACCCGAAAAAAAAACGACAGTGTTACCCCTTTCGTTTTTTTTCATTTTCGGGCGAAAAATTTACTTTCTCCAATCTTCTCAAAACTCTGGATTATGATAGAGGGCTGTGAAACTTTGACCTGAGTGCAAAAATGGAGGCTCTAGACCCTTCCAGAGCTGAGATATCAACATTCAAAATTTCGACCAGAAAAAAAAAACGACAGTGTTACCCCTTTCGTTTTTTTTCATTTTCGGGCGAAAAATTAACTTTCTCCAATCTTCTCAAAACTCTGGATTATGATAGAGGGCTGTGAGACTTTGACCTGAGTGCAAAAATGGAGGCTCTAGACCCTTCCATAGCTGAGATATCAAAATTCTAAATTTCGACCCGAAAAAAAAACGACAGTGTTACCCCTTTTGTTTTTTTTCATTTTCGGGCGAAAAATTAAGTTTCTCCAATCTTCTCAAAACTCTGGATTATGATAGAGGGCTGTGAGACGTTGACCTGAGAGCAAAAATGGAGGCTCTAGACCCTTCCAGAGCTGAGATATCAACATTCAAAATTTCGACCAGAAAAAAAAAACGACAGTGTTACCCCTTTCGTTTTTTTTCATTTTCGGGCGAAAAATTAAGTTTCTCCAATCTTCTCAAAACTCTGGATTATGATAGAGGGCTGTGAGACATTGAACTGAGTGCAAAAATGGAGGCTCTAGACACTTCCAGAGCTGAGATATCAAAATTCAAAATTTCGACCAAAAAAAAAACCGACAGTGTTACCCCTTTCGTTTTTTTTCATTTTCGGGCGAAAAATTAACTTTCTCCAATCTTCTCAAAACTCTGGATTATGATAGAGGGCTGTGAGACTTTGACCTGAGTGCAAAAATGGAGGCTCTAGACCCTTCCAGAGCTGAGATATCAAAATTCAAAATTTCGACCAAAAAAAAAAACGACAGTGTTACCCCTTTCGTTTTTTTTCATTTTCGGGCGAAAAATTAAGTTTCTCCAATCTTCTCAAAACTCTGAATTATGATAGAGGGTTGTGAGACTTTGACCTGAGTGCAAAAATGGAGGCTCTAGACCCTTCCAGAGCTGAGATATCAAAATTCAAAATTTCGACCAAAAAAAAAAACGACAGTGTTACCCCTTTTGTTTTTTTTCATTTTCGGGCGAAAAATTAAGTTTCTCCAATCTTCTCAAAACTCTGGATTATGATAGAGGGCTGTGAGACTTTGACCTGAGAGCAAAAATGGAGGCTCTAGACCCTTCCAGAGCTGAGATATTAAAATTCAAAAATTCGACCCGAAAAAAAAACGACAGTGTTACCCCTTTCGTTTTTTTTCATTTTCGGGCGAAAAATTAAGTTTCTCCAATCTTCTCAAAACTCTGGATTATGATAGAGGGCTGTGAGACATTGAACTGAGTGCAAAAATGGAGGCTCTAGACCCTTCCAGAGCTGAGATATCAAAATTCAAAATTTCGACCAAAAAAAAAAACGACAGTGTTACCCCTTTCGTTTTTTTTCATTTTTGGGCGAAAAATTAAGTTTCTCCAATCTTCTCAAAACTCTGGATTATGATAGAGGGCTGTGAGACTTTGACCTGAGTGCAAAAATGGAGGCTCTAGACCCTTCCAGAGCTGAGATATCAATATTCAAAATTTCGACCAAAAAAAAAAACGACAGTGTTACCCCTTTCGTTTTTTTTCATTTTCGGGCGAAAAATTAACTTTCTCCAATCTTCTCAAAACTCTGGATTATGATAGAGGGCTGTGAGACTTTGACCTGAGTGCAAAAATGGAGGCTCTAGACCCTTCCAGAGCTGAGATATCAAAATTCAAAATTTCGACCAAAAAAAAAAACGACAGTGTTACCCCTTTCGTTTTTTTTCATTTTCGGGCGAAAAATTAACTTTCTCCAATCTTCTCAAAACTCTGGATTATGATAGAGGGCTGTGAGACTTTGACCTGAGTGCAAAAATGGAGGCTCTAGACCCTTCCAGAGCTGAGATATCAAAATTCAAAATTTCGACCAAAAAAAAAAACCACAGTGTTACCCCTTTCGTTTTTTTTCATTTTCGGGCGAAAAATTAAGTTTCTCCAATCTTCTCAAAACCCTGAATTATGATAGAGGGTTGTGAGACTTTGACCTGAGTGCAATAATGGAGGCTCTAGACCCTTCCAGAGCTGAGATATCAAAATTCAAAATTTCGACCAAAAAAAAAAAACGACAGTGTTACCCCTTTCGTTTTTTTTCATTTTCGGGCGAAAAATTAACTTTCTCCAATCTTCTCAAAACTCTGGATTATGATAGAGGGCTGTGAGACTTTGACCTGAGTGCAAAAATGGAGGCTCTAGACCCTTCCAGAGCTGAGATATCAAAATTCAAAATTTCGACCAAAAAAAAAAACCACAGTGTTACCCCTTTCGTTTTTTTTTCATTTTCGGGCGAAAAATTACCTTTCTCCAATCTTCTCAAAACTCTGGATTATGATAGAGGGCTGTGAGACTTTGACCTGAGTGCAAAAATGGAGGCTCTAGACCCTTCCAGAGCTGAGATATCAATATTAAAATTTCGACCAAAAAAAAAACCACAGTGTTACCCCTTTCGTTTTTTTTCATTTTCGGGCGAAAAATTAACTTTCTCCAATCTTCTCAAAACTCTGGATTATGATAGAGGGCTGTGAGACTTTGACCTGAGTGCAAAAATGGAGGCTCTAGACCCTTCCATAGCTGAGATATCAAAATTCTAAATTTCGACCCGAAAAAAAAACGACAGTGTTACCCCTTTTGTTTTTTTTCATTTTCGGGCGAAAAATTAAGTTTCTCCAATCTTCTCAAAACTCTGGATTATGATAGAGGGCTGTGAGACGTTGACCTGAGAGCAAAAATGGAGGCTCTAGACCCTTCCAGAGCTGAGATATCAAAATTCAAAAATTTGACCCGAAAAAAAAAACGACAGTGTTACCCCTTTCGTTTTTTTTCATTTTCGGGCGAAAAATTTACTTTCTCCAATCTTCTCAAAACTCTGGATTATGATAGAGGGCTGTGAAACTTTGACCTGAGTGCAAAAATGGAGGCTCTAGACCCTTCCAGAGCTGAGATATCAACATTCAAAATTTCGACCAGAAAAAAAAAACGACAGTGTTACCCCTTTCGTTTTTTTTCATTTTCGGGCGAAAAATTAAGTTTCTCCAATCTTCTCAAAACTCTGGATTATGATAGAGGGCTGTGAGACATTGAACTGAGTGCAAAAATGGAGGCTCTAGACCCTTCCAGAGCTGAGATATCAAAATTCAAAATTTCGACCAAAAAAAAAACCGACAGTGTTACCCCTTTCGTTTTTTTTCATTTTCGGGCGAAAAATTAACTTTCTCCAATCTTCTCAAAACTCTGGATTATGATAGAGGGCTGTGAGACTTTGACCTGAGTGCAAAAATGGAGGCTCTAGACCCTTCCAGAGCTGAGATATCAAAATTCAAAATTTCGACCAAAAAAAAAAACGACAGTGTTACCCCTTTCGTTTTTTTTCATTTTCGGGCGAAAAATTAAGTTTCTCCAATCTTCTCAAAACTCTGAATTATGATAGAGGGTTGTGAGACTTTGACCTGAGTGCAAAAATGGAGGCTCTAGACCCTTCCAGAGCTGAGATATCAAAATTCAAAAATTTGACCCGAAAAAAAAACGACAGTGTTACCCCTTTCGTTTTTTTTCATTTTCGGGCGAAAAATTTACTTTCTCCAATCTTCTCAAAACTCTGGATTATGATAGAGGGCTGTGAAACTTTGACCTGAGTGCAAAAATGGAGGCTCTAGACCCTTCCAGAGCTGAGATATCAAAATTCAAAATTTCGAACAAAAAAAAAACCGACAGTGTTACCCCTTTCGTTTTTTTTCATTTTCGGGCGAAAAATTAACTTTCTCCAATCTTCTCAAAACTCTGGATTATGATAGAGGGCTGTGAGACTTTGACCTGAGTGCAAAAATGGAGGCTCTAGACCCTTCCAGAGCTGAGATATCAAAATTCAAAATTTCGACCAAAAAAAAAAACGACAGTGTTACCCCTTTCGTTTTTTTTCATTTTCGGGCGAAAAATTAAGTTTCTCCAATCTTCTCAAAACTCTGAATTATGATAGAGGGTTGTGAGACTTTGACCTGAGTGCAAAAATGGAGGCTCTAGACCCTTCCAGAGCTGAGATATCAAAATTCAAAATTTCGACCAAAAAAAAAAACGACAGTGTTACCCCTTTTGTTTTTTTTCATTTTCGGGCGAAAAATTAAGTTTCTCCAATCTTCTCAAAACTCTGGATTATGATAGAGGGCTGTGAGACTTTGACCTGAGAGCAAAAATGGAGGCTCTAGACCCTTCCAGAGCTGAGATATTAAAATTCAAAAATTCGACCCGAAAAAAAAACGACAGTGTTACCCCTTTCGTTTTTTTTTCATTTTCGGGCGAAAAATTAAGTTTCTCCAATCTTCTCAAAACTCTGGATTATGATAGAGGGCTGTGAGACATTGAACTGAGTGCAAAAATGGAGGCTCTAGACCCTTCCAGAGCTGAGATATCAAAATTCAAAATTTCGACCAAAAAAAAAACGACAGTGTTACCCCTTTCGTTTTTTTTCATTTTTGGGCGAAAAATTAAGTTTCTCCAATCTTCTCAAAACTCTGGATTATGATAGAGGGCTGTGAGACTTTGACCTGAGTGCAAAAATGGAGGCTCTAGACCCTTCCAGAGCTGAGATATCAAAATTCAAAATTTCGACCAAAAAAAAAAACGACAGTGTTACCCCTTTCGTTTTTTTTCATTTTCGGGCGAAAAATTAACTTTCTCCAATCTTCTCAAAACTCTGGATTATGATAGAGGGCTGTGAGACTTTGACCTGAGTGCAAAAATGGAGGCTCTAGACCCTTCCAGAGCTGAGATATCAAAATTCAAAATTTCGACCAAAAAAAAAAACCACAGTGTTACCCCTTTCGTTTTTTTTCATTTTCGGGCGAAAAATTAAGTTTCTCCAATCTTCTCAAAACCCTGAATTATGATAGAGGGTTGTGAGACTTTGACCTGAGTGCAAAAATGGAGGCTCTAGACCCTTCCAGAGCTGAGATATCAAAATTCAAAATTTCGACCAAAAAAAAAAAACGACAGTGTTACCCCTTTCGTTTTTTTTCATTTTCGGGCGAAAAATTAACTTTCTCCAATCTTCTCAAAACTCTGGATTATGATAGAGGGCTGTGAGACTTTGACCTGAGTGCAAAAATGGAGGCTCTAGACCCTTCCAGAGCTGAGATATCAATATTAAAATTTCGACCAAAAAAAAAAACCACAGTGTTACCCCTTTCGTTTTTTTTTCATTTTCGGGCGAAAAATTAACTTTCTCCAATCTTCTCAAAACTCTGGATTATGATAGAGGGCTGTGAGACTTTGACCTGAGTGCAAAAATGGAGGCTCTAGACCCTTCCAGAGCTGAGATATCAAAATTCAAAATTTCGACCAAAAAAAAAAACGACAGTGTTACCCCTTTCGTTTTTTTTCATTTTTGGGCGAAAAATTAAGTTTCTCCAATCTTCTCAAAACTCTGGATTATGATAGAGGGCTGTGAGACTTTGACCTGAGTGCAAAAATGGAGGCTCTAGACCCTTCCAGAGCTGAGATATCAAAATTCAAAATTTCGACCAAAAAAAAAAACGACAGTGTTACCCCTTTCGTTTTTTTTCATTTTCGGGCGAAAAATTAACTTTCTCCAATCTTCTCAAAACTCTGGATTATGATAGAGGGCTGTGAGACTTTGACCTGAGTGCAAAAATGGAGGCTCTAGACCCTTCCAGAGCTGAGATATCAAAATTCAAAATTTCGACCAAAAAAAAAAACCACAGTGTTACCCCTTTCGTTTTTTTTCATTTTCGGGCGAAAAATTAAGTTTCTCCAATCTTCTCAAAACCCTGAATTATGATAGAGGGTTGTGAGACTTTGACCTGAGTGCAAAAATGGAGGCTCTAGACCCTTCCAGAGCTGAGATATCAAAATTCAAAATTTCGACCAAAAAAAAAAAACGACAGTGTTACCCCTTTCGTTTTTTTTCATTTTCGGGCGAAAAATTAACTTTCTCCAATCTTCTCAAAACTCTGGATTATGATAGAGGGCTGTGAGACTTTGACCTGAGTGCAAAAATGGAGGCTCTAGACCCTTCCAGAGCTGAGATATCAAAATTCAAAATTTCGACCAAAAAAAAAAACCACAGTGTTACCCCTTTCGTTTTTTTTTCATTTTCGGGCGAAAAATTAACTTTCTCCAATCTTCTCAAAACTCTGGATTATGATAGAGGGCTGTGAGACTTTGACCTGAGTGCAAAAATGGAGGCTCTAGACCCTTCCAGAGCTGAGATATCAATATTAAAATTTCGACCAAAAAAAAAACCACAGTGTTACCCCTTTCGTTTTTTTTCATTTTCGGGCGAAAAATTAACTTTCTCCAATCTTCTCAAAACTCTGGATTATGATAGAGGGCTGTGAGACTTTGACCTGAGTGCAAAAATGGAGGCTCTAGACCCTTCCATAGCTGAGATATCAAAATTCTAAATTTCGACCCGAAAAAAAAACGACAGTGTTACCCCTTTTGTTTTTTTTCATTTTCGGGCGAAAAATTAAGTTTCTCCAATCTTCTCAAAACTCTGGATTATGATAGAGGGCTGTGAGACGTTGACCTGAGAGCAAAAATGGAGGCTCTAGACCCTTCCAGAGCTGAGATATCAAAATTCAAAAATTTGACCCGAAAAAAAAAACGACAGTGTTACCCCTTTCGTTTTTTTTCATTTTCGGGCGAAAAATTTACTTTCTCCAATCTTCTCAAAACTCTGGATTATGATAGAGGGCTGTGAGACATTGAACTGAGTGCAAAAATGGAGGCTCTAGACCCTTCCAGAGCTGAGATATCAAAATTCAAAAATTTGACCCGAAAAAAAAACGACAGTGTTACCCCTTTCGTTTTTTTTCATTTTCGGGCGAAAAATTTACTTTCTCCAATCTTCTCAAAACTCTGGATTATGATAGAGGGCTGTGAAACTTTGACCTGAGTGCAAAAATGGAGGCTCTAGACCCTTCCAGAGCTGAGATATCAACATTCAAAATTTCGACCAGAAAAAAAAAACGACAGTGTTACCCCTTTCGTTTTTTTTCATTTTCGGGCGAAAAATTAAGTTTCTCCAATCTTCTCAAAACTCTGGATTATGATAGAGGGCTGTGAGACATTGAACTGAGTGCAAAAATGGAGGCTCTAGACCCTTCCAGAGCTGAGATATCAAAATTCAAAATTTCGACCAAAAAAAAAACCGACAGTGTTACCCCTTTCGTTTTTTTTCCTTTTCGGGCGAAAAATTAACTTTCTCCAATCTTCTCAAAACTCTGGATTATGATAGAGGGCTGTGAGACTTTGACCTGAGTGCAAAAATGGAGGCTCTAGACCCTTCCAGAGCTGAGATATCAAAATTCAAAATTTCGACCAAAAAAAAAAACGACAGTGTTACCCCTTTCGTTTTTTTTCATTTTCGGGCGAAAAATTAAGTTTCTCCAATCTTCTCAAAACTCTGAATTATGATAGAGGGTTGTGAGACTTTGACCTGAGTGCAAAAATGGAGGCTCTAGACCCTTCCAGAGCTGAGATATCAAAATTCAAAATTTCGACCAAAAAAAAAAACGACAGTGTTACCCCTTTTGTTTTTTTTCATTTTCGGGCGAAAAATTAAGTTTCTCCAATCTTCTCAAAACTCTGGATTATGATAGAGGGCTGTGAGACTTTGACCTGAGAGCAAAAATGGAGGCTCTAGACCCTTCCAGAGCTGAGATATTAAAATTCAAAAATTCGACCCGAAAAAAAAACGACAGTGTTACCCCTTTCGTTTTTTTTCATTTTCGGGCGAAAAATTAAGTTTCTCCAATCTTCTCAAAACTCTGGATTATGATAGAGGGCTGTGAGACTTTGACCTGAGTGCAAAAATGGAGGCTCTAGACCCTTCCAGAGCTGAGATATCAATATTCAAAATTTCGACCAAAAAAAAAAACGACAGTGTTACCCCTTTCGTTTTTTTTCATTTTCGGGCGAAAAATTAACTTTCTCCAATCTTCTCAAAACTCTGGATTATGATAGAGGGCTGTGAGACTTTGACCTGAGTGCAAAAATGGAGGCTCTAGACCCTTCCAGAGCTGAGATATCAAAATTCAAAATTTCGACCAAAAAAAAAACGACAGTGTTACCCCTTTCGTTTTTTTTCATTTTCGGGCGAAAAATTAACTTTCTCCAATCTTCTCAAAACTCTGGATTATGATAGAGGGCTGTGAGACTTTGACCTGAGTGCAAAAATGGAGGCTCTAGACCCTTCCAGAGCTGAGATATCAAAATTCAAAATTTCGACCAAAAAAAAAAAACCACAGTGTTACCCCTTTCGTTTTTTTTCATTTTCGGGCGAAAAATTAAGTTTCTCCAATCTTCTCAAAACCCTGAATTATGATAGAGGGTTGTGAGACTTTGACCTGAGTGCAAAAATGGAGGCTCTAGACCCTTCCAGAGCTGAGATATCAAAATTCTAAATTTCGACCCGAAAAAAAAACGACAGTGTTACCCCTTTCGTTTTTTTTCATTTTCGGGCGAAAAATTAACTTTCTCCAATCTTCTCAAAACTCTGGATTATGATAGAGGGTTGTGAGACTTTGACCTGAGTGCAAAAATGGAGGCTCTAGACCCTTCCAGAGCTGAGATATCAAAATTCAAAAATTCGACCCGAAAAAAAAACGACAGTGTTACCCCTTTCGTTTTTTTTCATTTTCGGGCGAAAAATTAACTTTCTCCAATCTTCTCAAAACTCTGGATTATGATAGAGGGCTGTGAGACTTTGACCTGAGTGCAAAAATGGAGGCTCTAGACCCTTCCAGAGCTGAGATATCAAAATTCAAAATTTTGACCAAAAAAAAAAAACGACAGTGTTACCCCTTTCGTTTTTTTTCATTTTCGGGCGAAAAATTAACTTTCTCCAATCTTCTCAAAACTCTGGATTATGATAGAGGGCTGTGAGACTTTGACCTGAGTGCAAAAATGGAGGCTCTAGACCCTTCCAGAGCTGAGATATCAAAATTCAAAATTTCGACCAAAAAAAAAAACCACAGTGTTACCCCTTTCGTTTTTTTTCATTTTCGGGCGAAAAATTAAGTTTCTCCAATCTTCTCAAAACCCTGAATTATGATAGAGGGTTGTGAGACTTTGACCTGAGTGCAAAAATGGAGGCTCTAGACCCTTCCAGAGCTGAGATATCAAAATTCAAAATTTCGACCAAAAAAAAAAAACGACAGTGTTACCCCTTTCGTTTTTTTTCATTTTCGGGCGAAAAATTAACTTTCTCCAATCTTCTCAAAACTCTGAATTATGATAGAGGGCTGTGAGACTTTGACCTGAGTGCAAAAATGGAGGCTCTAGACCCTTCCATAGCTGAGATATCAAAATTCTAAATTTCGACCCGAAAAAAAAACGACAGTGTTACCCCTTTTGTTTTTTTTCATTTTCGGGCGAAAAATTAACTTTCTCCAATCTTCTCAAAACTCTGGATTATGATAGAGGGTTGTGAGACTTTGACCTGAGTGCAAAAATGGAGGCTCTAGACCCTTCCAGAGCTGAGATATCAAAATTCAAAAATTCGACCCGAAAAAAAAACGACAGTGTTACCCCTTTCATTTTTTTTCATTTTCGGGCGAAAAATTAACTTTCTCCAATCTTCTCAAAACTCTGGATTATGATAGAGGGCTGTGAGACTTTGACCTGAGTGCAAAAATGGAGGCTCTAGACCCTTCCAGAGCTGAGATATCAACATTCAAAATTTCGACCAGAAAAAAAAAACGACAGTGTTACCCCTTTCGTTTTTTTTTCATTTTCGGGCGAAAAATTAAGTTTCTCCAATCTTCTCAAAACTCTGGATTGTGATAGAGGGCTGTGAGACATTGAACTGAGTGCAAAAATGGGGGCTCTAGACCCTTCCAGAGCTGAGATATCAAAATTCAAAATTTCGACCAAAAAAAAAAACGACAGTGTTACCCCTTTCGTTTTTTTTCATTTTTGGGCGAAAAATTAAGTTTCTCCAATCTTCTCAAAACTCTGGATTATGATAGAGGGCTGTGAGACTTTGACCTGAGTGCAAAAATGGAGGCTCTAGACCCTTCCAGAGCTGAGATATCAATATTCAAAATTTCGACCAAAAAAAAAAACGACAGTGTTACCCCTTTCGTTTTTTTTTTCATTTTCGGGCGAAAAATTAACTTTCTCCAATCTTCTCAAAACTCTGGATTATGATAGAGGGCTGTGAGACTTTGACCTGAGTGCAAAAATGGAGGCTCTAGACCCTTCCAGAGCTGAGATATCAAAATTCAAAAATTTGACCCGAAAAAAAAACGACAGTGTTACCCCTTTCGTTTTTTTTCATTTTCGGGCGAAAAATTTACTTTCTCCAATCTTCTCAAAACTCTGGATTATGATAGAGGGCTGTGAAACTTTGACCTGAGTGCAAAAATGGAGGCTCTAGACCCTTCCAGAGCTGAGATATCAACATTCAAAATTTCGACCAGAAAAAAAAAACGACAGTGTTACCCCTTTCGTTTTTTTTCATTTTCGGGCGAAAAATTAAGTTTCTCCAATCTTCTCAAAACTCTGGATTATGATAGAGGGTTGTGAGACTTTGACCTGAGTGCAAAAATGGAGGCTCTAGACCCTTCCAGAGCTGAGATATCAAAATTCAAAAATTTGACCCGAAAAAAAAACGACAGTGTTACCCCTTTCGTTTTTTTTCATTTTCGGGCGAAAAATTTACTTTCTCCAATCTTCTCAAAACTCTGGATTATGATAGAGGGCTGTGAAACTTTGACCTGAGTGCAAAAATGGAGGCTCTAGACCCTTCCAGAGCTGAGATATCAACATTCAAAATTTCGACCAGAAAAAAAAAACGACAGTGTTACCCCTTTCGTTTTTTTTCATTTTCGGGCGAAAAATTAAGTTTCTCCAATCTTCTCAAAACTCTGGATTATGATAGAGGGCTGTGAGACATTGAACTGAGTGCAAAAATGGAGGCTCTAGACCCTTCCAGAGCTGAGATATCAAAATTCAAAATTTCGACCAAAAAAAAAACCGACAGTGTTACCCCTTTCGTTTTTTTTCATTTTCGGGCGAAAAATTAACTTTCTCCAATCTTCTCAAAACTCTGGATTATGATAGAGGGCTGTGAGACTTTGACCTGAGTGCAAAAATGGAGGCTCTAGACCCTTCCAGAGCTGAGATATCAAAATTCAAAATTTCGACCAAAAAAAAAAACGACAGTGTTACCCCTTTTGTTTTTTTTCATTTTCGGGCGAAAAATTAAGTTTCTCCAATCTTCTCAAAACTCTGGATTATGATAGAGGGCTGTGAGACTTTGACCTGAGAGCAAAAATGGAGGCTCTAGACCCTTCCAGAGCTGAGATATTAAAATTCAAAAATTCGACCCGAAAAAAAAACGACAGTGTTACCCCTTTCGTTTTTTTTCATTTTCGGGCGAAAAATTAAGTTTCTCCAATCTTCTCAAAACTCTGGATTATGATAGAGGGCTGTGAGACTTTGACCTGAGTGCAAAAATGGAGGCTCTAGACCCTTCCAGAGCTGAGATATCAATATTCAAAATTTCGACCAAAAAAAAAAACGACAGTGTTACCCCTTTCGTTTTTTTTCATTTTCGGGCGAAAAATTAACTTTCTCCAATCTTCTCAAAACTCTGGATTATGATAGAGGGCTGTGAGACTTTGACCTGAGTGCAAAAATGGAGGCTCTAGACCCTTCCAGAGCTGAGATATCAAAATTCAAAATTTCGACCAAAAAAAAAAACGACAGTGTTACCCCTTTCGTTTTTTTTCATTTTCGGGCGAAAAATTAACTTTCTCCAATCTTCTCAAAACTCTGGATTATGATAGAGGGCTGTGAGACTTTGACCTGAGTGCAAAAATGGAGGCTCTAGACCCTTCCAGAGCTGAGATATCAAAATTCAAAATTTCGACCAAAAAAAAAAAACCACAGTGTTACCCCTTTCGTTTTTTTTCATTTTCGGGCGAAAAATTAAGTTTCTCCAATCTTCTCAAAACCCTGAATTATGATAGAGGGTTGTGAGACTTTGACCTGAGTGCAAAAATGGAGGCTCTAGACCCTTCCAGAGCTGAGATATCAAAATTCTAAATTTCGACCCGAAAAAAAAACGACAGTGTTACCCCTTTTGTTTTTTTTCATTTTCGGGCGAAAAATTAAGTTTCTCCAATCTTCTCAAAACTCTGGATTATGATAGAGGGTTGTGAGACTTTGACCTGAGTGCAAAAATGGAGGCTCTAGACCCTTCCAGAGCTGAGATATCAAAATTCAAAAATTCGACCCGAAAAAAAAACGACAGTGTTACCCCTTTCGTTTTTTTTCATTTTCGGGCGAAAAATTAACTTTCTCCAATCTTCTCAAAACTCTGGATTATGATAGAGGGCTGTGAGACTTTGACCTGAGTGCAAAAATGGAGGCTCTAGACCCTTCCAGAGCTGAGATATCAAAATTCAAAATTTTGACCAAAAAAAAAAAACGACAGTGTTACCCCTTTCGTTTTTTTTCATTTTCGGGCGAAAAATTAACTTTCTCCAATCTTCTCAAAACTCTGGATTATGATAGAGGGCTGTGAGACTTTGACCTGAGTGCAAAAATGGAGGCTCTAGACCCTTCCAGAGCTGAGATATCAAAATTCAAAATTTCGACCAAAAAAAAAAACCACAGTGTTACCCCTTTCGTTTTTTTTCATTTTCGGGCGAAAAATTAAGTTTCTCCAATCTTCTCAAAACCCTGAATTATGATAGAGGGTTGTGAGACTTTGACCTGAGTGCAAAAATGGAGGCTCTAGACCCTTCCAGAGCTGAGATATCAAAATTCAAAATTTCGACCAAAAAAAAAAAACGACAGTGTTACCCCTTTCGTTTTTTTTCATTTTCGGGCGAAAAATTAACTTTCTCCAATCTTCTCAAAACTCTGAATTATGATAGAGGGCTGTGAGACTTTGACCTGAGTGCAAAAATGGAGGCTCTAGACCCTTCCATAGCTGAGATATCAAAATTCTAAATTTCGACCCGAAAAAAAAACGACAGTGTTACCCCTTTTGTTTTTTTTCATTTTCGGGCGAAAAATTAACTTTCTCCAATCTTCTCAAAACTCTGGATTATGATAGAGGGTTGTGAGACTTTGACCTGAGTGCAAAAATGGAGGCTCTAGACCCTTCCAGAGCTGAGATATCAAAATTCAAAAATTCGACCCGAAAAAAAAACGACAGTGTTACCCCTTTCATTTTTTTTCATTTTCGGGCGAAAAATTAACTTTCTCCAATCTTCTCAAAACTCTGGATTATGATAGAGGGCTGTGAGACTTTGACCTGAGTGCAAAAATGGAGGCTCTAGACCCTTCCAGAGCTGAGATATCAACATTCAAAATTTCGACCAGAAAAAAAAAACGACAGTGTTACCCCTTTCGTTTTTTTTTCATTTTCGGGCGAAAAATTAAGTTTCTCCAATCTTCTCAAAACTCTGGATTGTGATAGAGGGCTGTGAGACATTGAACTGAGTGCAAAAATGGGGGCTCTAGACCCTTCCAGAGCTGAGATATCAAAATTCAAAATTTCGACCAAAAAAAAAAACGACAGTGTTACCCCTTTCGTTTTTTTTCATTTTTGGGCGAAAAATTAAGTTTCTCCAATCTTCTCAAAACTCTGGATTATGATAGAGGGCTGTGAGACTTTGACCTGAGTGCAAAAATGGAGGCTCTAGACCCTTCCAGAGCTGAGATATCAATATTCAAAATTTCGACCAAAAAAAAAAACGACAGTGTTACCCCTTTCGTTTTTTTTTTTCATTTTCGGGCGAAAAATTAACTTTCTCCAATCTTCTCAAAACTCTGGATTATGATAGAGGGCTGTGAGACTTTGACCTGAGTGCAAAAATGGAGGCTCTAGACCCTTCCAGAGCTGAGATATCAAAATTCAAAAATTTGACCCGAAAAAAAAACGACAGTGTTACCCCTTTCGTTTTTTTTCATTTTCGGGCGAAAAATTTACTTTCTCCAATCTTCTCAAAACTCTGGATTATGATAGAGGGCTGTGAAACTTTGACCTGAGTGCAAAAATGGAGGCTCTAGACCCTTCCAGAGCTGAGATATCAACATTCAAAATTTCGACCAGAAAAAAAAAACGACAGTGTTACCCCTTTCGTTTTTTTTCATTTTCGGGCGAAAAATTAAGTTTCTCCAATCTTCTCAAAACTCTGGATTATGATAGAGGGTTGTGAGACTTTGACCTGAGTGCAAAAATGGAGGCTCTAGACCCTTCCAGAGCTGAGATATCAAAATTCAAAAATTTGACCCGAAAAAAAAACGACAGTGTTACCCCTTTCGTTTTTTTTCATTTTCGGGCGAAAAATTTACTTTCTCCAATCTTCTCAAAACTCTGGATTATGATAGAGGGCTGTGAAACTTTGACCTGAGTGCAAAAATGGAGGCTCTAGACCCTTCCAGAGCTGAGATATCAACATTCAAAATTTCGACCAGAAAAAAAAAACGACAGTGTTACCCCTTTCGTTTTTTTTCATTTTCGGGCGAAAAATTAAGTTTCTCCAATCTTCTCAAAACTCTGGATTATGATAGAGGGCTGTGAGACATTGAACTGAGTGCAAAAATGGAGGCTCTAGACCCTTCCAGAGCTGAGATATCAAAATTCAAAATTTCGACCAAAAAAAAAACCGACAGTGTTACCCCTTTCGTTTTTTTTCATTTTCGGGCGAAAAATTAACTTTCTCCAATCTTCTCAAAACTCTGGATTATGATAGAGGGCTGTGAGACTTTGACCTGAGTGCAAAAATGGAGGCTCTAGACCCTTCCAGAGCTGAGATATCAAAATTCAAAATTTCGACCAAAAAAAAAAACGACAGTGTTACCCCTTTCGTTTTTTTTCATTTTCGGGCGAAAAATTAAGTTTCTCCAATCTTCTCAAAACTCTGAATTATGATAGAGGGTTGTGAGACTTTGACCTGAGTGCAAAAATGGAGGCTCTAGACCCTTCCAGAGCTGAGATATCAAAATTCAAAATTTCGACCAAAAAAAAAAAACGACAGTGTTACCCCTTTTGTTTTTTTTCATTTTCGGGCGAAAAATTAAGTTTCTCCAATCTTCTCAAAACTCTGGATTATGATAGAGGGCTGTGAGACTTTGACCTGAGAGCAAAAATGGAGGCTCTAGACCCTTCCAGAGCTGAGATATTAAAATTCAAAAATTCGACCCGAAAAAAAAACGACAGTGTTACCCCTTTCGTTTTTTTTTCATTTTCGGGCGAAAAATTAAGTTTCTCCAATCTTCTCAAAACTCTGGATTATGATAGAGGGCTGTGAGACATTGAACTGAGTGCAAAAATGGAGGCTCTAGACCCTTCCAGAGCTGAGATATCAAAATTCAAAATTTCGACCAAAAAAAAAAACGACAGTGTTACCCCTTTCGTTTTTTTTCATTTTTGGGCGAAAAATTAAGTTTCTCCAATCTTCTCAAAACTCTGGATTATGATAGAGGGCTGTGAGACTTTGACCTGAGTGCAAAAATGGAGGCTCTAGACCCTTCCAGAGCTGAGATATCAAAATTCAAAATTTCGACCAAAAAAAAAAACGACAGTGTTACCCCTTTCGTTTTTTTTCATTTTCGGGCGAAAAATTAACTTTCTCCAATCTTCTCAAAACTCTGGATTATGATAGAGGGCTGTGAGACTTTGACCTGAGTGCAAAAATGGAGGCTCTAGACCCTTCCAGAGCTGAGATATCAAAATTCAAAATTTCGACCAAAAAAAAAAACCACAGTGTTACCCCTTTCGTTTTTTTTCATTTTCGGGCGAAAAATTAAGTTTCTCCAATCTTCTCAAAACCCTGAATTATGATAGAGGGTTGTGAGACTTTGACCTGAGTGCAAAAATGGAGGCTCTAGACCCTTCCAGAGCTGAGATATCAAAATTCAAAATTTCGACCAAAAAAAAAAAACGACAGTGTTACCCCTTTCGTTTTTTTTCATTTTCGGGCGAAAAATTAACTTTCTCCAATCTTCTCAAAACTCTGGATTATGATAGAGGGCTGTGAGACTTTGACCTGAGTGCAAAAATGGAGGCTCTAGACCCTTCCAGAGCTGAGATATCAAAATTCAAAATTTCGACCAAAAAAAAAAACCACAGTGTTACCCCTTTCGTTTTTTTTTCATTTTCGGGCGAAAAATTAACTTTCTCCAATCTTCTCAAAACTCTGGATTATGATAGAGGGCTGTGAGACTTTGACCTGAGTGCAAAAATGGAGGCTCTAGACCCTTCCAGAGCTGAGATATCAATATTAAAATTTCGACCAAAAAAAAAACCACAGTGTTACCCCTTTCGTTTTTTTTCATTTTCGGGCGAAAAATTAACTTTCTCCAATCTTCTCAAAACTCTGGATTATGATAGAGGGCTGTGAGACTTTGACCTGAGTGCAAAAATGGAGGCTCTAGACCCTTCCATAGCTGAGATATCAAAATTCTAAATTTCGACCCGAAAAAAAAACGACAGTGTTACCCCTTTTGTTTTTTTTCATTTTCGGGCGAAAAATTAAGTTTCTCCAATCTTCTCAAAACTCTGGATTATGATAGAGGGCTGTGAGACGTTGACCTGAGAGCAAAAATGGAGGCTCTAGACCCTTCCAGAGCTGAGATATCAAAATTCAAAAATTTGACCCGAAAAAAAAACGACAGTGTTACCCCTTTCGTTTTTTTTCATTTTCGGGCGAAAAATTTACTTTCTCCAATCTTCTCAAAACTCTGGATTATGATAGAGGGCTGTGAGACATTGAACTGAGTGCAAAAATGGAGGCTCTAGACCCTTCCAGAGCTGAGATATCAAAATTCAAAAATTTGACCCGAAAAAAAAACGACAGTGTTACCCCTTTCGTTTTTTTTCATTTTCGGGCGAAAAATTTACTTTCTCCAATCTTCTCAAAACTCTGGATTATGATAGAGGGCTGTGAAACTTTGACCTGAGTGCAAAAATGGAGGCTCTAGACCCTTCCAGAGCTGAGATATCAACATTCAAAATTTCGACCAGAAAAAAAAAACGACAGTGTTACCCCTTTCGTTTTTTTTCATTTTCGGGCGAAAAATTAAGTTTCTCCAATCTTCTCAAAACTCTGGATTATGATAGAGGGCTGTGAGACATTGAACTGAGTGCAAAAATGGAGGCTCTAGACCCTTCCAGAGCTGAGATATCAAAATTCAAAATTTCGACCAAAAAAAAAACCGACAGTGTTACCCCTTTCGTTTTTTTTCATTTTCGGGCGAAAAATTAACTTTCTCCAATCTTCTCAAAACTCTGGATTATGATAGAGGGCTGTGAGACTTTGACCTGAGTGCAAAAATGGAGGCTCTAGACCCTTCCAGAGCTGAGATATCAAAATTCAAAATTTCGACCAAAAAAAAAAACGACAGTGTTACCCCTTTCGTTTTTTTTCATTTTCGGGCGAAAAATTAAGTTTCTCCAATCTTCTCAAAACTCTGAATTATGATAGAGGGTTGTGAGACTTTGACCTGAGTGCAAAAATGGAGGCTCTAGACCCTTCCAGAGCTGAGATATCAAAATTCAAAATTTCGACCAAAAAAAAAAACGACA
Organism: Pimephales promelas; assembly: GCF_988280905.1. Lineage (NCBI taxonomy): Eukaryota > Metazoa > Chordata > Actinopteri > Cypriniformes > Leuciscidae > Pimephales > Pimephales promelas. Next base: position 24,405,987 of record NC_142782.1, read on the forward strand.
GTGTTCCCCTTTTGTTTTTTTTCATTTTCGGGCGAAAAATTAAGTTTCTCCAATCTTCTCAAAACTCTGGATTATGATAGAGGGCTGTGAGACTTTGACCTGAGAGCAAAAATGGAGGCTCTAGACCCTTCCAGAGCTGAGATATTAAAATTCAAAAATTCGACCCGAAAAAAAAACGACAGTGTTACCCCTTTCGTTTTTTTTCATTTTCGGGCGAAAAATTAAGTTTCTCCAATCTTCTCAAAACTCTGGATTATGATAGAGGGCTGTGAGACTTTGACCTGAGTGCAAAAATGGAGGCTCTAGACCCTTCCAGAGCTGAGATATCAAAATTCAAAATTTCGACCAAAAAAAAAAACGACAGTGTTACCCCTTTCGTTTTTTTTCATTTTCGGGCGAAAAATTAACTTTCTCCAATCTTCTCAAAACTCTGGATTATGATAGAGGGCTGTGAGACTTTGACCTGAGTGCAAAAATGGAGGCTCTAGACCCTTCCAGAGCTGAGATATCAAAATTCAAAATTTCGACCAAAAAAAAAAAACCACAGTGTTACCCCTTTCGTTTTTTTTCATTTTCGGGCGAAAAATTAAGTTTCTCCAATCTTCTCAAAACCCTGAATTATGATAGAGGGTTGTGAGACTTTGACCTGAGTGCAAAAATGGAGGCTCTAGACCCTTCCAGAGCTGAGATATCAAAATTCTAAATTTCGACCCGAAAAAAAAACGACAGTGTTACCCCTTTTGTTTTTTTTCATTTTCGGGCGAAAAATTAAGTTTCTCCAATCTTCTCAAAACTCTGGATTATGATAGAGGGTTGTGAGACTTTGACCTGAGTGCAAAAATGGAGGCTCTAGACCCTTCCAGAGCTGAGATATCAAAATTCAAAAATTCGACCCGAAAAAAAAACGACAGTGTTACCCCTTTCGTTTTTTTTCATTTTCGGGCGAAAAATTAACTTTCTCCAATCTTCTCAAAACTCTGGATTATGATAGAGGGCTGTGAGACTTTGACCTGAGTGCAAAAATGGAGGCTCTAGACCCTTCCAGAGCTGAGATATCAAAATTCAAAATTTTGACCAAAAAAAAAAAACGACAGTGTTACCCCTTTCGTTTTTTTTCATTTTCGGGCGAAAAATTAACTTTCTCCAATCTTCTCAAAACTCTGGATTATGATAGAGGGCTGTGAGACTTTGACCTGAGTGCAAAAATGGAGGCTCTAGACCCTTCCAGAGCTGAGATATCAAAATTCAAAATTTCGACCAAAAAAAAAAACCACAGTGTTACCCCTTTCGTTTTTTTTCATTTTCGGGCGAAAAATTAAGTTTCTCCAATCTTCTCAAAACCCTGAATTATGATAGAGGGTTGTGAGACTTTGACCTGAGTGCAAAAATGGAGGCTCTAGACCCTTCCAGAGCTGAGATATCAAAATTCAAAATTTCGACCAAAAAAAAAAAACGACAGTGTTACCCCTTTCGTTTTTTTTCATTTTCGGGCGAAAAATTAACTTTCTCCAATCTTCTCAAAACTCTGAATTATGATAGAGGGCTGTGAGACTTTGACCTGAGTGCAAAAATGGAGGCTCTAGACCCTTCCATAGCTGAGATATCAAAATTCTAAATTTCGACCCGAAAAAAAAACGACAGTGTTACCCCTTTTGTTTTTTTTCATTTTCGGGCGAAAAATTAACTTTCTCCAATCTTCTCAAAACTCTGGATTATGATAGAGGGTTGTGAGACTTTGACCTGAGTGCAAAAATGGAGGCTCTAGACCCTTCCAGAGCTGAGATATCAAAATTCAAAAATTCGACCCGAAAAAAAAACGACAGTGTTACCCCTTTCATTTTTTTTCATTTTCGGGCGAAAAATTAACTTTCTCCAATCTTCTCAAAACTCTGGATTATGATAGAGGGCTGTGAGACTTTGACCTGAGTGCAAAAATGGAGGCTCTAGACCCTTCCAGAGCTGAGATATCAACATTCAAAATTTCGACCAGAAAAAAAAAACGACAGTGTTACCCCTTTCGTTTTTTTTTCATTTTCGGGCGAAAAATTAAGTTTCTCCAATCTTCTCAAAACTCTGGATTGTGATAGAGGGCTGTGAGACATTGAACTGAGTGCAAAAATGGGGGCTCTAGACCCTTCCAGAGCTGAGATATCAAAATTCAAAATTTCGACCAAAAAAAAAAACGACAGTGTTACCCCTTTCGTTTTTTTTCATTTTTGGGCGAAAAATTAAGTTTCTCCAATCTTCTCAAAACTCTGGATTATGATAGAGGGCTGTGAGACTTTGACCTGAGTGCAAAAATGGAGGCTCTAGACCCTTCCAGAGCTGAGATATCAATATTCAAAATTTCGACCAAAAAAAAAAACGACAGTGTTACCCCTTTCGTTTTTTTTTTTCATTTTCGGGCGAAAAATTAACTTTCTCCAATCTTCTCAAAACTCTGGATTATGATAGAGGGCTGTGAGACTTTGACCTGAGTGCAAAAATGGAGGCTCTAGACCCTTCCAGAGCTGAGATATCAAAATTCAAAATTTCGACCAAAAAAAAAAAACGACAGTGTTACCCCTTTCGTTTTTTTTCATTTTTGGGCGAAAAATTAAGTTTCTCCAATCTTCTCAAAACCCTGAATTATGATAGAGGGTTGTGAGACTTTGACCTGAGTGCAAAAATGGAGGCTCTAGACCCTTCCAGAGCTGAGATATCAAAATTCAAAATTTCGACCAAAAAAAAAAAACGACAGTGTTACCCCTTTCGTTTTTTTTTCATTTTCGGGCGAAAAATTAACTTTCTCCAATCTTCTCAAAACTCTGAATTATGATAGAGGGCTGTGAGACTTTGACCTGAGTGCAAAAATGGAGGCTCTAGACCCTTCCATAGCTGAGATATCAAAATTCTAAATTTCGACCCGAAAAAAAAACGACAGTGTTACCCCTTTTGTTTTTTTTCATTTTCGGGCGAAAAATTAAGTTTCTCCAATCTTCTCAAAACTCTGGATTATGATAGAGGGCTGTGAGACTTTGACCTGAGAGCAAAAATGGAGGCTCTAGACCCTTCCAGAGCTGAGATATCAAAATTCAAAAATTTGACCCGAAAAAAAAAACGACAGTGTTACCCCTTTCGTTTTTTTTCATTTTCGGGCGAAAAATTAACTTTCTCCAATCTTCTCAAAACTCTGAATTATGATAGAGGGCTGTGAGACTTTGACCTGAGTGCAAAAATGGAGGCTCTAGACCCTTCCATAGCTGAGATATCAAAATTCTAAATTTCGACCCGAAAAAAAAACGACAGTGTTACCCCTTTTGTTTTTTTTCATTTTCGGGCGAAAAATTAAGTTTCTCCAATCTTCTCAAAACTCTGGATTATGATAGAGGGCTGTGAGACTTTGACCTGAGAGCAAAAATGGAGGCTCTAGACCCTTCCAGAGCTGAGATATCAAAATTCAAAAATTCGACCCGAAAAAAAAAACGACAGTGTTACCCCTTTCGTTTTTTTTCATTTTCGGGCGAAAAATTAACTTTCTCCAATCTTCTCAAAACTCTGGATTATGATAGAGGGCTGTGAAACTTTGACCTGAGTGCAAAAATGGAGGCTCTAGACCCTTCCAGAGCTGAGATATCAACATTCAAAATTTCGACCAGAAAAAAAAAACGACAGTGTTACCCCTTTCGTTTTTTTTCATTTTTGGGCGAAAAATTAAGTTTCTCCAATCTTCTCAAAACTCTGGATTATGATAGAGGGCTGTGAGACATTGAACTGAGTGCAAAAATGGAGGCTCTAGACCCTTCCAGAGCTGAGATATCAAAATTCAAAATTTCGACCAAAAAAAAAAAACGACAGTGTTACCCCTTTCGTTTTTTTTCATTTTTGGGCGAAAAAATAAGTTTCTCCAATCTTCTCAAAACTCTGGATTATGATAGAGGGCTGTGAGACTTTGACCTGAGTGCAAAAATGGAGGCTCTAGACCCTTCCAGAGCTGAGATATCAATATTCAAAATTTCGACCAAAAAAAAAAACGACAGTGTTACCCCTTTCGTTTTTTTTTCATTTTCGGGCGAAAAATTAACTTTCTCCAATCTTCTCAAAACTCTGGATTATGATAGAGGGCTGTGAGACTTTGACCTGAGTGCAAAAATGGAGGCTCTAGACCCTTCCAGAGCTGAGATATCAAAATTCAAAATTTCGACCAAAAAAAAAAAACACAGTGTTACCCCTTTCGTTTTTTTTCATTTTCGGGCGAAAAATTAAGTTTCTCCAATCTTCTCAAAACCCTGAATTATGATAGAGGGTTGTGAGACTTTGACCTGAGTGCAAAAATGGAGGCTCTAGACCCTTCCAGAGCTGAGATATCAAAATTCAAAATTTCGACCAAAAAAAAAAAAACGACAGTGTTACCCCTTTCGTTTTTTTTTCATTTTCGGGCGAAAAATTAACTTTCTCCAATCTTCTCAAAACTCTGAATTATGATAGAGGGCTGTGAGACTTTGACCTGAGTGCAAAAATGGAGGCTCTAGACCCTTCCAGAGCTGAGATATCAAAATTCAAAATTTCGACCAAAAAAAAAAAACACAGTGTTACCCCTTTCGTTTTTTTTTCATTTTCGGGCGAAAAATTAAGTTTCTCCAATCTTCTCAAAACCCTGAATTATGATAGAGGGTTGTGAGACTTTGACCTGAGTGCAAAAATGGAGGCTCTAGACCCTTCCAGAGCTGAGATATCAAAATTCAAAATTTCGACCAAAAAAAAAAAACGACAGTGTTACCCCTTTCGTTTTTTTTCATTTTCGGGCGAAAAATTAACTTTCTCCAATCTTCTCAAAACTCTGAATTATGATAGAGGGCTGTGAGACTTTGACCTGAGTGCAAAAATGGAGGCTCTAGACCCTTCCATAGCTGAGATATCAAAATTCTAAATTTCGACCCGAAAAAAAAACGACAGTGTTACCCCTTTTGTTTTTTTTCATTTTCGGGCGAAAAATTAAGTTTCTCCAATCTTCTCAAAACTCTGGATTATGATAGAGGGCTGTGAGACTTTGACCTGAGAGCAAAAATGGAGGCTCTAGACCCTTCCAGAGCTGAGATATCAAAATTCAAAAATTTGACCCGAAAAAAAAACGACAGTGTTACCCCTTTCGTTTTTTTTCATTTTCGGGCGAAAAATTAACTTTCTCCAATCTTCTCAAAACTCTGGATTATGATAGAGGGCTGTGAGACTTTGACCTGAGTGCAAAAATGGAGGCTCTAGACCCTTCCAGAGCTGAGATATTGAGAACCCACGTAACATTTATGCCATTATAAATATCTCAGCTATGGAAGGGTCTAGAGTCTCCATTTTTGCACTCAGGTCTAAGTCCCATGGCCCTCTATCAGAATCCAGAGTTTCAAGAAGATTGGAGAAACTTATTTTTTCGCACCAAAAAAAAAAAAAAAACGACAAGGGTACCACTGTCGTTTTTTTGGGGGGTCGAAATTTTGAGTTTCTCTGATCTTCTTGAAACTCTGGATTCTGATAGAGGGCTATGGGACTTAGACCTGAGTGCAAAAATGGCAGACTGATCTCATGAAGTAGCGTGTGTATGACACGCCAATTCGTATTTCCATTTTTGGCGTGCTATCAAGACGCATAATCGCTTTTCAGCGTGTTTATGAATGCCGTTGACGTAACGTTATATAAATATATGACTTACCTCAACCCCGTCCCTAAACCTAACCGTCACTTGGGTTAAAGGCATTTATGACTGTTCCCTTACCATCCTAGGAAAGAAAAAGATATGACTTACCTCAACCCCATCCCTAAACTTAACCGTCACTGGGGTTAATGGCATTTATGACTGGAGATTTGACGTCGTGTACAGACACGCGGAATGACGCGGACATTATTGGCGTAGACATGCACGCAAACATGCGGATACACGCGGATAGCTCAAAATGCGTAGAGATAACACGCCACTTGGCTCGAAAGTGGCGTGTATGTTTACGCAAAAGTCGTGATGTCATGTTGAAAATGGAGACTCTAGACCCTTCCAGAGCTGAGATATTGAGATATTTATAATGGCATAAATGTTACTTGGGAATGCTGCATTTAGTTTTCATGAACCTGTGTGAGGAAATTATCCAGTATTTTTTTTAGTAAAATTTTTAAATTTTTAAAATGTTGATTCCGCTGGATGGATACTAATTTCAAAATCTGATGAGTTGCAGGGTAAGAGGTGACCAGGGTGTTGAAAATGTCAGCATTGCCCAGATTATGTTTACTATGAGAGGCACAAGACATGGAAGCTTTTTAAATGCAAAAAGTGTGCACAACCAGAGGTGCATTATTCCTTTTGAAATGATTATCAAATGACCCCAAGATCCAAGTAGGTACACGACATGTCTTGTTATTGTTGATGTGCCCTTCACTGTGATATTTACTCCAGTTGAATTGCTGTTTGGCTATTCTTGTACATTGTTTGAATGACCCATGGGGAACTTTTCTATTTACGAATTGTAGAATCGAACGTCTGTGGAAGGACTTTTGGACAGGAGTTACTCACGTTTACTATGACGTATTACACAGCCTGGAGGAAGATGGATCGCTTGACATCTCGGATAATCTCCATCTCTTCTGTGCTCAGTACACCTTCCTCCCAAGACTCAAGGCTGATTTGGCCAAGTTTTCTGCTGGATGGAATGCTCATCCTATCAGGACAGAGGGCTTCCTTACCCCAAACCAGCTGTGGGAGCCTGGGATGCTGCAGCACCCCATCTGCGAGCCAGATGAAGATGTGGCAGTTGAATGATAATGCCAATGACATTGTTGTCCGCCTTTAAATGATTTTTTTCAATCTATATACTGATAATACTATCTTCTGTTGGTATTAGGGAATCCAGATTGAGGATATTGATTGGGAGAGATCAGGGCTCTCTCATTACTCTGCCAACACAGGTGTTGCAGTGCCAGAAATGGAATGTCCATTGAAGACAGAGGACATTGAAACTCTACGCCTTGCCACTGCTCCCCTTTCTCATTCAAATAATTTCGGAAGAGACATTTATTTGTTCACACTCGCACATGCATTGTACCTACTTCGCCATCATTGACAGTCCTGTCTGTGCCAATCAGAGGACTAAAAGGCTTTTAATAATTCATGATTGTTTCCATGCACCTAAAGTAATGCCACAATGTTGTATTTTGCTTCCAAAGATTTTGTATTTATTGGACTTTTGTCAAACTGACACAGCCACAGGGAAGCAGGAAAGAACGCAGTGAAGGACATCTTTCTGACAAACATGGATGGTGCATTGGCCCATATGGAAATGCTTTTTGAAGTATAACTTGGGTTGGGTTAACAGATACAAACTGGACTTAACAAAAAATGAGATGAAAGATTTGCACAAATATCTTATATATTATTATTTGTCTGAATGTATAGGCATTGTACTTGAACCATGAAAGAAAAACATTCAGTAATCTAATTAGCACTGAATATTTGAAACTGCAACATTTCACTTAAACCTGATGAAATGCCTGCCCTAGATGAAAGGCCTGTCATCACTTGTTTGAACTCAGCAAAAGTTTGCATATGCTTAACAGGTAGGTGGATTGTATTACTACATGCAAACTCTATGTGAACCATACTGGATGTCACAGGTGTGATTGAACTGCACAAAGACTCTGAAGTTTCTCTTCTCTTCTGGTAAGACAGGAATGTGGCCCTGTCCTGTGAGCCACTGGAGAAACATACTGGGGGACAGGTGACCAAGATAGTCTACTGTGTCACCCACCTCTGGAAGTACACCTTTTCAGAGACAGAAAGCAAACAATTACGTAAATTAAATATTTGATTTACCTGTACCAACACAGAGGTAGAATTTGGAAATCTAATATCTTGCGTAAGTGTACTTACAATAATAATATAATCTACATGAAAACTTCATAAAATGTGTAAGACAGAGAAACTAAGTAAATAGAGTTTACAAGAAGAAAAGTACATGAGCAATTACATGCTTCCAGCTCCTGCAAGAAGCCCTGGAGATGATTCATAACGCTCACTTCCAACCGTTCTTTGTAGGAGCCCTTCTCGCTGAACTCAGGTTGACAAGCCGCAAAGACAAAGTCAGCATCAGCCTGGTGAGAGAAACCATGTATCGTTATGAGTTTATCCAGAAAGAGAGAGCAGTAGTGGGCGAGTGAGCTGAGAGAGAGGGAGAAGCAGCACAAAATCAATTACGTTACCTGGTTGCTATGCTAGTCCCCAACCTCACAATTGCTGGCTGTGGGCTACACACCCACTGCCCAAAGGTTGACACAGAAATGTCCCAAACACAGCAACATAAGAAAACCAGAAAATACCAGCAGAAGGCAGTACCTCTGTAGATAAATAAACCACCTCACATCAGTTGGGGGTCATACTATACATTGTTTTTTTTAGGACAATTCTGCATTGTGGACCTTTAACTTTAATATCTTCATTATTATTGCCCAGTGACCCCACAAAGTCTATACACAAAAATTTCAAGTAAAGGGCATGATTGCTACTTGAAATAAGCTGAGTTTAGGACTTGGAATCATTATTGTTAGTTAAAAGTGGTATCAGTACATCCCTACTTGTGTCTACATTTATTAACTCACCTTCACCTCCATCCCAGGGACAAAGAGTGGTTGGCAGATGTTTGGGTATTGGTCCATTAGATCAACGAGACCATAAAGTTTTAGACCTTCACGTAGCTGGGAGAGTAGGGGCAGCAGCTGAAGTATGGCATGAAGAACAACAAGCACTAAAATATAGAATGAAGAAAAAATAATATCAATATTAAGCAAAATGTAAAAAAATCAAAACATGAATATAAACATCATTGACAAGGATTAACATAGTGACAAAACAATTATACCGAAGAATTTCTTCCCTCTTTTCAACATTAACAGGTCCATTATAGCCACAGCTCAAAATGTCCTCAATCAGTTCTTGTAGCCTCCGTGGCCGACTCAACCTTAAAAAGACACACACACAGAAAAAAAAAAAAAAAAAACACTGATTAAAATGTGTTGCCAAACATTTTACAGCACTAAAACACTTAAGACCTCTTACTTGGGAGAGAGAAGTGATATATACTCCGCATCAGAGACATCCTCTTTGGAAATGTGCTGAATCTGTATTTCCCCATCACACAAGTACCTGTAGCACCAAAGTTTGAGGCAGCAGGGTGGTGGTCCGCTTTGAGCCAGACTTGCAGCCCAGATTTCACCAGCACTTCTGAAATAAAACCATATAAATTAGTAGAAACAGTGTAATGTCCAGAGGACATATGTGCATAATACTGTGTTAAGATCTCAAGCCACAACATTTAGCCTACTGAACATAAAACAATAAAAGAGTATATGCACACCTACAGAGGCAGACAGGTGCGAAGGAGAGAGACTGAAAGAGAGGAATCTCCCACATTGTCTTAACTTGCATATAAAGTTTAATCAGAGAACAATGTTTCGGTCGCTGGGACCTTCATCAGGTTATTTTATGATGTGAACAAAGGAAGCAATTTTAATAGACTAAAATGACCATGTGGGCCAATCAGAGCCCACGTAGGCAACTACACCGTCAGTGCCTGAAATTATCAAATATTTTCAAAGTCAAACACAATTCCTTTTTTTCTTGTCATATATGGCCCAGCTCAATGCCAGGCCCCATGTCTGAGTTTTCAGCCCTGTAACATGTAAACAAAATATTGTTTGAGGACTCAGACTTATGGACCCCACTGTGTGAAAAGCATGTCTTACCTGAAATTTCCTTGATCAAGATCCAACAGGGAATATTTGGGACATTTTCCAGTCTGGTCAGCCTCAAAGAGCTTCTGCTCAATCCCTGGCTGCAACCATCTCTTTGAACACAAAGAATCACTCCATTCATGTAACTGTCACTTCTATTGCAATTTTTCTTTTTAAATGTAATGTAAATCATATTTATCTCCGCCAAGGAGGCTATGGTTTTGATGGAGTTTGTTAGCAAAATAACTCAAAGTTATGAACAGATTTCAACTAAACTTTAAGGAAATGTTGATAATGGGAAAAGGAACAGATGATTACATTTTTTTGGTGATCGGTTGAAGAAAAGTGGATCAAATAATACAATGCCGGGAAATCCAAGCTGCTTGACTTGTGAGGAACTCCTTCCGTAACGCTCCTGTATTAAGGCCCGCCTCCCCATGAACCTGATTTTTAACCGACTAGTAGGCAATGTCTTCTTTTGTCGCTTTCATCGAGCAAGGCCCTGCTCCACCACATGGGATCTTGATACAGTGAGAGGAAATTCTTCCTCATTGTTAAAAGCAGCAGAGATGGCCTGCAAGACATCTTCAAGGCTGAGGAAGAAATAAATGCCTGTTAGGCAGTGTGATTCTGGAAAGCGCATATTGTCTGTATAATTCCTTTAGGTTAGAGGTTGTCAAACTGTGGTGTATGTATGTGATTTATTCTTTCTCTATTGTGTGTTAGTATTTGCATATTTGTGTCATTTACTTTTTCGTTGGTTCTGTAGGGTCATAGCTTATAGGTAATCACTGGATTCAATGACATGACATGAGGTACTTGGCCCCAAAAGTTTGAGAGCCTTAGGTTATTCCCTGTTGAAGGAGACTATAGAAGCGTACAAACCTAGAAATGCTCATCTTTTGTTCTGAAGATGAAGAACTTGAAGGAATGAAGTCAGCTTTGCTGAAATGACAAAACGAGTATGAAGTTAAGAGTGAAACCATATCCTCTGACCTTAACTGTAAAAATGTGTACAATAGACTCAGTACAGAAGCCACATATAAAAGTTTACTTTATAGAAAAGTTGAAAGTAAAGTTTAATTTAAACTTTTTGAGAGAAAGAAATTGTTATGGTCAGGACTTACTGATCAATAAAAATCATATGGCAACAGTGACAACCAAAGAAAAAAAGAAAAGAAAAAAAAAAGAAAAAAAAACTTGTGTACTGTTGAAAGTAAATGTATATCACACACAGCACAGTCAGCCTTTATGGTAACAGCTCAGTCAATTTAAAAGTATTAAATCCAACTGGTCAATACATTAATCCATTGGTGGGAAGACAGATGCTTGCTACAAAATCTTGACATTTTTATGTTGATTAAATTGTGCTAATATTCTGTTACCTCTCTCCACACTCGCTTGCATGTTCCTCCAGGTCATTGTAATGTTGAGCCTCCTCTTTGTTCTCTTAAAACATTGTATTCAAGCTTAATGGTCTCCCAACATTATCCATACAATGGGTCTGTACACACCTCCAGTGGATAAGTATCTGAAGGCTTGCATGTTTCAACATGCAGCGCTAGGATTCGCAGTGGATAGCTGGTGTGACAGGAGTGGCACATTGCCTTTGGCATACTAGAGAAGGACCTGGAGTAAGGAGGCAGTGGTTGAGTGTCTAGTTCCTTCTCTACGGAGCAATATATAGGACACCCTTTCCGCCTATACTTGCAGTCTTCAGCATTAGCCCAGTATATCCACTGTCCCCAGGAGACACCATATATAGTTTTCTAGAACCCCACCCTCTTAACAAGAAAAGTTATTTAATAGTTGAACTCTATTGAAATGTGACCGTACTCATCACTCAAGATATTGATTCAAATTATTTTATACCAAGATTAGATTGGCCATGGGTAAGTTCTATGTACCTGCTCCTTTGTAAATCAGCCAGCCCCCGCCCCCCAGACACACTTTCCAGTTTTGGATAAAGATCTTTGAGGGTTGAACATACCTTCAAGAGTAATATACACTACCGGTCAAAAGTTTTAGATCAGTAAGATTTTTTATGTTTTTAAATGAAGTCTCTTCTGCTCACCAAGGCTGCTTTTTTTGATGAAAAAAAATGACAAACCGTAATATTGTGAAATACTATGACAATTTAAAATGACTGTTTTCTATTTTAATATATTTAAAAATGTCATTTGAAAGCTGAATTTTCAACATCATTACTGTTGCTGATTACACATCCGTTTTCAGTGTCACATGATCCTTCAGAAATCATTCGAATATGCTGATTTTATGCTCAAAACATAACTTATTATTTTCAATGTTGAAAACAGTCGTGCACCATTTCCCCCCCAAAATTCTATGATGAATAGAACGTTAAAAAAACAGCATTTATTTAAAATATAATCTTTTCTAACATTATAAATGTCTTTACTGTAACTTTTGATCAAATCACCCTCATACTCATCCTTGATGAATAAACGTATTTTCTAATTTCTTTCCCCCAAAAATAAAAAAATAAATTCTTACTGACACCAAACTTTTGAATGGTAGTGATTAATGTTACAAAAGCTTTCCATTTCAGATCAATTGTGTTCTTTTGAACTTTCTATTCATCAAAGAATCCTGAAATACTAATGTAAAAAACTGTTTTCAACATGGATAATAATCATAAATGTTTCTTGAGCATCATATTATAATAATTTCTGTAGGATCAATGATGCTGTAAATTCAGCGTTGATCACTGGAATAAATTACACTTCACTATTACACTTCACATAGAAAACTTCTGTTTTAAAGTGTAATAATATTTCACAATATTGCTGTTTTTTTTTTTTTTTTGTATTTTTATCAAATAATTGCAGCCTTGGTGAGCAGAAGAGACTTCTTTTAAAAACATAAAAAAAATCGTACCAATCTAAAACTTTTGACCGGTAGTGTAAATCATACCATCATATTGTCAAACGAACATTGGTTTTGATAGTGGACTATATTCAAACATAATATGACCAAAAAAAAAAAAAGAAAAAATGTTGCCTCACCTCATCATGGGTGTAGTTCTCTGGTATCAGCGTGGACCTGCGTCCCAAACCAGCTTGCAGATGGAAAACTTCTTCACTGCCTTTGGGAGTGCGCTCAACAATTTTTGGTAAGAGATAAAATGTAACTTCTATTTCTTTGACTGGTGTGGAGTGGTTGGAAGGCCCTTGAACACGCCGGCAGCCCGGCGATTTCCTCTGGCTCCAAAAGGGGCAGGAAAAGACCTGTGATGATAATTTATTAATTTGACATTACACAACACAAATACACATTTCACTAGCTATAGTTTGAGAATTTAAATTGATGAATGTAAGGGATGAGTCAGTCTGACAAAGACACCAAATACAGTGAAGAACCTTGTCATTTCTGTGTGGACACTGGGTCAGCCATCTCTCCCTCTTTCCTGACTCCTTCCCTGTCTGCTACAATAACATGCCGTGTTCAGGAGATGCATCACATTATTTTATACATGTTAATCTGGGTCTGTCTGTTTTCTTATTTGTTGCGAAACTAGACAACACCTTGGAGTCTCTGGGCCAATTTGATGTTGGGCACTGGGCCCAACAGGGGTAAGCTCTGTGTTGGGCACTGGACCCAACAGGACCAGGGGAAGGTGTTGCATTTGTGAGCAAATTTAGGAGGTGTCTTGCTGAATTGACTACTTATGAGTTGTCTCCCTGTCAATGGGATGTTTTCCATATTCCAAAGAAAATATATTGCAAAAAGTTATTCAAGTAAATGGCTAGCTATATCAATATTAACAAAATATTAATAAAATAGGTACTATATTTATAGACCACAATACCATATGCACTATTGAATTTAATTAAACAAAACATCCAGCTTTCTTTCAAAGTGTAAATGTGCTATGTTTGTGATCTAGTCAAACGGAATTAGCAAGCTTATGCATTCAATTCAAATGAATAGGCCTAGTGCTATGGTGTACAGTAAATGCTCTGAAGTTTATGGCCTTACATTATGCTAGCACCTGCCAAACACAGCGACACACACGCTTACTACTCACTCTCTCTCTCTCTAAGCAGTAACGTTACTCTGACAATGACAACCACGAGGAGAAGATATCGGGGGAAAAGCAAATCACTCTGAAGAACATGACCAGTCTTCTTGGCGGCGGCGGCGGCTAACACTAGCTACGTTTGCAACATAATTTTCACCGGAGGAAGAGACAAACGCTTAAAAGTAATAAACACCAGGCAAAAATGTTGTGACCAGAGCTAGTATGCTACCATAAAAACGTGGGTTATAGCTACTGTGTTAGCAACGTCGGGCGAAAGATTTAATTTCCCCCATTTCTACAAAATAGCTAGCAGCTATAACATTAACAACAGTAAAACAAAAGATCGTTAGATCGTAAAAAAACATGTCATTACCGCATTTGTCCCAGCCTAATCCATGGTAGTGGTCCCTGGTCACGCCATTCGGTAAATAAGCACTTCTTCTTCTTCTTTGTTTCATGGCTGGCGGGTAACATACGGTGCTCCAAAACATTGGTGCTGATTGGCCCAAGAGGAGTCCTGTGCGCCAATGAACGCTAGCTATCGATCTTCGCTCGATTGCTCTTCCTTCATCCTCCAACTACCCGGATGTCTGTCTCACTGAATTTGAGAACTGAATCTGAATTGTGAGAAGCGAATTTTCAGTGAGGATAACATTTTATTGGACTTCAGTTCCAAACAAATAAATTCATTTTCAAATTATACAATTCAGATTCAGTTTTTGAATAAATTCAATTTTAATTAAACAGCCATTCAAATTCAAGTTTAGCCATTCAAATTAAAATATAAATGGTTCAAATTCAGTTTCTGGTGGCACATTTCAGCCCATATGATATCCATGCTCATCTATTGTACAGTATGTATGATATTGGTGGAGGGTGGTGGGGGCCCACACCAAGATTTGTTTCTTGCAGAAGGCTAGGCTCTCTCTCACACAGACGCACATGTGCTCTTTCTCTGACATATCTGTAAATGATGGAGACTGTAGAGATCATTTCTGTTGCTTTCTTCACAGTCCTTTCTCTGTGCCACAAACAAAGATAAATTGCTTGAAACAGTTTTTTCAAATTGCCTAGAAAAAAATTACAAATAAATCAGTAATGTTTTGACATGTATTCAAGTTTGAATCATTCCAGCAGTGCTCATTTTTAATCTTTTTTGGTCTTTATGGTCTTATTTCAAGGATTCAAATATTAAAAGGATTTTTGTAAATAAAACATTTAGAAAAGTAGTAGGCCTACTTCTACTACAAAATTCTTCATTCAATGTGTTAATTGCTATTTGTAATTATTTGTGAAATTTGCTTGCAATTTTTGAGTGCAAATCATTTAAAATTAAATCTGCCACATTGTTTTCAGTGCATAATTTCCAGCTATTCTTGCCAAAGTTTGATAAAAAAAATGTACAGAATGTGTGCAAAAAAATAGATAATATTAAAACTTATAAATAAAATAATAATAAATAATAAATGCAAAAAATGCAAAATAAAATTAAACTATTTAAATTAGAGATGTAAATATAAAATCATCCATTTAAATTAATTAAATTTTTTTTAAAAAAATCTGAATCCTTGGCCTAACCACTACTAATACTAATAATATTAAAATAAATCCTTATTGTAGGATTTTCCTCATTGTGCTGCTCCTTGAGTAGAGGAGAGCAATGTTTTCGAAACAATCAGACTTAAAAGTCCCCTGATATGGGGTTAATTTATTATTTTATAATGTTTCCTGGGTTGCCCTTATAATGTTAGTATGTTTTCTAGATCAAAAATAGTCATAATTTTGAAATACAAGGCATTTTCCTATTTTTTAGCCTCTGATTTGAACTCTGTTTGAAAGGCACGTGTCTGCTGAGGGATTCAGTGTAACCGCCCTCTGCTGTGATTGGCTGACATGCTTGCTTATGAAATAGCTACATATTACATGTGAAACTCTCTCCAAAAGTTTTACTACAGCTATTATACGTTTTTATTATTACAGCTAATACGTTTTTTAAGTTTTTTATAATTTTACTGATACGTTTTTAAACTATTTAAGATCTATTCCCTAAGACCAATTCAAACACGATGATGTACATATACCGTAAAATTTCAAATAATAGCCCGGGTTTTTTTATTTTATTTTCCCAAATCATCGAACTGCACCGGCTTGTATTTGAGACAGGCGTCTATATGAGACCGACCTTTATAATTTAGTGTTGAGATGTTGTTCATTGAGTCTCTAATCTCTAAAAATCTCCAAATGCTGCACGTGAAACTTCGGTCTTCCAACCTTTTACTATCATGTCAATTGATTTGATTAATATGCGCGAGGGAGAGAGAGAGAGCAAGACAGCGCTAGTGTTGTTTGAAAATATGAGAGGGCTCTCTCTCTCTCTCTGTCTCTCTGCTCGTAATACACCCTATGAAGTGCAGCAGTCCTTCTATTCCACATCACTCGCCGATCCAAATAGGCTTTGGTGGGACAATAATTTGCTTTGGCGGTTTGAGGTAACAGGCAGTGTTGTAGTCGAGACCACCTCACTCGAGTCCGAGTCGACACCGAGACCAGAGAGAGTCGAGTCCGAGTCAAGACCGAGTCCATAGAGAGTCGAGTCCGAGTCGAGTCCGAGACCAGAGACGGTCGAGTCCGAGTCGAGACCGAGACCAGTGAGGGTTGATTACCTAATTTACTTTTATTTACTTAGAGAAATCCTTTTTTTTTTTTTTTTTTTTTTTTACTGAATTTACTTAGAGTTTAAAAAATATGATCAGTTTAGGGTAAAAAGGCCACATAGTAGGTGGTGTTAAAAGTAATTTTATTACAATTTGTCATGCGCAGTTGCGCACTAGAAAATCATCCAATCAATGGACGTGTCAATCAATTTAAAGAAATATTTTATTCACATACATTAATAATCATGAAAAATATTTTGAATTGAACTCGAGTGGACTCGGGAATAATTCCGAGTCCTAAAAAAACAAATGTTCGAGTACGAGTCAATTCCGAGTCCAAATGGACACGAGTCCATGACAAGACCAAGACCATTAAAATATGGTCTCGAGACCGAGTCCGAGACGAGTCCGAGTCTCGAGTACTACAACACTGGTAACAGGCGTCAGTGAAATGTTTGGAGCATACAAACAAAACTTTGGGAAGTTGTGTTGGGGCATTTCCAGAAAAAAAAAAATAATAACCCATTGTTTCTTCAGAGGCTCGGATGAAGGAACTATGCAAGCCATGATATCTCAGATTCAAGGAAAACTCAAGTCGCGTTCGTACTTCCTTGCTTCTTTTCTCATGGGAGCCAAATTCTCTGGGCGGGCAAAGCAGAGAAAGGAGAGATAACCTTTCCTCTGTATGGCGTCATAAGGAGGAGATTCAAGATCAGCTCGTCTGAGCTTTCATTTTCTCAAAGGCAGAGAAAGATAGTCAAAGCTCGGTGTACACCGATTGAAATTTCTAGCCTCTGGGGGACCATATACAGTACAGGCTAGGGGAACTCATAGTAATGTTAAAAACCCTCAGAAAGTGAAAAATGTGTGTCAGGGGACCTTTACAATTTTTGCCTGGTGGATGAACCTGGTAAAAGAAACCCCATAGACTAATAATAGAGATATATGACAGAGACTTAGAGTGGCCACTCAAAACCCCTTAGCAACCGTCCAGGACAATTTAGCATTGTGGCTGCAGGTTTTGTCTGGACAGGCATCAATTGGCATCTGTTGTCTTTAGAAAATATTACATTCTAGTTGGGTGCTACTGGCTGACATGATTACTTATCTCTTGAAAGAAAAATAACACTTGCAAAATTACAAGCCTGGCAAAAGAAATAGCATTTAACAAAACAAATTTTGACAGACAGTATAATAAGAAGCAGTCAAAGAAAGCGTGTGTTATACATGACACGAGAGGGTCTTGCTTCCCCAAAGTGCTTGAATTAGTTGGAGGAGCCTTGTATTACATTTATTAGTCTAATACATGCACGGAAGACGCCATGTCCCCACACGTCCAGCCGGGAGCTGCTCAGAGATCCACCCAGTCCTAGGAAAACAGGGGAAAGGTCATGCTGGCGGAGTCATGTCTGGGAAATATGAAAATCTCTCATTTGTAATTACAATCACACAACATTCCTTCTTCTCTTCTAAGGAGAGGAATCACGACAGGACGAGGCAATCACAACATGTCTGATTACAAAATCAGACCTAATGTAGAAATGAGAGCCACCCATCAGGCTTTATTGTGTCCCGTATGAATGGGAGATGCCGATTGGTGGGATATATGTGAATATTTATTGTCTTGAAGAGTCCTTACCAGGCAGTAGCTGTAAACCAGCCACTCTAACCAAACAACTGTTGGTGGAAACTGGATCTCTGCCCCTTCACTGTCATCGCAGAGCTGCAGATCAGTGCTTGTTTACCAAGCATGCACAAAGCCTGCCACAGAGAAAGCGGATCTTTTGTTTAGTCATTTGATGAAGTTTGCCACGGGCTGATGTATTTAGGTCAGACCGTGTGGATTGAGTCAGTTGTTTTGTGAAAAGGCGAAAATCAGAGTTAATGTGCCAATTGTAGACAAATATTTTGTATTTTGTTAGTGGTGTGATCTCTGTCCCGCCGGATTGTCACAGCACAATGTTTTTAAGTCCAATGGGCTGGCGAAAGTTAACTAGGCCTACTGTATATTATTATGGTTAATTTTATTTTTCATTCTGCTTTCTAAAGACTGCTCGGAAATAATTTGATTAACCCTTAAAATCCTATATGGCCGCCGGCGGCAAAAAATAACTGTTGTTCTTAAATGTTAAAGAATTTTTGAACCGCTACTCCAATCCGTATGCTTTAAAAAGTCCCATAAAGAGGAGATTCACGGCTATGATATGAGGTTAATCGTGTTTGGACATTCAGAAGATCCGTTGTGAATGTGATAGCGTCATCAATTTTTAATCAGCATTGATTCGTCAAAGAAACCCGTGCGGTTTGTTCCTCTGAGCAAATCATGAATGACTGTTGATGCTTAGTCCCACCCTCATGCCTAGATTGTTTGAAACTGTCATCTACTCAACCAATAAACATAGTTCTTTGTCTTTTGCATGACCAATTAGCAACTTTCTTTGGAAATTTGAACTGAGGTAAAGTGCAAGTAGTTCATATAGGCTATGTATGTATATGTGTGTGTTTATGTAAATAAATATAAAGTTTATTTTGCTTCAGTGTTCTATTAAAATGTTTCTAAATATTTTACCTAAACTTTTTTGAACACATCTAAATTGTCAGTAAATAAAAAAACACCAGCTTTTTACTGAAAATCAGCTATAATAATGTAGTAATAAATGGCTATAATTTGCTTAGGGATTGTTACGTGCAGTCAAAATGACATCCGGAAATGTATAATATCCAAGTACAGCTTTCTAAAGGAAAAAATCCAAACTTCAGGAGGATTTGTTTGAATTGAGTTGAAAAAAAAAAAACTAAAAATATGCTGCCGTTTTTCTTAAATCTGGTAAATTCATCCATTCTACATAATAAATGTAAAATATGATTATTTAAATGAGATAGATTGAATCTTCAAGTTCTCCTGTTAAAAATGATATATGGCACTTGATGCTGACTGCTATAATGGGTTCGAAAAACAAAGAAAAGAACAGATGCTCCAAAAATGGTATACGTCTTTAAGGGTTAATCACAATTGTTATCGACAGTAGTTCAAATACCAGTATGACATGAAAAGCAAATCTCCACAGTGTTTTGTCTGTCTCAGTCCTTGCAAGATAATTGCATTATTTCTGTATGCTGTACAATCTTTCTGGGTTTTTCTCTTAGCTTCCAGTATGGGGTGTAAAATTTGTGGCGAAAAGGGCTAAACTACAATATGGAAGTAACTACTTCTGTTTCATTTCAACTTAGAAAAAAAGATGTGCTATCTAAATACTCAGTGTGTATTTGGTGAATGTGATTTCACCAAGTAGGCTACCCCATGTTTCTGGATCAACTTTCCAATCAACCAATCAGATTTGAGGAAGTTTACAGTTTATGTCAAGTTTAGGCTTAGAACCAGGGGGAAGTACTTAAACATCAGTGTTATTCACCTATCATTACCCTCTGATTTTAGGGAAAAGTTATGGGTAGGGTTAGGTTTAGGGGCAGGGATTGGGTAAGGACCACATTTTGGGACAGGGATGTTGATCCAGGATCAACTAAATATGTTGATCCAGGACCATGACTTACTTGGAAAAATCACGGTGATATATATATACATACATACATATGCTCTGACTTCAATATAGCAATCCACAATCCACAAAGCCAATATTAAAATCCCTTAATACTAAAAAAAAATATAATGTCAATGTCTGTGAAATGTATAGCTGTCTTCAGTTTAATGGAGATTCTAGAAGAATGGAGAATGATGGAGGAGAAAATGCAGAAGAGTAGATGCTAGACGATGTGTGTGTGAAGGACGGTCTCTGGAGCGGCAGGCCGTGACTGCCAGGAAGACAGCGAGAGTGACAGCAGCTCCAGTGGGCTGAAGGTATTTCAGCTCCATCTTACAGCTGCTGTCCTCCACTGTGATGAGGACGTGGGCACTGCCTGCATAATCGCAATTAATAGACTAACAGCTGGAAAAGTGTGTGTGTGAGAGAGTCACTGAGCACAGAAGTGTGCGGAGTGCACATTTCTGTGGATGTCTGTCATATCTTCTATGTGTGTGTGTGTGTGTGTGTGAGAGAGAGATGATGGCCTTTTGTCAGCTAGTCTTGAGTGTGTATGCAGCTGTCAAGGGGTGGAAAAGATGCAACTGTGGCTGTCAGTCGGAATCCATGTATTTGTGTGAATAGAGAATCCAGAATGTGTGTGCGTCAGGCGGTCTAGGAATCAGAACAGCCTCATATGAATGCAGTGAGGCTTCCTCGGGAGCAACAGGATGCAGTGTGAGAGAGAAACGCAATTTGCTTTTATGTTTTGTAATATTTACCTTGATTTTATCGAGCGTAATTGCTTCAGCAACACAAATACACTTGTCATGATTACAAAGGCTTTCGATATTTATTTTTGGCGAGTCTGACAGAGAGAAACGATGAAGCTAATGCAAATGTAGGCGTGTTAGTACCCCGGTCACAGGAGCGGCTGGGGTCCCTCTAGACTAGAGAGACCGCAGAAACACCGCTGCAGCGCTAATGAAGATTTGAGCAGCCGGCTGATGGGAATGTTGGCAATAAAGAGGCAATTTATGCAATTCGGATCCCATCATCAGTTGCCTTGTGTGCCGTTCACCTGCACGCACACCCCATTAGTTTTTTGATTTTGTAGCAAAAACCGATCAATAAATAAGCGAGGGTTGTGGATGCGAGTCGGTCTGGTGCAGGGGTGATGCTTTTGTGGGACTGACAACAGGTGTTCCTCTCCAGTCTCGCTCGCAACACCCCGGGAGAGGAAGCGCCCTGTCAAGAGAACCAATCAGATTAAAGCGTCCCATTTGATGGGGACTTTAGATAAGAGAGGCAACAAAAGCATTCTGCCTGACAAAAATGATGGGAGAGAAATGGAACATGATGTTTAATTTAGGGCTGTCAAACGATTAATCGTGATTAATCGCATCCAAAATAAAAGTTTGTGTTTACATAATATACGTGGGTGCATTGTGTATAATTATTTTGTATATATATATAAATACACACACATGCATGTATATTTAAGAAAAAAATATTATTTTTATATATAAACTATTTATATACAATATAAATGATATATAAATCTATATACTGAATATACATGAAAATATTTCTTAAATATATACAAGCATGTGTGTGCATTTACATATATAAAATAATTATACACAGTGCATCCATATATATCATGTAAAACACAAACTTTTATTTTGGATGCGATTAATCGCAATTAATCGTTTGACATGCAGCCCTAGTTTATTATATATAGTTATATCTGACATTTAAAAGATTATCTGGTTACCATGTTAGGTTTTGTGGTTACCATTGTGATTTTACTCAAATTATTGGTATAATGTATTGACAAATGGTAGCCTTCACCTAATTTATTTTAGTGTTGTCGGAGCCGTTTAATTTAATCTTTACTCAACACATCTACCCAAATGACCTCAACTTTGAGTAGATTCTGCAGGTTTGTTTTTTCAGAATTCGTAACATAGAATCAAATTAAATCAGTTTGATTCAGATGAGGCTAATCTGATCTGCGTTGAACTTATCGTCTGCCACTTTCATTGACTTTAATGAGCAACTTTTCGTAAAGCACCTGCTTATTGGGCTATCCATCATTATGGACAATATTTGGGCACTCTGTTGTGTTGATTTCATGGCACAATCTCATTCTGTCTCTCAGCCTCCTGTTGTTCCTCGGAGCATGATGGAGTGTTTTCATTTTCATCTTGATCATCACCAGAAAAATGCTGCTCATTAGGCCTAGTCTTTTGATAAATGGCAAGACAACGTCATATTTTGTGGGAAATCATACAGCGGTCCATCTGGTTAAAACCTGGTTCGACTTTTTCCATGTCTGGTGCTGCTGTGGGACTAGTCCTGATGGTTTAGCAAAATAATACAAAGATGTCTGGAAAGCAATCTCATCTGGCTCAGTCAGAAAAGACGAAGTGTTCGAAGCGCCCAACAATCTTGCTCATGAAATGCAATTTGCGCAAATAGCGCTGGATGTGTGGAACCTGAAATAAACATTTTCACTAAACAATCAGCAGTAATATGCCAGCATACGTCGATTTTGTTTTTTGAATGACTTTTATTTTCAATATTTTCCCAGTCCAAATAACACCCCATAATCATTTTACAAACATTTGATGGTGTTTATAGAAAGACAGCCCATTTCATTTTAACATCTTATTAATAGCAACTTGAGAGAGAGTACTAAATGTACAGATTCATTCTGATGACAGCTGCATTTACAGTGGCCAAAACACAGAGAGCTTTAGAACAAGAATCAAAATCAATGTCACCTGGAAATGTAACTTTACCAATACCTACAAAAAGAGAAAGAGAGAGACTCAAAGACACAAAATAAAAGTACACAGCACTATTTCGACACAGAGACTGTTAGTTCATACAGCATCCGTATGTTTTCATGTGTGTTTTCTTGTTTATTGTGTTGTGTACTATATTCATAGATCTTATATAAAAGCAAAAGAGGTACTCATCGATATATTAGACACAAATATAAAAAAGTTAAGGTACACAAAGTACAAAGTTTTTTATTTCTATGGCAACAACAGGACATGTGTCAGGTTGTGTGTGACTGGAATATGGAGCAATGTAATAAATTGTACCTGCAGCAAATCAAAAGCCAAAGACCATCTCAGATACTCCCTGACTAAGCCTCGGCAAAGAGTTTCCGGTTTCTATGTTTAAGCTCTTTTTACGGATCTCTGTCACGCAAGGAGGAATTTGGCACAATCTCTCCTGACAGCCCTGGGCTTTTTTTTTTTTTTTTTTTTTTTTTTCCTAGGGGGGTTGGGAGTACGTTCCGCACCATAAGAAACCTGTCATCGTGAAACATGACTCTGCAAATGTGCGTTGCTAATAATAATAATAATATTAATAAAAAATCTAACAGAAACAAAGCCAGATTCCTGTTCGTAAACATTAAATACTTGTCTTTTATAAAATAACATGTTCATAGATAGATGATGCCTGAGTATAGTACAACATGAAAACAAAAAATTACAACACGACAAAATAAGCCTTTACAATAAGCAGTGCGTGATTTACATGTCAACAATGAGGAGGGCTCTTATTTAGAAGCATTTTTTCCCCATATATATGGGGAAAAAATGCTTCTAAATAAGAAAAATATATATATTGCACTGGATTCAGCAGGTATAATTCAGAGAACGTTCTGATGAACTCTAAATGAATGAGAAACCACATTCAGGTGTAACGCACAGATGCAAAATGTCATTTGACGTAAATGTCACTAAGCTCCGCCCCCTTTGTTACTAGTTGCTGTTAAGACAAGCCTTACAGAACCTACCATAGGAAGTGATTGGAGAATTACATAAAAATTATGACTTGCAGTTAAATAAATAAAAAGTCACCTTCATGTTGTTCCAAACCCATAAGACGTTCGTTAGATCTTTGAAGATCTTTATGACGAAATCTGAGAGCTTTCTGTCCCTCCATAAACAGCTACATAACTACCACTTTGACGCTTCAAAAATGTATAAAGAGATCATAAAACTAATCCATATTAATTGAGCCATATAGTCCAAATATTCTAATGAGAAACTATTGCTTTGGAAATTTGAGTTTGGAACAACATGAGGGAGAGTAATTAATGACAGAATTTTCATTTTTTGGTTAACTAAACCCATAAGCATCTATTTAATTATGTAATAATGCTATGAAATCTAGGCAAAGTCAAGGCTAAATGACTCATGTTTTAATATAATATAATATAAAATAATATAATATAATATAATACATGGACATTCTATATTATATCTTTTAATTCCCTAAAATTGCATTTAAAACTATCCATCACACTTCAATAAACTTAAAGTAGAGCAAATGCTTGTCTTATTATGGCAAATGGCAACAGTTGCTAAGGTAGAATAGATCAGTAGTGTTTAAGGCGGGGCTTAGCACAGTCAATTATCCTTTTATCCAGCTGAATATAATTCAACTGATTCTGAGCTCTGTGTCAAGACTGAAGAGCAAATTAACATTCCACACTCAGTCAAACTCCAGACATGTTTATCAGACTCACAGCACAAATCTTCTCTTGCATGGCAGTCACATGGGCCTGTCTTCTGTTCAGGTTTATTGTTTTCTTTTCTTTTTTCTTTAATTGATATTCAATTTATTGAGCTGTCGACTGAGATGATTTGGAGCCGTTTTCCATCTCCCATGAAGATTCCTAGTACTAAAATGTGACGCAAATGACCTGGAATATCCTAATTATTAAGACAACTACAGCTACAGCAGAAACAAGTGTTTTTGAGGCTTGGCACAACGTCTGTAACGTCTGCAGCGACTTATGCAATGTAAACAAAAACATTTTTCAAAGCTTTTTCCACTGATCCTGTGAAAAAAGAAAGCTTACAAAAAAAAAAAAAAATCACACAAGATAGAATAAAGGTAAATATATATAAAAACACATTTACACATGTACATAATACAGAGCTTTAGTGTTCTTTATGATATGTGATAATTAAATATCTAAACTGATTGGCCAGTGTGGTTCACATGAAACTGGTCAATTCATTATGAACAATTGAGGTGGCTTGGGGGTTGACATAACTGTATATGTATTGCTGTCTTCTGAATATGAAAACAGGAATCACAACTCTCTACTGGTTATAAACATTTTGAGTAACATCTGAAAACCTATGATTAAATTTACTCCAAGACGTTTCACTTTCAGTGACAGACTATTGCAAACAACTATTTTCCTCTTTCACAGTGTTTGCCTTTGTACAATATGTAATTGTAACCATTGTACAATATGTAATTGTAACCATTAAACATCTGTTTTTGGGATAAAATTATATAGTTATCCTCCGTCTTATTTTCTATACTTATGTACAGAATACTGCTAGCAACAATAGAGCTCTTTGGTCTAGTGATGTGTAGAGTGTTGTGATCTCAGACACGCACACACACGCACGCACGCGTACACACAACTCCAAATTGTCATTATTTCCACTGGCTTCATCAATAATTGAAACTGATTGGCAAGTTTCGAGCTGTTTGTACTGCATTTTTGATTGCTATTAAAATGATTGGCACTAGATGTTACTGTTTCTGCTGATGGAATATTTGCCTTTCAGTCAGTTCTCCTCAAATAAATCAAACTGTGAAAAAACAATAAATAATAAACTATTAGGTTGAATTAAAAAGTAGAACGACAAGAAGCACACAAAGAAAGGGACATTCATGATTTTGTTTCAGATTCCAATATAGAGGTAAACGAATTAAATCAAATCAAGTTGGCACAAATTACTAGACACACAAATGTTGTTCTTTTTAAATCTATGCACAAAGCTGACAACTGTTTAATGTTGTCTTTTTTTAAAATTAAGCTTTAAAATTAAAATGTTGAGGTTTATTAGCTATTTTGTAATGTTCTAATAGGTAACTGACTGTGTTAATTAGGATCGACCCTCAAACTAACGGCTCTCTGAGGGTCTGTGAGTCCGTAAACATGATTAACCAGTACATGTCATTTCTCATCAGTGATAAAAAACAGAAACTCAACAAGCATCTGGAGCATGGCTTTTTCAAATCAAATAAGCTTTGAATGAATACTGAATCTGGCATCCACACACTGTTTGGTAGCATTAAAAAAAATTAAAATTAAAAAAAAGAAAGAAAAAAAAAACAAAAACCCTTTAACATTTCTTTGAACTTCCACTCGCAGATTAACAGTCCAGATAAATTAGGTCTGTCTGACTCATTAGTAACCTCGTTTGTATAAAAATAGAGACTATTCCTTTAAAACGGGGGCTAGTAACAATGTAGTGAAATTAAAACCTGGGTATTGTACTATTCCTCACTGGTTCATTTTTACCCTTTTTTTTTCCATCTAAATGACTAGTGCTCCATATAAATATTTTTTGGACATTTGTAACACGATTCCTCAGCTATTTCAAAACATATTTCAAATACATATTCATACTTTTTATACAAAAACGGATGACAGATTGATATTGGGAGACAGTCACTGAAATTACTTGATGTTGTGTCAGTAATTTTCCACGAAACTGAAAGCGTCCCATCTATATATGTAGTGGCACATAATGGCATTATTGGCACAAAGTTCAGGAGAGTGTTTTCTCCACACAAGCAGACGTGTCGTGTCAGAGAGCGTCCCCGCGGCCTCTCTGCAGCCGAACTCCACTCCCGCACACCCACATGTGCAGTAATACACGTATATAATATATCAGCTCTATATCATCTCTAAAATGACCTCATGTCTATGGAAAATAATTTGGGAGTGGTTCCATAGCACTGCATCAGTCTAGAAAAATAAACATCTTCAGTCCGTTTCTAGAGAGATCCAACATTTGTACAAAACTGCCAGTTCCTCTCAGTTCCCATCTCTGATTGCTTGTCGTTGTTGTTCTTGTATTCTTGTATTGTTTTGCTTTATTGTGTTTTAGTCTTTTTGTGTTTGATTCACAGATTTTCCAACAAGATCCTGAAAGTACAGAAGATTAAATTTTAGTTGAGTTTGAATATTAAACTGATATCACTTTTTAAAGGGAAAGGATTTAATACTGTCGAGTCATTAATGCTCACCCTCATCATGTCGCTCCAAACCCGTAAGATTGGGTTCGGATTTTTTTTTTCATCTTCAAAACACAAATGAAGATCTTATTTTGATGAAATCTGAGAGCTTTCTGTCCCTCCATTGACAGCCTACGCAACTGACAGTTTGACGCTTCCAAAAGAGATCGTAAAACTAATCCAGTTGAATTGAGTGGCTTAGTCCAAATTTTCTAAAACCGGATCGCTTTATATGATGAACTGATTGAATTTAGGCTTATATTAACATATAAACATTCATCATCTCACACATCAGTTGTGATAAACGGAGCTAGTTGTGTAACTGTCTATGAAATGATAGAAAGCTCTCAGATTTCATCAAAAATATCTTTATTTGTTTTCTGAAGATCTTACAGGTTTGGAATGACATGAGGGTGAGTAATTAAATGACAGGATTTTTGGGTGAACAAACAAGACTTTAGTGTATAACTTTGTCAATAAACTACTCTAAAAATATATCTACATAATGCATTAACATACATGTTACAACTTGAAATGTTAAAAAATATATCAGTACATGTAGAAATTAGCATTAAACTAGATTAATTAATTGGTAACGTGACTTTACAAAAAGGTTCTTTTTTATTATTAGTCAACTATTAGTACACTAACAATGAACAATACTTCTATAGATCTTAATTTCAACATTTACTAATACATTATTAAAATCAAAAGTTGTATATTTTAATATTATTATTCAACCTAAGGTAACCAACAGTCAGCAGTTGTATTTATTTATAAATAATATTTACAACGATTATTAAATACTGTAACATATGTATTGCTCACTGTTATTGTTTGTTAACGCAAACTAATGGTAGCTTGTTGTTATCGTTACCAATTAATTCTGTAAAATAAATTACTGTGGTTCATTGTTAGTTCATGTCACCTAATATAATGGTGCTACCATTTTATATCCTCACATCACCTAATATTTCTGCTGTTGATGTATAGAGGATAACATTTTTGAAAGTATATGAGTTCAGTACAAGCCTGCAACTCATTTAAATTCTATTACTAGTGAAGTATTCTTTTTGAACCCAGACGAACTGTGAATTTCTAGAAAGTACACAAGCACTGGAAAACCATGCCAAAATAACACCATGTGAATTTTAGAGCCAAACGAAGTATAGTACGTACCAGGGCACAAACTGAAGACGTGGGCTCAACCCAAAGGTAGTAAAAGGGCCTCAACAGGAGATCTCGAACCATTTCTCAGACACAAAGGCCACAGGGATTAGCTGCCTTTCAGTGGGCGACGGTCTGAAATAGACAGACAGATCAGCTCTTCAATCCTGCTCTGTCCCACTCCTTGATTCAAGACTCTCTTTTTTAAATTGGCATTATACCACAGACAAAAGCGCCCACAGTTACATTTCCACTAAACCCTCTCATCTAGGTTTTGTATTCTGAAGCATACAGTATTAAATGAAGCAGCACTGGAATTTTTCATACAATTTAAGCCCATACACAGTCTTTTATAAAGGCGAGGGCAATGGAAGGACAAAAAACAAGACTACACAACCGTCTCAACATGCTTATCTGAAAAATAATGAGTCTCTGGCAGATTAAACTGGTTATTTCCAAAATGCACATTAAAGACTAAACTATTCTATTATTGACGATTGTAGCAAAGAAATATATGAAACTATATATTTTCAAACAAAGACACATTCAAAAACAGTGAATGCATGGCTTCTGAGACCACTGCATTTAAAAAAAAAAAAAATTTCAACTTGACAAGCTGTCATGAACAGCTCAAAAATAGCTCATGCAGCATGAGACAATATGCAATGCCAAGGGTTTGTCTGTGTGTGATTGGCTGCAGTGGAGGTGCATTAAAGAGGATGAATTTAACTTTTCTGAGAAGGTTTTAACATGCAATCTGTCTATAAGTTCGATATTTAAAAGTCCCAATGTTAAAACATGAAAGACTAATTATATATATATAAAAAATAATTGAAATAAATTAAGTGACTTGGATTGTGAAATTTAGTTTAAAAATGATAAACTGTCAGGGTCAAATATGCTGTGCACTTTAAACCGCAATTTATACATTTGTGCATAATATGGTCAAGTTTTCAGAATGAACATTATTTCTGTCAGCACTAAACACTCTAAGCTATCAGGAAGCCAAACCCTGTAAGAAAGTACGGACAGGGCTGTCAATGCAGTCGACTCGCTGGCCAAACAACTTGATCAGCGGCTCCTACTGTATATATATGAATCATGTCCTCTTGCCTGTTTCCATTGTAGGAGGTCTTGTAGATAGGTGTGTGCTGGATCATCTCGTCCGTGTACACCGGTATGCCGGACCGCACGCACTCGTGTGAGCACTGTAAACTGTCGTTGTAGGCGGTGAAGATGTCCACCTTACTGGGCACGCGGGCAGGCGTGAAGTCGGTCAGATTTTGACAGCTCTCCTCCTGCTGGTTGATCTTTCTCTGATGGCTGCTGTGTCGGCCATTCCCGGACTGTGCACAACTACAAAAACACGCACCAAATTCACAAAGCCAAAATAAAATCATACCTTGAACCGCTGTCCTACATTTAACATGAACTGGGGAGACAGACACAGACATATTAGCTCTGTTCCAAAAACCTAGTGAGCTGCCTTGCTGTGAATTCCAAAAATAGGTATCCTAATTGAAATGGAACCACATAAGCCCCATCACACAAAAATCCCGGTAAATGAACGTAAAATTATCAGAATGACTGCTCAAGTAAATACACAAATGTGCTGTTCACACAAGCAACGGTGTTCTCTCTTTTTACTGGTAAGATACCATTCACACACCAATACCTAAATACTGGCAAACTCTGAATTCAATGATCGTAAATTACCTTTAAACCTTCCACCAAGATGAGGTGAAGCACTTTAGTTTCTTCTTCTTTTTTTTTTTTTTTACTTCTGAGTGACAGACGTAAGGGGATGATCACACAGAATTAGGGATGCAGCGATACCAGTACCGGTATCGGGCTCATGTATAGGGTTGGGTATCGTTTGAATTTGAACGATTCTGATTCCGATTCCTTGTTTCGATTCCGGTTCCTAACGATTCTCGATTCCGATTCTTTTAAGAGGCAGGGTCAAAAAAGTTTTGCTAACCTTGCTAACCAACGGTCTTTCTGAAGGAAATACTCCTTCTGTAAAAATACTCCTTTTGTCACAAATTTTGCATTTTGCCGAGATTTCGTTATTTTTAGAAAAGTGAAGCCACACTTTGGATCGCCGACGTAAGGTACTCATGTTCGACTCGCGCGGTTATGCCAACACTTCCGGTAGACGCTTCTTCGTTGGTGTTGTTCAGCGGTTTCTTCTTCCGCTCGGCGGACTGTGAATATCGAAACTAGGAATCGGATTTTTTACTTTTGAACGATTCCGGGAAAAACGAAAAGTTAGTCTCGGTTCCAATCGATACTCGATTCTCGATACCCAACCCTACTCATGTACTCGTAAATATGCTCCGATACCAGGCGGCATGTGTACAGTGTTTGTGTCCAGACAAAGAAACACTGACAGGAGAGAGTATAATGGGGATAAAAATTA
This sequence comes from Pimephales promelas, assembly GCF_988280905.1. Classification (NCBI taxonomy): domain Eukaryota; kingdom Metazoa; phylum Chordata; class Actinopteri; order Cypriniformes; family Leuciscidae; genus Pimephales; species Pimephales promelas. The sequence continues at coordinate 24,436,608 of NC_142782.1, forward strand.
AGTCTATTAAGTAAATTTATCTTACTGTGGTGCTCGAAAAAAAACGAGCAGTAGATTGAGTGCCTAGTTTTCACAGATGCCAGTGGAAAGTTTGTAGTTCAGTTGGATGTCAATGGCAAATAAAGTAAAACACGGCATGTAGCTTATTATTTACATTAACTGACGAGAGAAAGAGCACTTCTGTTGAATCCACTTGATTGCCGATTGTTCACTCAGCAGCGCGTGTTATTTGGATTAGAACTAAATTGTACATGTAAGCATGAACTGTTACCTGATTTATGTAATAAACTATTTTTATTTTTATTTACCAGGTTATTTACCAGTTAAGACTGTATGTGTGAAAAGGGCTATGACTGATCGGAAACACTTAACATAGACAGCAAGTGACTCGACTCTCAATTGATTTCTCGTAATGAACAGTACAGTTTATAATTATTGTCAAAAGATTTGACAAAATTGTCAAAAGAAGAAATTGTCTTAGGTGCCATAAAATGCTGCCTAAGGAGGAAGCTCACCGAGTTTAGGGGAAAAAACGATTGTGTCTGCATTGTTTGGTGCAATGAGGGGTCACTGTCCACATTGACAGACAGAAGGATAGAGAAGGACAGATTGAAAAAAGATGATAAACAGATAGAGGGACAGGAATAGGGAGAGACAGACAGACAGAAAAGTCATAGGCAAACTGCTGAAAGAAAAGAATGTTTCCTACCAGTTTTTAAGGACAAGAGTAGTGATCAAGGCTGCGACGATCATAATGAGGGACACAGTGATGGTGATGATCTGGTGAACAGCCAGACCTAAGAAGGAAAAACAAAGAGCATAGTTATCACCGTCTCCATGGCAACTAACATGAGCGCCAGTGCCTTTTGTAAGGTATTTGATTGCAATAACACTGATACTGCATCTTAACATGCACTGCTCTCTCTGCGCCACCATAGCTTTTTGTAAGCCCTGTCTGCCACCATGACAGTCATTTTTGACCATTTCACAATGTCTGGACTATGAAACAGCTTGACTGAAAGCAACAGGGAGAAGATGGCAATCACACCGGCTGGCTAAAGGTCAGCAAACAACAATTAATGCAGAACAAGAACTCTCTGTTCCAGAATAAAGAGTGTCACAAGAACTATGAGCTACACTGTCTTTCTCACTTCGTCACCCCTGAATGGATAGAAATGAGACCCCGCGGGGAGCCGCAGTTACAGACTTTTATATATAAAGAGTGCCACGACTTCCATTTCTTGCTGGAGCTGATAAGAGTGAAGGAAGCAATTTTATGGATTTCTCCATCCATATTAAAGTGTTTGTGTCTGTGAGGAACAGCAGCATCCATATTAAAGTATCTGGTATATGAGAATGCATTACAGCTTGGTGCATTTATTTAAGTGGTTAGTTTGCAGCACCAAAAGGGGTTTCACAGTTCCAACGTTAATTTATTCACAGAACCATTTCAGAGTTATAACAACCTTACTACACCTGGCACAGAAGCTTACCACAGGATTAAGTGTCAACCCGAATATAGAATAGTGCATTAATTTGCTATGCAAGTTCTTTTATAATGTTATCTTGGTTACATTTGTCTACTCATTTTGTGTTTTTGATATTTTATTGAAAGACATTTACTGCAAATATTTTTATACCACCTCTGTACATTACGAATTCTTTTATACGAATATTTTACAATTATTAGGTATGCAGTTTTTATGATCTCATATTAATTGACAGACTAAATGCAATATAGTCTTAAATGCAATATATACATGTATAATTTATCTATCATATCTTAAACAAGATATTTTTTATCTAACAGGGTAGCACAAGTGCCTGTGCTATGTGTGTGCATTTGTCAAGATGCACATCATTTCTCTTTCTAGTGCCCTTGTGTTAGGCGTGTCTCAATTTTAGAGTCAATTACAGGCATGTCTCAGTTCTGGCAGGAAGGGTCAAGTTGCGCTATACTGTGTTGCTCTACAAAAAACCCCACACTGGACTGATTTACTTAACCCTAGAGACCTGTGGGGTGCTGAGTCCATCAAGTTCTGGTTGAATAATCAATACCAGAGAGAGAGAGAGAGAGAGAGAGAGAGAGAGAGAGGGACATAAACAACAGATAAACAAAGGAGAGAGAAAGAGAGAGTTTTGTGCAACGCCTTTGGTGCACGTGTGCACGTTTACACACCTGTACATGCATGTGTGAATGTGACGTTGCATCTGGGCCAGTTCTGACAGATTACATTAGCCCTGAAGGCCAACAAGCCTTCATACATTTTTAGAATGTATGAAAATTGCAAACTCCTCATATTAACTAGTCTTACAGCAAGCATAATAAAAAAAAAATTAATAAATGTATATATAAATGTATATCTAAGTCAAAGAGAATGAACTGTATGTAAAAAAAACACTTATTAGACTTACAATCAAGGTGCTTCAATTATGTTATTGTAACTGAACAAGAAATGCAAATAAATGTCAATGGAATGGCTTAGTTAATGGAGTAAATTTCACATCGCGTTTTACTTCCGATTCGATCATCCAGAAGTCAATAGATTTACTGAAGCAGTTTTTGTTTAAATTCTTAAAATAAGTTCTGTGGTTAACACAAGCTCAAGATTTTTTCATGTTTTATTCTACGACATAAAATACATCAGTAATACCCCCTGGTGATTGCTTTCAAATGGCTAAATGCTATAAATGAACTACATTTTAGCTTTTTACTTCTATTAGCTTTTTACTTCTGCCAATTGTATTTAGGCTGCAAAGTTCATAGACATTGGGTCCATTTGTGAAGATTATCATGACGAACGAAACATGTAAGAATCATAAACGTTTGTTTTTCTCAGAGCAAATTATTTTAAGCAAGAATAATCATATTGGGTATTTCAGTCAGAAATACTACGCTCCCTTGCATTCGATCAGTGAAGTCTGTGAAGTTTGCTGTCAGGATGAACCTTTTGTGAAAAATAGAAATAGAAAACATGTATGTATAAGAATATGGCTATAGTCAATAAGCTGAATGCACTGAACGGCACCTATCAAAGCATCTGAAATGGCAAGCCATGACCCGAGTGTAGCTTCTGACCCTTCCTGATTGCTTAGCTGGCACTATTGAGTGATGGAAGCATGCAGATGCATCTGGGAAATGCTTGCCTCACTTTCCCTCCCTGTGTCCTGCGTTCGGGTCAGAGCTGGATTAATTTTATCTCAGTCCCTGGCTTGAACACTGCTCCTTGGCATGGAGTCCCCCAGCGACACCAACACATAAACATATCGGACAGCTATTTAAATTTCCCTCTCTCCCCCTCTGTCCCTCTTGCTCTGAAATGGAAGGCAGCAGGTTAAATTGAGAGAGTGTACCGGGTGATAAATTCAGGTGTTTATGCATCTGTGAAATTTTATGAGACGAGCTCTCCGTCCTCGACCTTGCTTTGAGTCAAAACGCTCGTTGGCTTCTAGGTCTGTTGTTTTATGTATTGATTTCAGTTCGAAAGATTCAACCCCCCCCCCCCCCCCCCCTCCCTTCTGTCACACCGAACCCATCACATTTGTGTAATATAGAGCTTTATAATACCAGAGTAGACGAATGCAAATGTATCTCCATTATATTCTTATTACTCCGACCCAGGCTCAGAGAACAGGACGTATATCACCTTGTCTCACCTGGCCCTGCAATGAGAGAGATAGGCACACCAATTCCAATCAGGGAAAGTGTCAAAAGAGGAACACAGGCTGGTGCTGTGGTACCAGACACCCTCCTTCCTAACTCTGCTAGTGATGGAGTCACCTTGCTTCAGGTGCTCGGGGTGAGCCTTTGTTTCCCTGGGCGCCTTGCCAATAACAGGACAAAAGAGACCAACCCTCAGAGGCACTATACTTCTCAAACTCACCAAAGACGTGCAGCTCTTACACCCAGAGATACTGCTAAATGTCTCTACTAGAACAAGCTGAACTATTACACTTTTTCTGGAGAGTTGTTTAAGTTATTTTGAAGAGTCTGGCTGATTAGCATTAGCATAGTTAGCCCCAGTTAGTTGATTCTGTAACTACATAACTTGATTCAAAAATAAATAAATAAATGAATTTAGAATGTGTTTTTGGTGGTGTCGATTCAAATGCAACATAAAATCCAAAACTGCCTGTATATGCTTTCTTAATAAACATTTGTCTAATTGACTTCCATCAGTGCATGTTATTCTAAAGCAAAATGTTTGTTTTCAAAATCTTTCATCAAAATGCAATAACTTTCTCAGTCATGACCTTTCTTTTATGCTGAAAGTTGCATGGATAAAAAGAAAAAAATATTTTATTTAATGAATAGTTGAATGTAAAAGATTTCACCCATCAAACTGAAACGACAAGAGAAGTTAATTTAATTATTCATCAATACAGTTTAGGTTCATTCCTATGATAAAACTAGTCAATTTACTGTATGTTAAGACTTTTTAGTAAAAAAAAAAAAACATGTATATATATATATATATTCAGAAACCAGAGAGTTTCTGGTCTCATTGACTACCATAGTATTCCTACTATGGAAGTCAATGAGACCAGAAACTGTCTGGTTACTGATATTCTTCTAAATATCGGAAAATCGGCTGAATGTATTCGAAAATGGTAAAACTCAACTGTTTAACTCTGAAGGAGTTGTAAAATGAGCCTATTTCCAAAAAAAGTGGAGTATCCCTTTAAATAAAACCCTAATGCATGAATTTGTCAAGTCCAAATGTTTTACAGCCCTGTCCAGCAGAGTGATGGTAGCATATTTAACTCAACTCCCAGTTCTGTAAGCAAATTGCAAAGGGTCAAGTTTACCAGTCATTGCCTGGGAGAGTTGCTGACAAACCTCTCTCTATACACTTGCAGAGCACAGAGCAACTAGTCTATAGTCCTCAAGCACCCTAGCATGAGCCTTTTTTGGTAATGCGATGATGGTACTTTCATTCCAGACCTGTGGTACATTAAAGTACAAGTACATTTAAGTTAAGAGACAGCTGTAAAAGTTGTGTCAAAACACCCTCCAGCTGCATATTCCCTCAGTACCTTGCCCTTTATCCCATCCATTCGGCCCTTTTGGAATTTGACTTGCATTAAAACATTTTCCACAATCTGTTCTTCAATTATTATTGGGGGAAAGACAAGAAATGCTTAAGATGATAAATGTTTATGATTGGATAATTATTTCAGCGATTAATATGTTTGTAGCATGTTATATGTTTGGCAACAGCCTAATTAATGGAGAGTGTAGCTTTTAATTTCTTAAACAACCATGTAGGGAGACATTTCCAATACATTATTGACAATAAAGATCCAATCATAGACTCTTAGTCTTAAGCATTTGCCTATTTAAATCCAAACAGCTTTTTTTTTCTTTTTTTTTTTTTTGGAATTGAAATGGGAGAGGTTACTAGTTTGTCAAAACGATGCATTTTTTGTAAAACAATTCACAAATTATCACATTAGTTAGTCAACAATGTCCACCAAATAATGTAACCTTATGTTTGGAAAAAAATAAAAACTATGATAAAAAGGTTAGTAAATATTTTGTACTACAAAATAAATGTAAATCTGTTTATCCTCCACTACATCCCTGCAATCAATAATACATTTTTCACAATCCAATCAAATCATAAAAGATACTATATTCTGCTGTCTATTCTGTTTAACTTGGAAATACATTGAATTATGCCCTTAGAACCAGGATGTGCAAAACACATTAGCAAAGACCAATAAAGTGTCCAATAATACCAGAGTAAACTGGTCCAGACAAAATTAGGCCTAACAAAGTGAAATGTCAAGAGACTGGCATTAAACTAGGACAGTAGTGGAAAGAAAGGAGTTAAAAAAAAAAAATCTAGGACAAATATAACACCCAAATAGCACAATTTCAGCAGACAGGACCTTGAAAAAAATATATATGCAAAAGAGACACATACACACGGGGCAGTATTTTAACTGAAGGTTATGTGTATATGCTGCTGGGACCCCATAGAGCAGATACCACAGAGACTGACACTCCTCTATCCACCTAAAGGACATTTAGAGGTTTGGAGCGAGACATTGTGTGGATCTGTGGCTAAATGCTCTATTAGTGTAGCCCGGGCCTGGCATCTGCAGCTACAGATGGCTGCAAAGGGCTAGTGAGATGAAGTGGAAAGGAGATGCCTTCACTGAGTGCTTTCAATCATGTTGCGGTTTGGCTGGAGGAGTACTCATGGCAAAACAACAGCTTTGAGTTCACATTCAAAAGGGAACAACATGAAAACCAAAAAAGTAACTTCAGAATTTGTTTGCAGGAATATCCAGATCCATCAAACTTCAAATTAACTGCTGTGCGGACGGCAAGTTTAAATTTGACTTTACACCAATCTCACCAAAATCACACCTTGGAATTATATCCAGTGCGTATCCCAGCACTAACACCGGTGATTTTTCACAGTAATCTAAAAAGTGGATTTAGTTTTAATGGCAATGTTGTAATTTGATTATAAGTGAAATCTCAGAGAGAAAGAAAGACAGACAGCAAGAGCAATCATTCTTCCGTTCCGTGATGACTGTTCGCTATTAAAAATGTCCTCTTTCACTGTGTGTTAAAAATGATGAGTCTATGCATATATTAGAATCTCTGGGGTTTAGGAACCTATTTTTAAATCATTTTCTAAAAGCAATTATGCATTTTCCGTAATATGTGGATTTGCAGAGGAAAGCCAAATTTAGAATCCCTCGTGCACCCTTCTTTCTAATGACAGATATAGTTATTGAGGGAATCTTGTGGACCTTTAACTCACAGGCTGGGGGGCTTTTTAACCATTTAGCTGCTTTTATATTTGATTTATTATGATCTCTAGTGAGAGAAAAAACTAGGGCTGTCAAATGATTAATCGTGATTAATCACATCCAAAATAAAAGTTTGTGTTTACATAATATATGTTGGTGCACTGTGTATAATTATTTTGTATATATATATATATATATATATATATATATATATACACACACACATATATATTGAAGAAAAAATATTATTTATAAAATATAAACATTTATATATATAATATAAATTATATATAAATCTATATACAGTATATACATGAAAATATATACAAGCATGTGTGTGTTTTTACATAAGATAATTATACACAGTACACCCACATATATTATGTAAACACAAACTTTTATTTTGGATGCGATTAATTGTTTGACAGCCCTAAAAACGTCTTTAACTGCATATTTCTTTTTGTAAACATTTATCTTCTATACAAGAATTTATACACATTACCATTCAAATAGTGTTTGAAATAAGTATTAAAAAAATAATTTATCTAACAAATAGTAAAACTGGAGTATTGGCTGCTGAAAATTCAGTACTTCAGAAATCATTCTAATTTAAGAAATATTTTAAATATATTTTATACATAATGAACTCAAAGATATCATTTAATCACCCTCATGTTTTTTAAACCTCTAGAAATGTCTTTCTTCTGAGGAACATAACAGAAGTTCACAGACATTCTTCAAAATATCTTCTTTAATGTGATGTCCCATAACAAGTGTGATGTAACAGAAATTCAACAGAGAAACAGAATTCATAATTCAACAGAGGAACAGAATGTGCTTAATGGTCGCTGAATATTACTAATATTACTAAGTTTTTAAAGTGTGTAGACCGAAAAATGGATGTGAATGAGAGGGTTCCACTTATGAACAAAATCGTAACTTATTCATGGGCGATAATAGGAATAGTAATTCAAGTAGGCTTTCTCATGTGTAAATCCTATTATTTAAAAAAAACAACAGTTATTTCTGCACCAGTTCTCCTCTCACAGACCAGTGAGAATGACAAAATCTCCATCAGTTACATCCCTGTGCTCTTTGTGAATCAAGCTTTACGTTTGATTGCATCAGCTTTCTGTTTGCAGAGCTGTTGACTCCTGCTGAGTGCCCTTCTCTCATTCATTTGTGGAAACAGGCTGGATAAAAATCTTTGCCAACGGTCCGACAAGCACTAACTGCAAATTTCCAGCTCTAATTTTGAATGCATTGGAGCTGTAGGGTGGAGAAAGTGTTTGAAGTCTTTCCTCCTCCGTGTGTTAACCTTGTCCCTTTGGCTCCGTTTGTTGTCCTCCCACATGCCCCACCTGATAGCTGGAAAACTCTCATTGCACCTGCTGATGGTTCACGATTGCCAATTAACGTAGATGTCAAGATGTCAATCTCACTTGACTTCCACTGAGCTACAGCGTTCCCAAACCCTTACTGCAAGAAGGCCGAGAGAAATAGAGAAAAGAGAGAGGAAAAAAAAAAAGAAATGGAGGATCCAAAGCAATTATTTTAAATGCCTTTTCCCAGTGTCAAAGGCTCCCCTGCATAATTCAATTGCTCTGTACAGTGCATGAGAGAGGGTTGGTCAAAGTAGACTCTATGATTGTATTACTTAACAGATAATGAAGTTGTCTTGGATGGAACTACTTCACAGCTGTCTGTCAGAGCAGCCTTGTGAGCTTATCACATCTTTAAAAGGTTTACCTCGGTGAAACCGAACGGTCCTATTGAATGAACAATGTTGAGAAAGACAGCACTTCTAAAATATTATAGTTCACGTATTACAATGCAGGTAAGACGCAACCCAAGGACTTGTGAGTGAATTTAGCACACCTTTGACTAGGAAATTGTCACCTTTTAATAAAACTGGAACACATCAAACTAAAAGCAATTACTAAAGCAATTTATCTTAATTTAAGTCAGTGTGCCTTAAAACATCTCACAAACCCTGTATGCAACTACAATACAATGTCATCTGGTAGGCCTAAAATGTTGTCTTTCTTTCAGTAAACAGAATAATAACTTCCAGGGTGGAGTGGCATAATAGAAGATCATTGGACATAATATGTTACAAATAGTGTGAATGGAGGTAAAAGTGCTTTTGACATATATATATATATATATATATATATATTTTTTTTTATTTAACATTTCATTTGTTGTCTTCTAAAGTCATAGCGTAGATCTAAAACTATTGTCATTTTTGACAATATTGACAAAAATTTAAACATATTTTGTCATTAACCTATTAAGTAATGTCACTTTGTGTTACATTTACACCATATCTAATTAAGTTTACACGACTTTCATATTTATTTGACTTATTACTGACAAAAAAAATTGAAGTTTTATGTGTTTAGAATAGCTAATAAAGTCTTGTCCATATATTTGAAAAGATAATTGTCTTGTGTTGTGTTTGCACATTTAATGTCTTGTACTGTTCGATCTAAAGTTACCTTGCTAATACATAGTGTTCCACTATAGATTGGATATTTATATCCGTTGCAAAGGTTATAATAATTACGCCTGTTCAAATGAACTCTAAACGACTCATTTGCTCGGTTCCATAGTGATTCGGTTAAGATTCATTGTGAATCAATGAATCCTTCCTTTTGAGCTAAATTGGCCTACATTTACACCATATCTAATTAAGTTTACACGACTTTCATATTTATTTGACTTATTGCTGACAAAAAATTGAAGTTTTATGTGTTTAGAATAGCTAATAAAGTCTTGTCCATATATTTGAAATGATAATTGTCTTGTGTTGTGTTTGCACATTTAATGTCTTGTACTGTTCGATCTAAAGTTACCTTGCTAATACATAGTGTTTCACTATAGATTGGATATTTATATCCGTTGCAAAGGTTATAATTACGGCCCGTTCAAATGAACTCTAAACGACTCATTTGCTCGGTTCCATAGTGATACGACTTTAAGTAACAGTTCTTATCACTCGGGTTTACTACTATGTACCGATTCTGATGGGACAAACATGGAGTGTGTGTGTTGTAGATGTGGACGTTACAGAAGGTCGTGCTGTACTTGCATACCTAGAATAATACAACATCAGCAACCACAGACATTCACATTCGGACAGGATTAGACTTCTCAGAGGACCGTTGCTTTGCCGAAAAACAGTAGTTAATTTGCTAATTAAAGCTGCAGTCTGTACTTTTTTCTCTTTGTTTTTCCTCTCCTCTTTTTTTTCTTCTCCGCTATAAATCTTCACCTCCAGCATCCTCACTCGCAATTTAGCCTACTAGCCGAGACTCCTCCTTTATGTGTACAGATGTGACGTAATGATGCAAAGACATGCTCGAATCTCCCGTGGAAATCCACCAGTACCACTGGAATTAAAAAAACATTAATACAAGCTTACCGTTTTGAATCGAGCTAAGGCACAGAGAGAGTTTTGAACACTGGCTGGTTATACTTGCTAAGAAATTGATAATTTTTAACCCAAAAATGTTATGGGCTGGAGCTTTAACTAAAAAAAAAAAAAAATTTCCATCCATTAACTTTTAAGCACAATATGGCTTGGATAAAGGCATAATTTTGACTTTTCCTTATTAAATGTTCAATTAACCTTTGAGCCTGGGGACGTGATAACAAGCATGCAGTGCTGAACAGCAGGACTGTAAGGCATTTTAATCAACTCACGCACGTTGTTAACCTGACGGCTCCATCTGTGATCTTCATGTTAATGCTAGCATCTTAGATGAGACAAAGGACACACACATACACAGGTATGCACTGAGGACGTTTATAAAAACAGGAGAAAGCTATTTGTTAGAATTTCTATTCATTTAAGCAGATACATGACCCCTGGAAGTATGCCACTTGAAATATGAAACTTTGCTTATGGGTGCTGACTTCTAATTCACTTACTTTCCACTTTTCCAGAAACACAATGAGCAAAATAATTAATTATTTGTGATGTAAATGTTGCTTGCAAAAAAATAAATACATAAAAAACTGACAACTTTGGGTTGACCATCAATGGAAAAAAAATATGCTTTTTGTAGAACAAGATGATGTAGCCCCTACAAGCTGGACTAAGCTAACTAGCCAAATCTTGACCTCTCTGAATGCACATAGACAATCACAAACACACACAGACACACTTATGGGTAAACAGCTGAATCATGTTTGGTCTGCAGCGACAAAATCTTCCTTGTGCTGTATCAACAGACCCACAAAGTCAAGGCTGTCACCAGCAGCAATAATACGTGACTCTAAATTCTAGTCTAGTCAGCAATGAGCTGATGGAGAGAAGCACGTACTTGATGCATTGCACACAGTTGAGTAGCAATGGTCCTTGGGGAAAAGCTTGATATAGTTCACCGTTAAATTGAGTGAAGGGTTTCTAGACTGTCTCAGATGACAGCTATTTAAAGAAAATTAATGAGATATTTCATCTAAGAAATAATTTCTGTCATATATTTTTTTTTTGACGTGTGGATCAAAAACAAAGTATTTTGCAGAATATCCAAGCTGCACTTTTTGATATAATGAAAATGAATAGAAACTATCTGTTGTCCCTGGTTACATAAATAAATTCACTATATGGTCACACTTTAGATTAGGGTCCAATTCTTAGCATCAACTAACTTTTGATTGTGACTTTTGCCTCAATAAACTCCTAATACTGCTTAATAGTTAGTAAGGTAGTTGTTAAAGTGACACTATGTAGTTTTTCAACCTTCATAATATATTTCCAAGACCCTTGTTATGGTACATCGCCTTACAATAGGTTAAATGACACGTCTGCCATAGCCTGTCGTAGTCTGTATCGCTTTTACTTGTATTATGTAACTTCGGATTTCGGGTAGTTCCGGAGCACAAAAAGAACGTCTCCGGTTACGACTGTAACTCGTGGTGATGATGCAGAAGCTATAAAATGGAGAAACCTGCCCACTGGCGAACAGGTCAACCTCCAGCCATGAGGCCGAAAAACTCTTTGAAAGTGTTTGACAGTGATGGCCTAGCCTAACCTAATACTCTTTATTGTGTTTAAAATGGTATTTATACAAACAGGAGACAATTGTGCTCGCATCGTGACTGAGTCCCACTCTACTCCCAGGAACGTAGTCCTCTGAAGAGGAGTTAAAGAACTTTTCTTCACATTGGGTGTCAACCCAAGCACCTCAGATGACGCAAAACAACATCTCGATGTTGAATCGCCAGTTCTTCTGACTGAGCCAGAATGAGCCAGTCATTTATATGATATCGAAACCAGATCCCCTGAAGTCTCAATGGAGCAAGGGCAGCATCCATACATTTAGTAAAGGTACGAGGAGATAAGGCTAGGCCGAAAGGAAGAACCGTATATTGATAAGCTTTTCCCCCCAAAAGCGAATCTCAGAGACTTCCTGTGATGGAGTTAGAAGGTAACGAGGAGTTAAAGGGATAGTTCACTTTGAAATAATTTTTTGATATGTTTTAGCTTACCTCAAGGCCATCCAAGATGTATATGTCTTTGTTAAAACAGTATTTTCAATTTTGATATTTTTAGGTCAAACCGTTCTTGTCTGTCAGTCATATAATGGAGGTTTATGGGGTCCACCCTGGGTCCACCTCAAAGAGCATATGCTAGTAATGCGGTAGGCTAAATTTACAGCAGCGGTAATAGACAATTCTGCTTCCAACATGTTGGGCGACTGCAGAGGAAAAGTTCCTTGGGGTTGCTTTAATTTTGGTTTGGGTAGGATTAAGAGATGTAGAATATGGTCATGCAGAATATGGTATTAATATATGCTAATAAACAGCCAATATCCCAGTAATATGCATGCTAATAGTGAGAATGTGAATTTAAACCAAAGTGTACCATAATCACAAATTCAAAAGTTAATGTTGTTTTGGACCCCATTGAACTTCATTGCATGGACATAGTTTTTTTTTTTTTTTTTTTTTCAGAATGTCTTCTTTTGTGTTCCACAGAAGATACAGTCCTTCAGGTTTGAAACAAAAGATGAGTAAATGATACCAAAATTTCAGCAATGGTAAAACATTAATGCCATAATAAAAGGAGTCGATGCTGTTGGTGTTTAAATCTGGCATGTGGATTTGGATTTAAATCTGGCATCATGTGAACAGTTACTGACCTCCATGCACCTCCCTTGCTCTGACATAAACTCAGCTGAACACCCGCTCGTACGCATGTCTAATGCTCCAGTTTTGTATTCACAGGCCATTGCTTATTTTCCCCCCATTACTCTGCATGTCAGAAGCAGTTTAGTACTGGTGCAGGTGTTTGCGAAGGGCTAGATGTACCCAGGGTGCTCGCTGAATGAAGAAGCGGAGGAGTTTCACCTTGATAGGTATTTCGTTTCATCAGACAGTTTCAGCTGTAGCTCGAGAGAGATGGATAATTATGGCATGCCTTAAGGGCACTACATAGAACTCACTTTCATACTATATATATACAGTATATATATATATATATATATATATATATATGAAAGACATTTGAGACAAATATAACACCTTCAAGAGACACCATGCAGCATTTGATGTTTTTTACTACTTCCATGTGGACAGCGTAGAAAAGAAAACATGGATGATTGTGTTCAGGGATTTGTTTATCAGCAAGCTCTTTTTTCCATCTACAGTTCCATTACGTTTTAATATTCTCAGGTTGCTTGTTATTTGTTGGAGTCACTGACGAGTGACTTACCTTTTTTTTTTCCTTGTGGCAAAATAGAACTTAAAAAAGAGCTATGGACTGTTTGCAGCAAACAAATTATTCAATGTTCACGCCTCAGTTGTATTAAAACTGCAATTAACTATTGCTATTAACTATTCTGCCTATTCACCAGATGATTAACATATGCAAAAACACTGCTGTATTGTACCCTTTACACATGCTTCTAAACACAGGAGCATAAAAATGTAAAAAAAAAAAAAAAAACCAGTGAAATTAATTTAGTTGCAAATATTAGATTAAACTGCTTGCAGCACAAATTGTGACCTTTCTCGAACGTGAGCCACTACCTTGGAGTACCCACAAAGTACAAAATAGCCAGCATAATTTTCATTGACTTTTTATATAAATAATTTATATCAGGTAAAATATTTATATAAGGTAACTGTCTGTATGTTACAGCAACACTGGTACAATAGCTATTTTTTTTTTCTGCTGGTCTGCCCAGAAGTTGAGATTTTAACTTGTCGTGTCAACATTTTCACCACAAAAGAAATAACTTTTATTTTCAGCCATATGTTTTTGTCATTATTTTTTTTTACATTTATATTTATACATATTTATTTTTTACATTTAACATCTTTACCAAAAATACAAATGTATTTTATTTAATATATATATTTTTTTGATCCTAAATAAATACTATTTTAGCTTATGATAGCCAGCCTAATGTTTAAATCAGCAGAATTTGCAACAAAAATATTCACACTCTAGAAAACCAAATGTTTTACGTTTGCAATACACAGTCACAAACATGATATGATACAGTAATAGCCTACTACTAATAGCACTGATCAGATAGAGAATCAGCAATCAGGCCAGCAAAAAATAATTCATAATAACTAAATAACGCAACAAAAACTCAAATAATTAACAAGTTTCAAATACTCTCCCATTGTTACATTATGTCCAGGCCAGTCAGGCTTTTTAAATAAACATTATATATGGTAAATACACATTGTACTTCCATTTTATGCCACTAATTACACACTTGTATCATAGTGGGATAAAAGCTTTTTTTATTCATTTTATTACACATAGACTCTGTAAATGCTTTTTCTGTAAAGCTGCTTTGAAACGATTTATATTGTGAAAAGCGCTATACAAATAAATGTGAATAGAATTCAATTTATGAGACATTTTGAAATGATCCTACAATGTCCTCATAAGTGTTTTAGACTGGTGGTTGTGAACTGTCAGGTGCAATTGATATTTTACCTAGCGTTTATAAAGATCAGACAAAATGAAGAAGAAGAAAGGCAGAGAGGATTATTGGAACAGCACTTTAGAGATTAAGAGAATCCTTGCACTGGCCTTTAGATGTAATGACACTGCTGTCATCACTCCAGATTGACTTCATTTTGCTAATCATTCCTATGGTTAATGAGGCCTTGACATTTGATTGGAGTTTGACCTTTGTGCTGAAATATGATTCGACATGCATGGATGTATGTAAGTTTCCATTCAGGGGTGTCGTAAAACTATTCTCGCTTGTATATTACTCACTATGAATCTAATTTTATGGGAGTCTTTATTGTTAATATCCTTTGCAGCTAATATAATCTATGGCATGCTAAAGTGCTAAACTTGTGTGAAGATTAATAACTTCACAGTAGTGTAGAATTAAGGGATTAAAACATCTTTTTCAGCAAATCATCGACGGGGTGTCATGCTACTGTCTTTTATTATGTCAGCCACGGATACACGCTCTTGTGTAAACTTAATAGTGCATTAAACTTTTGCCCACTTTGCGAGCTATAACAGATCTCAACGCACGGCATACACAGCTAGAGTCAAGACAATTTGTAGAAAGTGTCAAGACATTTCCCCCTTTTGCACAGATTTATGGAACACAATAGTCAATCTACCCAGAGGACTTTGCATTGAATGGATGACTAGCTTAATACTGTGCAATACCAAATAGACAGGATAGATTGCTGCCTAATGGCATACATGAGAGCTAATGCCAATCATCATCTTTCTAGGACAGAGACTAGAATAATCTCCCCAGCATACACAAATACAGCTGACACATACTGAGGTTAACATATGTAGGCTACATGTAATGCCAAGGACATGATATGTACTCTATGCAATGGAGAAATGCTAAGTGTAGAAAAGCATTAAAACCCTGTTGCTGCCCCTGCATCTGCCCAGTCAAACACTAAAAAGGCAACATTTATAAAAAAAAAATACTTTTTTTTTTTCTTCAGAAAATTGATCAAAAGTGGCAGACTTTTACATTGATACAAAAAATATTTTTCAAATAAATGCTGTTTTTTGAACTTTAACTATTAAAATATTTGAACTAATCATCAAATTTAACAGTACAATGAAAATGATGATGCGGAAAATTCAGCTTTCTATGATTTTAATTAAAGAAATGCAGACTTGACAAGCATAAGAGACATCTTTTTAAAAAACATAAAATGGTAGTGTATATATTTATAGAAAATATATAATTTAAATATAATTTAAATATTACATATAATGATTTATATTTTAAAATACAAAAAAATATACTAAGTTAGATGTTGTGTGTGTGTGTAAAAAAAAAAATCACTGAACAAAACTTTCATTTTATAGATCAGCAAGGAAGAACACTGTATTTTTATAATGTCATCACCAGTTCCTTTTCCTGTTATTCCGATTCTTCATGCTATGAGTGGCCAATTCATTTTATATTTAATCTCAATTTACATTCAGACGCATTCAAAAAACACATTCAAAAACATTCACATAAAAAAAACACCACACCGCAGACACCACATTCCCATTAGCCTTAAAGGTTCTATAAGCGATGCTGGGCCAAAACATTTTTTGTCACATACATCAAACGTCTCCTCACTATCGGCTAGCTGCCTGTCCCCTAAACACACTGTAAAAAAACGCGGTCTCTGTAGACACCACAGGCTCCACAAACAGCAACAAAAACAATCATGTCTTACCCGGACCACGAAACCTAACAAACAGTGTTCCAGCCAATCACTGGCAAGAAGTATTTGAGGGTGGGTCTGGGGGGTTAGTGCGCGTGCACATGAAGGGTGTGTGTGTGTGTGAAGGAGAGCAGCGAAGCATCAGAGGGAAGTTTGAAAAATTACCGACACACGACCAAAGAGACGTCGTTCTGAAGAACAAATTAAAAAGAAGAAGGAGTCGCATAAAGAACGTGCGAAGTTTCGAATTTACATCGGTAGCAAAGCTTTTGAACGATGGCGAGAACTCCGGCGGCAGAAGGGCTTCCAGTCCGACGTCAGGTTGCTCTGTTTTTGCTTGACAGGTGGGTAACGTTAAATTGTTTTTTTTCTTCTAAATTGACGCTTATGTTCGCCAAACCCACACAAGGATATAATTAGCTAGAACTATGCACGTTCACAATTATTTCAGGAAGTACGGAAGGGAGGGGGAGGAGATGAGATGCGGAGGAGGGAGGGTCTAGCTCCGATTTGTTTGAAAGTATTCGAACGTCAACACCCAGGATCGCTTTGAGAACCTTTAATAACCAAAATGACCAAATTACAACACCAGGTCCAGTACATTGTGTTATTTTTCCCTATTTGCTTATTTTCCATAATTATACAGCAGCTGAGGTGTTTCACACCAAATTAAAATTTTAAGCCAATATTTTCACCAAAAAAAGCTAGCGAGCTGCACACTCTTGGCCCTTCGTCAATTCAACCACCTTCTTTGCTGTAAATAACCAGGCAGTTGTGTGCCAATTACAGCTTCGTGAGTATTTTCCACCCGCAGTTTTTCAAAGAACCCACACAGTGTTTTTGATGAACTGCATTATGGTATGTGATCCAAGAACCTCTGTGCCATGTTCATGAATGACCTTTAACCGCCTCTGTTTCACCAAAAGCTGATTTAATATCTTACACTGATTAGAAACAAAAGCTGCATGAAAAAAAGAAAGAAAGTATAACAGTTGCCATTCAGATTTATGTCCTACCTGGTGTGTCCCCAAAAGGTTTCGGTGGTTTGGCAGTCACTCTGGAGTTGCTTGGCTGTGTGGTGCTGTGCCTCTTAGGATGCACGGTTGTAATCACCGCATACGTCCTTTGGGGGCTCCGTGTGGTAGTGCTAGTTATGGTAACTGTGGTGGTGGAGGGGGCTAAAGAGGTGACAGTGGTGTTCGGGGTCACTTTCGCCTCCTCCTCAATCACCTCGTCAGCCCCTGTAGGGCCCCAGTCAATAAATCCTGCCACTGTTGTGGTCCTCCCTTCCAGGGAGTCATAGCCGTCCCCTTTCAGCTGCCTCCGTGAGCGAGACAAATGCAGATTTAAATCAGATTTACTCCCCTCCGGTTGTGCAACCAACTTCCCTTTGTCAGAGTGGGTCCATTTACACTCCAAACAAAGTTGTCGTTTTTGGAGAGACCGGCGATTTTTCCGCCCCCACAGTTTGGTGCCCCCTAGCTCCCCGTGGTTACCCAGTGATGGCAAGGGAGGGGGAACACCATGAAGCAAGACACCCAGAGTCCTCAACTGCTGGCCGTTGAGCGTGTCCCGGGTGGGCAGAGGGTGCGGCTGCCGGCGGGGCACTGATCTGGGCAGTAGTTTGAGTGTAAGCCCTTGGCCCGCTGGTGTACAAAGAGACAGATCCATTGTGAAATGTACAAGGATGAAGAGGATCCACATTCTACATCCCAGCATTCCTCCAGGTCTCCAGGCAACCATGGAACTGAAGAGCAGAAAAAAGGAGAGCGAAATCAGCCACATTGTTTAATCTCAAAGTGCGTGATTTCTGCATCACAGAAAGAGTTTGCATGCTTGACACAATTTACACAACTTCTTTACTTTAAAGAGTCTCTTATTGGATCTTAGGACTGACTACAGTAGATTGGGCTTTACGGCACTCTTTGTAATGTCCTTATTTCCAACACCATTTTCCAGTCTAGTGATTTTTGCTCTAGGCTTCGTTCTGCTCGGTGACTCACTAAGTTTTCATAAATTGAACTCCAATATTAATTAGATGTGTGATTGTCCTTTAACAGCTAGATGCTAAAAGCAGACTTCAATGTTGTTTTCAAAGACATTTACTTACAAAGTATTAACCCTCACACTCTTCAATTACTTGGCTTCGTAAACAAATTTTCTTGTAGCTGAATTGGTCTCATGGCACTGGCAACATCAAGGTCATGGGTTTAAACATTTCGAAAAAAATGTATTGCTTGAATGTATGGTATTTTGCTTTGGCTAAAAGTGTGCTAAATGTCTGATATATTTCAGAATCTCCTAAAATTAGTGTCTGTCAGTGATCTTAATGATGAGCTACAAACTTATTAAATATAAACATATAAAATGTATAAAAATAAATGTATGAAACCCCATTTATATTATATTGAGATAAAAAAGAACAAATTAAAAAATACAATTAATTCTATTATATATTTATATAATTTCCCCACAAACTATATCCAAATATTTTGTTCATAAATGCTGTCAAGTTGAATAAAAAAGCAGCAATTAATCTCATGATTTTAAGTCTTTTAAAAGCAGAATGAACTAGTAATATGATCAAATTGCTGGTTGTAAAAATAAATAAATAAATAATAATAATATCACATTTCATTGTTGTGAGAGCCATTAAAAAGCATTTTGCACAATTTCTCTCAATATTATCATGGACACGCTTGCACCCCCTTGTGGTCCCTTGAGGATCCCTGAAACCACTTCAAAAAACAACACTCTTCAAACCATAAAATGTCACTGCGATTCTACCTCTATGATTTGTTTTAGCTGGACTTCTACTTGAAGGGTGCTGTTTGTTTGGTTTTTAATTCCAGAACCTCAAACACATTGGAGTGAGCTGCCATACCCTCACCTTGTCTAGAATCCAAGAGTCTATATTGATCCAAACAGAAAGAGACTTAATCAAGGCATTCCTGTAATCTCTCCTGTCCTTCCACTATTGGTCATGGTCAAAGGCTAATTTAGAGGGATTAAAGACCCCACACCTAGGCCTACTATTAATGGATTTTGCTGTTGATTTGAGTTCAGAGGTGATGGATTTCTATTGAGTTATCTGACCTATTGGTGAATCAGTCTGTCTGAACCAACAAGTCTAAAACATAAAGTGTAATATTTGAAAATCAAATATCTGAAAATGACTAAAAGAGTATTTTAGTATTCAAAAGAGGAATAAATTCCCCTTTATCTAAAGAACTCTTTCATTTACCTGCCCTTAAGAGTATGCTTGGCATGCTGCTTCATCTGTTCATGATAAGGATGGATTCTTCAAGCACACTATGAGAGGGCCCTTGCTCTCCATTTTCCCTCTTCTAGCCTCTCTTTACATTTTTCTCTGTAGCTATTCAGAAAAAAAAGAGGTACTTGTGGTATCTGGTCTGACTGAACTGGGTCAGAACCTTGGGTTGGCCACTCAACCGAGATTTTACCCCTCTAATAAGGTCCTTCAATCCCATTGGGCTCGCCCCCGAGGGGCCTGACTCACACTCCCAGTGCTAATGTGTTCCATTAAAATGTAATTCCTGTCAGGAACATCATTGTATTTACTAAAGGAGACATAACAGAACCAATGTTGTGCTATTAATGATCACCCGTCCGCTGGTTGATGCAATTGGGTGGCTACATTGTGAATTCAAGGAGGCTGCTGTGATATTAATGAGGGCCAAATTAAGGGTAACACACAAGACAGGGTGTGAATTAGAGTGAGAAACACTGAGGATATTTTTTTATGAACAAACACCTCCCTGCTCTTTACTTATAACGCATCAGCTACGATTCGGGTCAGTTTAGCATTGTGCAACCCATTTAGATTCTCCATTGTTATTCATCACGTCAGCCACAAAGCAAAGGCCTTGTTTTTATTTCGACTTTCCAAGTACCCAATGTGAATTTCCAGACTACAAACGCACATTCAGGATCCAAAATGTGCTTTTTGCCACACTGACCAATCAAGACGACATGGGGAAACCTCTTCCCATTACTTGCCATTCATATGAATATTCATATGAAGATATGTGGTTTGCTTTAACTACAACTTGTTCCCCAACAACTGATTTAATTGCATTAAGCTGAACCCAAGTAATGTAAAGGTTCTTAATAAAATTACCAGCCAACTGGTGAATTACAGTACTTTGTTTTATTTACACACCAAACTTGCATTCTGAGCAGTTTTGCTGATAACAAAAGAAAAAAATGCAATACAATGAACTAAAACTACGACTA
Source organism: Pimephales promelas (assembly GCF_988280905.1). Classification (NCBI taxonomy): domain Eukaryota; kingdom Metazoa; phylum Chordata; class Actinopteri; order Cypriniformes; family Leuciscidae; genus Pimephales; species Pimephales promelas. The sequence continues at coordinate 24,457,323 of NC_142782.1, forward strand.
TGAATAAGATAGATGAATAAAGAAGAATTTTGAATATTCATTAGGTTAATGTTCCCTATGTTTGCAAGTGTGCATACGATTTGTGCTTAGTTGCTTAGATTTAACAGCAGCACAAATATAGATTCACTGGGAATATATAATTTCTTTTCTCATCCATATTCATGATAATGGGGAGGAAATATATAATTTACTTAATAAATGAAAGTGCTAAAACAACACATTTCCTGACACAAGCAAGTTTAATAGCTTGGGAGTTCCTAAAAAGTTAAATGGAAGAGATCTGAAAAAGCCTGAAAGATTAAAAGACCATCTTCTTTGAAATCTCACTCTGTTAAAGGGAATAACATTCAAAACACTGACTAAGCTGATCATGAGTTTGACCAAAGTCCTTTTAGACCATCTTTGTAACACCCGAGACAGCTGCTTCCAGTCAGATATGCAAAACAGACTCCAGCTCTGTGGAAAGCCTGAAATCTCCAAAACTAATGCCAAGTGTTTATATCTCAATAGCATTTAACAAATCACCAATAAAACCTGCCAAAATAATATGAGAAATGCAATATTTCAGACCGAATCAGGCTAAAAACAAATTCAATGCCAAAAAGAAACTTTTTTGACTTCTTTTCTAGTAACATTATCTAAACATCGTAAAACCGATCAATTTAATGAGAAGCAAAATTGTGAGATATAGAGATTTTCAGAGAATATGCTGCATATTCGTTATATAGTATATACACTGCAAATAGTTGTTATGCATAAATTAAACATAATTAAGTGATTTCTTTAATAATTAGCCAGTGTAAGAAACACTACGCCTAAGAAAGACTATGAAAGCTTGTTTCCGCAAAGGATTGCGTGATATAAACTCCCAATTCTGACTTTTTAACACAGACTTGTGATATAAACAATTAGTTTATTTTTGAAATTTTATCTCAGAATAGTGAACTTTTTTTCTCAGAATTGCGTGATATAAACTCACTGTAATAAGCTTTCTTACCAAACTTCATGCAAGAGACTTTTTCAGAATTAATAAAAGTCTTAATAAAAGATACTGATCAAAAAAAGATTATATTATTATTATTATTTTGCAGTGTTAAACCAAGATTCATTTGATTTATTGATTTATTGATTGACTTACAGTTTTGGTTCTATTGTAGTGAAGTCCAGTGTTATCCAATATCATGTTTCTAACCCATTCATCCAGCATTTGTTGATCATTGCAATTTCTTCAATTCAAATTTTAATAATTGGCCTGGCTCCTCCTCCTCTTCATGTTGTCTGGTTTCACTGATTCATAACACAATCTGGAACTTCAAAAGCAATTGTTCCTAGAACTCAGAATAATGCACCAAATGATGGGGAATGATACAATAAAAAGGGTTAACCATTACACAGAGAAGAGAGAACACTTTTTTGACGACTTGAACTTTCCCTCTCATCATCCCTTCCTCTCCCACATTTCTCTGTTCTTCTCTACATTAACATGTGGATTCATTGTGTTGCTCAGTCAGTTTTAGCGTTGCAGGGTGGAACCGGTCTTATATGGCTCCCTCTTATAGACAGTCATTTACTGCCCCTCTCGGGACTAGATGTCAAACCCCCGCCATGACTAACACATCACACAGTACTTTTACAACCAGCAAATAATACTGACAGCTATTTAAGTAAAACATAATAGCACAAGGTTGGCAGATTCCTTATGTACCGTTGCTGTAATGACAGTAGCACTCAATCTGCATGAAGTTTGTGTAAAACCTGATCATGTTCTCCGGTATGATTTGAAAAGATTCAAAGAGCATCTTGGCCTTCAATGGAATTAAGAACATCTGAACATCAGTGATTCATATATGATCAATGCCACAAATCTGACAACCAAGAAATCTTAAATATATCTTCATTCCTTTTACATCGCAACATTTATTTATTTAAAAATGGGTTACTCTTTATTTAAGGTGTCCTTGTTACTGGGTAGTTAGTTTTATAAATAAAAACTGAGTAATATTGTACAAAGAAAGTTCATACTTTTCAAAAATTGTTGTGGATAATATACCCAGTCAAAAAAAGTAAAAAGCCTAATTTTCATTGTGGTTCTCTTATGTTTACAAAAGGGAAGAACAGATCATATATGGAGAGAAAAACACCATCAAGTTCAGCAACTCACAATGCCTCTCCTTTAAATGAATGAAAAACAACCAGTTTAGGTTCGGTTTAGGCTTAGTTGCTTGTAATTATGCATAATTTATTGTTATTACTAGTAAGTAAGTACATGTAAGATGTGTGACAGGCACACTGTAAAATAAAGTGTTATAAAAATGCTCGAAATCCTCAAACTTTCTATTTCTTTTCCAGGTCTAAATGAAATTTTTAATCTCAAATTGTCAACGTGAGACCACATGTTTTAAAAAATGGAATATCAAAAACATACACATGCAAAGCCTTCCATATCCAGAGGGATTATGGTAAGCACTGTCCCAGGTTATTATTAATGAGATCAGACGTTTGGTATAAGCATATGGTATGGCCAGTGGAAAATACAGGAACATCCAGTACCAGTTACTCAGATCCGATGAGTGAATGTCTTCACACTAGACAATCAAGTGCTGTGAACTCATTTGTTCCATTACGAATCATCACACATACTCTCTCCAGACACAAAAAAACGCAACTTGAGAAACCAGACTTGAATGGTTTCTGATGGCAAGCCAAATGCTCACTGACATATGACTCATGGTCCGATTTTTCAGCTAAATTACACTTCAGAGAAGTGTTGCAAATAAATATGGATTCCATGCCTGTATTTTGGATAAGCAAGGCAGCTTAAATGTGAGTCAGTCTGATCCTCATACAGCCGAATGAATCCTTGGATCAGTCAGTTGGTTTATAGTAAGCAGAGTAAAAATAACAGAAATGTAATTGAACAGGTAGAATTATCTGTATTTACAAATATTACTAATCATTTTATAAGATAACCCAGGGTAATCTGAAAGCATCAAATGGACTGATATTTACTTCCAATGACACATAATGAAAATCTAAATCAGTTCTTATAGTCTGTATTTAAAAGAATGTATGGAGTGCAGTGCATGAATATTTGCCCCCTGCTGTTTTACTTATTAAAAAAGAGTGAGCAGACTAGTTATCATAGCTATTTGTATGTTAAGTGTACACATTAGGGATCCAAATTATTGATTAATTCATTAATCATTAGTTGATCAATCTTATCGATCGATTAACGATTAACTGAGAAGCGCCTATTTTCCAGAGAACGTAATTTTCTCACGGTATCAATTTAACATAAAAACCTAAATATTGCTTATATACTGAATAAAAATGCATGTTATATTGCTCAATTGATGTTTTATTGTAACCGTTTGGATACGTCACAGAATAATGTCATTTATGTAGTTAAAATTAAAATACATAAAAATAATTATGTGCCGTGCGCCTCGAACACCCCTTTTGCTGTCAATGTGAAGTGAATACATCATGTATGAAAGTGTGAATGACAGTTAGACTAGTTTCCCGGGAAAAAATAACAAACCGGGAGGGAGATAGGTCTAAAAACCGTGAGAAACCCGGGAAAATGGGAGTGACAGGTATGAGCTAAGTTATTGTTAGAATACAGCTGGATTTTCGAGGTTAGCATGCTGTATAGCTGGTAGTCAATATCGATGCACTCCGCTTCATGTTTGGTTTCTTTTTTGCCGCCTCAAGTTTGTGTCGGCTCTCTCATGTGAGAACATCCTGTCACGTTCGCAATGTTCAATTAGCCGACAATTAATCTAATTCAATCGAGTAAATTCTTGTCGACAATCGATAATCGATTTACCGTTTGCATCCCTAGTGTACACATGCATTTTTGTATGATGGTGTTAGAAAAATACCTCTCATTTTGGTAGATGTATAGATGAAATTCACAAAATGGATAATTCTTGTTTTTTATGGAATAGTTGTGCTCTCATAATCTTTAATCAAAATACCTTCCCTTTCAATTGTAACAACAACCCGTCTCTCACAAGAGAACGCAGCAATAGCAAAAAACAATGATCCAAGAAACATCCAATGATCCAATCAATTCCCGATGGACAAAATCAAGTCCTGGCCTACATTTGTTAGCCGTTTAACTCAGATATAAGTCAATATAGGGAAGAAAAGACTACCACAACTTACATTTCATTGCCAACTTCAATTGCTATGTTTCCATCCAAAGTTGCAAATTTCGCAAAATTGTTATATTGCATAAAACATTTGTAAATAAAGCACCGTTTCCATCCAGTGAGCCAAAGAGAACAAAATGTCACTTCTGATAAACTGACGCTAAATATCACTAAGAAAAATGGAAGTTGCTGCAGTATAGAAGAAGTCACTGTATAGCAATTTCGTATATAATATTTTACTCGCCCCTTAGTGCACGCAGACGAAATGCAATAAGTTATCTTGCTTTCTGAAGAGGATGCCTGCTGTTTGGAAACACAAACAATCGTGTAGAAGTTCTCCAAGGTAATTATACCAAACCACTTTGACAACAGACTTTGCTCAGGCATTGAAAAATGGCACTTTTTATGTGCTTTTTTTTGTGATTCTTTCCAACATTTTTATGTGCTATAGCAAAATGTGCATAAAAAATAGGTGGATGTAAACATAATTATAAATCAAACCTCAACAAGCAGGAAATATAAGCTGAGAATGTTGCTCAATTCAAATGCACAACAAAGTTAACGTGAATACCAATTAGACAGCACTGCAAAAACATATCATCTATGAACACAATTGCACTTGTCTTTCATATATGGTTTATGTTACATATTTATAGACTGGCAGTAATGAATAGGCAGCTGTTGCCCTCACACTGGCCCATTAGCACAAGAGCGTATAGGTAGCGCCGCATCAGAATATGCTTCCTGCTGGACTACTGGGATATAAATGACGGTTTCACATGCTCTGATCTGTGTGCGTGTGTGTGTGTGTGAACCACTGGAGAGCTCAGCTGTGTGAGTGTTTGTGTTGTGACTGTGGGGGAGATATCTCCAACAGCCTTGCACTGACATTTCATATCCCTGACACAATGATGACAGAACATGACTCCCACTTCACACATACACCCTCTCAACACACATATACACACACACACGTGCACAAATACAATGCCTCTGAGAGAAAGAGAGAGAGAGAAGTCTTAAGGCTTGTAACGGTAATACAATTTTAGTATGCCAAGCAATCAATGCCAATGTCACTTTACAGATTCTCTAAACATTAGCTTGAAACCACAGCAAAAAATAAATGCTGCTGCAAAAACTAAATGCTACCTTTCTATAAAAAAGTAAATTAAATATTTTAAAAATTATTATTAGCATTAAAGTAGGTATTACTAGTATTATATGTATTAATGTAGGCAAACACACAGTGTTTCCAAGCCTCCATTTTTTGATAAATTACTGTTACCATGATCAATAGAACACATACACAAACATCTCTTTTAAAAATATAAAAAGCCACAGTGTATATACTGTATTGAGCTGGACAGCAGTGCTTATTTGTCTGGCTTAGAAATGACCAGTTGAAAGCTGTTCAGAAAGTACCTCTTAGTAATTATACGAATATAGAAGCGTCAGAACAGAAGCAGACTGGAAAGACATGACAGGGGTGTCTGCGTATGTGAGTGTGTGTAATGAGGCTTAGCCAAGGAAAAGGACAAATCCCTGCTCTCTCATTGGGGAGATGTGACGTCATTGCAAAGCCCTGCCGTTTACTCGCTGTAGGAAATATTTCACACATTAATGTGCTGACAGGTCTTAAGTAGTACAGCAAATCAGTGAGATTATCTTCCCAGTTTTTCAAAGACATGCCTGAGCACTTAGTGTAAAGACGTTATTTCTCCAAACAGATTTATGAATCAGCGGGAAAAAAAAAAAGTGCCATATCTGCAGAAATAAGACATAAAAGCCTCAAGAAAGTGCACCGGGATTACACTGAACAACATTTTCTTGAGTTGTTTCAGAGACGTGTTAGACAGCTGGTGCTGTCTGGAGCTGAGACTCGAATCAAATGAGCAGCAGGTCTCTCTTCAGCACATTGGACAGCACCTCAGCTTCTGGCTGCCAGTCACAACTGCACAACATTGGCAAAAAAAATGTCAGGGCAAGGCATAGGTGGGCAAGTAGAGAGAAAGCTCATTTGTTGTGTTTTTTGTTTGTTTACTGTCAGTATATTGGTTGTGATTGGTGGTTGCTTCACAATGAGACTTTCTAGAAGCCTCAACCTCTCTGCTCCTCCTGAGTTAGTGGTAAACCTCCACTTGATCATCACAACCTTTAAGAAACAGCTGAGGGCACTTCATATAACTTCCTATAAAAACTAGTATGGCTTTTTGTTATTCTGGTTGAAACTCTCTTTACATTTTGATAACAATCAACAATAGAAGTGGTATATATATATATGTAAATTAAATTAAATCAACCCGAAATTTGTGCCAATGCCCAGTCCTATTAATATCAATATAGTACTGAAGATGCCGAGAAGAAAACTTAAAAATAAGCAGCGGCCTAATCCATGTGTTCATACAGTGTTAGGGATTTCTGATAAGCATCATGGCTTGTGGCTTAAGCATAAGTGTGAGTGAGCATGTTGGTCGAGCCTTGAAATGACGAGATCCTCCAAACACTCAGCACTGTACACACATACACAGCAGCACATGCATATTGTAAATGTGTGCCAGAACACACACGCACACACACTTCCTGTCCATTCAGCCCATCTTTCCTGGGTTGTATAGTGAGTATCTCCCTGAGCAAGTCTCCATGCTGCTTTTCACACACCTAAAATAGAACTCAGCAGATACAAGAAGCCTTTCATTTGCATTGCGTTAGAAGAACAAGCTCATGAATAGCTCCATGAGGGTCCTTTTGCATCTCTCTCTCTCTCTCTCCTCATGCATTTCTTGCACCGGGGGCAACTCTTCGTGATCAAACATCCCTATTCATCTGACTGGATTGAACTGCCTGAAAAGCCAGAAAGATAGCGAGATAGATAGACAGAAAGAAAGAAACAGAGAGACAACAGCATCAACCATTCTTCTCTTTATCTGACAGTGATATTTGCCTTTTTCAAAAGCAGTCTGTTGGAAAACAGATAACGGATGACCTCCAGTGCATTCGCTTTATCCCTCTCTTCTTTTATTATAGAAGGAGACTTTAAAGTTTTCTTTTTTTAATATCTCCCCTACACTTGGACTGCAATAATACCGACAATCTCCTCTCCAAAAAAAGACAAATTTGATGCAAAAAGACCTATAAAAATAATGAAATAAATGTGTTTTCTGTGGATTCATCAGTAAAACGGAAAGGACAGCCCACACGCCCTCGCTTACTCTGGATCACTGAGTACCTGTCTATAAAATAGGCCTCTTTAATGCTCAGTGGCTCAGTGTAATTCTAAATGACAAGCATCAACGTTGTTTTATTCTGGTCCTAAAACCACAGGCTATACATGCTCTATTAATAATCTATGCTTTTAGCTCGGCTGCACTACGAGGTTGTCTCAAGCACGGGGCGTGGGAGCAAGACGGGAAATGCGCCGTCTCACCTCCACATGGCCTCACCTGTAACCTCCCTGAGATGCCCACAGGCTTTTCTAAGGTTGGACAAACAGCAAGCCGTGAGGGAGCATGAAATACAACTAGAAGAGGGGAACCAGAAGATCTTTTTCTGAACTTGTTGAAAAGCAGAGGAATGATGAAGCTCGATGCATTGTTTATGGAGGTGATGGGGGCGTTTACAGGTACGTTTACGTGTACGCGTGGTTCACGACACTAACGACGATTGCCATGTGAATAGCCTGTGCAGCGTGTGGTCACATTAATGAGAAACTGTACCTCTCGTTGGTTTCATATGGATTACATAAACAGAGAATATTTGTTTTCGATATGAATTACTAAATTGAAAGTAGATGCTTCAAGTTTCCTAAGATTTATCTCTCTCATGTCTGTGTGGCAAGTATTCGCTGGGTTTCGGTTCATTTTTGTCACGTGTTTCAAAAAGAAGTTCACAGAGATTGAGAAGGCAGAAAGTGCACCCTGTTTTGTTTTTAATTTTACAAATAGAGCGCAAGTTTTGTCATTAATGTGAATGTAGACAAATAAAAGTGTGATGCATTGAATGATGCATTACTCCTTTCTGTATGACAAAAAGAGTTGTTTTCGCTGTCATGAGAAAAAAAATCCAGCAGGACGAGCCGGCGTATCAGTTGACCCCCCAGAAGATTAAATGATTTTTCACAATATTGAATTACTAATGTATTTTGCTCAAATGAATGCAGCATTGGTGAACATAAGAGACATCAAAAACAAAACAAAAAAAACTTTTGAATAGTTGTGTATTTTACAAAATTACCTCAATGGCAACTGTATATTTAAAGTTTTTGTCTTTTCTTGTACTAAAGAGTTTTGGTTCTTGGTATCAAATGCTGGTCAAGACTCCAAAAAGCTCTTAAATGGCTCCCGAGTGGAAAAAAAAAGTGAGAGATAGCCGAGAAGAAGGATTCGCAGTAGATAAGAAACAATGACTTGTTCTTTTCACTGCCTTTAATAAGAGTTTATACCTTTAAGGCAGAGTGGACCAAAATAATAACGGTTGGAGAGAGGAGAGAGGTCAACGCTGCTGCATTTTAAAGCCTTAAGGTCAGTTCTGGCTCAAGCATCTGAGCAAAACGCCTGTCCAGAGGAACAAAAGGCAAATTATGAGCAGGGCTGGACTCCATTTTATTCTGCACCGCATGTGCCAAGATTAATCCTGCCATTCTACTTCACGAGTCTCCCACCACACACATATGGAGCAGTAAAGAGTAAAGACAAGACACTAATTAAGCGGCGGCGAAGGAGAATGAGAGAGAGAGAGTTTCCCAAAGCAGATCTGTGAGATGAGATTACTGACCTTACTGAACATAAAGGAAGATCAGTGTAGAGGAGCCAGAGCGCTGCTGTGATGATGAATGTGGATGTGTGTGTGTGCCCTCATGCCACAACGTGATTTGATGGTCAAAGCAATTTACGACTCGGCATACCACAAAATTTATTATTCCATAAATTACACAGAGATGAGAGAGCATGCAACTCAGAAAGAAATTCTGAACAATATTCACCCACATTTTCTTTATGTTACCCAAAATACTCTCTGGCTCTGACCTGCCTTTAGGAATATCTAAAAAGGACCTATTATGCTTTTGTTTACATTTTTTAACTTTCTATAGTGTGTAATGTTGCTGTTTGAATATAAAAGGATCTAAGGGATGGGACATTTCCGTAACACATTCAAAGGAGCTGACCAATCACAACTCACTGATCCAGTTGACCAATCAGAGCACATTGAGCTTTTTGAAAAGGCGGCCATCATGTAGACAGGAACTAAACAGAGCGTTTCTGACAGACTGGGAAGAGAGGTGCTGCAACAACATAAAACAAGGTGTTTTTTGAGCATCCACGCATGAAAACATTCTATAGGCCCCCGAAACAAAATCGAGACTTAATATTAGCTGTCACTTAAAGCCTTATTTATTGAGGTCAGAACAAGGTCCCTTTGAGACAAGCCATTTCATCTTTGAAATGCCTTTTAGGAATGCAAGTGCACCTCCTCTCTTTGAATGGGCAAACATCAGATTATCTAATTTCATATTTGAAATCACACATCAAAAATGTGTCATAAATTTTCTTTCTAAATGCTCAGATCATGACAGAAAACGACATTTTTCAGACTGGATCAAGCTTATGCGCATGTGTGAACCGGAGCTTTTTTTACGCGATGACTATCAATCAGCGATTGGCTCTTATTTAGGAGGAGGGACTTATTCCGCCATATTGAGCATTGCACTTTTCCCCATTCAAAACAATACGAGCATGCCTAGTGTCAGAAGAAGAATGTGTAAGATTTTTTTTTTTCAATAAATAATCTAATAATTGAATAATGAAGATTTGAACTAGCTCAACTAATTCAAGGTTTTATTTTGTTGGCCAAGTGAGAATGAAATATTTACTGTATAGACCTTTCTCACAACTTCCGTATTTGTGACCGGAAATACGCAATTGTCGTGGTAATCTTCTTCCGCTCCATTCATAACAGATAGCGCCGAAGGCAACTAGTGAGAGTTGTTGCATACCGATCTTTTTTGTTATTCCCAAAAGCAGCCATACCTGTCGTTTTCATTCCTTCCCTCGTCAGTTCCCTGTCGATGAAGTTCGACGGAAATGGATTCAGGCAATCTGGCGGGATGTTATTGATCCTGTGATCTTCTGTACTTCTCATGTCACCATTCACTAATAAGCCGTCATTGTTTGTTTATTTTTTATGTTTTATGATTTGTGTATTTTGAAGTAACGTTAGTTCATGTTCAACTGTATTAAGATATTTGTATCCAGCGGAATAAGCACATAAAATATACACCATATAAAACAAGATAAATAAGAACACACAACAGTGGGCTACATATAAATTTAAAATATTAATACCATTCTGAGTATTTAACAATCTGAGTGTACAAGGAATAAATTAATATTTGTATAATTTTTCTTCATCTTTGATCGTTCTATCAACAGCATTGCAAAAAATTCAGGATAACTGTTGAATAAAACTGACAGACTTCTTTCTGGTATTCACATCAAAATGTAGTTTATTGTAAATAATACTCCCTAAATATTAATAACTTTCCACACACTCCACCTTCTTACCTTTAATGAACGTATATTGGGAAGAATGAGCTTCAGTTCTAAAATCAATCTTTGGTCTTAGATACATCAGCTGCAGACAAGCATCACCACAGCATTTTACAAAGTCATCAACAACTGGACCATGACAAGTTTACATTTTTTCGAAGTTTTGAAGACTCTCTGATCAATTTTCTCCTCCCAGAGTAGGTTTTTCTGATGTGTTAACAGTTGACGGGAAGTCCGTTTCCACAACGATTACGTATTTCCGGTTTTTGTGAAAAAGGTTAAATTTGGGTAAGTAAATTAGGTAATATGAAATCATATTAATATTATTAAAATTACTTTTGGGTTAAAACGCATTAAATTCATGCTAGTGCATCTAAAGCATTTTTGTGTAGCATTCTAGAATCTGATAGATAAATGATTCATGTTGAGTATGCTGAATTGCATAACTGCAGGAAAAGGGCGTAAATAAAACTGATTTGCATTCCAAAAACAGAAGGAACCCTGATGCACAATGTAACATCATGTTGCATACTTGCATACTGCTGAAACATGCATCAAATATCAAAGCATTGAAGTCATTTATTTATGAAGATGGATATATGAAATGTTTACATTTACATTTATTCATTTAGCTGACGCTTTTATCCAAAGCGACTTAAAATTGATATGTATGTCAGAAGTTGCACTGCTCTGGAGCAACTATGGGTTAAGTGTCTTGCTCAGGGACACATTGGTGTCTCACAGTGGATTCGAACCCAGGTCTCTCACACCAAAGGCATGTGTCTTATCCACTGCGCCATTACCACCTGACCTGACTGATCAGTCATAAATATTAAATTACAATAATAATCGTCAGCCAACTACTAATCAGGAACAAAACACCGAGGCCATGTCCACAATAATACGTTTTCGTTTGAAAACGTATATTTTTCTCTCAGTTTTGGCCTTCTGTGCAGACTGAGACAGCGTTTTAAGGCAACGAAAACGTATCTTTTGGAAAACGCTCTCCAAAGCAGATAAATTTGAAAACGCCGTTTTCATTGTAGTGTGGACTGCGAAGCCAGTGGTATTTGAAAACAATGATGTAAGTTTAGTCATGTGATACATGTTGTACCAATAGATATTCGTGTTGACCGGTATAGTGCCTGTTATGGGCTATGCACTTTTACACTGTTGTTAAATGCTAATTTGCACACTCTTCATATCACAGTACTGCAAAGATGACAGAAAATGTACTCACATTTGCTGTCCCGCAGCAATACAGGAGAGCAGTTGCATTTTAGACCAACCATATGGTGACTGAGTGCGACTTGAACGCATCAGTAATGGTGAGATATTTTGCTAAATAAAATTATCCTGTAGAAGAATTTCACGATGACTTTATTATTTATTTTTTTCATCTGTTTCGTCTCAGTGAGTTTTCACGCATGCACAGTATGGTGAATTTACACTCTAAAAAATGCTGGGTTGTTTTAACCCAATTTTGGGTCAAATATGGACAAACCCGAAATGTTGGGTTAAAAACGTAATGTAAAAATTTAACCCAACGGCTGGGTTAGTTCATATTTGACCCAAAGTTGGGTTAAAACAACCCAGCATTTTTTAGAGTGTAGAAGTTTCTCATCCACACTGAAACATCGGAAAACGCTAGTGTGGACGGAGAGCGTTTTTAAACAAAAACGCCGTTTTCAAATGTATTCGGATTAATGTGGACGTAGCCTGAGCTCTGTCAAGGAATACCACAGTCTTCTTTTCTTAGAGAGAAAAGATTTAGTTATGCCCATGTGAGGATTTTCAAATCTTCCTCATATTGAAGTCTTCAGTAGAAAATTAATTGGTTAACCAAGCATAAAGCCGGCTTGATGGAATCATATTTAAGCAGAAAGCTCCATTGAAGGCATATATGGGACAGTGTGGCGTGGGCCGTGGGGGTCTGAAACCATCCCTGAAGCTGAATTTTATCTGAAATGCTGTCTGATTTCAAGGTCATGATCTCAAACTTCGGCATTAAGTTTCAAACGGACAAGATTCATAAACATTTAGGACCTTTTAACAGATCTGAGAACGGAATATCAGTAACCACTGGATCAAAGCAAGTGTAACTCCATAACTGACCCCAAGCTGGATATTTTTACCTTAAAAGTGTCCATCAGATGACTCAGCATGCTCCTTGGACAGAATCTAGGGCAGTGTCATCTATTTCCTCTCTGTCATACTCCTCTACTGCTATCTGTCAAGTGTTATACTACTTTGTCATTACTGTTCATGTCCAATCAAATTTGATGTCAATCAAATCTCCATAGAGACATCATAAGCTTCAACACAAGTTCAATGAATTCATTTTGAGTTACCAGTTCTGATTGAGTTTCAGCCAAGTGTTTAGTTTCAGTAATGGTAAAGTACTACTATTCATAATAATATATTAACAATATCCTATAAATCCTGGATTTTTTATTTATTGTGTTGCATAAGTAAACTGTTGAATATGCTGGTGTTGGAAAAAAAATCCAAAGCAAGTAAGAAATCTCTAATCTGCTCATTAAGGCTGCATTTATTTGATAAAAAATACAGTAGAAAACAGTAATACTGTGTTTAAATAATTTTAACTGTATAAATAATTGTTTTAAATTTTAAAATGTAATTTATTCCTGTGGTGGAAAAGCTGAATTATTTCACATGCTCCTTCAGAAAATTATTATAATATGCTGATTTGCTGCTCAGGACAATTATCATGATTATATCAATGTTGAAAACAGTTGCTTAATATTTTTGTGGAAACCATGATATAGTACCATGAAAAAGTTTGGGGTTCATCATTATCATTTTTTTTTTAATTAATATATTTAATAAGGATGCATTTTATTGATCAAAAGTGATATTCATGTTACAAACAAATCATATTTTATTCTTGCTTTTCATCAAATAATCCAGAACAAAATGTATCAGTTTCCATAAACACATGCAGCAAAACAATGATTTTCAACATTGATAATAAGAACCATTATTAATAATTGAGCACCAATAAAAACTGATAATAATGGAAAACCAAATCAGCATAATTGTGATTATACTGAAGACTGGAGTACTGAAGCTGAAGATTTTGCTTTAGCCAACACATTAATAAATTACATTTTAAAATAGATTCAAATAGAAAAACTTGCTTTACAGTATTTAATCAAATAAATGCAGCTTGGTGAGTATAAGAGGAATTTCAAAATCTTTTTACCTATAATCTATTTACACACACACACACACAATCCAAGCCATGGCAGAGTGCATTGATCCTTCCAGATTTACCTCTGTTTGTCATGTATTAAATGTGAAAGGATGGCTTTATTGGTAGATCCATACCCTCAGTGAGCAAAGTCTCTTAGAGTGGATGGCTACGCAAACAACTTTTTACGTACCAGCTGATATGGACTCAGAGGATTCACTGGTGCACAGAGCACACTAATTTATATCTCTTCTGATAGCTCCTATACCAACAGAAGCTCATGTTTGGACTAACATAATATATGGCATTTCAGCACATTAATGCCTCGTCACGCTAAATAAACGATCCCTGCTTGACCTCAATAAGTCACAGTGTATGTAAAACATCCAGTTAGCTTCAGGAACTCTCTGTGGCAGTTTATGTGTCCCTGGTGTCCATATTGCTGTCACGCATAGTTAGCAATTACACTGTCCAATTACATTTCTAAACTATCTGAGACTTGTAATTAGCATGTAAGCTAAAGTTCCCCTGTCTGCGCACTCTGATGTGGTGTTATGGGGAACAGGCGCATACGATTATCACAGGCAAAAAAAACATCGACCTGAGACAAACTTAAAGATTGAGGACAAATGTTTCACTTATTTAATTAATCAAACTACAGGGTTAACTGAAAAAAAAAAAATCCCAGGAATATAAAATTAAAATCTTAAAAATATAAATGAAAAACAAAATAGAAGACTGCTACCTTGCCTTAAAAAAGAGCAAATATCATTTTTAGTTAGGTAAGTTTATTTGTTTTCACTGAATCTGTCTGTTTAATTTAATAATTTCTTAATCGTTTGCATCATCAATAAAACAAAATGTTTTCTAAAGAATTTAAATATGGATGTAGTTAATATAAAGATTAGATATCACTCCTAGTGTAAATTTAGCAAAAAAAACAGTAAGGAAAACATTTATGCGTGTGTTTCAGTTTTTGCATTAAAGATTTAAAATTTATTTAACAAAAGTAGCTTTTTGGTATAAATAAATAAATAGCATCTGAAGAAAAAAAACTGGACCCAGAAGGGCACTAAAGGCTCATGACTTAAAGGTGAAGTATGCGAGATAAAGATTAAACAGGTAATGCACACATCAAAGCAAACAGCCTAATATATTTATGGTGCGCCATGTCAAAAAAATACTCCCGGTGCAGATATGTTGGATTTACTATAAGCAAGACGCTCATGTTCTAGAGACACACCAAATAATCCATTAGTAATCGGATTGATGGCTCAGTCGGACTGAAAAAGGGTGGTTTATTCCTTTTCTAATCTGATCGAGAGCACATGTAGGCTAAACACTTGATCGCATTGAAAACCGATACCGGAAAGGACTGCGCATGTGCAATGATGTAGAAATCGCGTAATGACATGCCTATGACGTATGACAGCACACGGAATGAGCTGCAGTTGTTGTTATATAACAGTGTTATTCTAAAATTCTGTCTGTGAAGTGGAGTAAAACAACGGTCCATCAGTCCTCACTTCAAACTCTCATCCAGACACTTTATTTTGGGTGTGGGAAGGGTCATTTTTACTGATCGATAAATGTATAATATTTTGATAATAAAAATTTGATATAATATAAGCAGCACGCCATAACTGTCCATGTCGTCTCCTAATCAGGATGCAAAATAGATATATTAAGTAATTTCTTTAAAACAAAGAAAAGAAGCAATAGTATTAAATACTTTATATATTAAAAAGGACTTAAATAGTATGCACATACAGAGGGAAACTGTATATTTGCATGTCAAAAAAAATCAATTCTGATGTAAATCTTATGACAAACGCGCACATCAGCCTAATCACTTTATTTATCGCTCATGTAAACACCGTTCAGATTCATCTATCGGAATGAATGAATTTCATTTGAAACAAAATGTGTGCATGTAAACATAGCCAGTGTTGCCTACTTAACTTACTCGTGACACATAGCAACACAGCTAAAAGTATTCCTCATATGATGGACCTTTAATTATCTTTATTTGATGAGACATGCCTTCTCAAGCCCCCGTACGAGCTGTGTTTGTGATATTTGAGTTGAGGCTCAGGCGACGCATGGAAGGGCCATTTGCAAGGTGGTTGACTTATTTTTGAAATTCCGCAAGGTTCCACAAGTGTCGCAGAAACTACATATGTCACTTTTAAGCACTAAAGCTCCGACTCTAATTGCACAATTGCTAACGGCCTACACGTGAAAATGAAAACAAAAACAAAGCAGGAGAGAGAGAGATGTTGATATTGTCATAATCCTAATTATCGGTTAGTTCTCTTTCAAAAGACAAAAGTGCCAAGTTGTTACAGCGGCCTGTCATCTTCGTCTTGACGTGTTTCTTTCTTAAATGCATCACAGATAGCGGTTGTAATAACACAAAAAGGACGCTGCTTGTTGGAATCCATATATTGACACGAAACTGAAGAGATGAATTTGCTTATACTTAACATTAGAATACAGTTCTAATGCATGATAAAATAAATCACATATAAAATAATTATTAAACAACTGTTAAACGTTTGAAAATGGTATTGTAAAAAAACAAAACAAAAAAAAAACTGTGACCTGTGAAACTGAAAAACTCAGTGTGAGTAGATTAAACATTATTCAAGCAAGGGCCAGTGATGAATAATGAATGAATAGAAGTCTGTGAGCCATTACAGCTAGCTGCCACCTCTGCTACTAGCAGATTCACAAGAACAGATTAGTGGAAAATTATGACATAATTTGATTGTAATATATGTAATGGTTTTCTTTCCTCTTGAGTGGATGAATAATGGACTGATGCCACTAGCATCTCCCCCAGGACAACTGTTTGGCTGAATCGTGAAATGTCATATTTCTACATTCTGTTTACTCCCATTAAATCCAAAATGCCAAGACAATGCTCAGATCAGATCCAACAAATACTACAGTGAACGCCAAACGGCAACCTGAAGAATGATTAAAATTTTAATCCAATAATTACACTGAATGGCACAAAAAAAAAAAAACTTATTTGTGAAAGGTATGAGAATCTCTTCAGCATCTACACACATTTTTTTTTATTTAATGGTAAGGAATAGATATTTTTCAGATGTAATTTCACGGATTGTTAAACAGATGTTCCGGTGAAAATGAACGTTGATGCCCCCACAAATAATCCAGTAAAGACATTCTGTTCCATTGACATTGAGCCAACGTAAACTGGTTTAAATTACCTCGAAAGTAAATAAGAACCCACTTGCTATCCTTTTCTTAATGGGCGTTAACAGACTGTGTCCAATGCTGGATGACTTATATGTGTGTGTGTGTACGTTATAGTAGGTCAAGTAAGCACAGTCAAGTGGCTCTTTAACACAGTAAACAACAAAAATGTGCAGGCACACACACAACCTAACTCTCTGTCTGTGTCTAATACAGAACATGGCTTGGAGGAGAGGATCAGCTGTTATTACGGATGAAAAGATCTGCATTGCATTTGTACTGCAGGGATCTTCCAAACTAAAAGTTTGCAGATAAAAGAGCTAGAACAGCCACAGGCATTTACAGACTCATTACTAAAATCCCTCAGCATAACTGTGAACACGACCCACAGACTCAATAATACATGTGCACATACATTCGAGCTTAAAAAAAACATTCAATTCTGCTTTATTAAAAGTTTCATTTCTTGTTCTTATGCCGAACCTAGACATCCTGGGTAAATCCTCAGAGTCCTTTTAACCTCATATAAAAGTGTTTACTGTTCATTTTCAAGATTGTGTGTGGAAAAAGAAGGAGAGGGAGAGAGAAATGGCCCTGGAGGGCTAGCTAGCCACTGCTGGTCTTGTGTCATGACGGATAAATGTGAGGCTTTAATAGAGGCGATATTGATTGAACAAAGGCACTACATGAAACGTGTGTGTGTGTGTGGGGGGGGGGGGGGGGGTAGACAGGCCGTGGTGAAGGGTACAGGGCACTCGGCTGCCATGGTGACTCAACACTGAACTCTGAAAAATAAAGGTTCCCAAACAAAGGGACAACATTTTCATTTTCCATTACCCAAAAAACCTGTCAATGAACAGAAAGAACCATTTTATTTTTTAAAGAACTTTTAAATCAACTTTTTTCCCACTAGAAAGAACCTTTTGTACAATGGAAATGATCCATAGATGTTAAAGTTTCTTTAAGCTACACTGTGTGATTTTTACCCCCATCTAGCGGTGAAAAGGTATATGACCATCCAGTTAATATTAGTTTCTGTTCCTCTCAATTCCGATTTCGTTTTAACTCATACGGTGGCCAATGTAGCCCAAGATTAACATGGCTTCCAGTTCGACCTCGTCCATGAGTGTCAACTCAAACGTAAACGCGAAAGGCGAAGCTTGAATTAACGGGTATGTCCCTCTTTGGCTAATGTACATTCAAGATGGAGGGGCATATTTTCAATGGCACATTATACACTTATGAGAATACTTTATTACTTGAACGAAGTAAATATACATTAATGAGCACATATATTTTTGAAACAACTAAGTGTTTTTAGCCAAGAATAAACTAAAAGAGTTACAGAGTGTAGCTTTAATGGAATTACAGAAGTCAATAAATAACCTTTACTTTTAAGAGTGTGCACGTCTCGAGAGTCTGTATGTTAATTGCCTCTGCTTTATAACTTATGTGTTCAATCTGACAGGATGCTATATTATATTTTGCTTGACTCCGATCAAGGCTTTGAAGAAACTCTCTGAATGTGCATATGCTAATGCAGGCAATTTCCCTTGTGAAATGGCAAAAGTTACATAACCAGAATGTGTTGAGCTCGGTGTCTCAATTTTATTTATGCCTTTGAAGTAGTCATAAAACCTTGAGTGACTATTCCTGAGTAAAAAACGTAGACTTTTTCAGACTCAAATTTTCCTGGCCTTTAAAACCTCTCCTGATTAAGATAACTCCAGCTTTACTGACTTTTGCGCCATTAGTTGCGGTATGTAGAGTCGTTTCTGGCTTATTGAACCATTGAAGACGTAGTTACATAACAGTTTAAGCGGGGGTGGGCGCAATCAAATCGTCCTGCCATTATATCAAACCATCAAGAGCGTCAAATGAAGAGCAGAAGCACTCCGAGCCCTCGCACTAAACAGGTGTGCATTACTCTGTGCGAGCAAGTGAGTGAGCTTACATCCGGGAAGAAAAAAAAAATACAGAAGTGGCATGCTATTACACGCTACAGTGTACATGGTAATGCAATAGTTGTGTGCTGCCATATAAGACATTGACGGGTATACAGCGAGTACTTAAAGAACCCCGTCTGACAGGGAGAAGAATAAAATGTAAAAATATGATCAAATTGAGTCGTTAAAACATAAAAAAAAAACAAAAAAAAAAACAGATTTATCCACCGGCTCGTGTCAAAGCAAAAAAAACAAAAAACAAAAAAAAAAAAACAAGCTAATCCTTTCCAGTGACAGAGCCCGTAATGAACCAGCTGCTGCTCAGGTCAGTACACGGGCTGATATTCCCCACATCCCCACGTCACTTTTTACTCCCCTAATGGCTTCCAGGTCAGTTAACTGAACACAGAGATACATACCCAGTCTGTTGCATATGAGGAGCCATTCGCCAGGTTGTCTGAATATGAGAACATCAGCATAATTCCTCAAGGTGCACTGGAGAATCAAAGCTCTCGATAGAAAGCCAGAACCGTGAGGATGCATAACCTTGATGTGAAAATATTAAAGCAGTCGATGGAGCAATTAAGAGATGCAGCTAATAATCTTCATCAAGGCTGTTAAGCTTACTCGTGATAGTTGGGAATTTTATAAACCGCAAAAGAGAGATTCCCCGCTGTCTCATAACTTTGGCAGCTGATCAACCTCAGACCTTGAGCAACAAAGAATGCCTTAATTTTGCCATTGTGTATTGTAGAAATGAATAAAAAAAAAGATGTGGATTTATATAATGCATGGGGAGGCTACAGTTGTTGTATTTCATTGTGTTTTTAAGCTGAAGATCACCCAGAACAAAAGAAAAAAAAAATCCCATGGTTTACCGGCAATTTTATACCTAATTTTCTCCATATGTAACACAATGATAAACTCAAAACTTTCTTATTTGCTATTGTCGTACCATACTGAACTATTAATAATTATTGATCCTTTAAATCAACGAAGCCCACAGAAAAGCCACTAAAAACCAAGATCTTTGAGTGTCTGTACACTTTCTGTCTCTGAACATTAAACAACGAATTTGCACAAATGTTTGAGTAAGCCCAACTAAGCTTTCTGGATTTGTGTTGGAAGACCAGTCTGGGCAGTATGACATTGTTATACAAAGTAAGGACACATCTAAACAGAAATATTATGCAAAATATACACTTTCTTGTATGTCACTGTAGTAAGGGTGCACCTTCTGGAGAAGCAGTGAATGCAAGATGTAGCATTCATCAGGTAGTGAACGAACAATGATGCTCACCTGGCTCTATCATCATTCCCACCTTAAACATGCTCTCCACATGCCTCTGGAACAGCTGCTAAACAGATGTAATGGCAAGGACAGCTGTCAAATTCTGCCACTTTGAATATCCGAACTTTAAACTGTGCCGTTTTCATCATCTTTGGAATGGGGATCCCAAGTGCTAGGAAACCATTTAGACTGGAGTAATGAACATTTCAATGAAAAGTGCTTCATTTCTGTGGCTCTTATATGCATGGGCTGCTGTAATTCACAAGCATAGTGTATTACTTAACATTTGGCTGACTTTTTGTCCATGCAGAATGTATAATAAAGATGCGTTGCATCATGCTTGCATGTCTGATTTAATTATACTCTTGCCAATAAGTTCTAAGAACTCCTGTTAACCATAAATAAATCCATGGCCATTACAGCTCTTATGATTCTGACTCAGCTTGACTTTTTCACTGGCAAATTGCACACCATTTGAACCCTATGATCAAAATGTCACACATACAGTGAGAGATGTGATTCATTAAATGGCATAAATGTCTTGACCACACAGGAAATGTTGTTCTGGCACGGTATACTGTGGTATGTGAGGGTGTGTTTAGCTGATACTCGACCTAATTGCGCGCGTCAAGTCTGGTATTGAATGGCGGTTATTTGGCGGCCCCTAGCGAGAGCTGCGTGGATAACTTCAACTCGATTCGCAATCTTGTTAATTACGAGCCCTCTAGTTATTCACAAAAACCAGCATCACTTAAAAGGTATCCAAAGGAATAATATCAAAGCAAAGCTGTGAGGTTTAAGTAAGACATCACATTAAAAACAAGTTAAGTGGAAACAGCATGACGCGCATCAACTTGCCACAAAACTCTTCACAGCCGACAGGATTTTGGCAATGGGCGTTTAATGCGTTAATGCCTTTGGCTGAGAGATCTCAAAAGGGATATTTATTACCTGCGTGTGACACACCGTTTCAGCCACATTTTTCTAGACAATTCCCAATCAGTCCTTCTGGTATTCGTCCATTTATGCGTTCCAACAAACGTCGACGCTCAAGCGTAATGGTCACATTAAGTTAGACACCTTACTCCAAATGTTATAGATGCAAGCATTCTAATGTTATATCCGAGAAACAGAAAGGTTGAAATAGCTCCACGTCTCTCCAAAGCGCACCAAACGAGGACTGTGTGAAATATTCACACACACACAAAAAAGGACGCGTCTTGTCCCCTTTTTTAGTTGATCGCTGTTTTCTCCTCAGAAGTGCGCACGGACGTGCAGAGCGACCCAGCGACAGCGTGGGCAGCTGGACGCTTCAGTTGCTTCTCAACAGCCTTCTTTTACATTCGCAAGTTCATCTAGATTATACTCCACTGGATAAAAAAAAAGTCAAGAAGCGATGGGAACCAGGCGGCAAGGTGACGGCGTCAACATCGCCCGTGCGCTGCGCTCGCGGTCACCGCGCACTTTTTCTACATTGTCATTATGAGACCGAGCGCAGGCAAAAAAACGCAAGATAAACATTGAGATTTCCGTGGCGCAAAAGCATGTCATGCATCGGCTGTAGAAGATCTTCGATAGTTCGCGCAATCTTCCTAGAGTCCAAATAAATTGGGATGCGGGGGGTGGGGGGGAACAAGAATGAGGAATGAAACACCACTTCACGGACGCGCGTGATGAGTAGAGCGCGTGAAAGCAACGCTCGTCATTTGGTAGATAGACAGATAGTGTTATCACCACTGCGCGCGCTATCCACCCTCTCTCTCTCTCTCTCTCTCTCTCTCTCTCTCTCTCTCTCTCTCTCTCTCTCTCTCTCTCTCTCTCTCTCTCTCTCTCTTTTCCTCCTCCGTCTGACTAACAACCTGCCAGTCCTGCTTTAGCTCACAAACCCGTGACGTCATTTTAAAGTAAAATATGTAACATTTTAGACATCCTTCCCCTTTTTTACCCTCAGAGGAGTTCATCCGAACTCAATTCTATCCCAATCTTTGCTCGCCGAGATAAAACAGTCAGCATTTGGGCTATGAAAAGCTCAACCACAGTACTTTCCACTAAAGGGGAGATCAGTTTCTCATCCCAAGGTTAATAAAGTGTCAGGTGGGTTTACTGAAGCAACAGAGCCATATCCTGGAAATTACATGAGAGTGTAATGTTACATTTTTCTTCATTGTGAAACATAGAAACTCTTTTTTGTTGTTAAGATAACTGATCTTCCACTCCAATTTACCATATAAGAAGAAGAAGAAAGAGACAGCGGTGGCATTAAATAATCTTGAATTCCCGTTTATTTCACAGGAATGGCTTTAGCCGGCTGAAAATGAATAAAACCTCTGTAGTCTGTCAGGCAACAGCAGGAAAGCTCATTAAGCTTGTGCGTTTGAGAAAATGGCTTTGTGAAAACAACCCTGATGAAGAAAATACATTCTTGCATGTGGAGGTTGTGAAATGTCACGTTTTTCCTTCATTGTGGACCAAAATATCCCCACAAGGATAGTTAAATCACACTTTCTGTGGCGACCATGATGACCCCCACGAGGAAACGGCTTAATACACAGTAAATAATGCACTCATAAAAAATCTTAAAATACAAAAAAAGATTTGTGCAAGGGTTACGTCTTGGGGTAAGGAAAAAAAAAATATCATTAGCTCACTATAGGAAAGACGTCAACATAATAGCAGGCTTATACGTATAACACTTTCTACAGCAGATAAGCAGTTTAAAAGATGCATTTTCTAAATGTGAGGCATAGAAGGTTTACAACATCTGTGATCATCTAGGAAAGTTGTTTTAAATTGTGCCAGTATAAACCGGGTGTTTGTGGAAATAGAAAATGAAGAGATAAATAAGCAGCATTAAAGAGTAGTACAGCATATCAAATCCAGCTTTAACGGCAAATGTTCAGCAGATTCCATCAGCTCTGCATTTTATCGCCATTACAATCTTACTGGAAATGCATTTTGGAGAAACTATATATTTTAGCATATGTAACAAGATCATTTGCACTACCTTAAAGGAATAGTTCACTTAAAAATGAAAATGCTGTCATCATTTCCTCACCCTCAAGTCGTTTTAAACCTGTGCATTTCTTTCTTCTGCTAAAAGAAGATATCTTCTTAAAAGATATTAAAGAAGATATTCGGTAACCAAACCATTTTATGGACCCTATTGACTTACATAGTATTTTTTTTTCATACTATGGAAGTCAATGGGGTCCATAAACTGTCTGGTTAGACATTTTTTCAAAATATATTCCTTTGTGTTCAGCAGAAGAAATACATTTTTGAAACAACTTGAGGGTGAGTAAATGACGATAGAATATTAATTTTTAACTGAACTATTCCTTTAAACCTGATATAATGGGAGAAAAAAAGGATAAATACTTTGTCGATGCATTTAACCTGTATGTAAATATATTATATATTAGTTTTGTGTTCAGTCCATGCTGAAAAAGATGAACAAAATCAAACAAATTGAGAATCTTTATTCATATTTTACTTCCTATAAAACACAGAAATCCTAGTAAAAACCTCAGTTCTTAAAAAAAAAAGCAGTTTTGCTGAGCGAGTTATTCATAACGTTCTGTATATCAGGCTGGGTATTTACCAACACAGGATTACTGTGTAATCCTTACACTGATGATTTAAGCCTCTAATGTAAAGAGCCCAAAATGCTGACTCAAAAAAAAGCATTTTGACAACGACATCGACCACAGCAATTCCAGGTTCAATAGCAATTTGGGCACGTTGCTAACCTGCAATAATCCGATAACTGTGATTAGTTAAACTTGTCAAGAAGCTGAGGTCTTATCTGTCTTGTTTTAATTGAGCCATTACTTCAGCTTCAGACAATTGTATTATCATATGCAAATAAAGTGAAGTTCACATTGTAATTAGCCGAATCTTACTGCATTCATCTTACAGCTGCTTCTAATTTGAAAGGCTAAGCGGTCAAGACCAAGAGTTATTGTGAGTTAGTGTATATTGTCGAGGAGGCCAACGGTGAAGCCGTGGACAAGACAATTCTTTGTCATGAATTTGAAGCAGAGGTCATGCAACTGAATGAAAGTTTATTGGATTCTTAAAGGGGTCATCAGATGCACATTTTGTAACACCGTAAAACTTCAAATAATGGCCGAGTCCCAAATAGACGTCTGTCTCTTTTCACACCGCAAATACACATTTATATGCAACCAGTGGTGGAAAGAGTACTGAAAATTTGTACTCAAGTACAAGTACAAGTAGTTGCAAAAATAATACTCAATTACAAGCAAAAGTACTGGTGTTAAAAATGTACTTAAGTAAAAGTACAAAGTACCCCTCTCAAAAACTACTCAAGTACTAATTACTAATTACTTTTAGCCTGTGATATTTATTTACTTTTATGGAAACCAAGTTATAAAAATGGTCTAATATGATTATTATTATTATTAATGAATTATAATGCAAAATAAATAAGCTTATTGGGTTATTTTATTTATAAACTTCTTTTTTTTTTTTTTTTTTTTTACAATAAAGATTTCCAAAAGTATCCTACGAATATTTCAAAAGTTTCAAAAGTTTTCAGCATTTAGCACTGACACAAATGTGCCATCTAGACAGACAGACAATCAGTGCAGTTACACTGTTATGCCAGTGGGTCATGGCCGGCAAGATACTGTTTTTATGAAAGAGTCATTATTAAACTCTTCATTCTAAGCTTAAAACACGGATTCAATATTAATAAAACAATGTGTTGACAATGACATACAATATAACTTTTTAATCTAAGTTTACAATGCTAAATCTTTGTTACGGTATATGTGCTTGTCACCTGAGTAACGCTGAAGCTCATGTTTCAAGTGATGTTTTTAGTCAAATTATCGTGAGGTCTACCCAACTTTAAAAACAAAAACAACTGAACTATCACATATCACTGCAGAAACAAAGTTTCTATAAAACGTCTCCTTTCCTTCCTCTGTATAAGAACAACTCCTCCATGTGGGGTCATGGGCACTCGTCATCTGGTATTTCTTCGGAATTTTCAATGAATTCAGTGTCTCGAATGTCCATGTCCATTACGGCAAAGTTCTTTGATAACACTAAAATACAAACTGAAGGACGTGTGACGACGAATATAGCTCTCCAGGAACCGAGCTTTTTTTTCCCGCTCCAAATACAAGGGTTTTTATTGGCCCGCCCACGATCAGTTATTTCCATTGGATACCCAAATGCTGGTCAAAGATTTGAATAATTGTTGAATTCAAATTGTACAAGTACTTTGTAATTAATGGGATTTTTAAAGTAGTGAAGTACATTACTTAACTTAATTTGTACTCAAGTACAAGAAAAATTACAGACTAAAAAATGTACTCATAAAAGTACAAGTACACGAAAAAACTACTTAATTACAGTAATCTGAGTAATTGTAATTCGTTACTTCCACCTCTGTATGCAACACCATATAAAAGTGAATTTTGCATCCAACTTTCATTTTAAACCTATACAGATACAGTCTGTTCTGAAGCAGCTGCAGGATTTTTCAGCTTCAGATGTTTTATGATGATTAGATTTTTCAAAACAGACCTAGAAAGAGATTGCAGATATTTAATCACTCTTCACCACACTGTCCATAGGAGCCCAAAGTGATTTACACAAGACAGACACGTTGTTGGGATCAACATCCTATCCATCAAATCCCTAACCTTAGTCGGACTGCCCACAGTACATCCACTGCCAGCCTGATGCATAATCGCAAAACAGGCAAGTCAATCCGATTCTTCTATGCAATTTCTGACATTCGGGGTGCACTAGTCCATCTGGAAATAAAGTTGTGTTTAGAAGGTACAGGGTTGATGCAGTGATTGCTTTATTGCTCATGTGGGCTAGACAGACTTAGCCTGCAGGCGTTTCTAGGCTGTAAGGATGATTATGAATGTCTTAATTGTGTAAAGCATGTGAAAACAAAACATGCTATTCATCTTATTCAGTATTATGTATTTATGTTTATATTTATGTTCAACAGTAGTTTATGGACCATTCACTGTGAATACTTTGTGAATACACTGTGAATACTAGTGTGTTTAGCGGATATGGTGAAGGAGGCCCAGCAGCGAAAGAGAAAACCAATGCTTGATTTTATTTTAGATTGCAGTTTGCTAATATGGGAATAAAAGGAGAGAGAAGAGTGCAACCAGATACCAAGATATTTGTAGGTGTCAACGGTTTCCAGTGCAAAATCATCCAAAGTGAACATTTTTGTTGTATAGGAGGATGAAAAGGGAGATCGGTTAAAGATCATACATTTGGTTTTGCTGGAATTTAAGTTTAGTTGAAGACCACGGAATGAATGTTGTTTGCTGTTAAAACTCACTTGGAGGCTGTCTAACACGGTATTCATAGATGGGCCGTAAGTGTAAAGGATAGTATAGAAGTATAGTATAGAAAGTATATGAAGAGTTCAGATGCAAAAGCCTCTAAATGCCATTTGAAATTTTCTTCTTTAATGATGATTTTTATCAAACTTGCATATTTAAGTTCAGTAATTTCACTTAAATAACAATTAATAGGTAATTATCATTGCCATTTAAGTGAAATCACTGAACTTAAATATACAAGCTTGATAAAAATCATCATTAAAGAAGAAAATTTCAAATGGCATTTAGAGGCTTTTGCATCTGAACTCTTCATATACAGAAAGAATAGTATCGTCTGCATATAGATGTATCGAAGAGTCACCTGCGGCCATTGCCACATCATTGATGTAGACTGAAAATAATATCGGGCCGAGAATTGAACCTTGCGGCACCCCCGTCGAGACAGCTAGTGGGCTAGATATAGCAAGCCCTCTGATTTAAAACACTGAAATCTGTCTGTAAAATAATTAGTGAACCATAGGCAGTGATTTGAGAGACCTATACTTCTTAGCCTACCAATAAGGATGGTGTGGTTGACAGAATTAAAAGCCTTGGCCAGGTCTATAAAAATTGCTGCACAGAAATATTTGTGGTCCGTGGCAGATATTATGTCGTTTATGACTTTGAGTGTGGCTGAGGTTTACTTAACACGACAGTAGTCGAATTTAATCAAGGAATCGTGGCAGCCCTAATTTTTTTATTTTTTTATTTATTGACCCCAAACTTTTAAAAGTTAGTGTATGTTTGTAATAAAAATAATAATATTATTAATTATACAAGGTATACAGACAGTTATTATATGGCAACCCGATGGAAAATTTAGTTAATATATTTGATGTACGTTCCGTTTATACTTTGCCCATATCTAGAGAAATACATACACATTTTTTTCTAGTCACCTGACCATACATAGGTTTAAGCTTCAGTTTTGACTAGTAGTGCCTAGTTAGCATATGTCAGACCTCCGTTTCCCAAATGTCACTTCATTAATGAGATGCTCACTAGCAATCAATACATCAAGACATGTTAATATTTTGAGGAGTTAATCAATGCTCTATATTTAGAACTGTCCTACAAAGTAAATTATTAGTGGAACACCTTGAAACCAGTATAATATTTGGCCAGGGTCAAATCAATAATCAGTTACAAGATGACAATCCGTTTTTGACTAACTTTTCTATGACTACATTTTTTTTGACAGTTTTAAACAGTTGTTTTACTCGTGCAAAAAAAAAAAAAAAAAAAACTGTGTGCCTTGTATATTTCAAGGAATGCTATGCATTTTGTGCTCAATATTCAGAGCTATAATAACCCACTGAAAGGTGGAATAATTGCAAATCACTTTGAACACAACATGAGACACAAATAGCTGCCACAACAATAAGACAGTGACCATGACAACCGGACTGAAGAGAGGACATCTCTGGAGATGAGAAAAACAAAAGGGTCTATTTGAGCACAATGAGCAGTGAGACCAAGTTAGTTAACAGAGCAATAAGCACCTAAAAGGGTTTATTTGATCGTTTTAACTCTTTGAAGTTTAGGTGTGATAGATTGGTCACCAAAAAGTTGCAAAAAAAGTTGTTCGCAATGATGATACTGGACACATTAGACTCAAAGAGATGTTGTTAAAAAAAGAAGTACACTTTAGCTTACATTTAAGACTAGTTATCATAGAAAAAAAACACTTGAAGATTATACTTAAGTGAAACTGAATGTAATTTTTTCAGACACTCAAAGGCATGTTATTTACAAATAAATGGAAATGTATTGTAGTTTCAATTTATGTAAAAAAAAACAATTAGTTGATTTAAAGAGTGTTTTTTGATCAACTTAAGTATATGTATTTTTCATAATTGTATATTGTCTTGAAATATGGTTAAAAATATGGTTAAAGTGTCCTGTTGAATGTATCGACAATAATTATTTATGGTGAACTATATTAAACTGTCATTTCTATTGAAACTTGTACAATATGTCATCCATTTAAATAAAACTGTAATTACACATTTCTAATAATAAAGTTGCAATTGAGTACATTTCAAATTTAAGAACATGTATTTACTTTTATGATATACTACAGATAATAATACAGTTAACATAATCAAATACTTTACATGTACTTTAGTATGATAGTCAACATATCAAAATCAGCGTGTAAAATGTAAGCAATGCTTTAAAATATACTTTGAAATAATACTTTTAATTTTAAGTGTGTTATAGTCATGAACATTTACTCCCTTTAAGTACACTTAAGTGGCCTTATATTTTATTAAACTAAAATAGAATTAAGCGCACTTGTTTTTTTTGGGGGGGGGAATTGGGAATTCACACAAACATTTAAATTCAGTCATAATTAACTCACTCTTACCTCGTTCCAAACCTGTATTTTTTTTTTCTTCTGTGGAACACAAAAGAAGATATTTTGAAGAATTATTAACACTTTTGTCACGAAGGTCCAATAGAACATCCATATGAACCAATTTTTTTTTTTTTTTTTTTTTTTTTTTACAAATTTTAGATTTTTCAAAATATCTTTTGTGTTCACCTAAGAAATAAGTCAACAACATAGTGATATATTTTTAAAAATGCAAGTGAACTATCCCTTTAATAGGTTAATAACCTTTCAGAAACACTTTTTTTCAGCAGCCAAAATTCCCTAATAAAACCGGTGATTCAAACATGAAAAAATATCAATATTCACACCAGTAGAGCAGTCTTGAGTAGGTACTTGGGAAACAGATGGTATTATTTAGTATACATCAGAGAATCCACTTTCTATTAAAGGTGTTTATGGTGAAGAATAAAGAGAGAAAATTAGATTTGTTTGAAATGTTTGAGAGTCTCAGCTGCTTTAGTAAGCTCATTTTACATCTGTCATTCTGCGTCTAGTGAGGCTTTCAGTTCAACAGCCACTTATCTTACAAACCTCTTAAGAGTAACAGGCCAGCAATAAGCCCCACCATGGGCCTTACCCTCCAGACAAAATAACCCAGAGCATTCAACTGGTTTTTGATGCACAGAGCTCTCATTCAGGCAGTAAGAGACTTCTATAAGAGGATGATGGGAACTGGTGATAGACAGTGTATGAGAGGGACAAAGTATAAAACAGAACTGGGACAGAATGAGCGAGACAGAGAAGCCAAATGAGGAGGTGTGAGTCCTGCCCTTGTGCATTAATTCTCTGCTCATCTATACTCTGAAGGGCAAGACGTGACGTATTACCACTCCCCCATCTAGAGATGCACACTTTGGTTCGCACATACACAGTGTAGATGAATATTGACTTTTAAATATTTGCATTTCTATCAGCACACATCAGGTCGGGTGTATGTTTGATTTACACGTGGATCTGAGAAATCAAAAACATGCAGACGCTGATATGGACACATATTATGATCCACCCTCTGCTGTTTTTTTAAGTGGGGATCTTCACCCAAGCAATTTCAATAATCTCATCTCCAGGCTGTGGAGGCGGACCTCAGATTTGCTCGACATCTGATGTTGTCTTCGATTAAGATTCCTGACAAGGCCTCTGGAGTCTAGAGTGTAGCACAGTTTTCACCTGGGAAGGGTCTGAATGCTGAAGTGTAGAAAAAGTCATTGCTATGGAAACAGGCATAATACTGAAAGCGTAGAAATGCATTTGGAGAAAGAAAAAAAACAGAAGAAAGCATATTACAGGGTATGTTCGGGTCAGAAAAGTCTTTGGGGGTAAAGTATGAGCAGACCAAGAGCCATTCTGCCTGACCTGAATGGTATCACTAACTGGCTGTGATCAATGCGGATAGGTGACACTTTGATTTACTATGCCTAGTTACTAGGGTTATTTTAGCTAACCATAAATATTCCTGTACTAAACTGAAATTAAATGGACTTGAGGTTGACATTATTAACTTTTTTGCACACCAGCCACTTTGGCTAATGGTTTTCCAAAGTTACAAGCCACTCAGCATTTTCACTACCCACAATTTTGACATTGAAACCACAGGAAACTGCCAAGTGGATATTTTTAATATAATCTCATAATTTGTCAGTAGATGCAGTGTTTCCTCTAGGATTTTTTCCAACTGTGGTGGCAGGCCCATTTCCCCATATTCCCAATGGCTAAAACCCCTTGCCCCAGGTGTTTAAACCTCCCCAAAGTTTTATAATATGAAAGGCTCAAATAAGAGCACTTCACATTGAAAAGTTCAAAGCACAAAGCGAAGAGATTATATCTATCTATGCTTAATGTTACCCTGGGTTTCCTATGCTGCCTTGCCGCAGCACGATTTTCTTCACGCTGCTAGGCAGCCTGGACACCATGAACCAAATTTTCGCCTGAGATAGGGAACCTATCACAGAACGGGGAGGGAGCGGCAAGACGATGACGAAACTGCTCGATGTGAAACTGCGGCCTTTCAACCTTTTACTATCGTGTCTGATCTGCTATTATCGTGATCTGCTATGGTTCTGCTGCAGAGCAAGTACAAAGACTTTACTGACTTTCTATACCCATAGCAGATCAATATAGGTGGAGCTGGGGGAGGCGGAGGGTTTCTGCAAAACTGCTTACAGCAAACAAAGAACCAAACATTTTTTTTTTAAATTAAGCAGCAAACTCATTATCAGCATTATCCAACAATAAGCTTAAGCCACGTTACAGTAGATGATGACAATTTGATCAGCATTGTGCCCCCTAGAGTTTCCTAACTGGACTATGGGTGTTTTTTTTTTTTATGATCGATTTGCCAAAGCAACATTTCACATTTTCATTTACAGTAGTTTAACTTGATGTACTAAAATAAATAAAACTAAATTTTTATATATATATATATATATATATATATATATATATATATATATGAAGAGTTCAGATGCAAAAGCCTCTAAATGCCATTTGAAATTTTCTTCTTTAATGATCATTCTTATCAAACTTGTATATTTAAGTTCAGTAATTTCACTTAAAAAACAATTAATAGGTAATTATCATTGCCATTTAAGTGAATTTACTGAACTTAAATATACAAGTTAAATAAAAATCATCATTAAAGAAGAAAATTTCAAATGGCATTTAGAGGCTTTTGCATCTGAACTCTTCATATGTATATATATATATATATATATATATATATATATATATATATATAATTTAAATTAACTTACATATATATATATATATACATATATATATATATATATATATATATATATTATACTAATGATACTAAAATAACACTGTTTGCCACTGTTACAAATAGAGATGGAAAGAGTTAATTTAAATGCTAGAAAACTACAATTGAATAGCATTCAGGTTTTTCAGTTAAATTAAAAAAAAATATGAGAGAGTAAACAAATTAACACATGACAAAAATGTAAAAGATAATGAAATGTGCAAATATATAAAATATTTTTTTTTTGCTCAACAGAAACTGTAACATTAAACAAATGTGACAAATTGCCCCTTGAATAAATTCCTATCGCAGGAATATATCTTTTCAAATATATATAAATATATATATATATATATATATATATATATATATATGAAGAGTTCAGATGCAAAAGCCTCTAAATGCCGTTTGAAATTTTCTTCTTTAATGATGATTTTTATCAAACTTGTATATTTAAGTTCAGTAATTTCACTTAAATAACAATTAATAGGTAATTATCATTGCCATTTAAGTGAAATTACTGAACTTAAATATACAAGTTTGATAAAAATCATCATTAAAGAAGAAAATTTCAAATGGCATTTAGAGGCTTTTGCATCTGAACTCTTCATATATATATAAAAACACATACAATTTTAATGAATAGCTGTTCATTTTGTGATGTCAGCATGTACCTGATGCATCCATTTCATAATGATCATGAAGTGGTTCTGAAAGCAGATCTCATTAAAACATTCAGAAAATGCAAGTGTACATGAACAGGTGCAGGTTGCTGTTGTTTTAAAGTTTGTAAGACAGCTCTAACACAGCAAAAACAATTTCTTACGCAGTATGTCTTAAGTATTTAGACATCCTCAAAACAAGATACAAAAGCATAAGTATTGCACAAGGTATAAACACTTATTTTTAGATGATGATTTGTAATATCATAGATATTGGATTATTTTAGATTTCGTATTCCCCACTTTTTTTCCTAAGCATACAGTAAATTAAACAAAATTTAATCAGGGGGTTTTGCAAATCTATTCTGTAATTTTAAAGCCAAAACCCAACTGATAATTACTGTCACCATTTGTATTATATTCTTACTGCCAAAAGCACAGCACATATTTAAACTCTTTGACTTGAAAAATAATACATAATAATGAGTAAACTTTTAAACTTAAAAGCTTTCTAATCTCTAATAGAATAACATGCATATTTCTTTGAGTTCAAAGGTAAATTTTGATATTTACATCTAAAACTCACTATGCTATGCGTCACTCCCCATGATTGACAGGAGCTGATATACCAGCCTGTATATGTGAGTTTCATGGACTCAAGCCAGAGACTAGCATGCAAACAGCAAAGGAAGAAATCTGTGCATCTATTTTAATTTAGCTACAGCGGAAACACCCATTAACCCTGTCTTGTCACGTCCTCTCTTCTTCTATTCTATCTGACAGCTCACCTGTCCTTTCTCACCTCAAAAATGAAAATGAAGTGTATGCTGAAGAACTCAAAATACACTGAGAGTGATAACAAGAAGATGTGTATAAACAATAAAAGTGATCATTTGAGTGCCTTCAGTCGGTAATCAGTAATCGCACTCAGTTATTAGATGTATTTGTGTATTTTAATCGATCTATAGTGACCTTTTTATCCATTTGAAGGGAAAGACAAAGATGCATTAAAGAATAAGGGAGGGGCAATGAGTGACATGTGTTTTCTCTGAACTCGTGTTCCCAGCATGTGCTCATATTGGTGAGGTTAATGGGTGGTATAGCAGTACTTCTTTACCCCTTCAGTGACCCCCGTGGTCAGCTTTAACATGCCGGCAGCAGTTGCTTTTTCTTTTGGCTCTATGTAGGCTGTCACCAGTGAGACCCGAGTCTTTTCCCTGTCCTGACACTTTATGAGATCTGAGTGTGAAAACACTAACCCTTTTCCAAATGACCCCAAGTCTACCTCTGTCCCTTTCAGCCCTTGCACCTCAACATGTGTTTTGTTATAGAAGGTGTTGGAAGTGAGAGATTAGTGAAATTTGTTTAAGCTTTGCAACTATTTCAACTAACTCTCTTAATCTCTGCTAACACTATTTTGATGCTTCCCCCACAGACATTTTACTACTGACTATATGTAACTTTGCAACTACGTGTCAACTTATTATAACTACTTAAACCGGTACCCAAACACCTGATCCTAACCTAACAGTCTACTTACAGTCTTCAATCTTCTAATAATTTAATGAGATTTAGTTGACATGACTTATAGGTATATTATACATTATAGTATACATTACTTATAGCTAGTACTAGAATGTCTAAAGTTGACCACCAAAACAAAGTGTAAAAGTCTTTTCACACTGAGTCTGAAATTCTCATCTGAAATATTTGCATGGTAAAAAAGAAATACAACTTTGCGTTGTCAATCACGTTTACACACTAATTCCGAAACTTTAGATTAAAAACTATACTTTAATAAAAAAAAATTAAAAAAATGGATTTGGTTCGATTTTCTGTTTTTCACATCCGTAGCAAGCATTTTGAGAGGCGTTTTGACAATTCAGAGCCACCGAATGACGAATAGGAAAATAGGCATGTGAAAATTTCGAACTCGCTGTGCAAGGACCTTACTTTGTGCATTTTTAAATAGCATAAACAGAGAATCTAATCACAAAAATCAAGCCGCTCTAACTGTGTTTCCTTCATATATAATAAATAGCTGATGCTTTGGGCATTACAGTATCTTGCAGCTTATCAAGCTGTATCGCTCAATAGAGAGAAGTCTAATGCAAAAAGCTCCTGAAGGTTCAAAACATTGTCAACGTATCCTGACACTAAGCTCATACATATTTCATATGCATATATCTCATACATATACAGATTTCTTGGCAGTAAAGAATCTGATATATTTAAGCATTTTCCAACCAATATGATAATGTTTTTTTGTTTTGTTTTTTTTTTTAAGTCTGAGTAGTTTGGGGTTCTGAAGAAATTCTTATTAAAATTGTGTCCAACATTCTAAGGCCTACAGTCAATATTCAATAAGATGGAGATTCTCTAAAACTTCTGTAACAGTATATTAGTTATGATTCCTATCTCGTGCTCCTTTCATGTATAAGGACTCTTATTTAGAAGTATAGGCTATTCTTATTCCTATTGTTTCTGCTCTTCCTGTGATTAATTACTATATTCAATCAAGAATAAAAATTAAAAAAAATAAAAATAACTCACAATTTCCTCTCCAGGCTAAAGAGACAATTTCAAATTCTTTCTACATGTATGCTGAGACCCAAAACATTATTCAGTATTCACAATCTTGGCACACTCAGCTACTGTGAGATAATAAGGATGAAGTAGGATCAAGGTTGACTAGATAATCTATTAGACACACAATTCTAAATGAAGTTCCTTTAGGCTCACTATGAAAGGCCATTGGCACACACGTCATAAAAGAAGAAGAAACGTGATGCTGATTTACGTCAAAACAGCAATTTATTAAATGTATTGCTCAGTGACTACACCATATGCGGTGAGCGGTATTGTTTTGAGAGCATGAAAGAATAAAAGAAGTACCAAAGGAGACAAGATGAATGCAGAAATGCCAATGAGATGTTCAGGAACACTCTGGTGAACACCATTCAGATGAACAGTCTCAGATAAATGCTGTTTAAAAAAACTGATGTTTAACTGTGAGCGGTCCACATCTCTCTCCCTCTCTCTGACAGGAGTTGGGTGAATAAGGTGCATGGCTAAAGTTATTATAATGCAGAGATGATCACTCTCTTTCCTTCACTCACACGCACACACTGACAGGCTCCTTTCTAAATGTCAACCTCAGAAAGGATGAGGTTAGAGAAAGAGTGAAAATGAGACGGGCGGGGTGGTATGGAAAAGAATGAGAAGTAAAGACAGAGTGCAAGATAGAGAATTAAAGGGAAAGCTCATGGTAAGAGTGCCTTAAATCTCTGCTGTGACCTTTTTTAATGTTTTTTTGGGAATGAGCCTATCAGTTTCACCTGTGGACTACAGCAATGAATATAAACAAATTCATGACCGTCCCCCCACACCTCTTCCCATCTTTAGTGTTTTCCTGAACAGATCAAGTTTAGTTTGGATATGCTATGGGCTGTGGATCTGATAGTTACTGAGTATGTGATTTTTAGGCAAAGAAGGCAAGTTGTTTAACATTACATGCAGAAAAGACACTTATGTTGTATTTTGGATGCTGATACTACAGTGCAGTCTCATCTTTTGACCATACGTCAACATCCGCCTTTTTAGTCGGTTAGATGGCGTTATTGGATCCTAACCCTACCCCAGACCTAAACCTACCCCTAAACCTAACTGACGTTAAAGGTAAAGCGTCAGTTGTATGACGGCCCGGGATCGTCAACTAACAAACGCTTAAGGGTACCCTAAAAAGGACGTATGGTCAAACTTCGTCCCAAGACGTCAGTTATATGACGACTTGGGATGAGACTGTGTTAGATACTATGATAATTTGTTGTTGTCCTGGGCAGGAATCTCAAAGGAATTATTCATCCAAAACTAGAATTGAAATAAATGGACACTGGAGCTTTCAAACTTCAAAAAGGACACAAAAGTAAAAAAAAAAAATATCATAAAATGTATGCACTGTATTCCAAGTCCTCTGAACAATTCCGGTACACATCCGGAACAATACACAGGAATAAACAAAATATAATCAATATTATAAACAAGTTTAAAAAGATGAATTTTTAATACTTTCTTGAATGAACCAGACGTCAATGAACCAGATCAGTATGATGAATCAATTTCAAGTATTGGGAACTGAATCAACCGATTCAACTCATAATTAATTGATTCATTCAGTTAATTTTTGGTATGTTTCTTGCGCAAAGAGAAAAGAGGGAAAATAAATTGAGGAATTGTAAACTATCCCTTTAAATATCTTGACATCCATGTCAGCTACAGTATCTTCACCACAAATACCATGCTGATATACCAGCTTTACCAATTACTTTGTGCCAGTAATAAACTAAGGTGGAGATTTTTAAGCAGTGATGGCCACCTATGAACCCCATCATTTGGATTTAATATATGTGCATTTCTGTTGGCTCTCCAATAGATCAGGACTGATTAGCTCCACATACAAAAAGCTTTACCTTCATTAAATTATCTAACAAAGCATGTGCCTGTCTTAGCAATGCACTCCGACACAACCCAATTCCATTGGCAGAGAGAGAGGGAGAGATCCCTTAGGAGGACCTGCAATGGAAATGTCAATTTTTTTCTACATCATCTGTTTTCTGTGAGTGCCTGACTCAATTACCAAACTGCCTTTTAATGTAACTGAAATTTGTTGAGGCAAAACATTGACATTTAGTCAAGTTATATTGGCAAAATCCTGCCTCATATGAATCTTGCACTACATTATCTAAATTTCAAACCAAGCTTCAAATCACCTAAAGGTGTTTTTCTTATAAAACTGGGACTTTAAATTCAAGAAACTTAGTTTGCATTATGCCGTTTCATACATTTTTGAAGGGCTTTAATTAGTTGAATGTTAAATATGCACAAAACTCCTAAGGGCTGTATTTACTAGAAACTACACTGCGGTACTCCTGCTGGTCATAAAGCTGTTTCGCTGTGCTTACTGAGAGCGAGCTTAGAAAAAGATTTTCTTTGACTCATACGAGTTTCTTTGTACCCGCCTTCAAATATTCTCCACTGAGCTCAAGCAAAACATGATACATAATAACTGATTAAGGCAAAATCCTCAGTTCCTGAGAGGCTTTTAAACTACTGGCATGAAGTGAATAGTTGACTGCGTTCTAATACTGTATATGCCATTTGTTTGAATTTCTTTCAATAACTTTGCTGATGTGAGATCAGCTAATTTTTAAAAGAATAAAGGGATCTCAGAACAGCGCCCTTGTATTCAAAAGTGTTATACTTATGGGTTTAAGTGTCATTGAGGTGATGGATTGGCCTCAGAGTGCATGCTGACTGATGCCGCTGATTTATAATGTGCTCTGTGTATTGGTTTACGTCTTGTTCAAATAAAACCGGCTTCTCTTGCCAGCACTTCCCTGATTAAGGATCTACTTTTGCTAAATGCCCCAGGGTCTTCTAAACCAAAAATGCAACAAACTCGTCAAAAACAGCACTGTTATAACAGTTTCTAAATTTTATGAACGCGGGTTAAATGTTGTAATGTTTCCACAAGTAAACATGAAATTATATGTCAGTTATAAGTTGTGTTTGTGACTCGTTTTAATCATGTCCTCAATGTTGTACAAATACCTCTGCCAATTATTTGACTTATCCTCGTAAACGAAGAAGGTCCACGTAGGCTTCCATGTAGTTCTGCCATCATAAAAAAACTATAATAGCAGAGAAGGACAAAAAGTGCCAGGCCAACGCGTTTTCGTTCAGAGCCAGCTACTTATTACAAAAGTTCATGTTTTTCACAGTAGGTAATTCATACTGTAACAAACATTAGCGTTTCTTCATTGTGTCAAGTTGCTGTTTGTTTGAAATAACAAACCTGTTCACCCGAAGGAACACTCGACGAAGTGCTACTAGAAGACATCCTGTCATAGCTTTTTGGCACATAATGGCTACCCTAGATGCAACACGCAATTTGAAAAAGCGAGCCGCTGGAGAGCACAATTCGTTTGAATGCAAAATACATTTTCACCGCCAGATGGGAGAAATTCCAACACATTGTCCTTTTAAGTGTGGTAATGTGTTTGGCAAATGTGTGTTCTAGTCATTGGGTGGTAATATATTTAGGAAATGTCTTATAGGTTCGGTTGTAGTCTCAGCAAGCCCACAGACCACCCATGGACAACCAATGGGCTGTTCACAGACCGTCTAATACAGCCATTTCCCCACAGTGGGAATAAGTGGGTCGTGCAAATTGGGAAAATGGTGGTGTGCACATGCCATGACAGAAATGTGAAAAAAAATATGAGTTCCTATAATCAATAAACAAGTTCCCTGTTGGGCAGAACTTAATAATAATAATAATTCATTACATTTATATAGCGCTCTTCTCTGCACTCAAAGCACTTTACATAGAAAATCTCCTCAACCACCACCAAAGTGCAGCATCCTCCTAGATGATGCGACGGCAGCCATATTGTGCCAGAACACCCACCAAACACCAGCTTTCTGGTGGAGAGGAGATATAGTGATGAAGCCAATATATATATGGGATGATTAGGAGGCCATAATGGACAGAGGTCAATGGGTAATTTGGTCAGGATTCCGGGGTTACACCCCTACTCTTTCGAAAGACATCCTGGGATTTTTTGTGACCACAGAGAGTCAGGGCCTCAGTTTAACGTCTCATTCAAAGACCAATCAGTGATCTGCAGTGTGTTCACGTCACATTTTAGTATCGGTACTGTAAGCTTGGAACCTCAACAGAGGTGGTACCATTTAAAGCGAGTGGAAAAGCGGCACACGTGAGCTGTACCGAGCCAAACCATACCGTAGCGCCATTTGACAGTATAGAGTCCCCATCACAATAAAGGGGCGTTAGAACCCACACAGACCACAGGTTGAGCACCCCCCGCTGGCCTCACTAATACCTCCTCCAGCAGCAACCTCGTTTTCTCAGCAGGTCTCCCATCCAGGTACTAACCAGGCTCAGCCCTGCTTGGATTCAGTAGGCAACCAGTCTTGGGCTACAGGGTGATATGGCTGCTAGCCAACTTCATGTAAATATATATATATATAATATCTAAAATATATATTAAAAATACAAAACTTATTTAAATAATATTACTGTTTTTACTCATAAAAGAGAGCATAAGACACTTCTTTTAAAAACCATTACAAAAAAAAAAAAAATTCCAAAATTCTGAAGGGTTGTCTGATTCAGAAATAAAATGACCACAACATGTCAGTTCTTTACTCTAAAAAGTATTCAGGTGACCTGTTACAAAAACTAAAATTGTTTTAGAGTGTAATTATTAGTAAAAAAAAAAATTCTAAATCATTCTGAATAATTCTGAATGATTCTTCAACTAAAGTTTTTTTTTAATCAGCCAGAGCAGCTATTTCATCAACATAAAATATGACTACTGATCTAAGTTCCATGTGTATGCATCATTACTTCAATAGCCTATTAGGCTGCACTTCTCTCTTGCTGTGCCACCAAGAAATTGATTTGCTTCTTTATCTGTAAACCTCACAGTCATGCCTTAACGTGTATTACACAAAAATATAGAGAATAGAAATCAGACCCCTAAACGTCTTGTAATAAGCAAACTAATGTATAGCTGGTTATTTCTCATATCTTACAACCACCAGACGGTCTAAGTGGGCTGTAGTTCTTGGCTGTAAGAAGCTTAAATGGGCCAGACTTTATGCAGAGGTCATGGGCAGTGGTGGTTTTGTAGAGGGCTGTTTGAAACATCCACATGAGAAGCAGTGTTTAATCACATACTCTAAGCTTTCTTTCACTGCTGTTGCCATGGAAGGATGACAGGCTGATGTGCTGCTGAGTGCAGTTTGTGTGCATGAGCACAGCAATTTTTTTTTTTATCCACACAGAGTGAGAACAGAATGAAGCCACTTGGAGAACATCTAAAGCCTGAACAGAAGACTTTGAACTGCCAGATGATCACCTCAACTTCCTGATATGAGTGGGAAATATACTGCTAGTGCCACAGATTCAAAAAGAGACTCTTTTCCTTTAGGATCACTGGAAAAATATTATTACTGATTTTAATCTGTCTGAATCAGAGAGTTATAGTGAATTTCCGAAAAAAAAAAAGAAATACAGCATCCTCCTTTTCTATCAACATTCTCTGATGTAACCAAATGGGAATCAGTGTTCCGAAACCGTTCCAAGTACAAGGGTAAAGTGTTTGAACGGATTAATCTGACTCCACACAAAGATGAATGAGTCTCCATATAATTAATATTACTCCATCTAGGTAAAGTGATTTAACTGATTATTTATGATTGATAAGGGAATATATTTTTCTTAAATTACTTTTTAAAGGAAATCATTAGATTTATTGTAGGCATAATAATAACGTTCTATCCTTATAAAACCAAATCACTGTGCCAAGAAATGAGTCGGCGGTTCTTATAAAAATAGCCTACTCAAAATCCTCAAATTATATGACGAATCAGAAGTTTAGTCACCTTAAAGAAAAGAAAAGAAGATCACTCTAGTAAGTGTCAAGATATAAACAAATTACTTATTAATTTAGAATTACTTACTTTAATTACTTACTTAATTAAGATTTCAGCTCCCCGCCAGTGCTTTAAAAAAATGTTTAGAGATAGAGAGTTAAAGCAAAACTATAAAAAAAAAATATGGTATAGCCTATGTACAGTACCAGCATGATAGAGACATTATAGTACCACTGTACTTGTTTAGTAACAACCTGCAGGAAAGGAAAGGCTGACTGTAAACATCTGCTCAAAAGTTGCGCTGCACATTGATGTGCAAGAGAAGTTGCATATAAACATCTGCTCGAAATTGTTTATATACTGGTTCTCGATGCGTTTCTTCTGATGCACATCTGAAATTCTTGACATAAACTGCCACTTGTTATCTATAAGTACCTCTATTGGACAGTGAAATATAAGAAATGCCTCATCAT
The DNA here is from genome assembly GCF_988280905.1 of Pimephales promelas. NCBI lineage: Eukaryota > Metazoa > Chordata > Actinopteri > Cypriniformes > Leuciscidae > Pimephales > Pimephales promelas. The sequence continues at coordinate 24,498,841 of NC_142782.1, forward strand.
CTGTACAGCAAACAACACTAGACATCCTACAAAACTGCAGCTTAACCTTCTGAACTTAAATACCACATTTAAGTTCAGTCTGTATCATACACTACATTTTACTCCTTGTCACCTTTATGTTGTATTGTCTAAACAGTCTTTTTACTTGCCTTTTTTATTAGCCTTTAAAAACCCTCATAATAAGTGTTCATATTATGAGATCATCAAGCATAAATGAGGCCCTGCAGGTTTTTCTTCCCAAATGCACTTTTTCACATCCCATTGTTGTGAATGTGAAAGATGTAGATCTTTCAGTCTCTTTTAACTATAATTACAAGAGAATATGCACACCTTATATCATTGTATACTTAAGTGAAATCTTTTTAAAACTGGCATTCCCAAAATTCCCTGTGTAACCGCATTACTATTAGAAAAGCTTTCCAGCGCTGAAGAGCCCTAAATGAAAATGGACATTGAAAACAGACACTGATGTTGCATTGTTTCTGCTCCATACGCGAGTATTTCATGGTTTTGCTTCACTTCAGATATGTTAAAGAGTTATCCAATCTTGCATTGCATGTTTATGCATTTTGGGGGTGGAGAAATGAGGGGATTTTTTTATTTAAATAATTATGTTGGTTCTAAGTTTTTTGTTATCAGGTTTTGTATTAGGGTTTTAGGAAACATCTTTTTTGAGTGTTACCTTAATGGTATTTTGCATTTGTGTGTTGACACTGTGTAAATTATAGTATTGATCTCAGCTTGAAAAACTATGAGATTTTACGTGATTTTCTCATTTCTCTTTTTTTCCACCACCTGTGTTTTTATGGTGGTTGTCAGTGTATTATAAAAAGGTACAAAACAGATTGTATTACTTCAGAAGGTTGGTATATTAACATTAGATCAGTTATTGATATATAACCTAAAATGTGTTTTATGGTACACTACACTTCTGAGGTCTGCTACAAGTGTGTTCTTGTTTTGTTTCTTGTTTATTTTGTGTATTTGTCATTGGACTGATTAAAATGGATTTCAACCCTTGCATGGATGACTATGATTCTTATTACTTGGATTTTGACCTTTGCATGGATGACGAATTGGATTGCCCTGATTATATTGCTATACTTGGATCCACCCATTCCTCTGTATTGTCCCGTGACACAATGGCTGGATGATGGATCCAGTAGCATGAATATTTTGCAGGGCTTTGCTTTTTGGACCCAAGAAGGGTATATCGACCTGGTCCACTTGAGCGGTTCAGCTTATACTGTGGGCTTGGCCGATGAAACACCCTGCAAGCTCACAGTACCCCCGACTCAGTTCACGTCAGCCCCGTCCAGCCTGAGTTCCTTCACGTCAGCCTTACAGAGCCTGTCCAGCTGGAGTTTCTTCATATCAGCCAAACCGAGCCTGAGTCCCTTCACGTCAGCCTAGCCGAGCCTGAGTTTCTCCAAATCACGCCAGACATCAAGCCACCCATCGAATCGGTCTATGGCCGTCCAGGACTTTATTCCAGCGTGGCTGATCCCCCGCTGATGTCAGCTTGTGCTGCCAAGAGAACCATCGCTTCCGAGCCCTTCCAGCCCGAGCCTGTCCACTCAGAGCCTTCACAGCTGGTCACGTCCAGCCCAGAGCCTTCACTGGTTCACGTCAGCCCTGCCGAGCATGCGCTCCACGTCTCGTCTGCCCAGCTGCAATCCGTTGACGTCTCGACTGCCCAGCCGGAGACCGTTGCCATCTCGTCTGCCCAGCTAGAGACCGCTGACGTTACGTTCACCGAGCCGGAGACCGTTCACGTCACGTTCGCCGCCGAGCCAGTGTCTCTGGACAAGATGGCCGCCGTTGAACCAGTATCTCCTGAGCCAGTGTCTGTTCCTGTCCCAGAGGCTCTTCCTGACTCTGTCACTCTCCCCAAGAATTTGTTTTTGGCGGGGGTCAAAGGGCCCACCAGAAGGGTGATCTTCGCCATGGCTGTCCGAAGGGTCTTCTGCGCCACCCTCTCGAACAGTGTTTCCGTTTTGATGGGAATTGGGGCTGCCCATAGGGGGGTGGGGGGGGGGGGGCTATGTTGTATGTCACGCTACATTTCTGAGGTCTGTTACAAGTCTGTTCTTGTTTTGTTTCTTGTTTATTTTGTGTATTTTGTTATTGGACTGATTAAAATGGATTTAGACCCTTGCATGGATGACTATGATTCTTATTACTTGGATTTTGACCTTTGCATGGATGACAACGAATTGGATTGCCCTGATTATAGTATTGCTATATTTGGATCCACCCATTCCTCTGTATTGTCCCGTGAAAAAATGTTTCTACAGTATTTTTATGGTGATGTTCAGACATCCACAGCTGTGTTGTTTTTTGTATTGTTTTTTATACAGTTTTTTTTTTCATCTTAAATATAAATATTAAAAACAGTATATGGAAAGGTTAATGAGACTAGAATAACAAATACATCTTAAGGGATCTTGTAAGGCATAGTTCACCTTTTTGTTCAATGTATGGACAAAAAAAGACATTTTTCAAAATAGTTTCTCTTGTGCTCCACAGCAGAAAGAAATTTGGAATAGCATCAGCGTGACTAAATGATGACAGAATATTACATTTTTGGGGTGAACTATCCCTTTAAATTGCAACAATATCACATCAATATCTCCCACGAGTCTGTATCAGTAACACTTCATTATCTTTGTTTATCCTGAGGAACATATCTATGTGTCTATTAAAAAAATCAGACCAAGGAGCATACAACTGATAATTTATCCGTAACAACAAGCTGGAGAGTGTTACAGCTGAGTGGAAATGATGATTTTGTGGGATGGTGGGGGGGGAAGGGGGGGTTAAAGTGCTCCCAGAGTTCCTGCTTTAATTTGGAAAGTGCCTCTGGCAATCGCAATAACTGCAGATTAGCAATGAGGGAATTTCTCTAGGGATGAGAGCTATACACAGAGAAACACCTCCGTCACATTCCTCCGCAAATGTTTTCCTTTCCAAAGGCCAGATTTCAAGTACTGAATTGTCCTATGTTGCCCAACACACACTCGCTCATCCTCTCTCTTGCTGTTTCTCCCACCTTCTCTGTTTATCTCTCCTCTTTTACAGCTCTTTCGAGAGATCATTTGCACGCTCTGGCTGGGAGTTTTATTTGTTGGTTCTAGGTGGAGGACATCAAATGAAAAACATTAATCACACGGGTGTCAGAGCGAGATGGGGATACGCAGAAGAAAGGAAAATATTTTTGGGAGGGGGGGGGGCATTCTAAAAAATTGATAAAGCATATAACAGAAAGAGCAAAATGCTATCAACTGAAGTGTAGTGGTGTTTTACAGATGCACTATAAGACCCATCACTCTATCTCTTCCTAAGGCAATAAAAAATGGTCAGCACAGACCATAGCTTCACACACACCACAGTAGCCCAGGATCCTTACTCGAAGACTATATGAGATGGCTGTACATTTTCAGCTCCTTCATCCTCCACCAGATTACCTCCTCACAGAAAAGACTTCAGAGTCATTACAGTTTTTAGTAGGACTGTCAATTTAATAGTTTAATTTAGTGTGATAAATTATTTTAAAACTAATCGTCGCAATTAATCATGTCCCCTGACCTGTGCGTTAAGTCTATAATAAATGTTCATACTTTCAAAGAAATTCAAGCTATTAGTGGAAGCCCCGTGTTTTCAGTCAGTGTGGAATGAATGAGGAGGCTTTCACACTGGACACAGTTTTACAAACAATAATTGACTTACTTACAAAATGAATTGCTGTTGACTGTATGGTATTAAACACATTTACAATGCCGTTTAATAGTTTTGGGCCAGCAAGTCAATAAGGCTGCATTTATTTGATCAAAATTTCTAATTACTGAATTTTTTTATTTGATCAATTGTGAAATATTACAATTTAAAAGAACTGTTTTCTAGTTTAAGGTATTTTATAATGTAATTTATTCATGTGTTGGTAAAGCTGGATTTTTTTCTGCCGATTCTTCTTTTCTTTTCATTTTCTATATCGATCTACTTTAATTAAACCAACAACAAATTTGAGGATATTTTGAATGAGGAACTAAAAGGAGAAATTGCAAAAGCTATTTTGTTTCAGTTTTGCACACAACTTAGAAATAAGTAAATCAAATCACAGATAACATTTATTTTCCTCTACCCCACCATTTATTTCAAATTCGTACATGAATGCTCCATTTTAACTGTAAAGATGCAATAATTGAAGATAACTGATTTTACACGTTTTGAGTCTGATAAAAGGGCTTGCTTGTCACATTTAAGGAGCTCATGAAGCTCCAGATATAATTAATTAATACAAATAAAGGTAGAGTTGGGAAGGGAATGTGAAGTGATGCCAGAAAAACTCCAGGAGGGAAACAACCAGCCACTTACACATCATTAGCATTTTGATTGACTCCGTGTATGACATTCTCCTTAACAGCAATTTAATCAATGATAAACATGTTTCATAATTATATTACTGTTCTCATCAGGACTTGATGAAGTCTTAAATGGACAAAAAGCCTCCTCCTTTGATTGCCTTTTTTATGTCTGTAATATGGAAAATAAATAAAACCTTGGGAAAGAAATACTTACTAATATTTTAGTATAGATGTTTAGTAATAGATGAATGGGACTGCTAATGTACTGTGTATATTTCTCCACAAAGACCACCATAGAAAAATGCTGTACGTTCTAAACCTGAATCTGCTGCATCACAGATCACTGATGCCAGAAGGCATGTCTGTTTCTGAGACTGTTTGGATGCCGAGAGGTTTCTCTGAGCTATGACACCTTGATATATTTTAGAAAGAGTGGAAAATTAGTTGAGTGAAAATAAAAAATTGTATAAAAGAAATGGGGAAGGTACTTTTGAGATCATTAAAAAGTGAAAAAAAAAAAAAAAAACTAGTGTGGTGGTGGTGGTGGTGAAAAAAAAAAAAACCTAGTGTGTTTTGTGCCTCATTTGAAATGTGTGGGTTATGTGTGATTTCCAGACAGATGCTCTGAGTAATGTGTGTGATAGCAGTGGATACAAATACTTGATGTATGCGAATTCCAGATTTCAGCAAGCCCAACATCCAATTCAAAAGAGCCCATTCATAATTAATCAGGGTATCTTCTGTCTATTTTATTTACAATTTGAAATTAAATAAGCAAAAACAAGAGAACGTGTGTATCATTCATTATTAGTTCTTTTTTATTATTATTATTTTTAAAATATATTAAAAAAAACAAGATTTCGGCTTGATTTTTAGTTTTTTGGTCAACGTGTCAAAAATGGATTAATGACTTCAAAATGTGTTTTACACATGTGGGCGGTCATGAGACGCCCCTTTTAGCTGATTGGTCAAGCAAATCTGAGCCTGTGATGTCATCAGTAATTGCCCAGGACTCTAAATAATAGACCTATATGGCTTTGCGTACCGCTTCTTAAAGGTTCATGAAACCCCAAACCAAATTTTCTGAGATTTTAACAGAGGCATGTGTGTTGAACTCCATTGGAGACAAGACACTCGTCTCTGGGGAGGTCACATGACATTAATTGGCCTATGGGAACTATGTATTGTGTGCCTCATCTGTACATTATAACCGTAATTCATCATTCTGACCTCTAAAGATATTGCACTGATTTGAAGCGGCACAATGTTATCATCAAATTTCAGTCATGTCTGAGATCGAAGACCAAGAATGAGACCAGGTTTTTATGCTTTTTAAATGATACTGAGACCAAGAGCATAACAGCAAAAGTCGGTTTGCATCCATTCCAAGCCTCTCTGGTAGTTCTGCAGTACAGTGTGCTTTGCTGCACTATTGGCCTTATTAAGAAGGAGTGTTAATTGAAGACATGAAGCTCCAGTGTAAATCCATACTGTAATCTCCAGTTCCTCATCAGCTGCACTTTCTCACCACAGGAGCATATCAATACTAAAACTGCCTTCCCACACACAATAACTAACACAATGCTCCTCTAACAACATTCCTCTAATGCGCTTCTAATGCTTTCCTCTTATGGATCAATGGAGCCTGTCAGTGTTATTGCAAGCAGTATTCAGCTTGATTGACCCCTTTGAGAAATTGAGTTTTGCCATCTGTGCCACAACTAACTGGAGAGTTTAATCAGAACTTCACTTTATTGCTAAAAATGCCCTTAATAAAGCTGTCCTCTTAAATTGTCAAGAGATTCGTTAAGGAGCAAGTTATTATTTAATCACCCAGTTTAGCCACATGTTAAACATATAAATAGTTATATTCTAAAAACATTTATATTCAATTATTGTCATTCTTTGTCAAACACGGCTTATATGATTTAAAATAGGTTTAATGCTAGTGCTTTATTCACGATACCTAATACAATTTTAAATGAATTTAAATTAAGTGACTTCTTCATTTGACACCATGACAGAGAAATATTTTTTTAAGTTAAAGACCACATGAAATCAAAACTGGAACTATATTTTCTGTTAAATATAAATATCCATAGCGCACCCTGTTTAAAAAGATTATTTCCTAATAATTAAATTCAACTTTTTTTCTACTGAAATGACTTATTTTTCACTGATAATAAAGGCTGTGCAGGTGGTGAAAAGTAATATTAACCAATAATATCAAAGAGAAGCAACCCAACAGCGATCCAATCATATCCTGATGCACAAAATCTAGGATGGATGCCTATAGCTGGTTACACACAATGGCCCAGGGTGATTCACTAAAGACTGCACAGACAGGCTGCGACAAAGAGTTTGATTTAATGTCCAATTAACTGAAGAGTGCATGACCTGCAAGAGACTACCTCAGCTCAACACACACACACACACACACACAATCACGGCTTCAGCTTATCAATGCAATATTTGACAGCCCTTTTCTGATATACTAAAAAAAAAAAAAAAAAAAAAAAACATTTCCTCTAATTGAAGTCAGTAAAATGCTATTTTAAAGCTTCATCTTTGAACATTTCACAATATTGTGCAGCGCACCAATTACAATGGTTACAATGGTAACAAAACTGATGTCCACCACTGTTCTAATCCTCTAACTATGAGGTTCAGGTGAAATCACAAGAAAGCTAAATGTACAATATTCTACATTTTCTAGATTCAATGAACCATTGAATAAGACTACATTTACTTAATCCAATTACTTGCTTTTATTTACCATTGAAGCACTTTAATTCAGGATGCTTACTTATTAATTCAGGATGTTTACACTGCATGTATTCAAGTCTAAACTCAAATCCATTTGTTTGAACAGTATTATTAGTCATGACACGTTTTTCTTAAACATTCATCATAACTCTGTATTACAGTCAGAATGTTAAATTGGGTACCATTAGTCTTTTGCATCTAATGGTACCCGTCTTTTGCATCTCAGCTGAACAAGGTTGTCTTTCCCTCACAACAAAAAAACACACCTCTCTGGTGACATTGTTAATTTTGTGGTTTAAAAATCGAATGACACCGTTGCAGACGGCCTCCGTAACCCGAAATAGATTACGTTCTCGCTCTGGTTGACGTGTGCACGAGCTCTTCCAAGAGAAGTGCCCATACAAGGCCGCCCTTTATGACATTATAGTGGGCCATACTTGAAAAAACTTCAAATCCCGAAGGAGTGGATTTGGCACAGAAATGCTGTCATACATCCGACTCATTTATTGAAACTTTAGCCATGTTTAGCATGAGAATCCAACAGTGTAAATGAGTCAGAATGCATGAAATAGCATTAGACATCCCTTTAATGACAGAATTTTCAATTTTGGGTGAATTAACCCTTACCTTTACTTTTGGGTTAGTCAGTGAAATCTATATTTTTTTATTCTATTATACATAATATATAGGGTCAGTATGTCTAAATATAAAATAAACATATATTATTTATATAAATAATAATACATGTACATATTTTTATTAATACTGTCTATGTAGGCAGTTGGCATTGAAACCACTCGCTATGGTTTGGAACAGAGCCATACTCAGGTGATGTAGAGTAGGTGGAGGAGGAAGTGCCCTTAACGGTCAAGTTTTTCATACAACAGTGTACAATATCTGTTTGAGTTGTTCCAATACTTTCTGGCTTCTTCTAACATCAACTCATTTTTTTAACATTCATGAACTCCATTTCCAGCCACAGGGGACTCTGTTTCTCTCATCATTTGCCTCTTTCTCTGTCTTCTCGTGATTATCAAGTCAAAGACCTGCATGTCATGTCTGCCACTTGTATTTGTGTACCCGAGGACCTGTGGTGAGATTTGACTTTCCGAGACAGCCCAAACAAGATTCTCTCTGCACAAAATAATTCAAATGAGGCACAATGTGTCAGTTTGAAGGCTGTTAGACCATGGAAAATTTGATTTGCCAACCATAAAAAAGAAGAAGAAGATGTGAAAGCACAGAGTATTTGGATAATTTAATGTCTATTTAAAGGCATATTTCCAGGAAACAATTTTAATTTCTCCTTCAGTCATGTTTACAGGGAATCAACATGGGCATATTTACCTTCCGTAAACAGAATAAACTGTCCACAGAGACAGGAAATAAGGCATTCTGTTCTCAAGGGGGGCCGAAGGTACAATGAGAGTGGGCTGAGGGAGAGCTGCTTTTTCCATCATGTGAAAAATGATAAATCATACCATCAAATTACACTGTCTGGTTTTAAAATAACACTTATTTTTTTCTGCATGAAAACTTTCAGCAGCAACTGAAATACAACTGTGAACACCTATGATATCAGTCTCTGACCCATACGTCTCTTAGGACCACTAACTGCCAACACACTACAACCGACGGCTAGATACACGTCATGCTTTTCTTGCCCAGGATGGGACTTTAATCTCATTTAAAAACACACATGCCAGCATTCATTTAGTTTTCCATGCCATCACCTGTCACATCAGTGAGCAAAAGTCACTCCTTGTGCTTATCGACGCCCCCTATTTATTGATTTGGGCGCTACTTTTCCTTCCATCCATAGTGCGGCGATAAATTATTTGATAGGGATCAGAGAGAGTCTGGGCTGGGGGTATTTTAATAGAGACCTTCATTCATCTCCCCATCCTCTGACCCTTCTGAGCTCAAGAAAACAGTGAACAGCAGGCATGGGAAGATTGACTGCAGTATTCTGCAAGCTGTGTAATGACTATTACAATTCCTATTGATCAGAACATAATCTGACTTGTCCGTTGCTTCCTTTTAGATTGAATTCTGTTATTTAATGTAATATTTTCTTGTTCCAATTCATTGATTCATCACTTCAGAGTACTGGGTTTATGGGCAATCTACATTCAGAGGAGCTTTTCTGTCCACAGAGAGCATCTAAAATATTTATGCTGAAAAGGGTTCTTCTGTCTTTCTTTATTATGTTCTTCAGATCTACTAGTGCTTGAATACAGAAACAGTCAAACTAACAGTAGCCTTTTTAACAGGGTTAATAGTGGAACTGAGTTACAAGGCCTCCCTCAGCAGGCACAAAGATATATTGATAATCCATAATATTAAAATGACAAATCGCTTAGTTATAATAAAATGCTATCGGTAGCAATAAAAATTCACAAGACTCAATTTTCCCATCCGTAAAACTGAGAAATGTTCTTTATTTGCCTAGCAGCTTGTGCCCTCCCATGTAAGCAATCCCCCTATCAAAAGCAGAAATGGTTTGGTCTTTTAGTCCAGCAGTTACATTCAGCTTGTGGCATGGAAATGAGACTTGCACTACAAAAAAATTAAGCCTAAATCAGGTATCAATACAGAAGAGTGGAGGCTTGCGAAGTGTACAAAAGTAGCCTTCCGGCACTTTATACAAAGTAAATATTAAATTGTGTAAATGTGACTATACCAGTCTTTCTGCACGGTTTTACTGATACAGAGACTTAAATTAGATAAACATGCAGATAGACAGCTGCATTCAAACTGTTGAGTGGCACCTTGTGTGTGCAGTGTGCCTCTATAGTTATGTATGCGCTTTATTTAAAAATGTTTAAATCTATTCAAAAATGAAAGGTTCAGCATAAGTTCTGCCGGGAAGACTCAATAAGTGTAACGTCACTTATTAGGATACCTTCTCATCTATCCAATCATGTTACTTGTAGTATAAAAGATCGGTACTTACACATGTCTGAGTTCGCAGATGCTGACGCTTTCATTCACTTCCATCCTCGCCGCCACCACCGGTCCCTTCCCATGCCTCACAGGGGGTCGGCTGCGCCATTTCTTCAGGCTGGAAATGCAGTCCGTACCCTCGGATTGCGAGCTACAGACAAAGAACTTTATCATAATAATGCTTAGGCTGTTAATAATTGTTACAGTATTTATTCCCGATTCTTTCTGGTCCTTTTATGTTTTAATCTTTTTGAAAGTGTTTTTGTCTCTGTAATTATTTGTTAGAACATAATAAACACAGTAATTTTGTGAATTATTTTAAATGATAATACAGTACCTTTCAAAAGTTTGGAAACATTGGCATTTTTATTGTTTTTATTTTTTATTTAAAGAAAAATACAGTAAAACAATAATGTTATGAAATATTATTACAAAAATAAAATTATTTTTTTAATTTGAATATATTATAAAATGTAATTAAAAAAAATTTAATTTACTCCTTTTCAGCATCATTACTCCAGTCCTCATTCACATGATTTTTCAGAAATCATTCTAATATGCTGGCTTGGTGCTCAGGTAACATTTCTTATTATTGCTCATTATTATCAATGTTGAAAACAGTTGGGCTACTTAATATTTTGTGGAATTTTTTTTTTTATTACTGTAACATTAACAATATCTTAACCGTCAAATTTGATCAATTTAATGCATTCTTGCTTAATAAAAGTAATAATTTTTATTTTTTTTAAAATCATACCACCCACAAAATTTTAAACAGTAGATTAATATATTTTGTAAAAAAAAAAAGTTACTTATGAAATACAGTTCATGATATCTATTATATGAACTAAAGTTAAAAAATTACAATACAAAGAGAGAAAGAAAGAGAGAAAGAAAGAAAGAGAGAAAGGAAGGAAGAGAAAGAAAGAAAGAAAGAAAGAAAGAAAGAAAGAAAGAAAGAAAGAAAGAAAGAAAGAAAGAAAGAAAGAAAGAAAGAAAGAAAGAAAGAAAGAAAGAAAGAAAGAAAGAACTTTGTAAGGAAGGAGTGCTAAATATGTAGGGCAGGGTTAGGCCTTGAGCGCAGAGCATGCTGGGAAATGAGAAGTGTGCGAGACAGAGATCTGTCACTGTCGCTGTAGGGCAAGCAAACACAGCAGTGTGTGAGCAGCAGGTTTGTTCTACACACCAGGGCCAGACGCTACCCGTAGTACAACTGAACACTTTTATTAGACCACCTGACTAAGCGGACAAACGTCTGCAAATGTCTGTAAAAGTCTAATACTCCATTAGATTCCGATTTAAAGTTAGCAGAGGCTTCAATTGGGTATAAGTTAGTTGGTACAATCTGTGCTCCAGGTGTGAAGTTCCTATTGGAGACTCATTTAGCACAACAGGGAATGTACAATAGATTTTTCTTCAGAGAGTAAATTCACATTCACTACCATTCAAAAGTTTGGAGTAAGAAAGATTGTTTTTGAAAGATGTCTCTTATGTTCATCCATGCTGCATTTATTTTATAAAAATTGGTCAAATTTTGTTACTGTATTCATTTAAAATAACTCTTTTCCATTTCAAATTTTATTTCTGTGATTGCAAATCTGAATTTTTCAGCAGTCTTCAGTGTCACATGATCCTTCAGAAATTATTATAATATGCAGATTTGATGCTCAAGGAATATCTCTTAATATTATCATTAATGTGGGAAAAAGTTTTTTGTTTTGTTTTGTTTTGTTTTTTATGGAAACTGCAATACTTTTTTTCCAGGATTCTATGATGAAAGCAAATATTTGAAATACAAATCCTTCTGTAACATTATAAATGTCTTAACAGTCACTTTTAATCAATTTAATGCATCCGTGCAGACTAAAAGTATTAATTCCTTTCAAAACAAATGCATGACAGTACTGTAGAAGTCTCCTTTCAGGAGGGACTATAAAATAGACCATTTTCATGGAAAATGCCAACATGTCTCACTGCAGATGACGGCGCTCAGCGCGAGTTGGGGGAAAAGGCTTTAAATGGGTCATGAATTGAGAAATCAAAATTTTCTTGATCTTTTGACATATAAGAGGTCATTGTATAGAAATATCCCGTAAGTTTCAGAACTCAATACTTCTTTGTTAGTCCAAAAACAGATTTTATTGAAACCAAACTACAGGTTTGCAACAACTTGAAGGTGAGTAAATGATGACAATTTTCATTTTTGGGAGGAGTATCCCTAATCCAGCATGCCTATCAAAACAGTGTTTAACAGCAATGGTAAAAAAAAAGGATAGAAAATAGCCTATTACTTCTAAATTAGGATGGTTTTTTTATGTAGAAATCTTGACAATATGATATGTGGACCTCAGAGAAAATGAACAAATAAAAAAAGCAGTTCATGACACCTTTAAACATTTTTGGACTGAAGTGAATTTGAGGGGGTGTTTAATGTTCATGATGAGGCACTTACTCATATTTGGAACCTCTCACAGGTAAATGGCAATATGCAATTATAGAAGTGTCACACAATGGTGGATTAAAATCAAGGTCATTTATCAACATCCATGAAGAAAAACACTAGCCTGACTTCGTCATACACATATTCTAGTCAGAATGTGAGTCTGATGCTGCTCCTTTGGGCTTTGATTATGAGGCGTGTCTTAACCGAACCAGGAAAAAAAAACAAAAAAACTGTTCACTCAATTGGATAGACTTAGTTACAACCAATCAGAGCAATGCAGTAAGTGGCGCATGTTGACCTACACATGAAGAGTTCAGATGCAAAAGCCTCTAAATGCCATTTGAAATTTTCTTCTTTAATGATGATTTTTGTCAAACTTGTATATTTAAGTTCAGTAATTTCACTTAAATAACAATTAATAGGTAATTATCATTGCCATTTAAGTGAAATTACTGAACTTAAATATAAAAGCTTGATAAAAATGATCATTCTAGAAGAAAATTTCAAATGGCATTTAGAGGCTTTTGCATCTGAACTCTTCACATAGTTCTCAACAGAACTCCACTACACTCACTCTGGAAGTAGTGTTGTTGCTTCTTTTACGTGGTCCTCCATGAGTGTGACCAAAGGAGAAACCACAACAACAACCACATCCCATCTTCTTAGCAACCATCAGAGAGGCTTGATAAATGAAACTTTTGTCAAATCCCATGTAAGGAAGACAAACACATATTTCCGATTGACAAATGCCTTGATTGCAGTTCTCTTTACGTCTTTTAAAATGAATGCACTGTCGATTTCTTTTACAACAGACCCGATAGCAGAATCTATACATCTCAATTCTCCAGCCACAGTCGCCTTTAAAGGGAAACCAGTTCAACCCAAGCGCTATTTGATAACGTGATGATTACGTAACTGCAGATCATCTGTCCATCCATAGATATCCATAATAAAGGCTAGATGCCTTGTCCGCGCTGCTGGCCAATTGAGGTCGACATCCGCAGCTGGCGGGCATCTTGTCACAGGCAGCTTGCTCATTCCTAACATTGTGTTTCACTGGTGTATGTTCTTACTTTTTAAATAACTATAATTTTCAATTGTTGTTAGAAACCAAACCGTTTGTAAATCCGTCAAGATTTCAACGAGATTAGAGTATTTGTGTTCGTGCTGATCACTCTTATCAGGTACGACAGCCAGGGCCCGCCAGAAAGCTTGCCTGTGACAAGATGGCAGACGGTTATGACAATAGAGACTCCGCCGTAAGACATGTAGCCTCTATAGATCATAATTACTCTTCAATGTAGTCCAGACTGAACTTCCCAACCAAAAAAAGAGAGAAATATAAGCACTCACAAAAAATGTGTGTGTTTGGGGGGGTTGGGGGTGGAGTGGATTGGATTGCAAATAATTGTGGCGAGAGAATTAACTATGACATTAGACATTTAAACCACCAGTTTATTTGACATAGTGTCACGGTTGGTCCTTTCTTTGGAACAGAAAATCTAGGGGAAAAAAATTTATTTTCACCAACAGCATGCTGATACTGACACCTTAATGATTCCATTAATAAACTCCCTGTGCGAGAAGTGCTGCCATTTTTATGAAGGCCGACTTCTCATTAAATGGACATTATTAAGCATAGGAGGGAGCCTCCGTCACCCCGGCCACATCTTGTTACACGTCATTTAATTTTTTACACTTCGCTTGCCTGGCAGCCCCTGCAATCACCAAGCCATCAATCATGCCAAAACACACCATTGTCATCATCACATCTTGCATTTGAATTTAAAACAAAGCACTTATGCGCTGTAACAGTCTCTGACTGTTTTTATTCTTAAGCTAATTATCAAACGCCCATACATTTCTGCCATTATAGTTCTTTGTTTTGAATTTCCCGACCACTATGAATGCATTCCAAATGAATACGAATATGTTTCAGCCAATTAATCCTCATTAGGGTTGAACTCGTCTGTCTGTTGTGGTTGGGCTGCTTCACAGACACAAGGGCCTCATCGTGAGCAGTAAACATGTTCTTGCAGATATATTCAAATCTAAATATGCTCATTAACGGCATTCACAAAGCACTAATCATTCTTACCAGAGCGAGTGAGAGAGAAACAGTGCATTGTATTATGAGTTATTACTTTAGTGTGGGAGAAGAGAGGGGCGTTTGACTATTGACTGAAGGTTATAATCTCCTCACTGGTGATGTTCACTCAGTAATGTAATAACTACCATTTACGTTTATCTGTCCTATAGTGACAGCCGCAATAATGACATCACAAACATATAATCTATAAATGAGGGCTAATTTTTTTTTCACTTGCCCCATCCTTCACATCTCACTGACAGCCTGGCTGGTATTAAGGATAATACGGCTACACAAGAGAAACCTCTAAAAGTCAATGAGGCAGATACACACAGTGTGATGAGGGTAATGGTCTCGACTCTTTAAGCGTCTGCCTCCTGTTTACGTTCATTCAGATCTTAATAGAGCTCAGCAGTGTCTCCTTACAGCGTTCGCAGCGCAGGGAAATTAAGAGAGACAGAACTCTCCCACCTTTTCACATTTGAAATAACTCAGCCATTACGTGAGACATAAATGCATTTGTGATGACAAAGAGAGAGAGAGCAGGCGAGTGAGAGAGGAAGATGTATAGAGAGAGAAAGAGAAATAGAGACAGCAATATATTAGCTACATCATTACTTAATGAGTCCCTCAGTGTTGCACAACATTTCAGTACACCAACAGCTATAAACACAGGCTAATTTAGCATCACCATCCTCCATAGCCACTTTAATTGCAGACAGACAGTCAGAACTAGCATGCTGACTGGCTGTACCGAAGAGGAAGGGGAAGGGGAGGGGGACGTCAGTGACTCAAATGGTCCCTCTGGAACACTTAAGAGTAATATGAAGTACAGATATTTGGAACAAGAGAACAAAAGACAATTAAAGCGAAAATGAAGAGAGTCTGCCTCTCAATTAAATTGTCCTGAAACTATAATCAGGGCTGTTGATGGAGGGTGTCTCTGTCTCAGAGAAGTGGGCCACCACCCTCAATCTCCTTGGTTCGGCACCAAGTGCTGGCGGCCCAAAGGTCATCGGATGTTGTCTTGTGCTACATGCTAGTGTTGTGTCCAAAATTGCCCATAGCTATGCAAAATGGCAGAGGACATCATCTACAAACCTGTTTTTTTCCATACTGCCAAATTGTCCATTGTATAAAATAAAATAATAAAGTTCAAAATATGTGAGGTTTATTGCTCCAACAGGGATTGTAAAATACTTTCTCCATTTGTTTTACTATCATATACTGTCAAATTGTCTATTTTAAAAAATAAAATCTAGAATAAAATAAGTGAGGTTTATGTTTAAATGCACCATAGAATTAAAATGAATTTTTATGGAATATTGCAGTATACTATAAATGATTTGTCTGTGCACATCTTTTTTTTTTTTTAAATTCATGTACCCATGTAATCTTCAATAAAAATAAAAAAAATAAAAATTCACCTCTCTTGTAGTGTCCCGCCCAACATTTTTCTTGTTCGAGAAGCTGTTGCGACTTCAAATTTTGTGCCAACTTTAAATGCTGAGAAAGTAAATTATAAACCTCGTTTGTTTTATTATATACTATAAAACTGTCTATTGTATAAAAAAAGTTTAAATAAAATATTAAATAAAAATGCGAGGTCTATTCTTAAAACAAGTCAAAAATCTGACAAAGAAACAACATACTGATGCATTTTTTTTAAATGTTCTTGCAGATTGTTTTATAGGATGAAAGCTTAAAAAAAATAAGTGCCATAAAACTATAACTCCATGAACTACATCCAACAGTATGTTTCTGAAGCCATGTTAGCTTTGTGTAAATAACAGACTTAAATTTAAATATACAGAGAGATCGAAAGTTTCATCCACAAGCTTTAAATCAGACAGGAGGATAAAGAACATTCATTACTCATCATGAAGAAGCTCTTTGACTTACTGAACAAAAAAACAAAAAAAGTGTTCAAGATAGTTGTCCCTCGGACACCAGTTTCAAACTATGCCCCAGAAATTAATAGTAGTGTAACTTTATTGAGGACACTAGCACAATTGTTTTAGGCCACAAAGTACAAATATAGTTGACAAAAATATGATGCAATCTGAACACAAAACCTCATTACTTAAATGTTACAAATGTTAGGGTAATACTACTTCACAAAGTATTTGGTTCTGGTCATCTAATAGTCTTTGGCTGTCCTATAGTTTTCTTGTGAAGACAACGGAAGAAAAGTTTCAACTTAACAGAACTAGATCCGTCTCTGGAACAAAAGAAACTGTGCCATTTCACTCACTGACACAATATTTGCACTGATCGCTTTTGCCTAGAGACATTTTACTTTATGCAAATTAATTTCTTTTTCTTTTTTTACTGGGAGTTTCACAATTTAATTGAACTAAAATACTCCATCAGGGAGGAAAAACTACCTTTAAAATGTACTTGTCCTCATTTATTTCTTCCATTAACTTCCAAAGGCTCATTATAAAAGATTTATTATACAGGACTGTTTATACATTTTCCTGTCTAAAAAAGCAACCTCTGCTAAAAGAACCTGTTAAAAATGATACTTTTGAAAATATGTTTGAGTTTGCGAATATGAGCCAGATGATGAATGTACTGGGAAATGAGCTCTGATGAGGACATTGATGATGGTATAAAACATCTGCTCAAACTGAACCCTTCCAAGTTTCAAAAGGTAACAAATAAAAGCTTTATTTAATTATTTTGTAATTGTTACAGTATTTTCAGGAGAGTTTAATATTGTCGCCGACAGCCATCCATGTTAGATATAGATCTGGGTCGCTAAAAACCAAAATATTAATGATTTGCTAAACATTCATGCATTTAAGGGTTAAAAAAGGTAAGATGACAGTTTAACTTTTTGAATATCAACATTATTTGACTGGTAGACCTTAACAATATGGTTTATAAAATTAGTAAGTATAGCGCCTGATATTTTAAAGACCAAAAAATCCATCATAAAAGTAATCCATACGGTTCCAGGGGGTTAATAAAGGCTTTCTAAAGTGAAGCAATGTGTTTTTGTAAGAAAACTATTTATATTTTATAAATCTATAATAACTGGCTGCTAGTAATGAACGTAATCCTACGTCATACCTCAGGTCAGAGGTCACTCTTCCACCAGAATTTGACTTAACCAGAAGGGGGGGGGGGGGGGTACACCGCTCTACAGTAATTTGAAAGTGATTGCAGTACCAGTTTTGGCCACAATCTTGCATATGGCTCCTTTAAAGAAGTACAAATTAACAACCAATCGAGGCTTAATCACTGGAGAGGGAAATTAGCAATATTGACTTAGGACCAACATGAAATTCCAAGTAAATAATGCCAGAAGTTTCATTTTTTGTGAACCAATCTGAACCATAAATTCTGGAGAAACATTTGCAAGTCATTTTAAAGTTCTAACAAATTACAGACCACAAATATGAACTAAAAATCTGAAAAGTTACAACAAGCAAATTCAAAGCGCACTACATTTTCAGATCTTTTCAGCTTAGTTCTACACTTTCTCTCTGTTTTCATGCTCTCTCCAACCAAAGCTGATCTGTCTGTGGAACTAAAGTCTTTCTGTGGCGTATGACAGTTCTTTCTTCGCCTGCTTCCCTATCACTCACACATGTTGTATAACCTCAGCAGTCCCTGGCCAAAACACAAAGCTTTATCTGCCTCGCAGAGAAAAGAAAAATTACCTTTGAAAAAAAGAAAAGAAAATCCTGCATTTTAATGCGTATGTATGAGAATCTGGCAGCTCTGAGCATAGAAAAATACAGAACTCCCACACACTCCCACATATACAGCGCAACGTGAATGCACTCGGCTCCAGCCTGCACAAGCACACCATGTACACTGCACGGAGACTCAGGGACCTGCAAGAGGGGGGGCAACAGTCAGAAGTACAAAGACATAAAATGGCCCACTCACATAACAACACATGTATTATGTTGCCTTGTGCTTCCTATAGCAGCACCAAAAGTGTTAATGGCCTGTTTTGAGGGCCGTAATTCAGTAAGGTGTGGGTGTAAGTGTATGTGTGTTGTTGATATTGACTTGTCTTATTTCCACGGCGTTCGCTAAGCTAATGTTTCACCTTTGCATTCATTTGTTTCTGTTTATAAAGCCTGTGGTTCTGCTAGTGCTGTGGAATTATTGTCTAAGGATAGCAGGAAGTCAGACAATGCTACTAAACTCTGATCAGGAGTGAGACTGTAAATGATATTTTAAAAAAGCTATTTTTAAAATGTCAGGAACTTTTTCATACAGTATGGAAATGTTTCTGGTCTGACCGTTATTGCTGTAGACGAGGAGAGCAGGAGGTGTAACACGAGTCAAGTTGGAATGCAATCAGTGTTGAAATCACAATTATAAATAATCACTAAGGTGACATTAAATGTGTTGACTGTGTAAAAATATAACACAGGACAAAACAGGTCTTATACTTTCATTTAAAGATAATTGTACACATCTCAGTAGTTTTATTTTAGGTTTTGATGTTCTTATAAGAATATACTATATAATTGCAGTATAAGTACCAAAACCATCTCAATATTTCTACAGCTCCTTTCCCAGGAGCTGCTAAGAACCAAGGGGGTAATCTACTAGCCGGAAACTGAAGCTTCCCTTACGTTACAGTTTTTTGTAAAAATAGGCTAGCTATTGCGTCATAACACGAGACTCTCTATCGCACAAGAGAGAAATTACCGTATAGACAGGAGAAAAACCTTGTGTGCAATCGGGGGTATGTGAAGGCATAAAATCAAGGGAGAAGCCCATAGAGAGTCATAAAGTTGCTCCTGCTGGGAGCTCATGGACAGCTCCTACTCAAAAATGTCAATGGGAAATTTACTTCGGCAACGGCAACAACGCTCACTCAGGCTGTGGGTGGGACTGTGATGTTCTATAATAAAACACAGGTAAATAAAACACCTGTAATGATGGACATTGCTGAGGGAAATGTTATCTGGCCTTATATGTTCGAGCCATACTTAGAATTGGCGACGTCAGGAGACAATTAACCACCTCCCTCAAACGCGCTTACAAAACGATATTTCATATTGGTAATTCATGTTTTGTTTTTTGTTTTTCTTCTTCTTACTTTCAGCATTATTGTAAGAGTATTATATTTACCATTACATCAATGCTGGACGCAGGTTTAAACTGCCTGTAAACAAACTCACACTTTAGAAATAACGTTAACCCATGCAAGTACACTAAACATTAGTTTATGTATACCAAAACAAAAGACACAGAGACTGAGTGAACTCAATCTCACGATACTTAACTCAAAAACAACAGACACCAACAGGGCCTGTGTCTGCAACTTTTTGAAAACAAACAACGTTTGTCGCAATCACGTGACAAAATCACGTCAGCATTAACTTAGCAACACGTTAATGTTGCATATCAGTTTACAAACTTTTTTTTGAGGTATAATACCGAATAATGAGGTCGGACCAAATAATGTAGGGAGTGCAGAATCTTTATGAGTGTGAACTGCTTAGAACTGTGCCTGATTGACAATGCATTCACTTGGAAAATGTTGAGAACAGACGGTTAAGGTCAAACTAAATTGCTGTGGTATTTCCGAATAAATAAACATTAGCCACTGGTCTCTCATATTAATGTTGTTCATATGCCTGTGCAATGATGGTGGGCAGTGCTCGGGGTGGCGACTGAGTAGTTTTGACGTCACATTTTTACAGAAGTCACAACGGCTTGTGAAAAGGCACAGCCACTTTATGCAAGCTGTGTGCGTTTAGTTAGTTAGTTAGTTATAAATGTGTTAATATTTCACAATATTTACTGTATTTTGGTCAAATATATGCACCAAACAAGCACAAGTAATGAGAAACAGAAGCTGCTCTCACTAAAACCAAAATAAATAAATAAAATAAGCCAAAAAAACATTTCCTGAATATTTAGAGAGCATTCTGTACATTCTTTTAGAGACATTTTAAACTCTTACAAAGTAGCTTGCCCTGAGGAGCTCTTTCAGTTTTTCTCAAATAATATTAACTTTGAATGACTAATGTGTGGTTTGTGAGAACCAAGGCAATACTAAAATAAAAACATACAGTAAAACTCAAGGGAAAAGATCCACACCACCTAGAATTACAGAAGAACGATTGAAGCCAGAAATCAGAACAACCTTTTAAGTTCACACTATATTCCCCGTGTCTGCCTCATAAAAACAGACCTGAAGGGTGGCCATCTGACATTTATGAGAATGGCTCAATGCTTCTATTACACACAACACTTTTCTGAAATGTTGCGGTTGATGGCTTTGTTTAGTTTCCTGTTCTGAAACTCAAGATCCCTTATACATAAAGTTCAAAGTTTCTGAAACAAATTATGAAAACACACCTTTTATCAGATATGTGAATGGAGCTTAATTCAATTCATCGTTTTCTGAAATTAATTTATTAAATCACATTGGTGATTATTCATATTTCACAATGATTGACTTGCATCAATAGTCTAATTCTGTACATCAGTTTTCTTCTTTGAGGAGTTGCCTGACAATGTTGATGGGCTAAATGGACCGTCATGTTTCATTTATGCTGCAAGCAAGGGGTTGCTTCCTAAAATGCACATTTTTTCATCTGAGCTGAGGGAGAGAGGTTGAATTCATAATTCACGCTCTGTATCCAGCAGAACATCAGACACTCTCTGCATTAGGAGAAGTCTTGGTTTCATATTCGGCTTTTGCTTTGTTTTTTTGTTTTTGTTTTTTTCAATTTCTCTCTGTTGCATCTTCTACTCAAACAAATTAATTAAAATTGAAGCAATGTCTTTGCCTGACTTCGTCATACTCATATTCTTGTCAGAATGTGAGTCTGATACTGCTCCATTGGGCTTTGATTATGAGGCGTGTCTTAACTGAATCAGGAAAAAAAAACTGCACTCAATTGGATAAACCTACAACCAATCAGAGCAACGCAGTAAGTCATCTATATAGTTGCATAGCATAGTTGTCAACAACAGAACTCAACTGCACGCACGCTGGCTTCCGTTTAGGAGCTGTCGTGGAAGAAATACACATATGGGATCCAGCCTAGACCCGGTTCTCAAGGATTCAACCAATAAAGGCCTGGCGCTGGACGCTCCGCCATGTCCATGTAGAGGGTGTTGGAGGACTCAACAGGTTTTTCACTCTGGAGCAACAGATGTCATTCGACCTACGTCATCAATGTTCGCGGCGGCCATGTTATTGATACAGAAACAACGTCAACTGTCAGTCTGTCAACTGACAAGCGAGGCAGCGTCGGTCTTATCCATTGTATTATCGCTGTATTTTTACTTTTTTGTATGGCTGGCAATAAGGACCGATCTTTACTTAAGGCTATTGGGTCTATTTGATATGGGTCCACACCAATCAAGCTTATCTTCTCTTGACAGAAGAGACGAAGCCATTAACGTTACTGTTCCCCTCAACTCAAATCTGCGCTCAGCTAGCTAGGGGCAGGGCAGTTGTCATGTCAACAATACGGCTACGGTTAGCTACTTCTGGTGTTTGCCAATAAGGTCTATAAGGGGCGCAGCAAGCCGGCAGAGCCGGGCCACTCAGTGCTTCTACCCGTTTAGGGTGAGAACATGGGAGGAGACTAGTTCTACACATAGGCTAAAATATCTAGTGAACGTGTTAGGTTTTAACCAGCCCGAAGCTCTACAGATCTGTTAGCGAGATGCCACCAAGTGCATCCACTATCCAGCGGGCCATCCTCTGCTTGGAGACAGGCTTCCCTTCTGCTGGCTCCGTAACAGACAAAGAGATGATCTAAGGTCCTGAGACTTTGAGTTCTGTCCACGTACAGTCGCAGAGCGCAGACAGGACATAGCAAAGCCAGGGCTGGATCTACCTCCTCCAGGGGCAGCGATTACAGGTTCACTACCTGGTCCCTGAAGGGAGTGGTAGGAACCTTGGGCACAGAGCCAGGCCGAGTTCTTAGTACAACTTGGTTGTCAACCGGCCCGAACTCTAGGCAACTCTAGGCCAGATAGAGGCCAGTGCAATCAGCAGCAAATTCTTAATGGAGAGAAGCTTTAAGTCTGCTAATTGCAAAGTCTCAAAGGGAGTATCCTGGAGAGTTCGAAGCACCAGGGGAAGGCCCAAGAGGATTTAACCATCTCTGAACGGACCGGCACGTCCCTGCCCTATAGCGACCTATTTAAGCGGCTCAGAGTGAGACTTATTGCTAGCAACAAGGCAGTTGATGTGGCAATGCAGTTGAGGGCCTGTCCACACCCCTGATACTGCATGTCTGTTGTTCGTGGTAGCCCAGCCAGTGGCAGATGCATCTGTGAACATAACAGCATGCCAGGACACCTGTTTCAAGAGCACTTCTGCCCGCAGAAACGAGGAGTCTAACCACGGGCTGAAGGTCTGGCAGCACGCCGATGTGATTGTCACCCGGTTAGTGCCGTGATACCATGCCCATCTCGGGACTCGACCGTGAAGCCAGTGCTGGGCAAAGTTCTCGACCTTGTCGCCGAAAAGGCTGGTCTGGGACACAGGGGACGTAAAGGAACTCCCTCATGTTGGCCAGAGACAGCCAGATATGGCGCTCCTGGACCACCATAGTGGACATCAACGACTGTGCAGTCACCTTCACCACACAAAGTGCAAGGTCCGTCGCGGCACAAAGTTCTTGAAGAACTTGAGGATCATGAACACCCTCGTGCAGGTTCTTCAGTGCCTTGGCCTGATGTACCTGTAACAACGCCATGGCATGTATGGCATCTCTCTGCACCAAGTGGAGTTAGGGCATAGTTGCATAGCAACGGCCGGCTCCACTGGTGGGATTTAACCCTTAACCGCTCCGCCATCAAGGGTGGTGAGGGAAGAGGAGCCACCCGGACGGTTTCTGGCAGTGAAAGGTGCTGTCCCTGACCCAGTGAGCTCCTCATGCACCTTCAGGAAGAAAGGAACCGGGGTGGGTTGCTGAGAAACCAATCATCCAGCCTCGAGGGCTCGGGACACGGTGGATGATTCCACACGAGCCCGATCCTGTTGGTTGCCCGGGAAACCATGCCTATCATCTCTGAGTCCGCCTTAGGCACCGCTGTAACACCCGAAGGGAGCAGCGGAGTCAAATCGTCATCTGCTGAGAAGTCTAACTCACCCTCCGATGCAGCAACATCTGTTCATCGTGGGTGAGCGCCTAAGGAAATAGCTGTTACACACCTCGTAGATGGTGGCTCTACTGGCTACGGAGAGTGGGAGGGATGAGGGTTCCTAGGGGGTTGGTTCCCCAAAGAAAGCGGTCTCACCGAAATCCTCAGGTCACCTACACGACTGCCTGAAGGAGAGTCACGATGGTAGCTCTGAGATGTTCATCTTCCCACAATGGGTACATGACTCATCCATGCTGCCTCAGCGTATTCAATGCCCAGACACGCGATGCGGCATTCGTGACCATCCCGCGATCCCAGTTAACAACAGCTTCCAGAAACACACAGGAACAGTGACATCTTTAAAAAGACCTGCTCCACCCGTGTAAGCTCTTTTAGGGACTTCTCTCATTGGTGCCGAGGCACACATGGGAATGGTAGCAGCGGACACAGACAGGGAAGTGTGCAGCCTGTCTCTTTCTTCATGGCGGTCTTAACAGCCTTTTTGTTTTTCCCAATTGAAGAAGAAAACAAAAAGATCCGTGGCTGAACAGCTGATGCAAATGATGGCATGCCAATGTACATTGGCTCGTTTAGTTTCACTCGAAGTAGATTGGCCTCTCTAGAGAGATTCCTATTCGTCGGTCTCAACGTGGCGTCGACTGACTGACTTGGGACGAAGGAGACGTGTTTAGGTACATAAGCAGCCAAATTAGGTACATAGAAATAATCTACAACTCAAACTAAAACACAGGTCAACTACAATAAATAAACATGGTGTGTGTTTTGTGTGGTGTGTTATTGCTTTCAAAGAGTATAAAACCATCAAAACTGACACTTATTTGTTGATATTCAATGTAAAATCAGTCCTATTCGGAGAGAAAAATCAGTCAATATGCAATTGTTTAAAAGTTTGAGGTACATACATACATTATTTAAGAAAGTAATACTTTTATTCCTCAATCAAAACGACAGTAAAAACAGCCAAAATGTTTGTTTGTTTTTTTCAATTAAATTATGGTCAGTAGCCTTTATATTAAGCAGCTAAAATGTTTTTTAGCATTCATAATAATAAGAAATGTTTCTTAAACGTCAATTCAGTGATGTTTGATTGACACTAACACTGAAGACTGGAGTAATGATGCTGAAAATTCAGCTTTGCCATCACAGAAATAAATTGCATTTCATTAAATTAGAATACAGTTATTTTAAGTTGTAATTGTATTTCATAATATTTTACAATAAATGCAGCCTTGGTGAGCATCAGAGTCCTCTTTCAAAAACATATCAACACGTAGTGATTCAATTTAACATATGTTTTATACTCTGCCTATTACAGATGTTACACCTGTTACTTACCATGTTAAGTAATAATTAGCGCTTTATACTGTATAGAAAATATGAAATCGTAACATATTTTAGGCAGTGCGGTCACAGTAGAACTTGGGTTCAAACCCATGGTGTAAGTACACATGATGAGAGGGTCAGCTCAGGTTATCATCTTATGTGAAACACATCAGGTAAATATATCATGCTCAGTTTTTCAGCTTATCAGCTTATTAAAAAGTTTTACATTACGTTAAAATTATTCACACAGAGTGTACGGGTATTAAAAATCTAATCTAATTTGCCTTTGTCAAAACATTTTTGTTTTATAATAGCTTACCTGATTATGTGGATGGCATATTCAGACTCAGAGTCCTTATGGGGCTTGAGCTGATGAGCTACAAATTAAACTTGCCACATAACAATGACCCCATTTTTTGTGCTCTTTTGCTGGTTTATGGGTCTGCATTAGAAATGATTCTACTTTTCTTTCCGTTGCGACTGTTTTCACATTTTGTTTGAGAAGAAACATTTATAAGAACTCTTTGGATAGAGGTCAAAAATCATGTAACTCGATTGTTCAATTCAATAAAATGTACAAAAAATATGTACTTGAAAAATACAAAGGAAATGAAGCATAAGAAACAATGTTTTATTTTTGTTTTGTTTTTTTGTTGTTTTTTGTTTTTTTCTAAATTGGTAATTGTTAATTGCTGAGATGTGAAATAATACTGAAGAAATATGTATATGTATGTATATATATGTGTGTATGTATATATATATAGAAAGGAAGGGGAACGGAAGAAAAAAAAATGGCGAGCCATCTGTTTTGTATAAGCTTAGATTATTGAAAAAAGGGGCATTAATTTATAAGACTATGTCTTCTTTATGCTCCTATTCAGTAATGAATGTTATTATTTTGTTGTAGTGGAGATTATTGTTGTGTCTATAATAACATCATGACTGAATAAAGAAAATTTGATTGATTGATTGATTTGATAAGTATTCATGATTCTTGAAGAGCAAAAGCAACGATGTCAACGACACTTGAAAAGGCTAGTTTATGGATGTGAAAGGTTGAGAGAGAGATCAACTGGCATTTGCTGGTCAAAACACAGAGAACACCTATCAAAATTAAACGTTTAAAAAAAGTGAGCAGAATTTTTATTTTAAAAAAAATATATCATTAATCAAAGAAGAATTTTACAATAACATTTTATTTGTTTTTTTTGTTTTTTTGTGAGAGGCACTTTTGTCCTGTGCCTCAAGAACTCTAGGAAAGTTAAATGACTGACCTTATCATCTGTATCCTGCACTAAGTGGAGGGACAGGAAGAGAGAGAGATAAAGTAAGTCTATGTGTATGAAAGGTGGGCTAGGATAGGGTTGTAAATATAGAGAGAAAAAGAGAGAGAGAGAGAATGGAGTGGGAGGGCCAGAATTACCATGGAATAAATAACAAGGCTGCCAGCAGATAACAGACCAATTCAATCTCTCTTTCTCACCCGCTGGCGAAAAGCAAAACAGAACATGGGATGCCTTCCAACGTCACCACTGTAAAAAGCTATCAGTTTTCTCTCTCACTCGCTGTTCCGCTCATTGAAGCCACAGCTTGTTCACATTGGCTTTACATATTAAAGTCATCTTTGTGAGGATATCATGATTTCCAAACATACATGCACTCTCTCCTGGCTCCAGTCCCTCAACAGTTTGGTTACATCACAGAAATCTTGACAAAAGCATCTAAAAAACTGTCACAATTACAAATTCTCCAGACTGTCGGTGAGTGTTCAGCCAAACACAAAGTGTCCATCTGAAACGCTGGAAAGACATGTCTAGTTAAGCAAAAAAAAAAAAAAAGTTACAAAAGCTAATTTTATTGTTTTATTGTTCTTAATAATATTGTCTCTGAATGAATACAGTCGCAGTGGAGCAGATGAGGGGAATCTCTGAATGGGATCTTGGCCATTCAGGTGCACTGTGGAAAAAGACAGTGAAGCATAAAGCCATTCATCCCATTTACGTATCCGCACCATAATTTATGACTGCTGCATACGAAACCTATGCAGCATTTTCTGAGTGCATGTACTATAGAGCTTGGTAAATCAACATGACTACTAACAGAGGACACTGTGTACAAGCCATCGAGGGAAAATTGCATCCCTCTGAGTGAAACTTATAGCAGAACATTTTACAAAAAAAAGCATATATACCATTCTTGAGTCACACAGTGGAGGTTATAACACTATCAAGAAGATAAAGATGAATTGAACTGAAATTTGAGAAAAGGTGATACCAGATGTATTCTTTATTTATTCACATTGGTATACTGGCACTGGGATCTCCAAGATCTGAGCTAGATGTTCCAAATTGTCGGGTCAGTGCCCTTGCGGCCATGAGAATGGGTATCTCCTGATCCATCCATGACATCCATGAGTGGACATCCATGACATGCGGAGTCCCTCAAGGCTCAATTCTTGCACCACTCCTGTTCAACCAGTATATGCTCCCAATGAGCCAAAAAATGAGAAAGAACAAAATTGCTTAACACAGCTATGCAGACGACACACAGCTCTACTTAGCCCTATCGCCTAACGACTACAGCCCCATTGACTCCCTGTGCTAATGCATTGAAGAAGTAAACAGTTGGATGTGCCAAAACTTTCTTCAGTTAAACAAAGACAAAACTGAAGTCATTGTGTTTGGAAACAATGTAGTGAAGTTCTCAGGGTGAATGCATACCTCGATGCTAGGCGTCTAACAACAAAAAATCAAGTCCGGAATCTTGGTGTGTCTCTAGAGTAAGACCATAGTTTTAATTGTCATGTCAAAGCAATAACTAAATCAGCATACTATCACCTGAAAAATATTGCAAGAATTAGATGCTTTGTTTCCAATCAAGACTTAGAGAAACTTGCGCATGCTTTCATCACGAGCAGGGTGGATTACTGTAATGGCCTCCTCACTGGCCTTCCTAAAAAGACCATAAGACAGTTGCAGCTCATACAGAACGCAGCTGCCAGGATTCTGAGCAGGACCAGAAAATATGAACATATCACACCATTCCTCAGGTGTTTACACTGGCTCCCAGTTACATTTAGGATTGATTTTAAAGTATTATTACTGGTATATAAATCATTCAGTGGGTTAGGACCTCAATATATTGCAGATATTCTCACTGAATATAAACCAAACAGATTAGTCAGATCATTAGGATCACATCAGCTAGAAATACCAAGGGTTAACTCTAAGCATGGAGAATCTGCTTTTAGCTATTATGCCAGCCGCAGCTGGAACCAGCTTCCAGAAGAGATCAGGTGTGCTCCTACAGTAGTCACATTCAAATCCAGAATCAAAACACATCTGTTTAGCTAAGCATTTACTGAATGAGCTTTGTGCCACAGAAGCGTGCTCTGTGGGGGCCCCGCTGGGCATTACTGGGTTTCACCACCCCAGCAGAGTATGTCCCTGGGCTGGAGGTCCAGTAGGACCGTAAACCGGCTCAATCTCTTCCATCTCCTAAAGAGGTATTACTTTATTTTATTTTTACTCTTAACTGTTTTAATTATTGTTATTTAAATTGATTGTTTTAATTCCTTCCATGTAAAGCACTTTGAATTACCATTGTGTATGAAATGTGCTATATAAACAAACTTGCCTTGCCTACCTTTGCGGGTCCAACCTCGCAGTGACGTCATTGCCACGCTCTTATACTAACAAGCGCAATTTTTGTGTTGCTTAAAAAAAGTATTGTCATGTATTTTTAATTGTCAACGCGTTTTCAACGTCAATTTTTTTGAGTTCAGTTCATTTTTAATCACAAAACAAGAATATGTGCAATCTGGAGCACTATTGAGGATGGTTAAGATTTTTTTAAAGCATAAATGAGGTCTATGCATATTCGACACGCCAGGTTGCTCTTAAGTCAGCCTCCGGATATATTGTGATAGACGCATGACTGTGATAATCAGGAGGTGTCAATCTGACTGAGATTGTGCAGCTCCTGAGACGGGTGCAAATGTGACCAGTAAAATGACAAAGAAATTACAGAAATGTGACCTATTTCCTCTTTCACACATGCTGACCAACCTGCTATGGTACGTCATAACATGGATTGCTCCTGTCTGCATTGCTGCCTGCTGTGCTGTGTGTTTGTTTGCTTCAAGGCTGTACTCGCCGTCTAAACCTCGTATTAGCTTATTTCTTTCTGTTTTGAACCATCATTTCTAGTTGTTTATACTACTAAATACATCCAACATCTCAGATTAAACTTACACCACTAGCTTCCATTATTGTTAGCACAACACACTAGTAACTCGCTAGCCTGCTAACGTGCCACCAATGCGCTAATTTATTTATTTTCTCCCGCGTGTCTGCGCCTTTTAGTTCAGAAAAAGCCCAGGTGATTAAGAACAATCTCGAAATTCCGGCCAGTTGATCAAACCTAGAATATCAAAATCGACTGCAGGCTCCTTAGATCCTTTTCCTATTTAGCACCAAAACTGTGGAACAATCTTCCTAACATTGTCCGGGAAGCAGACACACTCTGTCAATTCAAATCTAGACTAAAAACACATCTCTTTGGCCTAGCATACACGTAACACGCGATAGACATCCTTAAAGGTCCAGTATTATGCCCCTTTTCGCAAGATGTAAAAAAAAGTCTCTGATGTCCCCAGAATGTGTATGTGAAGTTTCAGCTCAAAATACCCAACAGATCATTCTTTACAGCATGTTTAAATTGTCATTTTTTGGGGCTCAGAAAAACGTGCTGTTTTAGTGTGTGCCCTTTAAATGCAAATAAGCTGCTGCTGCCAGCAGAGGGGGCGGAGCTTCATGAGCTCGCGCTCAGTCTCTCAGGACAATTTCATCTCATGGAATGATGATATCAGAAACTCTCAGTAACGGTGTTCATTTCGAGTCCGTCAATAATGCCTACAGAGTCAGAGTGCTGTATAGAGATGGAACAGGTATAGTTTAGTAGTTTAATTACGGTTATTATAACATATTTGTCATCTGCTTGTATGTATCCATTATTTATTAATAGGCTACAAGTCTGCTGTTTCGGACCAAGTCCGAATGATGATCAAACATATACTGATGAGTTTAATAAAGTTTATTGTATACATCACACAAAAGATGAAACGTCAGTTTTACTTCAGAAAATCACTGTAAGAGCTCAGTAAACACAGTAAGTTAAAAGGATTGCACAAGTTGAGGGAGTTGAGGGAGCATTTCTGTGGGCGGACGTTAGTCAAAAAACTGTTCTACTGACGTCATTAAAGAAGGAAGTTGAGGGATGTAGTCCAAACGTGCCGTTCCATGTAGGCTACTTCTGTTAAATAAAATATCTCGCTTGGCATTGAACTTTAAGCTTTATAATTTTACAGATATTATTTATACTCTAACAACAACAACATTACACACTAACTAAAGTTTAAAACATGGGATGACGAAGACCGGGACCTTTAATTCAAAATTAGGCTGCATAGTTTAGATCAGCCAGAACCGGGAACACGTCCCGTAAATCCTGATGTACTTGGTATATCATAACAAGGATGGCGTCTACACTAATATTAGTCTCTCTCTTTATACCGAGGGACCCTGTATGGTGGACCTGTGCCTGGACCCATCCCAAATCATCCTTAAGTGCCGGCCTCATCGACACGACAGCCATCGGCACTGATCCTCAACAACTCGTCTCCATACTGGAGTGATTACTTCGTCTTCCAAAAAAAATCGAAATGGATAAATACTCTAAATGTCTAAGTCCAATCTGACTTGTAATGCTGCCCGAATCATACACGGTTCCTTTGTTGGTCAGAGGAGAACTGGTCCCCGACTGAGTCTGGTTTCCCCCAAGGTTTTTTTTCTCCATTCAGTCACCTGATGGAGTTTTGGTTCCTTGCCACTGTTGCCTTGGCTTTTGGCTTGCTTAGTTGGGGACATTTAATATTCAACAATATTATTGATCTGCCTTCCTTAAAGAGTAACTAAACCCCTGGTCAGAGCCTGACTCCACCCACTAGCAATATTTGAAAAATGCTGAAAAAATGGGCAGACCCCAGCGGGGCCAGGGGGCGTGCACCTGAGACCCGCCGTGAGTGACAGCTGCTGTCAGACTCTAAAATAGAGCGAGACTGGAGTGACGCAAGTAGCTGCCTTTGCAACAGAGCGGCCATTTGAAGTCGAGGACTTTTCTCTCTCACCTTCACCTGAAGTGGATGAGGGTGAATTGTATGTAGACACAGGGCCAAATCCATTCGAGCCGCTGGCTCAAACTGCGGTCTTAACTCCCGCATCGCGACCGGCATCTGATGAGTTTTGTCGTCGAGTTGATCTCAATAGCGCACGCTCTGTGGGCATGTATTCATATTTATATTCTGCCGCTATGTGAAAAAATCCAGCAAAATGCACCGGCTCGTTTGTCGACCCCAGAGGATTAACTTTATCCTAACCATAAATTGTGATTAAAATATCCATGATAGCTCACATCAAGACGCCGCTGCGGTGGAGGAGTCCATGCAGGACGAGCAGAGTTTGGCACTGCGTGTGCAGCTGTGTGGAGAAGCCCATGTCCACCTCTATTCCGTTACTATCCTGATCACTGTACTAAACACTGATAAATCTATGCTAACTTGAAGCTATCCTAACTGTACTATGCTACTAGCTACACAAAATAATCTAAATAACTATATAAATGCTATGCTAACTAGATGCTAATATATGCTATCCTGATTGTTTTCAATACTCATAAATCCAACTCCTGACTCGCTACAGTAGTTTTGACGGAACCAGATGCTTTTATACCAGGGGCTGCCAAGGGCGTGGTGAGCTCGCACCAAGGGTGTGACAGAGTGGCGTCTGAGAGTTCCCTACGTCAGAAAGTACCCCTACTGCAGGAGCTTTCCGTTTAACCTGAAGAGGGCAGCACTCAGACGTTTTTACACCATATATTTGAAAATCAAAACACTTTATACTCAATTGTCAAAAAATGTACTCGAATCAATGAACAGCATTTATGAAGCTCCATTCTTACAGATCATTAACTAAAAAAAGTTGTTTTGGTGTTTAGTTACCCTTTAAGGGATATTGATGCAATTTTCTTGTTGCATTATTTTCATGTTTTCACTGTGAAGCTGCTTTTTGATACAATCTGTATTGTAAAAAGCACTGTATAAATAAAGGTGACTTAACATCCCTTCACACTTCCAACAAGCCATAATATTTGTTCATCAGTTGAGACTTAATTGAGCAGAAAACCCACATAAAAAGCAATAACTGATGAGGCCCTCGATTCATATGAAGTGGCCGTTTCTTGTTGCAATTGTAAGCTGTCATTTATGTTACTAAATAAAAAACTTTTTTATTGTAAAAAAAGTCAATCCATCCCATTATGAGTGACCCAACTATCCTCACCACTTTTTAAAAACAAAGTGAAGGCCATTGTCACTAAATTTAATGTGTCGATTGTTTGACATTGGAGTTGTTTTGAAATAAGGCAGCACTTTCCAATTTCTCGGTGAGAGAGGCCTATGTTCTGTTGGCATGAAGGTCAGGGTCCACAACAATACAGTGATACATCCATCTCACGCTGTCTGTCTCGTTACGCCTGAGAGCTCTTTTGACTCATTGGCCCATGTCGAATGAGAGGTGCGATCAGGAACAACAGTGTTTTTCATGTCTCTTATTCTCGCCTTGCCCTTTCTTTAATGTGTTTTTTTAGAGTCTTGCATCATTTTTGCTGGCTGTAAACTGTGGAGAGGGGCATCTCTAAGCTCACTGACCCTCGCCACACAAGACTTGACGAAATTAAGAGAAAATAAGATACCAGCTTTCCACAGCATGAACCGATCCCCTGCTGCAAGTCCACTGGGAGAAGCCCAGCAGTGACTGCACTTTAAAAAAATGGGCAGACTGGAAGAGGCTGCTGACCTGAAACTGCCCGAGATTCTTCAGGGGGATCTGAAAAGGAGTTACAAAGAGAATGAAGGTGCGAAGTTACATTGGCTTCATTACGGTGAAATTTCATGTTATGCTTTAAGAATTTGTGCGATTAACTTGAACTTGATGATGAATCTTTATAGGGAAAAAAAATTCCCCTCCCTCAAGTCCCAAGTTCTCTGACTCTCATGGAAATTACTTCCAAATGCAAAATTTCGTTGAGCAACGCTAAATGTCAACACTCATGTCTAGTTTAGACAGTTCTGAATGTACACTAGCAGTCAAAGGTTTGATCAACAGCATCAAATATACTAGAAACAAAACTGACATCAAAGCAACAAAGAGTTCAATTTGATTTCAGGAGCTGCATTTTCTTCAGTAGGCCTACTATTGTTGCACATTAATGTAACTATATGGGCTACAAAGAATTCACATGACAAAGCACTGGCTGAACATTCCCAAAATTACCTTTCAAAAAAGTTGCTTACAGGGACAGTGCCATAAATACACGACAGCCATTGAGATGGTATCAGATGTAATACTAAAACTGCGGTACTTTATAGGTACTGTACCATGGAAACTGAAGTCTTATCAGGTTCAATAAATGAATTTTCTTGTAGTTCCAAGGTTTCCTTGCCCCACCACTCAAAAAGTAATCAGATCATTTATGCTGGGAAAGACATGACTGAATTGATTATCATAAGTAACAAGACAAAAATGATCACAGGTAATTTCTACAAATCATATAAAATCTCATCTAGTATATTAGCTGGCTAAATAATAATATCAGCAGAACTTGCTAGAGTCCAATTAATGCACATTTTTCAACGCAATTAACGCATTACCAGCCCAAAATAGTAAGTCACAGTTATGTCAACTGACCTGAAACATGTCCAAAGCACATGTTAACCTACTTTGTTATGTGCTTTGGTATACAGTAATAATGTTTTGATTGTAAATGGTCTTACCGTCAGTAACTTAGAGTTCACAGGCTTTGCATGCAGGTGTTCAACCTAACAGAACGTTTGCGGACCACTGCGATCTGTTGTAGTAAATAAAATTTTCGAGGTGGTATTTGACGCATGAGCACCACGTTTAAACGGCATGTCAAGTTAAAAGAAGTTTAACTTTTAAAAGCGCGTCTGGACCCTGCCTTTTCAATTTTTATACTATGAAACACTTTTACAATAAGATTCATTAGTAAACATTAGTTAATGTATTAACTAACATGATGAGCAATACATGTGTTACAGTACTTATTAATCTATGTTAAAGCTGCAGTCCGGCGTTTTTTCCTCTTTGTGCAGTCATTATCAACTTTACGTGAGTTGTACTTCAACACGGCACAGCGCGGAAGAACACAATATTTGAGGAGATTGTGAGGCTGTCTGTCGCCGTGGATACTGTCATTCAGAATCACAGATTTTTCTTTTTGGAAGTATGAACAACATAAAAATTTTCACCGGAAAATGTCATCTGAACTATAAGAAACATCCACCTTTGTTCTGGTTCTGACATTACAGCAAATCGTGCTGATAAAATCTGACAATTGCTTTTATCATATCACGCAAAACTGTTTGTTAATTGTTAATGTTAACAACATCAGCATTGTGTGACTACATGTAATGTCCTTCCGATATGTATCCGGTCCGGTTGCAGTCTCTTTTTTTCTGAAGCCACTCCGAATTCCGAACGAAGTCTTTTGCATTTTACAGCGGGTGAATCTATTGTCACTGGTGATTGTCGTTTGAACCTTTCTGGATCCGTCAAATTGCTAAGTTTAATTATATCAAGTGCTGTGAGAAAAGGATAAATCTCACGCAATAGCCTACTAGCCGAGACTCCTTTTTTATGTGTACAGATGTGACGTAATGAGGCAAAGACATGCTCGAATCTCCCACGGAAATCCACCAGTACCACTGGAATTAAAGCTTACCGTTTTAAAATCGAGGCAAGCAAATAGTTTTGAACACTGGCTGGTTATGCATTTTGTCAAATATGTATTTTGGATCATTTTTAACCCAAAAAATGCTACGGACGGCATTTTTAATGTTAGTTAATAAATACAGCTGTTCATTGTTCGCTCATGTTAGTTCACAGTGTAGCCTATTAAATGTTGAAATGAATGGATTACTAAATGCTGAAGACGTATTGTTCAATTTTAGTTAATGTTAACTAAGGTAGTTAACTAATGTAAACTAATTAACCTTATTGTAAAGTGTTACCATGAAAATTAATTAAAAATATAAATTATTATTAAAATGCTTTTCATTTCTATCACACCTAAAGCTGACGGAACCTTATGCGAGTTTAATGCATTATTTCATTATTTGTTTACCTGGGAACTTTTCTAGAGTTCAAAAACACTTGAGGGGGTCATGAAAACATCAGCAACCCAGTCAGATGATGATACATTTTCATTGGCTGCCCAGTGTGTAGCCTCAGGTTGATTTTGGCGCAAAGTTCAAGATGTAACTGTAACACTTTAGAATACTGTTCCATCATTAATAATGAATAACTACACAGAAACAAATGAGTAACACATTATAACATGCTAGTAACTAGATTTATTAACAAGAAACTCTGATTAACAAATTAGTGCTCAGTTGAATGAGGTATGTCACTATGAGCTAATCAATATTTTTTCATTACTCTCAAAGAACTACTATTACTACTATATATATACAGGTTCATAATTAATGTATAATTCATAAAGGGAAGATCATGATAACCCATAGTAATGACCCATAGTAAAGCGTTATCAGATCCATTAGAAGGAATTACTAATGATTTGGATCAGTATTCGAAAAACATAATAACTCTCTAGTAATGAGGTTTTTGGAAGCTAATGAATAGTAATGGATTATAATGGATTTGGTAACACTTGAGTCATTACTAGTGGGTTACCATGACCTTCACTTTACAGCTAATTATATATTATGCATTATTCATGTTAATTATGAACATGTATAGTTTTAGTCCTCTGGGAGAGAAAAAAAAAGTAGTTACTGAATAGCTGATAGTGAACTACCTCATTCGACTAAGCATATATTCACTAATTTATTAATCAGAGTTTCTTGTTAGTTAGTAGTTAGAATGTTACTCAGTTGTTCTCGTGTAGTTATTCATTAATGACTGACCAGCATTCTAAATTGTTGCCAACTGTTTTGTGTATTGCACACTATTTTTTAAAAGCCGCCCCATTGTCATCCGTAACACTGGTCTGCTCAGCATTAAACACAAAAGTGACTTTAGATACTTTTTATAGAACACAGAAACACATAAAGACTCCAGGGTTACATCTAAATTATTATAAAACTCCCATTGTGTAAAGTCGTAACTTAAGCGTGCCAGATGAACAGCTTATTCCAATTGAATATGTTGTGAGTGTGTCTCGTTAACAATCATGATCGTATTCTACATTTGAAACAGCACCGAGAAGCTTCCACTTCATCCTGCTTCTTGCAAATGCTAGTTGCCTAGCAATGAAATAGCTGATTTTATGGTCTGTGAAGTTCGCAAGAGCCAGAGAGAAAGAGAAAGACAGAGAGAGATAGCAAGGGAGAGACAAAATGGATAAAGACAGACAAGTAGACGGGGGTGGGAGAGCATTTGAAAAATATTTCGAGTTTCAAATCTAATACTGATAAATCCAGAGAACACTGTATGATGACAAATACGGGAAATGCGTAACATATCGATCCGTTTATTTTAATGAAGCACGTAAGGTGGAAATGGATGTGGCTGGAGCCGCTCTGTTCTTCTTCATCTAGGGATCTACTGTGTGTGCAAACAGTTAAGATAATTATCTGATGAAGAAACTAAGTGCGCAGCAACTCACACATATAATACTTTACAACACATGAGACCTTACATTTTTTTGAGGGAGGGAGAGACTGCCAGGGCTCATCTTAGATCCTAATCTCCCAAGGCTCGCCTCCACGAGGAAGTTCTGTTTAACCATCCTACGGTTTTCCTCTCTTATCGTTTTGCTTCCCAGTACCACCTCAGAGAGGAGCCAAGTTCAAAGCACCATTCAAAAGCCGCCGCTGTAAAAGACGAGCACGAAATCTAATTAATGTGAGCGACAAAGAAATTAAAATAACCTGAGCCGTATTCGTGACACTGAGGTTATGGTCAGCTGCAGGCTGAATATTAAAACGGGTCTATTATCTCACAGAAGACTTCAGACTCAGGTGACAGAAATCAGAGCCAGTGACTTGTCCAAAAGGGCAGTATCATCTTACATTTAGTTGATACATTTTTATAATCCGGAATGTCAGAGTAATCTATACTTTAGTTACGCGGTTATTGACTATGAACTGGTTTCTTAACAGGACACTGTACAGTTAGTGTATGCAGACAATTTTTCCAAATTGTTTTCTACAAACAAATTATGTAGCTGCAAGCTCAAACCATACACTATGTGACATCTCAATTGAAAATATGAATTTTGTCCTGATTTCTGTGCTGATACTCTAAGACATTTGTTTGCAAGTGAATTATTGACATTTCCTTTCTGACAGCCCACAATTTCCAGTCAGCACTTAGGAAGACTGTAAAATCTAAGCATATACTGGAACAGCCACTCCAACAGGATTCCTCAAACGCACAAGCAGTGATGAATGAGTGATGCATTTGTGGGTCACAAAAATGTCATGAAATGTACTACTTTCATTAAATAAAATGGGGGAAATTTGATTATGTTCTTGAAAAAAATGAATAGGTATTCATTTTTGTTGGGTTTGATAAAAAATTGAGCCTAATCTGTATTAAATAACAACACTTTAAAAAAAATTATGCATGGTCACATTTTTCTCATGAGATCAGGCTGACAAAATGTCAGAAAGCTTGCAAAGGTGAGAATGGGCTCTGATATCACACGACCTCATAGGTGGCTGCCAAAAGCGGGATGTTATGATTTCCATATTAAATATGAATATTTTTTTCCTTAGACCCGAGACGAAAGAAAACATCAAAATAAACGAACAATGATACCATATTACAGTGTCGCACAGCAGGAGTGTCACACACGCATGAACGCATTTACAAAACTGCAGTTATTTGAGGACAGCTACCATAGTCGAGAGACATTCAAGAAACACTAAACGATTAAACATGAAAGAATGCAACAACAAAAAAAGTCTCATTCTCCATCTCACTTTCTATCGACTCCTTCTACTGTCCTTCATCCTCCACTCATTTCTTAACAGGTCTTTTCACCGTTTATGACAAATGACAGACGAAATCATGTTATGACCCTCTGTGGATATCTGATCGAAAGGTTGTTTTCGATAGTTGTGTGCTCCATTACTGAAGGCATTAACGAAAACATGGTGTCTTCACTTCACAACAAACTTTTCATAAGACTGCCACTAAGGTGAATTTGCGACGGTTGTCACACTTCCTCTCCACTCCTGTCCAAATCTTGCCTTGATTCCTTGTCACATTCAATCCCTCTCCAATTCTACTTGACCACAAAAAGATAGCAAATTTTCTGTCTGCAGAGATTTCTGTAATATTTTAAAGATCGTATCCAGTATGTTATAATGGGGAAGAAAAGACTATCACAACTTACACTTCATGCCGACTTTAAATAAAATGCATCATATAAAAGTTAAACCCCGACAATGCATGTTCCTCGGTGGCAAAGCAAAAAAAAAACTACTTGTGATTTATTTCAGTCACAAGATTAAATGGTGCAAAAAAAAATGTGCCATTGGCAGCTGGTGATTTCAGTCTGATCTCCAGCTTAGACCTTCCTGCACCATCTAACACACTTTAGATCGAGGAAGTGTTCTTTGTTGGCTGTTCTTTCTGTCTGTGTCTGCCTGGTTATTTTGATATGCAGACTGAAATATCCAGAGAAGCACAGAGCTACTTATCAATCAGAAAAATCTAAATGTGTGTGAATAATAAACTCAATCTCCTGAACATCAAAACATTACGCACGTACCTGTGTTTGATCTTTTCTGCCATCCCGACGTCGCTAAAATTGTTCCGTGTCGAGCAAGAAAGATAAAATCTGACATTCATTTATCTTTTTAAAGGCCCACTGAAGTGCCTTGGAGGTCACAGCTTGATTCAATGTGTTTATGTAATTTCCACTAAAACTGGAAGACAGGGCGGGACATATCAAACCCACTTTTTTAAATAGCCAATAGCATTTCATTTATGTTGCCTTGCCAGTTAACAAAACAAATCAACTGACACTGAACCACGTTTTACAATTGCTTTATTTTTCTCTATTAAAGGGTCATGAAACCCCAAACCAAATTTTCTGAGATTTTAACTGAGGTATGTGTGTTGAACACCATTGAAGACAATGTTAAAGACAGTCCACTTCACGAATACAGGCAGGAGCCATCTTTGGAAAACAGTCTCGAGCAGTCGAAACCATGAACGCCGAGCCAAGTGCACTGGTGAGATGTGAACGAGCCAGAACTTGGCTCGGCGTTCGTGGTTCGACTGCTCGAGACTGTTTTCCAAAGATGGCTCCTGCCCGTTTTCGCGAAGTGGACTGTCTTTCAAAAATATCTTCTTATTAAACGGTCTGTACACTTACAACCTTCTCAATGCGTCGTTTTGCATGCAGGGACCCTGAGAATATATAATGAGAATATTTAATAAAATTATTAGAAAGTTTTCATTTAGACCCTAAACATTCATATTAACTACAAAAATGGCATTATATAACTCAATTAAACAGGTGAGCAAATGTTGAGCATGGTGAGCAAAATAATCAATTTTATTTAGTTCGAAATGATAAAATGTTAGAATATGATCTGTATGTTATTCTCTAATGTTAATCTAGCTTAGTCTCATACAGCCAAAAAACAACCTAACTAACGACATTCAACACACTCAAATGCTGTTTAATGTGATGGTGTAATTTTAGACCTAGTGAAGCAGCGCTGCGTTACCTCAAGTTAAGTCTGTGAGTAATTCAGCACTTGCGTGTGGTTCGGTAGAACGAAATGTCCTTATTCGTTTATATCCGCAGGACTCGCGTTGCGTGTGGGGCTGATATCTGTCTCTTATTAGCAATCGCGCACTGCTTCATATGCCAGTCATGTTAAAAACATCAGTGTATTCACTCATCCATAAAAGATTCATCAGCTTGATGACAAGATCCATAATTCCGCTTAATGCAGAATATACGTCATCAAAATACGCCTTTGTTGTTGTAAGAGGTTAGCGACCCTTGGTGGCGAAAAATCTTGCATATTGTACCTTTAACAGGCGATCATTTATCACTCGACCTCAACCACACTACTCAAATTCCCCACATGGGGTCACTATAATTATATAACCAAATCAAGAGTTTAAATAATTAGCAAAAAATATCTTCACAGATAATTCAGTAAAGCCTCATAAAGTTCTCAGAATGTCCAGTCTTTACGAATGTTAGGGCACACTTTCAGGGTGAAACAATACACTTTGGACGCAAATAGTGATACTAACACGGTAGTGGCACCCTACACAAACACAAAACCACTGTCAGCATTTTCATTTTCAAATTTCATTCAAATTTGTTATGCACATTACATTAATGACTTACCGAACTCTTTTATAGACCTTATGCACCAGAGAAACGTGGGCGCCGTCATCTTTAGAATATTGTCTTTGAACTTCCGTTCTTGGGTCGCTCTGTATAGTTCTATGGCATCGCTGTCGAGGATTAATTAGCTGGTGAAGTGGATTTACTTATTGTAAAGTTAACAAAAGTTGTCATGAGCATTGTAATGTTTATCATAAGCATTTTAAAGCAGATGTCTAAACAAATGTCGACCGGAAATTTTTTTTACAAACAGTTCGCAAGAACACTGTGAAAATACAAACCGGAAGTCAAAAGAGCACGAGCGCAGTCTTGAAAAGGGGCTGGGCCACATCAGTCATGCGCATCAAACATCTTCGATCCTCTCGAACTAACCGCAAAATACACATACACAAGATGAAACGAACACATCCTATTACACTAGATCAATAATGATCATCACATTTACTCACATAGAGCATCGATTAAAACAAGGATGAAGGACGACTGGATAAATATGCACTGCTTTAGCCGTTTTCCTCTTGCGCGCTATTAACACGTCATGATCAGGGCTCGCTTTTCTTAAAGGGGAAGTACTTTTTCCTACAAGTTCAAATACCACCCGGCTACATTTATATAACAGCTCTGAAGTTGACGATGCTGACTTGTCATCTCCGCAGAGTAGTGCATGTATCTACTGTATATGCACGTTTCATAACATAATGTTAGAATATTTATTTTCCATTTGATCAGTTTCATTTAAAATATAGGCTACATTTAAAGTTTTCGATACATGTATTTACAGTAACATGTCTGTGAGGAAAGTTCATGCTGAATTTTTTGTATTAAGTATTTGTATTTGTATTTTTTTAATCACGCTCGATTTTTGTTAGGATAGGCTGAGTCGTAAAGCTTCTCAAGAGGCTGACCTACAATCTTTGAGCAAATTTTTAATTGATTATACAACTTTGTTTTCAGCATAACAGACAGGCTTTTATACCATGTAGGACAGGCTTGTACACGAACATGTAGGCAACATAGGGAAAGTAACAATGAAGTTATTGAATGAAACTTAAACACAGCTTTTGTGTCTTTATCACCTTTTCCACATATACTGACACAGATCAGACAGTAAAAGAAATGGACAGAGCGATCTCATTGGAACTCCATTGAGACGACTGAAGCCCGTTTTTGGCGATTTTTTAGCACTTCTGTCCCTGACGCGCATTCAAACAGAGCTTTACTACGTAGTGACGAGAACAACCCGTCTTTCTTCTAGTGCTGTGGCATGAGAAATCTGTATCATTCCCTTCCGAAACATGCAGAGGCGGAGAGTGTGAATAGGGGCTGTCCATGAGCTAGGAGAAGGAGACAATTTTGCTAGGTATTCTGATTAATTATTTTTGTCATTTTGCCTCCATGTTTCCCAGATTGTGCGCGAGCTTCTTGTAATCTCTCTACTGTGCGACAGAGAGTCGCGTGGGTATGACGCAATCGTGAGCCTACTTTCACTAAAACTGCTTCTACGGGGCCATAACATAAGCTACAAGGTAATGGAGCATTTTACCCAGATAGCAAACTGACATTGAATCAACGTGGAAATATGACATCGAAACAACGTTGATCTGACATTGTTTTGCTCATCGAATTAACGTTGAACCAACGTCAGACGCGTCATTCTTTCAAAACTAACGGAAAATCAACTTGAAATCAACGCGTTGTTTCAACGTTATAAAAGCAAACCAATTTTCGATTTTCATTTAGCTTTGAAGAATGCCGCGTCTGACGTTGGTTCTACGTTAATTCGATGAGCAAAATCAACGTTGTTTCAATGTCATGAGAGACGTCGTTTCCACGTTGATTCAATGTCAGTTTGCTGTCTGGGTATACATTGTCGTGTTTCTTTAGAAATAAATAAAGGACAAATGGGGTCTTCAAACGCCTCAGATGTAAAGTTATTTGCTATCAAAGTGACGCCAAAATGAATGGGAGTCAATGGGAATGCTAACGCAAGTGAAGTTCTGCTACAAGATGGCAGCTCGCGTGAGGCTTCAACTTCCGGTCAATGGATTACCCCCTTGACCCAGATAATCATCACAAAACGTTTTTATGAATGAAGGGCTTTCTCTAACTGTACCTTTAGTCTTCAAAAATACACGCTTGC
Source organism: Pimephales promelas (assembly GCF_988280905.1). NCBI lineage: Eukaryota > Metazoa > Chordata > Actinopteri > Cypriniformes > Leuciscidae > Pimephales > Pimephales promelas. The sequence goes on from NC_142782.1 coordinate 24,541,509, forward strand.
ACCCCCTGCTGGTGAGATAGACTAACAGCATAAGGAGATTATGCTCGGTAATCGACTGCTTTTCTTGCAGTTCCTGGATGTCATCAATTTACGTCGAATTTTAACTACTGAATTTTTGGAATGAAGCGAATTTGCAAAGCGAAATAAAATGGACTGAAAATTGCCTGTTGAATTAAATAGGGTTGTATTTTCAATACAATATTTGGAATATTTTGGAACTGAAATATGCTATATGATTATTGCATTTTTAATAATGAAAAGTGTTTGAAATTATTTTAATTGAAATATTCACTGCTTAAATATTCAACCATGTTGAATTTCAGCGCATAAAAATGCAAGCCCTAAAAAAAAGCATTAAAATGGAAGCGTGGTTAATGCCATGCCTATTTTTTTTTCAAGTTTACTTCCATAGCACCATTCAACATTTAATCACAGGACGACCCAAAAGACCCCAAAGTTTCTTTCCAAAGCACATATTTTTGTAATGAATTTGTGAGCAGTCTGCCTGTAACCCCAGCTAAGAGGATGTGGGACATGAATGTTTTATTGTCGTGAGCTTGAAATCATATTGCATGCCAGTAATGTGTGCTGCCACTTTGGAGAATTACATAAATGCAGTCAAAAAAAAAAAAAAAACTCCATGCAAGAAAGTGCAGGAGGAGGCAAAAATGAAGCAGTTCTCAGTACTTCTCTGTAATGACATGTTCCTCTCAGTGAAACAGATTTAGTCTACCCCGTCTGAGTGGGTCAATATATATTTAAAATGCTGGATTTGATTGCAAGCGCGTTTTTTTTTTAAGGGAGGTTGCCATCCTAATGACATTTGGAGGTGGGCTGGGAGCTGTTAAATTCTAATCCTGTGAACTGGATCATATTAAGACATCCTTCAGATTTCTGAAGCAAACACATTATGGTTTTAGCAATTAAGGATCACAAGGATTCTTGTTGTCATGGATATAAATGGGAATGAAGTAAATGTTCCTCCAGGAAGGATAGTATTTAATAGCATTAGCATTATTACAACCGGTTCCATGCAAAGCTTCACTCGGATAACTTTATGAAACCCTGTCACTGTCAGCTCAAATATTTTGGAGCTGTCGACTGTTCTTTGATCCTCAGGCACCTGGAAGTCATTGTAATTCGGATGTTACACCTGTGACGCATTCTGTCTGGTTCAAATAGACATGTTGTAACACAAAAGTTGGAGTGAGCCTTTCTCGATCGCATCAGCAGTTGCCATGGTGATAATGCACCTGCAGGTTGCGGGTGAATCTGAGGGAAACAGCGCAGGCCTTTACATGTGTCATTTTCTCTCAGTAAACATGTAGGTGATTGGTAGAAAGAGGCTTACAGCTGACCTCAGACATTCTCTTATTGACTTTTAACAGTAGTGTGGGAATTATGACGCTGATGACTAGAATCTTTGGCAGATGTTACAATATCAGGAAAGCTGCTTGGCAAGAGGCGATTTTTTTTTTTCTGTAAATGTATCCAGAATCCTCTGTGACAGATTTTCTGTGACAGCCAATCACGGATCTCCTATCATGTAGTTACCAACATTCTTCAAAAAAAAAAAAATATATATATATATATATATATATATATATATATATATATATATATATATATAGTGTTCAAAAAAGAAACTTAGAGGTTTGGAACAAAATGAGAGTGAGCAAATGTTGACAAAATTTTTGTTATGAACATTTTTGGGAGAGCTATACCATTGTATTGGAAATACACAAGAGGAAATGGTTTGTTTTGTGTATAGGGGTGGGAATTGTTAGATTTGAATTATTTAAATTATTCTGGTTCCAGTTCCTCTAAACGATTATTGTAATTGGCTGTCACTTATAATTGTTAAAATACTGTGATTCCATGTCTTTTTGATCCTTATATGAACCTTAGGTGCATCATTTGATATAGTCTGAACACAGAACGGATGATTCTTTTTTATAGAAAGAATAGCTCTAAGTTTTTATTTATTCGTTTATTTATTGTGAATCAAAAGCATAAAGAGCAACCAGTGTCCTAAATGAACGACTCTTATGAACTCTTTTTATGAGTCAGTTGTTTTTCTGAATTTCTGTGAATCAAGACGCAGCAGCTTCAGCAGAAGCAGCTTGCATCTCACTGTAAGCATAATTACACTGGTTGTTCACATGACAGCATGTAGATAAAAAAGGTATATTATGAGTTTTATCAATATTTCATAAAAAATAAAAAATACTGTTATTGTCTGTTTAGCAATGAAATTGCATTTATTGTGTTCAGATATTGATTACCTACAAGTTGCCCAGCTTTATTTATTTATTTATTTTATTATTATTTTTTTTAATCTTTATTTGAAATGGACATAAAAACAGTATTGGACAAACCAGATACACTGTTTTTAAAGTTATAGCAAAACTGCTAATTTGCAACACTTGTCCATAAGAGGCCATTTTATAATGTGAATACTTACCTTATATTTTTTAAATTTTCTATTAATATATAATAAGACCTAAGACTATGTAAAATTTACAATATAGTGTCAGCAGACTGACTAGGCCAGTGTAGAAGTGTAATGAAAAGCCATGGGGAGACAACCCTTCATTACTTCAGTACCTCTTTTAGTAATAGAGAATTCAGATAAGACTGGAAAGTTGGACATAACTTTTGAGTTAAATTTTGGCTATTTATGTTTCTTATACAATTACATTTTTTCCAGTCTTGCAGTCCAATGTTCATTCCAATGAATTATTCTTAGTTAAATGTACTGGTATTATATTATACTTGTATTAGAGCAGTAGTGAAAAATCTCAACGTTTGTAAGAGCCTCTTTCTTTTTTTTTCCAAATTGTTACATTCTTCTCTTTTTAAATGGTCCCTTCTTTCAGTTGTTTCCTTCTTTGTCTCTGTTTCCAGTGACCTAAAAAAATAAATAAATAAGGGCAAACAAGACAGATCAATAGTGTTTTATGTGATTTCACCTCGGCAGGACACCCCACGGTGCAGAAAATACTCTTTTTTTTTTTTTTAATTAGATGTAGATCCTTAATGGCTCTAATTTTGGCCTGAGAAAAGAAAGAGCAATGCCAGGCTAATTGTCTGGTGATGCAATGTTTTAATTAGATAAGTTAACAGGCAGGCAGTATCTCCACCGGCGTCCCCATCATTAACTATATTCATTATCCTTACGGCTGCAGTGGCGATTGATCATGACAGATCACACAGGTGAGAATCCAATAAGATCCAACGTCCTGAACAGAATTAAACGGCTGTTAGAGCAGACGGAGGAAGAGTGATAACACACACAACAGTCAGACTCAGTGACCCCAGATAAACTGAGCTCAGTTTAACAGATTTACATGATAGCACATCAAAATCCTTCTGCGGCTCTGAGATGCTATCATCCTGTCAAAATATTTTACGGCAAAATATTTTCTCCCTTGGGGAAAAGATCAAAGCTGTTGATCATAATGTCAGTATATGTGAGGATAACAATTATGATGTTTTTCTTTATTTATGTACTCTTGAAGTATATGCAAACATCTATCTGTAACTTTTCTCGCAGGCAAACGGATGAATCTTTTGATCTGTAAATCATTCAAGAACTGTATTTTAATTATACTTAAGTTATGCTGATAAAAGACAACATATTGAGGTTCAATTATTTTATGATGGATGTTTGGATTCAGTGCTGGGGTCAATACAGCCACTTCACTTTGGATTGTGGGTAAATTGTGTTTCTAACGAGCCCAATAAACCAATTGGGAGATTTCATGCTAAAGCACACACGTGTCAATAAGCAATTAATGAAGACAGAGGAGGAGACTGAAACAAAGCAATGGGTGCCATGTACATTATTAACAATTCTTCAGTTCTTTCAAGAGGAATTGGTTTGTTTTTTCAGCATTTGTGCCATACTCCAAAAAAAAAAAGTCTTCCCCTTTTTGCTCAGGATACTCTGCTTCTTTTGAGCTGGTCACCTAGGCTAGCTAGAGCATGCCATGTGACTACTCACTATTTTAATTAAAGATTATTTTTCATTATTATTTTAATTCATAGCAATTCACACATTTTTGAACAGCTTTCAAGGGAGAAAGATTTTCAGCCAGGTGGTGTAGTTACAGTTTTCTACCAGCAGGGGCTAACGAACCCAAACCTTGACTCCTTGGTTGTACTACAAAAACAAATTTTCTTCTAATGAGAACTGCTTAGTGCTTATACATTGTACTACTGAGCTTTAATCAGTCTGTCCGTCAGTATCCAATAGTCACTGTCTGCTCATAGAAATGCTGCACATGAATCTCTGAGACAGAGAAGTATTAAAAAGGCCGGACATAATATCGAAGAAAAAGAACTGTTACTATTCTTTGTAATTATCTTGGCATTAATTAAGCAATTTGTCATAATTTCTCGCCCTCATGTCATTGTAAACTTGACCTTTTTCTTCTGTGGAAGGACTTTTTTTTAATGTGCTGACATACAGTTACAATAAATGAAGACTGGAGCTTTCAAACTTCTGAAAGAACACAAATGTGCCATAAAAGTATCATAAAGTAGTCCACAAATCACCCTTGCAAAAAAAAAAAAAAAAAAAAAAATCACCCTTTATGTTGAACAGAAGAAATAAATCTAAGTTTGGAACAACATGAGGGTGAGTAAATAATGACAAAGTTTCATTTGTAAGTGAACTTTTCGTTTTAAATATCTGCCAAATTCTATACTCCTAATCTTCCTTCCAACTATAGGGTCTTTTCACAAATTGCTGTGTCAATAAAACTGACCGTATCTTGGAAAGAGACTGCAGACTCATTAAACTGCAGAAAAGGAGACCAAGACAGGGCTGTGTGACCAGAAAAGTCTGGTGTGTATTTCAATGCATGTCATCTGAAGCTGTCACGGGAATGTACAGATCATTGACCTTCACATGAAGCATAACTGAACTGTATTAGTAAATGTTCAACAGTGTGAGCATTTCTACCTCTCAACAGTTTCCATAGTGTAACCGTCTCTGCCTGTCCACATTAATAATTGTTTAGACAGTTTGGGCATTTTTAGAAGAAAAAAATCAGTAATGAGGGCATTTGTTTATTTTCTTGGGAGAGAAAATTTTGTTTTGTACATTTGGAGATAAAACGTAATCACAATCAAATCAAAATCTAAAACATCCAACTTTTATTTTTTCAAACGAATTCTATTTAAAAGCTGATTTAAAATCAGATCTAACGTTAAAAAAGTTGAAATTATATAAAATATTAAATAAAGTCAACTTTTAGGCCATTTATGAGCAGCTTAAAATATTAAGTGACTACTAATCAAATACATGACTACTAATCAAATTAATCACTGTTCACATATTAATCCATTGCGTTTGAATCGTGTGTTTTGGTAAAAGCATGTGGATATGAGTAGGCTACATGCAAATATTTAAAATGAGATGTTTCAGATTTATTTAGAATTTTAAATAAAAAGTTGTTTTGTTTTAATTTACCATTAGAGTAATGTTTCCTTTGGTCAAGTTTCTTTTTAATGGTATAAATTGTAAACACTGTTTTAGTGCAACTAACTGATACACAAATTTATAAACACTTTAGTGGAAAAGTCTTTCAGAATATGGTCTGGCACCACAAGCCATGCTCAAAATTGCTTAAATCACCTTTCTTTCCCATTCTGACATTCATTTTGGAGTTCAGGAGATTGTCTTAACCAGGACCACACACCAAAATGCATGGAAGCAACTTGGTTGATTTGATAAATGCAGTCCTTTAGGTGAGTGTAATAGTCATTTTAACTTCAAAATGATATAGCTTACTGAACTTGGATCCACAAGAATAAATTATATTTCTTGAATAATTTAGAGTATATAGGACTTTACTATGTTTTATGAAAGCTGATAAAACTTCAGATTTTTACAGTGAACACATAAATCAAGCAGCGGCATCTGTGCTTCCAGACTTTATAGTCTACATTATTCCTCATCCTGTTTGATCTGTGTCCCAAAACCTCCAATCCAATGCTTTCTCATCCGAACATTTCCAGATCAGCATATTTGATATAATATATTGACAAGACACATTATCTCCAATCACCTCTGCAACAGGAAATTACATTTTGATGAACTGGGACTAATTTATAAGGAAGATATAAAGATTATCTGTCTGTCAACAGTAAAAGAAATGTTTTAAAAATCAATTTTTCTCACTTTCAATTACCGACTCATGAAGGGGAGGCAGAGAGGGGTTTGCGGAAATGAGCCGTGTGACTTCAGTCCACCACAGAACTGTCTGAGTGAGTGAATGAGATACTAAGCCTCACTGAGGCTCTCATTCTCATGGCTCATTCTCAGCATTATTTTATGTTGACAAATGAAGGCTTCATGAATATTTATATTTGATCTATTTAGCAAAAAATTAGTAGTAGGCTAATTTATTGTGAATGCACACATTTTATAAATTTCTTTTTGAACTGTGCAATACATTACCACAAATGTCATTTGGCGAAGAAGGGTGGATTTTGAAAAATGATGGTTAATATTCAGTTGCTGTGCAAAATCTGATTGTGACTATAAGTGATCGGGTTTTAAAGTTTTTTTGTTTGGTTTTTTTAAAATTTTAAATGAGTATTATTGAAATTTCTTCTGAGGTATGGTTTTGTCAAAGGCAGATTGCAAATGCTCATTGGCAATCATGAAACCTAAACCCATCTGTGACATCACATCCTTTCTGTGTGGGCCCTTATCAGGTGCTTTGCTTTGCTGTCAGTTATGAGGTTTGTATAATCAGCTGTATGTATTTTTTTCTTTCATTTAAGTTTGTTTTCTCTCTTCCTCAGCTTTTGAGTTTACATAATGGCATAATGTAGGACACTGGCCGCCAGAAGCAATATCTCTCCTTGGAACACTTGCGAGTGTGAATGGGGAGGATCTATTTCAGGAAGTGGGCTAATGGTAAAATGAAGTAGATTATTTTTTTATGAATAAACAGCATTATTTGTGTCATTATCGGAGTCCAAATTCATGTTATGAATTTGATGCCTCTCGATGAAGTACGTTCGGTATGCATGTGTGTAGAATGAATACATTCCGGGATATACAGTATCTGCCATGTTGCCTTTGTACGACAATCAACTTTGATCTTTGATGGACTAACAACTTAAATAAAGTTTAACAAATTAAAGTTAAGCACTTAAACATTTTGGTGCTTTGAAGGGAACTATTTGCGAGTTCATGCTAACAAATAATTAGATGGCGTAAAAGAGTATGGGTATTTGACGTGCTGTCCAGGGGAGCAAATGTGTCTCGAACGCAGAGGACTCTGCACCCTATCCTTGGCTGGGATAGGATCTAGCCAAGATTGAGGAGTCAGGGTGGCGGAGGGATGCAGAAAAAACTGTCAAGGAACTGAGGTGAGTCGGCTATACAGCCCTCCAATCATACTGACTGGGTAGAACGTTTGAACGTGCTCCTCCTGAACTTTTGAACTACTGAACGCTTGCTCGTAAGCTGCGCGCACATGGCAACCGAATCGATTTACATACAGAGAAAAGAGATCCTCTGCCCGGAGCAAAGTTTGCACTTTTCCCATGTTGACCCGAAGGCCCAGTCGAGCACTAGGTCCCTGTGTTCGCAAACCTGGTCTCGAGAGTGAGCTAGGATCAGCCAGTCATCGAGATAGTTCAGGATGCGAACCCCGTGTTGCTGAGCGACACAAGGGCTGCCTCAACGGCTTTCGTGAAGGCGCGAGGCGACAGGGCTAGCCCGAATGGGTGACCGCATACTTGTATATCCGCCTCTCGAAAACAAACCGTGCCACTCACCACGGTATAGCGGATTCCCCGGAGCGGGAAGGAGACTGTGCGAACTGAATCGCATAGCTGAGCTTGATGATTCTCATGAGCCAGCGGGACAGATAGGACGCTCCAAAACTGAAAAATTGGGGTCATGTGAACCACAGACATACCCATGATGGGGCAGTGAACCAGAATGACCAGCCCAGACGTGGGAGGTGGACCGTCTTGGTCCTCTTGGAGTCAAGAGGACTTCTTGGCTCCGAAGAAAAAACATATCTGCATATTGCCAGCGTACTTCCTTATATACCCACAGGGTGGGGTGGAGTCACGCTATGCAAAATCCTCAGACCCATGGTGTTTCTTTGCCATTGGCTTGTTTTGTAATACTTGAAGTTGATAGGGTTTCTAAGCGAAATCCCATTCGTTGTCACAACGTAACTCATAGTGACTACGAAAGGGAACAGTGCTTATTGATGTAGAGAATAACTCCCTTTGGGACTTTGACTTTTGTAACTTTGCTGACCATTTTCAAGCTCAAACATCATTACAAGTCATCAGCTCCTGTGACCTTATGGAATAATAGAATCTCCCTTCAGAATCTCCAACGTTATCTCACGACCAATTGGTCTGAATTTCTAGATGATTTAGCAAAAATCATACTAATTCGTACAAGTAAGGTTGTATGAATTCGTACGAATTAGCCACCTCGTAAAATTTGTACGAATTGCCGTGAGATTGGGTTGGAATCTCAGCAAATAGTAAGTTATCCAGGTATTTTTGCCTATTGTTGATGGTGTTGCCTTCAGGTGACAGGACCACACTTTAAGGAAATGGGAAAATAAGCAGTTTATACATTTGATTTACAACTAAAACTGACATACTTAATACTTTCAGCATATTTCATGTAATGGCTGAAGGCCTTGATTTTTATTTACTCATTTATTTATCACCAAAAGTGATTTTTTTATTACATTTGCAATATTTAAAAGATATTTTCCCAATGGGATCTACTAGTGAAGCAAATACCAACACATTTAATCGCATCTCCTGCCCCTAATACAAATGTCATCCTTATTTTTCATGGCTGAAAAACCAATTATCAAACCAGCTGAAGTTATCCTGTAAAGTTCATCCTGGCAACACAACAGCTTGTCTGGGTCAGAGCGAGAATGGGATTTTTCACCATGCTGCTCATAATTGAATTTGCTCCTCTGATTGTCGGCTCGGGAGATCTCATCCAACTGACGAGCCCGGAGTTATGTTTGAATTTATGGAAAAACAAGTGTGACTATTTGCGTGCATGTGGACCACATGATGAATTGGTAATGGTGGAGAGACAGCGGCAGCATCTGAATGTCTTTATCACATTGTCTTGGTTGTGACTTGCTAATGAATAATTCAATTATATTATGCAGCTCAGATGAATGGACAGTATCAGTCGGTCCTAGTGATGGGATTTATGGCTCTTTGAGGGGATCCGGATCTTGGCGATCCGTTCCTTTCAAAGAGCCGTTCAAAAGAATGGCTCTTTTGGCTCTTTTTAAATATTTAGTATAATCACTGGGAGGAATGATGAGGTGAGATTTGTAGTCAAATAATTCAAACTCAGATATCACACATCAATATCTGAGTTTGAATTATTCTGAAATATTGATTATTACCTCATTTGTCATGTGTGGGCTATATTTCAAAGGGTTGCACAACATCCCTCTGCTTAGAACGTGACATCACTATTTTGGATTTACCTTTAGTACAAAGTGAGTGTATGTGTAAAGCTGTTGACTTATGTTTTCCATACAATACCACAAGAACATTTTGATAAAAAACAAAAAATATTTAAAGTTGTAAATATATACTGTAGATACAATAACATTAATATGAACACAAAATGCAATGTAAATAAATACAAGCAGTTCCTTACTTTATGGCTTTTTTTAAAAAAAAAAACTGGAGTAACCATGTGATGGCGGCGTGCACAACTTTTGGCTCCGCTCCTACCCAATGACATAGGCACGTAGGGTTATAAAAGATAACGTAAAAGATGCACGCGCGTGCACAACTATCACCCCTGCGCTGGGCGCCCCTTCCCCTGTAACTGAGGAGGTAATTTATGTGCATCTGTGTAAAACACACATAGGAAAAAAAGAACGACAGAAAGAACGGCTCCCCTCCTGCCGCGACTCGGCTCCCATCGTTCATGTTTATGAGCCGTTCAAAAGAATCGGTTCGTTCGCGAACTTCACAACTCTAGTCGGTCCAAAATATTTGATGGATAATCATGAGATAGGAGAGTAATTACAACTATGTTACCTTACAATTGAGTGTGACCTTATTTTCAATTTTTTCTAATTATGGAAACACCACATCAGAAAAGTCACCACAGGTCATGTGTGAAAAAGCTGTACCAGCTAAGATAAAAGAAAGTCAGTGACTTTGAAGTTGTAGTTTAGGGGGATGAGACTATTCTGATTCTGCTCTTTGGTAAGACACCGTTCTATTTAATTCATGTTACAACTTTAAAATAAAAATGAAATTTAGAGAAATTTAGCTCTCTGTCAGAATCAGTGATGGTCAGATGGCTAGATGAAGAGAAACATAATGTACATGCACTAGAAATACTGATCAGCACCATAGTAAACTGACAAGTTGGGAAATAGGAGTTGGTTGAGCAGGGAGACTCAAGGGTTCACTGAAAGATTTGTTTCTTGCTTGCATGATATTCTTGTCAGTCTGAGGGGGTCTGTGCAGGGATCTATCATTGAGTGTGTTTCTCCCTGCTCGCTTCAACATCGCAGAGTTTTTTCTCCTCTCACAAAAGAGCTTGCACGCGGCACGTCCAGGCTGCTATGCCGCTCGGACTGCTTCATATGAGACCGCTTCAGCTTTGGCTTCGCGACCCGAGGTGGGCATGGCAACACGGCACTCTCCGAGTACCAGTTAAACTGCCGTCAGACCTTCACCCCGTGGACGAACCTCAGTTTTCTACGGGCCGCAGTGCCCCTGGAACGAGCTTCCCGGCATGTTGTAACGACACATGCCTCTGCCATGGGCTGGGGTGCCATGTGCAATGGACATGCCGTCGTGGGCTCCTGGACAGGACCCCAGCGCCTATGGCACATCAATTTCCTTGAGTTGCTAGCTGTACATCTCGCTCGCCGCTTCCGAGCCGTGCTCTAGAGCCAGCATGTACTAGTCCAATCAGACAATACCGCAACTGTAGCGTATATCAATCATCAAGGTGGTCTGCGCTCCCGCCGTATGTCACAAAACCGTGCCCTGAACCGTGCAGCCAACAAGCTCTCACGGCTTCAGCCCCTCCCTGGGGACTGGCGACTCCATCCACAGTCGGGTGGATTTGGGACCAGTTCTAGGACGCACAGATAGATCTGTTTTCCTCTCACGTCTTGACCCATTGCGTCCTGTATTATTCCCTGACTGAGGGCAAGCTCGGCATGGATGCACTGGCGCACAACTGGCCGCGGGGGCGCAAATATTCGTTTCCCCCAGTGAGATTGACCCTGCTTGACCCTGCACAAGGTCAGGGAGGACGTGGAGCAGGTCATTCTGGTCGAGTCGTACTAACCCACCCGGACCTGGTTCTCCAAACTCATTCTCCTCGCGACAGCACCTCCTTGGGAAGGGGCACCCTATGACACCCTCGTCCCGATCCTGGAACTTTCATGTGTGGCTCCTGGACGGGATCAAGCAGGTTTGAGTACCCTACCACCAGCGGTGTTGGCTACCATCACTTCCACGAGACATGTCTACGCATTGAAGTGGAACCTCTTCGTCAACTGTTGCTCTTCTCACAGAGAAGACCCCCAGAGGTGTTCGATCAGTCTCGTGCTTTCCTTCCTTCAAGAAGGGTTGGAGCAAAGGCTGTCTCCCTCCACCCTCAAGGTCTACAGTATGTCACCGCTATTGCCGCACACCATGACCTTATCGAAGGTAAGTCCATGGGAAAGCACGACCTGATCGTCAGGTTCCTGAGAGAAGAGAGGAGACTCTTGGGACCTCTCAGTGGTTCTAAATGCCCTGCAGAGTGCTCCCCTTGAGCCTTTGCAATTAGTTGAGCTTAACCCCTAAACCGTTGCCAGAGCGCTGGCGCACTGAAGCGGGTTTTTTTTAATAGTTCAGTTACTATCATATTTAATGTTATTATCTTGGCAAATTATACATCATTAAAAAAAGATATAAGGCTCAAGTTTCAGTATTTGACCACTATTGTATCCCGAGAAACTTATAGTGACAGTTATGTCTTAATTTGTATCAGGAGTTATGTAATTAAAAAAACGAGTCGATACCTTTAATATGAATTATGAGCGTCACCCGCTTCAGAAAAAAAAAACTCCTGTGGTGTCATCATGACAGGGCTTGACAAAACGACGTCCCTATGGGCTTTTAGCTCAACAATGTGCAGATTTGGAGAAATATTGATAGATTCTCATAGGTTTGCATCATATTTCTATAGACAGGAATAATGTTTATTGAATGTATTCCCAAATCGATGTGATCATAATGAGCACTGGATACTCTAATGTACTGTTTTCAGTCCATACCAGCAGATTAAGGGCACCCTGTGCACAGTACCCTGTATCCATCTTATATATGTGTGTTTATGTGTGCATGATAGGTACTTCTATTATTGATTCCTTATTTGTAGTTTGTGTAGGTCTGTATAAATTCGCACAGTCAGAAAGGAACTTATTAATGCAGCTTATATACTTCTGAGAGCCAAGATTCAGGCCTGCCACAGATATTTCCACTCGTTTCTGGAAGCGGAATGCTTTTAAAGTCAAATTATCACACACATCTTCCTGTTTGCCAGTGAAGATGTTTGAACTTTGTGTGCAAGTGCATGTGTGAGAGAGAGAGAGAGTGCACATATATATCTCACAAGCTGCACTCCTTCCTTAAGAAAACTCCAGAGCACTGCTCACAGATAGCTTCATCCCTGTCTCGACACCCCTGAAAAGGCTTCGGTAAGCCCTTCCGCACTCAGTCTGAGACTGACTGACTGACTCTGTCTAGAGGCAGAGTGCAGGACGCAGATAACACTTCTCTCAGTTTAGGAGCTGCAAACACTCTGTAACTCTTGAAAAGTGGAAATGAAGCTGTTTTCCATCTGGATTCTTAATGTGACAGAATGAACAACAATGTGGGATTGAGCTGAGAAAATCAGCTTAATTAATTCAACTAATGAATTATATTTACATGATAGATTTTATATTGGATACACTACTATTGTATAAAGTCTGTATGATTTTTTTTTTATGTCTTTGAAAGAAGTCTCTGCTGCATTTATTTGATCATTATTTGAAAATAATACTGAAAAATCATTAAAAATTACTGTATTCATTTTAATATATATTTAAAATTTTAATTTATTCCTGTGATGACAAAGTTAAATTTTCACAGCCATTACTCCAGGCTTCAGTGCATGAATTGAAAGCTGTTAAACATTTTTGTGGAAATCTATTTTTATATTTCTTCAGCATTTTTTGATGAATAGAAAGTTCAATAGTACAGCAATTGAAATAGAATTTTGTAACATTATAAATGATCAATTTAAGCAATTTATTACAACCTTACTGAATAAAACTAAAAGGCTATTTCTTTTTTCTTACTAAACTTATGATACCAACTGATAAAACACAAAACCGATATATAATATATTTACATTGAGGTTAAATGATTTGACAAAGTATTAATCCTTTTTTTCTCCCATTAGCCTGTATCAGAATTAAAGGAATAGTTCACAAATTCTGTTATCATTTACTCAGTTTCAAACCTGTATGAATTTCTTTCTTCTGCTGAACTCATAAGAAGATATTTTGAAGAATGTCGGTAACCAAAGATTTGATGCACTTTGTCTATAGTGAAGTTACACCAGACTACTCCTTTAAGGAAATAAAAAGACAAATTCAAATTGAACTTCAAAATCCAACATGAAGTTCAGTGTGTCTCATTTCACAAAAGTGTCAATGACTCCAAACTCTCTCTGTTCATGGATGAGCAATTACACAAATGAATCACAGGATATTACGCTCCACTGTGCCACTTTGGCTCAAATTAAAAACCTCTCTGCCCTTTTTCGCCTTCAGAACTGATGAACCAGTAAATAAGCCAAGTATAATAGATCCAACAAGTAAATGTGTCAGACTTATTTCTAGAATCGTTATCTAGGCTCTTTACATGCAGAAAGAGGTTGTTCACAGTAAACTGCAGCAGGTATGAAATAATGGGTTTATAAACATGAATTATGATTTCTCGCTCTTGCTCTTATGATCGCATGTGATTCTTGCTAAAAATGTTTTGTCAATTACGGTGACAATTATCTCAGTGAGTACATTTATCTAATCATTATTCTTGAATGATCTTATGGAAGTGTCATGAGGTTGATGGCTTCAATATGCTCAGTGTTTTTTGAGTAAATCATGCGAAAAGATTCAGGAAACTGTCCACCCACAAGTCTGCCCTCTGCCCAGAAATTATAGACCTTAGACATATGAGCTTGAGCCACGAAAATGTGTGGAAAGACTGTGGGAGTTTGGGGAAATGCTTTTTGCTGAATGTGAAAGTGCATGCCCGGAGCAAAATTGCTCAGAGGACGTTCTTTCATATCCCAGGAGACTTTAATGACCTCTCAATTTTCATATCAATCAAAAATTAAAGGGTGTTGGATGTGACCTCCACTGGCTCTTTTGATGAGAGTTCAATCTCTGAGTGATGATTGCAGACTTATCTAAAACTCATGCAAGGTCACTGGGGTATTTTTCTCAAGAGAAAAATCGGAGAAGCAAGAGAATTAAGAATTAAGCGCTCCTTAAAAGAAAAATCGAGACATTAAAGACATCTCCTTCGTGATTTTTTTACTGTTGGTGTGGCCCTCAGAGGCCAATCACACAATAGCGTTTTGTGTAAAAAAATAAAGAAGAGACACGCGGAACAAAAACACATTCTAGAGAGGAGTGTATAGGGGTAATGTATTACAAGTAATAATAGTTATGTAATCAGATTACTTTTTCATGTAACCAGTAAAGCATTAAAAATTCACAACAAAATATCTGAGCGACTCTTTCAGCTTTGGGTTAGCTGAAAGATTCGCTCAGATATTTTGTTGTGAATTTTTAATTCCCTAACGAAAGTTACGTTGTTTTCCCATTTATTGACTCTCCCGTCTCCATGTTGAGAGAAATTGGGAGTAGGTGCTCTCTCTAAACATATAGTTTTAGACTAAATGTAAGCTTCCATTTACTCATCTCACTTGCACAAATACAGATTCCTCAAAATGAATATACACAGTGAAAGGCAACCCTGCAATAATTAAATGTTAAATAATATAAATATACTTTATGTATTTAATATCATTATATTAACCAGTCTTTGCTGCTAACCTTTGATGATCGAATTCAACGCCCCCAAAAATAAGCAAAAATGTGTTGAACGTTCCTCTTCTGCAATCCAAAATGCTACAGAGCTGCATCATTCTAATGTACGTGTGAATTTGCATTTCCTTCGGCTTATTCATTTCACTTTTTTTGTGAAAAGGCCTTTACATTTGCCAAAACTTTATATTATCATTATTATTATTAAAAAATAAACAAGCGAGCCCACCCTAGGTCATAAAAACGAACGCAAATATAACTCAAAGCAATAGTTTCAATAAAAAGTAACTAATTAACTCTAGTAACAGTATAGTTAGTAACAGTAGTCATGTTTAGGGAGTAACGCAATATAGTAAAGCAATACTAAAAAGTAACTTTCCTCAACAGTGGTCCAGAAGTGCATCTTCTGAGTGCCATGTTTTAAGAATGCTGTGTTATGCGCAAGATGCTGCAAAATACTCAAGGGCAATGGTCAAACAATGGTCTCTCTTGAGCACGGTTTTACAAAGAAAAACAATAGGAAAACAGCAGTGGAATACAAAAATGCATTCTGTGTGAACAGGCCCAAGGGCTATTCAATATGTTTGTCCATGCCTAGCGTAGCCAGAGTGAAAGTTGTCTGTTTAAAAATATGGTCTTTTTTTATAAATGTCAAAAAGTATCTAATAGTTTTAAGCCATTGCACGACTGCAGTGGCAGAGGGTGCATGTAGTGCAGTGGGTGAGCAGCAGAGGGGGTGGAAAGAGAGTGAATGCCATCATATGTGAATCATCTGATAAAAAGCCCCAGGGAAAGTGATGGACAGCTCATGATGTATGAACCTTAAATTATGCAAAATACATGTGTGATGACTGCAGACGATTTAGATCAGCTCAAGGGAGAAAATATGCAGAAAGTTGAATTTGATTTTATATGAGAGAAATAAATGTATTTTATAAATGTACTACAAAACAAAGGCATTTACTGTCAGATTACTATATAGATTGTAATGTATAGCTGTCACATTGCACCACTCTGGTACTTTGTGCTCCCGGTCACAAACAAGCAGCTTCAATCATTCATAAATGTACCATAAAATAACTCAAGTCAAGTTAAGTGCTATTGCTCTATATCTTGGTAAAAAGGACTGACAGTAACAAGAGCTGATCAAATCTCTTATGGTACAGATGGAGTTTTGAGGCAGAGGCTGGATTTTTTGTAGGCCTAGTTCACATTAATGGCACAATGTGAGCCTGCTGTTGAAGTTTCAAAGCTGCTTTGTGAGTGTGGTGTGAATTCAGAGAAAAATTCTGAAATAATTCTTGTCAGGTGTTTTACAGATATGCACCTGTTCAAACCATATGTATTTTCTTGGAACAAGAGTAATTTCCCAGTAAAAGTATAACTGAGGAGTTTTAGTTTTAGGGTACTTGCCTTGAAATATGGAAGACTAACTAAACCAGTGCATATAAAAGCTCTGATAGTGTAATTTTTTTTTTTTTAAAGCCTTTTTTCGCATTGGTAACCTACTCTGTTACAATGTAGGCTACGCAGTGCAGCCTGTGTTCTCGCTAAATTGCTCCCAAGATTGTTGCCTATCAGAATAAGTAGGCCCTATTAATTGGTTCTAAAGTACTTAAACAATAAATAATTAGTTAATTTTCCTGGATGTTACCCCTTTATTCTCCAAATACCTACACGCACTGTGCGTAGACTATAGTTAGGCCTCGAGCCCTCGACTATAATTATCAAAAGTTATGCTGTAAATTCGTTTTACTTACGCAGTACTTTGCGGGCTGTGACACGAAGCGTTAATTGCGTTGCCATTTCTTCCCTTTTGGAACTGAACCTTTTCAAACCAAGGAGAACTATTTCCTTTCCTCTTCTGTCTATCTAGGGCAGGTCGTTGTTTAACCGTTTGATCAGCTGACTGCGTGTCTCCTCCCACGAGTTCAAATCTCATTAAAGCGTGCAGTTCATCTCTCTCCTCCAACAATCTGCTTTTCACTCTCCTTTCTTTACCTTTTTTTCCTTTCTCGTTCTCTCTCCCTCGATCCTCGCCGTATCCAGTGCATTACAGTCTCCACGGTGCACTCGATTTTGGGGAGAGAACTTTGAAAATGAGAACGTGAACAACTCTGGGGAGCCGAGGGGTGAGGGAAAAGATGCAGAACCGTTTCATTGAGTTACGCTGTTGTCAGGGGACTTTAATTGTTTCTGATTTATTTTAATGCAGAACCGAGAGAGAGAGAAATACAGATATGGGGAGGGGGGGGGGGGGGGGGGTAGAGAAAGTCTGTTGCCCTGTTTTTGTCTAGTTCTTTTGTCACAAGCACTGTCAGCCTTCACAGGAATGAAAGATTTTGTGACAGAACAGCACTAATGACAGAGCTCTCTTTGAGGTGTAGGTCTTTCTTTCTACACGTCTGTCAGTTTCCTCTCGAGTCAAAACAAACAATAATCACGACTTGGCTATACACATGATGTGTTTTTATTCTACCGATATTCTAATTAGCTGCCGTTCTAATGAAAGGTCGGGTTTACTGCTTTAAATCCCAGGATTGACAGGGGCTGTATATCCCAATCGCAATGATTTTTTTTAGAATGCTATTTTTGTCTTCATGACAGTAGCTACTTCAATCTAATATGTCATCGTCAGAAAAGATACAAGAGTTCTGAGCAAGGGGAAAGGCTTGAACTTTGAGTAATGAGACAGCCGTGGACAGATCATTCACAAACATCAGGAGGCACTCGGGAGCTGATTTGTTACCTATTGATGTTAGATGCTAAAATGTCACAGGTTGCTGTGTGCAGACGGTGTGTGTCAGGCTACAGTTGAAGCGTCACGATCTCCAGAGCAATTTCCAAATTTCATTATATCCCTGTCCTTACAAAGAGTTTGCTCACACTACCATCTACTGGCCTCAAGTGGTAGTAATTGTAGCTACTGCAAAGTGCTGTCCATGCTGACTGTCAGATTCTTAAATAATACAATCTCAGAATCAAGATGTTTATGATAATGATGAATGTTAACCTTCCAAAACGTTAAACATTACAAGGCACTTTTTGTTTGAATACTGTCTACACAGACAGATAGATAGATAGATAGATAGATAGATAGATAGATAGATAGATAGATAGATAGATAGATAGATAGATAGATAGATAGATAGATAGATAGATAGATAGATAGATAGATAGATAGATAGATAGATAGATAGATAGATCTTTTCTGTATGTGTGAATCTAATCTATTCCTGACAGCTGGGTTTTATAGCCTCTCCATCAGTCCATTCTGAATGTCCATGAGATGGGTCACATGACTGACTTCCGCCCCCTGGATTGCTCTTCTCAAAGTGGACAACACAAATCCTGTACACCTCCAGCAAAACAATGAGGATGTTCTTGCATGTGAAGAAGATCATCAGCTGGTTCAGAACATTCTCACGTATCATGAGGTACAGACGGTAAATTAGGAAAGGTCCATCCTGCAGACCCACCGTTAACAGAAGGCTCCAGACTTCACTCGAGCAGCAGGAAACGGTCCAGCCAGCTTGGCCATGCTGGGCAGCCTCTGGATGATCTTCCTCCTGGACCTTGGGGTGGCTGGTCTGGGTAAGAACAAGAGGAAACTGCATCAAGGCCCAGGAGAACAAACTTAGCCCAACAATGATCACGGCCTGCTTGGTTTTCACTTGTGGCTCCTTAAAAGTGTCAAAGATGTCCAGGATATCAGCTCCAAGCCCCACGTAAACCATGAGGAGCTGAGATAGCTGGTCACGTGACATGTCGCCCTTCGGCATCAGCCAGCGGCCCAGAACCAACACTATCAACATGGTCTGCTCCAAAGCTTCCACCCAGTTCTCAGGATCAAGTTCCGCCAACCCCTGTCTCACACACACACACATGCACACAAATAGGTTAATCGCCATGGTAACAGACCAGACAGTGAGAGCACACAGCGAGACTGTGATCATTTGAATGGATGAATCAAAAATGTTGTTAAGATGCTATTGTAATACTAGATTAAAAAGGTTCAAACATTTTATAAGAAAAAAATGATTGCTTTGACTCATTGGAGTGCCTGAACAAAAGAACCATCGGAGGATTAGCTTAATGAAATAGGACAACTGAGATGATATGGTTTCCCAAAAAGCTTTTCAGTCAAGTCACTGATTAGCTTTTGCAGCATATTCTTACAAAACATCCTGTGAGCTTTCCACCCACCTGAACGCAAGACAAAGAAAATATCACAGTCATCAGTATTAAAAATATTCAGATACAAAGCTGTCAGGAGGAAATGGAGGTAAACTCTGAACCTTTAAAAACAGGATCAAGTTTCAATGTGTAAAAAGCATTATATATGCAACATATTCGAGCTGGGTTATAAAAAAACAATACAAAACCAACCTACTGAAGAAGCGGTGATATTCAGAATACATAAAACTGCAGCTGAACTCACAACACATAATATAGGAAATCATCAAAATTATTCTTCTAAATTTATTAGGGGCCAAGCACATAATGTGTGTAGGCACCTATTGTATCCGTTCTCAAAATTATTCTTAGAATAGAACCATAGAACCACTTGCAGAAAAGTTGTAATGGTTTGACATTCTGATAGAAGACAGTCCCAACATCAAATACACCAATTTTGGTGTCTCTAACTCATTGCCTCAAGCGCCAACACCTGTCCAAAGTTTCACTCATATTTATGTTAATAACTTTTGAACCATAAGGCCTAACTAAATTCATTTTCTTCTGATCCCTGAGCGTATGACGATTTGATTGCACCATATGGCGCCATTTTATGTCCGACAAAATATGTCCGACATTTTGAATTATCCAAAAAAACTACTTTTTCAAACTCGTCTTAGACGGTTTGTAAGATTTGCACGAAAATTACACCAGATCATCTTCAGGCAGAGGGGACAAAAAGTTATGGGATTCGTCAAACCGTTCTCAAATACCCCACTATCTAATTTTATATAGCGCTTGTGAAAACAGACTTAAAGGGTTAGTTCACCCAAAAATGAAAATTCTGTCAGTATTTACTCACCCTCATGTTGTTCCAACCCCGTGAGACCTTCGTTCATCTTCGGAACACAAATTAAGATATTTAAGATATTAAGATCGCTCCTGCATACTAGTCCATAGGCTTCTTGAGGGAATGACTCTTGCTGGCATCGAAAAGTCATTAAAGACATCGTTAAAATAGTCCATGTGACTACAGTGGCTCAATTTAAACTTTCTCAAACGACGAGAATACTTTTTGTGCGCAAAAACAAACAAAAATAACGACTTTATTTCAACTATTCACTTCCTTCTCCATGGGCCTGTAGTCAGTTAACGTAGTGTGATTGCGTAAAGCTACGTCACACGTAGGCTCACTATTGGCCGACGCTGGTCATGTGTGTGATGTGTGTGATTCGTGTGACGTACAATAACAGAAGCTTACGCTATTAAACTAGTAACCTGACTCGCGCAGAGGGAGAAATAAACGAATAGTTGAAATAAAGTCGTTATTTTTGTTGTTTTTTGGCGCACAAAAGTGTTCTCGTCGTTTGATAAACTTAAGATTGAGCCCCTGTAGTCATTTGGACTATTTTAACGATGTCTTTAATGACTTTTCGAGGACAGCAAGTCATTCCCTCAAGAAGCCTATGGACTAGTATGCAGGAGTGATCTTAATATCTTAAATATCTTAATTTGTGTTCCGAAGATGAACGAAGGTCTTACGGGGTTGGAACAACATGAGGGTGAGTAAATACTGACAGAATTTTCATTTTTGGGTGAACTAACCCTATAAGGCTGTGTCTTGCAGCATATTCAGACCAAACTTGGTTCATTCTTATGACATTTTTTTTTTTTACAAAGAATTCTTTCTTAAAAAAGATTTTAATCTGGATTATAATCCTGGAGGAAGCTATTGTTTTAGTTTTTAGAGTTTTAGAGTCAGGTTTTGCGGTTAAGACGTTTAAAAATCTGTACCTGAATCTTTCCCTATAGGCCCTAATAACTCTTTTTAGACAAGACGAGCCAGTGTTACAGGGAACCGCCATGTTCAGATCCATAGTGGGGGGATTAATAGTGTGTGGGTTTGTGATTTTTGTACAGTTCACACAGTTCAAAGGTGAAACTGAGCTCTCTACTATCAATCTTCTCCATTTATCCCCCCTCCCAGACATTTTACAGAAAACCGTCTGCTTTCCACGCATGAATCAATTTCCATCCGAGCATTTTATGTTTATTACTTTCCCAGAAATATGAGTACTGAAACATCCAACACAGTAGAGAGCGAGAGAGAGACAGAGATTTGGTTCAAAGCTGAACTCATTTTTAACTGGTGAGGTCTGAGTTTTACTGTTAACGATTGCTTTCCACCTACCATTGTTAGCGGGATCTGTGAGAAGAATTGTGGGTCAGAGTTTGTGCTCGAGTTGATGGGCAGATTGGACTGTAGGAGGTTCAGCTCCAGGAACCAGACTGATGGAATCACAGTGCACAGATAGAGAAACACCATGGGTGAGAACCTGCAGAAGAGTGGAAGAAACATCATGGACACATTTGCTTATACTTTACTTTCTACTTCTAAAGCCACCAAGTAGTTCTATGTGTGTCAGATGCATCTGATTGGGTGGTAAAGCTGGGTCACACTACAGAGTCCAGTGCTGTAGGCACACAAGCCCAACGTTGACTGCAAATTACTCCCATTAGCTATGCAAATCCCCACTGACACAAGCAAGCCTCTCTAAAGAGCACAGAGACTTCAAAGTGTAGTGTGCAGGAGAGAGATAGTATGCATAGAAAAGTAGTACGGCAGAGAAAGAGGGTTATTAAGGATGAGATGGAGATCATGGTAGAATGAAGGGGATGATGAGAAAGAGGAAGGGAGGGAGGATGTTCTCAGCAGGTCCTCCGTCCATGCCAGTGGGAGGGGAGAGTCTCATTAATACATTCCCTAACACAGCAATGTACTTTTCTGACTGAACGCAACCACGTGCCACTCTGTGTGAATGCAAAGGTTGGCAAGGCAAAGGTTGTTTTTCTCCGTCGCTGTGTTGAGAGAAAGGTTATTATTATCATCCGTCCCCGCAAGACCGACTGGAGTGACAAGCTTGAAGAAACGAGAAAGTAATTTCCCACGTTCTCGTTAGTGTTAATCATGGCGCCCTGCTTCTAAGCCCCATGTCTTTTTATACCAGAATGTCTGAAGTAACTCAGTAAAGTTATTTTTAAAAAGGCAAAAGCGATTCTCTTTTTTTCTGAGAGTGTCAAGACAATTGGCAAGGCTATTTTTGCCAAATACAACATGTCCTACACAGTCAGTGGAAAGAGTCCTTAATAGGATAGCTCACCAGAAAAAGAAAAAAATCTGTCATCATTTACTCATAGATAGATTTACCCACATGATGTTCCGAATGTAATGTAAATAATATTTCACATTAATACTGTTTTTCCCATATATTTGATCAAATAAACAGCCATTAGTGACTTCTTTCAAAAAATCTTACCGACATCAACCTTTTGAAGGACAATGTAGGCCTGTTTTTTTTTCTTTTTCTTTAAACAATCAGTCAAAAAAAAGCTCTATTTTAGGGCAATATCCAAGTATGAGCTCTGCAATAATTTCAGGACATCAGGGTCATTATATTTGTGTCTAGGCCCATATACTAGAACTATGATAGCATTCAATAACCTCACCATTTCCATTCTGCATTGCGTGTGTATTTGATTGTGATTGCCATCTCGACCCCGAGCAGTGCCACCCCCGTCAGCAGCAGCCAATAGGAGGACTCTCCTGTCACCGCCACCACTCGCCACACCGTCAGGACGCCATGCACCGCGAACAAGAAGCGACTCAGAAGAGCCAATAAGATGTTTAGAGCCCGGCACATTGTCCAGTCAATATGCAGTCCGAACCATGCAGACAGAACTGGGAAGGACAAAGATTATTTTTTTATGATGCATTTTTTTTAAACTATTAATTAAATATTTAGAATACAATATGTGCACCTAAAACGTTATTTAGCTTTATTCAATTTTGAATTATCCATTCATTGGTCATTTTAATCATTGAATGAATGGCTCTTATCAATTTAAAAATAAAAACTTACAGTTTCTAATTTAATGAATCAGAATTGTACACCATTAAAACCTATTTGTAAACAAATGCTTAGTCATACTCTGACAAGTTGTCTAACTAGACTCGTTTTAAATGTCAATGTAGTATAAAATGATATCAGACTTACTTTCAGTGGGTTCAGCCAAAGGATCCAGATTCAAATACTGCAAAGTGACTTTTTGAAAATATATTCCACTTCTTTTCACAGATTACCAAAACAAAAGTTTCTACCATATCCACAACCTTCTGTCTACCCCTAAATTGGAGGCAGTCCTTTTATAACTGCAAACACAACTTATCCCCCCTGAGGTTTCAGGGACTGTGAGAGGATGTGAATGGGTGTGTGTGTGTGTGTGTATGTATGTGTGCGTGTGTGTCTATCTTGTGCAGATAAAAAGCAGTCTTTTGGAAGATAGTAGGATGGAGAGTGTGTGAGTGTGTGCATTTTGAGGTTATTGTGACTGTCCCTGATAACACTTCCTGCTGCTGTATGATCATCCATTATGATGTCATCCTTAAGGGCCCCAAGAACAAAGTTATCTCCAATGAGGAGCTAGTCCTTTAGCCGGCATTTTCAGACACATTTTACACATACACACCCTGATTTAACCATGCCACAATAGTACCACCCAAAATCATGGGCAGTGATAAGACACCTCCACAGAAAAACTGAGTAATGCAACCTTTACAGCTGCTAAGGGATCAATTGAGAATCGGTTATTGTGATTTTCTTTAACTTTACTATAATTTACTACAAAGAGGAAAAACGCCGGACTGCAGCTTTAAACAAATTCTTCTCCCCCTTCACATCTGTCACGATAATTTCTAATTTATGAATTTATGTTTTACCACAGTTTAAATAAACCACATATATCTCACGTCACAAGTTCCACAGGGCATCTTTTTTATTATTATTTATCATGAATTCCTTAAATAACAAGACTAATAATATAAGGGCAGATCCTTACAGCACAGCTGATGACGATTTGAAGTGACGCTCGCTCAAGTGATCAAAAATATTCCTATATACAAATAAGATTTCCTTAAGAATAAGAAAATCTTCCGCCCTCATTTTCTTCCCTTGCATCCTTTTTTTTCACATTCAAAGGGAATGGAGATGATACACTAGTAAAGGAAGCAAGGAAAGGAAATGAGGATGCATAAATAAGAATTGAGAAGCACCCCCCAGTTACTTTGTTCATGAATAATGAATCAGTTGAATGAATGATTCAAATGACTCACTCATGAAGACGTACTTTGTCGCCACCTACTGGCAAACCTACTGTAACCTGCAGAATAATAGGCTACAGGATTCTGATGAACATACCTATTATCATACATAATTAGGAAATAGTATAACGTTATTTAATACTAGGTTAATGTTACAGATCATTTAGGTTGTCCTGGCAAAGACATTAAAATTAAAATGAAATGGGATAGATTACGTTTCATTTTCCTTATAGTGTCAGTCTTTGTGTTATGGTGCCACCTACAGGAATGAAATGTCTATGACATGACAGACTGACTCCCATCACACCACACAATAAATCTAGAGCAAGGCACACGCTACATCAGAAGTGAACATTTGTTTAGGGCGGACAGGTTGTCAGGGGGGATTCAGGTGAAGACAAACTGTGTTTGTGGATGGATTGAGTGGCCATTTATTTTGGTCATTAAGAAATCCATCTCTACTTCTAGCTAGGCCCATCAACCTCACTACCCACTGCTATTTATGGACCCTCTCAGAGTGCTTTTGTCATTCTCCTTCATGAAATCATCAGCATTTTCATAAAGGGAGAAGATGGGAAAAGGCCTACACTTTTAGATCTCTCTCAGGGGAGCGCGGGATATCTGTGAATGATAGAATAGCTTTTGAAGAAATGATCCATCAGCACTCAGTTGCCTTTATAGTCTCCTCAGCAGAGGCTGTCTGTGATGTAGAATGCTGTCAGCGTCTGTAGGCTATGAGATAAAAAAGATCAGAAGTTCGATTTTTGTATGTACATGAATGCACCGGTATTTATACACAAATCACACGGCTCACAACAAAAAACAATGACAGAAACAGATTATGCGTTGAACAATATCATTATTGGCCCAGTTCTTAACCCACCCTGACAGTTATGTAATGTAGCCTATATTGTGTTAATATAATTACAACCCCAAATCAGAAAAAGTTTTGTAAAATGCAATAAAATCAAGAATCTGCGATTTGTTCATTCTATTTAAACTTTTATTAGCTGACAAAAGTACAAAGAAACGTTTTCCAATGTTTTCACTGACAAGCATATTTTGTAAATATGAACAAATTTTGATTTTGATGGCTGCAACACACCCCAAAAAAGTTGGGACAGAGATCAAATAAAAGTGAAAAGATTAGATTAGAACTATTTTGAAACAGTCCAAAATGACAGGTGAATTGGTAATAGTTGAGGGTATCATCATGTTTGGGTGTAAAAGTGCTTCCTGGACTCTGATGAAGATGTAACTTTACATCAAAACGTTAGTCACTGTTATGTACCTCAAATAGATGTACGTGTTGCACCGGCGATTCTCCTTTTCTACTGTTAAACAGTCTCAAGATAACTTCATTTTTATGGATGTATAAAGTCTCACTATATTTGACAACCAGAATATGTCCTAATACCTTTTTGCCTTCCTTTTAAAAAGAAAATTACTTAAATATGAATATAATATAAAAATGCCATTGATTGATTAAGTTATATTTGTGGGCTTTTTTGTTGGCAGTATGAGCCTGAAGTAAGGACTCTAATCTGATAATGCAATACCAACATTTTGCCACAGCGAAGTGCTCTCTAATCGAAGGAGACAGTTTGGGGAGCTCAGCATAGCTTGTACTATTTGAATTACCGTGAACAAAAGGTTGGACCCTGTTTCAATATTTGAACTGATTTTTCTCTCTTGATCCTCTAATGTGCTGGATTGAAGCCAGCAGTCTGAATGGAGCAGATGCTAACTGGAATTCATCCACCCACTTCATATAGTGATCAGCACTAATGAGGAAGATGAGGATCATTTCAAATATTATGTGGGCCACTGGTATTTTTCTAATAATCTGATTCTACATTCAAAGAAAAAAAAAAGTCAACAAATATAGATAATGCAAATTGGGTACTTCAGATGCTTTAATGTGATCCTATCTGCTTGTATAATGAAATTTAATGATCACTTCCAGGAGCCTTCCTTTATTTAAAACTGTCCATTATGTTCTTCTATTCTCCTCTATCCACAACAAGCAAACCGAGTTGTGTGACAGTAATTCAGACAAAACGATGAGAGGAGACGTACCCTTGATGCCTGTCTACACAGCAATGAGTGTATTTAATTAACGTAATACATCACCATATTTTCTGAATCTCTACCTTGTTGTCAGATGGCTCTGTAAATAAGGAACAGATGTGAGGAACAAAAAGTACTACGGTAATTCTTCCTCAGAGAAGAGGCTGTGGAGAATAATTGGGAAGTGATCCCACAGAAAGTTAAATCTAAAGGCATGTTTGTCGTTAAACACCAGATATTTTCCATTTGACGGCTTTTAATACCTTAGATATGCTGTCTTTAAAATTAGATATGCAGAGATTTACTCATTGGCAATGCCACATTTATAAAGCACATTTAAAACAGCCACAAGACTGACCAAAGTGCAGTCAAGCGCAAAGCTAAGGATCGAAGATAAACAGCTAAGAAACTACATGTACACTTGCAGAGGAGAGACATTAACAAGTTTTAAGAGCTAATGAAAACAAATGGGTTTTACAGCAGCAATTTAAAAACTGATAAAGTAGAAGCCAGGCCTAAGTTGTGCTGCTAAGCTGTTCCACAATCTAGGCCCCACCACCGAAAAGGCTCTGTCTCCTCTGCGTTTGAGCCTAGTACAAGCCAAGGAACTTGTGATGTTACATTTGACACTGAAGCAGCGTGCAACGAGTACGCAGCGCAATTTTATGGAGCAAATTATGTGCCAAAATTAAACAAACAAATCCAGCATTTTGCAAACAAACTCGATTTGCTTTGCAAAGGAAAATTTGACTCGCAAACAAACATAAAACAATTTGCAAAAAAAGGTCAATTTGAGCGAAAACGTGGTTTAGTCACCAATATTGTGTTTTACAAATATAAATAAATGAGCCTAGATAATGTTTCACAAATAAATACAAACCATCCTACAAAATTGCATGCAACAAATACCAAATCTAGTGCAAACAAATGCAAATCTGTCTGTTACGATTGTGAGATCTCTCGGCTTGGTTTTCTCACTTATAGCCTATGTCCAGGCAGATTTTCTCGCAAATACAACTTCCTCTTCTAAAACAGCAGACGGCGCTAAAATAGTGGGTCAATTTAGCACTAGTCTCCCTGGAGAAGCACTGATTTGAAATGCGCTTGCCTTTGCCTACAGCTAAGGAAAAAGTTTCTGTCTTACTTTATTTATAATAAACATCCTGAGGTTTTCTTTTGCAAAATGTTTATTACATAGACAGAAATCCACATTAGCAAGGGCATTCACGGGCTATGCCCCACTAAACGAGTTACTGTGTTTTCATGTCTCATATCTGTGTAAAATCACAGATCTAATTACCTGTGGCATTTTGCCCTCAACAATGTTAAAGCCCCAGTGGGCTTGTAATAAACATTGTGCAACAATACATTTAAAACGTAATTTGTATGGTTTTGTAGGATTTAAAAAAATTATTTAAATGTTTAATTTAGATGTCCAATACTATAGTATAAAGAAGTTTATTAGTGTGAATTTTTTTAACTACAGTAAATGTCACAAACCTGCCTGTTCCTGTCTGTCCTGATCTTTCTATTGCAAGTTAAATTAAGACTATTTGTCTTGGGGATCCTGTCTCAGTGTGGGAAGCCCTGCTGAGCAGGGTTGAAAACCTGTATACCTCATTACTGAGACCATTTGTCCAGCCCCGTCCAGTTCTTGGGTCTCATGCTGAGCAGGTTCTAAAACTTTGTTTCAGACTGTCTCCACCTCTATGTAACCCCTCCCCCTTGAAAGGTATATCAACTACTTTGTATACTGCCTTAGACAAACTTGGCAAAGATTTTTGGACGAAGCAGACAATGCAACAGCAATAAAGAACCCTGCTTAAAAAGATACACCCGAGAAAAGCCTATTATCTAGGCTCATTTCTTTATATTAGTAAAACACAATATTGGTTATTCCACTGCATTTTCAGTCAAATTGAGGGTGCAGCCTTCCAAAAAAAATGTTTTTTTTTAATAAAGCACACATACTATAATAAAATGACACTATTAAGAAATATTATAACATCATTTAATATTAAAAAATGTTGATCACTGTACCCAAGTGTGAATAATCCACAGTACATCATTTTAGGTGGTCTTAAGTTGTGTCCATGTCAGTGGGCCTCAGTGAGCAGGGGGATTTGGGGGCTCTCTGGGGCTCGCAGAGGGCTGACCAAATCAGACACCACTGAACAGATCTGCTGTTTCTGCCCCATTTCTTTATTCAGATTATTTACCTCACTCTCTCTCTCTCTCTTTTGGCTTCATCTGTGAAATCCGTTTCTTCACTGCAGGGGCCTGTGAACACAAACAGTAAAATCTAGGTCTGACATATAATGATTACATTTGAATAAAATAATTACACAATATGCCACAATATCAGGGGACAGGGGGGACTTACACAGGCCCCTATATAGCATATAGTATGCAAATATTTGCTAAGAAACACCCCCAGATGAACATTACATTATTGTGGGAGTCGAAAGTATTTGTCTGCATTTTTTTTAATAGGTCTAACATCAAACAAACAGGAACAGATTCAAGCACCATTTATAGCGCTGAGATTATGAGCTCAGGAAAGATCAAATTTGTTGGTGCTGCTAAAAATCTATTAATTGCAGTGTGGAGTTTCTTTATAAAACCCAAGGTAGCCTGTGGCAAACAGCATAGATTTAGACCGTACATATGTCCTGAAGATCAAACACACACACACACACACACACACACACACTACTTAAGTCACTGATTCTAACCCACTGTTGCCATTGAGTGTACCTTTTCATAGCTTTCATTTGGTATACAGTTGTGATGGCCCACTCTTCTACTGCTTCTGCCAGTTCTCTCTGCACTAAAGCCCTGTAGAGAAAGCATTTATTATAGACGGCACTTGTTTGAGCTATGAAGCCACTTAAAGGTGGATCTCTATAGAGAGAGAGATGGTGTATCTGAGATGTTTAAAATGTCTATTGGATAAGTATGACTTATCCAGCATGCATTAAAATAAGCACCAGTGAGTGAGTAAATAAATCAATTAACTTGTAAGTAAAAGTATCATGGTACCATAGACTTTCTAACCGGCAATGCAATAGTTGGATTGTGTTTTTACAAACTTAGTTAAGAATCAGAACTGTTTTCTGAGGTAATCAACAGCAAGCTACATGTAAGTTTGGTGTAGAGCACCTTTTTGACTTTTTATTTTTTTTCTCTCTGTCACAGAGTTAGTATCAGTCAGACTTTCTCACTATGATACCCTATTATTTCTGTTGGTTGCACTGCGTTCCTGCTGTTTTCTCTGCAGCTGGTTGATGCTTTCCTGTAGAGCCTGGCGAAGCTGGTCTGTTTCTTGTCTCTGAGCCTCCAGTTCTGCCTTCACACTCTCAAGTTCGCCCTGTGTCTCGTATCCCAGCACCTGACTCTCTCTGAGAGAAAGACACAACATAGATTGACAAAAAAAAAAAAAAAAACTTTAATTTACAGTAATATAATATCTATTTTAATATATTTTCAAATGTAATTACTCTTGTATGTATTCTAGTATGCTAATTTGACATTCAAAAAGACATTCACTATTATCAAAAGAATACTACTAATAAATAATAATAATAATAATAAATATTACTAATAGTTTTAATAAGCTGCTTAATAATTTTGTGGAAACCATAATACGTTTCCATTTTTTTAAAGAATAGAAAGCTCAAAAGAACAACATATATTTGGAATAGAAAGCTTTTGATCAATGTAATGCATCCTCGCTGAATAAAAGTCCCAATTGCATAAAAGTAAACGTAAAATGTCATTTATTTGAAGAAAGAAATAGGACCCCAAAATTTTGAACATTAGTGCATGTACATTGCATTTATTACACATTTATTATTTAACTTTATTTTGAAATTAGACTTATTGTGTTTTTCCTATTATTTGCACCTGAGTGTGTGTATTTCTCTCTGGTTCTCCTGCAGCAGTAGTTGTTGCTGTTGGCTCTGGGAGTTCTGTTTTTCTAAGCAGGTTCTCACAATCTCCAGGTCTGTTTGTCTCATAGAGACTATGTGCTGTCTCTGATTAGGAGGTATGTGCTTTAAACTAGCACAACCTGACATCTCACCATCACTTAGCTCCAGAGCCTCACGCAGCACTTGCACTAGCTCTAGGTACTAAACGAAAGACGCAAAGAGAGCACAATCTCAGGGCCACAGATGCTCTTTTCACAAAATTTAGTTTGATTTTCCGTGCCATATGTCACTCACTGTTCTCTCACTGAGCTCCAGAGCATCAGACATGTCCAGTCTGGCTGTGCGCTCTCGTGCTGCCTCGGTCAAAGCTTCAGGGAACCCAAAAGCACTCTGTATGTGTAAAATAAGCACACTTAAAACACAGAAAAATGAACACGGATGTCAGAAAGTGTCCCTCTTCTGCTTTATTAACAGCAGCACTTGAACTACTTGAACTCCACAAGCTTGTTTAAAACCTGATGATCACGTTCTCCAGCATGATTTGAGAATGATCCAAAGAGCGACTTGCGCTTCAATGGAATCAAGAACATCAAATGTTCCGTTCAATATGATTCACAGTTTGTGTCACAAATTTGCATCTCTGATTAGTGACCTAGAAATGGTGCAAAACTTTAAATATTTTGTGAATATACTATCATATGTATTTCAGTACTGTTATATATAGAATAAGTGAAGCTACTACCACAGAACTTATGGATCCCCTCTGCGATGCAGATCTCTTCATCCGACTCTGCTTCTCTGGCTCCCCCTGCTGGTTCAGGCGCTCTGTAAACCGCACAGAAGAAAATTGATCATGTTAGGAAATTAGATCAGATCAGGATCACCAAATCCAAAAGTTTGATCATTAGTTAAAAGGGATTGCAAGACTCACTGCTAGGCCACTTCTGTTCTAGAGCTCTGATTCGTTCCCTCATGTCACGCAAACCTTCCTGCTGTTGAAGTATCGCTTCCTCACCGCGATGACCTTTGTGTTTTGACCCCTGATTAATGACATCATTAGGAGCTGTCATGAGTGCCACATCCTGAGAAAACAACATCCATATAACAGTTAGCAGTGTTCATGTGTGATCTATGCGAGTCCGTATGTTTGTGACCCCTTATTCTCCTTTTTTTTTTTGGCGAATGTACCCTACCATTAATAATTTTGGGGTCGGTAAGATTTTTAAATGTTTTTAAAATGTCTCTTGTGCGTTCTCACGTTTCTCACATCAATGTTGCATTATCATCCCACTTAAACATCTTTAAGCATGTAACACAGAACATCTTTTTCTTAAGTTGTCTCGATTTTTCATAAAATATGTCTAAATATAGGTAATTTCAGTTTTGTTAATGTTTGTCCAGTTTGTTGCCGATCTCACTTTAGTGTTTCTTAAGGTCTGAAGTGGAACAAGGCTTGTGTTCTCCATCTCTCTGTATGCTGCTGCTTTAATTTTCAGGTCCTCCTCAGTTTGTCTAACAAAAATGGAACAATATCTACTCAGAAATACATTCACATGTTGAGGATTAATTTAGCAGACAATCTTCAAAAAATAAAAAAAAACACTACTTTGTTTGATAAATTGTTTTATAATGCAAAGATGAGTTTGAGGCCATAGTATGTGTATTTTTCTTTTTGGTCGTACCTCAGTTTTTCTGCCAGATTCTTTGTTACTTCATCTTTCTGTTCCACTAGTTGTGACATCATGGTAAGCTTCTGTGTGAGCATGCTCAGTTGAATCTTCTGGTCTACAACTAAAGCTTTATGACTCTCCAACTCCAACTTCTGCTCTTCACTTAGTTGTCCTGCACAGACAGACACTTGGTAAGAAACAAAGACAAACACAGAATGCAGATGTATTCGATTGTGTTGCTTTGTGTCTGACCTGTCATGTCAGAGAGCCGAGCATGAGCCTGGGCCAGGTCACAACTTAAGGCATTGATGATCTCACTCTGACTGACCACTTCCTGTTGGGATGAGACCAGAGATGCCCTGCAGGACAAATTAGATACTGCATTAATAATTCAAGAACATATTCTGCAAACAGTAGATTGAGTATGATGATCAGTATAGCATACAGTATAGATTAGAAAGTTGAGTTCGGCATGTCCGAGTGAAATGGCCTCTCAAACAAGAAAAAATGTAGGATTTTGTCCATTGGGATTTGATTAGATCGTTGTGGTTTGCTATATTGCTGAGATATCATGAGAGTGACAGATTGTCTTGTCTTCACGCTGGTAAACTCATCATCAGAGAAGAGAAGAGATGTTGTTGCAGGAGGGAGGGGAAGTTATTTTGATTAAAAACTACAGGGGCACATGAATTTAAAAAATAATAATACTGATTTGCACGGATAAATCATTCATAATAACTTTTGCAATATTCCACAAAAAATAAGAATTCCATTAACAGAATAAACACTTGTGGTCTTTTATAAATACATAACAATAAATGATGTATAGATGGTATTTGGTTATCATTATAATTTTAAATAAATTAGAAGATTTTAAGATATTGACTGAGACAAAAAAAGAGACATATTTGCAGCTCCAATTTAACAGAGCCTGATCTATGAAATGATTTAAAGAGTGAAACATGGACTGTGTAATTAGTTATTGAGCAAGAGTTTCATAAATAATGCATGAATAAGGCATGCATTATGCATTAACAAGAGCACACTATGTATATTATTCTGCTCACGGTGAATGTGATGACAGAGAAAGGAAATCTGTTTACAAAGTAACTTGCAATATATAAATCGCGCAGAGCTGTTGCATCTGGTTTTGGGGAAGTCCTAATGGATAAATACTTAGAATAATAATATACAACATAGTTTTTGGATGATGGGTATTGCAGTGATACCGGAGGGATTTTATGGTTTGATCCAGTTCCGAGTTTTCCTGTTTTTCTGATGTGCAAGACGTGCTGTTGCTTTCAAAGCCCTCCAGTCTATCGAGCGCCTCTGTGAGACAAGTACAACAAGGGTAAACATGATAATGAACACATATGTAGGACACACAAAATCTGTTACACAAATTAGTTTTAATTAGCTAATACTTTTGAGAAGCTGCCCTCTATGTGTAATACAAAAAACTGCAGCATTTCAAAACAATGTAAAACAAACATGTTTCTGTGAGCTAAGTTATTTTAAATAAGTTTCAATGAAATTCTGAA
Source organism: Pimephales promelas (assembly GCF_988280905.1). Classification (NCBI taxonomy): domain Eukaryota; kingdom Metazoa; phylum Chordata; class Actinopteri; order Cypriniformes; family Leuciscidae; genus Pimephales; species Pimephales promelas. The sequence continues at coordinate 24,575,220 of NC_142782.1, forward strand.
TGTTGCTGGTCGTGTTTATGAATAAGAGGCTGTGCCAACCTTTGAGTTGGTCCTTCAGTGAGTCCCTCTCCTCATCAATCACTCTCCATCTTTCCTCAATCTGCTGAGCCTTGTTTATTCGTGTTTCCATAGCAACAATGGTGTATGCGTGCTGTCGCACCTGCTCCCTGTACTCCTCTACTTCGACCCTGTGTTTCTCTCTCTCCTCTTCAGCTTCTCTCTGCAGGGCCTTCGCCTCTCTTTCCTCACACTGCTTCATCTTCTCGTTCCTCTCCTCTTTGAGATGGAATTCACGCAGTGTTTCTTTCAACTCTGCTTCTCGTATCTTGGCTTCTTCAAATTTGGTTTGCCACTCAGTCTTGCGTGTCTCTATCTCCCTCTGCAAGGCACTCTTGGAAGACAATAAAGTTATTGTCATGGAGTTTTGATTTTTTGTCACTGTGGTTCTGTGTCATATAAAAGCCCATTTCAATCACACAAGAAAACGTACGCTTTGGTAAATCCTAATTATGAATTATGACAATAAAAAGTCAAAATTATGAATAAAAAACATCATTATGAATTAAAAAAGTAAATAAAATATGTTATTTGTTGTTATGTTATTATGATGCAGCAATATTTATATAATTATGATATTTTTTTTTTATGTGGTGGCAATTGGCTTCAATATGTGTCAAAGGGAGAAGCAAATAACCAATGTGGCTATATGCGGGGAACTAAGACATGTGGATAAAAACTTGGGAAACTAGACTCTCAGAAACCAGAATATGGCGATGCAGCACATGTTGAAAGTTGAGGTCAGTTTTATTTCATTTCAGGGAATGAATTCAATTGTTAATTTTAACTCACCTCATTTTGTCTCACTAACCGAAGGTCATCCTTAACCTCTTCCAGCTGTCGCATTAGTGTGTTTTTCATCTCTCTGTGTCCCTCGGCTGCCTGCATCATTAAAGCTCAAAGGTCAAGAGAAACTTGAAATTGATAGTAAATTTAATTCATTAAATCAATCTAGTCTGTTAGCTTGGAGTCAGTTCTCTGAAACACTTTCAATAATATATGAATTTCCATTGGAACTAACTAAAATGAGTTTTACTTCTAATTATAACTGAAAAATAATTGAGAACGTCCCTCAATACGGTAGGTCTTTGTCTCAGAGACTACATTTGTTGTTTTGAGAGAGGCAGCAACACCTGAAGTTTCTCCAGCTCAAACTGCTTTTGCATGAACTCCAGCCTGCTGTGAAGATCTCTGCCATGCATCTCTGTCTCCTGAAGCTTTTGCATCTCTGACTTCAGTACAGGAAATAAAGACAGTCATGTTTCTTATGAAACATGAAATTGCTTGATTCCTTATTATTTAACTGACTTTGCTGCAATACCTTTAGTTTCCTGAGCTCTGATTGGACGTCCTTGTGGTCCTGGCATAAAATATGTAAGGCACCTGATACTCCTAGGCAAAACAAATGATAACAATAATTCAGACTAAAGTCAATATTTTGAAATACTATAGTGATTTCAACATCACTTAGCTTTTCACAGTCCTGCTTGAATCTTCCTAAACTTTCTGTTTCTTACCTCCAGTCTTCAAAGAGACATCAACCCCTGCTGTATTTAACATCTCCGCAGTATTTTGCAGTACTGTGAGCAGGACGTTCAGTAAGAACAGCGAATGCTCCTGAACCCAGCTGAGCGCAGGACTCAAATTCATGACCTGCAGCCCAGATATTTCCATCTTCACTGTGTCCGCCATGCATGCATCTTGTACTCGACTCTGTATACAAACACAGAGAGATATTATATAGCTGTGCAACATGTGTATTGTTGTCACACAAACATACAACATTACTTGGCGTAATCAATGTTTCCACCTACTAATACCTGACATTCTTGCAGTCTGGCTCTAAATATCTGGGTCTCATCCAACATTTTACTGTGCGTGTGATCTTCCTCTTTGAATTTCATTTCAAAGTCCTGCACTTTGGTTTTGTACATCTCCATCTGTTCCATTAGCTCTGATAAACAGTCCAACACCTCCAAAATCGGAAATAAAAATAATAATTTCACAACAACAAAAGAATTCTGTCAGTTTTCTCACCCTCATGACTGTCCAAATCTGCATGACTTTATTTCTTCGGTGGGACATAAAATACTTTTTTTTTTTTAAATCCAGGCCACTCTTTTCAACATAATGGCAGAGAATTTGGTCTACTCCACAATATCCGTTTCCCAACTATATCCTTCTCTCAGCTATATCCTTCTTTCTATTTCATTGCTACGCTTACAAAAAATAAGTATATTTTAAGGTCATTTTATTAAGTATACTTTATGTAGTAAATATACTAATATCAAATGTACTAGTAGTATACTTGTAAGTGTACTGTTTCAATACTGCTTGGGACTAAATTGACTCACTTTATAGTGAATAAAAGTATACTTTTAAGAATACTTTAAGTGTAACAGTAGTAGGGGTACGACTTGAGATTTTAAGTCTAAATTTATGTGATAAAAGTTGAGTTGCAGATTACATCATTAATGAGCAAATAAACCTGAACTTCAAGCTGAGATTGAAATTTGGCTTCCGATTTGCTTGAAATATTTGATTCTTACCTTTTGATCTGATTCTTTGTCAGAAACACGCAGAGTCTTGACGATCTGGTTACGAAAACTGTCAAACTTTGAAGAAATGTCAGATAAGTTATAGTAATAGACAATTTACAGACCGCTGTTCCTGTCTTGACTTCACTTACCCTTGACTGTGTGTGTTTGAGCTCAGCTTGAAATCTCTGTTCTCTTTGCTGCGTCTGCTCATGAAACTGCTTCAGTCTGTCTATCTCTGTCAGCAGAGAAGCCTGTTCCTACAGCACACATCAAACATGAACATACAGGACATCAGACATAAGCTGCCATTACCTGGCCCAGTGGCTTAATGGATAAGACATCAGTCTCTGGAGCAGTGTTGCCTAATAATTTCAAAGGAAAGTAGCTAATGTCTGCACAAAACAGTTAAATATCACTAGATGACATAATACAACAATTGTCAGCAATTTACATCTGTTTTCTCTCCTCATCCATGCTCACATACTGTAATTTTAATATAATATATAGCTGAATGTCCAATAAAACTGTTCTCATTTCCATATTTTTTGTCAGACAACAGAATGATTATGATATAGTTACTGACTACATGTTAACCAGATCTGTTGCTATCTAAGAAAAAGTTACTACAGGAGATCAGGATTGGATGTGAGTGAAACTGAAAACTCACTTTTTTGAGGGATTCTGCCTCACTCTTCCTGGAAAGTAACTCATTCTGATGCTTCTGGGAGTCTTTCAACTATTAAAACCAGACCAAACAATAGAAACTGTTAAGTTTATTGATAGAACATAAAAACAGCATCATTAAAACATAAGTGCTGATGCAGGAACCTTGTCCATCATGCTTGTGAGCTTGGCTTCTTTGTGTCTCACATCTTGTCTAAGTTTGTCCACCTCAGCTGCTAGTTTAAGAGCCTGTTTCTCTCGAGCAGACACATCTCTCTGCAAACTGCTAATCAACGCTGAATCAAAAATTGAAATAAAACACAGAGTAACTACCTGCTCAGATCTAACAGGATGGTCGCCATATACAACAGTTATGTTCTTGATAATTTCACTACAACAATATAAGTGAATCTTAATATTACACAAATGTCCATAGGTTTGGGGTCAGCTCACCACGGCTGCATTTATTCAATTAAAAATATACAGTAAAACTACAGTATTATCAAAAATTATTTAAATTTAAAAGAACTGCTTTTTTAATTTGAATTTATTCCTGTGATGGCAAAGCTGAATTTTAAGCAGCCATTACGCCAGTCTTCAATGTCACATGATCTTTCTCAAATTGTTTTATTATTATTAATGTTGAAAACAGTTCTCCTGCTTAAACTGTTATACACTTTTCGGATTTTTTGATAAATAGAAAGCTCAAAAGAACAGCATAGATGTGTCTGTGTATATCAAAGGCAGTATAAAAATAATACTATTGTATATACTTACAATTGTACATTTATACAAATGGATATATCACAAAAATATTAATATTAATAATATAATTATATTTTAATACATCATATTTAATTAAAAAACAATATACATAATATATAATATCATCATCATACCTGTAGAGGAATTATTTTCATTCTTCAGTTTATTCATCTGTTCTGATAGACTACGTATCTTCTGATCTCTCTCAGTAACAGCCTGTCTGAGCATCTCTCCAGAACGTCCCTGAAGTTCCAGCATCTATATCCATTAAAGAGATAAAGCTTTCAAAAATGCACGGCAGTTAATTATATTAAATAGCATATGAAAGATTTCCAAGGGATTTTCGAGAAAGAATAAATAGCTTTATCAAATAAATGTGTCTCTCTTACATTTAATCTTTAAACAAAAAATAAATACTAAATCTTGATACATTATACGCTGTAAAAAATATTGTTGCTTTAACTTAAAAAAAGTAAGTAACTTGGTTTCCTTAAAATTTTAAGTTCATTGAAATGGAAAAAGTGAGTTAATACAATGAAGGAGAATGATTTAATCATCAGAAACTCAAAATTATATGTTATCTGAACTAAATAAATTATTTAAGTTGATTTGACAAAAGAAAAAATGTTGTGATTACTAATCATCAAAAGTTTTTTTTTTTACAGTGAATAATGGGTATTTTTGCTACAGAGTAGATGCTTTCTCATGGACCAGTGGCCTTCTGGATAAGACATCAGCATATCTGGCAACGCATGAAGTTTTCTCTGTGATCGCATTCTTATCCTGTAACTTAATTGGGGCTCTTAATCCCATACTTACCCAATGTAAGTTTTTACTGTACTGCCATATAAATTAAGTTGTAACTCAAATGGCAGGAAAAAGGGCACCTTATTTTTGTTGTTGTGAATTACAACCAGTAGCCTTTGTATTTGTATATGACTATGAATGAGCTGCTATTGGCAGACGACTGATATAATCTAAGTTAGTACTAATCTTGAACTCCTTCAAAATAGATGAGACTTGAAGTCACAATCCCCTGTTCCTGAGGCTGATGCTTCATCCATTACATAAAACAGTCACAAAACAATAAATAATGTAAAGTGAAATGTAACAAAGCAAACACCTGCTCCTTTAGCTGCTGTATCTGATCTTTCTTCTCTTTGATGTCACTCTCCAGGCAGCAAAGTCTGTGTGTGACATCTGGATCACCCTGCTTCTTCTGAGACAGCTGGAGCTTCAGAGCTGACACTTCCTCCTTCAGGGCCATGATCACATCATCCTTCCTTTGGGACTCATCCTCAAAGCATACAGACACATGAACGTGTCCCTCTCCGGGCCAATGCAACCTCTCCTCCTGAGAAAGATCACAGTTATCAGTGTATTGATTAAGCTTTTTAGCCCTGTGAGATGGCATAACAATTGCATGGATGGTCCAGTGAGCAGACAGACACTAACAGGATGTTACACTCACCTCCTCCATTGGCAAGGAGTTAATGATTTGAGAATTGTGAGGTTGTGTCTTACTTCTTAAATAACATACTTTCCCTGTATTACCACTCCAGCTTCCTGCAAAAAAAAATAAAAATAAAAAATGGATTCAGTTTGAAATAAACTAACACTTCATTTTGTACTTGTGTGCTGAAAAAAAGACTTTAACTGCTACCTGGTCTGCTGGACTGGGTTTTGCGATCAGGTTTATTTGGACCCCGTTTAGACCCAGCGCTCATGGGGCGAGGTCTGGTGGGAGGATGGGGTGAAACAGAAGGGGTCCGAGCTCGTACCCAGGCCTGCGGAATGGGAGACTGGGCAGCCAGAAGAGGAAACTGTACATGGAGTAAGGTAAAAAAAAAAAAAAGTATTTAAATATAAATTTTAGATTGTTATTTATTACATAATTATTTCATATAAACTTGAATCAGTACATTACATGTTTTACATGTTTTATATTACATGTTTTTTATAAGTTCTGTGTCTTTGAACTTGAACTTAAGTCAATATAAAATGCTACTGAAACAAAACGGATATAAAAATACACAAAAACATAAACAAAAAAACACAATGTCATTTCTCTTTTCTGTTCAAACACATCAAAAATGTTACTGATTTTTCGCTGTCAGTGGAGAGCTCATAGGTTGATCCTCCATAGCCAAAGTGAAGCCGGTCTCCCGGAGTGAGGCGCACAGTGGCATTGTGTATCCGGCAGTCATTGACGTACGTCCCGTGGGCAGAGTTCAAGTCACGAATAACATAGCAGCTGTCCGCTTCACACCAGTCAATAGTGGCATGACACTCATCTACCCCACTATTCTGAGTAGATGAGATGAGACACAATTAAAAAAACATTATAGTGACTGTCATCATCAGAATGTCATCAGATCAACATCTCACCAAGATACATAATTAAATGTTGAATCAATAACTCTGTGAATTGACATTTGGACACATCTGGGAAATAAATAAAGTTTAACAGTACCTGCAGACAGAGGTCAGAGTCTTTGTGTGTTCCTATAGTAGTTCTTTTAGGCTGGAGTTTAAATACCCAGTTTAGAGTTTTGAGGTAACCCCTCATTTCAACCTTAAGTGCAGAGAAAACTATAAATTCAACCCTTACTGAATTTCTATGAATCTGTGTCTTTTTTAAAACCTATACGTTACTTGGAGAACATAATATAGGCACCAGCATTTTTTTATACTGTAGATTGCAATGATTGTGTCTTGACAACTCACCAGTACGAGTTTTCATCTGCATTCGTCCAAACTGTGTACGACCCTGCTGCTCATGGGCATGTTTCTTGCTTTCTCTAAATAGGTTGTGTACGAGTGTCATGGCAACGTCAAAAGAGTATTGCCCCGCCTTCAACACAGCGTGAAGTCCGTGCTGTTTGGGTGAGCAGACGTCAATCTTTCAGTTCCACCCATGGTTCCACCCTGCAAACTTTTGAGACGCGCAGCACGCGCTGGTTCTTGAACGAAGGTTGTCAAAATAAATTGAATTTTGTATTAAAATATATAGACTATGCTCTTTTTATTTTATTTCTAAATTTCGTTCTATTCAAATATTAGGTACTTGTTGTATTGGCTATATCAGGTTCGTCACGTCAGTAACCGAGCTAAGTTGCGCATTTTTGGCGGTGCGAGGTAGCCTAAACACGTTTTAAAATACATAATTTGTAAATATTTGTGAATTGTAAACCTATAATGAAGTGATAAAGTGCAACCTGTCCTGTCAACGGTCCCAGGCGGTCCTAAACACAAACAGTGGTCCTCCTAGTCAAATACGTTGTAGCCTACAGTGAGAGCTTCTAAGAGCTCCTGCGACTATGGATACAGTGTCAGAAATCAACAGGGTTGTTTGAGATGCGCCATGCCTAAAATCTATGCAAGAGCGCCAGACGGCTGCAGTGAGGGGAGAAGTGAAAAAAGTGCAGGGAAGATAGGTAACAGTTCTCTCTTCTCGTACTGTCTGGATCTGACACCTGCGAGATCAGAGGCGGATATCGCGGGATTCACGGTCAGGCGTGTTGATGATGAACTGGACGTAATTTAAGTTCTGTTGCTTTTTATTTATTTCCATTCGAAAGACGTGTTTATCAATATTTTTTCTTTAATCATATATATTTTTTGTTAGTTTTATTTTTTATATAAACATTTAACTTTTAAAATCAAGGTTTTACAACAACAGCACCATCTTCTGTTATATGTGGTGTCCATGCTCATCTATTTTGTTTGATATTGGTGGAGGGTTGTAGGCCACATCAAGATTTTTTCAAGGGGCCCCGAATCTTCTAGATATGCCCCTGCCTACGTCCACTACTTACTAACTAGCCATTAAAAATGCAACATGAAATGGCCTATTGATGAACGCGACATGCCGCTAAAACTTAAAACTAGGCCTACTTCAAGCTCTAAAATTTACATGCCAAGTTGGCCTCTTTTCCCTAGCTATGATCATATCCATGTTCTCCTCTTTCGCTTCCTCCTCGTTTTTTTCAGTGTGATTAAAATTGCTATATTAGCTATGTTTAACATTAGCTCATGCTGATGATCATAGTAAAGTCTACATGCATGTCATACCCAATTTTATTACATCCATGTTCAACATGACATCATGACTTTGCGTAAACATACAGGCCACTTTCGAGTCAAGTGGTGTGTTATCCCTACGCATTTTGAGCTATCCGCGTGTATGCGTGTATGATCTTATATAGGATTTCCGAAATCGCACAGTCTGTAGGCTATAGCAGGCAAAGTGCTAGAGCAATGTTTACCTCGTCATTTGTAACTAACTTTATAATACACCCTCAACCCACAGCACTTTAGCCGATGAATTATCTAAATTAGATATTTAATTGGAAACATATTTATTAGGCCAATAAAACATAATCACAACAAGAAGAGGAATAAATATTGCTTTTTAATATTTTATTTTTTAACTTCTTTAAAGGCAATTAAACAAGAGTTTTGAATGAATTTTTATTGTTGTTCTTGATGATGATGATGATTTTGAAATAACCACACCTTCCACGCTTTAATTAGAGGCCATCACCTGAAAAAAAGAGGCCATTTAAATACCTAATATGTCTTAAATATATGTCAACAGGATATTTAAAAAAAAAAAAGATGGTGTGTACTCAGAAAAAGACACTCACATTACTGATCCAGGAACTGTAGCCAGACACACGGGTGAAGACGGAGGGCTTCTTGTAGTAGTTGCAGCCCAAGCTGGAGCCGAAACTCACAATGCCGTGAACATCCCAGGTGCCGTCACTTCTCTGGCAGTTCAGAGGGCCACCAGAATCACCCTGCATGAGTGAGTACCAAAAGTTTACATCATTAGGGCATTTTCACATGAAATATCAAACAGTCATTAGGGACAATGACAACGTCTAAAAATAAATAAATAAAGTTTGCATAAAACCCACATTGCAGCTGGACACAACTCCATCTCCACCAGCGCACACCATGAGGTCGGTCACGAGGTTGCCCCACCAGTCAGACTTAGTGCAGGTAGCATAGTCCACAACTGGGAGCATAGCCTGCTGCATTGCATCAGCAATGGGACCATTGGCTGAAAAAACAAGAAAGCAAAACGTGTTTGTTTGATGTTTCGGCTTGAAAAATAAGAAATAGCATTGCAGTGGAAAGGCACATACTCCAAAGGCGTCCCCAGCCAGTGACGTAACAGGAGAAGTTGTGAGGCAGGATGCTGCCAGAAGTTGGCAGGCAAGCAGGTGAGATCTTGTCGTTGAAAGTCACAGGAGTCGACAGCTTGATCAGGGCAATGTCATTGCTGAGAAACACACAAATGCATCAAAAACACTCTTAGACGGATCTTCCTGGTCAAAAGTTGAGAATAATTAAGATTTTTTTTTTTTAATGTTGATAAAAGAAGTCTCTTATGCTCACCAAGGCTGCATTTATTTGATTAAAAATACAGAAATATATATCATGATGTATTCATGAAAAAATTTATTCCACAAAAAATATATATATATTTAGCAGCAAAAACAACATTTATAGTAAGAATTAGGGGTGTATCTATATTATATCACAATACAAAAATGCAGTACGTATCGTGGACAGTGACAATATGTATTGTGGATATTCCAATTACAAAAAAATTAAGTTTAGTGTCAGTACTACATTGAACTACTATATATAATGTTGATTATATTGTATAATAATGCAATGTGGGTCCTGATAATGCCAAATGTCTGATGTTACCAGTAAAAAGTGGCCGACATTATTTTAAATATATCTAGTTAGTGAAAGCGTTCAAGCATATTCATCTACAATAATTCTGTTTTTTCAGCTTCAGAATCATAAATATTTTTATTCTGGTGTCTCCATTGTCCTTGGGTTACAAGCACCAAGTCCAAGCCTATTCATTTAAACCTACAATGTAATATCAAATTTAGTACATTTTTTGTTAACCTTTTACCATATGTCTTGGAGTATCGCAATAATATCGTATCGTGAGTTTAGTATCGTGATATGTATCGAATCGTGACATGAGGGTATCGTTACACTCCTAAAAAAAAAGATTATTAATAAACGAGTAGCAAATCAGAATTTAAAATGTATTTCTGAAGGATCATGTGACACTGAAGACTGGAGTAATGATGCTGAAACTTCTGCTTTGACATCACAAGAATAAATTACATTTTAAAATATATTCAAATAGGAAATTTTAAATTGTAATAATATTTCACAATATTTGATAAAAAGTTTACACTGTGTTGTTGATAAAATAAATTGACAGCAGCATTTTTGAGCATAAGAGACTTCTTTCAAAAACATTTAAAAAAAAACAAAAAACTTTTGACCTGTATATTAAAATTAGACAAGGACTAACCGGATATTGTAGGAGTCCCAGTTCTCATGCACGATAATCTTGGCAGGAGAGATGGCGAGAGAGCCGGCCTCGTTGCTGATTTCCAGGTTGTGCTTTCCCAGATATACCCTGTAAGTTCGGCTGCTGCTTGGCAAAAGTTTAAGACAATGCAAATTAAGAAACATTCATTGCGTTCCTTAAATGCCAGCTAGAGCAGTGCAGCATTATGTTTCATGTTGCCTATTGTGAAAGGAGGAGCAGTGTACATACCCAATGCAGTGAGCAGCGGTCAAGACCCATTCATTGGCGATCAGGGTGCCACCACAGGTGTGATAAAAGCTGGAGCCACTCTGGTACTGGAGAGATACCTGAAATATGAAGGTAATAAGTGTTTAAACTGGAGCTTTTTTTCAGTGCATTTAGTCATACAGTCAACAATTATTCCAAAAAAATATTAAATTATGTAATAAAAACTATTATTACAAAAAAAATAGCATTGCTGTGTTTATAATTACCATTTGATTGTTAAATATTTTAGGATTAGATTAATAAACTGTAGCATTCACAATACCTGCCATGGCCAGCTGTTTGGTTTAACATCAGTTCCACCAACCACCCTCGAGGCGAGAGGTGTATAGGTGGGCTGCCCACATCCGTAGGCTGTTTCAAGACAACACACGGTGATACATTACATATCTGCTCAGTGCTCAGGTTCATTAGCTACAATGCATGTGAATGTGAATTGTGAAAGATATCTCTGCTTTTTCCGATGCTTAGGAACCCAAGAGAATTTCTCTGAATCAGAACCCTTTTTTTTTTAGAGTTTAGAGTAGACAAATGATCATCTTACCACCAGCAATGAACAGAGCCAAGATCAGAAACATCATGATGCCTGATTTCAGTGGCTACAAGCAAACACCCATCACTTATATACAGTAACCAGGGTTGCCAGATAGCCCAATTCCACAGTTTTTTTTTTATGGAGTTGGGCTACTTTTAATCTGCTGACAGGTTGATTTTGCTCTCCCCAGCGGGTTTCAAGGCTTATTTGACTGAAATGTATTGAGATATTTTACCCATTCTACATTCTAACAATGATACAACTAGATTATAAGTTTTGTGTGGAAGCGCACTGGTAGGAAGCTCCTTTATAAAAACAGACTGTTCATGATTATTAATGCATATAGTGACTGTATGCCTTTTAGAAATGGTAGGGGCATAGTTTTAATATTTTGGATGATCATTGAGCTTGTTTTGGGCTACTTTTGATTGGCTATTAAACTTGTTATATCACACAGACCTGGCAACCCTGACAACAACTAACCTGGACAGGGAATAGGCTAGTTACAATTGCTGCAGCAATGCACTGATAGCATTTACATCATTTAACCTTGCAGATAAACATCCCAAAATATCAGTTATCTTGCAGATTATTTATATGTGGCCTGTGAAATGCACAGATGTGATGTAAACAGAAATCCCTTGCCAAAGCCAGGTGGCTTTTTGTGCTTCATAAAATAGTTTTTTTTTTCTTTTTAAGGGGAAGGGGGGATTTAACTATACATTTGTGACAAAAACTATAAATGTAAAGGATCCAAAAAGTCGTAAGAATTCAAGGAAGAGAAAAAACTATAAAAAGATTATTCTGCAGTCAGAGTAAAAGCAAGAATAAAAACGTCAACATGTTAATTAACTGCAAATTTATTTTTAACCGATTAGATTATATCTTGTGAAATATTAATTTCAAGGTGTACCTGAGAACTACTTCTGAATAGTTTTTCTCTAAAGCAATTATTCATGCCAAAAGAGTAGTTTGTGCTCTCGGCTAAGAAGTTTTAAAGACTGATAATATAGTTTTTATTTATGGTAACCACAAGGAAAGTAGTATAATTATAAATTATCATGCAAATTGCTTAGGGGTCAACGACAAATTAGAGTCTTCAAGAAAATGAAGAATCTTTTCAAAGGAGATTTTAGCCTGTATATTAAACAGGCAAGAGTGGAAAATTTAAGCAAAAAATAATTTCATGTCATTTATCTGGACTTAAATTTAAATTTACTGTAAGTTTAAACTTCCACAACTTTTTCATACTTTAATTTTTTCAAGTACTTTCACTTTCGCAATAATTTGTTGACCGTTTTCTTTAAAACGAGACCAAAGTTGTCTATTGTCTATATTCCAAAGCAGTCTTGAATCATTTAAGTTTAAATAGTGCATTTTAAGCAAAGCTATAGTTTCATCCCTTGCTTATACCCTAAACAAGCAACGTGACTCAGGAGTAACATACATTTCAAAACATGCTAAATAACAACATGAAGAACATACTACTTAATTTTCTCCTTTAGCACCTTAAGAAAATATTCACAATTCATTTTGGCAGTATTGTATTGCATTGGCCCCCCGAAATGCAACTTCCCTTCCCCAGTGGAGGTCTGTGCACACCTCTGGCAACAGTATTTTCATTACCTTTTAACTTTGTAGATACACATGTTGTACTTCACAGGTACTGCATGTTTGCGGCCTGTGAAATGCACAGATGACATCCTGATATAAGCAATAACAGCTTGTGCACAAAGCCCGTGCCTAACAAACTATACATTTCATAACATTTGAACTTTTAAGCTGAATCATGTGAGAGGAAATTAGCTATTAACAAGAATTTGTGTCAAAAATAGAGGCCTATATTAACAAATTAACAGTAAATAATATCATATCTTTTTGATTTGGTCTTCAGTTGAATACATCAAAAGAATTGGTGAAAATAAAATGGGGAAAATGTATAAAAGGTGGTTCTGAAATGAAATTAAATGTGAGAACATAAATGTTCAAGGTGTTAATCAAATATTACTTTCACTGATTTGATTATTTGCTGTGAAACATCAAGGTCAAAGTGTACCAAGTGGAGCTATTTTAATTGTTTTTCCTGAAGCATTCAAGGACATTCGTTCCAAACGATTGCTTAACTGTGGTCATACATTACGCTGAAAGTGATGTGGCCAGTAGGCTATATAAGCCACAGCAGAGAGGGCAAACGTTGAAGATACAGCCACGATGAAGTTTCTGGTCTTTGCTGTTCTGGTTGTTGGAGGTAAGAATCCATTAAAAACTTATAATGTAAGTACTGACTATTTTTAGGGTCTGGTAATGCCATGCAGCAACATTCTTAATTTTAATTTTTATAAAATTATTAAAACTTTATTTTTTTTACATTTTATTTTTTGTATAATATTTAAACATTTTTAAACAATAATATTACTTTTAAAATACTTAATAATATTTATTGCTATAAAAAAAGCATGATGTGTTATGTTTTACCTCAGCTTACGGATGTGGGCTGCCCACCTTCCCTCCTATTGTGACGAGGGTTGTGGGGGGTGTGGATGTCCGTCCTCACAGCTGGCCCTGGCAGGTAGATGCACATTCAATTCTTTTTTGTAATAGAAATGTCTACTGAAACTTTAGGCAAAAAAAGAGAAGATCTAAAAAAAAATTGCATTTTTTTTTTCATTCATCTGGAAAATGTATTCATTTTTCATTCGTTTAGCTGACCTTTTTATCCAAAGCGACTTACAATTGCTATATATGTCAGAGGTTGCACGCCTCTAGATCTAGTTGGGGTTAAGTGTCTTGCTCAGAGACACTTTGGCGTCTCATAGTGGATTCGAACCTGGGTATCTCACACCAAAGGCATGTGTTTTATCCACTGCGCCATCACCACCCCAAATTACTAACAATATAAAAGTTATTTACTTGACATGAAGAGAGATGTTTTTAGAATTTTACTAAAAGGCATTTTGCTTGTTAAAAAAAGTTTAAACTATCAATCAGGCAACAGATTTTTCAGCAAAGTTGTGATTATGTTGATCATTTAGATGCCTTAAAAACGTATAGGATTCATATTTGCCGACTTACAAAGAAAAGGACACAAGAAAGTCAACTGGCCCTGTTCTGTTCTTCACCCAGGTCTCCCTCCAGTACCAGAGTGGTGGTAGCTGGTATCACACTTGTGGAGGCAGCCTTATTTCCAATGAGTGGGTTCTGACTGCTGCTCACTGCATCAGGTTAGTCTGAGGAATCTTAAATGCTGCAGGAGTTGGTCACACTTTAGTTTGAGATCCAATTCTCTTTATTAACTACGACTTTTTTACTCAATAAACTCCTAATTACTGCTTATTAGTAAGGTAGTTGTTAAATTTAGGTACTGGATAGGATTAAGGGATGCAGAATATGGTCATGTAGAATAAGGCATTAAATGTGCTTTATAAGTACTAATAATCATCCAATATCCTAATAATATCCATGCTAATAAGCAGCTAGTTAAAAGGTTAGTTCACCCAAAAATGAAAATTCTGTCAGTATTTACTCACCCTCATGTTGTTCCAAACCTTTATTTGTTCTGCTGAACACAAAGGAAGATATTCGGAAGAATGTTTTAATCAAACAGATCTCAATCCCCATTGACTAGTATGTATTTTTTCCTACTATGGAAGTCAATGGGGAATGAGATCTGTTTGATTAAAACATTCTTCCAAATATCTTCCTTTGTGTTCAGCAGAACAAATAAAGGTTTGGAACAACATGAGGGTGAGTAAATACTGACAGAATTTTCATTTTTGGGTGAACTAACCCTTTAATAGTGAGAATTGGACCCTAAACTAAAGTGTTAATAGAAGTACTATTTAAATATTACCATACATTACAATTTAGTTACATGGTATATATCAAAAAAGTACCAAGGTATTACTTACCATTTCTGAAATGCTTTGTCTTTGTCTTGTGGCCTTGCAGCAGTAGCAGAACTTACAGGGTGTTTCTGGGAAAACATAACCTGAAGGAGGAGGACAACGGATCTCTCGCCATTTCCCCAAGCAAGATCATTGTCCACGAGGACTGGAATTCCTTCACAATCCGGTACTTGGGCCAAAAGACTCCTCACGAAGAACAGATTTAAACAATTGTGCACTGAGATTTAGCTTTAATGTTGTCTCTGGACCGCAGTAATGACATCGCCCTGATCAAACTGGAGAGTCCTGTCACCACTAGTGAAACTATCACACCTGCATGTCTTCCTACGGATGGCGATGTTCTGCCCCACAATGCTCCCTGCTACGTCACTGGATGGGGACGCCTCTACAGTAAGTGTGTTGAACTCAACTGACTGAGACAAGCAACACGATCACAGAGAATGTGGACATTTTTTACTTTCTTGTCTTCTCTAGCCAATGGACCTCTTGCTGATATCCTGCAGCAGGCTCTCCTGCCTGTGGTGGATTATGCGACCTGCTCAAATTCTGACTGGTGGGGCACTCAGGTCACACAAAACATGGTCTGCGCTGGTGGAGATGGTGTTGTTGCTGGATGTAATGTAAGGAGATCCTAGTGACTTACATGCGTTAAGCTGGAATACACTACATGAAATCTGAGCAATTTTTTTAAACGCTGGGCATCATCATTTGTAATGAGAAAAACTGACGGACTGAGGATCACAACCAGACTTTTAGGTCGTTCCAAACATAGTCAGCAGAAACATGCACCTCCTGGCTAGTGGATAAATGGCAGATGAAAAAAATACGTGTTTTGAAATCGGCTCAAGATATCCAATATGTTTTGATATCCTCTATCCGAATAGAATCAGTGTGAAGCAAAAAAATTTAATCAGAGTCTTTGCCCGTTATACGCTACGCAATTTTCTATTAAAACAGCCAACTCAAATCTGAAGATTGGCTCTGACTTTCGACATCTAACGTCGATTCGCCCAGAGCAAAAGTCATGTAGTCTATTACAGCCTTTAATTTCATATAAAAAGTGAAAGACGAAAATGTTAAAGGATAATTTTGGAAACAATCGTCACACAACAGGGCGACTCTGGTGGCCCCCTGAACTGTGCTGGTAGCGACGGCGCTTGGGAGGTTCATGGTATTGTGAGCTTTGGTTCAGGCCTGAGCTGCAACTATTCCAAGAAGCCCACCGTTTTCACTCGTGTGAGCGCCTACATTGATTGGATCAGCAAGGTAAGTGTTTTCCATTAAAAACATGCTACAGTAAATAACCTGCAAATGTTTGTCATTGTGGTACTGCAATACAATTGAAAATCTTTTCCCTTTTTAATCTCTTACAGAACATGGCCACCTATTAAAGAGCAAACAGAAAAATGGGTTTTTTATCATCGATGCCTCGAACAATAAAAATATTAAAAGACACTTAAGAAAGTTGTGTAAATGTATTTGCACTATACGATTATAAATGCACAAACGAAATGCACTTATGATGCATATGAATTTGTAATTTTTGTCGGAAGTTCTTGCTAGTGGTTTTTGTCAAAATCATGGGCAGGCACTGTGGTGTTTTATTTTGATAGGGTCCCATCCAAGACAATTTTATATGTCACAGTAGACCATCGAATGTTAATGTTTCTGCCATTTCTCTGTAAAATTAAATACATCAAATTCATTGTACAAATATCAACTGCTTTTGGTATAAGTGGTTTTAAGTAGTTATCAGAGCCATTTTATTGGAACTGATAATATTTATTGAATTTTTAAATTCATGAATTTGAGTACAAGAGAATAAAACGGTCCAAAACAAGAAAAGGGACATGTGGCAGAGTCTTAATGTAGCTGTTAGTAAACATTATCTTTCTTGCGTATGTATAGCCTCCATATAATCACATATTGGAGTATTATTGAAAACCATGATTGACATTCATATATTTAATAATAGTAAACTACCAAAAAGTGGCCGTGTGCAGGTTTGCCGTCATACAGACGGTACACACAGTTAATGGGAAATTCAGCCAAGTCTTAATATCTCATTTTAGTGGTACACTTTTATGTATATGTGAAAACAAATTCTTCTTGCATCATTAACAGTCACAGCAAACAATACAGAAATACTAATTTTGCCACAAACATTGCTTTAAATGATTTAGGACATTTTGAGCACTCTTTACCTTTAGCTTAGATACCATGAAAATATTCTAGATCGGAGGAGATTCAATCAAATCTGATTAATCAGATCTTCATCTTGGTGTGTTAAAACTCATTCACTGTGCAGCCACAGTGATGTACCTAGGCTCCATGTTCCCAAAGTAGGACTTCTCCCACTCGCTCATGAGGTCAAAATGGAGAGGCCGATCACAGAAGGTGCATGAGGCCATAGCCGGTCCATTTAGTGGTAGTCCAACCTCTTGCCAGACATCCAACAGTTTCTCTGTCCAACATAGAATACAATTAAAAATACATATATGAATCAAATTTGGTGTAAAATATGATTACGGCAGTGGCAGATGTCGTGTAACAAATTAAATTAAAATCAGAGTGTTGTGAAAACCTGTTCAAAAACTATACCGCTATTCTGAATAGTGGTGCCAGCATTAATACGAGTTTGCCCAATAGACCTTATTCAGAGAAGCGCCATAACTGGTATGAAAGTGAGACTTGCCATATTCACAGTGCCATCCCAGTGTAAAAAGCTGTATGTACTGTATCACTTTATTTTACAGCTAAAATATTTTTTAAAAATCATAGTGCCTAAAGTTTTTTTGTCAGCCGAAATTTCTTGAAAAGTCAGCAGAACAATCCAAAAACACATCCATTAACAGTTCAACCCACTGAAGAGATGTATTCATTCCCGTTAAAAATCAAAGATGGCGCTGCTCTGAATAAGGTCTATGGCATGACCACTCACCTACAAAGTAGTTCATCATAACGGGGTTGTGGAAAGGGGAAGGAGCCAACCGCAGTAGCTCCTCCCCACGAGGCACCGTCGGGTAATTTATGGCCTGCACATAGATGTTGTGTTTCTCCAACAGGACGTCGCACACCTTGGAGTTCTTCTCTGCATTTCCAACCTGAAATATTCGATTTAAAGTTCAAATATTTATACTTGTGCAGACCAAGTCTGGTGGGTGATTTATACATACAGTATACAGTAATTGTTAAGACTACAATTGCAAACACTGACCCGTATAGGAATGATGTGGCTGGGGCAGTTGACCACAGGCAGCCCAGCGTCCAGCAGCAGCTGTCTCATGAGTTTGACGTTTCTCTGATGGGCTCTACGCAAGGCCTGGCCTTCAGCGCTCTTCAGCACTCGCACCGATTCCAGAGCCCCCGCCAGCACCATGGGAGGCAAGGAGGTAGTGAAGATAAACCCAGCGGCGAATGATCGCACAGTGTCCACCAGGGCGGCAGTGCTGGCTATGTACCCTCCCACACATCCAAATGCCTTGCCTACAGATATTTCAAACAATGTAACCATCTTGATGAAAAGGATTAGGGCAAAAACACAGGTGACTACAGAAGTACTGGATAAAATCGTGCACTTGACATTGACTGTATCTGTCTTACCTAGAGTTCCAGAGACAATATCGATCTTGTGCATGATGTTGTCTCTCTCTCCTACACCTGCTCCATGAGCCCCATACAGTCCGACAGCATGGACTTCATCCACAAAAGTCAGAGCACCATATTTGTGTGCTACGTCACACAGTTCTTCTAGAGGGCAAATTGCACCTGAGAAACAAATTGAGATTGTCATTCATTCAGCTGTATTTAGTTGAATCAGACATTGACTGTGTGATGGAGCATCGGGCAAAATCAGTTCGCCATGATTCATTTATTCCATGAGCCAAAGTGTCTGTTAAAAGAGTGGTTGCCAAAAATTTCAAAATGCCGTCCCAATAAGGCTCCACGTAAAATAAAACGGCATATATAAGGCTACTGATGAGTGGGATCTTCATTGTATGTGAGTGTACGTGAGTACTATATAATTTTTTTTTAAATAAGCAAAGAAAATGCAGTGCACTTGTTTCAATTATTGTAAGTTTTTAGCATCACTAATTAATGATACACAAGTATGCCACCAGTTTATTATAGATGCTTCATTTTACAGTACATTTCTGCATTATTAGATTGCATAACATATCAGTACACGTTTTTCATGGGAATTGAACCTTGTTGTTTTTTGGGTCAGATCTTGCTATTTTGAATTGGAATTATAGCCAATATTTTTCATGATTCATGTAGAATTCATAATTGAATGTGACGGGACAAAAAACATTGACAGAGCTGTTTTGATACTAGGAAACAAACTCTTTTGAATCAATTATGTGATTTCTTCTACTCACCATCCATTGAATGCACAGTCTCAAAAGCCACAATTTTGGGTGTGAGTGGGTCTGAGCGGCTGAGTAGTTCCTCCAGGTGACCAGCATCATTGTGTCGGAAAATGAAACGTTTAGCCCCACTGTTCCGGATGCCCTGGATCATGGAGGCGTGATTGCCCATGTCTGAGTAAATCTCACAGCCTTTGCAAAGAAAATATATTTTTAGAAGAATTTCAGAAGATACACTACTTTTTAAAAGTTTGGGGTCAGTAAGTTTTTATTATTATTGAAATATAGTCAACATAAAACCAAAATTCAATTCATCAATTAAATCAAAAGACAGTTTCAGGTGACCATTTGAGCTTATAAAACATAAACTTTGTTATTTTTTTTTTTAATGAGCAATCGTTTCGTTTGATAAGACCCTTATTCATCGTCTGAAATCGTTTAAAGCCCTTTGAACAGTTTGCAGTTTGCACTGTAACTGTCTTTTTTCTTTTGAGAAAAATCCTGGAATGTTTTCATCAAAAACCTTAGTTTCTTTTCGACTGAAGAAAGAATGACATGGATATCTTGGATGACATGGGGGTGAGTAAATTATCAGCAAATGTTTTTTTTTACTGTAAAAAAATATTTTCAAGATTTGTTATCACAACATTTTTTCTTTTGTCAAATCAACTTAAATAAGTTATTTAGTTGAGATAACGTATTATTTTGAGTTTCTGATGATTAAATTAATCTCCTTCATTGTATTAACTCCCTTTTTCCAGTTCAATCAACTTAATTTTAAGGCAACCAGGTTACTTAATTTTTTAAGTTAAACCAACAATTTTTTTTTACAGTGTGAGGCAGTTCATTCTGTTTTGTATGGTACCTGGGAGCATTTTAGCCAAAGTAAAGAGGGTGGAATCATTGGCAACAAAGCAGGAAGAAAAGACTAGTGCTCCATCTTTCAGGTGTAAACGGGCCAGCTCACTCTCCAGGGCCACGTGATAGTTACTCGTCCCAGAGATATTTCGGGTTCCACCTGCTCCAGCACCATGCCTCTCCAAAGCCTCTCTAAGATACAATGAAAGCTGTGATTAACCAGTTAGCTTTAGCAGCCATACTATATGTATATCCAAAAGCAAACAATTAGAAACTTCATAGTTTTATGAAATTTACTTGCAGCGTTTAGCAAAACTACAATTCCACAGTATATTTGAAAATGTATAGTTTACGTTAGCATTCTTTGCTGCACCTTCGTTTGTTCTTTCTCTACGTATAATAACAGATGATGACAAACGTTCGTTTCATTGTCTGTTTTATGTACTGACCTTATGGCCTTGACAACTTTGGGATGTCGGCTCATGCCCAGGTAATCATTGCTGCACCATACAGACACCTGGGAACCCAAACGTCCAGGGATGGAGTAGTCCTCAGCAAACGGGAAAACCTCTGCAAAACGGTTCACCGTCTTAAAGATGCGGTAGGTATGGTCATTCATCTTTTCCACAATCTTCTGAGTGAAGAAGTCATCGTAGTTGAAACTGGCTGTGGCTGAATGTTTTAAAGAGTAGACAAGCAATAAGTGAGAAAGAAAGGCAAGAATGATAGACACTACGTGCTGCAGTATAGAGTGTATATACTATATTAAACAACAGTCTTGGATCAATTTGATAACTTGCCTTTTACTCACCATCCATTATTCCACATTATGTCATATTGTTATTCCATTATTCCATTAGTTCAGTTATAAAACATATATATTCAACAACAAAAAAGTGTATTGGCAGTCTAATCACATTATGAAACAAAAATTGATGTTGAATATAATACTGCAGATTTAGTAGTATAGCGTTGTACTGTAAACCATTAAGGAAAATGCGGCCAGACTCACCAAAATTGTCCTGAAGAAGGTGTGTAGGACCAGTGGACTGATGACTTTGCAAGCCACTGAACATCGAGCTCATTAAACCTGGAGAAAACAAGGCATCAATTTGTGAGAAATTCATCAAACAAACACAAAAATCCAGTTTCTTCGCTCGGTTTTCACACTGAAATCACTTTAACATGTAGTCCCAGACTAAAACTTGCACTGACATAATATTAAATATATCAGTGCCATTGTTTTGTCTCAAGATCCACACTTGTAATGATTTTTTTTCTAAAGCACGTTTATAAACGCTAGTTAAATGTCCCAATTTAACTAAGGCCTAATCCTGGGTTTATCAAACCCAGTCTGTAAAACCAGGCCTAAGTGTTTTGTATTTCATGCCAATGTATCTAAATTACAGGCAATACAGTATGAAATAATTGCAGTGCTTCAAAAACTAAAAACTACAATTTCCCAATTATGGTAGGTATTACACATGCGGCTGTATGAAGTTTAATCTGGAATGTGATTGTCTGAAGACTAGCTTTTGTTACATCAGCAGTCTGTCATCATCTGCTTACTATTCACAGCTGAGGAGTCTCTTAAATTGGAGTTAAATGGTGCAAATTGCAGAGAGGGGAATGCTCTCCAAGCTGCATGCTATTATGTAAAATGCATCCAACAGCTGCATGATACCACTCAGACAAAAGAGCCTCTTCAGCAGCGACTCATTATACTGTGGTGGCAAAAAGAGACATGCAGGCAAATAAGCTAAAAGACATCAGTCAGTCAGTCAGTCAGTCTATGAGTTCTTTGTTTTACCTGATGTGGTGTCTTGATTCAGATTTGGCTGAACATCCTCTTGTACTTGAGGACTTGCCTTGACCAGTCCAATCTTCGAGGAAACGAAAGGACAGCTTTGGGACATGGAGATCGCCACCTGAGTCGCTGTGGTCGCCAGCTGTCGATTTGGCTCCTTGTGAGGAAGCAGGCCTGAACACAACAAGTTCATGAATGTATACATATGGGGTACTGACTAGCCTACTGATTTAGAATAGGCCTACTTGGTCATTGTAAATCAGATTTGAATTACAGAATATTAAAAATATGGAATATTGTTGTAATTATTGTATCTGGTAGGCCTATAGTAAACATTACAATGACACACTATAGAAAATATAGAAAACAACAGCTACCATTTCCCTCAGAGGATTGGGTGGCTTTTACAGAGATCTGGCGGACAATGATTGGACATCGGTCAGCCAAGCCGAGGCAAGCTGCCACATTTCTTAAAGAAGGGCCAGGAGTGGACTTCAGGAATGGGCAGTGATGCAGAAAAGAAGACATGATTTTAACAGCTGTAAACAATGGAAAAGATGTTGGTCAGTGGGAGGATATTATTTTCAAAATTACTTTTCCACATTGTAACATTGTTAGCCTAGGGCTATTATATTCAAAGGAGAAGAGGGCCAGCTTAAAATAATGATTAGGCTAAATAATATTAATATTTAAGTGGTTTATTAAAGACCCTCAAGTGACCCTATATCAAATTATGAGCAGTAGATGTGGGCGCGCCGGGCACCTGGGCGCGGCCAATAGCGCTCCTTATCTGGAACGCGCAGACTCGCGATTTCCACAACACGCAGTTCTAAAAGTTAAAAACTGACGTCATATATATTGATAAAGGCTAGATTATACTTACCGAGAAGTTTCACCCAAATAAACCGAACTATTATAACAATGGTCCAAAACAACAATAACAACAAAAATGTAAACAAACTAATTTTACTCATATTAGGCTACATTATTATTTATAATAATAACAATAATGACATTGTTGTTAATATAATGATAATCAGCATAATACTAGGGTAATAATAATAACAACTTAATTGTATATTATGTGATGATAATAATATAGCATAATAAAATTTTATAAAACCACACACACAATTCCTTTTACCTAGCCTATAAGTAGCCATTGTTATAGAAATAACGTTACCTAAAATGTAGTTTCTTTGTTTACTATTTCTGTGGTCTGAGGTAACATTCAAAATCAATTATGAGCATCAATAGACTAGAAAAGAAACACTTTCTATATTTTTATAAAGGCTTGACAATTAACTTTAGAAATACTGTTTTGAAATGCAAATAATGTAATTTGCAGAATTTTAATTTTCCAGAAGGTGTTTACTTTTCCAGAAGTTTTACTTGTAAAGCCTTTGTTGTTAAATTATGCGATACATATTGTTCCCATTTTAAATAGTGAGTTAATATTGAGGAAAGCGTTAGCCTACCTGTTGACCTGCACTGAGGACGAACTTCTGAACGACGGCAGACACTCAAACGAACAGCGAAGGAGATTGAGTCAGCAATTGAGTCTGTCAGTCACTCTGCTCACACCCTAATACTGTGAACTGTGCTGACAGAAGGATGTAATCTCACACAAGTCAAGTCAATGGACACAACTGCACTAATGATCGACTACAAATTACTTTTACTTTGTGAAAAAAATTAAGAATAATAATAATTGTTTCTTTTACTGCGTTTAGTAATATTGAGACACAAGATGTGAATTATGGCCGAATGTTTTATTTTGTATTTTGTGCAAACTTGGTGAGGCTCTTCATATCAACATAAACAATATTAGCAATGAATTGAGAATTATTTGGAATCAATAATACAACTGATTATTGACACACTGGCTGTTATTATTAAGGCCAACATACAAGTATGTTCCAGCATTCTTTTTGTGGCCATAACAATCCACTTGATTTATAAGTCTGGGGCTAGTTGCATAAATATAAACATTATGTTAAGAATCAAGTAGGTTTCAAATTAGACCAGTCTATATTTTTATGTTATAAACAGTCTTAGAGAAAAAGAATTGATGCCTAACTATGACTAGTTTTGGCAGTTTATGCAACCAGCCCTTGGTTGCACAATGATTAAATGGACAAATACATAGATATATATGCATAACCGGTATATCTATTAGAACCATTAGGATATCCGGAAAACAGATAAATACGAATGCCCTTTTCCTGAGCAAAAGTTACGTTTTTAAAGTAATTTTTAGGCACTTGTGACTGTTTAAAATAAAAGCTAAAAATGTAACCATGGTTCTATACATTATTCCATTTATACAACACAGATTTATCTTGATTAACATGTTAGCATTCTTTAGAATGTGGTTAAGACAGATCATAATATTACCCAAATCATCTCATATACAGAACATGTCAAGCCAGGTGCATGAAGCTCATCCCTATAAATACAGCATGTGCACTCTCATCAGTGCATCTTAAAATGAACCATTTGACCATATTAACATACAATTATTCGTGATTTAAAACACATCAGCCTCCCTTACAGTAATGCTACATCCAACAATGTTTTTGAAGATAAGCAATCAAATATCTTGAAATAAAATGCTCTTAAAAAAGAAAATAAAATAAAAACTTCATATAATTTAAAATATGTATAACATTTGTGCATACTAAGACCTTTAGGTAATCAGCCCCTCAAAGAATGACTATTGGGTCAAGTAGTGCTTTAGTGGGTGTGTAGATCCAATCCGTCAATCCGCTTCAACAGCTGAACGCAACTTTTCCACATTCAGAAGTACACCAGCATCACATGATTATATTATTGCCTCTATAAAGTCACTGTAAGATTAGACAGAGGAATTAGGCCTTGTAGACCTGATGATTTCCTCCAGCAGCACTAGGAGGCAGAGGCATCCCAGGGTTTGAGCCAGACTGAACATCCACAAAACCCATCCGCTGCCTTCTCTTCCTCTGCTCTGTCATCTAAATCAACCCATACACAACCATTATTTCATATACTGAATCTGAGAAATGAACAGCTCATTATATAGTGCTGACTAAAGCTACAATGAGACATATACCTGTTCTTTTAACTCCATTAACTGGCTAGTGAGGTTCGTGACCACTTTCATGGTGGAGGTGAGCCGATCCTGCAGGTTCCTCATCTCATTCTGTTCTCCATCTCCCTCCGTTACAACTAGAGACATGGCCTGCATGCGTGGGAACCAATCCAGGTTCTTATTCTAACGGGAGGCGACAACAAGTCTGAATCAAAACCATTGCAAGGTGAAGCAAGAAAAATATTTTAAAAAAAGTCTTAATAAATACTATAATAGTAATCAAATAATACTAAAATGACACTGGTAATGGCTATTAATACATTGAGTGTGAGCAGTATGCAAATCGGCTGGAGCTTTCCATTTTTTAAATGTACCTTTATCATATGCGCCACGTAGCTCTCCGGGCCAGTGTAATCGGTTCTGTTTTTCTCCCGTACCAGCACAATGAAATAGAGGTAGTTCCAGATGTTGTGCTCCAATTTAATGTGTTCCTCGAACGACACAGTCTTGTTATCAAACTTGTCCCTCTCAAGACCTGTTGAAATACAAATATAGAGCTTTACTGCTCTATATAAATTGCTTTATATTTGGGTGACTTTTATAAAGCCTGTCAAGTAACACTTGGGTCATATAAAAAAAAAAGGATTATATTTTATAAAAGAAACATTGAGGTATTAAGTGCATCATGACATTCATTTCAGGACAGTTTAACATATTTTACCCCACAAATCCATATCATAATCAGTGTTGCATGCATTGCAGTAATTGTGCAATAAATGTGCTTAATTTTCATTAAAAATAATGTTGCAATGCAAAAAGAAAAAAAAATCTTTTTGGTCCTAAAAATAGGATTAAAAATGTACATACTATACTACTATTCAAAAGTTTGCGGTAAGATTTAAAAACAATTGTTTTCAACATTGATAACAATAAGAAACCAAATCAGAATATTATACTGATATCTGAAGGATCATGTGACACTAAAGACTGGAGTAATTATGTTCATTAAATTCAGCTTTGCCATCACAGGATTAATTGAAATTTGATTTTTCTCTCTCAGACAAGCACTCACATTATCAGGCTGTAGCAAAAACATGCATTTATCCATTGATTTCCTACCACAAATGAAACAGGTGGTCTTCAGTATCTCCTCTTTCTTCTGTTTTTCACTACGCAGGTCAGCGAAGGTGTCAATAATCACACCAAATATCAAGTTGAGAACAATAATGATGACAATGAAGTAGAAGAGAAGGTCATAGACTACACGAGCAGGGAACAAAGGCTCCTGTGAGATGAACAACAATAGCATCAGTTGGGTTCGATTTTGTATTCAAATGTGCACATATTTAATTACGGTTGTGGGTCTCCATACATTCTTAGAGGGTTTGCGCAGAACATCTCCTACACCTCCCCCATTCCTCAGCCCATGATTCAGCACCGTGACGATACACATGAGAAGAGTGTCACATGCTCTCTCTGTGTTGTCTTCATCTTCTGAAAAGCCATAAAAAAAATCATCACAGCCGAGTTCTGACGCCAGTTCAATCATGATTAAATATGGTTTTGTTTTTAATGTTCTACACACCGTCTGATGGTGCAATCATCCCAGTTTCCTCTGTGCAGTCCAATCCGTCTGCACTGCAGCTGCTCATAGAGTTATCTCTACCTGATTAGAGGACAAATTACATCAGAAAGCCGGTCAAAGTGGCATCAGTGACTAATAAATTCATCATAACTACTGTATTTGATCCTTTTCTGCAACAACTATTCGGATGGAGGTGTATGCAATTTACCTGTATCTGGGCTGGCAAGCCTGTCCACTTCCATGATGAAGTCATTCCTGAGAAAGAGAAAGCCCACGATGGAGAACAGATAGACCAGGATGATGGCCAAGACAGCAGTGAGGAGAATAGAGCGGCCGTTACGTGTCACACTCTTGATGACGTTAAAGAGAGTCTCCTCACGGTAGATCAGATCAAACAACTGAAGGAGGTAAAAGAGGAACAT
This sequence comes from Pimephales promelas, assembly GCF_988280905.1. Classification (NCBI taxonomy): domain Eukaryota; kingdom Metazoa; phylum Chordata; class Actinopteri; order Cypriniformes; family Leuciscidae; genus Pimephales; species Pimephales promelas. The sequence goes on from NC_142782.1 coordinate 24,602,437, forward strand.
GAGGTGAAGTAGAGGATTTGTATGTCTTTTAGTTGTAAACCCTCATGTTAGTCACAGTTTCACAATTTGTTCCAAATGTATTCTGTCTCTACTGGCAAGTACATCATCTCAGTTTTATTTATAAAAGTAATTTGACTTGTATTTGGACAGATTTTTTTGGCAATCAGCAATGCAAATATAAAAAAGCGAAAAAAGCTAGTATATATACACAAATAAAAAAGCTAGTTTATACTACCTTTCAAAAGCTTAGGGTTGATAAGATTTTTTATGTTTTAGAAAGAAATCTAAGTGAAATGCTTAGCAAGGTTGCATTTATCTGATCACAAAAAAAAAACAGTAATATTGTGAAATATTGCTACCATTTAAAAATAGCTGTTTTTTAAAATGCCAATTAATACCTTTGATGGCAAAGCTTAATTTTCAGCAGCCATTCAGCATCCAGTCTTCAGTGTTACATGATTCTTATTCTTAACTGATTTGGTCCCCAAGAATAATGTATTATTGTTACAGTATCACAGTTGAAAACAAATGTGCTGCTTAATATTTTGTGGAAACCATACTTTTCTTTGATGAATCCTCAGTCCTCAACAACATTTATTTGAAAGGATCATTTTTGACAATGTTAATGTCTTTTGATCAATTTCATGCATCAGAATTAATTTCTTTGAAAATATACCTATATACTATATCTTACTGACCCCAAACTTTTAAACGGTGGTAAATTAACTTTTGACACACCCACCAATATGCTGTAGAAGAGCTCGTTGACGCACAGCCCCAGTGTGCTGGTTACCACATAGGCCAAGTGGTACAGGAATTCTACATCCATTACCATGGCTTTGTAGCCCATGATGAAGGTGCCATTGTTTCCCACAAAGCTCACCACAAACACTATCTTATTGATGAGCTGGTTAAAAAGAGAAAGAGGCACATTTTTTTATATGAAATCAATTCACTTTGATTTAAGCAAACATACAGTATTATGTTTTTCTAAGACTTACATTTAGAGAGCCCAGCAGGATGAGAGTTGGCCCGATGCCAAAGTGATAGATGCAACGCAGGGTGATGGCGACGGTGAGGGACTGGAATCCATATCGCCTGGATAACAGGCCCAAAACAGCCAATCCAGCGAAACCCCAGAACAGCATAATCAGCAACGAAGAGTCTATGCTACCTGGAGCCACAAGAGACTGTTAAAACTACATAGAAAAGCAATTTACAAAAAAGTTGTGTGCTTTGAAACTGATGAAAAAATGAGCATTTATTAATATAAAACAGTCAATATTCTATAGCTACCAACAGGTAATGCACACATAAACATACCAGGCCGATCAGAGTCATGTGGGTAGAACAAAGCGATAATAAGATTGATGAACACAGCCAGATTGAATGATATGGTGCCCCAGACAGACATTCGTCTAGAGAACCAGTACAGCACTGGCATGCCTAAAAAACACACAAACATCTCACTAAACCTGGTGTAAAGCTCCTTGCTCAAGGCATATTTTGGGGTGTCAGAGCTTTAGACACTAAGCCACACCACACCTCAGGCCAAATACTTACTGCGCAGTTTTTTCTGCCATTCCATCTCGTTGTGGAGGAAGGAGGTCTGCTCGAAGAAGTGTGTGACCTTGCTGCCTTGCTCATCCTGCTCTGTGGTGGTAAACACCCGAAACTTTGAATCCTCCGTCAGGAATTCGCAGATAGGGTGAACAGGAAACACTATCTGCTCCATGCTGCGGTCCTCCCGCACAATCTGCAAGTGACATACCAATGAAAATTATTTCACAACTTCTCAAAATTTTGATAACATTAAAGGTTAACCAGTACCAAGGTAATTGGTGACATTAGTAGAACACAAATTACAATAAGAGCAATGATTAACACACACACACAAAGAGAAATGTGTATATATTAGGTAATTAGGTGTAACAGTTCTCTGTAAAATAAATCGAAGCATACTGTTATCCACCCATGGTTCCGAAAACACTCCCACGCACTTGACGACGCATCAATAATATGGTTTGTTGAAAGAAAAAAGCTGCGTAAAACTGACAGAGTTCCGTCACTGTATGTTTATTTTAATAAATACAGTCTGTATGCATTTCACGTGGCAATCAACTGTTAGCATGTAAATCTGTTTTTGTCACCTGCGTCATATACACTTCTGTATGGGAACATTCTGGCTTCCCAATTAGTTACAACAGCGATGGTCAAAAAACAGGGACAACACAGTCGCTCTATGTAAACTTTGTTCGGTGCGAGTGCCATATGCTCCAACATGACCAGTCATTTATGCCGTTGATTGGGCAGGAAATGAGCGAGGGCAGGTGAGACTGAAACAGCACACATTGCCTTCTGCACTCAGTGTTAATTATGACAGACGCTGGGACACTGCTTGGGACACTGGGTTTATCATTTGCATGTCCTTGCCAATTGAAACATTCAAGTGCAAGAAGATGAGAAGTTTTGTGTGCACTTAGGGTTTGGATCCTAAGCGCACACGGAAATCCGCATTTCAAGCCTCGTTTATAATTTCACATGGCTCGAGCAAAGTTCCAAAAAACGTGCATTAAACAGTCAAGAAAGACAATGGATGTGTACGGTGTTGATATTGTACAGTACAGTATTGGTATCAATGTGTTGTCCTGCTGCTGTCTGTTTTTGACTGAATAACTTTTGTAGCTTTAAATTTAATTTATGCAGTGAATATTATATAAAGTGTTATTTTACATTTGATTACTTAATTTGATTTCTGTACCTGAAAACTACTGTTAGACTGCGACCTGAAAAACTATTTATTTGTGATACAAACCGTGTATTTAAAAACACACAACATTGAATTACCTCAATCTGAGCAGTTTGATGGTCATAGTGCTCCAATGGATCATCCTGTTGCTCCTCCTGCTGCTGCTTGTTCAAGTTGAGCTGCAATAAAAACAAGCAAAAACTCAAATAGAAATTTCCAGACAAATGCATTTTCTAGAAAATATATAAAAAATTGCATCTTAAAAGTACAGTCCATAAGTTACCATAGAGGAGATGCTTTCCTCTTCTTCCTCTTTTGTCTTCTTTGGTGGTTTAAGCAGTGTGAGGAGTGATTTGTTGTGTCGTGCAAGCTGCAAAAAAAGCAACATTGAAACTGTATGTTTAAAAAAAAAATCTAAGTAATATTAAATAATTAATAAATTAATCATTATATTTCACGATTTGATTTTAAAGTTTTATATGTTATTTTATGTATATATACACCATTGAATAAATTATATATAATAAAAAAACGGATTGTTATTAAAAACAATGTTAATACATATACAAACATATTTACAAATCAATCACATACACACACACACACACACACACATACATATATATATATATATATATATATATATATATATTATAGAATAAAATATATATAATAAAAAACGCATTGTTATTAAAAATAATGTTAATACATTTACAAAAATATTTACAAATCACACACACACACACATATATATATATATATATATATATATATATATATATATAATAAATTAAAAATTAAAAATCAGCTCTGCACATCAAATAAGACAAAACAAAAATAATCAGTAGCAGTTTTAGTTAAAAAACAATTCTCAAAATAAAACGGTATGGCATCATGATGCAGTGGTCCACCTGTAGTGCCAAGATGTAGATGTTGTGTCCAACTTCCCGTGGGGACACTTCTCCATCCTCACATTCGATCTCTTGCTGGTAAGCCTTTTTTATCACCTCCACCTAAAGACATACAACACAGAACTGTTATATTATTTCCACACTTCATACACTTAATACACATGACATAGCCAGACTGACCAGTTCTCTGGGTCGAAGGTTAAACAGGATCCTCTCTGCATTCTCACTGTCATGACGACTTTCCATCAAAGCGAGCAGCAGCTTAGAGGCATTGTCCTGAAAATAATCGCATATTATGTTATAAAGAGTTATGGAAATTATTTTTATGATTAAAGTAGAGACTGAGTTTGCATCATCTTCACCTTGAGCTGGAGTACCAACTCCATACGGTAACGACAGAGAGGACTGATATCATTCAGAATCAAGGCTGTGATGATGTCAATGCCATTGCACTCGTGAGAGACAATGCATGTCTTTAGAGACACAAAAAGAGGTTTCATCAAACACATTTTTACAGAATTAAAAACGATGTTTTGCTAGATAATTTGTCTAATTCAAAATAATAATTAAATAAAAGCTTTGCTTTCTTAACAAGTATCAGCTTGAGTGTGAATTTAATGGATGGCCAGTAAAGCTCTTTTAGATCTCCGGGTTCGGTTTGTCAAGGATTCATTTTATAATTAAGTACTTAAGGGGATAATATTTATTTTCATGCCATATATCCCTCTTTCTTTTTTGGACCACAAAAGGATTTTTTTGTTTGTTTTGTTTTTTACGTCTCGCTCGCACTCGTCTATATAATGTCAGTGAATAATGACCAGCATCAAGCTTATTAAAAAAAGTCCCAGAAATATCAGAATGATCCCATGTGACACGTGCTGTTTATTCCAAGTGTTCTGGGGGTATACAATATGGTTTGGTAAAAATAAACCGAAATATAATGTATTATTTAATCAAAATCCTGACCGTGGACATTTGTCTTCTTCTCTACTGCGCATTCATGTGACTATATTAGCACCACAGTGCACTTCGACTCGCCCAGAAAAAGCACAGAAGTTGTAACAAATCTAGATTAATAAAACAAGACATGAAATACGATTTGTAGAAATAAAAAAATATTTTTTTGTATTCTCCTTTTGTGGTCCGAAAAAGAAAGAAGGGCATATGGCATTAGAACAACACCAGGATGGATAAATGATGACTTCATTTTCATTTTAGGTTGAACTAAGCAACTTCTCAGCCATGGATTAATAAAAGCATACATTTACATAAAATATATCCAGTATTAGCAATTGACCTGATTCTCTTGGCATGGTCCCTGGCAATACTCTGTGAGGGTCTCCAGGGACTGTATGATCAGCTCCACGTTGTTCTCATTGATGTAAAGGCCCAGCAGACCCAGCCCTCCTGTTGTACTGCCACACATGATGTCCAGGAACTGGAGTGTCTCACACACCAGGTTATAGTTTGTTTTGTTGTTCTGACAGCGAAGAAAATTCTAGGGCAAAAATTAGGCCATTTTTAAATGAACAAACAGTATAATTAAATGACAGGTTAAATCAATGTAAAACAATACTAAATGATTTATTATTTAAATTATTTACTAAGTAATACTAAAAAGACACTCCATAAAATGGGGTTAATCATTAATGTACAATCGGGACCAAAAGCCTGAGACTACACATAACATATTTTTTAATTCATATCTGGGAATATATGTTATAGGACCTTGTAATACACAATTAAGAAATATTAAAAATTAAATCACCATTTCTAGGTAACTACTTTGCTCTAAATGTCTGGGGCAAGTACAAGCTCTTAAAACACTGTCTTAACATAATGGCTATGTTTATGCAACTGGCCCCCGATTTTCAGATTCCACTGAAGCACTGAAGACTCTTTGGATCATTCTCTATTCATCCTAGATGACCTGATCATCGGATCGGATTCTAAATTGATTGTTAATCTGCGGTTGTTCAGACCTGAAGGTCCTGATTATGGTTCTCACAGAGCAGCTGTAGAAAGCGCAGGATGGGTTTCATGATGGTGACAGAGGGGCCCATTTCTGTTTCTACTTCCTGCTGCTCAGGTTGATATGGCGGCTCTGATTGGCCAAAGGAAGGTACTACACCTGAAATAACCCAATGTTAGAGCCAGTAATGTATGTAGACACATTTAGTAGAAATGCATATTGAATAAATCAGATGTAACATTCAAATTCATTTTTTTAAATGACCTGTCTCTTGATCTTTGTCATCTTTGGCTTTATTGGTCATTTCCCCCACATTGACAGAGATGGAGGATTTGACGTCCAGCTGTGCATTCTTCATGCGGTCATTCAGCACTTTAAAAAACTTCTCTGACTTGTTGTCTCCCATCATGAGTTTGTAGAATGAGTTCTGTTATAAATATGCACAGGACACAATTTATATAGAATAATGTGAACAATATGTATGACTATAGCTAAATATTTTTATGACAGCTGCTTCCCTACCTGGATCTCTGTGTTGCCTCCTTCTAGCAGACAGATGGCGAGCTGAATGCTCTCCTGAAAGATCTTTTCATTCTTACTGCTGGTTACGAGGTCTGTGAAAAGTTTGGTGCCACCTTCTTTGTCCAGACGACACTGTAATGCTGCGACTGCCAGCCAGTCTCTCTCTACCTCTCCACCTTCACATACACAGACACCACCATTTTACACAAGACATATAAAAGTCCACCAAGAATGTTGTGTTGATCCAAATTTCACTACCAGTCAAAAGTTTTCATTAATTTAGTTGCTTTAACATTTGAATGTAAATTGAAAGTTTACAATATAAATGTAAATGTAAAAATTACCTCCTCCGTGTTCAACGAGCTCTGCTTTTATGTTCTTTTTGTTGTTGTAGAGGTAATTCTGGAGTAACACCTTTCTTAAGGCAAAGCCCTGCAAAAGACAGCATTTATTTAATAGATGCTCAATGTTCACACACACCCCTACCCATCTAAACAGGGACTTCTAGCCCAAAAATAAACCAGGTTTTGTTTTTGTTTTTTAGGTTTTTTTTGCTAACCTCTGGAGATAGTACAAATGAACAATCTTGGTTAAGAGCGGTCCACAGCATCTGCAGAAAATAATTTCCACCCATTCCTTAATTTGCTAAATCAAAAGACAAACTTCAATTTGTGCAATTCCTGTAGGGGAAGGTTTTAACCATGTAAAATGTTCATGTCTCTTCATGTTACTGATTATTTAAGAATGTACCTTACATTATAAAATACATTATAAGGTTTATTATATTAACTTAATAATATATCAAATGTATCATTAGAATTAGAATTAGAAGCTGCAGTCCGTAGTTTTTCCTCTTTGTCGCCATCTCTGTTCGAAATCTGCAATTGCAGTCATTCGCGGAATTATCAACTTTACGTGAGTTGTACCTCGGCACTGCACAGCGCCGACGAATCCAATGTTTTGAGGAGAATGTGCAGCTGTCAGTCACGTGCCAGTGTGGATAATGTCATTCACAATCACATAACTACTTTTTGGAAGTATGACCAATATTTGAATTTTGACTCTAAAATGTCATCTGAACAAGTAATATCCACTTTTGTTGTTCTGACCAACTAACTGAAAAAAAGAATTGCAGTAAAGCGCGCTGGTTAAATCCAACTAACGATTATCATATCACGTCAAACCATGCACATTATACTTTGTTCTCAAATTGTTAATGTTAACAAAGTCGCCATTGCATGACAACATTTTATGCCCTTCAGATATTTATCCTTGTCTTCGTATGGGCCCGGTTGCAGTCTCTTTTTCCAAACACTCACACACATTTTACAACGGGTGAATCTCCAGTTGTCACTGGTCCTGGTTGCCTTTCTGGATCTGTCAAATTGATAAGTTTAATTATATCAAGTGCTGTGAGAAAAGTATAAATCTCACGCAATATAGCCTACTAGCCGAGACTTCTTCTTTATGTGTACAGATGTGACGTAATGACGCAAAGACATGCTCGAATCTCCCACGGAAATCCACCAGTACCACTGGAATTAAAAACATTATTACAAGCTTACCGTTTTGAATCGAGCTAAGGCAAGCAGATAGTTTTGAACACTGGCTGTTTATGCATTTTCTCAAACTTATTTTGGATATTTTTTGATCCAAAAAAGTTACGGACTGGAGCTTTAAGTAAAATTAAGAAATTTGTTTTGTTGTATTTTTTAAAATTTAAATAGATAAATAAATATTTAGAATTTATAAATTCTTTTTTTTATTCATGAAGTTGATATTAGTTCATTAGATCATTTATCTTAAATGAGAAATTTTGAGATTACATTGTGATACAATTAGTATTATTATCTGTAACATTTTACAATAAGGTCTCATTTCTTAACATTAGTTAATGCAGTAAACAATCTAGCAATAAGCAATATATTCTTACAACATAAGGTAGTTAATAAAAGTTTAGTGTAAAAGTATTGTTCATGTTAACAAATGAAACCTTATTGTTAAGTGCAACCTTATTATCTAGTCTCACCTTCTCGTCAAAGTTCAGATCACGAATGAGCATTTCCTGTAGAGTTCTGAGGACTTTGATACAGAGCTTCTCATCTGAATTCATGAGGGCCTTTGTGTGTTGGATCAATCTGCAAGGAGTACAAGAAGTGAGATGATGAAGGCGCACACACACTCATAAACAGTAATACTGCATGATGCACTGACTGATCCCAAACAGTTTAGACCCACTTAGATATGAAGCCTCCTGATTCACAGCGAGCTCGAGCATCTGTGCCTTCCAGGAACAACAGCTCAGGCTGGTGCAGAACATCCACCAGCACTGACAGCTCTGCATTAACCAGCGGCATCACACGCTCCTCCAGTGTGTTAATGATATCCTGACAGCAGTGTTACAAAAACATTAATACATGTACACTATTATTGATAGAAAGAAGATCCAAACAAACTATGCAAAAGTGTGAATTGTGTTGAATGCTTTACAGTGCAGGGGTGTTAGGCACCTTTTTTAAAGGTGCTCTTGGCAAGTGTAGTGAAAGATGGCCACAGGGTTTTTTTTTTTTTTTTTTTTTAAATAAACACCTACCTAGCAACTTAATTTGTGAAAGATACAAATTATTTATTTTGGAAGTCACATATCTCCAAAATCTGAAGTACTTTGAATGGGCATGATGCTTCTTTTTCAGGCACAACACACCTGTAGTTTCTCAATGATGTTTTTGTAGTCCCAGGGGTTGGTGGGTACAGCAGCCCGTGTGAGGCGTGACAGGTTTTTGCTGTTTTGGCTGGAGCGGGACAGTGTGAGGGCGTTACTGTGACTCAACATTATGTTGACATGAGCATCCAACTCCACTGGCAGAGGGATGGAGCGACTCTTTGCTGTATGGACAGTCAGGTAAACAAATAAATCGTCTCATCATACTTTAAAAACCTTTACAGTAAAACCCTATTTAAAATTATTTTCTTTGTTTTTTTATCCCTTAGACTTGAACTATTGTCTTATAAATCAGGTTGACCTACTCGTCACTGCCAAAGTTCGGATGCATGACTCTACTTGGACTTTTTGTTGTGGCTGCAGCCAGGGACAATCTAACAGACGCATTGCAGACTGAAGCAGCTGTTTTACAGTGGTGTGATGAGCCTGAAAGAGACAAAAGAAAGAGAAAATGAGAAAGAGAAAGAAAGTATGATAATTAAATGTGACCTGATGAAATGCCGGAAAAGTATTTTTGTATGCGACACCATGATATATCAATAGACACAATATATCTCGTCATATTTATCTAATTAGTCCTTCTGCAAAGTTATCTACTAATAATCATGCATTGTATTTAGAGGCAGCTTTCCAAACACTCAAATGACACCTTAATCCAGGAGCTATGGAGAAAATTGCAGATTGGATGTCATATTACTAAATTTATCCAAGACAGTTAGTATGTATTTCTCCATTAGAGGAAGTAATTAGTCTAGATTAGTATTAAAGGACAAAAGCTACAGAATGTTCAGCAGGATAAATATGTGTGTGTGATTATTGATAGGGGTTTCACCTTCAAAAAACATATTACAAAAATTTCAAAAACAGTACAGTATACTATTGCTCATTTCAGATTTACTGTGTAAGAAATCAATTGAGTACAGATGCAGCTAAACTAAACATGGATGCAATGGTATTGTCACATTTTTCATATTGTAGTACAACCTGGTCTCAAACAAGTGGTACAATAATGCAACCACAAAGGGGTGATGAACTGAGAAATCAAATTTTCCATGAGCTTTTGACATCTAAGAGGTCATCATATAATAAGAATATCCTATTTGATGTTTTTGAATGCAAAAACCAAGAGACAACAATATAATAATATAATAATTTAAGAGCGTGTATAAACAAGCATTAAAAGTCATGGATAAAAAAACGAATTCTCATCATTACTGTAATATAGACAAAAAGTGACTTTTGAAAACTTTGTTTATGTCTAATGTTGGGTTAGTATATAAGATCATTCATGGCTTAGCACCACAATCTCTCAAACAGTACTGTATGTAGTAGCAACAAGCAGACCAGGCTCAAGGTTAACAAGAGCTTCCTCTAAAGGGGACTGTTGTGTTAAGTTTCGGTCGACATTTGGACAAAACTGCTTTTCAGTAAAAGACAACAGGCATGTGAAATTATTTACCACTGAGTGTCAGAGAATGCAGTACATTTAAAAGGTAGTGTGAAAATATGTTTGAAGGACAATCAGGTTTGTAGTCTAATTGAGCTAAGAGACAATGAATGTGGTCAGTAATGTATATTTTTTTTACTGTGTATATGGTAAAATTCTTGTAATAACAGTTTGTTTATTTTTGTATTTGGATTATTGATGTTGTGTTTATTATTGACTGGGGGAGGTTTGGTAAATTTGGTTTATTTTTTTAATTTAATTAAATTTAAATCGCTGTTGGCACTTCCCCAGGGACTGCAGATAGCAATTAGCTTTTAGCTAAATCTGGTATAGTACATATATTGTGCATTTTCACTGTTAAATAAATAAATAAATAAATAATGACGTCATAAAATATAAGACAAAAATGACTCTGCTACAGTCAAACTTACACTATTGTTAGAAAGTTTAGGGTTAGTAAGATTTTTTCTTTTTTCAAATTAATACTTTTATTCAGCAAGCATTAAAATGATCAAAAGTGACCGTGAATACATTTATGTGTTTGGGCCCTAATAATCTGTAGTACTCACAATGGATAAAAGCAGACGTGTCAGAGAACAGAAATAAGACTATGAAAGACAGATGGTGCCTCACCTCTGTGCTGGTGCTGTTCTCTGAGAAGGGAGAGCTGAAGAAGGCAGTTACAGTGTCTAAAACCACCTGAATCACGTACTTCTCCAGCACGGGGTCTGACATGCGTTTCTCGCGGTTGGAGCACACCTGGAGTTCAAATTAAACCAAGTTATATGAATGCCACTCAGTAAAGCACATCTTATCCAGCATCAGTGGTACAATAGACTCACCCTGGCCATATCTACAGTGAAACTGTCAAACAGCTTCCAGATGTGGTTGCTAGTGTAGATCTCCTTCATCTCCACTTCTGTGTCTACATAGCAGTGGTTCACAAAGTTTACATAGGCTATTTTTACCTGCACAGCACAAAGGAGATTCACGATTTTTCGTATTCATAACATGCAACAGGCTTTGGCTTTTTTTTTGCAAAAATATTCATGCTATAAATTCTACTGTAATCAATTAATTGACTCAATACAGCAAACAAAAACTGGGAGGTTGAACATAATCCTTCCAGACAAAAAAAAAAAAAAAAGACATTTTTTAAAAAGTTTCATGTGTGCCATTACCTCTGTGATACAGTCGTCATGTGTGATTACTTTCACCATGTCCTCTAGGGGCAGCAGAGATGTGCACTTGATCTCGGTATAGACGTTTTTGCCCTCCGCGCATGCAGCCAGCAGCTCAACCAAAGAAATATGGTACCGCAGAGGGCTGTCATCCTTCACCCCTTCCCGTGACTGTGTCATCAGATCCACCATGGTGTCAAATGATGAGTCATCGTTGTAGAAGACGACCACATCATCGCCAGCACTTGTAAGCTAATGGTGAAAAGAGATGTCATCTGACTGTACTTTCCTTAAAATCATTATATAAATGATAAATCTAACAAAATACACAGCGAATCATAATAAAAAATAAAATAAAACAGTAAGCACCATGATATATAACATACCAACCTATTAAAATCCATTTTAATTCAGCACTGGAGTTTTTTAATTAAAGATTAATTTTTTAAAATGAATACATATGGTTCAATAATTCAAGGTTGCTTTATTTTAGTCACAATCACAAACCTCAGTCATGATCATGTCTTGACATTTCTTCACATATTTTCCCTCGGCCTTAATGATGGTGTGCAGAAAGTTGAGGTACTGAATGTGCCGGCCATGTGTTGCGAGGCAGTGGATAAAATGATGCAGCACAGACTCACTGATCTCAGAACAGAGCTGGAAATTATTACTGAAAATGTGCTGCATTGTTTCTGCCTCTAGGAGCTGATAGAGAAAAAACAAAAACCTGAGATAAGAACGCAATGAATAAACGTGATAAACATCTTTGGCTATTTCACAATGAGTTGTTTTTTTATCCTCCATGCTTTTCACTCACCCCAGGAGTGAGAAAGAGGTTGAGATGTTTATGGAGGAGAGTCTGATTCTCCAGATTCCCTGTGCAGAACTTCTGCAGGAAAAGATGCGTGTACTTGATGATCTCCTGCATTTTGGTGTCATTCTGTTAACAGGAAGAAAATCAGGTGTTTAGGGACAAGATCAGGACCTTGCTTAAGATCTACAACAGCTTTTATATGCTTTAAAAAGAACACAAACCCGATCGTAGGAGATCTGCAACAAGTCCAGCATAACTTTGTGAGCGCCCATGTTCTTCAACAGCCTTTGTTGCTTCTTAAACACTCCTGAACTGCACATTTTATTCAAACGTTCTAGAATCTGGAGATCAGATAGAAGATTTAAATATTGATTTGTTCATTTAACAAGTTTCCATCCATCTATGCCATTATTTTGCATACACATTTGTATACACAGTATATTAAATACAAAATATATATAAAACATTTGTAATTGTGTATACAAAAGTCTTTAATAATATAATGTAATATAATATAATATTATATGATATAATAAAGTTTGGGGTAAGTAAATTATTCCAATGTTTATGAAAGTTTCTTATCCTCACAAAGGCTGAATTTATTTGATCAGTAAAAAATAAAGTTATTGTGCTGCTTAATATTTTTGTGGAAATCATGATTCGTTTTTTAAGATTTCTATTATGAATAGGAAGTTAACAAGAACAAGCATTTATTTGAGATAGAAATCCTTTGTAACATTATAAATGGCTGTACTGTTACTTTTTAAACTGTTACTGTTACTTAATTTCTTTCCAAACTAATTTTTTTTTACTGACCCCACACTTTTGAATGGTGGTATAATATAACGTTTCAGACTGTTGGTTCCCACTGTAATTAATATAATTTATTATTGATCAACAGAGAAATAAACCAAGAACATTACCTCTTTGACATTCTGGTAGCTTTCATTGCTCTTTTCGACCTTCTGTTTCTTAGTATCCGTCTCCTCGTCTGGAGACACCTGCATGAAGAAAAAAAAAGAAAAATGAGCCTCTTTCACCTAATTATTCGATTATACACAATCCCACATACCCCCAGTGCATGACTCACCGGTGCAGCCTCTTTTTTGTCTTTTTTGTCTTTCTTGTCTTTCTTCCCATCTCCCCCAGAACTACTTTTTTTAATGACCCAAAGCTCCGACTTCTCCACCATGGTGCGCAGAAGATCCAGATCTCGTTTTATGTGTTTGTAGTTGTCAACATCCTGAGTTGAAATGAGGAGCTGGACCTGAAGAGAACAAACATAACACAGGATAATCTGACATTATCAATAAATCAATAGACTAACATCAGCAATTTTGATCTTAAAAACAGACTGTGTGTGTTTCAACCACTTTAAAAAGTTGTTTTAACTTTTGTGGCACTGGAATTGCATTTGGCACATAAAATGTTTGACCTGAGGGTGTTCTGGGCACATCTTTTTACCAATAAAAGCAAGTTGTTTGTATATGTTTGAGTGGGCTGTACACTCTACCTGTTTAAAGGTGTGGAGGACTTCTTGTCTTTGACTGAAATGCTTGAAGAGCAACTGCAAGGCCCCAGAAACCAATGGAGGGTAGTCGTGCATAATGAGGTGGATCAGAACACGCAGAAACATTCGCCCCCCTTCATCGTCCACTTCAAGAATGCTGTTTCCTTTACTGTATGGTCAGAGGTCAATGAGAGGTCATAGGTCACAAGCACTGTATTAACTATGATGAACTGTAATATGGAACTCTAATTAATTAATTAATTCATTAACACACCCAATTCCAAACATGGCCTCTGCCTGCTCTCCAATGTGCTGGAGGTTGATGGTAGCTGTTTAAGTATTTAAAAAATAATAATAATAATAATTAGAAAGCACAATAAGAAAGCAAATTTTAGTATGACTACTACTACTACTACTACTACTACTATCTAAATTAATATGATTTAAAATGGTCTTCCATTAAAGGTGAAGTGTGTTATTTCTGCGCCATTAGCACTAACAAATGGAACTTTGGAAATTTTTCCAAAATACAAACTAATAGATGTCTAGCATATTAAGTGACAGGAGAAAGTATTTTAACATCAAAAAAATAATTCCACGCTTCATCTTTAAGGAATTCATTTTAAGAATCAAGAAATTATGAAACATTGCCACTCTCACCAGAACGAAGCTCTGAGACAAACACAACAACGACAAATAGAATAGAGAGATTAGTTCACAGAAGAAATGGAAGAATTGTTGTTATTTGATTATGATGTTATTTCATAGATTGTTAATTGATTATATTTATATGTTATCAGCAGGTAGGTAGCAGGTAGGTTCTGACATTCATCCAACAGTTTCATTTGGTATATTTTGTCTAAACATCAGTTACCCTCATGCTCAGTATGATGTGTTGCATCCGCATCACCCATTGGATAGACATCCACAAACTCCTTCTTGAAGACGGAGAGTAGAAAGGAAAGCCGATAGTCCAGGCGCACGCTAAGGATGAACTGCACAAAACCAGACGTTTTTAGATCTTGCCAGCACTGACAGCACAAAGCTGTTCGACAACATCTACCTGTAATATCTCCAAGATCTTCAGTTTGGTGTCCATGACAGTTATGTCCTGTGTGTCAATGCTATCTTTACTGCCAGCCTGGCTGTCTAGAGCACCAGGGCGACCAGGGGCGGAGAAAAGGGACGGCTTCCTGTTTAGCACCATGGTGGACATCATCTGACCCATGCCATGAATAGAGCGCCTGACGTTCTTACCTAGAAAGAATGATTCAAGAGTTGACACAAGAATTCTAGTTTCATTCATTCATTCATTGTGAGTACAACACAAATGATCACTTTTCACTCGAAAAAGAAAAAAAAAAGAATATGGAGCTTAAAATTAAACTTAAAGAGACTAATTATATAAAACTTCAATAACAATGCACTTTAGCTAATAATCATTATTTTAGTATTTTTTGTGTAAAATAACTAAACATATTCTTTTATTTTACACATTTAAAAAAGTGACCATTTTAGTCATCATCTGGAGTCCACACAAGATATTGAATTGTTTTCTTGTTCTTGAATACTAACCACTGGCATCATCACTAAACAGTGGGTTGATCGTAGCATTACTTGGAGTGCAGTCTATGATTCCCAGAAGAGTACGCGTTAACCTCAGGAGCTCAAAAAAACTGTAGAACCCAAAGTAGATGAGATGCCTTGCCAAGCTCACCACCTACAAACAATGTAAATAAAGCAAATATGTGAATGTGATTTGGAAATATTAGTGTCAAATATGTAACATATACATGTTTCACAGACAGTTTATCATCGCTTGATATCCAGCTTCCCCTCTATGGACGTAATGGGTGAAGCTTGAAGGTCCAGCCACACCATAGCCCTACCCATAATCCAATCCCTAAACATTGTCTTAGGTCCAGCTCCACCCATTACATCCAGAGAGGTGGAGCTGGATGTCATTTTGCTGTGCAGTGAGGTGAGCACCACATGAGTAATCCTGACAATTCATTTTAATAACAATATGCAACTGTACCTCATATGTTAGCTTGTTTTTCTCCTCATTGGCAAAAGGCAGGTCATCAATGAGAACGTTGTTGAGGTACTCTTCCATAAAAGCCATTGTATTGGCAAACTTGTTCTTTTTATTGTCTCGTGAGTAGTCCAGGTGAGAGTCATAACTAAAACAGCAAACACCATGATTACACCTTTCATTGTTTAAATAATGAATAATGCAATACAAAAAATGTCTTTGCATACCCTACCGTTCAACAGTTTAAAAGAAAAGTGATACTTTTATTCCGCAAGGATGCATTAAATTGATCAAAAGTGACAAAGACTAACATTTTTACATAAGATTTCCATTTCAAATCAATGCTGTTCTTTTGAACTTCCAATTCAATCCTGAAAAAATGTATCACAGTTTCCACTCAGATATTAAGCAGGACAACTGTTTTTAGTAGTAATAAGAATAATAAGAAAATAATGAGAAATGTTTTTTGAGCACTAAATCAGCCTTCTAGAATGATTTCTGAAGGATCATGTGACACTTAAGATTGGAGTAAATATGCTGAAAAATCACCATCACAGGAATAAATTACATTTTAAAACATTAAAATACAAAACAGTTATTTTAAAATGTAATAATATTTCACAATATTACTATTTTTACTGTCATTTTGATCAAATAAATGCAATATCGGTAAGCATTAAAGACTAAAAGTATGCTTTAAAATAACAAGTCATATATAATGTGATAGTGTGGGTATGTGAACACACTCTTTGATGCTGATAGAGGTGGGGATCTCGGCCCACAAGCGAGCAAACTTGATGGGTGTCACAAGCTCCTGAGGGTCACGGTCGACGTGTGCATGTAGCATGAGTCTACAGAAAGACGCCCGTAGGTCAAAGGGAAGAGCCTCATCCATCATACAGAGGGAAATCAGCTCCACATCCAGCTGTTTTGAGATCTCATCTATGGCCAAATACTGACGATCGAAACACATTCGTGCAAATAGTTTGAGCTGATACCTGGGAAAAACAAACATTAAAACAATTTGTACGGATGTAAGTAGAAAATATTTTTTTTTTTACAATAATTGTCCAGCAATGCTGTTATAATTAAAAATATATATTTTTTTATATTTTATTTCCACGGCTGTCAATTTTAATATAGTACAACCAGTTAAAAAAGTTTTTATATGTTTATTGTGACAGAACAATAAACAGAAGTAAATATTATGACAGAAGTAGTTATTTCCCTTCTCAAGTACCTGTAATATGTCAGCACATTTTCGTCATGCACATTCCCTTGGCGGGCCTCTTGGGCAAGCTGTCGTATGCTCTTCTCATGGGTCTCACTTTCCTTCTCAGACCAGATCAGCCAAACTTCATCCTCCTCTCCAAATTCTTCCATGTACTCAGAGGTATGCTGAGTGTCCTTAGCGGCTCGACGCCTTCACAAACACATACAAAAAGTACTCACACAAGCACATAACCCAAGACAGACACACGTCGTGGTTTTTTGTAGACTTACTCGGTTTTCATGAGAATATCCTGGTTCTTGGCATCCAGCACGCATTTACAGATCAGCTCTTGAGTAACTGGGATCGCTACATTATTGGATACACACAAGTCTGACAGATAGTCCAGAAACCTGGAAACCAAAACAAACAACATGTAACAGGCATTTACAGGCAATCAGATATTGTCATCCATGTGCCCACAATTATGCCATTTTAACCCCTTAAACCCAAAGTGATTACTAAGGATGCATCTAGCATTTTGATCAACTCTTTAACGAGTGTTCAGTAGTCCCTCTAAAATGGCATCTAGCTACAAAAAAAAAAAAAAACAGTTGCAGCCAATTTGATGAACTCCTAAATAGTGTTATTTGCTGATAAAAAGTAAAAAAAGATAGTCATGTGTCATATGAAAGGTCTCACGGAGTAGAATAAAACAAGCATAATTGCATAACTAAACTTGAGCGAGTTTTTATATAAAATTGGTACTTGTAACATATCTAAATAACATCCAGATGCAGTTTTTATGTCACATTTTTGCTCGTAACTTTATGAAACATGCTCCTATCTTAAAATCAACACAATTCATTTTGATTACATTCATGCGATCACCACAAAATTGAATCCAGATGCAGTTCACATGTAGGGGAACTATACCAAAAAAAGAATTGTCCTCCTACCTTATTTCATTCCTGAGTTATTGCATGTCAAATAAGAAAGATATGTAAAATTATAATAAATAATTTTGTTTTGTCCTTTCAGCAGTTTCTCATCATGAGAATGTCCAAATGTAATGAATTATTTCCCCCCTCCAAATTTCCTAAAATGTTTTCTATCAAACCATACCTACCTTTTCACTCTCCTTGCAAAAGATTTGGAGTTATGAGTCTTTGTGTATGTCACTCAAAATGCCTTAGCATAAAGGGTTAAAGGTTCCTATTTTTGTTTTGGAGGTCTCCGACAATAGAAGCATTAAAAGCATTAACGGTTTCCGCCAGTCTACTCTGCTTTGATTGGTCAGACAGCCCAGTCTGTGATTGGTCTACTGCTTACAGTGCATGTTGGGAAAAAACCCGCCTATTACCAAATCTGAATTTTAGCTCCAGAGGCTTCCTCAGCGCTTATGTACAAAGTACAAACAGTAATGATACCGTCGTTTTTTTCTGTAAGTGGATTCGCGGCACAGTGTCTTCTCGATATGTCGACGACAACACAAACCAAACTCGTCTAGGCCTCAGCTACAACTAAAGTGTTTGAGGGTGGGTCAAACTAGACATTGTTCGCAGGCAGTCAATGAAGGCCATAGCCTGGGCAATCTGTTACATTGGTACGTAGGCATGTAACACAAAGTAAAACTGGTATTACTGATGACTCATGGCAGTTCAGAATAGATTTTTCTTTTAGGAGACAATTACATTATTTAACTTTGATCTTTTACATTCAAAAACAGCTATATAACACACTGCACGCAAGGTAATATTTCGAAAAAGCATAATAGGGGCACTTTTAAAGTGAAATATCATTCATTGTTCATTTAAAAACAAAAAATGACCTAATGGGAAGAGGAAAGACACATATTTGGGGAGGCGGATTGTATGTGTTTATTTGTTTGTTTTGTAGGGTATCTGGACTGTGTCAGTTGGGAGTGGGACTCAATCAAATCTCCATGTAGAAAAGCTTAAACATTTGTCTCACGTCTAGTAATTCACCAGCGACCGCCAGAACGTATATATCGCGTATAATAGCGTTCATCGACACCTTCAAGCAAATGTTTACACCCATCCACACACACATATACACACACTTTCTATGAAACTTCCCCCCACAAATGAAGCCTACCCACTGGCCGAACCAGCTTCTTTCAGTGTCTTTTTGCTGTTTTATTGTTTGTATATACATTTATTCCATGTCTAAATACATTATAGAAAGAATCATAATTTCATTTCTCATAGACATTTAATGCTCTCTCTTCAATCCTTGCCCTAATACCTCATTGTGCCTGAATGGGGGTTTCAAAGAAGGAGAATTTTTGTGACAACCTGTGTTTAATCAGTGTCATCAATCAATTGCTTACAAAGTAGGTTCATCTGATGGAAACACTAACCTGGGCTCCCTGTTTTTACGGACCAGACTGACAAAGGTCTCCACCTCAGTTTTAGTGATGTGTTTTTCCAGAAGTTTGCGGTTGTTGTGTAGCAGGGCTGTGATGGTGTCCTCAGCCAAAATATCATAGCCAATCTGTGACTGCATCATTCCAAACTGCTTGGCTATGTGCTCCTATAATTCAATAGAGAAAAATGGCTCATAAAATGAGAAAAAGACATTGGCAGATCAAATCCCCATCTTTAAATGCTGTCTAGTGGCTTACTCTAGTGTGACAGACAGTCTGAATGGCGTTTAACCATATAAACATACAACATCACTGCTTTATATAATATATAATATATAAAATGGAGTACCTGATTCTTACGATAGTCTTCCTGTGAGTGACGCAGCACCCTGTAGCAAAGTCTGAGCATGTACTGATAGGGGGCGTATTTCTGGTCAGACAACTCCTCTAATGTCAGCAGAGGAGGCTCGGTGCCCCTCGGTTTGAATGGTGCTTTAATGATCCCAAATATCTAAGCAGAAAATTAGACCACAAAATTGGTTTGATGGGTATGAACATTAGATCAATTACTAAACAAGACGTTTCAACTGTTGACACGGCATATATGTCAAATTGTTGAAATGCAGACCTGTTTAAGAATGTTCTGCTCTCTCATAAGTTTCTGTCTCTCTCGGTTGGCCTTGTTCATCGTCACTTCCAGGGCAGGCTGGCCATTATTAGACTGATCGACGACAAAGAAGACCACATCCTCTAGCAGTTTAATGGCATACCTGTGCACAGATGAGGACACACACATCTCTGACAACAGGTTTGCTTTCCAAGCGTTTAAAAAAAGTAAATCCACAGGCATTAAGGATCGAGAATAAAGTATAAAATCTCAGGCTGAGACTGAACAGTATGTGTCATGTCAACTCTACCTTCTGTCATTAGGACTGGGAAAACCAGAGTTGAACTTGTCAACTACGGTGCTCAACATGAGGCTGGCATCATTCGCAAAGTCTAGATCTCTAATCTCCATGACTGGCACAGAGACGATGGCAAAGGCTTCTTTGTCCTCTTTAGTGGGGCAGGTGCCCAGCTAGTAGGAGGAGAGGACATACAGTATATATATATTATGCATCCTTGCATTCAGACAGTCACGAAATGTATAATGCTACAAGTGTTCTCTTGCAAATAAGTGCTGTTCTTTTGAAATTTTTATTCATTTAAGAATCCTGTGAAAAATATAACACTGTTTTCAAAACAATATTAAGCAGCACAGATGTTTTCAACAATAAAAATAATTTTTAAAAAATTACTTGAGCACCAAATCAGCATTTTAGAATGATTTCTGAAGGATTGTGTGACACTGAAGACTGGAGTAATGACACAAAAAGTCACAAATGTATAAATTACATTTTAAAAATATATTAATAAAAAAAATGTAGTGTCATAAAATTAATAAAATAATAAAAACGAAAGCTGTAGTAAAACATATGATTTATGTTTTAATTCTACGCTTTTTTAAAATTGAGTTAATTAAGTAGTTATGGTCGAACAGATTGTACTGTAGGTACTGAGATAGTTTTTCACCATTAATCGAATGGGCCTCTCCTCATCGATATCAATGGGAATGTTGGTGCTTTGGATCCAAGTGTTTGTGCACAGATGACGGAATCGAACATAAGAATTTCTGTTGGCAGTCGAGAAGATGAATATTTAGCAGGTAAATCAAGAGATGTGATTCTACCCACAGAAAGCAACAGGAAAAATAGAGAGAGAAAGTAAAGCATATAATTAAATACCTTGGCACAAATGAATCAGTCTTCTGCAGTGTGGTGGGGTCCAGCTCAAACAGTGAGGCAATGTCATTCCCATGAGGCACTGCAACGAGCTTGTATTTTATCCTTTCTCCAAGGCTTCTCTTGATACGGCTACTGTCCACCTATGGACAAAGTACCAGTGACACATATATTTTGTGCTGAACTCCTGATTAAAGTTTTACCAGAAAGCCTTTTCCTATCAGTGTTATCATGCCATAAACCAACCTCTATATCATTGATGTTTTCTTTGTAGCCTGGGTTCTCCTGCAACACAAATAAATAAAATACATAAATCATTTTAATATTTTTAAACCATATATAAGATTTCTATAAATGTGAAGTGTTTAACCTCAGCGGCAAGATAATTTCCTGTGGCCAAGTGTTTAAATCGGTAGAGGCTGTTCCAGTGTCCTGCTCCTCCACGACATGGATCATGATGAACCACCTACAACAAACAAGCAAACAACCATCAACATGTCATTATGAAAGCACCTTCATAATGAAAAAAGAAGAAAAATTATCTTTTTAAAAATAATTAATCCTTTATTTTATATAAAAGATTGAAACAACAGACTTCTAAACGTAACATATTGCAACGTAATACATGTAGCAACGTCTACACGTAACACAAAAGTGTATGAAAATAATAAACTGTTATTGTATTAACCCTAAAACCGTATTCTGGACAAATGTGGGCAAAATAGCTTTGATTTATTTTTTAAAAATACTTCCCTTGATCTGAGCTTTTTTTTGACTCAATTCTACAATGTTAAGTGGGTGGAAAAAAACTCCTTAATCTTGTATTTGGGTCAAAAATGGACACCCATAGAAATGAATGGAAAAAACTATAATTTAGACTAGAGCATTCTAAAATAAGCCAAAATAAGACACCAGGTGACAGCAAATTCACTTCATCTTTAGGTTTTAGCTCTAAGAACTTATTGGAATGATATTTTAATGTAGTTTAAAAAATAAAACTACATAATAATTAATTTACATAGAAGTTATAGTACTTTTTGGAGAAAATAAATTCAAAAATACCCGCAAAATTTAAAAAAAACACCATAAATGGGTAGACAAAACTTTATCGAAGACAGTGATATAACATTTATAATAAATAAAAATTAGGATCACACCCGAGTCCTCTGTGCCCACATTTGTCCACAATTACAGGATTAAGGGCTATAAAGTGAATACGGTTTGAGGTTTAACTGGAATCTGTTTTTAATGAATAATTAAATATAACACAAATACATTTGTATGTATATGTATAGGCTCTTTTGAGTAATCCACCCCTACACACTTCCAAATCCAAATCCCACCAATAAATGCAGAAAATCTACTAAATTAATGAATGAGGTTACTCCTACCTCCACCTCCCATAATGCATTGGAGCTGGTGGCTGAAGTAGCAGACTGACGCAGAGTTGTGCGCAAGAACACATGGAGCTTTGCCTTGTACTCATCACAGGTCAGAAACTTCTCCTGTTCTGCATGGAAGAGTCTCACCACATCTCCCTTTGCATGAACAGAACAGTCATCCGTGACTTTTATGATGAAATGTCAACATAACTGGCTTGGCTTTGGATATATAGCATAAAACTTGATAAAGATGTGGAAACATAAGGTCCCACATCTGTGAACATGCAATAGCATTTATTTCAAAAGCAGCAAAATAACAGCATGGATTTGTTAGTATTAAACACAGCACAGGTTTGTACGTGTCCGTTGCACTTACTCCCTTAAGGACTTCATCTTTGTGGTCACTGAACATCATAAACAGATTGATCTTCCAGCTGGTGTTGCTGTTCACAGAGTTGATCTGCAGGTGGCAGTCTTACATTAGAAAAAGACAATGGCACACAGCACTCATTTCGGCTTATCAATTTTCTTTACAGAGCCATTACTAATCTCAGACAACATGTATTGATGTTGGAGATGGCTGCAACAGCATATCTCAAGTTAAACCGTAAGTAAATGTTTCTAATAATCATCTGGACTGCTTACAATCACCCACAATCCCATGACAAAGAAAAGCAAACTGATCACGTTTTCTTGAACAAGCCCACCTCTTTGCACCCTGGGTGATCAGGAAGCTCATAACTACTGGCATGGAGAGGCTGTCCAGCGTTTACAGGATTCATGATCACCTTATCTCCAACTACCACCTGAAATGGAGTACAAACGATTCAGTGAGGGGGTTAATATGACTGTCATGGCCACAGATATCTGAAAAGCAAATATGTACATCTCTATCAGATTACACAAGGGAGAAGCAATCTACAAACATTTAAACACGGATTAGCCCAGTAAACCTGCGAGAGGATCATTTGCATGCATTTACCTAACTTTGTGCGTTTGTATGTGGGCTATGTGCATGGAGTATGTGTGTCAATATTTGTATAGACTATGAAATGTAATTGGGTGTGGAGGTAAATGCCTTTAAAGAACATAGGTGTTTTGGGTATAAAGGTGAATCTTATAAAAGCTTGTCATTGTTATATTGCACCCAAACAGCAAAATATATATATATTGCATAAAGAAAGTGGA
The DNA here is from genome assembly GCF_988280905.1 of Pimephales promelas. Classification (NCBI taxonomy): domain Eukaryota; kingdom Metazoa; phylum Chordata; class Actinopteri; order Cypriniformes; family Leuciscidae; genus Pimephales; species Pimephales promelas. Next base: position 24,626,253 of record NC_142782.1, read on the forward strand.
GCTTGTTTGAAAAGATCATGGAGTTTTTTTTTTTGGATTGAATTTGTGATATTTTCATGACAATTGGGTAAATATTCCCTTCAAATTCGGATTAAAAGGAATCCAGCTTATTTATTTTGAGTCTCATTATTCTCTAAGACTTTCATTTGATAGTCAGTATTAGTATGGTGTACTGTAGCTCCTTTTGCTGCCAATACAGCTTAAATTGGTCTTGGGAATGACAGATACAAGTCCATCATTGTGGCCAGAAGGATTTTGAGCCATTCCTTTTCCGAGTGGCCGGGTATCTATGTGATGCTGATGGAAGACAACGTTTTCTGACGCTAGACGGGCACCAACTATTTGTCTTTTTTTGAACTCTGATTTGTCTCTCATTATGTTGAGTGGATTGCAATATTGTATGTACAGCTGTGCTATTGTTCTGCTAATTCAACCTTCACACTCCACTCTTAATGATGGAAGGTAAAATCAGTGAAGATTTCTCACCAGGCCAATATATAGGCGTGAAACCACCAACACTATATTGGCCAGTGTTTCAGTTTTATTATCTAACCACTGTAAATGCTTAATTAAATAATTTATATATTTTTATAGTGGTATATAATTGAATGTGTATCATTTTTTGCATTACAGTCAAGAATAGTGGTGGTGGGTAGGGCTTAAAAGTAATGGGGATAATGTCATAATGTAAAAATCTTAATGGATCTAAAAAGTCTTAAACTTTATGCAAATGTCTTGGTTTTTTAATGAGATTTTGGGGTAAAATAGGACCCAGACATGTTCTTGACAAGTTTCATGAGATTCACCCGTATAGCTTGTTAATATTGTGTGACTGTTGAGTAGATTATATATTTGTGTGTGTTAATTACATTGTCTCCATTAGCTCGGAGTTTCCAGAAAGGCTGAATAAAAAGCCAGGAGCCCTCATTCCCAGTCCCATCAAGAGTGACGCGCATAGCGTTCTTCTCCAGCAACGCTGGGAGACGCTTATTCACTGTCAAATACTTGTTACTCTTCATGTGTAGGAGCTGAAACCACAAAGACATTTATTAGAATAAACATTTCTATTGTGTATACTCTTTTTATTAAATACAAAATGGACAGTTCAGGATTTTCGAGAGCCACACAAGTTGTCACTAATACAATATATTACTTGGAAAAAATGTTATTATAATTAATAAACTGAATAATGAACAGAACATTTGTATCTTAAATCATATTGTTGCCAACATTTTATAAACGCATGTCACTCAAGACCATTGTGCCAACAACAAGCCTCTTATGGCTATAAGTATATTTATACCGGTAAGAAAGTTTATTAATAAGAAAGTATTTCCTTTTTGTTAAAATAGATCTTTGCAAATATCTTGAATGTGTACGCTGAGGCTGCAGTATGGTACCACCTCTTCTACTACTGTGGGCCTGCTGGATGGCAGTAAAAAAAAAAAGCTTTTCAACAATTTCTGATGACTACAGAGGTATTTCATTCTTAAAAGAGTAATTCACCACTGGCTAAATGAGTTTTGAATAAAACTTGGCTGCCTATGTGGTAAAAACCAGAAAAAAAAATTAAATTTGTGCTACCTAAATATATAAAACCGAGAAAAGGGGCTGATGTCTTCTCTTTTGCCAAATAAGTAGTAAAATGGGTAGTAAACTTCAATACCCATAATACACTGGCTATGTTCCCATTCAAGGCCACTCCCAGTCAGCTAAGGGTACTCTTGACCGCCTTGTTGCTTAAAAGTAGGAAATCCTTCTTAGCAAACTTTTAATCGACAAAAGTCAACAATGTATAGTTGTACAATGTCGACATGTATAGTTCCCAGGTGCAAGAATTCAAAATGGCTGGATTTCTGAGCAGAAGCTGTAAGCCACAGGAATCACAGGCCATGGGAAGCTCTTTTTTATTTTAGGATACCCTATAGTATCAGGAAAAGGGCCTGTTTCCTATAGTGTGGCATAACTGTAGGCACATTATCTGTAACTGACGTCACTAACAAGGAGGAAACACATTTCTTTTTGCCTTTTCTGACTCAGATAAAGATGTGCGGGTATAGTTGTGACTCCATTAACAAACTCGCCATGTTAGTTCTACTTTTGCCTTTAAAAGTCAACATAGAATCGAAAGTGACCTTTAATACACATACTGTGCAAAATTCATTGATGCATGTTATTCCGAAGAAACAAATTCTTTATCAAAACGACTTTCCTTTTCGGCTGACGTTACCAACCCAGCTCCTCTTGTATACATACAGTACTATGTCCAGAAAAATACACCGACACATTATTTTCCAGACCACCACTTTTCAAGATCCAGTCAATTCCCAATACATTCATTTAAATCCAGCTGTTCTTGTTATTTCCACTGTAAAATGCATCATATCACAAAAGCATGTGGACTTGAACCTTTGGGGGGTTTTAAGTTACAAAGTTGCATAACTCTTTTTAGAGTCCATAGTTGGTGAGGCGCTTTGAATCTTGAATGAAATGCATGATTACTTTGGGTAACTAGGATAACTTGTAATCTTTTGTTTCTAGAAACAAGGTTTATGGCACATAATTGCACAATTCTGACATTCTACTCCTCTATAAAAGGGATTAAATGCTTTTAAGCTTAGGTCGGACAATCTGGACCAGACTGCTGTTTGATAGAGCTTAACTCCTGGTTTTGAAAGTTTTGCCATAATAATTAAATGGGGTAATGATGTCCTGAAGAAATGTATCCATGTATGGAGAAAAACATACTTTCACACTTTTACAATTTTTACAAACATACTGACTGATAATTAACAGGTATAATTTTTTTATCAAATGTGAGTTCCTACCTGAATGACGCTGCCATATTTTACCACGTCCCCGTGAACCTTCTTGTTCTCAGCCTCATTCTGTTTTTGTTCCAAATTAGCTGCATGCTATGATACAAGCATAACCAATAAAAAAATGAATAACAAGGAACTGCAAAAAGTCAAAATATGTAATGCGTCCAAGGCAGTAAACCTACTGAATACACAAGAGTCTTTGCTTACAGCTGTAATTAAAAACCAAAGGCAGGATCTGCTCCATGATCTACATACATTAGAGTTGTTTGTCACTTACTTGCAATTTCTGAAGAAGCACCATATCTCCAATCTTATCCTTCTCATGCTTTGCCTGTTTAGCCTTCCAGAACTGTTTCTGGGCAGAATATCGGTTCATGGGATAAACCTTAAAGAGGCAATCTAGATAAAAAAAAGAACAATTAAATAATATTTGTATTAGCCAATTAATTTCTTATGTGTGGCTGTTTTGGAAGAATGTGATTTAATCTGCAAAAATACTTTGTAGACACTGTTTTTGTGGGAAGAATTTGAGGAAAATAAGAAGAGGAATATAGAAATTTCACTTGAAACAGAAAATTATTTTGTATTCATTCATTTTTGATCAAGTTAACTTCTGAATCACCTGTAGATCAGATCAACAATGGTTAGAGGTTATGGTTAGAGATTATCTATCTGCCTCACTGACCCAGATAGTACAACATACAGTATAAATAGCAGCTTGCTAAACAACTTGTATCACACCAAAGAGGTTCACAAAATGACTGACTGCAATGTTCATAAACTACAATGACTAAAATGTTTCTTTAGCAGCTAACTGAAATTAATATAAATTGAAGTACAAGAAGTATTCAAGCTAAAATACAAATAAATTACAAATAGAACAATAAAATTATACAATAAATAAATAATAAAATTATATTATATGTTCTATAGAAATAGAACATAAAATTACAAAAAAAATTAACTTAACTTCAAATATAAAAAGCTAATTCAAAATTGTAATAAACTATATAATAATATAAGTACATTATAAATTGTATCAAAATAAAACATGAAATATTGATTCGAGTTGAAAAATAGTCAACTCATTACACGCACAACACAAATGGCCTAGCAACGAGATAAACACTGCAATAATATTAAAATATTCCTAACATTGTTATTATTAATCTGCAATCTAAGTTTTTATAGATACAAGTTAACTAGCATATTTAATGTACTATGTCTTACTCTTTTTTCCCCTCAAACTTCTAGCTATCAATCAAAGGCTGTGCGTGCAACTGACCAATCAGAATCAAGACTTACAAAGAGCTATTCAATCATTATTCTAGAGGTACATTAAGCTGTGTGAAAGATTATTTTAAAAAAATGATAAAATACCTCTGAATTTTTTGGGAGGGTTGTCTAGATCTCCAGTAGCTGGCTCCACAACACAACGGTCATCCACCAGTCTGGGAAGGTAAACACACACACAGAGTCATCTCAATAAAAAAATTCTTCTAAAGCCTTTATGAGGCACGGCAATATCAGTCGCCATAAATAATTATGGGTCACAAATTCTAAAAGAGCTTCATTCCTGGCCTGGAGTGTGAATGCCCTTGTTTCTAGACACTTGTGGAAGATATCCTGCTAAATATTTTACATTATAAAGTCCTAACACTCTGCCAAGTTGCTTTAAAGGTCTAATAATATTATTTCCATTATATTTGGCAATATCCCACGGGTAACCTGCATCTAATTATTGCAGCCTTTGAGGGTTTCTGAGAAACAGGCTAAAACATGTTTAGGCTGCCAGGCCAGTTCAATAAGACACTCAGTGAGCCCATCAAACAGAATGGTTGAAATAGCCCATGGGAAAACCCTGGACGCCTCTGAATGCGGTTTCAGAGAGCCATTCCTGCATGCTCCATCTATTTTATCTGCTCCATTCTATCTCCATCTATTTGTTCTTGCATCTGGCTTGTATCCAAAACAGGGGTGGTATTTCCTCCTGACATTAAAACAACAGTAATGGTTTGGGCTGAATAGTTCATACAATGAGAATAATTTTTTTCCCCTCTCCATGACTAACAAGCTTCATTGTATATTTCCATTTATATTATATTATGATTCACAATCTAGGTTGTTAACTTACTCTGTAACTTAACTGCACACCTGTGTGCTCTTTCTCTTTCCAAACCATAAACTTAAACACATCAAAGAGAAGTGTAAAAGTAAGCCACAGTACAGTCAGAGAAAAAGAACAAAGATTGCAATCTCAAGACTAAAAATACAATTTTATTTAACAAACATGAAAATTGATTGATTCAAATGGCAGGCTATGGTTTACTGCATGTCAGCTGAACATAAAAACTGTTTGGTGCAGGGTCTTGGGCTGAGGTAAAGGCAGGCAGGAAGACAGAGAAGTCAATGAAAGAAAAGACACTTACCCCAGTGTGCTTATAAAACCATTGACAGTTCCTTCTGCATACAGCGAGACAATGTCCCCTATATGCAGAAAACTGGACGCTGAATCAGACATCTTTGCTAATAAAGCACGCTGCAGTGTGGATGCTTCAGTTTGGTCTGAAGAAGCCGGACTCTTTTCTTACAGACTCTTCCTGATACAGCGGGTGTAGGCACGAGCTTCACCCACAGTTGAAGTATAAATGCATCTCGGTAGAGTTGTGAAACACGCAAAGGAAAAAAAACACCGCAAAAGTTTAATCCCTGGTTGGATGTGCCACTGGGAATGTAGAGCACAGAGGTCCGACAAGTTGAAATGTGTTGTTGTTGGAACTTTGCAGCGTACCTGAGGACGAGGTCATAGTGATTCAAACCAGGAAGCACGCGCAACTTTGTCAAGTCAAAACACGCCTGTAGGGGAGGGCACCGCGTGGAAGAATACAGAACACTAGACTACTAGAGCGATACAACTACTAACACCCTCTCGACACTTCAAGCGAGGGACTTGACAGAAAGAAAAACAAGTAAAATAATGAATGGGACTGCTGTACATGAATTATATTATCGTTCGTGTAACCCTCTAGTGCTGCCCGCGTGGCTGTCAAAAAATAAAAAAATATATGTTTTTTTTTGTTTGTTTTTGTATTCACATTGAATGTGCCAAAACCTTTAAATTTACTAAAATAGTAAAAATACATAAATAATTGTGTACATGTAGCATTTTTATTTTATTTCTCAGCACAATAGAACAATAAATAGAAAAAAAATAGTTTTATTAGATTTTCATGTAACATAAATTATTTCTGTAGATAGATCTCTTGATACAAAGTGATATTTATGTTTTAGCATCTATAGATAGATAGATGTTAGTGTTATGCTAGTGCTCTAGTGTTATGTTATGACAAAGATAACAAATGAGAACTCTACATGCACAGGCCTCTATAAAAACAGACCCACCCAACCTCTCATTTTGAAAACTAAAACTATATTTCCTGTTTCAGTTCATAAGACAAAACATGGTATTTAGCAACACAATACAAGGGCCACCTGGTTTATACATGGATGCACAACCTAAATTTGTTATCGTTTTGATAGGTCAGTTCAGCTTCTGCTGTAATTATTTAGTCATATCATTTGATTTCTTTATCCATAACAACAATAAAAGCTTCATGAATATAATAGTATCAATATTTTCTTGGACTTGGTACTGGCAGTTACTCTATAAACAGGCATCAAGCGAGTTTATACTGAGAGGTTTTAGATTTACAACTGAGAAAGGTGCAATCAATCTTTCCATTCAATTATGCTTGAAAACAAGGTTGTATATAAAATCATTATTCACAAAACGGAGCAATGGAAACGCCGGCATCAGTAAGAAAAGGTACACACAAATCTGTGACATGCAAAACCACATCTGTGCAGTGCACGTGTGCTTGCTCTAAATGTTGAGCTTAGTTTCTACGTATTCAAAATGGATGTCCAGGCAAATTTGCATTCAAATCAAGCTTCAGGAAACATGGGATGCAATTGTGGCTGGATTTGCATTGCGGTGGCTGGCACTGAAAGTCAATTAGAAGTTTATAATGACTTCCCCACACTCTCTCTCCTCATATACTGTAACCTATATTTTGATTAAAATGTGAAAACTCTACTCGAGTAACTACCGGTATATTTTGGGAATGTAGGCACACAATGGTTTTTATACAAATGAAAAATGTTTCTGGAGCCAAAGAATCCGAGCAGCACCTTCTCAACTCATGATTCATAGGCTATTTGCAAAGCTTTAAACAGTACAGTTATTTAAATGCAATAAGAGTAAACAAACATGAGACTGACTCTTCTAATTAGCACTTCAGTCAGTGAACACATCATGTGCAACCGCAACAAAGTCTCTGACACCGGAGATTTTATTTTCCTTAGTTATGACCTAATTTGGAAATATATTCACCGTTATCTTCAAGGCCAGTATTTTTCAGGCTCCATTGGCTTGTTAAATCTTGCTTTTAGGTCAAATCTTCCTATATGGGCAAGGTCATAGACAGATTTTGGTTGACAGCATATTAATGACTATCAACAGACAGTCAGGTGAGTCTGAGGAAACTTGCACAAGCTGAACTTCATAATTCAAATAATAACCAATAAAAAAATAACAACTGAGAGTAGCAAAGACAAAAAGGTGTGATCACTTGATCATTATATGCTCACTTTAGACACATGATCTAAGGATCCTCAAGCTCTAGCTTGTTCCTCGTATCCTTATTGACATAGGGAGATGTCTACAACGCCTCAGCCCACTTATCAAACAAGAGGAAAGATTCGTTACCGCAAAAAAAAGCCCTCTGTCAATTTTTAAACATCAATTTGTTGTTAAGTTCTAAAATGTTATGTTGTTAATTTCTTATTGGATCAGCATTTCCCCCCCTAGATATCAATCACTACACATTTCCTGTAAATGGAGAAGAGTAAAAGCCCAGAGAAAATGTCTAAACTCTCTTCACAGTAACCACTAATGATTCTGACCTCATTATATGACATTTCCTGTTGGTTTCATAGCACTTAGATTTTATGTTTATGGTTTTGCAATTCCTATAAAACCCTATAATGTTTTGTGACGTCACTGCATGTAATTATGCTAATATTATTGTCTAAATAAATAATTATTTTGACATTGATTATATATGCACCTAAAGCTTTTCTGTAAGCTCATAGCCTATAGATGTTTGCTGTACACGACTGACTCTTTTTGACAGATGTGCAAGCTGCTAACATTTTGGAAATGTTTTGTTAAATGTTTTAGATGCTCTTTGCTTTTTTATATGCATGTGTGTGAGTGTTGAGCTGAGAGATAATATCCATTTAGTTAATCTATTCTCTACTCATACCCACAAAATGCATAAATGTGCCACTCCTTCCTGTTTCAGTAATATCGCTGCCTATGAAGCATCAAGTTTAGCAGTCATGTATGCTGTGACTCCAATGTGCAAAGAACTGCGTGATGACACTTATACGTCTTTCATTTACAATTATTCACAGTCTCATTAGCAGTAGCCGATTCATGTGAACTATTGGCTAATCAGCCATTGAGAACAAATACCACAGAGAATAATATTAGTAAAATCAGCTATTTCTGTTGTAATGGTATATCTAAAGCCCAAATGAGCAAATAATCTTGAGCTGACCAACTGTTTTTTTACATTTGAATCTTATTGGTAACCTGGATTTCGGTATTTAGTGATTGAGGAGATTCACCCTTCCATGTAAAGTGCTTTGAGTTCCCAGAAAAGCACTATATGTAACAAATTATAATAATTATTATGAGGTCTATTTAAAAAATAATGAAAGAGTGTCAGAAAATCACTAGCAACATTCAAACTCAAGTTGTTGGCATTGCTTTACTAAGCATTGTAGCTACATATGTAAACAGAAGGATTTTGAAAATATATATCTGAAATGTATCTCAAACATTTGGCTCACAGTGCATTTGACTGTGTTATTCTAACATGAACATATTTTAATGCTTGTGGCCTCACTGGCCTGAGAAGTGTTAGTGCATAAACTATGGTCATTGCAGTCTGCATTATTTTGCAAACTGCGCCCTCCCTAGAACAAAACAGGAACTGCGGCACAAAATGCATGTTTCAGCCAATAGGGGAAAGGGAACTTAATCCATAGTGTACGATACCTTTACAGTCTATGTAGGCTACGATACAAAGTTTATATCGCAAAGGGATAGTTCACACAAAAATGAAAATTGTCATACCAACCCTTATGTCGCCCCAAACCCGTAAGATTTTCGTTAAACTTCAGAACTCAAATGAAAATCGTTGTGCTTTCTGTTGTTCCATTGACAGCTACACAACCGGGGCCTGAAATTAAAACACCCGACCACCTGCCAAATGCGGGTGTCGATCTTTAATAGCCCATGAGAATTGAGTGATTCATTAGAATTTTTACATTTCAACAAGTCCGCCAATTACGTTGGACTTTAGCTAAATGTGGCGGCACATTACTGGGGTAAAGAGGCCAGCTGAAACAAACAACCAACAAAAAGAGGAGGATGAGAAAAAGAAAAGTAAGACATTTTAATACAAAGTGGACAATTGGCGGCAATGTTCATGAGCGGCTGACTTATGACAGCGACTGTTGTTTCATAACGTTCATGCGATCAGAAAGAAGATGAGGCCCTTTCTGGCTACGTTTGGATTAAAAACCTGACCTGAAACTAAAGACCTGTCTACGTGACTGTGGCGGATGTTGGTGAGCCTGGGTCAGGTCAGTTTGATTTTTTATTTAATGGAATTTGTTTACAGTAAAGAATACACAACAACATTATTTTGGTTTAATAAACTTTATTTAAACTTTCGTTTGGAGTTAAGTGCGCACACCATTTAACGTTTAGTTTAAGTTCATTCTTACCGTTATTTTTGTTTGTTTGTTTGATACGTCTGAGTCCCGTGAGCTGGTGCACCATCAAAAGGGGTTCGAGTGGAAACATTGGACGTATTTATATGATTCCGCTGATCGGGCCAAGGACTATTTTGCTTGCTTTTCTTTTGTTTTTTATAATTTATTAAGTGAAGTCATTTGATAGTATCATTTGAGGTGTTTGTTTATTTATATTGGGTGTTTTCATATTCGTTTTATTGTGTGTTATGGCCATTATATGTTTGTGTATCCCCCTTTATGTGTTAATTACTTGACAGCACTTAAATGTGTATTCCTATGGCGTATGGGCTCTATGCACGGCGGTATTTCCGGTGAAGGATTAAGGATGCTCGATAACTTCCGCCGATCAAAGAGTCCAATGCAATACCGATAGTTTATATTGAATTTTATACTCCATGGTTATACTAATGAAACGTTAGTCACAAAAACAGATAAAACAGACACCCCTCGTTATGTTTATGCTTCTTTTTAAAATTATATTAAATAAACATAACTATATATAAAATTACATCTAAACGTATGTACGTTTCGTTTCAAAGACGGGAGGACAGTAAATATTGAAGACTCTGCCATAATCCCGTTTTCTCCGGTTTTCCTCCGCTTTAATCTACACAACCGGAAATGGACGAGCATCCTTACGTCAAATGCGGAACTTATGCGTGCATATAGCCCATTCTTACAAGTTGAAGAACAATATTGTGAAAAAGTTAACTTCAGGCCCTGTACACAACTGACACCTTGACGCATCAAAAAGTTAATCAAATATAATCTGTTAATAAAAATTCTGTTCAGAAAATACCAACTAAACCACTCAATTCATATGGATTAGTTTCACTCTCTCTTTATGAACTTTTCTGAGTTTCAAAGTGGTAGGCTATAAAGATTTGATCAAAAAGGTGAATAATTCATGACAGAATGGTCAAAAAGGGGAGTAATTCATGACATAATTTTCATTTATGTCTGAACTATCTCTTTAACAGATAACATGTTGATTGAGATTAAACACAAATAGGCTACAGTTAGGTTTTATGCAGATAGACAAGATAGGCATATGCTGTAAATATGTAGTCTCTTGAATTTACCACAGCTTGACCATTGTGCAGTAAATAATCATTATAGTGAAATTATAGTGCTTTAAAATCTAATTTTGATGCCAGCAGAGGGCAATCACACCCATCAGTCAGTGAGGGACAACAGCAAAAGGGGGTGTGACTCCATAGACCCCTATTGAGAGGGAGCAGTCATCCATAGCTTTGCTAAGAGAGCTGCTCTGTGGCCAACAGGATTGCAGAAAACAGAGCCTTTTGGCACAAGGGATCGCAAACTGCAGCAGTGCCTTCACCAGGGTCTACACTCCAGCCTCTGCAGACCTCACCTCAGTTTTAGGTGCTGGTTTTAAAGTAGTTTCCTCTGATTTGTATATTACTGGACTTTGAATTGAAGATGGGGATGAGAGATTATAAGCTGATTTGTTTTATGACTCTGGCTTTGCTTCTGAGTGCTTGGGCTTCAGAGGAAAAAAGAGGAAGGCCTGGGCAGAATGAGCAAGACAAGACATCCGTAGGAGAGGATAGTTTTGATCAAGATGATTCACAAGAAAGCACACAGCAAGAAGAACTCTTCACTGTGGAAGATGAAGATAAGGGATCCATGGACACACAAACTACAAGTCACTTGCCCTTCACAGATGTGCCCAATTCTTCACTGGCTGAAATTGGAAACAGCACTGACATGACTGCTGAACATGTCCCTAGTAGCAATCCAACAAAAAGGAGCATCACAAAAATCCACAATCCTTTGTTTCCCTTCACTGACAGCTCTTACAGCGCCTATGGGATTCTCTTTCTGGCTTTTGTGGTGTTTGCCTTCGGCATCGTGGGTAATCTGGCCGTAATGTGCATTGTTTGGCAAAATTACTTCATGAGGAGCGCATGGAACTACTTTCTTGCGAGTCTGGCTTTTTGGGATTTTCTGGTGTTGTGCTTCTGTTTGCCTGTGGTGGTCTTTAACGAACTCACCAGTAAGAGACTGCTGGGGGATTTCTCTTGCAGAGTTGTGCCTTACATTGAGGTGAGGCCCAAGTCTTAAGTTTACTTATAATTGTGGTCTTTTTAACATGGTTTAATTTACCTAAAAAATTTAAAAGTTTAGCCAGTACACAATTATTTCTGTATTACTAACACTACAAACCCTGTAACCTAACCTTTTATCTTTATCTTCATTGTTTTCATATAGCATGCAGAATGAACAACTATAAACACCCAAGTAGAAGATATCTAAAAATCGTTAAAAGTCCTTATGCACATCTATGATTATTATTTATACTAATCATCAAAATATATGTACCGCTGTTTGGTTTTAAATAGGTAAATGCTTAAAAGTTGAGGATTGGATGATTATTGCAGTGATTAGCATGTTATATATTTGAAGAGTTCAGATGCAAAAGCCTCTAAGTGCCATTTGAAATTTTCTTCTAAAATGATAATTTTTATTAAGCTTGTATATTTAAGTTCAGTAATTTCACTTAAATGGCAATGAAGATTACCTATTAATTGTCATTTAAGTGAAATTACTGAACTTAAATATACAAGCTTGATAAAAATGGTCATTTTAGAAGAAAATTTCAAATGGCATTTAGAGGCTTTTGCATCTGAACTCTTCATTTGCAAACAGTTCTTCTAACCCTATTGATGGAGCGTGTAGCTTTTCTTAAACCACCATGTAGAAAGACGTATCACGGCCATATTGCTGGATGACAATGTCAAGATTCAGGCTCAAACTGTGAGAGAATGGTTGGGAGAGAGCATGAAGAATCATTTAAATTCATTGAAAGTCTTTGGGATGTGCTGGAGTAGACTTTACAGAGTGCTTGACTCTTGCATTGTCAATACAAGGTCTTGACCAAAAATCCACGCACCTCTTGATGGAAATACCATCACAACATTTATTTGCGACATTAAGTGCATCAGTTTTTGGTCATGATCCAAAATAATTATCACCTTATTGGTATTGAAGATTTTTTTTTTTTATCATCCCTGCTAATTCATTTTGAATAAATCTCATGAATAAAATAATGAAAAACACAAACATAACGATAATGTTTTTTTTGCACACCCTCCAGGTAACGTCTCTTGGTGTGACAACCTTCAGTCTGTGTGCTTTGGGCATTGACCGTTTCTACGCTGCCACAAGCTCCCTCCCAAAGGCCCGGCGAGTTGAGCGCTGTCAGAAGGTCCTGGCCAAGCTGGCCGTGGTGTGGATTGGCTCCATGGTGCTTGCAGCTCCTGAGCTGCTCCTGTGGCAGCTGCATCAGGTGACGTCACCTACTCTGGGTGACCAAGTGGACACCTGCATCATGAGTCCATATCCAGATCTCCCAGAATCCATCTATTCTCTCATTATCAACTACCACGACGCACGCATGTGGTGGTACTTTGGCTGTTACTTCTGTCTACCCGTAGTCTTCACCCTGCTCTGTCAACTGGCCACCTGTCACGTGTCCGGCGGGAGCGGAAGTTCTCCCAAGCGCCCCGAGGAGCGATCCCTGTCCAAAAAACAAAAGCTTCATCACGCTCATCAGGTCGAACGGCAGCTCAACTGCACAGTCATGGCTCTAGCGGTGGTCTATGGCGTCTGTACGCTGCCGGAGAACGTTTGCAATCTGACCCTGGCGTACGCTCCCATCCAGGTGTCTGAGGAGGTGTCTTCTCTTCTGGCCCTCATAAACCAGTTTTTCCTGTTCTTTAAATCGTCCGTGACGCCAGTGCTGCTGCTTTGCCTGTGTAAATCTCTGGGACAGGCCTTCATGGACTGTTGCTGCTGTTGCTGTGAAGAATGCCAACCAAGCAACTCTTCATCCACCCAAAATGTCGCTGAAGGCAAGCTCAAGTCCACAAATGATGTCTCCTCCATTTTTTTCGACAAAGCCAAGGACAGTTCAACCATTTTGTCTATTGGAAGTTGAGTAGGGGGATCCTGTCCCTAAGTGATGACATCATGGAACCACACTTCGTCCCATCGTCCACAAGTGGCCATCTTTACATTTGCAGTTCTTACTGTTGTTGGAGCAAGTTAGCATTGTTCTGATCTGAGGCCAGTTTGAAATTCTACATGGTTTAATTACATTCTAAGCTTGGCATCTAAAGACTAATTCATTTTTAGTTTTGAAAAATCCATTTTTCCCCCCATAATATCTCAGGATGGCTTAATGTACCTATAAAGTCTGAAATGGATAATTCACCCAATCATTTACTCACCATCCAAACCTCTGTGAATTTTACCTCTTTGAGAACAAAAAAGAAGATCTTTTGTTAAATGTCTATTTTTTTGTCCATACAAAATCATAGTCAGTGGGGTTCAGTGTTGTTTTGGACCCCACTGACTTTTATTGTATGGACAAAAACAGTGAAAAAAAAATGGAAAGATACTGTACAGGTTTGGGAAAACAAAATGATGACAGAATGAACTTTCCCTTTCAGTCATGGTATTTTGACTTCAAATGTCCCACAATCATACTCCTACTTTTATGTACAGACACATATACATTTTACAGCACCAAGTGTATTTAGCTAAACATTGTGAGATCAGAAATCCAGCGAATACTACCATATCACAAATAACACATAATCATGTTCATATGATGACAAAAATGTAAGGAGTATTTGTCTGTTACTCAGGCAAATTTTATTTATCACTTATTTTAATTAATGCCACTTTTTCATAACCACTGAACCATTCTTCTACGTTGTTGATTGTCAACTTCTGTACTGTATATAAGCACTCTGTATTAGAATGTAAATAGATTATTTTTGAAAGCAAAAACCCTGTTATGTAGTATGGTTGTATGAAAAGACAGAAATTGAATGGCGAATCTTGTCAAGGGACCAGTGAAACTTTTGCACATAGTTGCTTTCATAAGGAAATTCTTTAAAAGTTCATAAACGGTTTATCAAACTCTATTCAATAAATGCCTTTAAATAATTAATGTTGTCTCATTCATCTTTGAAATTGCAAGAAATAGTGTCAATATAGTGACAATAATAGTGAATAGTGTCAATAATAGTGAAATAATCTCTCAAATGTCAGTCCATCAAGGCCTGAGGGAGAAGATTTGTCCTCGCAGACTTGGTTTGTTCATTCCCATAAGGTTCCTATTGTTCTGAAAAGGAGATGGAGGCTACTACTGTGAATATCAATGCCCAGACTACGGCTGAGTTGCCAAGATACCGTCGAAAAAATTCACGTGTTTTTCCAGAATGGCCAAATGTGAACAAAAAACCCACTTGGATTTGTCACCTTTTCTTGTCAATGAAGGAATCAAAGAATTTGTCAATAGTACAACGTTTGTATGCTTGTCATGTTCGTCGGTGTGCTGACCAGTGCATGTGGAAGCGAGTATAGACGCTCAAAGGAGTCATTGGCCATATAAAAGAAGTGTTTTTGCAGACAGGATCTCAAAAAACTCATCTTCAAGCTGATCATCTAACATTGACGACCGTGAAAGATCATAATCCGAATCAAAGACTCAAATGTTTAGACCGACATGGGGGGAGGGGGGGTTGTGGTTTTGGCTAACACTCAGAGCCTGTCAGAGATTCAGAAGACAAGTGAGAGAGGTAGAGAATGGCCTCATTAGAGAATTGAGCAGGGCTTTAAGAGAGGAGCTCCACTGGCCATAATGACTGAAGGAGAACAGACGAGGCTCTGTTCCCTGTAATGAAGTTTGTGCCACAAATCAACAACTCACCTCACAACACTCCATGTCAACGCGACAGGAAGCATTATACTACAGTAAATCATCGAAATTAAACAAAACACATCCATTAGGAGAGGTAGTTCTGACGTTCGTTTTTGGATTTGGGAAGTAAAATTGCTATTTGCTTCATGTTAAATTAATTACATTCAAAGGCACTTCGTTTCACTGTTCAATTAAGCATGACAGCTTTCACGTTGTTAAATGTGGTCTGTCAAACAGTCAGTATGTCATGAGTTATTGAGGGAACTTCCAGGACTGTCAGTTTGGGTTTAACATGTACTGTAGAGAATAGAAATGACTTTTGATATCATTCTTTTTAATATTTATATATTTCCTTATATACTATATAGTCCTTTTTTGTGGTTTTCTGACAATTTCATTTTTTTTATAGTTGAATAATCGATGACAAACTAAGCAGAATCCCAGTAAAAGAGAAGGATCTAAAAGATTTAACTTATAGGCATATCAATATAGTACAATTGACTTTAACTGATGATATGTCATAATAGCAACATTGTGAATTCAAATGGTTTTATACTTAATTAGCCTACAGAATTTAATGAATAGTGAAAATGTCTGATATGCTTTTAAGAAAAGCATTGCCATTAATTCAATGTTTTGAGATGGTATTTTGTCAATATGGCCTATGGTCAAGAGAAAATGTAAATTTAAATGTTCACTGAAATGTATGGTTCTATGGCATCACTACGAAAACCAATTGGAACCCTCATTTTTCAGAATGTGTGCTTACTTTACATTAGCACTGAAATGTGCATTAACAGATGAAAGCCTCAGAACTCGAACCCCAGCTACTGACAATTCTTTAGCTCTGAAGGATGCACTCATCAAATATTTGTGTGTCTTTCAGAGCTATTTTGGCATGGCCAAGATGACAGACTGGTGGGGTGAATCCAGGGCTTCCCGTTTCAAGTCACCCTCAGCAGACGTGAGAAAGTGGTGAGTGTCCTGTGTGCAGGCTCTCTCTTATTCTCAGACTAAACTCAATGAGGAAGGACTAATATGACCTGAATGTCCTGCACTTCTGAACAGAACGCTGTCTCTCCGCGCCTTGTTAAGGGACAATGTTTGTTTTGTTTCGCAGAGTTCTGAGAGGGGGTGGAAGGGGACGGGGGGTCCGTGAGAGATTCAACATGGTTGCTGTGGCAACTAGTTTTGGCCCCTTGAGTACACTAACATACAAATCAGGGTCTGGACTGAGGTACTGGGCACAGAAAAACACAACGCAACCGGAGCCATGGACCACCGCGAATATAGAAGACAGGAAATGCTAGTGAGTTTCATTCTGATTCACTAAATCACGATGCCAGTTTAAGGATAGAAAAAAAAAGTTTTCCATTGCACTTTCTTGTCATACTTGTGTATTCAAGGCACTTGGCAATCTAAAAACAAGAGTAGTTCTGCAGTGGTTCCCGGGGAGGCCACATTTCCCTGCTTCTCGAGGGCTCAGGACATCTCAACCCTTTTTTCCCCTTCCTGTTGTGTGCCAAGGTTCCAATAGAGAACAGAATTGCACTGTGTGAATAAACCACACAGTCCGTCCAACAATTGGTTGTGAGAAACAGATCACAACCGAAGTAGCCTAATATTCAGTCCAAAAATCATAGGATAGGCCTATTGTATTGGTCAGTTTTCTTTCAATTTAATCTCAAGTCTTCTTACTTTTAATTCAAATGACAAAAGCTTTGCAAACTTCAATAGTCAGAACAGCAATAGTGATTGCAATACAGAGGAAAACTTTTTTTCCTCACTTCGTGTTAGAAAAACTAAACTATCATATTCTCAAAATATGAGGACGTAGGCTATTTCCATCGTACGTCCATGATAAGACACGTCAAAATATTTATGTGTGTGTCTATACATGTATAGACTGCCGTTCAAAAGTTTGGGATCGGTATTTATGATTTTAAAAGTAGTCTTTTATGCTAGCCTATATTGACAGAGGAAACGTCGGCCCTGACTCCTGCAGAGTTTAGCTCCAAATCAAATCACCTGAAACAGCTAATGAAGGTATTACAACAAGCAGGTGTTGTTTTTTTCGGAGTTGGAGCCAAACTCTCCGGAACCGACGTTGCCGACCCCTGGCATAGGACAAACAAACCCACACGACGCAAAATGAAATTTAAAAAAAGTATCAACAGTGCCCTCCAGTGGTCACAGCTGTTCATTGCAAGATTAGCTTGTCGTCTGAAGGGGAAAAAAAGGATATCTTTAAAAACAAGTCAGTAGATTATGTTAGCAGTAGATTATCCTGCTCTATCATCACTCTTTCTTTTTCTTTGTCTTACCTTGCCCTTAATCTTCCCCTAAAACTAAGCTTTAACTGATATCCTAATTCATTTTCTTAATAAATTTTTAAAAAAAAGTGTTTTATGAACTAATGGTACGAAGTGTGCGTACATGCAGGGTGAGCCACATGATCAAAGTTTACCATTATTTGGTAAAACAAAAACACTGGTAAGAACAAAAATTAATAAATCTAATTGAAACTGAATTTGTTTTGCTGTACACAGACTTGGGGACAAGATTTAGACTAAACGTCACATTTATTTCACAGAAAAAAAAGAAAAAGAGAAAACTGAAATGATTCACTTTTGCTGTGACAAAGCATAACAACACAGATATTACTCAAAAAGCACTGAGGTCTCTACAAATGCCATATGAAAACATTCATTTTAGAACGGTCAGCAACAGCCACATTTACAGTGTCAAAGCAGATCCAGCAACACAAACAAATTCAGGCCCAACAGCTATTAGTACAGTTCAGTTAGAGGTTGCCAGATCACCATGATAAACTACCTGTTAATTTGAGGGCCAAACATGTGGTCTATTTATACACACATACACACGAGTTGTCATTAAGACATCTGTTGGAGACACTGTACATTGTGGTGAATTTATCACAAGTCGTCTCACCATCCTTAATATTGTTAGTTCTAAGATTTGCTAGTACTGAATTATTATTATTATTTTAAAGAATGTCGTTTTTTCCAGAGATTAATTAAAAATAATAATAAAATCTGGGCAATCTGGTGGAAAAACAACAGCTTAATCTGATAAATTATATTTGGTCTGTTGGAGTCATTTGGTATAGAGCAATTGAGGTCTAGACAGAGGCTGAACATTTTCATAATCCTAATTAGTTACCTTCCGAGAAGAAAGGCCAGTGTGATTAGATTATAAATCAGATGATAATTACTTTCATTTTTTTAAGTTACAGAAGAGGAAAGAAAAAAAGAAAACAAGACGGCATCAAAACCAATATCACAATGAAAAACAAAACAAAAAATGTGATTGTCAATTTAGTGTTTTGCTTCTTTCTTTTTTTTTTTGGAATGTCAGTCAATGTAAAAATGTCATTTTATAACCAATACTGTCAGATGATGCTTCTAGACAGTTTTGCTTTAGCTGAATAGGCACAAACAGACAAATTTAAAATATTTGGGATAAAAGAAAAAAAAACATTTTAAGAGATTTTAAGGGTATAGAGACAACAGGGTGTCCTCGTTCCATTTTAATACATTACCTTCATACAGATGCATAAATGTTTGCTTCACATATGCAGTGATCAATGAAAATTCTTTTCCAGAGTCATTTCCAGGCTTTGGCAGAGTTTTAGCTTTTTTTGTGTATCAGTGTTTAAGGCCTGACCGTGAAGGTCAGCTGTCTATGTGTGTCTGCCAAGCATGACAGAAGCATGAAATAAGATACTGTAGCTAATCTATAGAATAGATGCATTTAATGGACCATTGTAGCCCATTTAAAAACATTCAAGAACTGTGGTCCACCAAAGTTTTGTTCCTGATAGAATGTACAAATAGGTTAAAACACGAGGGTCTAAAATCAGCAATTCATGGGAATGGTTTTGAAATCTAGAAATCTTTAAACCCCATTTTAAAACATTTTTGATCCATATATATATATGCATTCTGAGTAAATTGAAACACTAATACATTAAACTGGCAAAGACATGCCAATAAAAAAAAATTAAACGCCAATAAAAAAATATGCCTGTTTATATAAATTTGTGTTTACAAAAAGTGGTACATACACCACTCGATTGAGAATCAGTGAAACTGTAAAATGAGAAAATGTCAGAGAAATAGGTACAAATGTGTTTTGTGACGATTGTTTATTTTTTCAACCGATGGCTGGTGCTGGAGCCAGCCAAACTGCAAAAATACTTTAAAAAATCCTAGCTGCGATGTGTGTACAATGAAGCTCAGATCTGCTTGATCAAATCTGATACATTTATCCCAATTGGTAAGGTTCACTTGACAGTAAGCAAAACCCTTCCCTGTGCAATGATGAAAAAAAATCACAAAGATAACCAAAAGAGTAAAGGGTTTAGGTATTAGAGAAACAATGGGGGGAAAAGAAGAAATAAAAATAAATGTCAAATTGATTTTTCCCAAAGCTTTAGGCCAGTTTCACACCGCACGCGTAAACAGAGAGCAAGCAGCGCATATTTTTTTCCGACGGCCATGTTAACAGGTCTATTTTTGCTGCGCCACTCACGCTGAATTAAAGCCAAAGTGCATTGTTCTTGATAGAAATTGACCTGTTTAACATGAAAAATAACACATTTTATCATAAAATCATATTCACAATCACCATATGACATTCAGTTCTGTGAAAAAAAAAAAGACTTAAAATACTCAAAAAAAAACATCACTGCCAGGAGCTTTTGCCCAAACTTTAAAGGCCTGTTAAAATAATTAAAACTAGAGGTACAAGATATTGTAATATTAAAATGGCTTTTATCATGTAAACAACCTATATACAGCATGTTACATGTGTGGGGCAGAGGGGAACACGGTCGCATCCCAGCAGAGTATGCTGCTAATCATAAATCAAAGCACATTGCAGACAAGGGTCGGAGGAAAACACCGGAAAAGGTGACAGAATGGACGATACACCTGTATTTCCAGTACACAAGCCGCGGTTCAGCGTGCGCGTGACAAACACAGCTAGTGTGAAAGCACATCAGGCGAGTGCTGCTCCCACTCTGCATACGCACAGCTTCTGCGCTGCCACCGCACTGCTTGCGCGTCCAGTGTGAAACAGGAGTTGTTTAAGTGACAGATCTAAACTCAAATGGAGAAAGTCAGTCCCATTCAGACTGCTTCGTTTGAATCGGTTCTGCTCAGTACAACATGTCCATTTAACTCTTCTGGAAAGAGAACAGAAACATATCCATCTCAAATGCATTGCGATATCTTTTATATGTATTTATACAGTACAGTAAGGATTTAACGGAGTTCATTTTTCCATACTTGACTGGCTCCCAAAGTGAGTGACCTCAGCAATTTTCCGTTGTAACTTGTGAGAGATGGAAAGGGTGTCATCTTCACCTTCAAGATCTCGTTCCGACTCTCTCTCCCTCTTCCCTGTCACGTTTCCACCTGTGTGCAGCAGGTGTCCTGCAGAGAGCACACGTCACACCTCAAAATCAATTTGCACTGGTTGCCAACAGTCGCTCGCATCAAATTCAAGGCACTGATGTTTGCCTACAGAACAACCACTGGCCCTGGATCCAATTACCTAAACTCATTACTTCAGACCTACATGCCCTCCAGAAGCTTGCGTTTTGCAAGTGAATGGCACATAGTGGTGCCATCCCAAAGAGACACAAAATCACTTTCACGGGCCGTCACTTGGACTGATGGTGGAACGAATTGCCTAACCCCTCCCCCACTTATAAAAAAATCAACATCATCTTTTTAATCAACACATGACCCGTTCATTCTACCACTTACTATACTATTATATAAAGCAATTTCCTTAAAAAACATGTTTTTAACCATTTTGTTTTACTGTATCATACTCGTATTACATACATGACCATTACCTGAATGTTGGGGGCCTGCCATGTCATGTGAGACATTACATTGGTAAAGTTGACTGTTGTGCTCCGTGTCAGGCATGTAGTGGTATCCTTGTCCTTGGAAACAAGCAAGAGAAGAAGGACAGCATGAAAAAAAAAAAATTATAATGTCTTGCAGCTAATTTTGCAAATAATATTTTGTAACTATAAGGCTAGTAGTGTATTATATTAGTGTTCAAGTTGGCACCTAATTGCTGCTGTTTTTGTTGCTGAATTCCACTTGGTCCCTTGTGTTCTTCACTGACAAAGTTCAGCTGAATACTTCCACTTCTGTTACCACTGGCAACAGAACTGCCCGATACAGCTGGTGCTATTGAGATGTCATAAAAACAATTTAAACCACATAAGTATGGTGCTCAGCACATGACATGCAGGGGGGGAAACCCAAAGATAACGTGGGAATAGATTTTTAGAATTTCGAATTTTAGGTCATAGTCAATTTTAGGTCAATTCCTTAGTACATAAGTATATAGTAATTTGTTAAATCATGTTCACTATTTGGGGAATTAATTAGTACAATGTGGCCAAAAATTAACAAGTTTTGGAAACAAATTCATTTGTGTCTGTGTCGTGCACATAATAACATATCATACTATATATATAAAAAAACAATTATTGTATATTATATATTATTATAATCAATTATTCAATTATTCAAGATAAAAACCTTGGTATAAAAAAATAAGTTCTTAGCCATAAAGTTATGTTATCCTTTGTTCCCTGTGACTATTTCTCAGACTTTTTAAGAACTAGTCATAGGCCACAAGTAGAAGTTGTTACTACTTTGTAATCTCAAATTAAGAGGGGAAAAATAATGACTTTCACCTGGTGTATTGGTCCCGGACTGCTGTTCCCCTGGGTAGTACGCCATACCATTCCCATTTCCGTTGTGTGTGGATGGTACGGAGGCCAGAAGTCCTGGAAAAATAACATAAAAAGTAGAATTGTCCTCCACTGCTATAATGTACCAATAAATTTGCTAGAAAACACTTTTCCTCTATTTCCACATAAAGCTGTTTCATACAGCCAATTTTGAAGTCATAATTGCACAAGGCTTCTTTTCAGGGATAAACGTGATTGCATGTAAGCTAGCTATTTGTTTCAAGAAATAAAATTCTTGCCAAGTCCTCTGTAGCGGGAAAGTTGTTGGTAGATCTGCTTCATCCTCTCGATATTGAGGCGGCTTGCTTCAGCGTGGTTTACCATTGGTTTGGGGTAGTGGACGCCGATGATGCACTTGGCAGCGGCCTGCACTGAGTCTGGGGCATTCCACGGGTCGTAGATATATTTGGCAGGGAAACCTCGGAGAATGGGTAAATATCGTCTGAAAGTACAAAGAGATTAAACCAGTCTCATCATAAACACGAGAAAGGTTACGCGAGATGGTCATTGGATACCCAGGTTTGAAAAAGTGGCTAGAACAAGAACACGGTTTCTCCGATTACGACAAGCACCAAGAATGAAGCGTGTTAGTGATTAATTTACAAGAATCTCACAATTGTAAGTCACATTTAATTGAGTTTGTGAATTTATAGATATGAGCCAATTCATACTACTAATGAAACGGTCAACACCATCACAACAACAAAAAGAGAAAACAACTGGAAATTCAGTAAGGCTCTACTAAAATCAGGTCTTGCATCACTCCTCCAGGTCCCAGGGACAGAAAAGGCCACCTACCTAAGGTGCTCCACCTTACCAGAGCGTGGGGACAGAGGGCTGCAGGAGGCACTGCTTGCAGTCAGACGGACGCAGTTTAAACAGGGCAACAGGTCCCGCCTATTACGGAGATTCCTACTACAACACGCATTAGAAAGAGGCAGTGACCAGACCCTCCCAATACCTCCAGATCCAATGACACAGCACCCTCCCACAACCCCATCCCACCCGCTTCAAAAAAATCGAAACGCAGGGCTGAGTGAGAGGTTCAGTTCGCTCCCTGCCCCTCGCACTGCCACTGATCGTTTTTGAGACGACAGCGATCCCGAGCCAAAGCAGAGAAACCTGCTAGCTGCCGAAGAAGAAACACAGTAAACTGTCCTTTACTGCTGGGTGGCCCCCTCGTTTTGCCAAGAGATCAGACCCCTTTTACCAGGAACAGTCACATCCTGCCTGAACATGCAAATGACCAGAAACACGTTACATCTACAGAAGCAGATTTGAGAAATTGCAGGATGACCTATGGACCGTGAACGACTTCGCTGGGATGGTGGTGCGCTGAAGGCGAGGACTCTTGTTCTCTTGCACAAGTAGGGCTACATTCAACGCCTAGAAGAATGCTAAACATTTCAAAAAGAGTCTGATGAGGAGACGTGTGCCAGAGCTAGATTAAAGTCGTTTGCTCTGGCGTTGGGCTTCACCTCCTGTCATCCTCTCTGGAAATGCATTGCGACCTGGTCTGTCATGCAAACAGACCATGCTTTGAACATTTTCCTACCAAGCAGTTAAAATACCTTTTGATGAAACAAGATGCTACCGAGCAAAAAGAACAGGCTACTATATTTCCCACTGATAAAGCATCACGCTTCCAACCACATTCACAGCTAACAGGTTTCCAAATGCTTTGGCTGAGAAGGGCTTTCGTCTTAAAACCAATCAACCACAATTCACAAAGCGGAAAGGGAAAGCTGAACTTTTCACCCAATCCGCAAAACAACTAGACACAAGAAACACAAAACCATACAGTACAACCTTTTGGATAAAACACATGTGAGCTACAAAATGTGGTAAGAAATGTTCACAAGCAAACATCTGTTTCTTGATGTGGCCAATAATGTGTTGGGAAAGTCCAAAATCCTGGAATACCAAATTCTGGAACTAGAAGGCCTCAGGTTCAAACAAAAAGAGACTACATGGGACAGGCTAGCTTTCCTGACTAATTTATACAGGAAGGTACTTATACAATTCTAGACCTCAAATGATACTGAAAAATACTGCCCTACAGTACAATAAAAGTTGTGTATTATGCATATACATTCTTCTAATGGAGTTACTTTAAATGTTGCCTTGTTTTATTAATCTGGTTAATTTTTATGCATTCTAGATTTTAAACAAGGGTCCTTTGGTGAAAGCAGGTAATTCAGCCAGGGATTAGTGTGCATGTTTGGGAATGTTACCAACCTAATGAAATCGCCGTTAGGGTCGGTGCGTCTGCCGAAACTCACTGGACAGTAGCAATGAAAGAACTGTTGAAAGAAAGAGCTACAGGAGAGCCACATCCAGCTGCCTGCATTCACGCTCCAGTCAGCATCCAAAAGAAGCTCCTCAAACACCTGTCAATCATAACTACCATTACTCTGAAACCGATCAGAGATGGTTGATATTGATAAAATTGCAGTCAGACCCATTAAAATTAGACCGATTGCCCTACCATTAAAATGTTTGGGGTTAGTCAGTTAGTCTTTTTTTTTTTTTCATGGCTTTTCATTCCAACCTTTCTGACATGACAAGTGCCATTTTTAAATTTCAATAAATAGATCTCATTCTCATTAAACATCCTTCTCATGTATTCAACGTATTATTCTGAGAACAAAAAAGCAGACCATAATGCATCACCGCCATGAGCACAAGTGGGACAGTGTTATTCAACTGACCCATGCAGAGCGGCCCACTGAAAGAGCGGAACGGATCAACTCGTATTGAAAAAGGTGTGGTTGAAACTAGTCTTCTCTCTCTGCAATAGGTTGCACATGTAAATGGACTTATTCAGTTAATAAAACACGCTGAAAGAGGGTTTTTGCCATGCAATTTAAAAATTCGAATATGTGGATTAGTTTGCTAACCCCTGCTCTATAACACGAGTTTTAATATTTTAAATTTCACAGATCTCACAATATGATCTTCCATGAGCAAGGGACTCAACCCTAAAAGGAAGCTATATATTTTAATTCATTACGGTCAATATATACGGTGAAAAATGTTCATTATAAATGTCTAAAAAAAAAAAAACTTAATATAGTATTGTACTATGAGATCAATTATCTTTTTTTTATTATTTAGCATTTTTACTTTAATAAAATGTAGTAAAGCTCCCGTTCCACCACATCCCAAAGATGCTCTATTGGGTTGAGATCTGGTGACACACATTTATACATATATGCATGTATGTAAGAGATGCACCTTCATGCCCTCTTCCCAACTGATCCAAAGGTCGCCACGAGTGAGAAAACAAGCGACAGCATGACGAGCCAGGTGGTGGATCCAGCCTTCCTGCCGCAACTGGGTCATGATAGCATCGATCCAGGGAAAACCTGTCTTAGCTTCAGCCCACTTGGCCAAAGCCTCTGGGTTCTTGTCCCAGGGGATGCGCACACAGATCGGGTTGCCTTCCATCTTATCAAATCGTGGGTTGGTGGTGGCAGCAGTGTAGAAAAATTCCCTCCACAGCAGCTGACCGTAGAGGGAGAGTGGAGGAGTGCTGGTTTTCTTTACCTGAAAGGAGAAATTTCACACATAGATATTTATATTGATTTATCTAACATATAAAGCATTTTAGGCTTAATTTTCCAGAAGAAAATAACATTGAGATTCCTATATAAGATGTATAGCATTACTGCCCACACCTAATCAATTCACCTGTATTAAAAAGTGAAACAATGGCAGCACACTAGGTTTATACACAGATAGTTAGTGTAGAATCATGTCTGTACCTTCCTGTAGAGGTCTGTGAGTTTAAAATAGAAGAGGCGGCAGGATAGGCAGCCGAAACGGAGGTAGGGACTCAGGCCAGTCGGACTGGCCAACAAAGAGTTGGCATTCATTCTGGGTCTTTCAAAATTTGCAACCCAAGCCTGGAAAAACATGAGTAAGGAGGGAAAATGTAAAGTCTTAGAAGAGAGGGTGAGCAAATGACAATATACATTTTTGGGTGAACTATCCTGTTAAGGTGGTGCTTCTTTAAAGAGATTTTTGAAATCATGTATTTTTGAAAATGACTGTTCATGTAGTGTGGAATATAGCTCTAAGGGAATGAAAACATCCTACAAAGATTTATATCTGAAAGTGCACCGTATATAAAGTTATTGTCTTTCAAAAGTGAGATTTGACTCTGAGTCTAAGAAATTAATTGTTTTTGAAACGAGACAATTTTCAACACTTGACAAGCTATAATCCTGGTTATGGGCGTTCCGTTGCCGACAGTCTCTGCCTACGGTTTACCAATAACAACTGACTGGGTCATTTGTCCAATCGCCGCAGATTCGCGTCACTCAATTAAGGAGGTGTTTGGGAAAATGAATCGTCGAACGAACTGATTTGCTCACTGAATGAGCAAATCAGTTAAAAATAAATGCATATTATAAGACAAATAAAGTGTTTTTTATCCTTGCATGCACGTTAAACTATTTTGGGAACTCCTAAAACAAAAATAGGAACATTTCAAATGCTATGATAGGGGCTCTTTATCTGAATATATCTGAAGTTAAAAGCAAAAAAATCATAATAATTCACTTTTAGCCTGTTTTCCCATAGATCTGTTAAAGCATAACATTTGCCTAATGTATCTGAAAAGGTCCATTAATAACTGTAAAACCAGGCCTATATAGTGAAAATTCATTGTTGTAAAACTACCATCTGTTGAATTTGTTTTAGCTGTTAAACACCACCAGGCATATGGCTCCAGGTAATAAGAGTTTGAGTCCCCTGCTGTACATCTATATGTGATCACACCTTTCGCTCCAGATGCCTTTCAATCCTTGTTAATGCCTCTGTTTCACCTCCTGGCCAGACAGCAGAAGGTAGTCCCTCAATGTCAAATCCTGAATCAAGATAATGTGGGTTAAAGAACCAATACTAATCTTGCATAACCTGATGGGTTCTTATGTTGCAGTTTATGAAACTTGTGAATCTGTTAGATCACAGGAAATGGACACAGCGATTGTTTCATTTAGGTCAAGTGTATTTAATTTTAAAATGGTTTCCAATATACTGAGAATCTTTATTTTTAAAATTCATTTTAATCACCTTTCCAAACTGACTTAACTAAAATTCACCTGAAACCTGACAGATAAAGCTCATTTAGCTCACCTAGTTCTTCCAGGGATGGCACACCATATTTGTCCCCATGGTCATCAGAGACAGGTGTGACGCAGCAGCCCATAATGGTGTTGGAGAGGGTTTCCACTGGCATCTCCGGTGGGTCCATTCGGCTGATAAGAGTCTGGAAACGTTTGTATGTGAGGGGAGGCTGACCACCATTTTGTTCAATGATCCTGAAATAATGGAGATGGTAAACTAATTAAAAAATAAATAAAATATAAAATGAATGTAAAAAAGAATATAGCTAAATAAATCAAATGTAAAAGAATATATAGCAAAACTAATGCTCCAACAAGTGATGTTACATTTAGATGTTAGTGATGTAGAGATCTAGGGGGTGGTGTTGGATCCAGATCTAAGGGGTGGACATGGGTAGGATTAAGGGTGGGGTTAGGCATCAGGGGGTGGAGATGGGTAGGATTAGGGGTTAGGGATCAGGGGGTAGAGATGGGTAGGATTAGGGGTGGGGTTTGTTGCTTAGAGAATAAATAAACAAACAAACAAACAAGTAAATATCAAACATGCTTCCTGAACTCTCCCCAAGTGCCATTTGGTTGAGCAAAAGTTACTGTTGGGCTAATGGGATGCCTGAGTGTTAACACTTTTTGGGCAAAATCAACCTACAAATGGCTTACTTAAAATTGCACATTAAGCAGGTATAGAAGTATTCAAAATCATTTCAGATTTAATGAAAATAACTCTTACTTATCAAGATTGTAAAGGGTGTGTGAGGTCTTGACAATGACTTCAACTCCAGCTTCCATTGCAAGCTTTTTAATAGCTGCATCCCTCTCCTTCCCAAATGGCTCGGAGTCATACTCAAAGGTCAACCTGGATATTTTCCATTCCTGCAAAATCAAATTACAAACAATGGATAGTTTTTTCAAAAAAGTCAGGCCAGTGGATTAAACTAAATTGTAATGTGTGGCTTTCAGAAAGAAATACTGCAAGTTATTTGTTATTTATATTTAAATATTATTGACACTACATTCAAGGACTGTATTTCTAACTAAAGAATTTTACCTTGAAAAGGCGTGGAAAAACATTGGCTGGTTGTCCTCGGATGACAAAAAGGCGGGAATTGAGTTTTCTTAGATTGGAATCAAGATCATCCAGGCACTGCAGGAGAAATCTGTCAGGATAAAAAACAAAATTTAACATGACTGACTTGTATTATACAGACTAGTATTATATTTTAAAACCCTTAAATTTGAGCACTGCCTAAACATTACTGCTAGGAACTATTGCCATTCACAATTTATTAGACTTTTTTATGCTTTACAAATGTAGATTGGCTATATTGATTCAAATTCCCAAATATAGTGAACACTGTAGTGAACAGATGGTACTGACATGTCCTGATTTGACTAGACCATGGACTTGGCCTGAAAAGTTAGAGAACTACTGATCAACAGCAAATCCCTGAGGATTTACCTGTTCTGCAAGCTGTCCCTCAAACATACAGATACTCTAAGTTTCCATTCACAAATCTGTTCATTCATGACCTGTTTAAAATGTTAGGAGCTTAACTGCTATGCACATCTGCCTTACCAGCTAAAGGGACATAAGTACTAGAGTCTTTAAAGAAAGCAAATGAATAAATCAGGAAAAAGATGATTAAAAGGTGCTATATGTAACTTTTCTTCTAAAATGAATCCTTTTTATTGCCTGTGTGTGAAGGGGTTGTAATCACACATTACAATGATCTACTTGTCAGGTTTTGCTAATACCTTTGAAGGCCAGTATTCCTATTTCTATGTGAAGTCTCCGGATCGGCACTCCCGAGCCTCTCTCCTTTTTATATACAGTCTACTGTATGTGACGGCACTGCAGCTAACGACACTAACGCTGTTCATACAGTTCAGAAGTTCGCTGAACTTCATACAGTTCAGCTCACTTGGCGTGTATGAAGTTCAGCAAACTTCTGAACTGTATGAACGGCGTTCATGGTTCGACTTGTCGAGACTGTTTTCCAAAGATGGCTCCTGCCTATATACGCAAAGTGGACTGTCTTTATATAGTATCTTCTTATTAAATGGTCTGTACACTTACAAAGTTCTCAATGCTTCGTTCTGCATGTAGGGACCCGCATTATTCTACTGTTTGTGTGGGCTATTTTAAGCCTTGTTAGTGGTATTAACTAGTGATTTTTATTTTTCATTACTCTATGCCCTATATACTAGCGTTATACGCTAAACAGTTTTTACAGAAAAAACTCTTTACATTCGATTATCATGAAAACAAATCTCAGAGAACGGTTGAATAGGTACCAATGGTTCATTAATAGACCAAAGGTTCATTTTGAGGCGGATTTGTCCTTTAAGACTCATTAATCGTTTTCTATGGGAGGAAAACGCTTAACGTACAATTAAACAAGTTGCGTTCATATTCTGTGCTCAATTGCTTTTCCTGTAGTATGCATTATTAGTATATATGTACAGACTGAACAGCAGGGGGCCAAGCACAGAACCTTGCGCAACAGAGCAGATAACAGACCCACTGTCACGACAGGTAAGAACAAACTTTGGTCCTAGCGTCCTGACTCAGCACTAAGTCTGCAACCAAAGCCCAGATTAGGGACCAGACAAGGTTGCCCAGTCGACACACTGACACACACAACTGCACAACTCTACCAACACGCATATAAACACACACACCTGCATTTATAAAATACAAAAGAATGAGACAGAACACAAAAACTAGCTATTGGGAGTATGAGGATGGAAAACCTATTTTCCAGAACTCTGCCTAGCCATACAACATTACTTATGTAACTGCCCTGGCCTAGATTTGCAGGACACATGGTCTCCAACAATGGAGGGCATAAAATTAGCCCAGTGACTTTTAACCATAACAACTCTCTCAATGCCTAGTCTGAGAAAAGAGTCTGTCTTTTAAAATAAAGTGTAGAATTTCATTACTGGCCATGACATCTAGTGAAAAACAATCAGTCCAGTTCAGTTGATAAGATTTTTATTTACTCAAAAAAGCAGTATTATTTATCGCATTATGTCGTTATGATTCTTCAAGATGGTGTCATTTATGATTCAAAATTGCTGTGTGGTATCATATTCGTGTGAAATTTGAAGAATTGTGAAATTTGGTGTTATAACCTTATTTATTAAGGTTGCATGGGTTAAACACAATGAAAACAATAACTTTACCAATGATTTTTTTATTTTTTTTATTTTATTGACTACTTTTATCAGGCTAGTAGAAAAAAATCCTTAACGTTGAGTAGGTATCATTAACTCAGTAAAACACATTGACAGACAAAACTAATGTAACTGATTGAGTTACTGCTAATTTTCTTGTGCATAACATCAAGCACATTTATGACATGATGCACTGACATGAAACAGGTCCCTCTTGAGGATGTAATGAGTAGTGTACACAATAGCAATGAAAAAGTGTCCTAACTGCAATAAACTTACATGATTATTTTTAAAGGCAATTTATTTTTAAACACAATGTGACCTGCGATCTCTTCTCTTGCATTAAAGAGCTCAACAGGTGATTTAGTCACAGGTGCTTCATCTTTTAATCTGCTGAATTAGCTCTCATTAACATTCAATCAGATCACACTGTATCCATTCAGTAGGTGAGCAGAGCTGAATGACAGGCTCTGAGGACAGACTGTGTGATTGTCTTCTGAGAGCAAAGCATCTGCTGGTCTGCGACTTGGCCTACTTTCTTCGTGAATTACTGTTAGAGTACTGGATCGATCTGCATACATGGCCATGTGGTCAGATTACTCAATGTGTGGGCATTTAAATAGCATATCTGACTGTTCACATCTGACTGGAACCAAATTCTGAAATCCTTTACATGAAAGCAGCAGGTGCCTGACTCAAAAGGAGTGTTGATTATAAGATGCTTTCTTGTAGAAATGCGCTAACCTCCACCTGTTGACACCAAGGTTAGACGACCCAGCGAACCAGGGATCCAGGAAGTAGACACATCGAACTGTGTCTGCCCCACGCACTGCCTCCTGAAGTGCAGGATTGTCATGGAGACGGAGTCCCTTTCGGAACCAGTGGATGGAATTAGGGGCCATGTTCACTGAGTCGCTGTTCCGAAAAGAAAAAAAAAATTAAATCAGGACAGGTTAATTTATTCATTCTAGAGGCTGTTGATTAATTGGAAAGGATGCCATTTGCATAATATTTTTCATATAATCTCAAGCAAAATAACAATAAAATGAATATCCATAAAACCATCAAAGAACAGTGTGAAAAGTGAAAATACATAACATTTCTGTCATTTAAATGTATCAAATAAAATAAATAATTTATTTGGGACCCTACAATCCAAATTTTATCCTTTTTTTTTTGTTCATCCTACTGTTGGTATCATAATTAGAAACAGCATTTCCTGAGATCCAGAGACAGGAAAAATGTTGTAAAAGACTGAAATTAAGGAAATCTCCAAAACATCACCGTATAACAGAAATGGAATTAAATTATCTACTGATGACATTGTCTGTAAGACTTTCTTTCTTATTTGATAGACATAAGCATCATCGCAATAACCTATACAGTAAAAATGTATTGCCATTTTAAAATTTTGCTCAGATACCATTTGGTATAGATTTGAGCTTTTCCATTCATGGAAGAGGAAACCTCCAAATTTGGACATAAAATCTGTCCATCTGAGCAGTCACTCCATGACATTCAATTCTTGGCTTTTCCTCAGTCTGACTCAAGATGCGTGACGTGACGTCTGTACTGGACTGAATATTAGTCATACATACTGTATATGTCAATGCCATACTGCCTCTCATTAATGATGTGACTTTTTTAGAAGCCTGCCTGACAATCATGGACATCTTTGAACCCTGCTTGAAAAGTGTCAAACACTATACTTTTATAGCTAATTATACAGGACATGGCTTACATGTGTATAATACAGGACCACTTAATTTCCATGCAAGCAGGTTATCACGTGTTATCACAAAAAGTGCATAATATACACCAGCCACTATTGCACAGTTACATTTTTGTTTGAAGCAAGATACTACAGGCAAAACCAAGTGACCCAGCAAACCAGTGCTTTTTTTCCAAGCACTGGTCAACTTTGAGATTTTGGGATATTTTGCTATGTTCAATAACACTTCTTTCAGACTATAAGACTTCTTAAAACACATTTTCTATTTGCATCTCAATTACAATACATATTTAAAGGCTGTTTTCTCATGCACTGAGCCAGAAATCTCCACTTCAGTTGCCCCAAATCTTCTATATTCTGAAAGGATTTACACATGGTTTGTTATTCATATACAGTATCATTTGGTTGATTTATAAAACATTTTTTTCCCTAAAAACAAATAGTGATCTTTTTTTTCTGGCTTTTGATTGTATTTCCTGATTTATGGAGTGATAAAACGATTTTACCAAAAAGACATTTGGTTAAAAAAACTTTCTCTTTTTTTTCTCTATTATGTCAACAAAATGAATAATAATAATAATAATAATAATTTCGAACCTGGCTTTAACCAAAGTTCAGATTTGTGTTCTGGAAATGTAGCAAATTAGTACATATTTAATTAATTATTATGTAGCCCACATAACAAAACATTTGCAATAAAACTATTGTCTTTAAATGTATTGGAATTAATAAACTGGCTTAATATGGAGATATAATATGGAGTCTTGCCTTAATATCTATTTAAAGACATTTAACCTGGCAGCAGGCTGTCTACTGAAAAGCTGACCTACTAATTTAAGATTACCAATAGTTTAAACTGTCTATCAGCTTTAAATGTACAACATGTGTATAGGACACCTCATAGGCAGAAGAAAATCTGGATATAGTACCAAAAGCACCAACACCTAAACATTAAAATAATTCTGTGGGAACGAAGAAAGGTAGGTCAGATTTTCATAACTGTACTTCGCAAAACATTGATGAAAAAATGTAACTTACTTACTTAGTAATAATTTTGTTTACATTAAAAAACACACATTTTACAGTGGCACGCGACAATGTTCCACGAACACACTAATATATAACTTAACTAGGCTACTGGAATAGAAATTAGGTCAATTCTAAGTAATTGAGGTGAAACTGCGCGGACATACATTGTAAGTTAGTTAAAAGATTTAACGTTAATGTAGCAGCTAAATTATACATTTCGGGTTCCCCACAATGTTCCATAAAAACGAGATATTCAGAGAAAAACGTATATAAGAAATACATTTGGAAAAACTTCAATGGGAAAACAAACGAGAAATTAGGTCACCGGCCCAAGTTATGTAAGGCGTTTTTTACAAGCCAATAAATAAAGCATATAGAAATAAATACGCGGCTCGAACGCTTTACCTTTGACCGTTATGTCAGTCCCGAAGACAGGACCATCTCTTCTCACGACATGGCGAGAGTCTCACAGCAAAAAATAATGCTTTTTCACCGATTCAGTCTGGCTCACAGACGGTCAAGCTGCCTTCATAAGACGCTCGTGTACTGCGCCTGCTCTGTTTTGGCTCTCTGTTGCTGTTCTTAGCTCAATGCAATTCTCTCAATGAGGATTTCCTAGTGAGCGCAATGGCGCTTCTGATTGGTCAAAACAAGGTCACGGGGTGCGCGGACTCTCACGTTTCGAAAGCATGAGCAATTTACTGATGGTGGGGATTAATTGATTTTTTTTTTACTGAATAGATCATGGGGCGGTTTACCGGACAGTGTTTAAATTAAAACAGAAGTTGGCTGTAGGTAGAGTATTTAATCATGTTTTAAAAAATGGCTGGGTGACCATGCAGGACCATGACGTGAAGCGCAGTTTCTGTGTAACTTGCTATATTGCTTTTGAAATCCTCATTTAGGCCTACATAGTTCTCTTTTATAAAAAGTCTGAGAATGATTCTATGGGCTTTTAATTGTCGGGAAAATTACTCAAATATAAATGTTTGTTTCAACATACTGTTGATCAAAAATTGCCTGACTTGCACCAGGCAAGGAGAATGCAACACAACATTTTATCACTTTGGTAAGAAAATCTTCCTGATTATTATTGACATGCTTCTTTGGCAATTGATCAAGAAGACTTGCTGGAACATTATATCCTCAAGGAACCCTAACATGTCTTCTAAAGGTACAGTCACTTCTGAATTTGTTGACTTTCATTCAGACAGGGTGTATGCGAGTACTTGTGCAAGCCTTTGTGTCTGATACCCTGTATGCTTCTATTCCAGGAAATTCACAAAAATACAGTGCATACACACGGAACTAATGCAAACAAGCAATGCATCTATGATTTTGTTCTCTAAATCCACACATTTAACATTTTGTACTCATGACGATTAAAAACACAATTAAAATCTGACTTCATAATTCCTTGTTTTTTCCTTTATTTTCAATTTACATTAATTAAAATCGTAACAAAACCAGAACCAAACAGAGAGAACAAACAAACAAAAAAAGACCAAGATCATAATAATATTAATTATAACAAAAATATACACACCCTCATACACACACACATCCTGCTCAGTGCTACGGCGATCCTTTGGGAGCAAAATTCCGGCATTGCCAAAAGAGTCCCTCTGTCTTTTGATCATCCCGTGTAGATCCGCATCCTCTGAGCAGGCTGTGTGTGTTGAATGAGGCCAGTTAGGGAGTGGGATGGTCTGGGAATTCTGGGAAATACTGACTGATAGATCAATACAAATAGCACCTTCTGAAGATGGACTGAGCCGGGCCGGGGTGTCTTCCTGAAGTTTCTCGAACCCCAGGCTGCTTTCGTTCACATCCAGATTTTAACTTTGTTTTTTCTTGTGTGAGGTAGCTTTTCTTGAAAAATGAAGATCATGCAAATAAACAAAAAATAGAGATGTTTTCCAAATTTATTAGATTTTTTTCTTTTTTGCTGTTATGTTAAAGGTCCAAAACTTCCTTGTTTGGGCAATCATGAGAAAAAAAATATTGATTTACAAAAAAAAAAAAAAAAAAAAAAGAAAGAAAGAAATGAAACTGCACTTTCCCCAAAAAATTGTAGTTGTGTATAGGCACATGCTCACACACACAAACACATAATTGTGAAAATATATAGATCTGGCTGCTTCAGTAAAGACTGAATCAAGATTTTTTTTTGTTATTATACACAGTAAATATAAACTTATTCCCTCCTCAGGTTTAACATTTCACAAAATCTTGCATAATGTGATGTTTTCTTCTGAGTCACAGTCAGGAGGCAGAAGGAGCGGTGGAGTGGGACTGGGTATGGCCTTTTTCTTTAGTGGGAGGGACTACTGTGGTATCCAGCCATGACGCTGTACAGCATCACCCACCCACCCACCTTCTGCAGGATGTGATGACATCAAGCCATGTTTCTGTCTTTCATTGAATCTCTTATTCTTCTTGTTGCGCTCACTTGTTCTGTCCCCCTCTTGGCTCCCGTCAGGAGGAGGGCGCTGCACTGGGGACTTGTGGGAAACATGGCTGGATTTCAGAGGGAGAGACTATTTGGGGCAATCCCATTTAGCGATGGTTTTCCTGCACACTAAACATGGACAGCACGACTTTTTGTGTTTTAGAGAAAAAAAACTTTCGTCAATTTTCAGATTTCTTTTCTTTTCTTCCATATTTCGTTATTTGGAGAGTGTATTGCATCCTCACAGTTATTGCTCGTCATTGGTATTTTTCCATGTCTTATCTCAATCCACATGTGTTTTTTTTTTACAAGAAGCAGACTGCACCAATGTCCACTCCAAACTCCTGATCTGCTCCTCCGATGTCCATTGGAGCAATGTCCACGATGGGCAGCCTGGATGTCTTCTGAGTTTTGTACTCAATCACAGTCTTGGCCCACTGACCAGTGTGCTTCTGTAAGACAGCAAAAAAAGACATGTAAGTTGATAGTAAATATTGTGAAATATTTTTACAATTTAAAATAATGTTCTATTTAAAAATGTAATTTATTCCTGTGGCAAAGCTGAATTTTCAGCAGTCACCTGATCCTTCAGAAATCACTCTAATATGCTGATTTTGTGCTCAAGTAACATTTATTATTATTATAAATATTGACAGCAGCATGCTATGTTTTATTAGGGTTCTTTGATAAATAGAAAGTTCAAAAGATCAGCATTTATATGAAATAATGTTTTCTAACTTTATAAATATCTTAACTGTCATTTCTAATCAATTTGGTGCTTCCTTGATGAATAAAAGTATTATTTTCTTTAGAAAAGAGCTTACAGGCCCAAAACCTTTGAACAGTAGTGTGTATAATTTCATTACAATGTATTTTTTTAACCATAGCCAGCATGCTTGAAAAGTATATTATATGTTTTGATTCACCTTGCAGCCATCCTCAACCACGCCATATGTAAAGCGGCTGTTGCCCTCTGCTCTGATCTCCACATCATTGGAGCCCTGCAGCAGAACGGCCTTCTTCAGGTTTCCTGTGGCTTGGTCCATGTAAGCCACGCTGTTCTTGCAGTGGTAGGTGATGGTCTGAGAGGCCTCAGTAGACAGCAGTCTCAGGAAGTTCAACTGGATGCTGGTAGTACTAGGAGTCTGGCTGCTATCAGCATAGCTGAACTGTTAGAAAAGGGGGACAAATTTATCAATCTCATTGGTAATTAATATCACTGAAAAGTTAAATGTAACACTAGAAAATAGATTGTGGCAAACTGAAAAGGAGGGAGTATTTCAGCATTGCTACTTGTCCCTGCTGATTTTTGATTTGATTATTTTCAGCACCATGGACCAACAGGAATTCAGAACTGTGAACAGCTCCCCAAACCAGCTGTAATCTCAACCACATGAGGGTGGCTTTGGAACAACTTTCATAATCAAATCCAAATGTGCCTTTTTTCAAACAGACTTTTTATGATTTCTTTTTGTTTGTGGTCACTTAACTGAAATTTAAAGCGATCATCTCCAAAATGAAAGGATTATACTCACGTGGAATCCACCATTCATGCTCTCTCCAAACCACACGTGCTTCAGCCCCTTGCCCTTACTGCTCCACCAGTTCTTGCGTGGGATTTTGGGAGTGCTGGGCTTCACACAGGTCTCTCCAGTCTCCATATTACAGAACACTTTGATGGCATCAGCACTGCTACCAAGGTTAGGATCAACCCAGTAGTCACCTGTGGATTGGGACCAAACATTCAAGTCAAGTCACCTGTATTTATATAGTGCTTTATACAATATAAGTAGTTTCAAAGCAGCTTCATAGTAATAAACAGAAAAAATAACTTCAAACTTCATCAAATAGGAGATAAAACAAAAATTCTGCTGTAAAAAGCTCTAAAAAGACAATAGTTGCATTATTCAGATCGGTGTTGGTTGACTTCAGTTCAATAACTGTGTAAAGTACATAAATTATTTATGAAACAAGTTCAATTCAGCTTTAAGCAGCTGTTCAGAAGACAGTTGTGCCGTTATTCAGCTCATCTCGGTTCAGGTTTTGTTCTCATTCGATAATGTCAGTGCAGTCAAATCGATAATTTAACTGAATATTTCATTTTCTTTTAAAACCCAACCAAAAGCGACAGTGCCAGTGAACTCCATATGTCCATATGTAAGTGACAGAAATGTAAAAAAAAAAAAAAAAAACATGGGCGAAACTAGGCTCAGTCACAGCATGTGCCTCAAATGAACAAATGTGAGCAAATCATTCAAGCAAGTGTGTTTGACTGTTTTGAGCCGGGGTGTCCAAACTAGATCCAGCATAGTTTAGCTCCAACTTGCCTCAACACACCTGCTTGGAAGTTTATAGTATGCCTTGTAAGACATTGATTAGCTGTCTTAGGTGTGTTTAAGTGGGGTTGGAGCTGAACTCAGCAGGAAAGTGAATAAAAGTGAAATATTTACTTTACCTTCCAAGTCTTTCGTTCATTTGTCATGTGACAGACGCAACGAACAGATGGTTCATGAATGACCCATCACTACTTGATTGGACACCCCTTGTTTTGAGCATTTGGAAGCTCTGTCATGGTGTATATGAATATTCTCCTAATGTAAAATATAAATCGGAATCGCTTCTTCTTAATTTCTTACCGCTCTTCCATTCAGGGTGGCAGAGTTTTAGGTCTCGGCAGGAGCGTGCAGGTTTCTTGCGGGATCCGTCTGGGCTGCGGATGTCCTCGATCTGGCTGTTGATTGACTTCAGTGTGGCATCCACCTCCACATCATGTTGTCTAAGAGAGCTGGAGGCCTCGTCGGCACGCATGTAACGCAGAGGATCGGGTCCTTTCTCAGTATGAGCCAACCCAGCGAAGGCAGACATGTCAATGCCAGGGCCAGGGGGACCAGGAGGACCAGGAGGTCCTGCGTTACCAGGTGGACCCTTTAGAGAGCAGAAAGGAAGAAAAATTGATCAGACATATTCTTTTCATATTGATATGTACATCAAACTTGATGTCTGTAAAAAAATATTTCAGCGTCACCCACAATTGGGCCAATCTCTCCAGAACGTCCACGAGGTCCAGGTGGGCCAATGGGTCCAGGCTGACCGTTAGAACCGTCCTTACCAGCTGGTCCAACAGGTCCGGCTGGTCCCTATTGCAAATAAGATGGGTTGAAGAGACCATTAGTAATCCATCTGATCATTGAAGTTTCTAATTTGTGGTTTTCAGCAAGTTGAATACAACAGCCAGCAAGTTAGAGACAGCAGAACAGACACTCACCTTAGCGCCACTTGGTCCAGCAGGTCCGGCAGCACCCTGGTCTCCAGGAGAACCCTTTTTTGAGGAGACACACAGAGATGTTAGCATATCTCATGTCACTGCTTTACCATTACAGCCTGTTTGTGAAAACTAAGACTTGTAAATGAGACTCACTGGAGGTCCTGGCAGACCCTGCAGACCAGTGAATCCTCTGTGTCCCTTCTGACCTCTTTCTCCAGCTTCTCCTGCCTCACCCTTATCACCACGAGGTCCTTGGGGTCCCTGAAGCAGAGAAATGGAAAAGGTCCATCAACATTTGAGTAAATAAGTAAAGCCACAAAATTACTTTAAAGTCCCCGTGAACCGGAAGTTGCAAACAACTTTTCTCCAGTGTTGTGACGTATTTCCGAGAGAAACGGAATACTAAATGAGGCAAAATAGTGGGCGTGGCTTTTTTCCAACTAGCACCTGATTGGATCTAGAAAAATGGGTGTTTCATTCTGAAGTGGAGGATGACGCAAGTTTACACACGCTGTCAATCAATGCTCGCTCCGCGCTCGCAAACACACAGCAGCTGTCAGTTGGAGGGGCGTGGTTATGGATGTTAAGGAGACACCCAAACCGTAAAGCCTACGTCATCGGGCAAGGTCCTCCAATGCAGAGGGGAGGGGCATTTTCAAAATTTGATTAAAGATAATGAAGCCAAAACATTTTTTTGTGTGGATTGACTTGCATGTATGAATTGTTCACCACAAAACGATCAATTTAGGCAAACAAAGTAAGTATAGTCAATTTTGATTTCATGGGGACTTTAAATGTGACACTAAATAAATAACATGTTTAAATTGAGAGTCAGGCAGGCCAAGTAGTCAAGATGCTACTAAAGCTATCGGCCGACATCTCATCAGCGATCTGCTCAGCTGATCTGCTGTTCGTCTCCCTTCGCTGCTAATGACTACGCTACGCTCTATGCCTAGCAGATTCAGTTCGCTCCTAACTGCTCGCTCTCAATACAATCTACAATATTGAAACAGGACTCAATGTATTCACTCTTTATTCATCTCTGAAAGTATTCATTAAGCTAAGTTTCTTTTTAAGCTCATTGTTAAAAGCTATCAGGATGTGGGCACCATGCTGTAATGCTATCCGTGTGCTTGGGGTTATCTAGTCATTTTTATTTAAATGCTCTTGCTGGGCTCATGCGATCATATTGGCAACTGCGTGCAATGAACATGCAGTGATTTAGCACAATGCAGCACAGATCAAGCAGCTTGCAGTGATGGATAGTTAGTAAATAGCAATTAATGCAAACTGAATAATTTCTGCTGTGGCACAGCTCTAAAAAGACATAGTAAACAGTCAATATTCAGTGAGTCAATTAAAAGAAATTCTCATCTACTAAATCTTACTTGTCTTTCTTCTGCTTAGTTACATTGCCCCTAGATGCGCTTACTGGCTGCTTAATTCATCCTTCATTTATTTTTATCACAGGAGGTTGCTTTATGGTCTGTTTGGGGGGAAAAGTTCAGCTCTCCTAGTCCTAATTCGTGTGAGCGTCCCCTAATGCTGCTGCGGTCCCCTGACTCTCTGCTAAATTCAAGGTGCTCAGGAATGGTCAGGAGACTCATCTGAACTGAAACGTATTGCCAATGCCAACTAATTCACATTTATTCATAAAGATTTCTAAGCATTTTAATTGTCTAATTCCATCTCTTGTCCATTCACAAGAGGTTGCCAGGTATGGTTTGTTTGGTGGGAATAGTTCTGCTCTCCCAGTACTAAACTGTGAGTGTTTCCTGATGCTGCTCCCTTAATTATCAACTTGAATCGCAATTTATTCAATACAATTTCCTAATCACTTTTATTGTCATGTGTGTTCTTGACTTCATAGATCTGACAGAATTTGAATAAAACCAGTTAATTTAAATGTTACCACATGAAGGACAATGTTTGCATCTTAACTAAATGGAGTTTAGGAGTAAGAATCTGAACTCTTCTGGTCAATTCACAGTATTTTCTTAGCTATATGTTGTAAGCATAATATATTTTGAAAATGGCTATTTTGAGGATTTAAAAGCTCAATGTGTAGTTTTAGCTTTCTGTTTTGTTCTACAAGCTTATTAAAAGGTACTTACAACCATGCCTCTTGCTCCAGCTGATCCAGGGGGGCCAGCAGGTCCTTGTGGGCCCTTAAGAAAGTAAACAAGATGGTAAATACATCATAAATAAATAAATATTTCATGTAATATAAGTGGCAAACATTGCTAAAGCATGGTCTAAAGATGGTCTCTTGTAAATTAATCTTACATGTGATTGTTCTTAGGGGAAATGATGTAACACTAATGTGTTTTGATTAACACAATTAGTAGGGTTTTGTTGATTGAAATATGAGACCATATAAAATATAATGGTGATCATGGTGTTTTTTAACTAAGAGTGTCAGAATTGAGGTAAACATAATTGTCATCATTGGTGATTTGAATAATGGTGGCATTAGTTGTCATGCAAGCAGTAAATATAGTACTGCTTTTGTGTTTCTTTCCCCTAGATGCAAATGTCATGCATTCTTGTGTCCAGAAGATTCAATGTTTATATTATTGAAAATTGGATTTCTTCAAGTGTGTACTCACATTCTCTCCTCTGTCTCCCTGTTTGCCAACTGGACCAACGGAGCCAGGAGCACCAGGGGCACCAGGAGCTCCAGGAGCACCAATCGGTCCAGTGTTACCACGCTCACCCTAGAGAAGAACAAAGGAAAAAACATTTCGTGTTTTAACTGGCTGGAACTCCATCTGTGAGTGGACTAGACACCATTTTTAACATTACAGACAGAGAAATTGCTTAAAATGACATTTTTACAAATAACCACCCTTACTAGATTAGAAATGAAATGAATTAGAAATGAAAAAACAAAAAAAAGTTAACTTGACTTTTGGACCTCAGTGTATGTGGTAAGGAATATATTGTTTACTTGTATGAAATTTCTTGTGATTTATGTATTTGATTTACATGATTTACAAAGATTTACAAAGATCAGAGAGCAGATTTATGTATTTGATTGAATGTGATTTACAAAGATCAGAGAGCAATAAAAATATATTTTATGTGTTTGTCTGTTTGTTTCCTCACCTTCACACCAGCAGCACCATCTCTACCAGGTGGACCATCAGATCCAGGATTACCCTAAAGACAAACAGAACGGATGAGTGAGATCTGGTCTTGATATGGTTGTACTATACCTATATATTGGAGGAATCTGAACTTCACTTTATAGCTACCTTTGAGTCAGATGAATCCAGTCTAGTTTTGCCTGGTTTGGTTCTGATTTTGTCATGTTTTCATGTATGTGTTTTTTACCTCCCGTCCTGTCTCGCCAGCAGGTCCAGTCAATCCAGGTGGTCCAACGGGGCCAGGAGGTCCACGGTCACCAGAAGAACCAGATGCTCCCTGTTTGCCAGGCTCACCCTGAGGTAGAAATCATTAGTGTTAGATTAGGAAATTGCATCATCTAATTATATAACCATCAGTACTTAATAATGATTTTGAGAAAACACCTTTACATGTATGTAAGTTAAAAATATGTAAGAAGTATTAAAACTTAATGGCCTGGTTTCACAGACAAGGCTTGGATTTAGCCAGAATTAGACCTTAGTACAATTAAGATATTTAAGTAGCTTTTATAAACTTACCGTAGGAAAAAAAAACATTGTTGGTGTGCATTTTGAAAGAAAATACTGGCAATGACATATTTTAAATTATGTCAGTGTGAG
This sequence comes from Pimephales promelas, assembly GCF_988280905.1. Classification (NCBI taxonomy): domain Eukaryota; kingdom Metazoa; phylum Chordata; class Actinopteri; order Cypriniformes; family Leuciscidae; genus Pimephales; species Pimephales promelas. The sequence continues at coordinate 24,669,044 of NC_142782.1, forward strand.
TTGCTTTCAGTTAAAGCAGCTCAAACATGCATTTCAGTCTGGGAACCAGGGGTATACTAATTACTGTCTTGATCTGATAGATAAACACTAAAGTCTATGCTAAAATGTAAGTAAAAAATTAGAGATTTTCAAGTGGACATTATGTTTCTTATGGGTTTATCTACTTACAGAGGGTCCTGGGAGTCCTGGGAAACCCCTTTCACCACGCTGACCAGGCAAACCAACAATACCACGCTGACCAGCAAGACCAGCAGGGCCAGAAGGACCATCAGGACCCTACACAGGAAATAGCAAGAGAAGAAAAATTAGGAATACAGTAAGGAAAAAATGACATGGTGCTGAATACACTAGAACAGTGTTTCCAAATCCTGGTCCTGGGGACCCACAGCTCTGCACAGTTTGTACATCTTCCTTATTTAACACACCTGATTCAGATCATCATCTCCTTAAGAAAGAGCTCTGAACTGAACTGGGTGTGTTAGATAAAGGAGACATATAAAATGTGCAGAGCTGTGGGTCCCCAGGACCAGGATTGGGAACCAAAATGTGCCTTGGGTGCTAAAATTGGCATGTGTGAATCTGAGCCTTACAGGAGGACCATCCTCTCCAGAATCTCCCTTCTCTCCAGGTGCACCAGGAGGTCCACGCAGTCCAGCATCTCCTGCTCTGCCTGGGAGACCGGCATCACCACGAACTCCCTTAGGACCATCCTTACCAGGAGCACCTGCAGGTCCAGCAGGACCAGGGTTACCCTGAGAGGATAAAATGAGTGAAAAAAGATTTGTGTAGTACAGTCTAGTCTATCATTTTAAAGTAATTATGGAGGAACCACAGAGAAATGTCTGATTTTGAGGGGCTTACATTTGGGCCAGGTGTTCCAACTCTGCCTGCAGCACCTGGGAAACCAGTGGCACCCTACAATGAGGAACATATTTTTGTTTAGAAAAATCAACACAGTCTTTCAAAAGAACTAGTAAATATTAAAAAAATGGAAAGTTATTACACATGATGACTAATTTACTTATTTAGTAACTTACAGGGGCTCCTTGGGCTCCACGTGCTCCCTTGGGTCCTGTAACACCAGTTGGGCCCTGAAATCAAACAGTTAATGAGCCAAGTATAATCATTTCATCCAAGTAAAATTAGCACAAAGTTGATGCACTATGCTACACTCTAAACATTTTTTTTATGCAGACAATCACAAAGATGTAAAAAAAATGTCAAAAATAGCCTCTTTCAATTGAATATCAGTGTAATTGAATACCACTGGGCCAGGTGCTCCGGATGGTCCTTGGGGTCCAGGGGCTCCACCATCACCTTTCTGTCCTGCCTCACCCTGCTCTCCCTTAATTCCAGGTTGACCATCAGCACCCTAAGGAGAGACAGAGATGAAAGGTTGTAATCAGTTTTGGCTTTCTCATAATAACTGAATTCTCTAAATTTCAGCTTAAATACTAAATTGACGATCCCTAATCGATTATTTCACCTTCCACTTGGCTTTTTGAGAAATCCAAATAAAAAAGTAAAATGACAAAGATTATGAATAATCATTTTTTTCACTGTAGCAACAGAGAATTGTCCATTTTGTACATTATAACAAAAGAGTGTTGAGTTTTGTAACAAATCAGTGGAATGTTCAATAGATGTGAGAATTATTACATTAATTGGCACATCGTTTTTGGTTATCATTTTATTTGCCTTTTATGATGCTCTTAAATCTTAAGATATTTCAATCTTTTCAAGTAAAAGGAATGCATAATACAATGAATAATGGTCATAGTGGGTATATTTGTACTGTATTAACATCTGTGTCTCACAAAATATCCCTTTATATTGACAATATTATTAATTAGTTGTTTTTTTTTTTTACAGCTTCTTTAAGTTGCATGGTTAAATGTCATTTATTTTAATACATTCATAATGGAAATTATGTTTTATGATAAAGACAGTCTTAATATTCCATCACAATTGCATAACTGCAGAAAAACTGAGGCATTTTGTAACAGTGCTTCTACTTACAGGGGGTCCAGCAAAGCCAGCAGGTCCGGGTGCACCAATCTCACCACGATCACCCTAACATGATGACAAAAGTATAATAAACAAGAAGAAAACTGAAGATTATCTTTAAACTGTACACTTGACAAAACCACAAATTCCAATAGAACTTCTTTTTGCTGTCTAGTTGTAATGCTAATAAATTACATTAATCACAGTTAATAAAAATTTAACAAATGTTTTGCTTACAGGGGCACCACGAGAACCAGGAGCACCATTTGGGCCAATGGCACCAGTTTCACCCTGTGAGAGAAGAAAAAGAATAGTGAATTAAACAATCTCCTCAAATAATTTCAGCATTCAATCAATGATGGAAGACACCAGAGATGAGACATTCACCTTTGCGCCATTTGGACCAGCAGGACCAGGTGGACCAATTGGACCAGACAAACCCTGACAAAAAGATGACAGAAACATCATTACTTATTATGGGTTAAAAAAAGAAGCAATTTATTTTTTTACATATGCTGAATATGTAGCACTTACTCTTGAACCATCTTTGCCAGGAGCACCTTCAGGTCCTTTCTCTCCACTGTCACCCTAGTAAATGAGACATTCCATAAGTCATTTAATCATTCAGTAGGCTGTTCATAAGTAATATGACATTAGGTTGATGTAATCACTGAGAGGAGGGGTTGTACCATTTCTAAAGACACTTACTCTGTCACCTTTAGCTCCAGCGATTCCAACAGCTCCTCTCTCACCAGGCATGCCCTGCAGACCGGGAGGGCCCTGAGATCCAGCACTACCAGCTGGTCCAATTGCACCCTTTTTGAAATCAAGCAGAGACATTAGAGTTTGAGAGATTGGCTATAATAATCAATTATAATTATACAAATATAAGTTATTGAGTTAAATACTATAAAACTATAAGTTAAAAAATTGTGCTTTGAAAAATGTAGGTAGGTATGCTGTAAAATGCATACAAAATATTAAAGAAATAGCTAAACAAATGTATATTTATTTCATAGTTACTGTAACTCAGTTACTGTGTATATGAAGAGTTCAGATGCAAAAGCCTCTAAATGCCATTTGAAATTTTCTTCTTTAATTATGATTTTTATCAAACTTGTATATTTAAGTTCAGTAATTTCACTTAAATGGCAATAATAATTACCTATTAATTGTTATTTAAGTGAAATTACTGAACTTAAATATACAAGTTTGATAAAAATCATCATTAAAGAAGAAAATTTCAAATGGCATTTAGAGGCTTTTGCATCTGAACTCTTCATATGTATATATATATATATATATATATATGTGTGTGTGTGTGTGTGTGTGTGTATGTATATGCATATATACTACTGGAGGAATACAAGTATGGATTTAATAATTTTATTCAATAAGAATGCATTAAATGATCAAGGTTGACACATATTTTGTAACAATGTAAAAGACTGAACTATTTCAAATAACTGAACCTTTCATTAATTGTTGAACTTTATATGCATTAAGAATCCTGAAAAAATGTATTCTGGTCACAGTTTTCACAAAAATATTAAATATTAATAATAAATGTTTCTTGAGCACTAATTCGGGATATTATAATAATTTCTGAAAGATTATCATGATTATCATAATAATTATGCTGAATATTCAGATTTTCCATCAGATTTTCCATCACATTTCCATCACTTCTTCTTTAATGATGATTTTTATCAAACTTGTATATTTAAGTTCAGTAATTTCACTTAAATAACAATTAATAGGTAATTATCATTGCCATTTAAGTGAAATTACTGAACTTAAATATACAAGTTTGATAAAAATCGTCATTAAAGAAGAAAATTTCAAATGGCACTTAGAGGCTTTTGCATCTGAACTCTTCATATATATTATAAAATATCCTAAAATATAAGATCGTTATTTGAAATTGTATTCCACAATATTACTGTTTATTGTATTACTATTTTTGATTTAATAAATGTAGCCGTGGTGAGCATAAGAGACCACAAATGGTAGTGTATATTCATTTGACTGTTTATGGATTTTATTTTGAATAGTGGAGCACAATCTCAGTCAGATGTGGTTTGGGTCTGACCTTTGGTCCATCAGTTCCGGGAGTTCCTGGAAGTCCCCTTGGTCCCTGGAGACCCTGAGGGCCAGCGCCTCCTCTCTCACCAGGGAATCCACGTTCACCCTGAGAGAAGCACAGGAGAGAGTTATTTTGTGCAAAGTAATGATTAAATAGTAATTAGTACTGATTTGCATTGAGTGCAAATTGGGAATCTTTTTAGTTACGGATAGGAACTCACTCTTGGTCCAGTGGCACCGGCAGCACCACCCTCTCCAGGAACACCCTATAGAGAGGAAGAAAGTCATTAAAATCAGTAATAACATCACAATAGCACAAATAGAGATTTTTAATAAATACCTGTGATAAAAAAAAAAATAAGTCATCCTTACCTGGTCACCAGGTTTACCGGGCTCTCCGGGGGCTCCAGTAGGTCCTGGCAGACCCTGCGCAAAAAGAGAGTAAATATTTAACAACAAAAAAAACTGATAATAACACTCTTTCAGTTTCATTAATGTAAAAAGTGCAGTTTTAACCCTCTTTCACAGTTAGCTGTGTTGTGAAACTGTACCTGGAAGCCAGATGGACCAGGCTGACCTTGCTCTCCTCTCTCACCAACAGCACCCTTAAAGCAAAATGAAATCACAATTAATTAAAAAATCCAAGAAATTACTACAAATGGGACTTTAATATTATTGATTAACAGCAAAAACTGAGGCAATGTGATGTGACAAAATACTAACAGCAGGGCCAGGTGGACCAGCAGCTCCAGTCTCTCCATCTTTACCAGGCAAACCCTAATGGAAGCAAAATAAGGAGAGACAAATCTGAGGATATCTGGGGGACAAAATCTTGATCTGCCTGTCTATTGGAACAGGACTTACTCTAAGACCAGGTCGTCCAATAAGTCCTTTCTCTCCAGTTTTTCCAGGTTCACCCTGTGAGATACAGGAGAGATACAGTCCCTTCAGTACAACACATACATTTCCCACCAACTTTTAAGGACATGAATATGAACCCTTGTAGTTCATTTGCAGAAATAATCTAATGGTCTTACATTGGCTCCCTTAGGTCCAGGGAATCCCATCACTCCAGGCTGACCACGAGCTCCCAGAGGCCCAGGAGGACCAGGGCGTCCATCTTCACCAGCAGAACCCTACAATGAATAAAACATCTTCAGCACTAAAGTTTGCCCTGAACTATGATGATATGCAGCGATTGGAACCAAACTGTTGTGGGGAACCATTGACTTCCATAGCATTTTTTTTTCTCCTATGGAAGTCAATGGTGCCAAACAACTGTTTGGTTCCAACAACCTGAGGGTGAGTTAATGATAACAGAATTTTCATTTTTGGGTGGAGTATCCCTTTAAGTGACCTTTCTTATTATTATCAATGTTGAAAACAGCTGTTCAGCTTAAAAACTTTGTGGAAGTTGTGATATGTTTTTCAGGATTCTGATGTTTTAAAACCCGTTAATTCTGAAGCTGTGGGAATTAAAGAGAATCTAGATTAAAATATTAATTTCTTTCTACAAAAAAAAATCATATTAAACACAAACTTTTGAATGGTAGCGTACATCTCTTTGCAGTCTGTAACTCTTTACTTTTACTCTTTACTCTTTAAAGTGACAGTAAAAGTGCTTTAAATTGTATAGATACTCACAGGTGCTCCAACTTTTCCTTGAGGTCCAGCATCACCAGGGCGTCCAGTAAGACCCTGTAAGAGGAAGGAACAGCATTTAAAGCAACCAGCATAAAAGCTTCAATTTCAGATTGTGAATTATGAATTATGATTATCTGATAAATCAGATAAATCACAGAAATACCACAATGACTCACTCTGGCTCCAGGAAGACCAGACTCGCCTGTGCGGCCAGGATCTCCAGTTCCTCCTTTTGGTCCGGTCAAACCTGGAACACCACGATCACCAGGTGCACCCTATCATAGGACAGAACATTTAAGTACAAAAATGAGGAGGAAATACATGTGTTGGGTAGTTGAGTAACTTTGAGTCTAAATCACCAACCTTTGCTCCAGCTAGACCATCCTGACCAGGGAATCCACGGTTACCTGGAGCTCCCTAATGAGATAGAACACATATGGACTTATTAGTGTGGTTCTTTAGCATTCTGTGAATCAGTAAAACTAATTAGGATATGACACATACTCTCTCTCCAGGGGGTCCAAGAGGTCCGGCAGAACCAGGCTCTCCTCTTGGTCCTCTCTTTCCTTCCTCTCCAGATGGCCCAGGGGCTCCCTGAGGTCCTACAACGCCCTGTGCAATTAGGATAAAAATATGCCCGATTAGTTTGCTACAATATTTCATTTGATTGTTATGAGCAACAGCCTTTAGTGGATACAACAGAAAGGACATGATGATAAGTGGGATGTTGGTTACTTACACGCTCTCCCTTGGGTCCAGCCTCGCCTTTAAATCCTGGAATACCAGGGTCTCCCTGTATAAATACAATAGTGTTTTCAATAAGTATATGAAATAATTTAAAGATGTCTGGGAAACATTGAGAGCTTGGTTCAGAATATGATTGCGTACAGATTGTCCTTTAGGCCCAAGAGGTCCAGTAGCTCCCTGAGGTCCGGGCGGGCCACGGGGTCCTGGGAACCCAGGGGCACCAGCAATGCCAGAAGCACCCTGCAAAGGACAATAAATTATTGTTTATATTAGATTCACTGCAACAGTGTGACCAGAGTGTTAAAGTTTGCATGAAAAATTGTATGCAAAAACGTATTTTATTTTATTTACTCACAGCAGATCCTTTGGCTCCAGGAATACCATCAGTACCAGGGTTACCCTATAGTAAATAGTAAACATGTAATATTTAAAAACTGATTGTAACCATTGAAATCCAAAGTGTTAAATATATTGTATACAATGACAAAACAACACAAATATTTTGCTTGTAATATTATCTGTAAGTTTACTCACAGATGCACCAGCAGGTCCAGGTGATCCAGGTGTTCCGGCCTCTCCACGGGGTCCTTGTGCACCCTCAGGTCCACGAGCTCCAGTGGGACCAGCTTCACCCTGCAGGAGTAAAGAACACATCTCATTGTCAAGGCTAATGGGATTTATTACACTTCGAATGTTTAAATTTAAGAATGGGAAGGAATTCACAGAGAAGTGCTGTAGATGACAGGTATTTTACCTTAGAACCAGGGGATCCAGGGAAACCTGGAGCACCAGCAGGACCAACAGGACCCTGAGGACAGAAACACCAACAAATAATCAAAGAGTCATGCTTATTTCTTGTGCACCCTGCACATCCCTTTAATGTTAATCTTTCATTTGAAAGTGGATGATGCACACTTTCTGCTTTTTTAGAATTTATTAATATTGCTGAAATAATTTTAGTAAATACTGTTTGAAATCATTTGCTATCAAGTTTAATTAATATATATATCGACAATTGACCATCTTGATATCTCTACATAACCCATATGGGTTTACCATTAGTTAGCATTAGCCATCGCATTAATGAAGTAAAAACAAATTATGTGAGAACTTGCACTTGAGGAAATGAGGAAATGCACTTACAGGAGGACCAGCGGGACCAGGCAGACCATCATTACCACGGGCACCCTATGGAAAGACATAAGCAGAATCATTATAGTTTGAAATCACCATCAGCAACACAAATTTTTATCATATACTGTCTAGTATTCTTAATTAGGCCAGTTATCTGAGTGTTCACTTACAGCAGCACCAGTTGCACCAGGACGACCTCTCTCACCGGGCAGACCACGTGGACCCTGAGAGACAAAAAAGAAAATAGGATGGAGAGAGTTAGATGCACTATTTCAGTGTCAGAAATCTATTGAATCATCAGGCCATTTCTGACTTTAGGCACTCACCATTGGTCCAGGCGCACCGCTCTCACCATTCGAACCTGCCTCACCCTGGAGGAAAAGAGAGGAGATTGATTAGACCTTCCTGTTGCATTATTTGCTGAGAAATGAGTAAAATGAATAAGCCCATTTAGCATCTGCGCAGTTAACATGTTCCTCAATGTTTCTTAACATTGGTCTGGTGTCTTTAGGAGTATCTCAGAGTCTTTATAGTTTGAAATATCTTTATATATCAAATAAATTCAAATCAATTAAATTATACTCTTTACTATGTACTAACGTTTAAATTAATAATCTGATACAATGCATTTACTATGTACATACATGATTTTACATTGCACTATTCTAATTACCTGCATGTAATTACACATGTAATTCTTTTCTGTAATTACAGCAATAATTAAACTGTTGACCCTTCCCTTGTAACCCAACCTTAAACCTACCCGTACCACCAAACTACCCATCCCTAAACTAACCCGTATCCCTCCTTAATAGCAGCAAAGGTGTTTTGCAATACAATATGAACACAAAAAGTACATTGTACTTATAGTTTGATATAAGTACATAATAGTTCAAGACATCTCTAATATAAAGTGTGACATTATTCAATATATATGGTCCAATATATATATGTTCCGTTTGTCAGAAATGATTAAAGACTTTTACTTAGTTTATCTGTAAGAGTTTGGTGTAAATGAACAGGCAACATTTTAATAGGGAAAATCAAAGGTAAAGTCTCTCAAAGGTAAATATTTACCATATAAAATATATTTAGAAAAGAAATATTACATTAAATAATAAATTAAATTGTTAAATTATATATATATTGTTTCAAAGCAGATCTTCAAACAGTAATGCCTTACAACTACATCAATTTAATAAATGTCTGTTCGAATTTTGATGTCCCGTGAAACCTGTGTGCAGTATATCCTTACAGGCCTTTTGTTAAATATATGATTAAAGTCCATGTGTTATGTACTGACCACAAACTTTTGAATGGTAGTGTACATCCCTTTGCAGTATGTAACTATAGACAGTGCATGTGACTTTTACAGAGTTTATCTGTAAAAGTTGGGTGTTTTGGCTAAAAAATGTGTTTTTTTATCTTTCTGTACCTTAGCACCTGCAGCACCGGACTCTCCTTTAGCTCCATCAATACCTGGGTGTCCCTACAAACATATTCATATCAAGATGTTAGATGCATACAGAAATAAACAAACAGAAAAATGACTACAGTCTCCGCTGAAACTCACTCTGTGTCCCTTGATTCCAGGAAGGCCAGGTGTTCCGGGGAATCCACGGGCTCCCTGTCAACCGAAAAACAAAACATTCAATGATAATGTTGCATCTTTGTAAAAATGTGATTATATAAGATTGTATGACCATTATCAGAATACTAACAAGTGACCAAAACTGTTGCATGCTGGCTGTTTACCTGAGGCCCTGGGGGTCCACGCTCACCAGGCTTACCATTTTTGCCAGCCTCACCCTGGAAAGAGAACGGGCATAGACTTATTAGTTAATATCTGTCGAGTTTCACTTTGGAATAGGTTGAATATTAAGCCAGTGGCAAAAATTACTCACATCACTTCCGGGTTTTCCAGGAGGACCAGATGGGCCACGGGGTCCGATGGCACCCTAAAATAAACCAGTAGTTAATTAAGCTACTAGTTAATTAAACTTGCATTTGTCTGTAAAAACATTTCATTGTCAATGTGCACATGAATGTGTCATCAGTCAGTGTGAGCCATGTGATATGTATGTGGGTATATCGATGTGTTTATGAATGTGTCATATGTGTAGGCTTGTGCTCTAAACCAGCAAGATTTGGGACACTCACAGCCGGGCCGGGTTCACCAGTCTCTCCAGGGTTGCCTTGGAAACCTTGTGGGCCCTGGAATGGAATAAATGACAGTGTTCGGTTAGGAGTTGCCAATGGTGGGTGCTTACATTTACTCATATCTGTCTCATCAATGGGGTAGCTTCTGTTATTTTCCAATAAATTGGGAATATGGAATGATTATATGAACATGAATAAGTGTGGATTTACGTACAGGTGCTCCAGAGGGACCGGGAGGACCACGGGGACCCATTGGACCCTGTAGAAAATGATAAAGTTAAATGCAGACTGGCCACTTTGACTCAGATAAACAAAAACAGCCTGAGAGTGATGTATTTTCCATTTATTTATAGGTTATGTTTCAAAGCTGGTTGAAGTCTGGTTGAAAAATTATGATTTGTTTCATTGTGTGTAATTTCAATTTAAGTAACCACATTTGTTACAAGCTGTTCAGAATGTTTCAGAGTTGATCATTTATTTCAATAAAAATGTTTGGAGATGGATTCATTTGAAATAACAGAAATAAGCACAACAACAAAGCATCTTAAATAGAGGCCTATGCTCATCTCAATCCTAACTATTGAAATTTCAGGTGTTTTATTCATTTGTGCATGTTTTTGCATTATTTTTTTTATTTGTATGTTACAAATGCAGCTTATGTCTATCCAGACCATTCCACAAGGGGGCAGTTTGTCAATTGAAAAACCACAATATTTGTTCTGACATATTGTTAAAGTTTCATTTTAGCCAAGCCAAATTGAGTACTTTAAAACTTTACTTTTTTAATTTGGTCAAAACTTGACCAAATGTGAGATTAATTCCAACTGAGTTTAAAACCGATGTGATAACGTATGCCATGTCCTTTTAATGTTATTTCATATATGTTTTCAGTGTGGGAACACTGTTTTTTCTTACCATTGGTCCCTGCATCACACCCATCTGAGCATTTCCTGCCTTCTCATCAAAACCACCAGCCATCTGAGCAGCAAAGTTCTAAACACACACCAAAAAACACACTTACAGTAATCCAGAAATAGGCAGACACAAATTTAGCAAGCAGATGAAGAAAAAGGAGAGACATACCCCTCCAAGTCCATTAGGTCCTGGTGGTCCAGGAGGTCCAGGGGGTCCTGGGTTTCCAGGTGTACCAGGCTCGCCATCTCTTCCTCTTGGGCCAACATTTCCCTAAGAGGAGGGGGGGAAACAGGGCATATGAGTGGAAAAGAAAAAAAGAGAGTGAACAGATTAACTAAAGCCTTTTCACATGACAGCTTCCTGCAGAGTGTGTCTACTGCCCCCTAAATGTACCCGGATAACTACTAATAAGGTTCGACATCACTTTACCTAACAAGTCTGAGAAAAAAAAAAAACAGTTTGAAAAGAAAAAATGTCTTACCTTCTCACCCTTAGGTCCTTTCTCGCCACGTGTTCCTTGCTCTCCTGGGGGTCCCTAAAAATCACAGAAAGAAAAACAAAATGTCAAAAATTAAAGCTGTAGATCATTTATCAACAATAAACTATCTACAATCTATGAAGTGAAAAATTTTAGGCAAATAAACGTTCAGGAGAGCCACCTAGTGGAGAAACGCAACACAGCATTACAAATTATTCAGAAATCTACCAAAGAGTGTTTATAATCTCACCATTGGGCCAGCAGGTCCTCTTGGTCCAACTACCTACATAAACAAATAAATAAATATTATTTAGCAACTTTGGTGAAATCATTCCAAAACACAAAGTTGTTTACTTACATCTGCAATGTCGCCTGGTTCTCCTTTCTGTCCCTGTGGACAGTAATAAATAACTTATTTAACACCCAAATCTTAAGAATATTAGGTATTTCTTAAATAATGACCTTGATAAGTGAATAAGTCATGTCAAGACCTCACCTTTGCACCAATTGACTCTGATGAATCAGGTCACAGGATGAAAGGGAATATAATAAAGATTGACAGTTAGACACAGAAGGACTATGCATACATGTATTCTATCAATTAGCAAGTATTCAAAAATATATCTAAGAACCAATGTTGCAGAATAACAGTCTGTCTGGAGTCAGATTATCTGCCTCATTCATTGCAACACTGCAAGCTCATTATCAAAAACTAGGGGTCACAAAAGGGTCAGGAAAAAACATCCGTGAATGAAGCATTCAGCTGATTCTGATTCATAATGAGGACGGTAAACCAGTCAGACACTCGGTGTTGAATGAACAGCTATTCCCTGTTGAAACTACATAGCTAACTCAACGGCACCCCACTAGGCCGTGTACCAAAACAGCATCATTCTCTTCCCAATCTGCATCGGTTAAATTGTTAAAAGCAGAATATTAAAGTGCAAGCTGAGGATCAGTTTAAAACATGATGTGCATTATAGTTTAATATTAGAAGCATTATTAGGCTATATGCTGCAAATTAAAAACATTTTAATAAATATTTAGAGAAAACTCATTCTGTATCAGTGCCATGATCTGATTACAGTGAGACAGAGTATATTAAAATGTTTGGGTACAACTTTTTTTTGTTTTTGACAACTATGTTCATCTTGTTATTGTGTATATCTGTAGAGCAGCAAAAAAACATATTTTTTTTTGAAAATGAACAGAAAGTGCATTAAAAGTTTGAAAGAACACTTCTAAGTTTTTTTTTTTTTTGTTAATTGGGTTGTTTTGAAAGAGGTAGTGCTATGACTTCTCATTCAAAGAATCTTATTTTTCAGATTTTCCTAAACTTAAACAGTCTATGGCCAAGGTGAGTCCACTTTCTTTTCTTTTTTTCAATTTCATATAGATCTATTTGAAGTACTTAAGTATAAATAAAATATACTATAATGCTATTATATTATAGAAGAAAGACAAATCGTCCTCTGAATGAAGTATTATGAGACTAAAGTGTAAATAAGTTCACTCAAAGCTTATTTGTGAGTAGTATAATTAACTGTAATTAATTGTAAATTTCCTCTTTTGTAGTATCGACCAAATATCTTATCTAAAAATCATAGATTCCACAGCTAACTGGTGGAAAGATTGCATTCTTTTCTGTAAAAAGACAACAACCTATACTATCAAAGTCAAATGTAAAGTGGGCCCATTTTAGCCATAGACAGCAAGCGCAAAACTTAAAAGTGTTGCTTTCTTCCCCTTTGAATGTTGCTTTGAGTTCTGAACCCAATCACATGACCAACTTGAATAGGTTTAGTGGTATGTGAGATTGTTGTCATAGTAACAGAACTCAGAGCAGACAGCTAGCGGGACAGGTATGATAAGTAAAAAGAGGAGAATAAGCAGAGAGCGGACCGATAGGCTCGTCGGTTTCAGCCGGGCAGATGGGACAGCACTCTCCGGGTGGAATGATGGGATTGGCACATTCTCTCAGGTCCTCACAGATGACCTCGTCACACAGCACTGCCCCAGAGTCGCACACGCAGACACGGCATGGTTCTGGCTTCCATACAGTATGGTCTGCGTACAGCTGGCCATCTTGGATGCAGCTGCCTAACTCTTCCTCTGCAGCCACCAGAAGGGGGCGACAGAATGGAGTGCATGGGGGTAAGAGACAGGTGAGCGACACATCTTCAAGCAGACTAAAATAAAATAAAACCTTCCTGAAAAAAGCTAGTTGTAAGGGCTTCCTAATAATTAAGAAATATTTTAGAATATATATTATATATATAATATTTCCTATTATATATGCATCTAAAATATGTTCTATTATATATATATATTTTTTTTTTTTTTTTTTCAAATTTGTGGCCAACTCGTGGCACACATCGTGTTACATTATGATTATACTACAACACTAGCAAGCAATATTTGCAGGGTGCATATCTGACACCCAGGTGTAAAATGTGGGCTCCCGTAGTCTGTGGATTTGTAACTGAACCCCAAATCTACAAAACTAGCCATGAATGGGGCTTTCTCAAACACAGACAGGGCTGCATTGACAGCCTGGTGCCTTATGCAAACACACCCATCTTGAAAGCTCCATCTGGATCTAATGGTCTCACTTACCACCAGGGCAAACACACCCTCGTGGGTAGGGAAGGACAGCCCTCACACACACATAACTCCTTGAAGTGTTTGCTTTTTCATATGAAAGTGTAATTTGACTTGTAATTTAACTCCCAGCAGCCCTAGTGTACATGAATGAGGCAATTATAGCCATTTAATTCTGTAAATATGGAAAATCCACTTTTCTGCAAATATAGGCCAGCCAAAGTTCAGTGTAATTAACATGTCCTTGTTCATAGAAAGAGCATATCATTTGGGTGATTTTTCTTCTATCGCTTCAAAGTTTACCAAATATCACACACTGTAAAAAAAATATTGTTGGTTTAACTTTAAAAAGTAAGTAACCTGGTTGCCTTAAAATGTTAAGTTGATTGAACTGGAAAAAGTGAGTTAATACAATGAAGAAGGTTCATTTAATCATCAGAAACTCAAAATAATACGTTATCTCAACTAAATAAATTAAGTTGATTTGACAAAAGAAAAAAGTGTTGTGATAACAAATCTTGAAAATATTTTTTTTACAGTGTTCATAATCTTTCTCATTGTGAACCTTTGAGGTTGCCAGTGTGATGTTTTGGCCATTCCAACAACATTCTAGAAACCCCCTCCTCTTCCACCCACCAAACCAGGTTCCCCAAATCTCCTTTAATCAACGCCAAATCCCCTGAACTAAACCCGGAATATTTTTTGCTTTCCAACCACTTTGAACATGTGCTAATGGTGCACCGTTTGAACCCTTGTAGGAACCTTTGCTCCTAATCTTGAGTGAAACAGCTCTGGATATTAATGGCCTCTATATATAGATTAGTCCTAATAATGCTGAAATGGTTACACATAACCCTCTTCTGTCACACACATATACACACAATTTGAATTTAGGCATCATTTAGGGTTCCTTAGATCGAGACAGAATTTCCTCTGAGAACAAAGATTGTCAATATTTCCTCCACATTTTAAACACATAGGCCTATTTAAGATTGGCCAGTATTGAAAACAGGTTTGCTTTATCATCTTTGAACTTTTTCTAGCATTACAAGTAAGAAATCATACTTGTTCAGGGACTTTTAGATAGTTTGCTTTTTTCTGTCAGTAACCTAATTCTGGACGTAAACGATGTCACTTAACTATTTTAAGAGTTTTAAATCAGAAACTTGTTTTGTCATGTGGGAATCTATATTAAAGTGATAGGTAATGAGAGAAGAAAATGTTTATTCCCTGTATCATGACACTGATCCTATTCAGCAGAAAGTGCTCGTACATGTTGCTAGTAACGTTTGTAAAACGTATACATACGTAAAAAAATAATAATAATTATACATTCATACATAATGTAACGATTTTGTTCTATAAGTTTAAACGTAGAAAACTAATAAAAACAAGCGTTTCAGTGTGTTAACCTGTCGCGGAACGTCAGCATCTGTCATTCTGTCAGCACTGCGCGTGACTGACGCACTACAAACAGAAGGCTCTGGTGCGTCGCATCGCTTGTTTGCAGTGACAGTGTAGACTGCGTTCAATCTTTGAATATATGCAGACTTAGACTTAAGCATACTGTATATACTTCAGGTCTTATATTTTACAATGAGCAAAGGTATCCCACAGTCCATAGGTGAAACGCGCAAACCAAACTGTCCAATTCCAAACTTTCCTCTCAAGTCACCATGGCAACACTGTACAATTTTTTTTAGCAGAATACTTTGAATTTCAATGTGAAAAACTCCAACTTACGGTCATCTTCTTGTTGACATCTTACAAGGGACAGCAAAACGCATTGGGTTGCTACAAGTAGCAGGAGAGTCCGTGAATCCACTAATCTGAACATGTCTAAAGATTAGACATGCAGGTCCTCAGGGGTGAAAGTCGCCGAAGACCCGGCAGAGCGGCAACTCTGTGCTCGCGAGT
This sequence comes from Pimephales promelas, assembly GCF_988280905.1. Classification (NCBI taxonomy): domain Eukaryota; kingdom Metazoa; phylum Chordata; class Actinopteri; order Cypriniformes; family Leuciscidae; genus Pimephales; species Pimephales promelas. The sequence continues at coordinate 24,684,732 of NC_142782.1, forward strand.
CGCGGGGAGTGTGGAAGTGGATGTGTTTGGGAGGATCCGACGCCAGGCACACACAGACAGAACCCACCGCGTCAGTCAGAGCTCCGCGGTTTTATGTTCACTAGCGCATTTATGAATCTTAGTTTATCCCAAAACGTGAGTCCAACCCCGACCCCCATGAGCGCTGAAATTCGAGACTTATCAGCCCCCCCTACCCCATTGAGAAAGAAGAGGAAAAAAACTCCGCCACTCCTCTGTCTCAAGAACAATTCCATCCAAACCCATCCACCCCCTCCCCTCGTTGCCCTTTCCTGGCAAGTGGAGGGCTTTCTCCCTGTGCCTTTGTATTAAAGTGCATCAGAATGGCCTTTGCTCAGAAAAGAGACTTGGAGAACCAAAATACATTCATTGTTTTAAAGATTTTTGCACCAAGGCTGCACATGACCATTGAAACCCCAAGATAATGTTATGTCAAAACTGCAAGTACCATGGGTGTTCATTCCAGATGCAGCAGATATAGAGATTGGATTTTCAATAGGCCTATTACTTCCATATACTTGCAAGATGTTATTAAAGGGATAGTTCACCCAAAAATGACAATTTTGGCATCATTTGCTCACCCTCAAGTTATTCCAAACTTGAGTTTCTTTCTTCTGTTGAACACAAACTAAGTTATTTTAAAGAATGTTGGTATTCAGACAGTTGACGGTGGCCATTGAAGTGAATGAACATATAGCAATTTTCCATAGTTGGAAAAAAAATACTTTAGAAATCAACTACTGTCAACTGTCTGGATCAACATTCTAACACTCTAAAATTTCAGGGTTGTTTTAACCCAATTTTGGGTCAAATATGGACAAACTCAAACATTAGGTTAAAAATGTAATTTAAAAATGTAACCAAATGGCTGGGTTTGTCCATATTTGACCCAAAATTGGGTTAAAACAACCCATGCTGATTGTGGATTTCCACACAAATCACTGCAAATCACAGCTTTGAAACAACAACAAAAAGGAAAAAAAAAAATGTTCTAAATTCACAATTCTAACTTAAACTGGTTTCAACTTTATCAACTAATAATCAAGTAACCTTTAAAACTTGGCACAACTTGACTAAATCTACGCTGAAAGAACTGAAAGAAAGCTAGAAAAAACATAGACATTTAAATGAAAATTAGAAATGTACCATGGCAAATAACTGAAATAAATAAGTTTTATAAGAAATGAATATGTTGAAATACTAAAATTACAAAAAAATAAAACTGTAAAAAAAAAAGAACCAACAAAAATTACAAAAGCACAAAGTAACAAATAAAAAATAACACCGCAAATCTAAAATTAAAAGATAATTTTAAAATATGAATAAATAACATAATAATATGATACTAAAATAACACCACATAAATAATTTCTCTCTCAAATTCTTCGCATCTGTTGAATAAATACTGATCTTTTGAGCATAATAACTGTAAAGTGACATGCTTTTAAAGGTGGACTTGTTTTTTTGCTAAAACTAGCAAGAATTCTCCATCAGAGATGTATTTATGTTGTGTCTTCCCCAGTTTAGTTCCTTTATGTGACTGTTCCTCAATTCAGTCACAATGAAACCATATCATTTATCCCACTGTGGGAACAGAGGAGAGGAGAAATATTGCAATGCTCGAGGGATTAAAAGATCAAACTGCAAAAAGCCAAGCATGAAAGAGTAAAACAGGAATAAGGATACTGGAATCTCAGCCTCGGTGTGAGACATCCTGTGTATGTAGATGAGTGTGTATACAGTGTGCACATATGAAAATCAGTGTGTGTTTGTGGTCGTGTGCACACATGAATGCGTGTCTATTAGTTTTATGAAGGGATATGTGTATGTGTGTGTATACTCATCGGTGCGACTGTGCACACACCCTGTTCGATGTGTGTGAGTCCGAAATGAGCCCTGACTGTGTGCTCTTTAAGACACACACACAATGCGGCTCTGTGTGCAGACCTGAGGAATGTGAGAGAGCACCGGGCAGTGGGGGAGAAGAGAGCCGCGGGTGTGGATGGAGGGAGGGTGCGGAAAGGTAGAGGGATGAGGAGAGGAGCGGTGGCAGCAACACGGCGAGGCTCCAGGGGTGTGTAGGGTGGCTGGGTTGCTGTGGATAAGATGATGTGGGGCCTGACCATTGGCAGGAAACCCAGTGTCGGCAGCAGAACACTAACTGTGATTGGCATAAGGCGTCAGAAGGCCGATCCGTGCCCGGAGATTAAGCACCCGCCAGGCTTTTCTTCCAAATGTGGAGCTTTTCGTCCATTCATTGAACGCTAAAAGGGAAGCAGAATTAAACTCAATAAAATCAACTACATGGCATACAAGACCCTGAAACATTCACTTTACAAAATATTCTGATCCATGTGCCAAAATAAGATGCCCAACGGCCTCACATGAGTGAACATTTGTGTCACTTGAGACTAAACCATAATTAAAATGCCGGACAAAGTATTTGCATGACAGTTCATTAAAATGAAAACCTTTTCTGTGATATTTCACCTTTCAAGGCACGTTCACACTATCAAGAGCTTAAGCATTTAAACTAAAGGATGGATGGAAAGATAAACAAAACATTATCATGCTTTGGTGTGGATGCTAATGTAGTTTTCATATTAGCATTATGGTCATTTTAGCATATATAGCATTTTAGTAGTTATCTTTCTTGGCATGAACAGGCCTTTAGTTTAATCAGCCGGTCACAACCGTGGGAAACCGAACTGTTCTGTTTGATATTACAGTCCACATATGGGGCCTGAAGTGGGGGAAGGATTCGTTCTGTCTTTGTTTGGTCTAATAAAGCTTTCTATTTATTCTCATAACTTCTGAGATAAGCTATGGCAAACAGAGAGGCTGGTGTCCTGGGATTTTCTGAATGAAGAGTCCCTGTTGATAGAGTGATTTAGGCCACAAATGAGCTTAATTTATCCAGGACACCACTGTCTGGGTTTAACAGCTCCCTTTTTGACTTTATCCAAAACTTAATGCGTTTCATCTCTGATCCAGCTTTTACTATTTGATTTAATCAAAACTCTTGGTTTTTTAAATGGCGGTCCAGGGTCCTCCAGAGGAACTATAAGGGGTCCACAGAAAATTTCAGGATTTGGTCATAAGGGGATCTTTCACATCAAAATGTTTGAAAATCTTGCACTAAATTATTGAGGCTTTTGTAATATTGACTCAGGTGGGATTTTATATCATATAGCTCTGTACAAAACCAATGCTTCATGTAGTTTACTTTTAGTGGAACCAATAGTGTTTACCAATGCTGGATCTATGAACACACCCACACACACCCACACACACACACACACACACACACACACACAAACACACACAATGATTACTTAAACAAAACAAACAGTTCACCACAGAATTCTGCATTCTTAGCAGCTCCCTGGTACAAATTCGAGGGTGAAAGTCCTGTGAACTGGCCTGAGAAACTGGCCCTGTTTGCGGACATTGCAGTCTCTAAGAATCCAGGTAGAATGTGGATACCTATTCTTATACAACACCAGCATCATAAAGTGAAGAAGAAGACTGCACAGAAAGAACAACAATCAAAGCCAGGTCCAATAAATAAAATAAAATAAATACATTTTTAAATAAAATAAAATAAACACAAAAGAAGAATCTATATGTGCAATATAAATCAGTATAATTATATACACAAACAGACTTTGATAAAAGTCTTATATATATATATGAAGACCTCCGATAGAAAATCCTCTAAAAGCCACCTTGAGAAAAATTAGATAGTATTGAGTGAATACTCTCCACACATAGTATATGTTCATCAAATACTTTCACTTCAAACTCACAAAATCCCAGCCTCAGCCCATTCAGAAATTCCAGTACTTGGACAGAAACCTATACAGGAGCCTGATAAAATGTTAAAATTAAAAACAAACATTATAAGGACTTAGAGGCTTTTGCATATATAAGTCTTCATATATATATATAAATATAAATACATATAGCTGTGAATTTAAAAGTAATGTTACTTTAGTTACTTGGGAAAAGTAATCTGATTACTTGTAATGGGTTTCTGATCACATTACATCCAATCTCAAATATGTAAAATATATTAAAGTTCCTACAAATGGTAATAATGTTAATCAAGTAAATGCAGACTTGGTGAGCATCAAACACTTCAAATATATTTAAAAAACCTTACTGACTCCAAACTTTTGAATGGTAGTGTATCGTACATACTTTACATATTTTTGGTTGCAAAATATGTGTTACAGAATCAACTGATAATCAATAATGAGGGCTTAATGAATAAATGATGGTTGCAGTCAGAATGTGTGTTGGAATTATTGCCATCCTAATTTCTTCATTTACTTTGAGCAAAATGCGTTTGAGTTTCACGAATTACACATGGCAGTTATGGCCAGTACATAGATCAGAGAAAGTTGGGAAAGGAGGAAGATGGAGGGGAGAGAGGGGGGTTTAAGATGGAGCAGGTAGACAAAGCCTGCATTCATGGACACAGTGAAGGAATGAAAAACATTCTCCACCAAGAGACGCATGGTCATCAGTAGGGCATGGGTTAGGGTTGTGTGCGTGTGCGTTTGGATGTGTGTGTGCCAACACGAAAGGATATAATACGAGGGGAAGGGGTGTTTGATCTAATGATAAGTGGGTGTAATTTTACTCCAGGCTCTGGTTAAAAGGTGCCATCGCTTCAAAATCTACCAGCTGCAGTGGAGCTGGTCAGAGGAAAAGACTATAGGGAGAATGTCAAATTGCAAGGGTAAAAAGAAAAACGTCATTTTTTTTAGTGTGAGTATGTGTGTGACCGGTCCCCAAAGACAACAGTACAATGGCCCACACAGCCTGTGGAATGCATTCAAACAGAGTTCACAGGCAATTCAGTGAATGTAGAACTTAAAAAAGAACACCCTTCACTTATTTTTATGCTTTTCCACAAACTGAACAAATTGAGACTGTAAATAAACCCCCAAGTGTAACTGAAAGGATAATGTCTGATCTGGCATTTGGCTGTGGGAAGGTGAGGTTGGTGTGTTGGAGTCGACTGATTCTCTGTATCCGTTTATAAAGGTGAGTTGGTGCGGTCTGCCCCCTACAGGCAAAATGGGATATTAACAGCGCTCCTGGCTGGATGGGGGAAAGAAAAGTGGGTAGGCTACTGCCGGCTGCCACTGAATCCACGTTTTAGTCTAGTCAGATCATATATGTACGTTATGAGCAATTCAACAAATATAAATACATTCAAAAGTGCAAATTCACAAACATTATAAACACTAAACTGTTTTCTACGGAAAAGATTCACTGACATCAGAGCTGGACTTGAACTGCGTAGTTACACCAAAGTCCACCAGGGGGAGCCACAAAAGTGCAAAGCTGATTCAGTTCTCTGATCTGTTGGATACATCGTGACTTTACAGGCTTTATGAGCTCATAAAATTGTTGCGACTCAAATGTGTACAAAAAGTTGAGTCAACTGAATTCTGTCTGACGCCCTGTCCGATCTGACCAGAGCAAATGAGTCAACTAGATAACCTTTGAACCAAATCTAAGGTTGACCATGAGGCTGAGCCATGCTGAACCAAGTCTCTGAAATGACGTCTGAGAAGGTCTAGAATGTCAGTAGTGTATGATCAGGGCCTTCATGACATGAAAATAACCTGGAATGTCCACTATTACACAACCGACTGTCGGGCATGGGGGACCTGCTACTATGACGATGATGGAAACTTTTTCAACCCAGCAATGTTTTACAAGAATTTTACATAAGTCATGAAATGTTTAATTAAGTAAAAATAAAACGCATCAACATTACAAAATTGTGAGGTGACAGGAAAATTACTGGACAATACAAACCTTTAAAAAATAATTTTCTTTCTGACCAGAAATTCTAGCTAGAGCTTGATTTTTTAAGTTTCTGTATTTTCTACGTAACAGCAAATTGAAGAACCCAAGTGCAGTTTAGGCCTATTCCCCAAACATGATCAAAAATAAAACAAAGGCATATGCATGAAACTCAAAACATAACGTTTACCACCAGTGATTACACGAAAGAATACTTGACCAGGGGCCGGTTTCACAAAGATAGACAAAGATAGATAGTATATAGTCAGGTAGACATAGAGCGTAGACCGTATTATCTAGATCTGGGGCCTGTACCATGATGGTAGTTGAACAAACTCAGGGTTGCAGGATTAGTTTTGAGTTGACAAAACCAAACCAATCCAACCAAGCTTTGTTGGTACCATGATGATGATCATCAACTTTCTCTGTTAACTCAGGCTTTGATCCTGAGTTTAGGAGTTTAGGTGTGACATCAGTAGCGAACAGCCAACCACACGCTGAGAAAGAGTGAAACTCCAAAACTCATTGAAATTAATTTCTCGTGAGAGAAGTAGCACAATTCACTTATTAAATAAAAGTATTAAAATATTAAGAATTTAAACTAATTTACACAGCAAGAAGAAAATAGCTGTCTATGAAAGAGGACAACTTAAAGAAAGTCTCGCTGCTCTAAGTTGTGAAGTTAGTTTATAGTTGATAAAGGTATAGAGAGAATTTAACATTTAAGCTCACATGTCATTTTATAGCTTCATTTATTGATTCTAAAGCGTATTTATATTACCTTTATATACGTACTCATTTAAAATCTGCGTAATAATAATTGATGAACTGAAATTGTACATGTGAGATCATTTTAGGGTATAGTAATTACAGAAATAATTTCTAAATCATACAAATTTATTTACTAAAAGCCATGATTTTGTCTTTTAAAATAATTTGCTGTGGAGTGACTTTATCACGTCATACATGTGTCACTTTGCTCACAGCTGATTGGTCCAAGTTCGGTTTGCAACCTCTTACCTGGAACATAACCTGCCACGGATCAGGTTAGCCGAATAGCCGTGGAGTGTGTTACTATGGCGATGAACACTGCTAAAAGCCAAACCACTTTCATGGTACCTAAAACCCAGGGTTGGCACAAACTAAACTGAAACACAGCTGGCCAGCCACCTAAACCGGCTTCATGGTATATAGGCCCCAGAAGACCTATTTTCTTACATCTTACGTCGTAAATGTCATATCAGGGTATATAAAAAAGTATATACATAAAAAGTATATTCATTGATGAGTAAAAGTTAAAAGAATAGCATTTTAATCTATATTCAAATAGAAAACCATTATTATAGATTGCAATGTCTGTGTACTTAAATATATTTTGGGGAAACATTTGTATCCAAAAACCTCATGACCAAAACCAACCATGTCGTCTATGGAGTCCCCACAAATATAGTAAACCAGACGTGTATGTGTGTGTGTGCATGTGTTTATTTTAAATAACAATGTAATCTCATAATACATTTATTTCTACAATTTTAATAACCGAATGGTAACTGAATGTGAATCAATCAGTTATTAATTCAAAATGTTTTGCCACTGGTCACATGTAACTGGTCACATGTACTGTGATCATATGATTTATGTGAATAAGACCTTTATAGATCCTTAATATAGCAACCTCTTTATATAACCTACCCTTCAAGCTCATAAGTAAACTTGGGCCACAAATAATATCGGTGGGATTCAATGGGTTAATATTTATTTCTATTTAATATTTATTTATTTCATGACTTTGTGCCTTCTGATTAAGTGAAAAAAATGTCCATGCTAAGTAAGTTTGCTCTTCTTAGTACAGTTCTGCTATTGAGTCATCTACATGTGTTCTAGCATCCACCAATGATCTATCTCTTTCTTTTGCCCCACCGCCACAGCCGCCAGGAGGCGTGTCCTCCTCACCTGCGTATGATCCCTCGGTTACCGGCCAAATTTGTCAACAGAAGTCACTACCTTGCCTCGTGGGACGATCAGGCACTTGGAATCCAATAGAAAGCACGGGATACAAAAGCATACGAGACACGCGTTGTTTATTCAGACTATTTTACAGCTGTTATAGGTTGTTGGTTTTGAGGTAAAGCATTTCTGGATAGATTATGCATGGTGTTAAAACCTTACTGGCGTCTAGAGCTGGTGTTTTGCTCATAAGGAATGATGGAAAATGGAAGAGAGTTGCGGGAAGTTTGGAAAGAAGACACTCGCCTGCTCGGCTGTTGCACGTGAGCGCATCACCGGGCCAGCATCCGCGCCATCAGCACGTGATCGCAGAGTCGGACCCCGCCACGTACAGGTAAATCCTCGGAGAGGCGTAGAAAACATAACGTGCGTTTAAGAATTTGGTGTTTATCTTTATGAAAAAAAATGTATTATGCATTGTATTTTGGCAAAATATGTTTTCTAATTTGGCTTATGTTTTGAGCAGTAAGAAGGGGGTTGCTGGGTTGGAGGACTTGTTGTTCTACACAATTACCCAGGGAAAAGAGAAACTCTCAGTGGCACGTTTCCTGACAGTGAGTTGCTCTAGAGTCACAGTGTTGATGACATTATGCGTGTGTGTGTGTGTGACTTAGTCAGCATGCTGTGGCTATCTGTCAAACCAAATGGAATAAAATGCATGCTATAAACATTATGTACACTCATGCTCTCTATTTTCTTTTGCATGATTAAAATAAGACAATTTCATTCTTACATAGGTTGTAATCATAAAACTTTAGTATTACATAATAGTACTATATTTAGACGTCATGTTTGTGCCAGGTGTCTGGGCTACATTAAAGCCTCTCTATTCCCAAGCAAATGTGGATCCATATTTGGATGTTTGAGTTTTATACTACAGGGAGGAATACATAAAATTATGGACTGTTTATACCAAGGTAACACATTCAATTTCCAGGCACAGTGCTGCACCTTCTTTTGAGCGTGTGTGTTTGTGCTTCAGTGCACATGCCACCCAGAAATAGATAGCTATTAAAGTGTCTGCTATAATTTATATGCATGGGGTTGTTTTGTCTATATATGATGGTCATCTCCACCGGCTGCAATCTAACAACTCAGATCCTATATACTATTGCCTGCAGATCAAATGTTCCTACCAAATGACTGATGGTGAACTCTTTCATTTTTGACTTGTAAACACTGTTGCACAGTACCATAGGACCTTTATATTATAGTATTTGTATCTATTTATTGTCTTAATGTATGTTCCTGTGCTTATTGTAAACAATTCATACATGTTCCAAAAAACTTGCCTTCGTATTATTATGTTACGGCTTTGAAAGACTTTCTTTTTCTGACACCTGTTATATAGCCCAGAGACCACTTTTTACGATCCATTACATTCCTAATGGATCAAATCACCCCCACTTTCTTCTCATAGTTTCCTGTTTCACTTGCAAATACACTACCGATCAAAAGTTTAGGCTTGGTAAGAATTTTGGTTGCACTTTATTTTACAGTACCTGCACTTACATGTACTTAAATTTTACTTAAGAAAGTACTGGGTAATATAAGGGAACTACATGGGCTAAGGTTAGGTTTAGGGGTAGGTTCAGGTTAGTGCCAAGTTATTACTATTGGAACGGTGGATTACTATCTTTACAATGGAAGTGAATCAATCAAAACTAACTTTAGCTGGACAATAACTTTATTCTAGAGCTGCTGTAAAGCCAAAACAATCCATGTTACTTTAATATCCTATTATCACTGTAAAGCTGCTTTGAAACAGTCTATATTGTTAAAAGCACTAAATAAATGAAGGTGACTTGACTTGACTGTAAAATAAAGTGCTGCCATAATTTTTTTGTTTGTTTTTGAAGGTCATCCCATGATGCATCCCTACCCAAATATTATTACTATATAAAATAACTGTTTTTATTTTAATATTCATTCAAATTTAGTTTATTCCTTTGAGGGTGAAGCTGAATTTTCCACAGCCATTACTGCAGTAATATGCATTCTAATATGCTGATTTGCTGCTCAAGTTTTTTCTTGAAAACCTGATATATTTTCTTTGATTCTTCGGTGAACAGAATTTATTTTAATTAAAATCTTTGTAACATTATACATGTCTTTTCTGTCACTTTTGTTGTCAGTTTAATTTCATACAGAACCTGCTAAATAACAGTGGTGTAAATCAAGTGAGTTGTGAACACTGTTTCAAGTTGACATTAAATGTCTCTATATAACTTAGTTTATGCTCCTGAACTGGTACTGTAGGTTATCACATAAATTTGTGCTAAAATTTTCAAGCAATAATTTTTCCCTCAACTTTGTTTTGACAATTAATTATTCCAGTATTAAAATACATTTTCTTGTATTTCTTAGGCACTCAGAAGCACAGGCTTGATGACCTCTGACCCCCGTTTGAGAGACTGCATGCAACAGATCCATCAAGCTGTCCAAGATTCTGTTGGAATGACAATGATGGACCAAGAACTGTTCAGAAAGTGAGTAGGAGCAGTGCAAAGAGTGAGAGAATATGTGTTCATATGTGTTTTTAGGGATTTATCATCACTTACAGTCTACCGCCTACAGCTGTTGTGACTCATGGCCCTTACGGGTAAATGATATGTTCTTGGAAGGCTGGTAATATAAGCAGTCGATTCATCATGCCCACATGAACACATATCTTCACATACAAATGCCTCACCTCACCTGACTTTCTGCTCCCCAACAGAGATAAATACAACACTCCACCTGTTGCATTTGTATGTATTGTGTGTGTATATGCGTCCTGCTGGAGCGTGTGTGGAGCTAAGCTATGTTAAGCAGTGATAACGTGTTTGTTAGTCCTCTGAGGCACAGCTTATGTTTCTTTTGAACCGATTCCGTCAGTGTTAATAAATATGGATCAAATATCCTTTACAGTCATGTACAACTCTCTTAGCACATTACTGATAACAGGTGGCCATTACATCACAGTTGTGTGACATTGGCATGTGTGTTTCTGTTTCTAGATGTGTTGGCAGTAACATAGTCCTCCTGACTCAAGCCTTCCAAAGGAAGTTCATCATTCCAGACTTTGAGGCCTTTACTTCCCTCATAAACCATTTGTATTATAACGTACAGGCTCAGCAAGGAGGGAAAGTAAGACATTGATTTTCTTTATCGCTGTTTCTAATCACCTTGTCTTTTAAAAACACATTTATTTACTTCTAATCGCTATATTTGTCCATGTGCGTGTTTTCTCAGGTAGCAAACTACATCCCTCAGTTGGCTAAGTTCAGTCCACACCTCTGGGGAGTTTCTCTGTGCACAGTGGATGGTCAGAGGTAAAATATACTATTTTTAAACTTTCTTTAGTCATATCTGTTTGATGAAAGTAACTTTTTGCAGCGTCTGTTCAAACAATGTACAATTGACCATTTTTTCTGACCAGAAATACTCTACATTCAAAGTTTGATAGGCTAAGAGGGTGGGGAGGATTTTTTTTAAATGCTTTTATTCAGCAAGAATGCATTAAATTGATCAAAAGTCACTTTTCCTTTGACTTTTATATTCCTTCATATTATATTCAGTCCTAAAATAAAATTAACTAAATTAAAATAATATTAATATGTAATAATATGTCAGTATTGATAATAAGAAAGCACCAAATCTGCATATCAGAAGGATTTCTGAAGGACTGGAGTAATGGCTGCTGGGGTAATAAATTACATTTTTAAATAGAGCCGTTACTTTAACTTGTAGTAATATTTAACGATGTTACTGTTTTTACTGTTTTTTAAATGTGTATTTTTTGTATTTTTTTTTACTTTCAAAAACGTTCTTTCAAAATCAACCATTACCTTTTGAATGGTATTGTATTTCAAAATAAGTGTACAATAATTTTCTTATTATAAATATTTGTAAAACATTATGCAATTATTTAAATGTTTTGTTTCTGTCTTAAAAACAATAAAATTTTGACTTATTTTGTCAACAATTTTGATCTTTGAATCATTGACATCACTTCTCAAACTCATCATATTATCATTCTCGATTCGATTCGATTTAAAGGAGTAGTTCACATTAAAAAAAACTTTTGTTGATAGTTTACTCACCCCAATGTCATCCAAGATATCCATGTCATTCTTTCTTCAGTCGAAAAGAAATTAAGGTTTTTGATGAAAACATTCCAGGATTTTTCTCCATATAAAACACTTTACTGGTAACCAAACTGTTCAAGGTCCAAAAGACTGTTCAAAGGGCTTTAAACGATTCCAGATGAGGAGTAAGGGTCTTATCAAGCGAAACAATCGTTTAAGTTTCAAAGTTGAAGATAAAGGTTTAAGATAAATCTAAGATAACAAAGTTGAAGTTTTATAAGCTCAAATGCTCGCCTTGCTCTGTTCTGTGTCTCTCTCCTGTTCGAACACGTTCATCAAAATGAACAAATCTTTTTCCAAGTCAATTCGTTCATTTCGTTTATTGAATGAGCCAAATGACTCGGAAAAAGATTTGTTCATTTTGATGAACGAGTTCGAACAGAAGAGACACAGAACAGAGCAAGGCGAGCATTTGAGCTTATAAAACTTCAACTTTGTTGTTATATTTAAATGAGCGATCGTTTCGCTTGATAAGACCCTTATTCGTTGTCTGGAATCTTTAAAGCCCTTTGAACAGTTTGCACTGAAACTGTCTTTTGGACCTTGAAAAGTTTGGTTACCAGTAAAGTGCATTTTATGGAGAAAAATCCTGGAATGTTTTCATCAAAAACCTTAATTTCTTTTCGACTGAAGAAAGAATGACAAAAAAATTATCAACAAAAGTTTTTATAAAAGTGAACTACTCCTTTAATGTGTTACGATGACCAAGAACTTTATTAATCTCATAATAAACTGCTTGGCCACCTGGCAAATCCAAATTTCACTCACATCACATGCTTTCTGGTTAATTCTGGATCTTGAATAATAGCAATTCAGTTTTTTTCTTTTCCCTCTCTCACTGTATCTTTCATTTGATCTCTTCCTCTTTACACAGGCATGCTGTAGGGGACACGAATGTGCCATTTTGTCTGCAGTCATGTGTGAAGCCTCTGGAGTATGCGCTGGCCGTGCATGAGGCTGGCACTGAGCATGTGCACAAATATGTGGGGAAAGAACCCAGTGGCCTCAAGTTCAACAAACTCTTTTTAGATGAAGAGGGTGAGAAACCATCACAATCTGTCTTATTTCTCTTTCTGTTGGTTTCATTTAAAGATATGGACACATAAATTGATCTCATATAGTATTTGGACATTTAAAGTGAAACAGTGTCAGTATACTTGTATTTTCTTTAATTTTCTCTGGATGAAACTCCAGAGGTTCAAAATCAATGGCATGACTCTAAATTAGTGATTTCACAGGCTGATTGTGTTCTATTGCATCATGAAGTTTGGGAACAAGAGGAACAGTTAAAACAGTTATCAGACGTTCTTTCAGTATAAACCTTATCAATGGATTTCCTCACCTCTGAGGAACATCGCATCTGCAATCTTTACTGGAGCTTTACTGAATCATCCCCAGTCAACATGATGCTCCTTTGACATTAAAATTTGATCATTTGTAAACTTTTTCTTTTTCCCAGATAAACCTCATAATCCCATGGTGAATGCAGGAGCCATTGTAATCAGCTCTCTCATAAAGGTAAGAGGCTATTTTTGTACATTTTTTAATGCACTGTTGATATATATTCATCATAAAAATACCACAAGTACAAACTTAAAATGAAATTCCTACAACCATAACACATTAATTTGTCCGTTTATTTTACTTTTTTGTCACAGCCTTTACAGGGACGCTCTTTAACCGTAAACTTGAAGAGTTACTTTAAATTAAGCAGCATTGCTGTGGTGCGTGTTATTGATATCAGAAATGATAACTGTGACAGGCAAAGTGCTTTTATTGAGACAAAATTATGTTTCTGTCCTTTCCTTTTGACCTGATTTTAAACAGCTGACAAGGTGTGTGTTTGTGTGTATGGTGGTAGTGGGTGGTCCGATGAGGAATCACATAATAAGGGCTGCTAGTGGTCAGGAGGTGTGTCTAAACAGCCAATCAGATAATGTGCTGAAAAATACGCCTTTCGGTGTGTTTAAAAGGGCTGCTATGAAAGAGTTAAAGGTTTCAGTGGTTTAACTGATCTAAAAAAAAACCTAACTGGATGTATAATTAAGGGACTCCTTACTTGTAGTATAAGTTTCTAATTTGACCTATGCTCTTAAATATGTTGCACAATCTCTTGGAGCACAGACACGCAGGAGTATTTTTTAAGATGTAGACATCTAACAGCTGTGATCGCATTACACTGACCTTTTGGACTCCCTCGTAGAACTGGTCACCTTAATGAAACTAAATATGGGTACCACTTCCTGTTAGGGACTGGCTCATATTCAGTCATTGGGCTTTATGTTCTGTCATATCATTTTATGTTCACTGCCCCTGTGCAATGGAAAACATGACAGATCATGACTAAATTTGCACACACAAAAAAATTAAATGAGATGTATTCTAAGATATACTTGCATATATATGCTGTTTATGGATTTTTCAAGGATGAGACCATTGTGATCTCATATCATACCACATTTTCTTTGCTGCACATCTGTGCACACTGCCACCAAGTGTCTAAATACAGCACTGTATTACTGTTTGCAGAGGGTCTTGGAGATCAATTCCAAAACAAACTGTCCCTGGAACCACTGTTAGCTATTTCTTTTGCTGGTGACACAGAAACTAATGTTATTTATACAATTGATTTGTACCCCATTTGATTAAATGTAAATAATAAGTGGACATTGTGAATGGTAAATGTTGTGCCACATCTGACTCTTTCCTTTTGGATATTTCTGACTGTCTGTGTATTGTGTCTTGAAGATAATTAGCATTAGCCATGGGTTAGCCCTCAGAAATTTCGAATGGCTTTTTGAAATGTATTTATGAGTAAAAAAAAGCCATTATATATACTGTAGACTAAACATATCACAAGGATGTAAGTTTATTGGCTTGATGAATCACAAAACTTGTGTAGTCCTTTAGAGGCAACTTGTTAGCAGCGTTTTAAATCACACAATGGTTTAAAAATTCACATTCAAGGTATAACTATGTAATTTATATTGTTGAACAATATTTGAAAGTCCTGTCGAGTAATATTATTCATAAATAAAATTAGTGAATTTGCCTTTTGTGCGAATTAGCCTTCCAGGTTAGCCTTCTAATACCGCTTTTAGTATGAGTATTATTGGCTTTACTACACTTGTGAAAAAAAGTGTGCTTAATTCTATTGAATGTGCACTTGTAGTATCCTTCAAATCTTAAAAGCATACTTTTAAAAAAACTGCATTTGCAGGTATAATAATATTAATGAAATAAAAGACCACTGAAGTAAGTGTGAGAGTGCTGATTAATGACACATTATTAACACATTTAAGGACACTTTAAATCAGTATTAAATCAAAATTAAAACTTACTCACGCTCAAGTTGTTCCAAACATTTATACGTTTCTTTCTTCTGTTGAACACAAAATAATGTATTTTAAAGAATTTTGGTAACCAGACAGTTGACAGTAGCCTTTTCTTTTCCTACCATGATCTTACTTATTTTATTAATTTACTTTCTATATATTTTGTCTATATTACAGCCTGGTTCCAACAAGGCAGAGAAGTTTGACTTTGTGAGTACACTGCAACATCTCCACCATCTGAAATATCCCAGGTTTTTTTTATTTGATCTCACTTAAAATAAAAATTGATTTCTGTTTGACGGTCAGATGATGGATTATCTGAAGAAAATGTCTGGCAGAGAATATGTTGGGTTCAGTAATGCCACGTGAGTTTTTAATACGACTCTTTTATTAGTATCAAATCACTCTAACAGAGGTGAACCTACAGTTGTTATATAATTTGTACTGGTTTATTGGTGAATGATAAAATGTTCTTGCTTTTTTATAGTTTCCAGTCAGAGAAAGAGACAGGTTACAGGAATTATGCAATTGGCTATTATCTCAAAGAAAAAAAAGTAAGCGTTTTCTTTGGTTATTGTCTTTTTTATAAGCCTAATGATGGGATTTGTCTGCCTTTCTCACCTGCTTCTCTGCTCTTTTTCCTGTAGTGTTTTCCCAGTGGAGTTGACATGATGGCAGCCCTTGACTTCTACTTTCAGGTAAATAACTTGTCATTCTAACACATACCAATTGTGTTTAAAAGTAGAACTTGCTATTATTGCTCATAGTAAACACAAAATGTTTCTCTTTTATGTTTTTATGGCTTTCTTTCATTTCCAGCTGTGCTCTATTGAGGTGACATGTGAGTCCGGCAGCGTCATGGCAGCCACATTAGCTAATGGAGGGATCTGTCCAATCACAGGCGAGCGTGTGCTCAGTGCCGAGGCCGTCCGAAACACTCTCAGTCTCATGCACTCGTGCGGCATGTACGACTTTTCTGGCCAGTTTGCCTTTCATGTGAGTCACACACTCACAGCCAAATGATTGCTTGCAGAATTCCTCAGTGTGATAAAGTACACAGACATAATGGACTTTACAGCTAGATGAAACTATTTCAGTTATTTACTTTAAACCTCAGCTATTACTCAAATAAAATCACTGTTATTAGATAGGACCATGCTGCAAAAAGATGTGAGACCCATGCACAATGTGTGTTTACATTGAAAAACAGTGACGTGTAAATGGGTAAACCGGCCCTGTGTGTGTCTCTTCCTCAGGTGGGTTTGCCTGCTAAATCTGGGGTGTCTGGTGCTGTGCTGCTCGTAGTTCCTAATATTATGGGGGTAATGTGCTGGTCTCCGCCTCTTGACCGTGTCGGCAATAGCATCCGAGGCATCCACTTCTGCCAGGTACATTTTCATGATCTCTGCTTTTGTCTTTCTTTCTATATGTTTATTTTTCTCTGAGACCATTAACTTGTTTCTCTTTTAGGAGCTAGTCTCACTGTTTAACTTCCATAATTATGACAATCTGAGACACTTTGCGAAGAAGTTAGACCCTCGCAGACAGACAGGCCACGAGAGGGTGAGACCACAGACCAAATTTGCCATTTCATTCACACTGTGCTATCAAAACAAATAGTTAATAGTTGTAAACACTGATTATATTTAATAAATTTCAGAACAAGTCTGTGGTGGATCTGATGTTTGCTGCTTACAGTGGTGATGTTTCAGCTCTCAGGAGGTAAAAATGTCTTTCTTTTTAAAAATATCCCAACATTTTTATGTGAATGGTCATGATTTATGAAGAACAATGATATAATTTGTTTCAGAATTGCTCTCTCTGCTGTCAATATGGAATTGACTGACTACGACAACCGTACCGCCCTACATGTGTCCTCAGCAGAAGGTAACAGGCTGAAAAATGTGTTTTATGTATCTCCACTAGCATTAAAAAGTTTAGGGTCAGTAAGATTTTTTGACAAATATACTTTTAGTCAGCAAGGATTCATTAAATTGATCACAAGTGACTTTAAAAACTGCTGTTCTAATTCATCAATGAATCCTGAAAAATATGAATCGCGAAAATATAAGGCAGCACAACTGTTTTCAACATTGATAATAATAAGAAATGAGCACCAAGTTATTAAATAAAATCAACTTCAGCTTTTCGATTTATTTTTTTACCGTCCAAATCAGTGAATCCTAAAGTTTGAATTGTGAAATCTGAATTCGGTGTAAATGAAAAACATTAATAATGCATTTATTAATATAGGTTCCTAAAACTCTGATTTCAGGGCATTTAGATGCGGTCAAGTTTTTAACAGATACCTGCAAAGTCAACCCCAATGCAAAGGATAGGTAAGGCAAACTCACCTCCTGTAAGGGATCCGAATCTGAAAAGACACAGAAACTTGACAATGACATGAAACTTGCCCAAGACAAGACCAAATCTGCACTTTTTTAGGTCTGTTTTGTTTCATTGATTTAAAATGCATGCTAATCTGTTCTTCAGATGGGGAAACACACCTCTCGATGATGCTATGCAGTTTGGGCACGATGCAGTGGTCAAGGTACTACAGGAGTACCAGAAAATATACACACACACACTAATGCCTGAGGATCTCAGCGCTGACACGTTTCCCGATTCCACCATTGACGCAGAGGAACTGAAGAGCATGGAGACGCTGAATGGTTTAGTTTGAGTGAGAACTACCATGGGAAATGCCAAACCGCAGAGCAGGTGTAGGTAGATGTTACAGAGATAGTGCTTCAAACCAAAGCTTCGCTGTATGTAGACCTCGACTAGCTTCTACTGATGGTTTAAGATAGTCATTACTGTAGTTTCTCAGAGCTCCATTCAGTCTACTGTGGGATTATGAAACTACCAGGTACTTCCTGGTAATTTCTGATACGGCTCCTCAAAGACAGTTTGGTTTATTCTTGGACCAATTTAGAAATGCTGAGGCTTCCTAGTTTATCCTTGCAGAATCATTTTTATGTAAAAGCCGTAAAGTCGGCGTGAAACGGAAGTTGAGATTGTCATTTTTTTCCTTGTCGTGACGGATATCCGAGTGAAACGGCTTCTGAAATTAGAATAAAATGTAGGGCAGGGCTTTATTTCGTCCTTCGGGATTTGATTGGATCGTTGTTGGTTGGGCGTTGCAAACAAAATGGAGGCAGATTTGAATGCGATTCTCTGAGAGACGGTGCACCGATAGCCGCACCTTCATCGGCTCTGGCCGCACCCTTTCGCCATTCCACGTTACCGAAATAGAAGAGAGGTCGTTTCGATGGGGGAGGGCAGGGTTATGTATTTGATTAAAGATTATAAGGGTAAATTAATTTTTAAAAACTAATGAAGTGCACAGATAAATTCTTTATAATAAACACTACAATATTAGAAATAAAAAGAAGATTTGTCAATTTTGATTTCATGCCGACTTTAACTCAAAGGAAGCCTTTGGAACTAGGCCAGGGGCCCGATTCACAAAACATTCTTAAGATTAAAATTCTCTGACTATTTTCCTCCAGGTTTCTGACTTTAAAAGTTATGAATATTTTGTATTCCAAAAATACTTGAGAACAATTAAAAAAAAGATAATAGCATTCTTAAGACAAAACTGAATTCATATTCTTAAAAATACTCATAAATAACTTCTTAGTTAGGATAAGCTCCAACTTAAAACCCTGAAGATACAAGGTTTAATGAATTTGAATTGTTTCAAATAACTTGCATTTAAACAAAACACTAGCTTGAACTTTTCCAAAAATGCTTCTGAACTTTGAATTCATCTTATTTTAACTTCTTAAGAAGATTTTTGTGTCTCTGGCCCTGTTACTAAGTACAAGGTTAGTGTAAATTTAGCAGGCTGTCTATTAAGACAAACATGCACATTAAAAAATAGTTTATTTATAAAATAACCATACTGGAAATTTCATTACATTATATTGCCTTGAGTTAGGAGGTTAGCCAGCACCCTTCATAATGTGAACTGTAGCCTAGTTTCTTTGTCATTTTAAGTTATTAATTTTTGGCTAAACATTTTGAGCAGGTATTTGTATATTTGTATTATCCTTAAGATGTTGGAATTGTGTATGTTTGTTAATAGACATTTTTGTAACTTAAGGTATTTAATGTTGTTTTAATGTAGTGCACAAAAGCTTTAACTGCATCCCCTGTGGACTTTGCACACAAGAAAGAAATGGTATTTAAAACTTGGTACATAGACAAACTTTATTGCTGAATACATAAGTTCAGATAGTTATAGAAGAGTTTTTTTGTTTGTTTTTTTCGAATTAAAGTGAAAAGTGTGACATGGACAGAATCAGATAATATGACACAATAAAGTGTAAAATAACACAAGTGAAGGGTGTCTTTATTGAAAAAACGTACAACACTGTACTAAAGCACAGACACAAAATTAGGATATCGAGTGTTCATGTGTATGTACAGCAGATTAATAAATTCATTAGCATTATATCACAAAACAGTAGAGTTTGGGGATATTGTCACCAGCTGAACGGACAAATCTTTAATGGCAGTAAAAAAAACAGCTGTGTTCCCACTGAATGTCTATTCATAAGGCCCCTACTTCCTCTTCTCGATCTATTAAGAGGCATGTAACATCAATGTGTGAATAATGAAGAGTCACTGAAGCCCTGGTGGAATCTCCAGTCCAGAGTGTGAGAGTAACTCCCCATCCCAGAGTGCAAAGGCAGGACAGATGGGCGAGCGGAACTGTGTTTTTATCGTATACACCACTTCGGATTTCTGGGTGTCCACCAGACTGAACCGTCCCGCCTGGTAGTCTAGCAAGAGCCCGATCCGGTCAGGTTTCCCCACCAATGGCACTGGGACCTGCTTACCGCTGGTCATGGCAAACCACTTTCTCTGGACAAATGCAAACACCCAGGAACTAGAATTCGTGCCCACACATTCGTCACGTGACGTCAATACTTCGGCCACTCCCACACGGAATTCGTGGGACCTTTTAACCGTGATCTCCCAGTAGTGCTGTCCAGAATCAATGTGGGTGTCAGCGAGAACCACAGCCCAGTCCCGGAACCGGAGAGGGGTATCCTGCACGAGGGAGGGGTCCATACCTACCATTCGATAGATCACACCTGTGTCCTTTTTAAAAAGGTCCAGGCTGCTGTGGGCTGTCCGCTCATCAAGCTTAAATTGCAAATCTATAGAGACATAAATAATCTTTAATATATATTTTAAAATTATATATGTACACATACAGTGTATACAGACTAATATAATGCGAGTTAGCCAGTGTTTTGTGCAATAATAAAATACGGTTTAAATTGAGTTTTTATACTGATACCACTGTAATTCCATGGTATTCTTGGAGTACAGTGGAGTGCCTTGTAAATTACCTTGTTAAATGATAATTATTTAGCATAAAATAACTGCTAAAAATATGTACTACAACAACAACAAAAAATAACTGGTCTGGTCTCTCAGTGGTCCAATGTTCAGATAATCAGACTGGAAGAAACTATCTATGATCAGCAAACCATTTTAGACTGGTGCACTGTTTTTGATTTTTGTTTACGCCTCTAAGCTATCATAGTAATTTTTGTAAGGGTTGCCATTAACAGTGGCAACAAATAACATATATACATATAAATTAACAGATAACAGTTACATTCTGTAATGAGGACTCATGCATTTTCTGTATAGTTGTTTTGAAATGATGCGTGTGGTGAAAAGCTCTATACAAATAAATGTGAATTGAATGGAAAATATTCTGAAAGTTGTAATGAAGTAGATAACACACATTAATTAATAATCCCAGCCAAAATTAGCTAGTAGTAGCAATTACATGTTATATTTCAGGTATCGTGGTAACTGCATAACTGGGAAAGGATAAAGGATAAAAGAAAAACGGTGACTTTTTCAAGTAGCCTTCTGATGTGACAGACCAGAATGTTCTCGCTGCCAGATTAACGAGATCACGGTGATAATGATGGACGTGGCCGCATCACATTGAAGTAACAAGGACATAATATCGGACATTTGCACACAATGACCCGCGTAAATATCGCATTACTATAACATTAATAATTAGCTCGTGCCAATCTACTGGAATCTCCGCTGAGACACGTGACTACTGCCTACGTTTTTTTTTTCTTTTTTCTTTTACAGTTTATGCAACAGAACTGATATCTATATTTTGTAATGCATTCCACTGTTGATAATTAATACAATTTTTAAAAAATAAATAAAAAAGGAAATGTTTCACGTGTAATTAGTATGACCAGTATGACCTAGGGTTTGACTGGACTCCACACTGAGGTATGTGGAAAGCAATGCATTTACTCACTGTTGCCTGCACTGGGAGTAATATACCATCTCCGAGCTGTGAGGGTTTTCCCACGGCCGTGACGGAGAGCAGTCCCCAAAGATGCAGACAAACGGCAAAAGAGTACCATGCCCGAGGACATCGCCATATTGTCCCATTTGTAGTGCGCTTTACCTCTGTTTCTGTCGCAAGGTTGCGCTGTCCAAATGCTTGAGCGCTGCTGCCCCCTACTGTAAAACACGCTCACGCACGCACACACACATGAGGCTACTTGTAAGGACCTCCATAGACGTAATTGGTTTTATATTGTATAAACATAAACAATATATATTATATCCCCTTACACCGTGTCCTAGCCAGCAATGCGATTAAGATTCCAGCGACAAACAATTTGTCTGCTCTCACTAGACGCGACGCGATATGCGAGATGGGCCAATCAGAACAGCGTGTGGGCGGAGTCTCGCGGCAAGTGCACGGCTTCATGATCAAATTCACAAATATTACACCAAAATACATAGGCTACTGAGTTACTAAAACAGTCTTTGTCAAAGAATATACTTGTTTGTTCAAGTTTGAACGTTCTTGTTTCCATGTCCATTGTTGCTTTTACAGCTACAAAGCTGGGAGCACTAAATGATATTCAAAGCATGCTTTTAACATTAAATAAAGCACATAAACAGTAGGCTACCTGAGATTATCATTGCCACACTTTGTGTTTGTTGTTCTTTTCAGAAGCATTTATACATTTTCAAAAAACAGCACTTAGTATGATTTAGGGTAGTGATAAAACAAGAGTGACTTGGCAGTCAAACATACATGAGACAGTAAAAATCATCCATGTAATTTGAACTCTTTATTTATTAATCACTAATAAATGTATAGGGATTGATTTACAACAGGGTATTTAATGTAAAATGTGTTATGTGATGAATGTCTGAACACAATAAATAAAATAAAAAATGAGAACCTACCAGAATTATTCAGCTAGTAATTGTTGTTCTGTTTGGCACTAAAATGACATATAAAAAACAATCGTATTCAATGTTATGATGGAGTCAATTACTCTATCCACTACCAAATAGCAATATTAATAATACACATTAAAATAAATACACAGAAAACAAAAACACACTTGTTGTCATAAATAATTTAAATTTTAAAAAGGGTTAAATATAAGAAACTATCAAACACTAATAATGTCTCAGTATTCAAGTGTATCAAAGGGTTTCAAATGCACCCAGTAACTAACTAATTCAGACAATAGGATGTGAACTTTATCATTCAGAGCTCAATGAGGATGAAGTCATTTGGCATGTTTGTTGTACATGAAAACCGTAATGGACAATCTGATTGTGAATCGCAGAATATGTGCTTTAGTGGAAAAGCATTAGCATTAGTTGATTTTCCATATGGGAATGGCAAAAAAAATAAATAATAATAATAATCAGTCAGGCTGAATAGATGCATACAATACAAAACATGATTTGAGCAGTTTGACATTAGAGCTTCTGAAAAAATCAATGAGAATATATATGTTCTTTTTACACAAACAAGTAATTATCCTAAACCATCAAGCAAAACCTATTACAACTATAAGATTTATTAGTCAGTCATATCAAAATCTTGATCAGTTCATTAATAATGGCTATGAATAATTCAATATTCACTTATTGTGGATTGCTGTGTTAGCTTAGAAAACTTCAGAACATCTTGGTACTTGTAGAGGTCTGGTCATATATATTATGAACGTATACAGCAGATTTGAGGACTCAGGTCTGCAGTCATGTTCATCCAGAGTTCACAGTGATGTCATTAACGGCCACAACTCCTGTGAACTTGTATAAAATATCCAATCACAGTTATTGCTATCCTCTTCATCTATGAAGGTCTAAGTGTTTATAGAATAAGGCGATACAAGACCCAAAGGCCAAAAGTCAACCAGTGGCTTGTCCAGCTGAGCTGCATCCATTTCTGAATGGTGTGGCTGACCATGCCATTCTGCGGACAATAGAAACATATTTTTTACAAATATGAATAATAACCTGCATGGAAAGTAAGGACCATATTTCATGAGAAGTGGCTTGTACCTCATCAGAATCCATGTCATCTGTACTGGAGCCAAAAATAGAGCCCAGGTATGTAAAATGCAGCACTGCTAACATGCTAAATGTCCCATTAATTAAATATACCCACAATTCCTATAGAAAAAAAATAAGAAAAATAAAAAACTTACATTTTTAAAGACATAAACTCATTAAAAAATGTTTATTTCACATTATAACTCTTTTTTGTGGCTTTTTACGTTTTCTTTTTTTTAAAGATATTCACACAAGTGCTTAAATAGCCATAATGAGATATACAACACCTTTTTATGTCTATGTTTGCAGTCAGATAGGCATCTCTTGGAGAGGACACATGCATTTAAAATGATTGACAATCTTTTTCTAAGCACTGAAACACAGAATGAAGGCACAGTCCGTTAAATACACAACCAAAATCCAAGACGAACAACAACCAATATTGTGAAAAACACTTAGAACATTAGAAAATATTAAATTGGAACATTTAAAACATTTTATAAACTGATTAAAACATTTTATAATGTTTTTAATTATAGCAACAACTGAAAACAGTCGCGTGAGCAATAATAAATGTCTATAATTAATACCTGAACAGATACTCACCGTGTTCAATATATGTTATGAAGCCTAGTGTAAATAATACTGCCACAATGTGGAAACTTAGACCCTGTATGCACAGAAATACAGTATTGCATTTATTGTACCATTAAGAAAGAATGCAATAAATTCAAATGAAAAATTAAAATTAGGCCAAAACACACTCACATGTAGCAGAGCGCTCGCAGTGTATGTCAAGATAATGGCTGTGAAGCTCCCATATCTGAGAGCCTTCTTAAACACATCTAAAAAAAAAAAAGGAGGAGAAATGAGGCTTACCCAAATACTTGGAGGTAATCAAAATATAGCATATACAAATGTTTTAATTAAAAGCTGGTCATTATGTTCATACAAGTCTTTTGGGAGATAAAATATTTAATTTAAGAGAACCAATACAAAAATGTTAGAGATGCCATTAAAGGTACAATATGCAGGATTTTTCGCTACCAGGGGTCGCTAACCTCTTACAATAACAAAGGCGTGTATTAATGACGTACAGTACATTCCACATTAAGCTGAATTATGGATACCTTTAACAAATGGAAAGAAAAAAAAAACACTTACAGGTGTTGAGCCAGCGGGACATCGGCAGGTTCCAGGAAGTGACCACTTCAACCATAGACCTGGGAAACTCAACATTAAGTGGCTTTGCTATTGTCATGTCCCTGAAAAGACAGAAATGGAATGACAAAAAGAGAAACTGAGAGAAAGAAAGAAAGGAAGAGCATGAAATATTGATCAATTAAAAGTAAATGGCAATTACAATCTTTAATTGACACAGTGTCAGAAATAAACTTGGGTAAACAAGCTAGGGAGGCAATGCTTTTCATAAACACTTTTTGTTATACTGGTTATAACTCTCATCACATCCTGATAGCAATGAAAAATAGAAGTGGTGGAAATATATTAACAAACTGTATATCTTCTATGGAAGTCTCAGGACTAAAAAATGTTCGGCCAATCACTGACTGCATTCAGTCCAAATGGATAGCATTTATTAAAAATATATATTAATATTTATATAGGATATATTAATTAAAAATATCTTGTCATCATATATTGCTAGCCTCTCTGAAATTGTCTTCCCTAGCTTTAATGCATTAATAATTTTACTATTATTATTAGTAGTAGTAGTAATAATTTGATTTGATTGACAATATTTGCATTTATACTTTTTTTAAACATAATAAAACAAAATAATTCATAAAAAATAATCAGACCACTGTAATTGGCCACAGTAATTGCCATCAGTGTCTTGAGAGCCACTGAAACCATAGTAAACATAACTTCAAGCCTATTTAGATTAAATTTATGTTCATGAAAAAGAAGGAATTTCTCATGGGGCACTAATTGGTATTATGTGAATCTGTATAATGTTATACAAACCACTTAAGATTGTCCTTCTCTTCTGTGAACCCAGCACCTGCCAGTGTGGTTGTCGTCTCACCAAGGTAACTTACAAAGTAATTACTGAAATGGAAGGACAGGCTGTTCTCATAGGCCTGTAGCCACCTGATGAGGAGAATCACAAAGCTGAAGGTTAAAAGATCAGAGAGAAAACCACAGAGACTGTTGAGTTTTAACATTAAGGGCTTGTGCATTTCTTACCTTTTAATAGAGCCTCTGCATCGAGATATAAAATGAAATTCATTATTAAACACAATCCAGAATGCCTAGATTATTATTTTTCATTCGTATTCAAGTAAATTTCGCTGATGTATGCATGTTTTATGCTTATATTAATTTGTCTTTATTCCCCATGATCAAATTGTGTATATGCATTCATTAATAATATAAATGGGACAATACCTCATCTTTCGCTTCTTGCTAAGGAAAAATATGAAAACAGATCAGTCAAACATTAAAAAACCTTCACTGAGCCGCACAGCAAAACAAAAATTAACATTAACATGATTAACGTTTGATATTAGAAGAATCCATCCATTCTTTACACTTCACAGTATTCCTCAACTCAATTTATACTCACTTGCGGAGAAGCTTGTCTCCAAAGACTGGGATGAAATAGGGAAAGAGATAGGGAGCAATGCAGTTGGAAATGACCAGACAGATCTGGCTCTTCACACAGCTGAGGACTGACTTCATAAACCAGGAGGCACTCTGTGGAAAATATCAGATCAATGCTGATGGAAATCTCTTATACATCTTAAATTTAATTCTAATACACCTTTAATTCTAAATTGCATTAGAACAAAAGAAAAATTTGAGACTCACAAGTTTTCGACTCTCTACTGCATCCATGTAGCTGTTGAAACTGATCCAAGGCCCAAAGATGACGGTCCCCACAAAGTAAATGTAGCCCATGAACTCCATTGGGGAGGGAACTTTCTCCACTATGCCTTTGTCCAAGTCAAAGGCAAGGGAAACTGCCTTCATTGCCACTACCATCTGGGAACCTGGATGACCACAGCAACAATTTCATTTTAAACTTAGTCAAAATTCAGTACAGTAAATATCTACCATCCTGGTCTAATAGCCATTATTGTCAGATAGAAAAACAAAACAACAACAAAAATACTGACCTCTCATTTTATGCCAGGTTGTTGTATCCATCATATGCAACTCTCTGAAACAGAAAGAATATCTTACCAATGTATCTCCAACTCTGGGGAATATATATATGACGAAACAGAAGAGCGTGTGAGGAGGACATACCCCAGAAGAAGGTAGATGAGGATAGTGATGGACAGGAAGGGTCCGCGGCTGCTTGAATGACGACAAAGGAAGAGGATGAGGTAGCAGAGGAGGCTGAGAAGCACCACCCAAACCATGTGCAGCTCGAAGAACAGGTAGAGAGTGTAAAAACCGCCAGCCACCGTACTCAGGTGTTTCAAGACAGGGGGCAGACCTGAGAGAGAGGAAACAGCTTTAAAAAAAAAATCATTTTTTAACATAATATAATTTAATTACATGTTTTTAAAATGACAATTCTGTCATCATTTTTTTTGCAGTCATGTATTTTAAAACATTCTTCTTTCCATGGAACACAAAAGAAGTTATTTATAGTAGAAGTGTTTTATCGCACAATAAAAGTGAATGGGATTGCAGCTGTCAAGCAAGATACAAAAGCTATCATATGGCATCAAAAGACTTGAGATATGGTACATTGTACATTACCTACTTTTATGGTGTATTATAGCATTAGAGCACAAAGCATTTTGGTGCTTAAAAAAAAACATAATTCCATAATTCCTTAAATATACAAGTGGCATGGAAGAGTGAAAGTTATACAGGTACATGCTTGGATTGACGGGGACTATTCCTTTAAGATTACAATACATGATCTTACCCAATCTCCACAGCAGCCTACATACTAGGCAGATGAGTAACAGCTGCCATACTTGTTCTAGACCTTGCTGGACAGTTGGAAGCAAGCAACCGAATCCCAGTTCCTGGAAGAACTCCTGTCTGCTTAGAGCTCCCATTGCTAGACTAAAACAACAATATAAAATCAAAAATGTCAGGGTAATTGGTATGAGCAATGCCAGATGCTTTAAGCTTTAAAGGAAAGCTAAGATCAAGACAGAATTAAGGTCAGAACAGTGTTGGTAAAATTAATCTCAGGGTCAGGCTAATACTGAATCCAATGCACATATGATTGCAACAGCTATTTTTTTTTTTAAGATTCCATTATGGAAATCTATTTTCAGGATGGGGAAAATCCTTCTTGTTGGTAGCTATTCTGAATATATTTGTTATTATGAAACCCAAATGTTATGCCATGCAATATCCTAATAATCTTACCTCTGCAAAATGATAAATACCCTTACACCGCAGTGCAACCAGACCGGCCGTAAGAGATGCAAGCTATTTGTAAAATCGACATCAAGTGTTATATCCTCAAAATATGAATGATAATAGTTGAAAATGTACAATTCGTTACACAGCGCGAGAACGGAGGAGGATGAGCACTTCACCCACTATCAACTCAGACAGCGATGAACCGCAAAAGGAATAGCCTGTCTGTGGGTCCCTAAAACGTCAAGTTTTGTATGCATTCTCCTATATTACATTACATTTAGAATAAAGATGTACTTTTTCGCCTGGGTTCTAATCTAAATATTGAGAAATGTGTTGCGCTTCTTACGGCACAATCGGTCCAGATGATGCTGACAATGCCCCTGATGTGGTTGATGGCTGATTCCCATTGATGCTGTCCGTCGTTCATGATTACAGCGTCCCAAAGGAGCCCGACGACCAATCATCTTTCTGCGCATCTGTGGCTGAACCAATCTGAACGAACAGGCGGAGCTTTAATAGCTTGAGTGCGTGTTGAAATCATGTATTCATATGGGGATATAATAATTAGGCTACTTAGTATTGGTTTCAAATTTGCTATATTTAAAATATACATTTAAAGGATATAGATTATTTCTGGCGAAATATAGGCCTATTACGTTGTCTGTTGTTTTGTGACAGTTCCAATTATAAAATGTAATTATTGATTAAATGCACAACTTATCAGGCTACATATTGCTACATATACATTTTTTTTGTATAAATATCCTGTTTATATTGGTACTTTTATTTTGAAAGGGGTAAAGTTGGTGAGGCGGAAGTAATTAATTAAATATTACAACCGGGTTTTATTTTTTGTGAAGCCGTTAGTGAAAATTATCTTAACAAGCCGGCTTCTCTATTTTTTAGTTTGTTGAAATATTTTTCTAAATAGAAAGGTTAAGCGAGAACAGGCAGCTAATTACTGTTGGCTGTACCGAAACCAACAGTATCTGTCAGACACCCTGCATTCATTCAGTGGGTTGCCAGCTTGCAGAAGGTTTGGAATTGAAGTTGAGATTTAAGAAAAGCACGCAATTCATAATTAATTAAATTACAAGTTGTATGATGGCAGGGCTGCTCTCTACGCAATATAATTCCGCATGGAGTAAATTACACCTGCTAAGAAACAACCCTGCCCTGTCAGTTCTAACGAGCACTCAACGTAAATACAGTAGTAAAGATGGAGCTGGGATTGAGTATTTACACAAAAGTGTCGTCCCGACCATGCACTACCAGAAGAGTTTACCAAGGTAAGAGATTAGAAGAAATCACATAAATGACATAACCTACATCAGAGAAATAATTTCTGTGCTATGACATTGTGTATTTGATTTTGAATCGGATTTAAGTTGGAAATACTATAAGTAAATCGTTTCTTTATGATAGTTTTAAGTCATATTAGAGAATGTGGGTGAAAGTGCAAAGTCTACGCAAGGGGATGAGGAGGACACGGTGTTACACGTAAATACGCCCCCCTTGCCTCAATTTTCGTTCCCTCAGCATTGGTCCGTGTTACATTGTAGAGGTAGAATTTCATTGTTAATAATGAATTCAATTTAATTGAATGAAATGTCCTTGAAGGGAAATTTTCATGAGCCAATTGTCATGCTGTACACTACCGTTTAAAAATGTGTGGTCAGTAATATTAAAATAAATAAATAAATAAATAACTATTATTTTACTATATTTAAAAATGTAAATAATTCATGTGATGGAAAAGTTTTATTTACCTTATCCATTACTTCCTTCAGAAATCATTCTGAATGGTGCTCAAGAAACCTTTTTTTATTGTTACGGCCGCTACTGTAACACAAGTGAAGACATCACGACACAACTCCTCATTCTATATTTATTACAAAAAGTGATGATGACAACACACTATGAAAATGAACCAGAGTAAGACACAACAATTAATTGTTGAAAACAGTTGAGCTGCTTAATATTTTTGTGGAAACGGGATACATGTTTTTAGGATTCTTTGAAATTCCTAAGGTCAGAATATGAATATTTTGTACTGTGTAAAAGTCTTTACTTTGATCATTTTAATGCAACCGCAATTAATAAAAGTAATAATTTCTAAATAAATCTAGAATCTAAATAAATAAGAATAAACAGACCCCAAACTTTTGAATGGTAATCAACAAAACATTGTTAAAATTAGAATTTAAATAATAGTAGGAAATGATTATACCAAGAAATACTGTAGATCTCACAATAAAATACCTTCAAAATGATCTGAAATGCAGTAAAACAATACAAAAGATTTTAGTAGTACATTACAAAATATTATACAATATTGTACAAAACTGACAAATAAATAAAACTTTCAATGAATTTGTTTTCCAAAATAAACTTACATAATATTTACAGGTTACCAGTCCCAAAATTGGAGGATACTATACGGAGATATTTGGCAGCTCAAAGGCCCCTGCTGAATGATGAACAGTACAGGTAATAAGCCAAAGGGTAGCTATATCAACTCATTCATTTCATATCTGAATTCATTTCAATTTTTATATTTTTCTGCCTATTTATGTTCCCTTGAAATCCAACAGTAATACAGAGAAAGTAGCTCACGATTTCCAGAGCGGTGCAGGCAAGCAGTTGCATGAGGAACTTGTGGCCTTAGACAAGAACAACAAGCACACCAGCTATATATCAGGTGGGATATCTCTCTCTCTCTATATATATATATATATATATATCTATATATCACATAATAACAATGTAATTGTTTTAATTTTAACCTCAATTCAATGAATCAATGAATTTCTCCTTTTTACCTTGCAGCTCCATGGTTTGACATGTACTTGTCTGCTCGGGAGTCTGTTGTGCTCAACTTTAACCCCTTCATGTCCTTTAATCCTGACCCCAAACCCGAGTACAACGACCAGCTTGTGCGGGCCACCAACATGGTGTGCTCAGCCGTCCGGTTCATGAAGACCCTTCGTGCTGGTTTGCTCGAGCCGGAGGTGTTTCACCTTAACCCCGCCAAAAGTGACACAGATAGTTTCAAGAGGCTGATCCGATGGGTTCCCTCCTCCATCTCATGGTTTGGAGCCTACATGGTGAACGCCTATCCTCTGGATATGTCCCAGTACTTCCGCCTCTTCAACTCCACACGTATACCCAAATACAAGCGCGATGAGCTCCTCACAGACGACAAGGGCCGCCACCTGCTCGTCATAAGACGAGACAACCTGTATGTGTTTGATGCGCTGGATCGGGACGGCAACCTGATAAAGCCTGCTGAGGTTCATGCTCACCTGAAATACATCTTGACAGACCCCACAGAAGCTCCTTCATTCCCATTGGGTGTTCTAACCAGCGAGAATAGAGACACCTGGGCAGGCTTAAGACAAAAACTGCTGGATGCTGGAAATGGCGAAGCTCTGCAGTTAGTAGACACCGCTTTGTTTTGCCTCTGCCTGGATGAGGAGGTGATGAGGGACCATATTCACATCTCTCACAACATGCTTCATGGAGACGGCTGCAACCGCTGGTATGACAAGTCCTTCAGTATCATTTTAGCTAAGGACGGACAGGCGGCCATCAATTTTGAGCACTCTTGGGGTGATGGCGTCGCCGTTCTCCGCTTCCAGAATGAAGTCTTCAAGGACACCACGGAAAAGCCGCTGGTTGGCCCTGGCTCCCAACCCGCATCCGTGGACTCTGCCTCTGCAGTTCGCCGAATAGGGTTCAAACTTGATGAAGAGTTAAAAGCTGGAATCACAAAAGCCAAGGAGAACTTCCACGCCGCCGTGTCAAAGCTCACCATCGACGCCATGGAGTTCAAGAAAGGCGGAAAGGAGCAACTTAAGAAGAAGAAGCTGAGTCCGGATGCCGTCTCCCAGCTTGCTTTCCAGATGGGCTTCCTACGCCAGTATGGCCAGACTGTCGCCACATACGAGTCCTGTAGCACCGCTGCCTTTAAACACGGCCGCACAGAAACCATCCGTCCCGCTAGCATCCACACAAACCGCTGTGCCAAGGCCTTCGTCCAGCAGCCCGGACAGCACACAGTGGAGCAGTTGCAGGGGCTGTTGAGTGAATGCTCCAAATACCACGGACAACTCACTAAAGAGGCGGCCATGGGTGAGGGCAGCAATTCAACAACCTTTCAGTTCACGTGGTGTCTTATGATTTTGAGGAGACAAAAACTGATTTATTTGTTAGCAAGATGATTATTTTTACCAGTATTGAGCAAGTTAAAGGGATGGAAATGAAATGTCATTTACTCGCTATCTTGTCATTGCAAACCTGTTCTCTGGAACACAAAAGAAGATTTTTTTTTGTCCATATATTGTGATTCAAAACAACATTAGACCCCATTGATTTCCATTGTATGGACAATTTTTAAAAAAAAAATATCTTCTTTTGTATTCCACAGTCACACAGGATTGGAACAATATGATAGTGAGTAAAAGGGATGAAGCATCAGGTCATTCTCAGCTTATTTCATCATTGTCATTGTTTCTTCTTTGTGTATTTTCATCTAGGTCAAGGGTTTGATCGCCATCTTTTCGCCATGCGCTATCTGGCTAATTTGAAAGGAATGGCACTGCCCAGTCTGTACCAGGATCCTGCATATGCTGCCATAAACCACAACATCCTGTCCACCAGTACTCTCACCAGCCCAGCGGTCAGTCTGGGCGGGTTTGCTCCTGTGGTGCCTGATGGTTTTGGAGTGGGCTATGGTGTCCATGATGAATGGATCGGGTGCAATGTGTCCAGCTACCCTGCCAGAAATGTTCATGAGTTCCTTAAGTGCGTTCACAAGTCCTTGGAAGACATTTTTACAGTCCTTGATGGAAAATCCATTCATTGAAAGTGCATTTAATATTTTGAAGTTTATTAAAGTTTATAGCCCCAATGGGCTAGTCTGAATGTAGTGCATTTATGTTTTAGTTTTATTAGATAAGGTCTCAATTTTATTAGTTCTGTAGGTTTAAGGTAGAACTAATAAGTTTAGCACAAACGTGACTTCTTGATTCTAAACTCGTACTAGAGTGATTGATCCAGGGAATGAATTATTGGTTGTGGGGTGTAGGCAATTTATCCTAAAATCTATTCTTTTTATATATTTTGCTGTGTATTTCCCCCATGTTCAATGGTAATCTGACTATTTATCATCTTTCATTTTTTGGACAGCAAAATTCTGACTTTGTTTAAAAAACACTTTTCATCAAATGCAGAATCACTGTAGCATACAAATAACTAAAAGACGACAGGTGTGCCTTAATGTAAGAACATGGAAAAAAAATGAAAACTGTGATTGTAAATATTGTAATAAAGCTTCATAAAAATAGCATGAAGAATGAAATAGTTTCACCACATATGTCTGTTTATGTGCATTACAAACACTAGCGGTTAAAGGTTCGGGGTCAGTAAAATGTTTTTGAAAATATTTTTACTCCAAGGATGCATTACATTAATCAAAAGTGACAGACTTGTACATTGTTACAAAAAAAGGAAATCTACAAAAAAATCTAATTTTTTGAATTTTGAAAAAGTTTCAGCTTCAAAAAAAATATGCAGCACAACTGTTTTCAACATTAACTTGATCATAACGTCTGCTTCCTGAGCATCAAATCAGCATATTAGAATGATCTCTGAAAGCTCATGTGACACTGAAAACTGGAGTAATGAAAATTCAGATTTGCCATCTTACATTTTAAAATATATGCAATTATTGCAGTTTTTACTGTATTTAATCAAATACATGCTGCCTTGGCCAGCACAAAGGACCAGAAGTGTACATTTCTTCTATTTTGAAGCTCTTACACTTGAACATTTAAGAAATATGAAGCACGTCAACAGTTGAACAATTTTTTATTTAAAAAAAAACAGCAAAACAAAGCAATATACAAATGTTGAAAATAGCTCAAAATCAAACAATAAACTAAAACATTACTTTCATCCAGAATAAAAGCAACTAAGCAGTTAGATGGGCTTGATTTTGAAGTGGAGGCCGATGAGACTGAATACGAGGCATTTGAGGTCCTGGACCAGGTAGTAGAAGACTCTGAGTCCCTCCGGATCCCTGAAGAGCAAGATTGCAAATGTTACTCTCTTGTAATACATATTACAAACAGTAAAACTACAGAGTGGGGCATTGCTTGTGAATATGAAAGGGAACGCAATAAAAAATGCAATAAATACTAAATAAATGAAGAGGAATTGATCAGGTCACTACAATAAATCATCTGTGTTACTGCAATGCCAAGACAGTAGTGCAGATGAGATCAAGAGGGGATTGTTTATGAACTGAAGAGTCCATCCATGAAACAGACTTACTTGGACTGATTGACATCAATTAAAGATCCAATTTTGGAGGTTGTGAACGAAATGTGTTCATCCCCGATGACAATCTCCAGTTCCTATGAAGCACAAAGAAGATCAATTAGGATGCTGAGCATTACACCTCACATGGTCACCAGAGCAAGAGTAAAGGAATTGCAAAATATGTTCCTACAAACCTGTCGGCCGACTCTGTCTGGAGGGGGCCACAAGGCATCATCTTCTTTTGTGATCTCACTGTCGTCAATGATTCTCTTCAGCTCTTCCATCACACTTTTATGTACATAAGCCTGAAAGAGGGAAAATCTTGTAAGTTTCAAAATGCTTCAAATGACAAAATATTGTATGTGTTACGTCATCATGCAGCTAACTTTACCTCTTTTCGGATCATGACATCGTTCTTGTAGTTACTGTTGTTTGCATATCTCAGTTTTCCTGAATGAAAACAGAACGATCTATTCATATTACATGAAAGCTACTTATGAGAATTTTTAAGTCACTTTGAAATATTCTATCATAAAAACAACAATTTCTCAACAGAAACATTTATCAAGTTAAACTAATTAAACTCAAGATATCAGACTGGCAGTTAAGAACTTAAAACGTTGTTTAACATGTTAATTCGTTGATCTACATAAACAAACCCACTAAATTGTCATGACTAAACAAATTAACAAGTAACAAAAGCTTAAACAGATGGGAAAAAAATGTTTTCGGCCTGTATGAAAGCAACCACAGATTTCAATAGAAAGGCTGTTAGCATTTAGCAAGCTAAAGTTGGCGCCTCGCTTACCGTCCGGTCTGAATTCAAATTCCAGAAATTCGTGGCCGAATTTACCTTTATGGCCCACATAGTACCTCAAATAAAAGTCACTCGTGGACATAACTGCACAGTAAAGATATATATATATCTAAATTACCGCACGAACACACTTCCTTCAATGAAACGCTTTAGCTTCAACGACCAATAAGAAATCGCATGCGTACTGCAGGTCGCGGTGTGACGTCACACACCGGTCGCATAATGATGACCCTGCAACTCACTATTTTTCCTTTTTTGCTACTGGGCCTAATGCAGTTGACTAAAAGTACAACATGACCCCCATGAACCTGTTAGTGTTGCCGCATTCTTCCATGTTGTCTTTGTTCTAATCTAAACCATTGTGTATTCTGTCCAGCTTGCAATAAAGTTCTTAAAAGATAGGGATTTACAGACTTCTTTTCTCTCATGCTAGAAAATGTTTCTACAGCACTCAGGTGGCCATGTGTTGAATTGAGGCAATAAACGTGGGTACAAAAACTTTTTTATTCAGCTGTCAACCACTTTGTTATATGCAACGTTGTGTGATTGTTTACACATTTACATGATGGTACAGTTGTCATGGATTTATTAAGAATAACATTTTAAGATAAAGTGTTATTAATGCTCATTGCAATGTCACAGAAATGCTGTTTTAAAGCCTTGCAACTGTGGTTTTATTTGGTCCAACAACAAAAGCATGCAGTCTTTTCCAGTTTTAGTATGGTTTGGCTTTCTTTGCATTTTGCACCCTTTTTGCAAGCACCAACACTCAAAGGCATCAATAATGAACATTTAGGCTTATGATACATCATGCAGAACACCACTTTTTTGAAATCCCTTCCAACGCCACTCCTCTTCACAACAAGACAATGTTCCAGACTTGATTTCTTTCTAATGTCAACATAAATAGGTCACATATTGTAGTTAAATCAGTATTTGCTATAATCACAGACAGTAGTGTGGGAACCAACTAATTGATTGCACATTAAACAATGACAATATCTTACTCTTTGGAATCCCACACATTTCAGTAAAAACAATGTTGTATTTGCATCAATTTCAGTCAAGTAGGATTACACACTGGGTGTGCAAGTTGATAAAATGACAATGAGATGAAATCATGATTTCATTCAGGGATGAATTGTGTGGTAGAGTGAAAATAATTGTTTGTAAGGTGTACTGCATTTTTGAAAGCTGGTGTTTAAATCTGTGCTAATATATCAAAACCCTGACAAGAGGTATCAATATCTCTGTTCAACAGCCTGGATGTTTGAGCAACCAAGTGTTGTTTAGAAAAGTAATATTTACAATATTTAGCCAATGTAAATAAAAAAAATTAAAAAAAGGAATAGCCTGTATTTTCACACGCAAAAATGCTATGATGGCACACAATTTGTAGCAGAAGTTTCAAACTGGTTCTGGAGAAGCATCTGGTAAGACATGTCAAATTAATTTATCACTTTGCAGATTGAATCAAACATAAAATACCTAAATGAGACCAAGGCCCAGACATCAACAAAAGATTTTTAATAACTTGTGCAATTTTGGCCCAGGAGTGAAAATGCCTTTGACAACGAAATAAGTCTTTAATTCGCTCTTTTTTTTTTTTTTTGCATCTGGCCCAGAAATAAATGATGATGTTTAAATGTAATAACCTGATGTTTAGATGACGTCAAAGAGAATTGATCATATTCAATCAAATAAATATTCACATCATTCTATAATGGATCATTTAGAATTTTCTACATACAATTGTAGATGAGTCACCCTGTATAATAGCAGCAATGTGAAAGAATAAATAAAATATAAAACTTTTTTTGAATAAGAACAGTATGCAGATCAATGGTTAACAAATTTTAAGTGAAAGATTTCAAGATCAAAAAGAAATATGGTGTTTAAAGGTTGGATTGTTCAGGTTCATATCTCTGCATGATATCAGAGTGCCTAGAATTAGCTTTTTTGTAGCTTGAAAATAAAGAAAACCGAGCTGCGGAGGAAAATATGTATTGTGTACAAATAAAATTAAACTGCTTAAATTGTGAACACGTATGCTGAAAAACAAAAGTTAACTCTTTGGTGAGTTTGTCAGTGGCATCATAGTGTAAATATTATGGGCAGTCTGGTCATCTGATGAAGTCAAAACACAGTGGTTAGATTAGTTTAAAAACCGACCAAAAAAAGAAAAAGAAAGAGCAAAAAACAAGAGAAAAAGCATCGCAAAGGATGAAGAGACAGAGAATTCAATTCAAGTAAGCATCTCCATTTGTCTAATGAAAGAGAATCATAAACTGAGTGTCAAACTGCAGTATTAGAGTCAAGGATACAGTGCATAGTATATAACAAATCTCTTGACAAATAGATCGCTATTCGCTATTAGATCGGACTTGGTTTTGCCAGGAGTCTGTGTGGCCACTGTATGTAACACTCAAAGGGGCTTCAATTGCAGTTCAGAACCAACTGTGATAAATGTACAATATACATGGATATAACATAAGCAAATTTAGTCTCGCTTAGTTTTAGCCTGATTACAGCCCTTTATTTTAGAGTTGTGGGCTCTGATTTTTTCTATATTAAATGTAGAATACAGTTCTTTCTCTTTCCTTTTAGGATAAAACTGAGTTTATGTTTTCATTTGTAGTAACTACACCCTGAGAGGCCTGTTGTGACCAAGCAACACTGCCTGAATTGTTCAAGTGCAATGGAGGAATAAATGTTTATCCTTCAGCAAGAAACACTGATCTTAGGGACATCATATCAATAATGGCAGAATACTAAAAACTTATTCCATTACTGAAAACCAATAACAAAAAAAAGGAATTGTAAAACATTGATTGTTTTTGGCCTCAAAAGGGTTGTCCAGGGATGCAAAAACATACAAGGTTATTTAAATACATTTACAAATGTAGTCCTTTCTGAACAAAGAAAATATTAATAATTTTTTAAAAACTATGTTCAATTCTTATATTACCATGGAGTCATGAAATATTTAATTATTTGCATCCCCCCTTTTATTCAATTAACCTAATCTCAAAATAAAATGCTAAAATAAATAGTGAGGAAATATCCATTTTGACCTTTAACAAATCACAGAACTAGAAGTTTATCTTTGTAACTCCTAAAACATCAAGTGTAGCCAGTCCATAAAACAAAACAAACAAAAAACAAAAACAAAGGAGGAAATAGAATGAAATAAAAGGCAGTCTTTGAAATTCTTGTGATTCTTTTTGTCTTATATAATGTTGGCTAATTAACAAAATGCACTCCAATCCTTTCTTTCCTCTAGCATCCATCCTTCAAACATTCATTCTCTCCTGCATTCCCTGAAGTCCCGGTATAGAGCTGGTCAATGTGGCCTGCTGCTGGACTCTGAGGGATGCCGTTTACGCGGAGTGTTGTGGCCGTTGAGGTATCCATTCAAGCGTTTGTTCAAGCCACCATTCAGAATATCCTGAATGTGCTGCACTATCAAATTTATGGCAACTAGAGACATAGAGAGAGAGAGAGATCACTGTCATGATGCAAGTGATTTAAAGTGATGTAAAACCACTTTACATGGTTTGTTTACAAGTTTATTTAAACAGTTTTATTATGCTTAGTAAACAATTTTTATGACAGTTTGTTGGGGAGTGTGTATATATATATATATATATATATATATATATATACACACACACACACACATTTTCAAAAAAAAACAACATTTTCACTTGTTTCATATGCACTAGAAGTTGGCCTACTTCTATGTCTCGTTCATGTGAAACAAGTGATACAATTATTTTGTGTTTTGGAGAGCTGGCCTTGATAGGCACCCTTGAACATTCCTATTTTCAAAACAATATTATGTATATGATAAACCGTTCCAAAACATTTGCATTTCCAGGTATTTGTATCTTCTCTATTCAATGGTAAAATCTAAAATCTCACCCATATTATCAGCTCCCCTTGGAATGATGACATCAGCATACTTTTTTGTCTGAGGGAGAAAAAAAATAATTAAGAGAAGCCCTGAAAAGAAAAACTCTATATAACAATCAACAACAATAGTCCACTGGGCAAATATTTCACAACCTGTTTCCTCATTCTTACGAAATACATTCTCACAAAACCTGAAAGACTTATATTGGATACATGTATCAATGAAAAAAATGGAGCTAATAAAGGGTCCTTAAATCTACTCTATAAATTAAAATGTTTATTCTCCATTATTAATATTTAGATTAAATTGAAATATTTAATCTCCATTTATATAAACACAAAACAGAAGGACCATTTACTAAAAAAAAAAACCTATGTAAGGTTGTTTTGCAATTCATTGTATCATATCACAATATTACTGTTTTTGATCCAATTTCTGTATTTCTCAGTCTGAGTGAGCACAAGAGCACTTCTTTCAAAAACATGACAAGCAGTAGCGTGCGTGCATATGTAAATTGATAAAGTAAACACCATTAATTAATAAACGCATACATGCATAAATAAAAACTACTAATTCCAAATAGTAGGTCAGCATACATGGCAGAGAGTGTAAAACTTACTGGCAGACAGAACTCCTCGAAGGCAGGCTTAACAAAAGTTATGTATTGGCTTAGCACTTGCTCTAGGTCACGGCCTCTCTCACTGATGTCTCTCAGGACTATGTGCAGAGGGGAAAGAGATGAGAAAGAGCGAGAGTTGAAAAATGGGAATCAAATTGCAGAAACACATAGCCCTATCACTACCACATTATAAATGTTTTTTTTTTTTGAGATCCATTGATCTTCATGACATCCACACACACCTCTGCGTGACAGGCGTGTATCTGCATCCGTATCCACAAACAGTTTCATCTGAAACAGATCTCGGATTTCTTGCGAATAAAACATAAGAATGCCTTCAAATAAAACCACGTCTGCTGGATAAACAGCAACCGTCTCTTCTTTCCTGCATATGTGTAAGGAAAACAAAAGTGTTTCAGGATGCAGGAAATACCTGAACAAACAGATTATGTAACATCAAGATAAGGCCTGTTTCACATTGCACTCAAGTAGTGTAAGCCAAGAAACAGCAGTTAAAATTAGTATTGAAACTGCTACTTTCCTGGAACCACTCAATATGCGCAGCAGAATTAACACATGCTTCTTACACACTGCTTTCATGTGTGGTTCTCATATGAAAATAAACATATTCACACATAAAAACAATACAATTATAATAGGTTAAAGGGTTAATTCACCCAAAAATGAAAATTCTGCCATCATTTACTCACCCTCATGTCATTCCAGACATGTATGACTTTGGTTAAACTTCAAAACACAAATAATAATATTTTTAATGAAACCTAGGAGGTTTAACCTAGGAAACTTAGAACAGTGTTTCCCAACCCTGTTCCTGGCGGCACACCAACACTGCGCGTATTCTTTGTCTCCCTTACCAAACACACCTGATTCAACTCATCAGCTCATAATCAGATGGGTTAATAAGCTGATGAGTTGAATCGGGTGTGTTTGATTAGGGAGACAAAGAATGCGTGCAGTGTTGGTGTGCCGCCAGGAACTTATACTACGCTTATACTCGCTTACTACGCCCTAAAAGTATGTACTATTTTTGTGAGGAAAAAGTACATACTTTTGAGTGTGTAGCGAAAGAGTAGGCAAGCTTTGGGGCATACTATCACGTCATCTTCAACGGACAACTCTGTCGGGTGCTGCGTGCATCCTGTCAATCATCTTGTCACAGTTAAAATCCTCCATTCTATCTAATTTTATTTCCTACCGTTTCGGATAGCACGTTCATCTGCCAGTTGTCGGTCTTTCATGCTCTCCTCGTGTTTGCAATTTGAATATAATGTTTAATCCAAGACAAGATTTAATTTAAGCTTTTTGTGTTTCGAAGACCAACCAAAGGCTTATGGGTTTGTAGTAATGATGAATTTCCTCAGAAATATTAGTTGAGTGAACTATCCCTTTAAGCTATCTAAACTGTTCAAATGTGGTCTGAACTGACCTTGAATGGGTAACAAAGTCGTAAACTGGAATTTGGACCGTTCTTCCCTCCATGAGATCACACAGGGTTTTGACTATCAACTCATTATCAAACGCATCTGCAAGATTGAGTGAAAGAAGGTCAGTGAGACAACAAAGAATTTGTTCTAAGGTTTACTGATCCACAGGACGTGGAAATCGAGAAACAGCAAAAAGGTGATAAACCACTCGTGCAGCTGCAGAATGAGTATGTATGAGGGTGGCTGAGTCAGGCAGTCACTCACACAATACAAAAAGCACACATAGAGAACCATAAATTAGTCATTAATAATTTGAAATAATTTATACTAAAATTATATCAATGTAACATGAGCTTTTCAAGCTCTTTTACCTGGGTGGTCAAAGTTAAATTGTCCTTTTAGAGCCTTGGCCTTTTGTTCGGAGGTCAGTACTCTGTAGAAACTGTCCTGACTGAGGATGGCCACCTGCCTCTGATGATGGTCGATCTTATTCTGGCCAAGGAGCTCCATGATCTTCCCACAAACTGATGACTAAAAAAAAATTAAGAAAGGATTGTAGTTCAGCACATATGTACTTTAACAGCACGGTTCAGTTAGTAATCTTCATTAAAACTGAAATTTTGACAAAATGGCCAAAAATTCAAGGTTAAGTGTGTAATTCCTGTGAGTGGCTACTAAACTTGATTACAGAACTGATAATGGTTTTGTATTCAGATCTAAATAATAATATATTAATTATTTTCATGGTGTTCAGTTCCATTTGGGAGGACATCGTTTATTTTATTGACAGTTCCGACACCTCATCCTCAGACTTTGAGCAATTTAGTTTGCATTAAATCAGTTGGATTAATTTGACTCACTCACTCACTCACTGAACCGTACATCATTAAATTCATCAAGTCAAAACATGAATGAACTAAGAACTGATACAGTGTTACATTGAGTATTTAAAGTACAGTATTTAAAGTCACCATGAAATAAAAAATGATTCTTATTTTTATCGAACATTGCAGTATTATTATAATGATTTATCGAAGCACATCATCATTTCTTTTTAAAAACGTGCCCATAATCTTTAATCTAAATAACTTCCCCTCCCCCTTCTATGCTGACGTGTTTACTGGCTCGAAGGCGGGACAACCTGTCACTCACATGAGATCAGAGCAAAGACAAACCACAACAATCCAATCAATTTCTAATGGATAAAATTAAGTTCCACACCTACATTTTGTATTGTTCTAAAGAAGTCTCACCCGGATTTACATAACACTAGGGAGGCAAATACCATAGCAACTTCTGTTTCATGCGACTTTAAGGCTAATTAAACAAAGTTTGAGTATTGTTAGTGACATTTTGACACAAAACAATAACATACATTAAATATAAATATCACAAAAAAATCTTTGTCATTAATTTCAAAAGTAAAATCACACCACCCACATTCAAGGCATAAACAAAGGACTGTATTTCTTCAATCTATAAATGCCTTGCTCTGATGATATAATAATATACATGCCTATTAAAAATATAAAACAGAGCAAGGACTATAACCTACCAACACACACACACACACACACACACACACAGAGAGAGAGAGAAACAGGTGACACCCTGTACAAAAAAAACCCACAAACCATGATCAGTTACGAAAACACACAGGTGTTTGTTCACATTGTCACAAAGATTTCAGCAGCACCTTGAAAATGTCTAGTACACTGACTATCTTCATAAAAACGGATCTATATTACCCAAGGCTGTCTTATACACTGTCATATGATACATTACAAGATACGGAGGAAGGATGAAATCTGACAATCTGATGAGCCCAGCAC
This sequence comes from Pimephales promelas, assembly GCF_988280905.1. Lineage (NCBI taxonomy): Eukaryota > Metazoa > Chordata > Actinopteri > Cypriniformes > Leuciscidae > Pimephales > Pimephales promelas. The sequence continues at coordinate 24,727,733 of NC_142782.1, forward strand.
AAAAGAGAGAGAAATAGCATTAAAATGTACAAGGTCTATATTGTACCTTTTCAAATTGCTGACTTATGAGAAATGTTAATACTCTAGAGAACATCCTCAATTCAGAAAGGGTTCATACACACTATGCAAAAATGACTAAACTTAGACACAAAGTCATTTGATGTATGACACTGAAGAGACTAATAAAAGCTACTATTATGAAAGACCAGATAGTATAACTAAGTGACCGACCCATAATCAGTTTTGCTGATATTTCCCCAATATTTACCAGTAAGCATGTTTCCATTATCATGTAGCGGTTTTGTTACATCGGATTCACCGATAATTCACCATTTTTATTTTTTGCACTCTTTCAATCCCTTTATTTACTAAGTGTGTTTTGTTATGTTAAAAATGTTAAAAAGTTTAAGACAGTTTTGTTCAGTTCAGTGCTGTTATAACTGTCAAAAAAAGAAATAATATGTATCGGTTCTATATATCGATTATCGGGTACATAAATATTCAAAATTCGTAACAATTAAAAAAGTCAATATATAGGTCGATCTCTAAAACACTCAAAACTACATGCGACGAGTTCAGATTAGCAGATCATGTAAAGACTAAAGACACAACCACACGCCAATAAGAGACAGCCCGCAGTGCAGGCATCTCCAACTGAATCCTGCGGAGTCTGATGAAACCCTGCTGTATCTAACCTATGAGTATGCGCTAAAATGTCTTGCAAAGCTATCCCTCACCAGCTGCAATGCTGTCTGCCAGGCCCTCAATCCATTTAAAGCATAATCTACAAACAGTTCAAACTGTCCCAAGCCCTTTATAAGAAGCTACACACATATACAACAAGCATGACATCCTCTGCTTCAAGGCCTTCATGTTTTTCAAAACAGAATGCATTTCTGACTTAAGAGTTACGGAAAGCACTGACTTTTGTCACTCACACAAAAAAATTATCACAGCTCTGCTCAAACACATTCATTGCATTAACTTTGTGTTGCAGTTTTTTTGGTAAAAAACTATATGCAACACAAAGTTGGTAAAACCTAACCCTAACCCTAACCCTAAGGTTAATTCAAGGAATTTTTAACAAGGTTCCATTTGCTACCATTAGTTTTCCACTGTGTTAAAGTCTTGCAAAAAGAAGGAGAAAAAAGGAGCTCAAACACTACTTTGACATTTTATGGTACAGGTCTGTGCCCAAGATCTATGAACTTCAAGCCAAGGTAGCTTCCAACCAGTTCATATGCTCAATGGCCTTTTTCAGCTTGTTTGACGGTGTGAGGGCAGGATAACCTGTCACTCACATGAGATCATCAGCAATAGCCAACCACAACAATCCAATCGAATCATGATGGTCAAAATTAAGTCCCACCTACATTGTTTTCTTGTTCGAAAAGCCATTTCACTTCTACGTCACAACAATATAAAAGAATATACTATAGAAACTTTAATTCCCAAGCATTTTTTGTGTACCTAACAAGCTAGTCTAGTGCACTTACAGTGGGTTGTATGATGTATGCTCTCAATGCAAAGAAATGGCTGCATTAAACAGAGCCTGACAGAAGCTTTCTACAGCAGATCCAGGATGTAAACAAGCTGGTGTCCTAAAACAGCACACTGAGAGGAGAGCATAACATATCAGCACTGGGCAAAACATTGAGTGTCTACATGGCCAAAGGAATGATAACATACTGCTTGAGGGCGTCTATACAGTCAAAGGATTTTCACTGAGAAAACAGACTACACGTTCTCCAGCAGTGCGGTAGAGAGAAACCTGCACACCTGACAGCTGGGAGATATTGCAGTCACAACATAAGCAATAAGATAAGCTAACGGAAGAAAGGAACAGACAAGTCATGTACAGAGACCATTTAAATTATGACTAAACATAGTGGTGATTTAATACAATGTAATTAAAAAAAGGTGACTTAAACTTCATCACAATTGGTCAGCAACTAGGGCCAATAATAACATAAAAACTGTTACCCACACATTCACAACACAAAATCCTGCACACAAAACATAACACTAAAGTCTAGATTATGACATGCTACCAAGTCATAATAAATTGAAATTATGAAACAATAATGACATAAATCTAAATTATGAAATAAGTCAGAATTATGACATTAAGAAGTAGAATGAAAATGAAATACTAAAATCATAATTATAAAATAAAAAGAAGAAATTGGCATACTAAGTCAGTCAACATAATTATAATTCAGCCTAAAAGCATGTTAAAAAAAAAAACATTGGCTTCCATAGGCTACATAAGAAATATGACAAAAATATTAAAAGCAATATGTATATAACTTTTGTCATTCAAAAATGAATTTACATCAGTTACACTCTCTCTCTCTCTCTCTCTCTCTCTCTCTCTCTCTCTCTCTCGCTCTCTCTCTCTCTCGCTCTCTCTCGCTCTCTCGCTCTCTGTGATATTGTAGAGTGGCATTGTAACTTTAATCATTTTTATTGTAGCATTTTACTTTAACTTAACAGTTATAATATTATTTATTCCCTACACAAAAAACACTACTGGAAAATAAAATCTATTAATATTTAAGATGTCAACTAAAACAAACTGAAAACAAACACTTCTTCATTGGAGCAGCTGTCTTGACGTGTCACTGCGTAAGGACGCACGCCGCCTCTACGCACGTAAATGAAGATGTGACACATGCCGCTGACCCCAATAACGATAACCAACAAAAGCTCCGCTATTATTCTTCTTAATCGTCCACATTCAGCAGTTATTTACGTTTAACGCCAATTACACATATGTAGAACCTGTTATCTCATTCTCTGATATCACACACCATTAGCCCATGAAACAAAGACCGTTCTTTGTGCTTGTAGGTAGGCTATAACTGTTATCCTAGCGGACAATGCTTCATTCATTCACATATAAGTTAGACTTTCCTCACACCACGTAAAGTGAAACTGTAATTAGGTTGTTCGCCAGCGGATGAGATTTAACTGAATCTGATGGAATGTCAGAGCGATTGGTGATTTACCCGGCGCAAGTTTCATGCTGTTTTCTAACAACAAAGACAGTGGTATTTTGCTTCGATAGCCTACAACAACGCCTGATCCACAACAATCCTGTTACTTTTCGCAAATTAATTAAACTGGCTCTTGAGCACTTCAAAAAGAAAATAATAGTAACGATTAAATGCTTTTAATAAGTTGGTATACGTCCACCATCGCGATGGTTTGCATGGCGATGGTGTGTGGGAGCTGTCTAAACAGGGAAATGACCAACATATTGTTTTTAAGGGATATAAACTACTCAATATATTCTCACAGTACGTGTATTTTAGTTTTAAAATAGCCTACCATAATGTACCTATTCGTTTTTTTATTTCGTCTAAATACGTTAACTTGATTTAAAAAAAAAAACAATTAAAAATAATATCACTTACATGCTAAAAGTCTACATGCCCGTTTTTGCATCGGACCTGTCAAACCATCTCGGGGAATAAAATACATTTTCACACTGATGATTCCGTGACAATGAGCCACGCGGTCAGTGTGCGCTCATCTCATCTCTGTGACAAACGCAAAATCAAACGATAACTAAATTTCATGTAAGGTAAAGCAGAATGCCAACCTTGCCGCTGGCAGTGCCGCCGGCTACCCCGATGAGGAAAGGTTGCCTGACAACATGCTCATTTTCGGCTTGGTTGTCCAACTTGCTGTCGCTGTCTCCTGCCATGCTGTCAGTGCGCTCTGAGACTCAGAGCTGCTTTTACCACGGCAAGCACCGGCTCCTCCTCCCCCTCCCCTTCCTTTCAATTGTGTCTATCCTTTTCCTTTGCCCTTTGTGTGTGCAATTACATTTGTTGGTTGGAATTCTTAGATATCCAGATTGTAAGAAAGTATGAAAAGTTTGAAAACCTCAGGTTTAATAGTAGTTATTAACCTCTAATAGTAGATAGATAGATAGATAGATAGATAGATAGATAGATAGATAGATAGATAGATAGATAGATAGATAGATAGATAGATAGATAGATAGATAGATAGATAGATAGATAGATAGATAGATAGATAGATAGATAGATAGATAGATAGATAGATAGATAGATAGATCATATAATATTATTAAATATATTATGGGGCAAGTTGTCAGAATGGAACCCGCCAGCAAAATTTAAGCAGACGAAAACAGTATGAAAGAAAACAATTAATGAAAAAGAACAATGTGTAGGCTACTCTGTATTTGTGAACTATCCACAAATATCTGGCAGTACCTTGTGTTCTTATTGTTTTTTAATCAAATTGTTTTTTAATCAAATCCTTTTAACAACAGCAGCACACTAGAGTCCTGCCGACTTTATATTTGTCTATGAGAGAGTGAATTGTTAATAATATAACTCAATGTAACAATGCACATTGAGAAAAAATTAGGTATAGCCTGAATAAAGTGTCATATATATATATATATATATATATATATATATATATATATATATATATATATATATATATATATATATATATATAACAATTAAACGAGAGCACAGGCTCACAACTACAATATTTGTTTCAATGTGGATATATAACCTTGTAACAGCCTAAATGGTTATTTAAAAACTAATAATAATTAAAGAATCAGAATCAAAAAGAGCTTTATTACAAATTATGCTTGCACACAAGGATTTTGTTTTGGAGACATGTAAGAAGCTTACAGTACAAATACAACAACAGTACATTGTAACACAATAAAATAAAGATTTATGTAAATAAGACACATGTATAAATTAGGGCTGTCAAACTATTAATCGCGATTAATCGCATCCAAAATAAAAGTTTGTGTTTACATAATATATGTGGGTGCACTGTGTATTATTATTTTATATATATAAATACACACCCATGCTTGTATATATTTAAGAAATATGTATATGCTGTATAGAGATTTAGCCTATATATAATTTATATTATAATATTTTATATATAAATAATATTTTTTTCTTAAATATACAATGGGTGTGTATTTATATATATATATACAAAACAATTATACACAGTGCACCCACATATATTATGTAAACACAAACTCTTATTTTGGATGTGATTAATCGTTTGATAGCCCTAGTATAAATATAAACGTAATAGCCCAATTTGTATGTACAGGGGTGCTATATATTAATAGAATTAGCAGGGAATGAAATAAAAAGAGATAGAGTATTGCCAAATAAATATAAGTGATATTGCATAGTGGGGAAAACATTTAACTGTTTATGAGGTAGATAAGTCCGAATCATCCCAGTATTCTGATGTCTAATTCTGCAGTGGACAGACTAATTGACTGCTGAGATAAACTGCATCAGCAGCTCCTGTGACAGCTCCTCAGCTGGCAAAGGAAGTAGTCTCTGTTGGGCCTTTTTCACCATGGCATGGAGTCAAATGTGATTGTCCCACTTCAGGTCCTGAGAGATGGTGTCACCCGGGAGCCACCGGGCTGTTCATGATCGTTACTGTGGGGAGAGTCACTGATCTATAGAATGACATTACATAGATCAGTGGGGAGAGTGCTTGGGGGGTTTCTCCTTAAACTCACTATCATCATCATCATCATCATAATCATCATCATCATCATGACGGGTCACTGCCACTAGAAGGAGACGTGGTGTCATGAGATCGTAGCTTGAACACATTCAGCACCCACGAAGAAGCCGGGCGCACATTGATGACATCACCACAGTAATGCTGACGCTGCTACTGTAGAGGTTGTCCCCCATCCGAAGTATTAAGTAGTATTATTATAGATTTTCTAATCGTTTTTCCAAAATGAGCACCATGTTTGCAGATACAATTCTAATCGTGTTCATATCTATTTGCACAGCATTATTAGCGGAAGGTATGTAAATCTTGAAATTCAGGTTTAACGTTATGTCTGAAAATGTATCGAGTGTATAGGAAAATGTCCTAAGTTCAGCAAATACAGGACAAATGCTTTAGCTCAAATAGTGATAATAATTATAAATAGTGTGGTATTTCGTGTTGCATTACCATGAAAAGAGAGAATAGAAAATAAATGAAATGAAATAACCGTTTACTTTGTCTGTTTCTACAGGAATAACATGGGTTCTGGTGTACCGCACAGACAAATACAAGAGACTAAAGGCTGAGGTTGAAAAACAAAGTAAAAAACGTAAGTTGTATGAATGCATGATGTGTCATTTGCATGTGTTTAATCCAAGTGACCATTGTTTAAATTGTGCAATATGTTTTAGTGGAGAAAAAGAAGGAGACTATTACAGAATCAGCTGGGCGTCAACAGAAGAAAAAAATTGGTAAGATAGTTAAAGTTATTATTAAAATTATAAAACAAAGTTGTAAAGCTATTATTATAAGTAAAATAGTGAATAATAATAATTATTGTTATAACAGTTAGTACAAATTCAATTATTATAGTGCAACATGGACATAGGTCCTCAAAGAAACATAAATGGAATTGCTATAATGTTGCCTTCAACAGAGAGACAAGAGGAGAAACTGAAGAACAATAACAGAGACTTGTCTATGGTATTATAATATTTTCTATTCCAATTCTCAAATTTATATAATATTTCTTATGTTGTGTTATTTTTTTATTAATTATCATAGTGAATGTGATTGAACAAGTTTTTTATTTTATTTTTTTAATGGCATTGTATTAAATATATTTTAATTGCAGGTCCGGATGAAATCGATGTTTGCCATTGGCTTTTGCTTCACTGCTTTGATGGGCATGTTCAATTCCATGTAGGTAGACTCATTCGTTGCATTATCAGAGGCGCTTTGTTATAACTGTTCATTGTTCAATAATATCTTAGGCTAATAGTAGTTTGATTTGCTAAAGTTACCTGAAATGGCCTGCTACTTAATTTATGTGCTTTCCTTAATTCCAGCTTTGATGGTCGTGTTGTGGCCAAACTTCCATTTGTCCCATTGTCGTATATCCAAGGTCTCTCACACCGTAACCTCCTTGGTGAAGATTACACCGACTGTTCCTTCATCTTCCTATATATCCTGTGCACCATGTCGATTCGACAGGTAATGTTTATCTATTGTTTATATATTACTTCTTCGGTGTTTCTGCGAGTGAATGGGGCAAAATCCAAGTTGTAAAAATGTAATGGCAGTTTTAAAGGAAAAGTTAAACTTTGACACTGCTCAATTCAGTTGTTTGTTTTATGTAATGTATGCTCTAACTTTTACCACTGAATACCTTTATTTTCAGAACATCCAGAAGATGTTGGGTCTCGCCCCCTCCCGTGCCGCCACCAAACAGGCTGGAGGATTTTTAGGACCTCCTCCACAAGCTGCCAAGTTTTCATAAACTGTAGTTACCAACAAAGCAAAAAACAAAAAGATGAGACACTCAGCTGTACAATGTGTGAGCAACACTCCGTGTGAGAGTATGATAGCCACAGAAGTCATGAACATTTGTGTTGTACTCCCAATTCTAACAGAAAATGCTTGAGCAAATGTAGTTCTGAATGTAAATTTAGACTTAAGCCTTTCTTTAAACCTTTTTGTTGCTCAGAAGGATAAAAAGATTCTTTGTTGAAACTAATATTATTTTATGATAAATTACCAGCAATATTAATTAATGAATAACATTCATAATAAAAATTTGATAGAATAGTTTCACCCGTGGATTCTGTTTATCTTTTTTTTATTGTCTGTTAATGTTTAAGTTAAAGGATTTTTGTGAGTCTAGATCTTGTGCGTTTGTTCGTCTGTATTTTGTTTATGTCACTATTTAATGTACAAAATACATTTGTACAGAAATAAAATTGACTAAGCAAAGAGCTTCAGTTTTCCTTAAAAAAAAGGGGCCCAAGTTGTCATTTTATGCTTCTGTAATTATGCTGCAATTTTCCCCTCAGAATACATTTTATTCTACTGTGAGTTACTGTTTCTTTTTATAATGTAGTCACAGATTGTTAATGTAGCTTTAATAATATTTGTTTAGGTGGGTATAACGATTGCATACATTTTACAGAAGGTTGCAAAATGGACATTCAAGGTTTTGTAAAAGACTAAAGAACCAGACAGTTCCTCAGCACAGACCCTACAAAAGGATGCATTTTTGATTTCTGATTTGTGATGGTGCCTGAATCATAATCACCACAGTGTGTGTTTGTTGGCCAGAGGTTGACTGGCCCCCAGACTGAACCTGGTTTCTCCTAAAGTTTTTTCTGCATTCTGTCACTTGATGGAGTATGGGTTCCTTGCCACTGTTGCCTCTGGCTTGCTTAGTTGGAGGCACTTAATATTCAATCAAAAAAATATTATTGATTTGACTCTACTGACACTTGTGTGAAAACTGAACTGAGCTGGACGATGTCATCTTTTTTTTTTTTTCAGGACTGCTTTACAGGTTAAATTAAGTGATTTATTAATTGATGATCTTTACAACTGAACAGAATCAATAGTTGAACAGGCAAAATGCAGATAAAATGTGCAGACAAGTACATGTGAGAGAGAGAGTTGCAGTGCATTCAATTTAAAGATGCATATCTGAATGTTTTGCGCTATTCTTGCCCTCTGGAACTTATGCCAAAATATGTTGGAAGTAACCATACAAATGTGGTCCAAAGGCGGTGCTTAATGTAAAGTAACATTCCCATTTCATCCCACCCACCTCACTTATGCAAGCAAATCACGGGGTCAGTTTGAGTAACCACATGCTTTAAGTCGAAAACAATTGTGGTGACCCTCCTCTTTTCGCCCCACAACCATAGAAGGTGAACGATCTACTTGTATTGTCTGCAGCAAACAGTTTGTTTTTGAAAAGGTAAGGAACTTGAGCTTGAAACGACCTTTTAAGCGCGTCGTATGCAGTACTTTTAAAATACTGTTGTTTTGTAGAATTAATGCATGAACTATAAATAATAATTTATGCATAAAGATAGATTAGTGCTCTTCAATGACCTGTACAATTGGCGTTTCCCAGTTGTGGATCCTGCAGTGGTGTGGATCGGCCGAGCTTGACGCAATGGGGAAAACTAATTTTTCGCCGATTTGAAAATTATAGAACAATAGACGAGGCTGAATCCAGCTACTTATTTATTCGCAGGTTTTTATTGACGCTAACCGTTCCACCTTAAATGACGCGAACTTCCGCGTTTGAAGCTCTGCTTTATTGACGCTCGGGGACCGTATCTCTCTTTTTTAAATGTTTTCCCATTACATCTGACGCAGTACTCATTTCCATTATCTCCCATTCCCGTAGAGAGTATGTTATTATAGAGTATGTAAGTCTTTGCCTGCATAAAACTTTGCATGTATTCCTAGTACACATTGCCTATTAATATTGAAACTATTGCAGCCTGATTCATGATTGATTGGAAACAAAATATACTGCTAACAAGTATTGATCGAATATTTAGGTTCCCGTCCAGACCAGAATGGCTCAGCAAATGCTACTGTCGCTGCCCGAGTTTCAGAATGTTTCCACGGGTACTTTGGTGGTGAAGGAGCCACTGAATTTCTGGGGAGGTGCGAGAGTGAAGCCGAAGGACACAAAGAATTCGGAACCAGTATACGAACCTGCAACTGGTATGATTTATTAGCCGTATTAAAGGGATAATTCACTTAATTTTTGGTATGTTTTAGCTTACCCCAAGGGCATCCAAGATGTAGGTGTCTTTGTTTTTCCACAGTAGTTTCAATTTTGATAATTTAGGAGGTCAAACCGTTCTTGTCTGTCAGTCATATAATGCAGCTATGGTCACCACCTCAAAGAGCATGCACAGAGAAGTCCAAATTAAACATGATTTAATGACTTGTAAATGTTAGTACACATTGTTGGCCTAAGACACGAAAAAAGCTGTTTGTGTGAGAAAACGAACAGTATTTATATCGTTTTTACCTCTTTTAACCACAGCCTATTAATGTATAATTATATAAATATTAGATAACTAGATAACATTAAATAGTTATTTTTCATCAGGTTTAGATACTGATTATTAATCACTTCACCCCATTTACCCAAATCTCTATTTAAACTTGGGTCCCACACAGATCTGTCATGTTTGTAGTTCTTTTTGGTTGTGTTTGTAGTTGTAAACTGAGTTAAAGTATGTGCTCACTAACAGCCTTACTTTAGCATTTTGAATGCTTGTACTTCACCCTCTGTTCTGTTCCCAGGTCGTGTGCTGTGTGATATGATTCCCTGTGGAGAGGAGGAGGTAGATCAGGCCATAAAAAGTGCTCATTCTGCATACCTAAAATGGAGTAAATTATCAGGAATGGAGAGGGCCCGGATCATGCTGGAGGCTGCCAGAATTATTAGGGTAAACACATATAATGTTTAATGCTACTTCTAAAGACGTTCTCATGAACAGTGTAGTAGTCAATAGAGTGCAACAGTCGGGTTCTGGAAGTAAAAATCGGATTAATTTTCTCCGTAGGGGAAATTATTTTTAATGACAGAATATACACCTTTAAGACAGACCTCAAAGGCTGTTTATCGAGAGTAAATGCTTTTGTCAAGAGGGTACATGTTTTTGTATATTGCTTTTGAAGTCATCCGCCTGCATTATTTCCACTTATTTTTGAAATAATGACATTCAACAGTGGAATTTCTAGTGCAGAGCTACATGATTCTGCAAAGAAAACGCCACCAATCGGAGTATCACGAGAAGTAAATCACACCTAAAGAACTGTGGAAAGAGAGTTCAGAAAATCAGTTCCCTGTGTTCATGTCTATCATAATTTTACGATTGTAAAAATTTCGGAACTTGTGTTCTCACATGCAGGAGCGCAGAGATAAAATTGCGAGAGTAGAAGTGGCCAACAATGGCAAATCTATCACTGAGGCTCAGGTGGATATTGACGTTGCTTGGCAGTGTATTGAGTACTATGCTGGCATTGCCCCCACACTGTCAGGTAGGTTTGGATACTGGTTGATAAACATGAAAAGGTGACTAATATTCTCAAAATCTAAATGGAAATGCTTTATACATCACATCTAAGAATGTTTTATGTAAACGCAGGCCAGCACATACAGCTTCCTGGAGGATCTTTTGCCTACACCAGAAGGGAGCCACTCGGAGTGTGTGTCGGCATTGGAGCTTGGAACTACCCATTCCAGATTGCTGCCTGGAAGTCAGCCCCAGCTATGGCCTGCGGTATGAGAATATTGCTTTTTATATCTGTAATTTGTGACAGGATATTTTTAAATGCAGACTTCATGATTGTGAAAGTGGTCATCTATCATTTCCTTCCTCCCCCTATGTCTGTTTCTGTCTTATATGCAAACATATGATCATCTTCTCTTCTTAGGCAATGCCATGGTGTTTAAACCGTCTCCCATGACCCCAGTCACAGCAGTCATGTTGGCAGAGATCTATAAAGAGGCAGGTGTCCCAGATGGACTCTTTAATGTGGTACAAGGAGGAGCCGAGACTGGAGGGCTGCTGTGTCACCATCCCATGGTGGCTAAAGTCTCCTTCACAGGCAGTGTTCCCACCGGAAAGAAGGTATAGCATGAAAACAAACCAAACTAGGAGAAAATTATTAACATCAGTGCAAGGTAATGTTAGCCGTCATTATAAACATTTTGGTTTCCCTTTGAAGTTTTACATCCTCACTCTTCTAGTCTTCACTTTTTCCAGTAGTTCTGCTAAAAGTATGACAAAGCTGCTTCTCACAAAAAATTATTATTATTTTTTTACATTTAGCTGATTAACATTTAATTCATTTAATATATGTATTAATACATCACAATCTTGTAATTCCAGAAGTTATGTTCTGTATTCCAGAACTATATATTAATAAAAGCCATAGACATTTAAAATGTATTTCGGATGTGGTGTGCTTTTCATATAAAGGTTATGGAAATGGCATCCAAAGGTGTGAAGCAGGTGACTCTGGAGCTTGGAGGAAAGTCACCACTGATCATCTTTAAAGACTGTGAGCTGGAAAATGCAGTCAAAGGGGCCCTCATGGCTAACTTCCTCACCCAGGGAGAGGTGTGTAAAAAAAAAAAAAAAAAATTTATTTCAACCACACACTTTTTACTATACACACAGACATTTGCACATTTATATTTTTGCTATTTCAAAGGGTGTCTGTTTTTGTTGTCACTAGCTATGTTTCCATCCACCTATTTTTATGCACATTTTGGGATATCTCAATTTTTTTTTTAAAGCTAGATGGAAACGCTAATATGCGCATAAATTCAAAAAATGTGCATAACTTATGTGCTCAATTGAGGCAGATCATTTTTTTTAATCCGATAAGCAGACATGCGCATGAACTATTATAGAAACACATTTACCGAATAAATCCCTTGATATGCAACTAAGATGAGCCCAAATTCATTGCACAGCATCTCAAATTATGGTTTGGTTGTTCTGAAATACCTGAGCCAAGATCTGTCTTTAAAATGATTTGGTTAAATTCCCTCCCAGAAACATCTCCACGATTGTGTTTATAAACTGCAATATTTCTTTGGATGGAAACATGGCTAATGAAAGTGAACTAATTGCACATCACTGGACTCCTCAGGTGCTTTTATGTGGCCCAAATGGGACTCAAACCCAAAAGCATCAGCTTTCACTAATGTGTTGCTGGACTAGTGTAGTACTGCATGTAAATTAAACCCATTTCTAGAAGAAAGCTTCTTTATATATATATATATATAAAAAACTGCATAAATAATTTGTGTGCCACTTAACTGGTTGCCCAACATTATTAGAGCAGAACAGATGGGCCGCTCTCATTAAAGACAGTACTGTTAAATGTGTCAAATTTTTCCAGGTGTGCTGCAATGGAACACGGGTGTTTGTACAGAGGGAGATCATGCCAAAGTTCTTGGAGGGAGTGGTGAAGAGGACCAAGGCTATTTCTGTTGGAGATCCCATGTGTGACGGGACACGCATGGGAGCTTTGATAAGCAAACCCCACATGGAAAAAGTGCTGGGCTTTATCCAACAAGCTAAAGAACAGGTACTGTAGTACAGCTACTTAAAGTGAACATGAAATGAAAGCTCACTTAAGGCCTTTTTTAGTTAGATTTTACCTGGAAAAAGTTTTTTATCATATGTAAATGTAATTTGTGTAATTTTAACTGCTGTATTTTGTTTGGATTTACCATGAATATATCCTTAGATGCTCTGACATGCCATAAAAATCTATACTACTACTATTCAGCATGAAATGAAAAGTCGTCCCATCTAAATTGTTAAAGGTGACATAGTATGCCCCTTTTCACAAGATGTACACGAGCTTCGGATTCAATAAAATAACATGCAAATAATCTCACTCATTCAAAATCTAGAGGCTGGGACTCTCTAAATAGTGTTCTGTGCCACCAACGACAGGACAGTTTACATGCTTTGCTCGCAATTTTGCCTTTGTATCAGAACTGGTTACACTATTGTGGCTTGCGAAAACCAAATGGTGGCATCGTGGGAGAAGACGTGCAGATTAAGTAATATTAAAATAAAATCCCCTTCCTACGTCAGAAGGGGAGCAAAAATCTGATTGGCTTATTTTTTTGACATGCTTGCAGAGAAAGTCTTACCACAACAAAGTTACTCGGTTGTCACTTGTCATGTTTTCTGGGTTGGTAGATGCACCGTGTACTGTTGAAACAAATTGTTAATTTGAACTTCCGGTGAACACAACAGACTTCTCTTTGACATATGACTTCTCCAATCATTTCTGCTTAAACCCCAGTCCTCCATAATTTACTTTTGAACGCAATGGCCACATCACAAACATAACACTCATGCTTTTTTAAACTTTTCACTGTTTAAAATATTATTCATGTAGTTGAGAAAACTTTATCATTTTTGTTTTCAGGGTGCAAAGGTTTTATGTGGAGGAGAACGATTTGTTCCCAGTGACTCCAAACTGAAAGATGGATACTTTGTGTCCCCATGTGTGTTGGGTGAGCATGCCATATTATTATCATCACCTTCATATCACCATCATAATTTTCTTAAACAAAGGTTTTAACTTTTTATCTCACAATCAGCTTGATTCTGAGCTTCTTTTTCTTTACCTGTACTAATCTTTTTGCTATGCTACATGCACAGATAACTGCAGGGATGATATGACCTGTGTGAAGGAGGAGATCTTTGGACCTGTGATGTCTGTTCTGCCTTTTGACACAGAGGAGGAGGTTCTTCAAAGGGCCAACAACACAACCTTTGGCCTGGCATCTGGAGTCTTCACGAGGTGACTCCATACAGAATATACTGTATATTGTTTCAAAATTAGCGTCTGCCAAAGTTAACACGTGATTTAAATAAAATGATTAACAGAACATCCCATTGGAATTGATAGGAGAAAACACACACACACACACACACGCATTATCTTGGTGAGGACTACTAAGATTATATTTTCTGTCCCCAACCACGCTTTGTTTACACCAAGAACAATAACTATAATGATAACTAAATATACAGTTTAATAATCATTCTAATTCTGAGAACCAGGAAGTCCACACCACTATAATAACAACCCATAGGAACAATATAACTTGAAACACTTCAAGAATTTATTTTTCTAGTTCCAATCAAAATCTAACTTTAAAGAGTTTGAGCTTTTAAAATGGCAGACAACATAACTGCAGAAATAAACGTTATTGTCCATTGGTGTGGACGATTTATATTTATTGTTATCTTTATAGCTATCATTCTTTGAATAGGCCTTAAACCTAGTCTTGAAACAGGAGATCCTTTTTATGGTTTATTTATTAAGTTTTAAAACAAAATTTTTAATGTTGTTTTATGGGAAGTGCTATGATTTAATTGTATTTATCTGAATCCATTATCTAGAAAAAAAATTGATATTAAACATTTTTGTGAATTTTAATATCCTTTTTTTCATATTTTGTTTTTACTAATTGGACTAAATGAACCCAGTAAAGAAAACGATAGATTTAACATTCTCCTGTGCTTTGTTTTTAGGGATATAGCTCGTGCCCACAGAGTTGCTGAAAACATTCAGGCTGGAACGTGCTATATCAACAACTACAATGTTGGCCCTGTAGAAGTTCCTTTTGGAGGCTACAAGATGTCAGGTACTCTAAGCTTATCATTTCATGAGACGATTATCAGGGAAAACTTAACCTAAAACCAAAATCTGTTCGGTCAAGTGTTTCAGTACATATAAGTATATACCTCGTAAAAGATAGCGATCTAACATGTCATTACCTTCCCCTTTCTTTTAGGGTTTGGAAGGGAGAATGGGCAAGTGACGATTGAGTACTACTCTCAGCTCAAGACTGTTGTGGTGGAAATGGGAGATGTGGAAGACTTCTTTTAGGCCATTGTGGTGTTAACCACCAGCATTCATGACAGCCATGTGATTTTTTTCCAAGTTTTCAGATCTACTTAAAAAGTAGCTGAGCTATGCAGTTGTTGCTTTGACAGTCCATATGTTTGTCTCCAAATTCCATTAGGCCTTAAATTGTGTTGCAATGATATTGTGCTATAACAGGCTTAACTGTTAACATTTTCAGTACTGTGAAATATGTTTGACAAATAGTGTCATATATATTTTTTAATCCTCATAGCTGACTAATTCAATCAAAAGCAAGTGCCTGATGTGTTTGTACTTCACAAATGTATTACAGTCATGTATGGTCAGGGGTGTATTCCAGAAAGGTTGTGTTACCGTCAAACATAAGCTAAATTTACTCCCGGACGTGTTATTGGAACCAGCATACCTCGAGCAAGTAAGGTGTGGTTTAATGACCTGAGTGTTCAGTGTATGCTACACTTGTTTGTTTACCATCCCTCTGTTCCTAACTGTCAATGCCATGAGGAACTTGTATTAGACTGGTGAATGACAAATTGGTAGCATTCCAAATAAAAGTACCTATCCTTGGTTTTCAAAAGAAATAGTACTCTTTTCATTCACTTTTATGTCTGTGGTGTCACAGGTTCCACAATTGTGGGGCTATTGTGAATGAAACAAACATCTTAACTTTGTAATGACATCGGAAAGTGTGTTCTACAATTAATTTTATTAGATTAAAACAATGCCACTGGAAACAGTGTGCATTCTAATAGATTGCTGAAACATGGATGCATAATGTGTGCACTTGAGTAGGAGTGTCTTCAAAGAAAAATAGTCTGCAGTTGTCTCTAGGTTATGAATAAGGCATGCATAAACAAAACTATGAGCAACATAATTTAAAAAAAGGTATTTTACATAGTAAGGAATATACGATTTTTGGATTGTGTTATATGAAGTGATTATATATTTTGTTTAAGAAAATATTGCAAACTGCAGATTTATTTAGCTAAATTTAGGTAGACATAATCGGTTATAAATATGTCTTAGTTTTTTTTTTAAAGGTTTACGAAAAATTAAGAATGCCATCAAATCATTGGAAATGTTAGAAAAACTTTGGTTTGTGAGTGACTTGATTAAGCCCTCTAGAGTTTATATACACATAGCTACATTTAAGTAATTTATTATTTGTAAGTCATTTATTTTACATTTATTCATTTCATTTATCAGACGCTTTTATCCAAAGTGACTTAAAAATGAGAATAATAAAACAGTTACACTAACAGCAGGACAACAATACGTAAGTGCTATGACCTCTTTCAGTTTAATTTAGAATAGAATAGAAGATAAAATAGAAAGTGTTATACATTTACATTTATTAATTAATATTCTATTCATCAAGAATATTATAATAAAATATTTTTAATATTTTTTTTTGCTTTAAGTATATGCTGCTCGGTTTATTGTGACCCTATATTGTCTGTATAACAATTATTAATTCCTCTGTTATTTGAATAATTTATTTATTTATTTATTTGCACGATTTGCACACAAGATGTCCCTCTTCTGAAAACTTCCGAAGGAAACAATTCACTTAGTCAAACAGTTCCTAGCGAGACCCGGAACCATAGTGGCGCAGTCGCGTTAGGAACATAGACAGTATAGGAAGTGTGATTTGTTCGGTACATAGGGCAACATATCTGTGTTGTGCCAACTAGATAATTGGTGAGTATGTTTTTCAGACTAGAAGAACAAGCTTCACTGGTATTTGTTGTATTTGTCAACGTTGATTTTTAGTGTTTGCTGTATTTCAGGTTATAATGCTACGATCTCTCTGTATTTTCATGTCACTAAGTTAGATCATTTGTGGTTTATAAGTTTATTAATATTGTGTTGTTTCTACATTCAGGTCCATTTCAAATGCCCTGCTTTAATACAACTCATTAATAAAGAAGGTATTTGTGCGAGAGCAATGGCAGACAAGGTCGACAGTGGTAAATATTTATCAGATGTTTCTGAAATGTTATGTTGTATGCCAATTAAAAATTGAGTAATCTGCATACATGTCCATAAGTTGTTTCGAGAGTTTTAACATTAAGTGACACGCACGAAGACAATGGCACATGTCAATATGCTTATTATTGGCACAATCAGTCTGTATCACGACACCTGACAGACACCGAGTCTTTTTTATATTTTATTTGTATGCTTTATTTGAACAGTTACAGTGTAAAACAACAAAATTGAAACACAACAATAATTATTAAGAATAACAAAAATGTAAAGAATAGTGAAAGAAAACACAACATCCTATAAAACAAAAACCGGTTAGACAGTGAAATAAAAAAGCAAGTGACATTTTAATTAACAATTAAACACATTAAAGTCAGTCATATTTTTTCACACTTTGTGTCACATCTGTATTTGATTGGCATGTGCCTCTGAATGTTTTGTAATACCAGTGCTAATTTGTTGTTTATGTCGCAAAGACACAAAATAAAGCTATCATGGGTTACTACGAATAACATATTAAAAATCGCATCTGTTTCTGTAAACCTTCATATTTGCATGATGCTGCAAAGACGCACACCAGTCGGTGTCATTATAAGTAAGTGTAACACTTGCCAGCGCCAGATTCGCATACGTACCTGACCTCTGCAGAAGCATCCAATTGCACCAAGTCTGGTTAGACAGACAGAAAAGCGCAGGCAATGCCAGTTAAAGCCCCACCCCCTTACCTGCAAGCATATATCGTAAGTCCTGCCTTCGTTTCTGTTCTCCATTAAGTATATTTGCTTCTCGTGCTGCAACCGGGGCAAATCTGGTGGATCTCTCCACTCTATGTTGTAGAGAACCAGTAATCGATTGTTCTCCTTCATCATCTTGTGCTCGAGATCCACCTATGGGAGAGACATGGACAGCTCCCTGATTGCCCAATACAATCACAGTGAGGTTCTATCTGCTAGAGCAGGACCGTATCCCCAGGGAGGTGGTGACTGACACGGCCCATAATAATGAACCTGCAATCCTGCAATTGTCTTTGTCATACAACATATAGTGTTGTTTATACTCAGTTATTGCACACAACACTATATACTTTTAATTGGTATGGGATTGACGTCAGGTTAGGAATCAGAAAGTTAGAATTAACATCTCTACTAAATAGCTACAACTGCTCTTCTGTTGCTACTTTACAGATGTTGACTTATCAGCTGATTCTTCACCAGATACTGGAGATAAAGATAAGGATGGTAAGTTTGATTTTCAGATTTAATATTTTTTGTAATGTTTCATAGCGCTGTTTACGCTCAGTTATGCAGACAACACTAAATACTTTTTCTTGTATGACACAGACAAGAGGAGACTTCCAAGGACTGCTGAGAACGTCACTCACTCTGAACCTGGATCTACAATAATAGAGGATAAAGAGAACGTCAATAACATTGAGAAGAGAAAAATAGGTATTTTTTCTTAGAATGAAGCAGATGACTGCACTTGTTTCTTATCAATGTGTGTATTTGTCATTTATAAGCAGTTATATACAGTTGTAAACAGCATTAATGCTTGTCTTAATGGTCCCTAAATAGGGAAATATAAAAATGCAGGGAGTTAAAGGTCAAGTATTAACTTTTATTTTGTGTGATTTCAGTATTTAATATTCCGCATTAATATTCTCTTATAGACAACAGAACTGTGGCTACTTCAGAGACTAACAAATCTAAAGAAACAGAGAAGGCAAGAGATATAAATGAGAGAAGTGATGGACTTAAAGACAAAGATAAAGCAAATAAGATGGGTGAGGATGAAGTCCAGGATCGAGATATGAGCTCTGAGGCAGAATCTAAGAAGCTATCTACACCCAGTTCGGAAGGTAAAATACTATTCCAGAAGTCAGCTTAATTAAGTTCACAGATTTAAAACCAGCCTTTTGATGTTACAATGTCAGTAATATTATGTAAATGAACAATGTCTACTCTTTCTCCATGTTAATACCTGCATTCGGATATCCGTTTATTCGTCATCAAAAGTTTTCCGCATGATGCAAAATGTATAATTTTGTGTCATCTGACAGCCTTTTGACAGCTCCAGGGCTATTGTTAAAACTACAAGTGAAACTTCTGCTCTGTTTGTGTTCCTGTCCATGAACAGTTGGATCGGCAGAGAGGCAACACCAAATTCAAAAGTGTATAAATGAGTGTTTTGAGTTTTTTGCCAAAGAGAAAGTGTGTTTGTGTATTAAACAGCATTTAATATTGTTGTATTATGCTGTCTTTGTCATACAACATATGTAGTGATGTTTATGCTCAGTTATTACACACAACACTATATACTTTTAATTGGAATGGGATTGGCGTCAGGTTAGGAATCAGAAAGTTAGAATTAACAGCCACTCTCTACTAAATAGCTACAACTGCTCTTCTATTGCTACTTTACAGATGTTGACTTATCTGCTGATTCTTCACCAGATACTGGAGATAAAGATAAGAAGGATGGTATGTTTGGTTTTCATATTGATCTGTGCACTGCAGTCAGAAGTCTAGTGTTAACTTTTATTTTGTGTGATTTTAGTATTCAATATTCCGCATTAATATTCTCTTATAGACAACAGAATTGTGGCTACTTCAGAGACTAACAAATCTAAAGAAACAGAGAAGGCAAGAGATATAAATGAGAGAGGTGATGGACTTAAAGACAAAGATAAAGCAAATGAGATGGGTGAGAATGAAGACCAGGATCGAGATAGGAGCTCTAAGGCACAATTTGATAAGGAAACTCCGCCCAGTTTGGAAGGTAAAATACTATTCGAGAAGTCAGCTTAATTAAGTTCACACATTTAAAACCAGCCTTTGGTGGGGCAACACCAAATTCAAAAGTGTATAAATGAGTGTTTTGAGTTTTTGGCCAAAGAGAAAGTGTGTTTGTGTATTAAACAGCATTTAATATTGTTGTATTATGCTGTCTTTGTCATACAACATATGTAGTGATGTTTATGCTCAGTTATTACACACAACACTATATACTTTTAATTGGAATGGGATTGGCTTCAGGTTAGGAATCAGAAAGTTAGAATTAACAGCCACTCTCTACTAAATAGCTACAACTGCTCTTCTATTGCTACTTTACAGATGTTGACTCATCTGCTGATTCTTCACCAGATACTGGAGATAAAGATAAGGAGGATGGTATGTTTGGTTTTCATATTAATCTGTGCACTGCAGTCAGCAGTCTAGTGTTAACATCATATTCATTCGTTATTGTCCTCAATAGAGGAAATTTGTTTCCATAGTCTGTACCAGGAGCAACATTCAACAACTTCAATTTTGTGTGATATTATTGTACATTTTGAATTTATTTGTGAGGCCTGCAGTATGTCTTTTTTTTTACGTTAATACAAATTGTGTGTGTGTGTGTGTATATATATATATATATATATATATATGTGTATGTATATGTACTGTATATAACAAAAGAATAAGTGTGGCACTATTACAGATTTAATATTTGTTGTAATGTTGACTCTGTTATGCACACAACACTGTACTTTTTCTTCCTTACAGACACAGACAAGATGACAGATTCCTGTCTGAGTGCTGAGAACGTCACTCACTCTGAACCTGGATCTACAATATTAAAGGATAAAGAGAACGTCAATAACATTGAGAAGAGAGAAATAGGTATTTTTTCTTAGAATGAAGCAGATGACTGCACTTGTTTCTTATCAATGTGTGTATTTGTCATTTATAAGCAGTTATATACAGTTGTAAACAGAATTCATGCTTGTCATAATGGTCCCTAAATAGGGAAATATAAAAATGCAGGGAGTTAAATGTCAAGTATTAACTTTTATTTTGTGTGATTTTAGTATTCAATATTCCGCATTAATATTCTCTTATAGACAACAGAATTGTGGCTACTTCAGAGACTAACAAATCTAAAGAAACAGAGAAGGCAAGAGATATAAATGAGAGAGGTGATGGACTTCAAGACAAAGATAAAACAAATGAGATGGGTGAGGATGAAGTCCAGGATCGAGATACGAGCTCTGATGCAGAATCTGCTAAGGAAACTCCGTCCAGTTTGAAAAGTAAAATACTGTTCGAGAAGCCAGCTTAAAAAGTCAAGTTTGAGCAGCGCTTATTTTTTTCGGGCGTGCATATTAATCAATGAGTGCATTCACACCGGGAGCAGGAGCAGTGTGTGAGCAGCAGAGAAGCGAGGTTTTCGGAAAGAGTATATTTTTGCTGCGCTGCTCACGCTCAATTAAATTGAAAGGACACTTTTGATTGACAAAATAAATATGATTTCATTTCACACAAAAAGTGGCCAAAATTCATAGAATAAGCATGTCTAGTGTGTTTTAACAAGAACTGGATTGTGTCAGAAAAGAAAATGAAAAAAAGAAGAAAAAATTTATAGAATATTTATCCATTTAAATTGTCTTTTATTATTCAGTTTGGGTTAAAGTATGGTGTATTATAAAAAAAAAAAACACTAAATTAAACTAGCCAGAGCATATAATATATAAACTTTCTTTTAGTTTATGTACAGTAATAGACAAGACAGGTATATGCTAGCTCTACCTTCACAGATTGTGCTTTCTTCTAAAAAACAAAATTAAGTTGTCTTTGTAAAGAAATGCTTGCTTAAATATAGCATTGGAGCCGGTGGTCTGACGCTGTACAAACACTTCCAGTGTGAATACTCTTGCTGGGTGAAACGGCTGTTAGGGTCAATACATCATATACTGCTTCTTCTGGACCACAGATCAGTGTGTGTGTGTGTATTAAACAGCATTTAATATCGTTGCATAACGCTGTCTTTGTCATACAACATATATAGTGATTTTTATGCTCAGTTATTGCACACAACACTATATACTTTTAATTGGAATGGGATTGGCGTCAGGTTAGGAATCAGAAAGTTAGAATTAACAGCCACTCTCTACTAAATAGCTACAACTGCTCTTCTATTGCTACTTTACAGATGTTGACTTATCAGCTGATTCTTCACCAGATACTGGAGATAAAGATAAGGATGGTAAGTTTGGTTTTCAGATTTAATATTTGTTGTAATGTTTCATAGCGCTGTTTATACTCAGTTATGCAGACAACACTAAATACTTTTTTTGTATGACACAGACAAGGCGAGACTTCCAAGGACTGCTGAGAACGTCACTCACTCTGAACCTGGATCTACAATAATAGAGGATAAAGAGAACGTCAATAACACTGAGAAGAGAAAAATAGGTATTTTTTCTTAGAATGAAGCAGGTTACTGCACTTGTTTCTTATCAATGTGTGTATTTGTCATTTATAAGCAGTTATATACAGTTGTAAACAGAATTCATGCTTGTCATAATGGTCCCTAAATAGGGAAATATAAAAATGCAGGGAGTTAAAGGTCAAGTATTAACTTTTATTTTGTGTGATTTTAGTATTCAATATTCCGCATTAATATTCTCTTATAGACAACAGAATTGTGGCTACTTCAGAGACTAACAAATCTAAAGAAACAGAGAAGGCAAGAGATATAAATGAGAGAGGTGATGGACTTAAAGACAAAGATAAAGCAAATGAGATGGGTGAGAATGAAGACCAGGATCGAGATAGGAGCTCTAAGGCACAATTTGATAAGGAAACTCCGCCCAGTTTGGAAGGTAAAATACTATTCGAGAAGTCAGCTTAATTAAGTTCACACATTTAAAACCAGCCTTTGGTGGGGCAACACCAAATTCAAAAGTGTATAAATGAGTGTTTTGAGTTTTTGGCCAAAGAGAAAGTGTGTTTGTGTATTAAACAGCATTTAATATTGTTGTATTATGCTGTCTTTGTCATACAACATATGTAGTGATGTTTTTGCTCAGTTATTACACACAACACTATATACTTTTAATTGGAATGGGATTGGCGTCAGGTTAGGAATCAGAAAGTTAGAATTAACAGCCACTCTCTACTAAATAGCTACAACTGCTCTTCTATTGCTACTTTACAGATGTTGACTCATCTGCTGATTCTTCACCAGATACTGGAGCTAAAGATAAGGAGGATGGTATGTTTGGTTTTCATATTAATCTGTGCACTGCAGTCAGAAGTCTAGTGTTAACATCATATTCATTCGTTATTGTCCTCAATAGAGTAAATTTGTTTCCATAGTCTGTACCAGGAGCAACATTCAACAACTTCAATTTTGTGTGATATTATTGTACATTTTGAATTTATTTGTGAGGCCTGCAGTATGTCTTTTTTTTTTACGTTAATACAAATTGTGTGTGTGTGTGTGTATATATATATATATATATATATATATATGTGTATGTATGTGTATATAACAAAAGAATAAGTGTGGCACTATTACAGATTTAATATTTGTTGTAATGTTGACTCCGTTATGCACACAACACTATACTTTTTCTTCCTTACAGACACAGACAAGATGACAGATTCCTGTCTGAGTGCTGAGAACGTCACTCACTCTGAACCTGGATCTACAATATTAAAGGATAAAGAGAACGTCAATAACATTGAGAAGAGAGAAATAGGTATTTTTTCTTAGAATGAAGCAGATTACTGCACTTGTTTCTTATCAATGTGTGTATTTGTCATTTATAAGCAGTTATATACAGTTGTAAACAGAATTCATGCTTGTCATAATGGTCCCTAAATAGGGAAATATAAAAATGCAGGGAGTTAAATGTCAAGTATTAACTTTTATTTTGTGTGATTTTAGTATTCAATATTCCGCATTAATATTCTCTTATAGACAACAGAACTGTGGCTACTTCAGAGACTAACAAATCTAAAGAAACAGAGAAGGCAGGAGATATAAATGAGAGAGGTGATGGACTTAAAGACAAAGATAAAGCAAATGAGATGGGTGAGGATGAAGTCCAGGATCGAGATACGAGCTCTGATGCAGAATCTGCTAAGGAAACTCCGTCCAGTTTGAAAGGTAAAATACTGTTCGAGAAGTCAGCTTAAAAAGTCAAGTTTGAGCAGCGCTTATTTTTTTCGGGCGTGCATATTAATCAATGAGTGCATTCACACCGGGAGCAGGAGCAGTGTGTGAGCAGCAGAGAAGCGAGGTTTTCGGAAAGAGTATATTTTTGCTGCGCTGCTCACGCTCAATTAAATTGAAAGGACACTTTTGATTGACAAAATAAATATGATTTCATTTCACACAAAAAGTGGCCAAAATTCATAGAATAAGCATGTCTAGTGTGTTTTAACAAGAACTGGATTGTGTCAGAAAAGAAAATGAAAAAAAGAAGAAAAAATTTATAGAATATTTATCCATTTAAATTGTCTTTTATTATTCAGTTTGGGTTAAAGTATGGTGTATTATAAAAAAAAAAAACACTAAATTAAACTAGCCAGAGCATATAATATATAAACTTTCTTTTAGTTTATGTACAGTAATAGACAAGACAGGTATATGCTAGCTCTACCTTCACAGATTGTGCTTTCTTCTAAAAAACAAAATTAAGTTGTCTTTGTAAAGAAATGCTTGCTTAAATATAGCATTGGAGCCGGTGGTCTGACGCTGTACAAACACTTCCAGTGTGAATACTCTTGCTGGGTGAAACGGCTGTTAGGGTCAATACATCATATACTGCTTCTTCTGGACCACAGATCAGTGTGTGTGTGTGTATTAAACAGCATTTAATATCGTTGCATAACGCTGTCTTTGTCATACAACATATATAGTGATTTTTATGCTCAGTTATTGCACACAACACTATATACTTTTAATTGGAATGGGATTGGCGTCAGGTTAGGAATCAGAAAGTCAGAATTAACAGCCACTCTCTACTAAATAGCTACAACTGCTCTTCTATTGCTACTTTACAGATGTTGACTCATCTGCTGATTCTTCACCAGATACTGGAGATAAAGATAAGGATGGTAAGTTTGGTTTTCAGATTTAATATTTGTTGTAATGTTTCATAGCGCTGTTTACGCTCAGTTATCCAGACAACACTAAATACTTTTTCTTGTATGACACAGACAAGAGGAGACTTCCAAGGACTGCTGAGAACGTCACTCACTCTGAACCTGGATCTACAATAATAGAGGATAAAGAGAATGTCAATAACACTGAGAAGAGAAAAATAGGTATTTTTTCTTAGAATGAAGCAGATTACTGCACTTGTTTCTTATCAATGTGTGTATTTGTCATTTATAAGCAGTTATATACAGTTGTAAACAGCATTCATGCTTGTCATAATGGTCCCTAAATAGGGAAATATAAAAATGCAGGGAGTTAAAGGTCAAGTATTAACTTTTTTTTTGTGTGATTTTAGTATTCAATATTCCGCATTAATATTCTCTTATAGACAACAGAATTGTGGCTACTTCAGAGACTAACAAATCTAAAGAAACAGAGAAGGCAAGAGATATAAATGAGAGAGGTGATGGACTTCAAGACAAAGATAAAACAAATGAGATGGGTGAGGATGAAGTCCAGGATCGAGATAGGAGCTCTGAGGCAGAATCTGATAAGGAAACTCCGCCCAGTATGGAAGGTAAAATACTGTTTGAGAAGTCAGCTTAATTAAGTTCACAGATTTAAAACCAGTCTTTGGTGGGGCAACACCAAATTCAAAAGTGTATAATGATTTTTTTGAGTTTTTGGCCAAAGAGAAAGTGTGTTTGTGTATTAAACAGCATTTAATATTGTTGTAATATGCTGTCTTTGTCATACAACATATGTAGTGATGTTTATGCTCAGTTATTACACACAACACTATATACTTTTAATTGGAATGGGATTGGCGTCAGGTTAGGAATCAGAAAGTCAGAATTAACAGCCACTCTCTACTAAATAGCTACAACTGCTCTTTTATTGCTACTTTACAGATGTTGACTCATCTGCTGATTCTTCACCAGATACTGGAGATAAAGATAAGAAGGATGGTATGTTTCATTTTCATAATGATCTGTGCACTGCAGTCAGAAGTCTAGTGTTAACTTCAATTTTGTGTGATATTATTGTACATTTTGAATTTATTTTAGAGGCCTGCAGTATGTCTTTTTTTACGTTAATAAAAATTGTATATGTATGTATATATGCATGTATGTGTGTGTGTATTCATGTATGTATGTGTATATAACAAAAAAATAAGTGTGGCACTATTACAGATTTAATATTTGTTGTAATGTTGACTCCGTTATGCACACAACACTATACTTTTTCTTCCTTACAGACACAGACAAGATGACAGATTCCTGTCTGAGTGCTGAGAACGTCCCTCACTCTGAACCTGGATCTACAATAATAGAGGATAAAGAGAACGTCAATAACACTGAGAAGAGAAAAATAGGTATTTTTTCTTAGAATGAAGCAGATTACTGCACTTGTTTCTTATCAATGTGTGTATTTGTCATTTATAAGCAGTTATATACAGTTGTAAACAGCATTCATGCTTGTCATAATGGTCCCTAAATAGGGAAATATAAAAATGCAGGGAGTTAAAGGTCAAGTATTAACTTTTATTTTGTGTGATTTTAGTATTCAATATTCCGCATTAATATTCTCTTATAGACAACAGAATTGTGGCTACTTCAGAGACTAACAAATCTAAAGAAACAGAGAAGGCAAGAGATATAAATGAGAGAGGTGATGGACTTCAAGACAAAGATAAAACAAATGAGATGGGTGAGGATGAAGACCAGGATCGAGATAGGAGCTCTGATGCAGAATCTAAGAAGCTATCTACACCCAGTTTGGAAGGTAAAATACTATTCGAGAAGTCAGCTTAATTAAGTTCACAGATTTGAAACCAGCCTTGTGATGTTACAATGTCAGTAGTATTATGTAAATGAACAATGTGTACTCTTTCTCCATGTTACTACCTGCATTCGGATATCCGTTTATTCGTCATCAAAAGTTTGCCGCATGATGCAAAATGTATCATTTTGTGTCATCTGACAGCCTTTTGACAGCTCCAGGGCTATTGTTAAAACTACAAGTGAAACTTCTGTTCTTTTTGTGTTCCTGTCCATGAACAGTTGGATCGGCAGAGGGGCAACACCAAATTCAAAAGTGTATAATGAGTGTTTTGAGTTTTTGGCCAAAGAGAAAGTGTGTTTGTGTATTAAACAGCATTTAATATTGTTGTATTATGCTGTCTTTGTCATACAACATATGTAGTGATGTTTATGCTCCGTTATTACACACAACACTATATACTTTTAATTGGAATGGGATTGGCGTCAGGTTAGGAATCAGAAAGTCAGAATTACAGTTTTTTTTATTCGCTTTGGTACTATTTTCACAAGTAAGGTGTACATTTTCAAAACTCTTAGTACAAAAATCCAAACTGATCACACTTGTAACGCAGCTAGTCATTCTTTCAAGAACTGATGTAATGCTTTCAGTCAGTTGCACATGTTTTCAGTCCACATAATCATTATTTCAAACACAAGATTATTGTAATATGTAATGAGAACATTTGGTTTAATCACTGAAACACAACAATATGATCTTCTTTCTGTTTAGTACTTTTAACAATCAGTTCATCCAACAGCAAACAATGCAAGATACATGTTTCAAATCGCCGTTAGAAGTGCTGAAATGAATATGCTACAGTACTATAAAAGACATAGTTTTACTGTAACATTAGGCAATACACTTACAGTACCCAACATTTACATAATCTATAATTTCCAAATATCCATAATATATGTAATCAAGTGAAGGATCAATGAAGACATCCTCTACAATCATTTACAGTATATAGTTGCCAATTGTGGTTACCACTATGTGAAATCAATTAGCTATAACGAGTATTCATCATGTGTGGTTGCATGTAATTTAAATATATTTATAGAAACACAAATTTTATTTCTGTAGTTCTCAAAATCCATATACTGTATATTGCTGAAATGAAAATCTACAGGTTTACCAAACGATTAATTGATTAACCATTAAGATCTGTTGGATTAAATAATAGACAAAAGTATTAAACTTAACAAAAAGAGATGCAAATCAAATGTTTGATAGTAAGAGCTTTATGAAAGGCAGTTACTGTGAATGAAACAATCATGTAGATGAAACACTTATTTTGTGTTGTGAAAAGGATACTTTGTGATTGTGTGAATTGTACTAACACAGTTGAAAACATGATGAAATATTTGAAAAAAGTGCACTTTTGATGATCTGTTGTGATATTAGCACTAAGAGTTTTGAAAATGTACACCTTACTTGTGAAAATAATACCAAAGCGAATAAAAAAAACTGTAACAGCCACTCTCTACTAAATAGCAACAACTGCTCTTCTATTGCTACTTTACAGATGTTGACTCATCTGCTGATTCTTCACCAGATACTGGAGATAAAGATAAGGAGGATGGTATGTTTGATTTTCAGATTTAATATTTGTTGTAATGTTTCATAGCGCTGTTTACGCTCAGTTATGCAGACAACACTAAATACTTTTTCTTGTATGACAGACAAGACGAGACTTCCAAGGACTGCTGAGAACGTCACTCACTCTGAACCTGGATCTACAATAATAGAGGATAAAGAGAACGTCAATAACATTGAGAAGAGAGAAATAGGTATTTTTTCTTAGAATGAAGCAGATTACTGCATTTGTTTCTTATCAATGTGTGTATTTGTCATTTATAAGCAGTTATATACAGTTGTAAACAGCATTCATGCTTGTCATAATGGTCCCTAAATAGGGAAATATAAAAATGCAGGGAGTTAAATGTCAAGTATTAACTTTTATTTTGTGTGATTTCAGTATTTAATATTCCGCATTAATATTCTCTTATAGACAACAGAATTGTGGCTACTTCAGAGACTAACAAATCTAAAGAAACAGAGAAGGCAAGAGATATAAATGAGAGAGGTGATGGACTTCAAGACATAGATAAAACAAATGAGATGGGTGAGGATGAAGTCCAGGATCGAGATAGGAGCTCTGATGCAGAATCTAAGAAGCTATCTACACCCAGTTTGGAAGGTAAAATACTATTCCAGAAGTCAGCTTAATTAAGTTCACAGATTTGAAACCAGCCTTTTGATGTTACAATGTCAGTAGTATTATGTAAATGAACAATGTCTACTCTTTCTCCATGTTAATACCTGCATTCGGATATCCGTTTATTCGTCATCAAAAGTTTGCCGCATGATGCAAAATGTATCATTTTGTGTCATCTGACAGCCTTTTGACAGCTCCAGGGCTATTGTTAAAACTACAAGTGAAACTTCTGCTCTGTTTGTGTTCCTGTCCATGAACAGTTGGATCGGCAGAGGGGCAACACCAAATTCAAAAGTGTATAATGAGTGTTTTGAGTTTTTGTCCAAAGAGAAAGTGTGTTTGTGTATTAAACAGCATTTAATATTGTTTTATTATGCTGTCTTTGTCATACAACATATGTAGTGATGTTTATTCTCAGTTATTACACACAACACTATATACTTTTAATTGGAATGGGATTGGCGTCAGGTTAGGAATCAGAAAGTTAGAATTAACAGCCACTCTCTACTAAATAGCTACAACTGCTCTTCTATTGCTACTTTACAGATGTTGGCTCATCTGCTGATTCTTCACCAGATACTGGAGATAAAGATAAGAAGGATGGTATGTTTCATTTTCATAATGATCTGTGCACTGCAGTCAGAAGTCTAGTGTTAACTTCAATTTTGTGTGATATTATTGTACATTTTGAATTTATTTTAGAGGCCTGCAGTATGTCTTTTTTTACGTTAATAAAAATGGTATATGTATGTATATATGCATGGATGTGTGTGTGTGTGTATTCATGTATGTATGTGTATATAACAAAAAAATAAGTGTGGCACTATTACAGATTTATTATTTGTTGTAATGTTGACTCCGTTATGCACACAACACTATACTTTTTCTTCCTTACAGACACAGACAAGATGACAGATTCCTGTCTGAGTGCTGAGAACGTCACTCACTCTGAACCTGGATCTACAATAATAGAGGATAAAGAGAACGTCAATAACACTGAGAAGAGAAAAATAGGTATTTTTTCTTAGAATGAAGCAGATGACTGCACTTGTTTCTTATCAATGTGTGTATTTGTCATTTATAAGCAGTTATATACAGTTGTAAACAGCATTCATGCTTGTCATAATGGTCCCTAAATAGGGAAATATAAAAATGCAGGGAGTTAAAGGTCAAGTATTAACTTTTATTTTGTGTGATTTTAGTATTCAATATTCCGCATTAATATTCTCTTATAGACAACAGAATTGTGGCTATCGCAGAGAAATGAGTATCGCAGAGAAGCGGCCAATAATATCACTATATTTTTTTTCTTACAGAACTGATATGGATTTGTGCTGCTGCTGTTGTCCTTCTTGCATCTTTGGTTTATTGTAAACCATATTTTTCTGACTCCACTCCACCTGTACCAAAAAAGTTTAATGTGGTGGACGTGTTCAATCAGGAAATGGAAAAACTTCAGACTAGCTTTCCAAATCAGCGGACAGAATTCTGGAGGAGGAGTATGATTCATCTTAGACGCCACCTAAAAACTGAGCAGCCCACAGAACCCGTCAGCCTTATTCTAACGTCTGGTCACAGGGCTGAAAAGACACTTGGTTGTCTGGCTCAATGCTTGGCTCATGCTTTTTCCACTGCCCGTAACTCATCAGCTCTGAACATTAATGGAAAAGACAAAGCGTCACAAGACAGTGATCAGGTCAAGCTGGACATTGATAGTGAGTTGAGAAATGCCTTTGAGGGTAAAAAGTTTGCTGCGGTAATCCACCGATTTGAGGAGCTCCCTCCTGGATCCACTCTCATCTTTTACCGATACTGTGACCATGAGAATGCGGCTTATAAAGACGTCTTCCTGGCCTTTACTGTATTGATTGATACAGAAGTGGAAGTGCCATCCAATGTCAGTTTAGGAAGAGTTGAGGAGATGGTTCAAGAGCACGTGACACAGAAGTTTGTCTCCTCAGACAAGTTAGCTACGTTTAATCAAATGGATGTGGACAAACTGAGTGGACTGTGGAGCAGAATTTCACATCTTATCTTGCCAGTGGCTGCAGAAGAGAAAATTGAACGTCAGGGCTGTGGTGGGGACTGTGGTAAATCATTTTGAAATGTTTTTTTATTACGACTTTAAATGTTATACTCATGAGTTGCCTCACTAATGAGGGCATTTGAACACAAATCATACTTTGAATTTTAAAAAAAGATTCATATTTGCACGTGCTGCTGTATAAATGATGGTCCTCACAATTTGCTTTCTTTCACACTAAATAACTTCCCAGATTTATATTTTATAGAAGGATAAAACAAAGTAATTTTCCCATTTGTATTGCTTTTCTTTGTTTTCATGTAGATCTTTTTGTATCTAAATTATGTCTTACATTAAAGTTATTTTTAATCTGTAAATCTGTTATTTTTAATCTGTCTTGGTTGACATTGGATGAACGTGTAATATATTCGATGAATTGTTGAGGTATTCTTACTTTAAAGCTTTATTGGATAAAATAAACGTGCCTTAATAAATGCATCTGCAATGTGCTTCCTTTGACACGCTTGTAACGGATTAGCCTACAGATAAAGCAGGAATGAATGCTGTGTGTTGAGCTTCTAACCATAGACAGCTTCTAACGCATTTAGGATGAAATGAAAGTACTGTGAACGATTTCCGGGAATTAAGTTCAGTTGTGTTCCACTGAAGTCGCTCCGTGGAAAAGCATCATTAATGTTCCGTTTTCCGGTTTGAGCTGCATAGGGAAAGTTAAAAGTTTGTCAAAAAGTGTGTGATATAAAACAAATGGATTCGGGTTATTCTAAAGAAGATGGAACTACAGCTAGGAGAAGAAGCGCCAGAACTTCATCTAAAACAGGTTTGGCTTTTTAAAACTCTTAACGTGACTTCAATACTACAGAAAAGTAAATTGAGCCACATGCTAATTTATCTTCAATAACGTTTAATATTATCTGATGCTAAAAGAACGATACCGTAATGCACAGTATATATATATATAATGTTAGGGGTTTCATTGCAAATCTAAAGCTGTTAAGTAAACAGTCTAACGCGTTGCTTAGCAAACCTTGGTGTTTGAGTTTAGATTCTGTGTTCATCCGTCTGTCTTTACAGTATTTTTTTATTATCAATAAAATGCTAACGTTAATCTAACTTAATTATTTGAAGGTCATTTGTGTCTCCGTAACGTTACATCAAGTTTATTACAGCGTTTTTAAATTATAACGTAAATCTTCGCAATTTACGTAAGTTACAGGTTCTCGCACGTTTGTGCATCGCGTAACGTTATGCTCTTTATAAAACAGAGCAAAATTGTTCTTCCAAAGCTTCTCTCTCTCCATCTCTCTCCATATAAAACATACGTTATTTAGAATTACATAGCTCGCTAACTAGACGGAATTGTTCAAATAGCCATTGGTTAGCTTGAGCATGTTAGCTATAATGAGCTAATATATCAAGCCGTTTAGTGTAATCGTTTCACTGACATTTCTTATAAGGCTATTATTGAATATTATTGATTATTATCTCTGTTTAAAGATCCCGTCAAAATCGGCTGTTACTCAGTTTCCTGTTCCTGTTCCGGTAATGCACAAGCAAAGTAACTTACTTAACAAAAACTTGTCGCTTATGTTATATTTCTGTAACATAATTTCTCGGTTCGTCCTCTTAGCTTTATCTTGGCTTGCTTTGTAATTTTTTACTGGGCAGTCGAATGTACATTCATCAAAAACCTGTGGATACACTGACACAAAACCCAAACAAAAAATTACAGACCATACACAACATCTGGAGGTTTGTTATCATTAAGAAAAGTACCTTTCATTTTACTCACAAGTAACTTTTTCATTGCAGATCCCTCTAGTTTGGGTGCTGTACCACTGGAAAAACAACAAGAAGCCTTAATAGGAAATAAGAAAAGCCTGAAACATCAGAATCAGAATCCCACCATAGAGAAAGCAAAAAGTTTGTAAAATCTTTATATTGTAATTATGTTAGAGTAAGCAATTTTTACTGGTAAAAGTGCACGTTATGATGCTTAAATAACATTCTTACTGTATGACAGACACTTGATCATATAATAATAGTGCAACAGCATTTGGCTTACATTTGTACATTTGCGGTAATGACTGAAGTTTTGCACTGATGTTTGAAGCTCTTTATTGTAAACTATATATATTTTTTTAGCAATCATGTAGTTTGGGTTTTAAGATGATAATAATGAAAAGTCAGGCTATATTTGTTTTCTTGCTGTGAATTTTCATTTTCTTATCTTCTGGATAATGCTATTTTGTCATAGTTCCTGTTGTTGTAACATTTTATTTAGTTTAATACTATTATTAAGGTTTGGGGTTGATTGAAATTTTTAAAAATGTTGTTCACTTATGTGGACATATTAAGACTCAATATGTTTGATCAAAACTACATTAAAAATGGTCGGCAATATTGTGATTAAAATAACTATTTTCTATTTTTGATGTATATATTTTAAAAAGTAATTTATCCCTGTGATGGCAAGGCTGAATTTTCAGCAGCAGTCTTCAGTGTCGCATGATCTTCAAAAATCATTCTAATATGCTGATTTGGTGATCAAGAAACATTTCTTATTAGCACTGTTAATATGTATAATGCTGCATAATATTTCTGTAAAAACTGTTTGTGCAGTATTCTTCTTTGATGAGAAAGAACACACACAAATGAAGTGTGTTTATTTGAAATAGATTTTTGTTACAAATGTCTCTACTATCACTTGACCAATTTAATGCATCCATGCTAAATAATATAATTTTTTTTTCTATTTAAAAATCTTACTGACCCCAAACTTTTGAACTGTAATGTGCATGCGTATTTCTTTTAACCACATCCTCTATCTTAGCTGCATACAGTGCTTATGTTGAACCCAGACCCCAACTAAAAAGAAGCAGGAAAATGAGGGAAGATGATGGTGCGTCCAGAACTGTCAATGGATCTAAAAAGTCCAAGAGCCTCAAGAAGGGGGATGATGATGATGATGATGGTACGCCAAATTAAATTAAAAATAAATGGTCTCACATTTTGTTTCTCAGGCAAAACATATTTGCTATGCTAATGTTTACACTCATTTATATTAAACCAACGCAGAATCCCCTGTTAAGAAGAAAAAGCTTAAAGAGACAGAGAAGGTAAGAGATATAAATGAGAGAGGTGATGGATTTAAACACACTGATGAAGGAGATGTGGAGATGGGTGAGGATGAAGACCAGGATCAAGAAGATCAGGATCAAGATATGAACTCAGATGAGGGGTCTGAGCAGGAGCAGGACAATGAGCCCAGTTTGAAAGGTAAGATGCTATTTGAGAAACAAACATAAGTGTTAGATCAAATAATATTAAACAGGTGGTGCTATATTTCTTCAGTGGATTCCTCAGCCCAGCCGGGGACAATATTAAAGCATCTTGCCTATGCATTTGGAGAAAATCTGAGAAGGGAGGAGATAGTGGGCAGCCGAATGTCCATTCATCAAAAACCTGTGGACCATGAAATAGACAGACTCAAAACCCAAACAAAAAATTACAGACCAAACACAACATCTAGAGGTTTGTTATCATTAAGAGAATGACCTAATTATAATAATATCACAAGTAACTTTTATAATTTTGTAACTAATTTAATTATCACAAGTAACTTTTTCATTGCAGATCCCTCTAGTTCGGGTGCTGTACCACTGGAAAAACAACAAGACGCCTTACTGAGAAATAAGAATAGCCTGAAATATGAGAATCAGAATCCCACAATGGAGAAAGCCAAAAGTTTGTAAAATCTGTATATTGTAATTATATATACCGTATATTAGAGTAAGCATTTTTTTTTTCACTGGTAAAAGTGCACATTATGATGCGTAATATTCTTACTGTATATGTCACAATTGTTCATGAATTTTAATTGATTAAAGTTTATATCCCATCACTAGATGCCCCATGTTCTGGTAACTGGAACAGATATCAATCTGCACCCCTGATGAGCAATGTCTACCCAACAATTAAACATCCCATTACAATACCAACCACTCATCACAAAAACATAGGTAATAAAATATCTTTTGTATTTGTCACTTACTATTCTCTTATTTCATTACTTGGAAAAAAGATTTATAATCATTTTTACATTCAGAATGTAGTATATTAAAAAATAGCCAATAAAGTAAAATGGATAATATTTTAAGAATTTGTAGATCATAATTCCGTTACTTTACTTTGTCTTCAAGAATGCAAGAATTTGCAGAAACCAGTCACCTCAAAAGCAAGGCCAGTCTCTTCCTCTCGAGGTATTTTTTGTGTCCTTCATCTATTCCACATAGTTTAAACAAACAGATTTGCCTCATGTTCACTATTCTTTATTATGCATGTTTTCCAAGGCTGGTTGTGGTACAGGAACAAGCTTCTTTGGTGTTCTCTGATACTGACAGGAGTCCTGGCTTTGAGCTTTTTGGCCTATCAGATATTTCTACACTTCCATTTGCGTCAAACTGATATGTCTCATTCTGAAACCATAGAGAAATTTGATCTGGACTTAGTTGCTCTACGGACCCTTTTTCCCAGTCAGCGTTCAGTGTTCTGGAAGAGGAGTGGGAAACATCTTAAGCGCCACCTGGAGATGGTCAGCCCCACTGAACCGGTCAGTGTAATTCTGACTGCTGGCCTTCAAGCTGAAAGGACGCTCGGCTGCCTTGCTCGAAGCTTAGCCATGGCGTACTCCACGTTCCGCAATGCTTCAATCTTAGAAATCAGCGGGATCACCAAAAAAGCAAAAGACAGTGATCAGGTCAAGCTGGAGATTGATGAAGCACTTAAGGAAGCTTTTGAAGGTGATAAACCTGCAGCTGTTGTGCACCGTTTTGAGGAGCTCCCTCCTGGATCTACGCTTATATTCTATCGTTACTGTGACCATGAGAATGCAGCTTACAAAAAAGTTTTTCTTGTCTTTACTGTGATGCTTTCGGTCCGTGAAATAGACCCAGTGGCCAGTCTGAGTGCAGTTGAGGACATGGTACATGACCATGTAAAGCAGAAGTTTGTCTCCTCAGATAAATCTGCAAAGTTTAATCAAATGGATGTGGATAAACTGAGTGGACTGTGGAGCAGAATTTCTCATGTCATCCTGCCGGTGGTTTCAGAGGACAAAATTGAACGGCAGGGATGTAGGTACTAACCTTAACAGGAAATCTTAAGATTAAATCACTGTATTGGGCTGGATGTATCCAAGGACCATATAAATGTACATAGAGGATCTTTATTCCAAAGAGTTTTAAAAAAAAATGTGTTTGTTTATAAATGTTTTTTAAAAATGGTTTTCTATTCGACTCCATTTTGCTTCTGTTTTCTTTGATAATATATGTGTGAAGGCAGACACTTGATCATATTATAATAATAATGCAACAGCATTTGGCTTACAGTTGTAAATTTTTTTCCTCAAGGCCATGTGCGGTAATGACTGAAGTTTTGCACTGATGTTTGAAGTTCTGAATTGTAAACTGTACTCTTTTTACCAATCAAACTGCAGTTCGGGTTATATAAGATTATAATAATTAAAAGTCAGGCTATATTTGTTTTCGTGTCTTGTGTTTTCATTTTCTTGTTCTCTGGATAATGCTATTTTGTCATAGTTCCTTTTTTTGTAACATTTTGTAATTTTTCATTTGTTATAATGTAACTTCCCTTTAAAAAATGAGAACTACCATATGAATATTTATACGGTCAGCCAGCTGAACAAGAACAACTGAAAGTTTCAGTTACCAGAGAATGTTTAATTCAAGAGAATTAAACACTGGCTGGTTCAATCCGGAACAGTTACTGGACTGGTTACTTCCGGTTTCAGGACTGGCTGCAGTAACACGTCTCTGTCCATGCGGGGGCGCTAATAATAAAATAATTTGAAAGTTGCTTTCAAAGGGGTGGGCTAAAATAATACACTCAGCTGAAAATTGCATTTTTAAGTTCACTTATCTGTTCTAAAAATCCATTCAAAAATGTGATGACGTCATACAATAGCAGAATGCTAGCGTGTTCCGGCCAACAATGACTTAACCTGTAAGAAATCAAAAGGACATAAGTATTCGTTTATTCAACTTTTGGCCTATAATCTATATTGAAATTGTGGAATCAACAATAAAATCTATGTTGATTCAATGACAAGCAGGAGAAAGAGACACATTTAGCCGTTTAGCTCCATAGACTCCCATTCATTCTGCACTCGCCCGAGATCACCTCCAGTGGAATTCTAATGGAACTGCAACCAAGATGATATACAATGGGGCTAAAAGGAAGTGCCAAGGCTCTCCGTTAGACGGGCTCTGCAGTTACCAAGGAAAGGTGTGCTTTGACAAGTCAAAGATGAATATTTGATGATAATTTTTTACTTTTCACAGATTTCAGATGTTTTACCTTTCACTAAACATATTTAGATATATCAAAATCGTCTCCCATTGCGATTTCCTGTATATCTAAATATGTTTAGATCTTCACAGTGAAAGGTAAAACTTCGAAATTTCTGTGTAAACAATGAGTGAGGTACACATGCACGCGATCACTTCCGGCGCATGCGCAGACCGAAGCGCCCGTGCCGTCAGATCAGTTGGACATGGGTGTGGTTACACGAGGTAAAAAATGATATAATTTCTGTTCGTTTTCACACACAAACAGCTCGTTTCGTGTCTCAGGCCATCAGTGTACTTACATTTACGAGTAATTAAATCATGTTTAATTTTGACTTCTCTGTGCATGCTCTTAAGAGGTGAACCGAGGGT
Source organism: Pimephales promelas (assembly GCF_988280905.1). NCBI lineage: Eukaryota > Metazoa > Chordata > Actinopteri > Cypriniformes > Leuciscidae > Pimephales > Pimephales promelas. The sequence continues at coordinate 24,765,756 of NC_142782.1, forward strand.
GGACCCCCTAAACCATGCATTATATGACTGATGGACAACAACGGTTTGACTGAAAAATATCAAAACTGAAAATACTGTGGAAACAAAGACACCAACATCTTGGATGCCCTTGAGGTAAGCTAAAACATATCAAAAATTAATGTGAACTATCCCTTTAAAAAAAACGTACTTCAAACCTTTAAACTGTGAGGCATAGGTCTTCAACCCTGCTCCTGAAGGACCCCCAAGAGAGTCTTTCAGGAGTAGGATTGAACCTATGCTAAAAGGTGTATTTTTTTTATTGCGTTTAACTACATCTCTTAAATAGGAGAATCGCTGTAATTTGGGCCCAATGGGTGGAGCTAAAATATCCAACAACAACCTAACACTACTCAGAACTCTATCCATCTACCCCAATAAACGTCCAGAGAGGAGGAGCGTCATTTGACTCTGCAGTGAGTACGATGCACATAACTCTGACATGACTCATCATGCACTTTAATTCCACTGAAAGAAAATTATTAACCAGATGTCTACAAGTTCAAAGTGCTTCAAGAATAGTTTCATTGTTTTATCCACTTTTTTTCCTAATACTGTGGTTTAGATTATGGGAGGAAATACTTATATGGTGTTCATAGAACAAAACTTTTTCTTAGCTTAATTTTTTTTTTTTTTTTTTACAGTTTAACAGTTAACATGTTAATGGGACTCTCTGTCTAGTCTACCAAGAAGTCTTCTGTCGCCTAGCTACTAGACTTTTTTTTTAAAGTTATATTAAACAGTCTGAAAACAAAATAGGGTTTACAAATGCTCTAAATATGTTCACCATGGTTAATTTCTGTATAATAGTATAATTACTTCTTAGTAAGATATAGGTCAAAATTTGAACCACTTTTAAGTTGTTTTCTTTTCTTTTTGTTTTACTGTTGTATTGTTAGATATTTGAGTGAGCTAAAGCCCAATACTTACCTTTAAAAGTGTAATTTGGCTTTAAAAAGAAATCTTTAAAAAGAAATCCTGTTTTCAATGGCGTGGAATGAATTTTGGTTTAGACAAGGCCGTGAAGGATCCATCTGTAGTATTCATCGTTGTGCGCGAAACGAAAGATGCGTTTGGAGACTGCATTTAAGGAGCCTTCAAATTAGGAGAGACTTTAATGCGCCACTGTGACACAATCAGACTTCGAATGACGCAGCCTCTGAATTGGGACGCATCATAGTGTTCGACTTGAAGCGGTTTCACCGGTTTCAGCCAGTTTCACCTCTGTGTACCTAATAGTTGGAGTTATATTTAGTTTTAGGGTTACGGTGTGGTCGGAACGTCTAGCTCCTCCACACATTAGAAGTGTTCGACTTGAAATGGAGCTGCGCAGACCGACTGGTGTATGAAATCAAAGTACCGCAAGAGCGATTGGAGTGACGGCTCTGTATACTTTGGAATCACTCCGGCAGTACCTTGATGTCAGACACCGATCCGTCGTTGCAGCTCGACTTCAAGTCGAACACACCTACATCCAGCGAGGGGAATCTGGACTTCAAGCACCACCCATTGGCTCTGCAGTGAGCAGCCTTTGCTTGATGACATGACAGCCGAGATATGCAGCTTTACAAGGATGAAGCCTTCTGTTTGAGAAACACCCAAACAGTGCATTTGGCAGAGATTTGAACTGATGACAGTTAAGCAGAAAGATAAACAGAGAACTGGATTTTACCCAAGCAATTCATTTTTAATGTTGATGGAATGAGAAAAACATCAGGAAACATGACACATTATCGAAAATGATCTTTGTTAATTTTGCTATGTAGCCTTGCATAATTGTAATTGCATAAATATGTTAGTGCAAAATACTAAAACAGACAAACTCAGAAACATAATTCATAAAAATTCAAAAAAAGGTGTAAATAAAGGTGTAAGGCTGGGAGCATATGTTGCTATTTTAATCACTTTGCCCAGCCTTTCAGTGGTACCAAAATTACAAATTTACCAACTGGAAAATCTACAGACGTTCTCTCAATCTATCATTCTGACCAATGACACTGCTGTGATAAGTGCTGCTGTCAACGATACATTAACAATTGTAAAGATTATAAACATAAACAACCATGGGGATATCTGCAACAACAAAAAAATAAAGAAAAGTCTTAATTTAAGGAAATGTTGCAATATAACCAATTGTATTTGTATTTTATCATATATCATTTTGTGAGTTCCTAAGATGTTGAGGTCAACCAGTTACATTGTATATAAAAAGTACACACACCCCTTTTGTAATCAAACATGCATTAAACATGCAAAAATTCTGTGAAAAAATAAAAAAAAGGATATAAATATTACAACCATGCAATGCCACTGAAAACCAAAGTGACACATTTCAAAGAAAAATAAAAGGTCCACTTTATATTAAGTGGCTTTAAGTACTTGCATCGAAAAATAATATAATGTACGTATTGTGTTCATGTTGTATTGTAAAACACTTTAGCTCTTTGCTCTTGAGGTGTGATATGGGTACAGGTGTAGTGGTATGTGATGGTTTAGGTCTATCAAACTCCAGTCTATCAAATTAATAATTTCAATGTAAGCACATAGTACTTACAGCCACTTAATATAAATCAAATAAAAACTTGGAATGACTAACTGCATAAGTGTGCACACCCATGATGTGTTGTGTACGTTCATGAGCTTGATGATTAGTCATTCTCAACAGATAAGGGTGCACACTTATGACGTTTTTTTTTTTCCATTGAAATGTGTCACTTTGGTTTTCAGTGGAATTCCATTTACATTAATTTGTGCAAATGTTCTGAGATGATTTATCTTTGTTTCATTTCTTTTCTAAAAAATAAAACAGCAGTTTTAAATGGGGTGTGTAGACCTGTTTATCTGCAAGGATCTGGACTAGTGCCATCAAATCTGTGTGGAGTTGCTATACACTGGAAAGTTTATGTGTATATTAAGCAAGTTGACTGAAACTGGCATGGCTTTATCTTTACAAATCTAAGATTTGACAGATGCACTTACCCTCCTTTCCAAAATACGATTCTGATTTTCTGCAAACATACAAATGCAAACAAATAATGTTGTTAATAAATTCTGGGAAATGCATAAGGAATTACACAAGTGTCTGAGAGCCTGCGAAAACCCAGACAACTTCTGGCAAATTTAGATTTGCTCTGAAAGTTAGTCTGGCAAAGAGCTAATTACAACTGAGAATGGTCTGGTTTTAACCAGGCTACAAGACTATGCCTGGGTGTGAAGGATAACAGATAAAATTCTTTAAAGTCCATTTATAAGTCTATTTATAAGGCTTGCGTGGGAATCTCTCTATAGTGCCTTGAATCAATAGGCACCAAGGATACTTACTTCTGACTCTTTTTCTTGTCAGGTATTTTTCCATTTGTTCATAGCAAACTGAACCAAGGTAGAACATGATCTCCCAAACAACGTAAACTCCCATTAATATTGGCAGCCAGCACTCAAAGCACCACAATCCAAAAAATATTGCAGTGGCTATACATGAAAGAAGAGGATTATAAACAAAAAGGTATTAATTAGATACATCTGAATTAGCTTTTAATACATTTGAATGAGTAAATGAGTATTTACACCTACACCAAACTTAGAAAAAATAAAGTAACTCATACAACATAACAGAAAAACGTGACTTACTTGTAATGGTAGTATTCATTAGATCAACCATTACGGTGGCACAAAGCCAACACTTCCTTCTGCAAGTCAAGGTTTTTTTAGAGTGTTAAATTCAAAACACAGACGTTTTACATTTATGATTGAAACTATAACAACAACCATTGGTGTGGCTGGCAGCCTATAATCTGCATTTCTCTTCGATGAGACCATGGCGCTGATATGTATCTAAAGATTACACTCACAATTCATGGCTTGGTCCGCAGGCAAGGAGAACAGTGATAGTGTGCAGCAGGCTTGAAACCATGGCAGCCACCGTGAAAGCAGTAAACCTGAAACCAGCACACTCATACACACACTCATACTAACACAAAAATATGCACAGAAATGGTCATTTCATTGGATGTAAATTTCCTTTAATGCTTTTACACGTTATTCCCAAATATTCAGTTTAAACAATGTAATACTGTCTGTCACAAAGTAAAATATAATGTAGCCTAATAGAACCAATAGTCCTTACTTTATTTGCTTTTATTAGTACGAGGATGACAGCAATAGTTTTGGATGCTAGTTCAAGGACAGAGGCAATCATGGTCGTCTGTGAAGAGATACATTATTTGCCATATACATAAGTTGTGTTTAAATTATGGATTTAGTAGGAATCTGTGAATTTAAAATGGAGGTCATAAATGTATTAAAGTTTTTTGACATGCTTACCGTTTTTGTCGAAACTGGTCTAATGATAATCAGGAGTGAAGAGCCTCCAAGAAAACAGAGGCGACTGAACAATAACAGCGCTAAAGCACATCTCTGACATGTATACAAAAAGACATAAATGTACAAATACAAACAGACTCATGTAAAGTAGAAAAAACAACATTGATAGTCAAATATGCATATTTTAATAACCAACATGCGGATCATGAAAATGATATTCATAGAAGCAAGAGGAAAAAGGTCAAATAAGTGAGATAGAGGCAAGCAAGCCATGCAAGACTTAAAACCCCAAGCACGTTTGTGGAGAAAATTTATTTATAAACATGCTTGATATAATAAAATACCACTTAGAAAGATGCATACAGTCTACATACCATATATAGGGCACACTGAGAAGGCAATGTTGATGGAACTGCAATAAATGAAAACAAATTACAAGATTCATCATCATGCTCTTAAAAATAAAGGTTCTTTATTGGTGTAAGGCCTGACCACCTGCCATACACTTAGCTAGAATAACATTACAATAAACAGAGATAAGGCTCACATTGATAAGGCTCACTATTTAGGTTGGTCGATCCTATATGGAAATTCCCTTTTTAGCCTTTACTGTACACGGGGCTCTAAAATCTCAGTTGGCATGCACTATGCTCCATTCAATACTGTATATTGGTCTGTTACTAAGCTGAACGCAGATTTGCGGTTACAATGGATACACTATAATCTACTAGACATAGCAAGACAGATATAATAACTTAGTTAATAACTTGCTAATAACTTAGCAAGACAGAATAAATTAATATGTAACAATTAATTATTAGTCAGGTAAATGTATCATGCCAATCATTGCTCAGAAATAAAGAGTACAGGATGCATACCTAACATCAGAAAAATAGACATTCAGTACTACAGGCTGATCTGGCTATAATCTGCAGATCTCAACCCAATAGAGCATCTTTGGGGTGTTGTGGAACGGGAGCTTCGTACCCTGGATGTACATCCCACAAATCTACATCAACTGCAAGATGCTATCCTATCAATATGGGCCAACATCTCTAAAGAATGCTTTCAGTACCTCGTTGAATCAATGCCACGTAGAATTCAGTCAGTTCTGAATTGAGTATATATATATATATATATTTACTTTACTTTATATACTGTAGCAAAAATCTGTGAAATTTAGGCAGCTGTGAATTGCCAGAACTCACCATAAAAAATTCCCATGGTAGCAACATTTTAGGTTTTACAGATTGACCTTAAATTTACAGTAAAGACGTACATTTTCTTAACTGATAGTGTTAATATACCAAACCTCTATAATATACTGACAACCACCAAAAACACAGGTAATAATTAGAAAGATACATGTAGCCTGAATCTCGTCGGAAGAAGTTTTTCCACATGAGTCATGACTGATGTCAATACTACTAGAAGGTGCACATAAATACTAAAAAAATCATCATAGTAACACACAACACCGTATACATAGATCGTTCTGTGCAGTTGCCTGCAAAGAAAGCTGAACACATCACAGAGCATCAGTAATTACACTAACTCAACAGAGAAGTATGAATGCGTAATGAATAATTATTTCTGAAACAAAAGAAAGTATTTTTACATTCAAAAACCCATTTAAATATATCACCAGCTCTGCATTAATGGTTATATTTGATTGTTCTATATGTAATGCTTCTGGTTTATATATTTTACCTGGAGCCTGTAAGACATTTGATATTGATACAAATATTGATGTGCCTGAAGTTATGTTTATTTGTGTACTGATGGCTTCAGAGATTAACTGTGATGGGCATTTGCCTGCAAAATAAAGCTTAACACATCACAGAGCATCATTATTTACACACACTCAACAGGGAAGTAACCTTTGAATGTGTAATGTATAATTGTCTCAGAAACATAAGGAAGTATTTTTGCATTCAAAAACACATTTAAATATATCACCAGCCCTGCATTAATTTTAAATAAATATATTTGATTGTTATATATGTAATTCATATATAGTATTTTGATATTGATACAATTATTGTTGGGCTCGTTTGTATACTTTTGGCTTCAGGGATCATTGGTGCTGCGGACCAATGTGCAGAGAGCTGAAAACGTGACAGAGCAACATGTTTACACTGACACAGAAGGGAAGTAACCGTTGAATCCTTTTGATAAAATTGTCCCAAAACATGAGGAAGTATATTTCCATAAAGAATAAATAAATAAATAAACAGTTTATATTACATCCGTAGTAAAGTAATCCCGATCCCGTCGTATACGTTTTCGACTACCTCTGGAAGTGGTAGAAAGTGGACAAGCTCAAAACCTTTTAGACCCCATTTACACCTGTATTTAGCGTTATGCACTAATACCTGATCTTCCAAAACACATCTTATAGTTTTTTCAAATTGCTTATGCACTTTAAGTGGAACTTTAGGCCCACTCAGTGAATTTATTTATTTTTACCCCCAAAACTCTAAACACAGTTATCTACATGCCACACTCATTTACTAACGACCTAGCACTCAATGAATATGTGTGAAAACACTTATACATAAATTGATCACATAGAAACATGTGTATATGTATGTATGCATACTGTACATATACATATATGCACATATGCACACACACACAGTGCATATATATATATATATATATATATATATATTGAATGTACATACAAGCTAAGAAATATCGAGTGTTTCACAGCAGCTTCACAATAGTAACAAATTAAAAATCGTCTGAGAAGCAGCTTGGCCAACATGCCAAAAGTGTCAATATTTTGTCACTTCAGTGTTGATTCATTTCAGTTCAATAACTAACATTCATCAATTGTTCATACATACTGTATATACAGTGTATTTGTGTACGTGTGAGAAATTCCTGTATACTCCACTGCACATGTTTGCCGTGCATGTGGCTAATCATTTTATGTTTGTGTGTACAGTTAATATGCATACAAACTATTTTTGGAAGAGTTAAAATAGTTTTGAATGATGTGTTTGCTTTTGTAAGAAATGTCAGATGTTTTGCATGTTATGTGCGTGTTTTGTTGTTTCGAGTTTCAAGAAATTGAGCCATAGTTTCAGAAATTATGTGTAAGCAATTTGAAAAAACTGTAATACCAGGTATAAACGGGTCCACAGACCAACATCATTTACAGTTTCATAGAGTACTGAAACAATACTCAAGTCAAAGCATCATTACTTTTCAAAAATGTAGTGTGATAAATGTGCTTGTCAAAAATACTAATTGAGTTTGAGTATAGTTTCTTTAAAAGTACCCATGAGTGAGTATCTGAGCTATGGATTCTACCCCTCTAATAATAAATACTGTGCATTGCAATTTACAAATGTAGAAAAGCCTGTACATAATGTAATACACATTACACACATATAGTTTAGTTCACCATCACACATCAGATATATAAATTAATTTTATTAATATATAAATAAAATATTTTTACCTTTAGACTGAGAATCTGTATATGTTGATGTTGCAAATTTTGTTGTGCTTGTAGTTAGGTCCGTAGTACTGGTTTTAGAGAGAGGTGGTGCTGTGGATGTGCCTTTTAGGAGAGCGGAAAGCATCAGTGACTTAAAAAGGCCTATGAATGTCTTTCATATATATACTTTGCTTAATAAATGTATTAGATCACAACCCAATGTAAGGCTTGTGCCAGACCTGCCCTAAACTAACAGTATTGGTGATTACCAAAATCTTTTGTTGGCCAGGTTGGCCAGGTCAAAGTCTAGAATTTAGTATATTCAAAGATATATTGCATGAAAGTTTCATCAAAAGCAAGTATTTGGGAACAAATAGAGACTATTTGGAAGTCAAAAACAAAAGAAACTGTGGAAAAGTACTGTACATAAAAACAATGGCAACAAGAATACAAGCTGTTGTTATGCCCAAAGGACACCATACAAAATATAATATTTTTGGCTATTATGTGTGAATAATGACTATTTAGTTGTTTGGAATTGATATTTGCCTAATAAATGACAATATAATTTTTAGTTTTAAACAGATATTTTAGGAAACTGTCAAAAACTTGTCACTGAAAACACTGTACATACAGAAAACACTGTACATACTTTAATACACACATTCCCATTTACTGTTTGTCAGTGAAAAATTGAGAACATTGATCCTTCAATGGTTTTGGTTTTGACTGCCAACTTTTTAAAACACATCAATATATAGTTGCACATAAAAGTTTCAGTCTATATTCTGAACAGTGCAAATAATTAATAAAAACATTTAGAAACTCATATAGAATTCAGGTCAGTATCACACATCAGAGATGTGTGAAAAAATTTCTCTCAAAATTAATCTGCCTCCTTGTTTTTATTAGTTACCTGTAACATTACAGAATTTATTAATTAATGTAGGCTATTGTTCAGGTCAGCATAGACTAAAAACCTTAATACATTAACCTATTAATTTCCTGATTCCTCAGGATATCTTAAAATCAGACCTAGCATAAGTTGCCAAAGTGACTGAGCTTGAGAAATGTTAAATTAGCTACATGAAACCAAATCATTTGACAATGAGTCAGACTAACTGAAATAAGTGTGGCTTATTTGGTAAACTTGTTTTATGAAACAGGCCTCTGGGGTCCGTGTTTTTCCGGTGTTGTACCAATATAATCTCCCACTCATTTTTAGCAAATCAGGTAAAGAGGTTGAAAAATGCCTATCCCCATTAGTATTAAGTTAGTGTTACACCTAAATTTTTATTTTACTGACTCAAAACGTTATGAACCGTCTACAAGACAAAAATATGATGACTAACATTTAAAACAAGCCTTAGTGGTTTATGTAACTGGCCCCAGATGACGTGGCATAAGGGAGGGGACATTATTTCAATAAAAAAATGACAAAGGCATGTAAATTAAAATAAATATTTATAGGCATGGATAAATTATTTATAATGAATACTGCGATTACTTTTAATAAGAATTGTGAATATTGATTGTATGATGGTGGTGACTTAAATTAGTCCTACATAAAATAATAATAAAAAAAAAACAGTAGACAACAAAAATGTTATTACCTGTGGCATTTGAATATGTTGGAAATATTGTTGGGCTTGTAGTTAGTCCTGCACTTGTTTCAGAGGGCGGTGGTGTTGTGGACGTTACAATTATCGGCTTCCTTCGCCAAAACTTAGAATAGTTTTCTACAACTGCAGCTCTGAAAAGGAAATTAAAGATCAGATTTGCAAACTAACAATATGAAACGCAACGAAACTATAATGATAATAATAATATGCTATTATTATTATTATGCTATTAATAATGCTATTATGTTTCATTTCGTCTTATTAGGCTCCACAGTAAAACTAGGCTACCTGAAGAAAAATTCTTGAGTCTGAGTCTTGAGTCCTGGGGCTGCCGGTGGGGGTGTCCACAACACTCTGATTGAGTTTTTCTTTACATTATTAACATGAACAACGACACTGCCCTATAAATAGCACATAAACAGTTGAGGTTAGTTTAATGAATTAATAGCTGCTAACATTTAAAGCTGCAGTCCGTAGCTTTTTTTGGGGGTAAATAATTATCCAAAATACATATTTGAGAAAATACATAACCAGCCAGTGTTCAAAACTATCTGCTTGCCTTAGCTCGATTCAAAGTGGTAAGCTTGTAATAATGTTTTTAATTCCAGTGGTACTGGTGGATTTCTGTGGGAGATTCGAGCGTGTCTTTGCGTCATGACGTCACATCTGTACGCATAAAAAAGGAGTCTCGGCTAGTAGGCTATATTGCGTGTGAGGATGTTGGAGGTGGAGATTTAAAGACTTTTACTCACAGCACTTGATATAATTAAACTTTTCAATTTGCTTATTTTATCGTATCCAAAAAGGTTCAAACGACAATCACAAGTGACAACTAGAGATTCACCCGTTGTAAAATGCAAAAGACTTTGTTCGGACTTTAGAGTGGCTACAGAAAAAAGAGGCTGCAACCGGACCCGAACCGAAAACAACGATACATATTGGAAGAACATTACATGTAGTCACGCAATGCTGACGTTGTTAACATTAACAATTTGGTTTTGCGTGATATAACTTTTAAGAGATTGTTAGATTTAATCAGTGCGATTTACTGCAATGTCAGAACCAGAACAAAAATTCTTATGTTGGTCATACTTCCAAAAAGAATAATCTGTGATTCTGAATGACAGTATCCACATCAGCGCGGTGACTGACAGCCTCACACTCTCCTCAAACATTGTGTTCATCCACGCTGTGCCGTGTCGAGGGTGTTTATGTACAACTCACGTAAAGTTGATAATTCCGCGAATGACTGCAATTGCAGATTTCGAACAGAGATGGCGACAAACAGGAAAAACTGCGGACTGCAGCTTTAACACATGGTGCAAAGAATAACTTTAGTGTGTAGTGGGTGCACAGCAGGACTCACACCACAGATGAGTTGGGTGTTGCGCGGGTCCTCCAAACTAAACGTACCAACAGGCAGATTGTTCTCATTACGAGAGTCCAACATAAACCCCGAAAACCCCGATCCACCAGAAAGGGTCACTGTGGTAAAATGAGAGAGTTTAAAGTGACACATCTGAAAAAACATTTTACACTAATAAAAGAATAAACTGTGTGTGAGAGAGAGAGAGAGAGAGCGAGAGAGAGAACAGAGAGAATTTTGAGATTTTTTTCAACAAATCAACCATTTTCCATTACAGAGAAGAGAAAAAACTTATTTTTCCATCAATAACAGAGCACAGAGCCTCATTCTGGAACCATTTAATTTCAGATGTGATAAGATCTTTCCTTGGAACTATAAAAACGAAAATAAATGAGTATTCTGGATTTAACTGTGGATAAAAATAGAATATTAATATCTTGATATGCACCCATTTCTATCTTGTTTTTTCTACTCGTATACATATAAGAAAATAAGAAAGTAATACGAATAATATAAGAAAATTTTGGAAGCCACAAGTCTTTCCGTGAGTCCAGGAATTGTACAGTCATTTTGTGTTAAAAAAATTCCGATAAAAATAGGGATTCCATTGAGGTTCAGTTTTGACAAGTTCACAAAGAAAAGATTTCTATGCATTTTCAAATTTCCAAGATTTTGTAGTATCTTACATGCAACTACTTTCCAGTTTGAAATTATTATACCATTAAAAAGTCTTTGCAAAAACTGTAAACGAAAAGCTGCCGCTCTACTTTGAAGATGTACCAAGGCTTGTCCTCCTCCTTTAGGCAAAAACAATATACTCTGAGGAACCCAATAACTTGTCCTAGAAAAAACCCTACTAAAATTAATTGAATGTCTGCTAAGAGACGCAAAGGAGCATCAATGCAGGTTAACTTATGCCATAAAGAGGAAGCTACTTAATTATTTATATCTAAAGTTCATATTTGGAATTAACCACTTCCATTTTTCGAGTCGACCTTTAACTTTTTCAAGAGTTCCTTCACAATTTTTTTGTACAGTTGCTTTATCTCCTAAAAAAAAACATATTAAGCCCCCCCACACACACACACACCTAGGCCTATTCATCTAGATACAACTATGTTGTCATCTAATCAAAGCTGGTGAATAAATAACACTGTGATATTATTATAACTTACATTTACATTTTTACAGAACAATGTTGCAACTGTCTCCGGGCCTGGGGACAGTTGCAACATAGACGCCTTACATTCAAATGCAAATTGTGAAAAATGTAGATTCTGTAATTATCTTTAAATGGTTTAGACTAACAGACAGATGTAAGATTATTGTATAAACAATTGGTTTACAAACCCAAACCGTCTTTAACGGAGCCCATTTCAAAAAGTATTGCAACAGTCCCCGGTCTCCCCTACATTTAGATATTATAATGTAATAATATTTTACTATTTTGTTGTCTTTATAATTATTCTGTATATTCCAAGCTTTGGCAATATTGTATGATGTACAGTCATGCAAAAAAAAAAAAAAACAATTTTGAATTTATGTGTGAGTGTGTATGTGTGTGTGACAGAGAGAGAGAGAGAGAGAGAGAGAGAGAGAGAGAGAGAGAGAGAGAGAGAGAGAGAGAGAGAGAGAGAGAGAGAGAGAGCGAGATGATGATAATAAGAGTCTACCGGTAATAGGGGGCATATTCGATTCCGAGACGTTCAATTTCACACTTTCTGGTTCGACCTTGAAAGGGAATTCCGTGTCTTGTGCTGGTATATCAATATCATTTCCATCAGGATGGTTAATATTCATTGCTTGACATTGATCCCCCAATGAGCTTCCATCGCTGTAACACGAGATTAACCTCAGTATGGATCCAAATGAAAGAATAAGTAGACCTCTCGCAATATGCATCTGAAACGACCAACATAAATAATATCAATTATAAACAACTGACTTATAACAATTCCCGTTAATAGACACTCAAGCCTTTACTGAAGTTCAAATATAATAAAGTTATTACAATACCTTTGTTTTAGACCTACCGTGCGCGTTGCTGATTAAAGGAGAGGGAAAGTAAGTGTCTTGTTGTCAGTCGACTCTTTATATGTGTCCGTGACTCCGTCAGATCAACAGATATTTTATTGCACAATTAAGTTGGCTAAATGGTTTCTAATGCCCTCTTTTGGCGAATTCAGTTATTACGATCAAAGGGGGAAATGGTCTTGTGATAGCAGCTTTGAATTGTTCTCCTCCTGCCCCACAACAAACGTACACAAGGAAGTAAGTTACACATGACTTATTTTTGATAACAGTTCTTTAGAAGTGTTCATAAAACAATGAGGTCACCGCAGGCAAACCTCTAGCCTACAGAGCCATTCCAATGCTTCATTTTGTAAGTCAAGGTATAGGATTTCAGAAAGTTAAAGAAAGTGTGTGTTTTGTAACATAAAACTTATATGTGAGATTCATATCACAGTCCTTTGGAGAGATTGTTGGCCATCAAAACATTCTCTCCGCATCCAGAAATGAATGGCGCGACCGTGATTTTTTTTTTTTTAACTCAAAAAGGTGGTGGAAAAAATAGTATGGGAGAGTTTTATTTATGTACTTTTTAAAAATCGTTTGCGTTCCCCCGAGAAACTTTGCGTTTCCTCGCAAAGATAGGGTATTCCGGAGAGCATTCCTGACCCTCCTTCCAAAGAAAGGGGATCTAACGTAACAGAGATCAAAAACTGGAGACCAGTTTCACTCCTGTGTAGTGACCATAAACTTCTTTCAAAAATTTTAGCAAAGCAAACAGATTATCAAAAATTATGAATAAGGCGATCCATCTGGACCAAACCTACTGTAGCCTATCCTACTGTGTCCTCAAAAGGTAAATTTTTGATTATATTTCCCTTATTAGGATATATGATGTTTCTAATTGATTTCGCTTGACCAAGAGAGCTTTCGACAGAGTTGAACATGCATACTTATGGGAAACATTAAAAGCTTTTGGTTTTAGTAAAAGTTTTATAGATAAAATTACAGTTTTGTACAGTGATGTATAGGCTACTCAAAATTAGGCTTAATTGTGGCTTATTTCCTTTTTAAGGTTTTTAGAGCTGAATTCACTCGCAATGGAACGGAACCTCTGTTTACAACAATTTAGAAAAAATATACAAGGTTTTAAATTGCCTAATTTTGAAAGAAGTATAAGGGCCAATCCCAATTCTACCCCTTACCCCTTCACTTTCCCCTTCCCCTCCGTTTTGCGCGTCCACGTGAAGGGGTAGGGCTGTCCCAATTCTCTTTTGGTTGGAGGGGGAGGGCTAGGGTGAAGGGCCAGATAGCCCTTCAAACGAAGATTTTTCGGGAGCACACTTCAAACGAAGGGGTATGAGAAGTGTCACTGCTAACCCAGGCTGGCTGCCCAAGCGACAAAGGAGACCCATACATTTAAGTATTTGTGGCTTTAATAAGTATTATAACGACAAATAATGATTTGCTTTATGTTACATTCAATATTGTGTTCATATTTACGGTCAGTTTCTTCACAGAAACGTTTGTAAAAAAAAAAAATCGCTAAAATTACTGTAGTTTGCTAACGATAGTCCCGCAACATATTTTCGTCGTCTCCGTTGTTTCCTGCGAACTTCACAAGATGCAAGAAAATAGCTGTAACCCACGCGACTGAGATAACTGCAGCTGTCGACGGGATCTTGGAAGTTGTGATAAACATCGGCGCATCTCCTGTGACGTAGGCGCTAGCGACGACTTATAATGACGTTTAACGGAGGCGTAGTGGTGTCCCATTTCTTAGGGGAATATTTTCACCCCTACGCATTGCCACTCTGTTTCAAGGGTCAAGGCGAAGGGGTAGGGCTAGGGGAAAGGGAAGGGGTAAGGGGTAGAATTGGGATTGGCCCTAAGTGTCATGAATCAGACCTCTGTGTCTCTCTCTGATGGCCACCGGAGGGCAGTCTCACCTGAGTATTGACTTTCCCGGACATTTCCCATGCACCTCGTACAGCGACTAATCACCTGCACAGGTGTTTTTCATTATCTCCTCTACTTAAGCAGCATTGTGAAGTTTTGTTTTGCCCGGGACATTTCTAAGCGGTTACCATGTTCTACTTGAGCTGCTGAGTATAAAGCTATATGGTAGCCTACACATACCATATATAACATTTCTTAAAAGGCTATTACTGAAGATCACAATGTGCATTGTTTATAAGATCCCGTCAAAATTGGTTGTCACTGTGTCAGTTTCCGCGAATGCACCACCAAAGTAGGCTACTTAACATAATCTTGTCGTTTATCTTATATTTTTGTAAGATAATTTCTCGGTTCGTCCTTTATCTTAGCTTTAGCTTTATAATTTTTTAATAGGCAGCCGAATGTACATCCATCAAAAACCTGTGGACCATGAAATACACAGACCCAAAACCTAAACAAAAAATTACAGACCAAACACAACACCTGGAGGTTTGTTATCATTTAGAAAATTGCCTTTCATTTTACTCACAAGTAACTTTTTCATTGCAGATCCCTCTTGTTTGGGTGCTGTTCCACTGGAAAAACAACAAGACGCCTTAATGAGAAATAAGAATAGCCTGAAATATCACAATCAGAATCCCACAACGGAGAAAGCCAAAAGTTTGTAAAATCTTTATAGGGGAAAGTGGGGCACAACCTAATGCTTTTTAACTCTCTCAGTTTGTGTAAATCTACTTAGGGTTCAGAGTATACATATTTCCCACATTAATTTCCCACATGTCTAGTACAATTATGTGGTTTTGATTTATTAATACAGTGTATACTTTTTTCTTGATCTACCCTGAAAGAATGGAAGTGAAATGTGACAACATGCCCCATAGGTGGGGTACATTGTAACATCACCATTTGTCAGCTTAAAATGCTATCTGATCTGATCAAAAACATAATACAAGTCAAACCAAAACATTTTCTTAATAAAATACAATTATTAACTTCTTCATTTAAAATAATGCCATTTTTTAATAATTAAAAATAAACTCATTTTTGAGTTTGACAACAATCACACCAGGAAACACAGCTGTACAGCATAGTTCAAAACAACATAATAATTAATAATTTCTGAACATTGACTCAATCTTTATCTACATGTTTCTCATGTTTTCTCAATAGAATCCATAAAAGAATAGAATATAATAGCATATTTCTAATAGGGGCACATTATAACACAGTGTTACAACATGCCCCACCATGCACAACCCTGCTTGTGTCTTCTGCTAGTAGCGAAGCATTAAAGTATAGCATTAAAGATATCAACTGTTAAACAACAGAGTGGAGATGTGCAGAATGAATTCTGGTTTAGACAATGCCGTGAATTTGCGTTTTGAACATGCATTTGAAGACTGCATTTAAGGAGCCTTCAACTTAGGAGAGACTTTGATGCTCCGCTGTGATGCAATCAGCCTTCGAATGACACATCCTCTGAATTGGGATGCAGCATAGTGTTCGACTTGAAGCGGCGCCGACTTAATGGGTGGACCTTGACCAGTTCCACCTCTGTGTACCTAAGTGGAGTTATATAGTTTTAGGGTTACGGTGTGGTCAGAACGTCTAGCTCCTCCACACATTAGAAGTGTTCGACTTGAAATGGAGCTGCGCAGACCGACTGGTGTATGAAATCAAAGTACCGCAAGAGCGATTGGAGTGACGGCTCTGTATACTTTGGAATCACTCTCGGCTGGTAGTACCTTGATGTCAGACACCATCGAACACACCTTTTATGTCCAGCGAGGGGAATCTGGACTTCAAGCACCACCCATTGGCTCTGCAGTGAGCAGCCTTTGCTTGATGACATGACAGCCGAGATATGCAGCTTTACAAGGATGAAGCCTTCTGTTTGAGAAACACCCAAACAGTGCATTTGGCAGAGATTTGAACTGATGACAGTTAAGCAGAAAGATAAACAGAGAACTGGATTTTACCAAAGCAATTAATTTTTAATGTTGATGGAATGAGAAAAACATCAGGAAACATGACACATTATCGAAAATGACCTTTGTTAATTTTCCTATGTAGCCTTGTAACGTTGTAATTACATAAACCTTTTAGTGTAAAACAGGCAAACTCAGAAACATAATTCATAAGAATTAATAAAAATATGTAAAAAAAAAAAAAAAAAAAGGGTGTAAGGCTGGGAGCATATGTTGCTATTTTAAACCAACAATAGAACAAAAAGCATTTAAAATATGTTTACTGTTGATGTTTTGGGTGTGGAATGTGCGAATCTGCGTCATGCACGGAGGAATGCGAGTTTCAGTAAAGTTTCCATAAGAGCACTATCTACTTTCTGTTCATTACGAATAATCTAACATGGTGTCTGGAGTGGGATGAAGTGTGCAGCAGCTAAGTTCTCTTGTATTTACAGGCTGGGATGGAAATAGAGTGTTCCACCACACCTAGCATTGTTTTGGCAACACAGACATGACCTGCTCAATGCAGAGGGTTTGGTGACGAAGGACTGGTGATACTTGGCAGTATTGTGGCCAGGTATAACACAGCAAATCAAAGACAAAGTAAATCAGTGTGAAAGTGTCAAAAATAGTTACAGCTTCCCAGAACCCCTGTTGACCACTACTTGACCATAGTAGAGAGTGGAAGTAGATCCTTTCCATTGGAATAAGGGTAATTATGTTCTGCTGATAGACTTTCATGCTTTAGATGTTGCTTTCACTCACTTCAACAACATCAAGAAGCATAGGACTTTGCAAAAGATTATGATTTCCATTATGTAACCAGCAGTGTTGTGCAAGTTACTTCCAAACCGTAATACATTAGGTATTACTTGTTACTGTTATTTAAAAGTAATTCATTACCTTACAATATTACTGTCTCAGAATTGTAATGCGTTACATTACTCATGTATTACTTTTGAGTTACTTTCACCAAAATAACTAAGTAGAACTTAACTTTTGGGCTGTAATGATATGCACTATGAAACCGAAATCGCGATTCGCCACATCCACGAACCTACAGAATCGCGACACACCTCTTCCAACTCCAGCGTTATTCTCCTTACCGTCCATATCCAATGCTGCCTCATCTTTAAATTAGGCTATTAGTATTATTTGAAGTTAACATTATAAAATATGTAGACCTACACCACAAAACTAGTTGAGGATAAATTATTGAAAATTGGGGAAGTCTAGCATTATGGACATGACATTTGCAGTCAAAACTTGAAATAAAAATTCTCAGAAAATACATGTATTGAAACGTATATAGGCTACTTCCTAATTAAAGGACTCCAGACATTAGACAAATATCAGTCTATGTTTTATTTTTAATATTCGGGAAAAGACACATTCATGCGTGACAAAAAAATAGGAGGCAAAATATATTTTTTGTAATTCTGTTAATTACACTGCGCAAATCGGATGAGGAAGGGTTGGCTCTCCAGTCTCCATAGAACTTAAAATATTCATTTTATTTTAGTTTTCGTGTTCGCATTTATGAGGAAAAAACAATGTTACAGATGCGACCGCTCTGAACTGGCACTAAAAGACTGCTTTAAAACTTTCACACAGTCTGTTGCCTTTAAGAAGTAAAAGCAGAAAATACACTGTAATACAACTGTAATACAAGCCTCACTGAACATGTAACGAGTAAAATATTACTGAAAATTGATTAGTAATGCCTTACACTACTGCGACTGCGTTACAGCAAAAACTAATATGTTACAGTAATGTATTACTTTTGTAATGCGTTACTCCCAACACTGGTAACCAGCAGCCCGCACTATCCTCAAAGCAACGGAAAAAAGTGGAAACAGTGAGAACTGTTAAAACACAACTGCGTAAAGGTGAGGACCCTAACAAAGCACTTATGGCTTACAGAGCTACGTGCACCATTAGCACCTGCTCAACTCCTGATGGGACCGAACATCAGAACTACTCTTCCAGTGAGTCCATCCACACTGAAACTGAAATCTGCCCAATCCTTATCGCCTTCAAAAGAAAAGACAAGGAGTTGAAAGAGTTGAACAGACGAAGTGCTAAACATTATAGAGCACATACAAAACCTGCTCTACAGTCTGGGCAATCAGTCTGATCAAGAATGTACCAAAACCAGGCATAGTCATGAGACCTGCTGATGCTCCACGTTCCTACTTTGTAGAAGGGCAGTCTGGTATGTTGAGAAGACACCGTTCTCATCTGAGAGCAGTTCCTTCACAGACAAGAGAAATTAGGGACTGTATTAGAAGCAGAGTGGCCAGGGTGTTCAAACCACCAAGACTAAAGCTAAGGTTAAGACTAAGGTTGATAGCCAAGACTAAACCTTCAGAATTTGACTTGAGTTTGATGTTATTTCCCTGTCTTCTGTTGGAACATAAAAAATACCTCCTTTTTCCTATTTAAAAGTTAAAACAAAAAAAAAAAAAAAAAAAAGAAGAAGGGGGAGGGGGTGTTCTAAATGAGAAAGTAATAGTGCAGTAATATGTTATGTTAGTGCAGGGAATGTACTGGTAGGATGTTTTGGATGTGCGGGTCATGCATGGGGAAATGTTGCAGTAAAGCTAAGAGCCCGCTGTCTCCTGTCTGTTCATTACGAATAATCGAACAATATGTTGTGCAGATTTCAGTTGATCTGACTTCAATATAATTAATCTAACTCCATTAACGTAGTTGTCATTATTTAACCTCTTATTGTTCAAGGGTTTAAGTTTTTTAATCCAAACTCGGCTTGAAACCATGGCAGGTCATAAGTGTATTAAAGTTTTTTGACACACTTACCTTTTTTTTTTTCAAAACTGGTCTAATGATAATCAAAAGTGTAGAGCCTCCAAGAAAACAGAGGCGACTGAACAATAGCAATGCTAAAACACATCTCTGACATGTACAGTATTCAAAAAGACATACAGTATATGTACAAAATACAAACAGACTCATATAAAGTAGAAAAACCAACATTGTCAAAATAAGCATATAAACTGCATTACCTATTACCTTTAATAACCTTTAAAAATAAAAGGTTATCTAGACACTTGATTATTCTATTTAACTCTTTACTCGTATTGTACTAGTTCATTCAGATAGGGCCTACCACTACAGATATGAGCCGACTCAGGGTATATGGTTTGGTCATGTCATTGTTTCCAGTGTAGGCCTACACTTAGCTAGAGTAATATTACAATAAACAGAGATAAAGCTCACACTATTTAGATTTGTCCTATATGGAAATTCCCTTTTTAGCCTTTACAGTACACTTGAACCAGTTAGCCGGGGCTCGAAAATCTCAGTTGGCATGCCCTGCTCTATTCAATACTGGATATTAGTCTGTTACTAACCTGAACGCAGATTTGCGGTTACAATGGATAAAATGTAATCTACTAAAGTTAATAATTTCAGAGCAAGTCAGAATAAATTCAAATGTAACAATTTATTATTAGTCAGGTAAATGTATCATGCCAATCATTGCTCAGAAATAAAGAGTACATGCATATTATCTAACATCAGAAAAATAGACACTACTACTGGCTGATCTGGCTATAGAGAATCGCTTTTGCAACATCTCTTTAAAAACTCAGACCAAGTCAAAATATCCCCAAAATTCAGAAATGAACTATCAATTCATTTTTATGAATTTGCAAAGACCCTGGGAGAGGGCACATCCAGCACAGTAACCAAAGTATCTATAAACTCTTACAAATCTTATAACCTTTTGTTTTACTTCTGTGGGTATGTGACCATTGTACCAGTCGAACTGAGACATTTCAAATGAAACCAAAAATGACTGTTAATTGCTTGCATTTGTTAATTGCTTGTACTTGCATCGACCTTAAATCTACAGTAAAGACAGGTATTTTCTTAACTGATAGTGTTAACATCCCAAACCTCTAAACCTCTATAATATACTGATAACCAAAAACACAGGTAGTACTTAGTATGATGAATGTAGCCTGAATCCCGTCACAAGAAGTTTTTCCATATGACCGATGTCAATACTACTAGAAGGTGCACACAAATTCAATCATAGTAACACAAGGCACTAAAATAATTAAATAACCAGTAATTTAGCAACATAGGATTTAGGCCGAATCCCAATTACCCCTTTCCCTTAGTTTTGCAAGTTCATGTGAGAGTAAGGGCTATCCCAATTCTCATTTTGATATAGGGGTAGGGCTAAGGGGAAGGGGTAGATACCCCTTAAAACCAAGAATTTTCGCAAGCTTGCTTAAAACCAAGGGGGAACCCAGAATGCACTGAGCAACCAGCAACAATGGTGGGCATACCATCCAGAGAGTCCCATAAATGTATTTTAGTAATTTAAGTATTTTCGTACTTAAGTACTTAAATGATTGTTTAAAAACTATGACAAAAATGTATGATCCCGAAATCCAGGCAACATGTCTGGGAAAAAGAGGACGTTGTATGGTCACCCTGGAGCCATCTATCCTTTACATATACTGTCCTCTATCACACAGGGACGCATGAGGAAACCCGGCAGCTGATCCAATTTCGGGACAAAAACAAGCTGAAGTTTCTAAGATCAAAATATGCTGCAAAGCAACTATGAGAGTGAGTCATGCGTTCATGTTGTAGCCATTCATTATCGTATTTGTATTGTATTATTGTAATCATTAAAAAACAGAGAATAAGACAGAGACTTGGGATTCAGCCTTAACATTTAAACCTTTAACGAAGAAGAAACTTATAACAAAAAAATGTAACTCCAGAACATCAGAACTGCATACAAAGTGTTTAAAGGATCCCATAAGTTCCGGCACGAACAGTAGACTGTCAATGGAAAGAAAAAGAAAGAATGAGTTTTGACGAATTAATATACAAGTTCCTCAACAGGATAGGGTTGAGGCACCTTCAGTTTTTACAGTGTTTAATAGTTTATTTATATACAAAATATATCATTTTTAATTTATTTAAAGTCATTAATACCAGCCCTGCAATTTTAAAAATAAGTCACTTATGCTCACCTCTGCTTCATTTATTTGTTACAAAATACAGTATAAACAGAAATATTATGTGATATTTTTAAAGTAATTTAAAATAACTGTTTTCTACGTATGTTAACATATTTAAAATATAATTCTTGTGATGGCAAAGCTGAATTTTCAGCAGCCATTACTCCAGTGTCACATGATCCTTCAGCTACTTTTTAACATTGATAATAAAAACAAATGTTTCTTGAGCATCAAATCCACATAAGACATGTAATATAATATGCAGTAATAGCTGCTTAAAATTCAGCTTTGTCATCAAAGGAATAAATAACATTTAAAAATATATTCTAATATTATAAAACAATTAATATCATAAAATACCAAACAAAAGGTCAAAAGTATTTACACCGACTCAACAGGGAAGTAACCTTACAGTATGAATGTGTAACGTATTATTGTCTCTGTATTGTTGCATTCATAAACACATTTACAGATATCACCAGCCCTGCATTAGTGGTTATATAATTATGTGATTGTTCTATATGTAATGCTTTTGGTTTATATTTACCTGGAGCTTGAAAGACATTTGATATTGATACAAATATTGATGTGCCTGAAGTTATGTTTATACTGATGGCTTGAGAGATTGACCATGATGCGCGGTTGCCTGCAATGACAGCGAAACACATCACAGAGCATCAGTATTACACTGACTCAACAGGCAAGTAACCTATGAATGTGTAATGTATAATTGTCTCTGAAACATCAGGAAGTATTTTTGCATTCAAAAACACATTTAAATATATCACCAGCCCTGCATTAATGGTTATATTTGATTGTTATACATGTAAAGCTTTTGGCTTATATATTTTACCTTTAACCTCATTTTTAACCTCAAGGTTTCTTTTGTCTGTAGCTGGGTTTGTTTGTATAATGCTGGGTTCAGGGATCATTGGTGCTGTGGGGAGAGCTGAAAACATGACAGAGCATCAGAAGGGAGCTAACCAATGAATGTCTTTTGATAAAATTGTCCCTAAACATGAAGTAGCTATTCCATGTAAGTAAACACACACATAGCTTTACTAGTTTACATTACTTTCGTAGTAAAGCAATCCCGATCCCGTCTAATGTTTGACTACCTCTGGAAGTGGTAGAAAATGGACAAGCTCAAAACCTTTAGACCCCATTTACACCTGTATTTAGCATTATCCACTTGTTACCTGGTTGTCCAAAACACATCTGACATTTTTTTCAAATTGCTTGCACTCTTAAAGTGAAAATTTAGGCCCACTTAAGGATTTTTTTTATGTTTGCCCCTTTGAATTTCTGTTTATAGTGTAAATATGTATATTTACATATAGGTATGCATGCATGTATGTGTGTATGTATGTATCTGCAAATATACATACATAGACACATGAATTTACAATCAGTTTCCTCACTTACCTGACCCAGTAACTGAGCAGATTTTTAAATAATCAGACCGGGCCGTCTGGCACCAACAACTATGCCGCGCTCAAAATTGCGATTGTGGTGAGTGTGTGTCTATATATATATATATATATATATATATATTATTTTTTTTTTACCTGGAGCCTGTGAGTCTTTATTTGATGTTGTAAATTTTGTTGTGGTTGTAGTTAGGTCTGTACTGTTGGCTTCAGAGATCAGTGGTGCTGTGGATGTGCCTGTGAGGAGAGCGAAAAGCATCATTGTTTATACTGACTTAAAAAGGCCTATGAATGTCTATATGTATATATGTAAATGTAATGTATATATATATATATATATATATATATATATATATATATATATATATATATATATATATATATATATATAATTTTTTTATTTGGAGCCTGTAAGTCTATATTTGATGTTGTAAATTTTGTTGTGTGTGTAGTTATGTCCTTAATGTTGACTTCACCGATCGATGGTGCTGTGGATGTGCCTGTGAGGAGAACGGAAAGTGCTGTCAATGTGCCTGTGAGGAAAGCAGAAAGCATCACAGAGAATCAGTGTTTATACTGACTTAAAAAGGCCTATGAATGTCTTTGATAAAATTGTCTCTGAAACATAACAATGTGTATATATATATATATATATATATAGGTCCTCCTAAAAAATTTGCATATTGTGATAAAGTTCATTATTTTCCGGAATTATTTTCATTATTTTCATTATTTTCCATTATTTTCCGGCATATATTTTAGATTCATTGCACACCAACTGAAATATTTCAGGTCTTTTATTGTTTTAATACTGATGATTTTGGCATACAGCTCATGAAAACCCAACATTCCTATCTCAAAAAATTAGCATATTTCATCCGACCAATAAAAGAAGTGTTTTTAATACAAAAAAAAAAGTCAACCTTCAAATAATTATGTTCAGTTATGCACTCAATACTTGGTCGGGGATCCTTTTGTAGAAATGACTGCTTCAATGTGGCGTGGCATGGAGGCAATCAGCCTAAGGCACTGCTGAGGTGTTATGGAGGCCCAGGATGCTTCGATAGCGGCCTTAAGCTCATCCAGAGTGTTGGGTCTTGCGTCTCTCAACTTTCTCTTCACAATATCGCACAGATTCTCTATGGGGTTCAGGTCAGGAGAGTTGGCTGGCCAATTGAGCACAGTAATACCATGGTCAGTAAACCATTTACCAGTGGTTTTGGCACTGTGAGCCGGTGACAGGTCGTGCTGAAAAATTAAATCTTCATCTCCATGAAGCTTTTCAGCAGATGGATTTCCTGATAGCTAGCTGCATTGACCCTGCCCTTGATAAAACACAGTGGACCAACACCACCAGATGACATGGCAACCCAGACCATCACTGACTGTGGGTACTTGACACTGGACTTCAGGCATTTTAGCATTTCCTTCTCCCCAGTCTTCCTCTAGACACTGGCACCTTGATTTCCGAATGACATGCAACCACTGAGCAACAGGATGGGTGGGGATGAGTGGTACACGGTGGGGTCTTCTGCTGTTGTAGCCCATCCGTTGTGCGTGTTGTGGCTTCACAAATGCTTTGGTGCATACCTCGGTTGTAACGAGTGGTTATTTCAGTCAAAGTTGCTCTTCTATCAGCTTGAATCAGTCAGGCTATTCTCCTCTGACCTCTAGCATCAACAAGGCATTTTCGCCCACAGGACTGCCACATACTGGATCTTTTTCCCTTTTCACACCATTCTTTGTAAACACTAGAATTGGTTTTGCATGAAAATCCCAGTAACTGAGTAGATTTTTAAATACTCAGACCGCCCCATCTGCCACCAACAATCAAAATTGCTTAAATCACATTTCTTTCCTATTCTGACTTTCAGTTTGGAGTTCAGGAGATTGTCTTGGCCAGGACCACACCCCTAAATGCATTGACGCAAATGTAATGTGATTGGTTGATTAGATAATTGCATTAATGAGAAATTGAACAGGTTTTCCTAATAATCCTTTAGGTGAGTGTGTGTGTTTGTATATATATATACAGTCAATTCTTTAGATATTTTCTTACAGCCACTTTGTATTTAGTGAAGCTCAACAATCTTTTGCTGCACATCAGAACTATATTCTCTGGTTTTACTCATTGTGATGGATGATTCAGGGAATTTGGCCTTTGTGCTTCCTCATATTTAAACTCCTGTGAAACAAGAAGTCGAAGCTGAACAATTTCATGTTCCTAGTCACCCTGGTGTGCTTAAAAATTGTAATATTAATGGGAATGTACTTCAGAGATATTTTTCTCATAAAAAATCTAGGGGTGGCAACAATTATGGCCAGTTTGTTTTGGAGTAAAACATTTATTTCATAATGTGATTTACCCCCACTTTCAATTATTTTTCTTCAATGGAAGGTTAGAATTTTGCCAGTTTTTTGAATGGAAGATCAAAAGGATAAACAATACAGATTTATTTTTTACAGCCAGTTTTACAGTTTTTTTCGATTGCTAAACCACAGTGGAGCACAACTGGAGCTACATGTGCAAAACTCTAACTACAGTCTGCACAGCAGCAGTTCATGTGGACCAAACTCTAGATCATTTTTCATTGCTTGAACACAGTTTTCAAAACTCTACACACTTATCCCATGACTTTAAACACAACCTGCACAACACTGTGGATTTATAGCACTTTGTTCAAAATGCTAACACACTGCTGTCAAAACTGTGAACCACTCATTCAAAACAGAATAAATTTCAGCCTTGTGCCTTTCACACACTGCTGATTTTCAAACAATTTCAGCTGAAAGGCTAAAAACTTGTGGCCTAATGCTTGTGAGAGGCAGGGTTACAGAATTACGGGATGTACTTTTAGTTTCTCATTTTTCTCTCACTCTCACTTTTACCGTTTTACTGTAATTCTGTAAATTACTACAGACTATTGAAGCAAACTGCTAATTTTCAATTGTTATGTTCTAAAAATGTAAAAATATGAAATGAACGATTCTCATTGTTTTCTTTGAAGAAAATATTACTTTGTATGAAGTGTGAAATTGTTGAAACTGTAAAGATGAAAAGTTTGTATTTTCTGCATTGGTGTTTTATGCTACTGTTTTTCCTCTCAGTGTGTTCTGAGTGACAGTGTGTGTTATCCCAGTGAGGGTTGTGCATAGTGTTGTGCACACTGAGCCTGTTTTGAGCCGTGTGTTAAGAGTTGTGCTCAGGTGACTGTTGGTAATGCAGACTGTAGTTAGAGTTTTGCACATTTAGCTCCAGTCGTGCTCACTGACGTTTAGCAATCGAAAAAAACTGTAATCATAATTACCAGCAGGGGTGCCATCAATTTTGACCATGACTGTATATATATATATATATATATATATATAATTTTTTTACCTGGAGCCTGTAAGTCATTATTTGATGTTGTAAAGTTTGTTGTGTTTGTAGTTAGGTTCCTAATATTGACTTCAACGATCGGTGGTGCTGTGGATGTGAGGAGAGCGGAAAGTGCTGTCAATGTGCCTGTGAGGAAAGCAGAAAGCATCACAGAGAATCAGTGTTTATACTGACTTAAAAAGGCCTATGAATGTCTTTGATAAAATTGTCTCTGAAACATAACAATGTATATATATATATATATATATATATATATGAAGAGTTCAGATGCAAAAGCCTCTAAATGCCATTTGAAATTTTCTTCTAAAATGACCATTTTTATCAAGCTTGTATATTTAAGTTCAGTAATTTCACTTAAATGACAATTAATAGGTAATCTTCATTGCCATTTAAGTGAAATTACTGAACTTAATTATACAAGCTTGATAAAAAATGATAATTTTAGAAGAAAATTTCAAATGCCATTTAGAGGCTTTTGCATCTGAACTCTTCATATATATATATATATATATATATATATATATATATATATATATATATATGAAATCCCAAGTCAAAGTCTGGGATTTAGTGGATTCAAAGATATATCGCACAAAGGTTTCATCAAAAGCAAGTATTTGGGAACAAGTAGAGACTATTTGGAAGTCAAAAACAAAAGATAGAATTTTGTTTACACACAAATCCTGGTACTTGAGACACAATGACCACATGTAACTCATTCACCAACCCCCTGAACCAATTCTGCTAAACTACAAGCACAACTACAAGCTTTACACTCAAATTGCAGTTCTAAAACACACTTTCAAAACACTATGCACAATTCTCATTTGTGTGTCATTTGCAAACAAAATACTATTTTGAGTATAAATAACATTGTTTTAAATGTAAAGTTTCATTTTGCACTAAAATTGAGGGGTTTTGCCCATTGTGTGTGTGTGTGTGTGTTTTTTTATTTGTGTGTAGAGTTCTGAGAGGATGAGGCATGCTTTCAGAAAATGTGTGTAAACAATTGAGAAAAACTGTAATATATTAACCTATTGCCGGTAATTTCCTGATTCCTCAGCTTCTTGCGATATCTCCACCAATCTCAAAATCAAACCTAGCATAAGTAGCATAGACTGTAAAAAAATAGCCAAAGTGACTGAGCTTGAGAAATTAGCTACATGAAACCAAATCATTTGACAATGAGTCAGACTAACTGAAATAAGCGTGGCTTATTTGGTAAACTTGTTTTATGAAACAGGCCTCTGGGGTCTGTGTTTTTCCGGTGTTGTACCAATATAATCTCCCACTCATTTTTAGCAAATCAGGTAAAGAGGTTGAAAAATGCCTATCCCCATTAGTATTAAGTTAGTCACACCTACATTTTTATTTTATTGACTCAAAAAGTTATGAACCGTCTACAAGACAAAAATATGATGACTAACATTTAAAACAAACCTTAGTGGTTTATGTAACTGGCCCCAGATGACGTGGCATAAGGGAGGGGACATTGTTTTAATAAAAAAATGACAAAGGCATGTAAATTAAAATAAATATTTATAGTCATGGATAAATGATTTATAATGTATACTGCGATTATTTTTAATAAGAATTGTGAATATTGATTGTATGATGGTGACTTAAATTAGTCCTGCATAAAATAATAATAAAAAAACAGTGGACGACAAAAATGTTATTACCTGTTAGTCCTGTAAGCGCACTTGTTTCAGAGGGCGGTGGTGTTGTGGATGTTATGATTATCGGCTTCCTTCGCCAAAACTTAAAATAGTTTTCCACAACTGCAGCTCTGAAAAGGAAATTGAAGATCAAATTTGCAAACTAAGAAAATGAAACGTAACGAAACTATAATGATGCTATTATGTTTCATTTCGTCTTATTAGGCTCCACAGTAAAACTAGGCTACCTGAAGAAAAATTCTTGAGTCTTGAGTCCTGGGGCTGCCGGTGGGGGTGTCCACAACACTCTGATTGAGTTTTTATTTACATTATTAACATGAACAACGACACTGCCCTATAAATAGCACATAAACAGTTGAGGTTAGTTTAATGAATTAATAGCTGCTAACATTTAAAGCTGCAGTCCGTAGCTTTTTTTTTGGGTAAATAATTATCCAAAATACATATTTGAGAAAATACATAACCAGCCAGTGTTCAAAACTATCTGCTTGCCTTAGCTCGATTCAAAGCGGTAAGCTTGTAATAATGTTTTTAATTCCAGTGGTACTAGTGGATTTCTGTGGGAGATTCGAGCGTGTCTTTGCGTCATGACGTCACATCTGTACGCATAAAGGAGTCTCGGCTAGTAGGCTATATTGCGTGTGAGGATGTTGGAGGTGGAGATTTATAGACTTTTCTCACAGCACTTGATATAATTAAACTTTTCAATTTGCTTATTTTGGTGTATCCAGAAAGGTTCAAACAACAATCACAAGTGACAACTAGAGATTCACCCGTTGTAAAATGCAAAAGACTTTGTTCGGACTTCAGAGTGGCTACAGAAAAAAGAGGCTGCAACCGGACCCGAACCGAAAACAACGATACTTATTGGAAGAACATTACATGTAGTCACGCAATGCTGACGTTGTTAACATTAACAATTTGGTTTTGCGTGATATAACTTTTAAGCGATTGTTAGATTTAATCAGTGCGATTTACTGCAATGTCAGAACCAGAACAAAAGTGGATGTTTCTTACTAGTTCAGATGACATTTTACCGGTGAAAATTCTTATGTTGGTCATACTTCCAAAAAGAATAATCTGTGATTCTGAATGACAGTATCCACATCAGCGCGGTGACTGACAGCCTCACACTCTCCTCAAACATTGTGTTCATCCACGCTGTGCCGTGTCGAGGGTGTTTATGTACAACTCACGTAAAGTTGATAATTCCGCGAATGACTGCAATTGCAGATTTCGAACAGAGATGGCGACAAAGAGGAAAAACTGCAGACTGCAGCTTTAACACATGGTGTAAAGAATAACTTTAGTGTGTAGTGGTGGTGCACGGCAGGACTCACACCACAGATGAGTTGGGTGTTGTCCAGGTCCTCCAAACTAAACGTACCAACAGACGGACCATTATCTTTCTCACGCGAGTCCAACATAAACCCTGAAAACCCCGGTCCACCCGAAAGGGTCACTATGGTAAAATGAGAGAGTTTAAAGTGACACATCTGAAAAAAAAACATTTTGTTTACACTAATAAAACAATAAAGTGTGTGTGTGTGTGTGTGTGTGTGTGTGTGTGTGTGTGTGTGTGTGTGTGTGAGAGAGAGAGAGAGGGGGGGAGAGAGAGAGAGAGAGAGGGAGAATTTTGAGATTTTTTCAACAAATCAACATTTTACATTTAACTTTTACACCACAAAGAACTACAAAATAAAAAATATTTTTAAAAAACTTTTTCTACATTAGTAGAACAGAAAAAAGTATTTTTCCATCAATAACAGAGCACAGATCCTCATTCTGGAACCATTTAATTTCAGATGTGATAACATCATTCCTTGGAACTATAAAAATTAAAATAAATGAGTATTCTGGATAATCTTGATCTGCACACATTTCTATCTTGTTTTTTTTTTCTACTCGTATAGATTTCTTTGCTTGACCTATAAGAAAATTCTGGAAGCTACGAGTGTTTTTTGTGAGTCCAGGAATTGTACAGTCATTTTGTGTTACTGTAAATCATTCTGATAAAAATAGCAAGTCCATTAAGGTTCAGTTTTGACAAGTCCACAAAGAAAAGATTTCTATCCATTTTCAAATTTCCAAGATTTTCTAGTATTTTACACGCAGCTACTTTCCAGCTTGAAATTATTATAACATTAAAGGAGCTGTATGTAAGAAATTTATTTCAAAAAATCATAAAATGGCCCTGATCTGTCACTAGACATTAAGAAATCATGTTCATTTCAAATACTTATCACTGACAACAGTAGTCCAGCCAGGATATTGTCATTTCAAAAGTGAAGTTGCAGCCCTCAACTGATGTTGATGTTGTCATGTTGTGTTTTGATCTGATGGTCTACCAATCACAAAGTCTGTATCCGGGTTGCCAGCTCTGCTCTAGTTACCACAACCTCAGCTACAAACGTGTCAAAAAAATGCACTGGATCTTGCAGCCTTTCTGGCAACCTCGATTGAGGGGGAGGGGAAAGTGATTGCAGTACCAGTTTTGGACACAATCTTACATACGGTCCTTTAAAACGTCTTTGTAAAAACTGTAAACGAAAAGCTGCCGCTCTACTTTAAAGATGCACCAATCCTTGTCCTCCTCCTTTAGGTAAAAACAATATACTCTGAGGAACCCAATAACTTGTCCCAGAAAAAAAAAATCGACTAAAATCGATTGAATGTCTGCTAAGAGACGCAAAGGAGGATCAATGCAGGTTAATTTATGTCATAAAGATTATTTATATGTAAAGTTCAACCTCTATATGACATATTTAGGATTAACCACTTCCATTGTTTTTGAGTCGACCTTTAACTTTTTCAAGAGTTCCTTCCCAATTTTTTGTACAGTTGCCTTATCTCCTAAAAACAATTACAAATATTTAAAGCCTCCTTTTTCCATACTAAGACAGGAGGAAGGGAAAAAACATTTTCAAAATTAGGCAATTAAAAATCTTGTATTTTTCTCAATTGTTGTAAACAGAGTTCTGCTAGCAAATATAGCATTCCAGAGAGCCTCACTCCTCTAAAAACTTTAAAAGGAGTGCATAAGCCACCATTAATTTTGAGTATGCTCGCAACATCACTGTACAAAATTTAATTTTATCTATAAAACTTTGACTAAAACCAAAAGCTTTTAATGTTTCCTGTATGTGTGTTCAACTCTGTCAAATGCTTTTTCTTGGTCGAGAGAAATCAGTCCAATCACTCACTTTTTTTTTTAAACTCACTTTTATTCATTGGCTTTTAAAACAGACTGAGAGTTAATCTGCTTTTTGTTTTGTCTTGTCACTTGTTTGACTGTGTCTTGTGCTTTTGTCATGTGTTTATAATTTTGTCTGAAATTATGTCAGTGTTCAGCACTTTTGCGAACCTCAGTTGTTTTAAATGTGCTTTACAAATAAAATTGTATTATTGTATTATATTGTATAATCTCACTATTTGATAACTGAGAAACATCATAAATATCCCTAAAAAAAAAGGAAATATTATCAAAAATTGACCTTTTGGGGACACAGTAGGTTTGGTCCGGATGGATCACCTTATTCATAATTTTTGATAATCTGTTTGCTAAAGTCGTTTTTTGCTAAACTTCTTTAAACTTAAAGAAGTTTATAACTAAGTGAAACTGGTCTCTAGTTTTTGATTTCCATGAGATGTCCTTTTTTGGGAAGGAGGGTCAGGACTGCTCTCCGGCAACTCAAAGGTAGAAGACCTTTGTCCAGAAGTAGCCTACAATTGAGGTCTTCTAAGAGAAAATCCTTATTATCAAACAAAGTTAAATTAAAATGCCAGTAAGCACTTTTATTCTTGATAGAATTCAAAATAAAAGAACATTGCACCATGCATGCAATGATCTGAAAAACCAACGGGAACAGTAAGACTGAAAAAACTGGTTGAAGAGATAGACCTGACCACTGGTCTATGAGACAAAGGACCTTGCGGCAAGGCTGAGAGGCCGATATCTCAGCTTCGTGTATTTCCTAATGTCGAGTTTGACCTCTCTTTATTACAGAGCATTTTATGTGTTTTTGAGACGATTTTTTTTTTTTTTTGCCGATTTGGGCGGGGTCTGAACCGGTCGGCCATGATGGTAGGAGACTTCAAGAGACAATAACATAATGACATTTTTTAGAGAACGTCCCCGAGTGAAAATGCAGAGAACACACTCTCATCGACTGGGGAGTGAGATCGAAAGTAAAGTCCTTTCTTCTTATTGCAGCTAACCAAGCAATCCGGCGACTCCTCGTCAGGTCATAGACTTGCTCTCCCTGATGCTGTGTCCATTTTGGTAACCTAAAAAACTGTATTCCATTGTTTTCCATTTGTATCGTGTGAGGTACTGGAGCAGTTTTTAACGCAGCAGTGACTTTCAGGCATGGTTAGACAGTTCGGAATTGAGATAACCTCTTCTACTACCGAGTTAACAACACACGTAAACAATCAAGTTTTGCCGTCGGAATCCTACCAACATGGCGGAGAGGGAAGGGGCTCTGTACCATGACGTCAACTCCTCACCCTCAATTGATTATCTTTAATGCCCTTTTTGCTAATTGATCTGCCATTTCATTCCCCCTTACCTCTAAATGTCCTGGTATCCAAATAAACTTTACCAATACTTTTTTCTGTCCCGTCCTTTCTACCCATCGTAATGCAATTAATACTCTTCCACTAATGAGTACAATGAAAGACTGTAAACTAAGAAGAAAGATGACGAGGTACAGATTGAGCAGTCACACTCTGACTGTAGAGACAGGCCGACACAGACAGAACTGGCGGCCCAGAGAGTGACGCGTCTGCCCGTACTGTGAGAAGTGAAGACTGAGCAACACTTCCTCACCAGCTGCCCCAACTATGAGGACATTAGAGAGACTTTTTATACAAAATTTGAAATACTTTGCCCTAACTTCATACAATTAAACAACAAAACATAATTTCAACATCTATTATGGGGAAAAAAAGAGATTTTATCGTACTAACAGCCAGATATATTGATGCTTGTCACAAAAAGAGAGTCGATGGTCAGTGATCCGCCCACACACACACATACACAAAACACAAAAACACTTACACTGAATTCTAAATTCTTTTTTTAATGTTCATAAACTGTTCTATTTTCTTTATTTTACAATGTTAATTTGTATAATTAATTTAATTTGTACATTTAGATATCACAATGTAATAATATTTTACTATTTTGATGCCTTTATAATTATTCTATGTATTCCAAGCTTTGGCAATATTGTATGATGTACAGTCATGAAAATAAAGCAATTTTGAATGTATATGTGTGTGTGAGAGAGAGAGAGAGAAAGAGAGAGAGAGAAGGAGAGGGAGGAT
Organism: Pimephales promelas; assembly: GCF_988280905.1. Classification (NCBI taxonomy): domain Eukaryota; kingdom Metazoa; phylum Chordata; class Actinopteri; order Cypriniformes; family Leuciscidae; genus Pimephales; species Pimephales promelas. Next base: position 24,799,294 of record NC_142782.1, read on the forward strand.
GATAAGTCTACCGGGAATAGGGGGCATCGAGACGTTCAACTTCACACTTTCTGGTTCGACCTTGAAAGGGTATTCCGTGTCTTGTGCTGGTATATCAATATCATTTCCATCAGGATGGTTAATATTCATTTCTTGACATTGACCCGCCAATGAGCTTCCATCGCTGAAACAGGAGGTTAACCTCAGTATGGATCCAAATGAAAGAATAAGTAGACCTCTCGCAATATACATCTGAAACGACCAACATAAATAATATCAATTAGCCTAACAACTGACTTATAACAATTCCCGTTAATAGACACTCAAGCCTTTACTGAAGTTCAAATATAATAAAGTTATTACAATATCTTTGTTTTAGACCTACCGTGCGCGTTGCTGATTAAAGGAGAGGGAAAGTAATTGTCTTGTTGTCAGTCGACTCTTTATATGTGTCCGTGACTCCGTCAGATCAACAGATATTTTATTGCACAATTAAGTTGGCTAAATGGTTTCTAATGCCCTCTTTTGGCGAATTCAGTTATGACGATCAAAGGGAGAAATTGTCTTGTGATAGCAGCTTTGAATTGTTCTCCTGCCCCACAACAAACGTAGGCTACATAAGGAAGTGTTACACATGACTTATTTTTGATAACAGTTCTTTAGAAGTGTTTATGAGGTCACCGCATGCAGGCAAACCTCTGATGATACAGAGCCATTCCAATGCTTCATTTTGTTAGACAAGGCTTTCAGAAAGTTATAAAGTGAGTGTTTTGTAACATAAAACTGATAGGTGAGGGATTACAGTTTTTGCCCATTGCTTGAACACTATAGACACATGCTTAAACCAAAGTAACATAACCTGAAGTTGTTCTTACTATACCTTAAACAAAGTGTAACCATACCTTAAACAAATGCGCTGCTTTGCACTTTAGTTGCAATTCTGTAACACACTTGCTCCTTTCTGCAACACACTTGCTCCTAGACACTACACACTATTTCATACATAAGACACTTAGTTCAAAAATGAAATCTCAGGGTACCATTGGGAAAACACATCTATTCAAAATAAAACACACATTGGTTAATTGAAAAGACATAGACACACACCTGAAAACACTTACTTGCAAAAATGAACACCAATCAGCCAGCTACAAAAATGCCTCAGTGTAATAACATTTCTAGATGCACTTTATGATGCAGTTGTACAGGATGGACCAGAGCAGCCCAGGTTTGTTGTTGTCTGGGATAATGTCAGTTTCCATCGGGCTGCTCTGGTCCAGGACTGGTTCACAAACCATGATCAATTTGAAATTCTGTACTTGCCCCCTTACTCGCCATTTTTATAAATCCTATAGAGGAATTTTTTTCCGCTTGGAGATGGCGTGTATGACCGCCAACCACATGCCCGTATGCCTCTTCTGCAGGCAATGGAACAGGCCTGCGGAGACATTGAGGTGAGGTCAATCCAGGGATGGATTCGGCACACAAGGGGATATATTCCCCGATGCTTAGCAAGAGAAGACATTGTGATGTTGATGAGATCCTGTGGCCAGACCCCAACAGACGGCAGGATCCATAAGCCCACTTGCGCACAATTGTGTTTTTCTGTGTTTATAATAGTGTGTTGTTTGTTTTATTTTTGATTTAACTGAATTTTTTGTACTGTAAAATATACTAATTTAATAATTTTGAATTCATTATTTCATTTTTTGGTAACTGTGAAAACATGCCCTCTATGGAATTGAATAAAACATTGACAACAAAAGACTGTAGTTTTTTATATAAAGTAGACTAGTGTGTTGCTGCTGATCTGAAAGTGTATTCATATGATGCAAGTGGGTATCATTTTGTCATCAGAGTGACATTTTGACAAAGGATTGTTAGGTTTTGATAGTAGAGTTTAAATTTGACATAGATGTGAATGGTTTATTTCCCAATGTTGTGTCTTATTTGCTTGTGTGTAGAGTTTTGACACAATGAGCCAAATTTAGCAAAATGTGTGTAAGCAATGGGTAAAAACTGTAATTTGACCTAAATTGCAAGTTCATGTCACATACTTTGTAAAGAAGATAAAATAGCATACCTCCAGGTTATGTGTTGAAATACAGTATTGAGACAGAAATGTCCTATATAATGTATAATGCAGAAATCTCTTGTATCATGCAGATCAGGAGATGTCCTTCTGTGGAATTACTGAGAAAATCATGCAATTATTATCCTGGAATACTGTAATTTCACACTAAAAAATGTAACAGTTGTATGCTGTTTAGGTTCTGTTATAGATTAAATCCACACACATGTACTGTTTTTGTGTTACTAGGCTTACAAAATTTAAAACACCAGCACAGTTAATCAAAAACTTTTGTCTAAATTCACAAGCTTAAAATGAAACAAAATGTTACAGAGAATTCTGACAGGGATTTTTTTAGATTTGTAATTGTTTTAGTTTCGTACGCACGATTATTCAAAGTATCAGGATAAAGCAGTGGAGAATCACTTAAGTGCAATTTTTAAATCCAAGACCAATGAATGTTTTGAATCAAATACATTCAATTTATTTGTTCTGAATAAGCAAACATTGCAACATTTTGATTGATTTCATGTCAAACTTGAAGATTCACCTCCGTGAGACTCCTGGGATAAAAATGTTAACATAAAAATGACAAAAAGTAGGCTACAATGCACTCTGTCAATTGAGGTCTTTTTAAACCATTCATGTAGTGTTCATGAATCACGGCAATGATCCTTATCATGCACTTTATTTTTGTTCTCAAACATTGCAATCTCAGACAACAGTAATGTAGCCATACAGGTTTTCTTTTTGAGAAAATACAGGTGTATTTATTTACTTTTATTAGACAGGTATGCCAAAAGGATAACCTTTTATGTTAGAGTAAATATTTAATGTAATGGATCCCTTGTTTTTGTTTAGTTTTTTATTTGCATTTTTTTTTCTTCATTTTGTTTTATTAGAATTGAGTCTTCTGAGTGACACTGTTTAATTTTACAGTAATATTGTTTACCTTTTATTTTGTACCTGTATTTCACTCGGAGAAAAAAAAAATCCAAAAGAAATTTCTGATTGTATCTCTGATTGACAGCATTTGTTTTGGTTAGTTACAGACAGACAGTGACACAGTTGTTTTGACATGTCCATTATTCATACAATTTCCCTGTTGGAAGACAGCCAGGATTTTTCTTTTCTGTTTTATTAGATTTCCTTTGAATGTTTATATTCATACACAGTTATTTTTCCAATGACGTATACTCTCATTTTCTTTCCTCAATAGAACTGAACTCTTTTCTCAGACCCAGTTGGCTCAGAACTGTTTATTTTACAGTTTAAAGTTCTGAATTGCTAAAACATTAAATCTCATTCTCTGAACCAAATTCTCAATAGTCTGAACCAATTTGTTGAATAAATCACTCTTTCTGTAAAACATTAAACAAGTTCAGATAGTTAAAACACTGTTTGCAAATCTCAAAACTCTAAACATTCTCACTCACTAAAACATATTTCACAGTGTGATACACTTATTTTTCAAAATCTTAAGGTAGGCGAAAGTTAAACACAACTACAACACAGTTGTCATCGATTACAAGCAACAATTTACAATTTTTCTCAATTGTTTACACACAAATTCTGGTACTTGAGACACAATGACCACAACATGTAAATCATGCACCACCCTCCGAACCACTTCTGCTAAACTATACAAGCACACTTCCTTTACACACACACACACACACACACACACACACACACACACACACACACACACACACACACACACACACAATGTTACTGTATTTGTGTGTTCTGAATATAAAAACAATATTCTCAAACATTTTACAACACACTTATGTATGTACTGTCTGACTGCAGTAAGTAAGTGTAACACTGAACAAAACAAAGGCCTAAATGATGAATGGAGAAGAAGTGTTTTCCATTCATCACAGTGTCAGTGTTTACATCGAGCACATCAGTGTTCAACTGGTTCTTATAAATGTCTTTTCATATGATGATTTGTGTGTGTGTCATTTGAAAACAAAATACCATTTTGAGAAGAAATAACTTTCTTTTGAATGAAAAGTTTAACTTTTCAGGAGAATTGAGGGGTTTTTGTGTGTGTGTGTTTTGGATTTGTGTGTAGAGTTCTGAGAGTATGAGGCATGCTTTCAGAAAATGTGTAAACAATCAAGAAAAACTGTGAAATTGTTCGCAATTATTTCTAATTATGTGACCAACTGTACATAAGTCAGTTCAGAGTCTCAAAATGTACTTAAAATGAATGTTGCACTGAATATTGATACTAATATGGAAATTGGAAAGAGGGAGAGGAGCACCTCAGTGCTCAGAGGAAACACCTCAATACTTGGTAGACAATACACAATGGTGGTAACATTTGATGGATCGTTTTTGTGTTTGAATGTGTCGTTTTAAGCAAAAAATTTACTCGAAATGTCACAAAATGGCAATTTACTAATACTGAAAACAAAAATCAATGATAAAACAGTGTAAATACAGCTGGAAACCAATGAAAAATGAACCTCATTAATTATTCAAGGTCCAGTGCATGATGGGAACCCCAGTATCAGAAAAGTTGAGTAATTTTTACTTAATTTTATTGAGTTGATATTACACTTTCATTTATACTCGCTTGAAATAAGTACTGATATGGAATTTACTTAGTTTTTTAAATTCTTGCCTGAACTAACTTTTTCAAGTAAATTACATTGGGTTTTTTTTTCACTAGCATTTACTTAACCAAAAAATCATTTTTTTACAGTGTAACCTTGTTGGCTTTTGCAGTTGGTCACTGTATTTTCACAGTCTGCAAGTGCTGAATATACATTTGACGTTTGATAGGACTACTATATACAATATCCAGTACAATATGCACTGTATAGGCTACAATTTATTCACCTTACTACTGTAAGTTGACTTTACTATGTTTTACATAATTGCAAAATTTGTTTACTTTTTTACAATATGCTTTTTTTTCTGTAACAGCATGCTATGGATTTTGTGTCCTGCATTTTTTGAGAGTGTCTAACGAATGAGGCCTACAAACTACAGCCAATAACGTAAGAGTCAAACATTATGATAAGGCTAACTGGTTTGATAATAGGAAGTGACAATTAAGATTCTTCAGTGAAATTTAATCTATTCGGGATCTGTTTAAGGAAATGAAACTAGTAATTCATTCAATACAAAACTACAAAAGAGATTCAATGGGTAGTCGACAAACAGGTCTTGGGATAAGTTTGTATAGTAACCTGTGGGAGGCAGCATCGGCACAATCAGTTACAAATCGCAGAATAAACGGGTGCGAAGAAACGTCTCCCGCGTATTTTGACGGTGTTTTCTTTTTGTCATCATTTAGAAGATGTGAGATTTGGATACTCTTGGTTTGTTTTTGTTATAAAAGGTTTCAAAAAGATGTCGAGTCTCAGTCAGGAACTAAAGCGCTGGGCTATTGAAGAACTTGACTTGCCAGCAGCCAGACTCCCGGATGACGGCTATATGAAGACGTGAGTGGGTTGTTATGAATTAACGTTAATACTCATCCACGATTTTAGGGTGATCATTTGTTTACGTTTTTCTGCAGATTATGCGTTGGTCCTGGAGCTTCCATTTGGAAATATATGACGCAACATGTTTATAAAGAGAGGTGAGATCTCAAGGTTTTTATCATTTCTAATTCTTACTAAGTTAACGTTACGTGTTTTTAAATGCACAGATTCAAATGTCTTTTGAAATATATCTTACAGGCATGTTCGGGTCATGAGAGGGAATGTTCAGTGGTATCCTTAAAGTTTTCTTAAAATATGATGTGTGTGTGTGTGTGTGTGTGTGTGTGTGTATATATATATATATATATATAGCTGAAATATAATTAAAATATAAATATTAGGTGTTTGCATAATTACCAAAATTAATGCTCAAATTAAAGCTAAATATAATTATAGAGTTATAGAGTCTAGACTATAAGAAGATAAGACTATAAAAAGATAAAAGTACTGAAATAATTAAAAATAGAAGATAATATCAACAAAGATATAAATAAAATCAAAATAACACTGATTAAATGACATAAATCATTGCATATACAGGACCTGATGATTTCAGTATGCCCATCACAGTTTTTATGTTTATACTGTACACTGTCAAAAATGTTGCAAATAAAGTTGTTACTTAAGATAAATGGTGGTCTCTGATCAGCGGAATTGTTCCTTGACAATCTGAATCCTTAGGTACAAACTTTTACAAGATAAAGAGGTAAAGAAGAGTAGCTTATTTGCTTATTTTCTTGTTTGCTAATCTGCTCCTATAAGGATTCATATGAACAGAATGAAAAGGTGATTGTTCTTTGTAGTGTAAACAGTTGAAAAATCAGAATAAAGATGCAAAAAGGCTTGAGCTTCAGAGAGAGATTAACGCCCTGCAGACTGAACTCCTCCAACTGGACACAAAGATCAGTAGAGTGGAGGATCAACTTGCTACTGAAGGTGAATTTTCTTTTTCTATCCATTTCTATCCTGATTCTCTTTTATACTACCAACCTCTGTGGTACACACCTGCCACAGACTCTGAATCGTCATAATGAGATAAATGGTCTCTAATTACTTAACGCACGTTACTGGTTTTATTGTAAAAATCAGTGTATGCCTCTTTTTTTTAAGAAAAAGTGTTTATAATTGTAACTTAGTCTTTCAATAACTTGCTCTACCTCTGCAGCAACTTTAATTTTAAGATAATCTGTTTCCCGTTTAATATCTCGTTTAAAAATACATCAGATTACGAAAAAGTTTTTTTATGTTGTTTTTGTTACCAATATCTTTCCTCTCCTGTGACTGGTAAGCAGAGCAGAACGTGAACAGGAACTGGGAGGACTTTACGGAGAGCAGGTGCAGACAGATCCTGTTGGAGTCTTTCAGGCAGCGCTGCTCTGAGGAGAGAAACGTGCTGTTAGAGGACACACACATGATTGGCACCCAACGCCATGCCCTGGAAGAGTTGTCCAAGTGAGCAAATGCCCATATCACCTCCAGACTGCAACTTTCTAATGCTGCCGTGTACCATTTATTTGATGTTTAAAAAGTAATTGTTTCCTCCAATCCCGTTAATGTGCTGAGACAACTATGGTTCGTTTTTTGTATGTGGATTTCAAATCTGGTACCAGTAGCTGAAGATTTATACTCTCATTTTTGGGGTTATAGAGAAATCTCACACACGTCTTAAATGTGATTTAACTCGGTAACACTTTAGAATAATGCTCCGTCATTAATAAGTAACTAAGCGGGAAGTAATGCAGGACTAATGAGTACACATTAACACTTCAGATACTACTTTTATACTACTAATATAAACAAGCTTTACAAATCAGTAAGTAATATCAAATTTAGGGTGACAATTTATAAAGAACATTATTGTGTGTCTGAGAGTCAGTCATCATTTTTACTTTGAATATAGTCATAAAATGCATCACTAATTATTTATCTTAGCCCTAAATTTGATATTACTTATTGATTAGTTCAGCTTGTTTCTATATTAGTTTAGCTTGTTTCTGCCACAGAATAAAAAGTCAAAAAGGTAATTCTGACTTTTTATCTCACAAATCTGGGTCCCACTTTATATTAAGTGGCTTTAAGTACTATGTACTTACATTGAAGTTACTACTTTGATACATTGGACTTATTGTGTACATACATGTTTTTACATTGTACTTATATTTTGAAAATACCTGCATGTAATTACAACTGTAATTAATTCATGTAATTACATTTGTAATTACACAGTTGATCCTTCCCTTACACCTCAGCCCACCATGAAACCTACCCATACCACCACACCTGTCCCTAACCATACCCATATCACACCTCAATAGCAGCAAAAGTGTTTTACAATACAACCTGAACACAATAAGTACATTGTACTTATTTTCCTATGTAAGTACAAAGTACTTAAAGCCACTTAATATAAAGTGGGACCGACCCCAGACTTTCGAATAATAGTTGTGTGTATATATATATATATACACTCTAAATCACACTATTTCTCTTCTTGTCCAGGAAAGCGGAGGTGAACCTTGTGTTTGGGCCGTCTGACAATTCAGACAATGAAGCTGGAGCAGATCCCTTAGTTTTAGTAAGTCTTGCTGTTTTTAATGGTGTTTGTGATGAATACTATAATATCATTATGTAGCTACATTTTGGCCTCCTATTATAGTTAATGTGAGTTTAAATTCTGAAATAACTTTTTAATAGCTTTAATAGCTTTTTTTAAGCCATATGATGTAGTAACTTCCAGTAGAGATCCTGTTAACCAGCCAAACTCCACTTGACCTCGCTCTTGATTAAACCACTTGTCTTTCCACTGATTTTATGAATTATCTTTTCTATCTCATTTCAGAAGAATGTTAGAGAACTCTGCATCGAGAGAGTTCACTTTTTCCAGTGGCTGCTAGAGAGTGAACTTAAAGCAAATCCCGCCATTGAGTAAGAGAGACAGGCTTTTGACGTTGATATTGTAGATAGTAGAGCTTCAGCTTGTTACCTTGATGCCAATTCATTTATTTTTTATCTAGATTTACTCATGATCAAAAGAATGCTGTGATCCAGCACTGGATAAGTGCAGTGGAGGTAGGTGAAGACTCTCGTTTTAAGAGTATGCATGTCTGACCATCAACACCTTATGAGAACATCAGCATGTTTAATTCTTCAGAACCTCCTATGGTCTCATCCTCCAAACCAAGTGCTTTTGGCTCTGCAAGCCCTGACCTCCAGACAGCAGATGGTGTTAGAGGAGAAGATCGCAGCTTTAAATGTGGAGCGTGACGTTTCGGCTCTAGGGTAAAATTTTCCATTTTAACGTATCATCAAACCCCACACTATAAAGTATCACATTATTGAATTGCTTATTTAAGCATTTGTGTTTATTACAGGTTTCGTTATGAGCGTGATCACCTAATAGATGTGTCGTCAGAGCAGGAGGAGTTAACACCTGTCCATAGTCTTTTACAGGTGATCAATGGAGATGGTACTCTGTGAGAGCATTTTACACTTTCTCTTGTGGCTCAGGTTGTATTTGTGTGTGTATATGTGTTTGCTCGCAGTCTGCCTGGGAGGAAGTGGAGCAGAGTTATTTTGAATTGTCTCAGACTCGTAAAAGACATTTGCTGCTGGAGACTGAAATCGCAGGTTTGATGAGAAAAGGAGAGACGGGACACGGAACAGACCCAGTGTCCAGGTGAGAATTCCCTCATCCCAATTTATATCATTATGGCAAAGAATATTGTATTTTCTCATTAAACATTTTTTTTAACAATTTAGAGAGAACTCGAAAAACTCCTTTTTTCTTTTTTTTTTAGAAATCTGTTTAAATTTATTGGGAATATAAAACAATGAGTGGATTGATTTTTACCATTATAGGGTGGTGGTGGACACACTATCAAGACATATTGATGTATAATTTATATGTAAAAAAAAAAATCAAATGATTCAGGAAAATGTGAATCTCTATGAATCTAATTCTATATTAAAAATATAATTATATTATATTAAAATTTTATTAAAATGTATTTAATTTATATGATTATGTAGTTAAGACCAATAATGGAGATCTATCTATCTAAATGTGTGTGTGTGTGTGGAGAGAGATGTAGGCCCCGTCCACACTACTGTGTTTTCGTTTAAAAACAGAGAGTTAAAATCTCCGTCCACACCAGCGTTTTGTCTGCGTATAAGAAACGATCTCCTTCCACATTAAAACGACTGAAAACGCGGATCACGGGACCATTCACCAACACTGGGCATGCGCGCGCCGGTGTAAACAGTGAATGACGAATCAGGGAAGGATACGTCATGACTGATAACACCCAATCATAGAGCCAAGCATCAGCCTCTGCGTTAGTGTTTCTGAAGTTATCCGTTTTGTCTCGTCCACACTAAAATGCCCTCCGGAGATTCAAAACGCAAAACGCAACTGCAGCGTTTCTAAACTTCTCCGTTTTAGGTCTTCGTTTTTCCCGTTTTAGTGTGGACGGGAGGTGCAAACGTAGCAAAAGGTCTCCGTTTTTAAACGAAAACGCAGTAGTGTGGACGGGGCCTTAAACAGATGTTGTAAAATACAACTGAGTTTTGTTCTGTTTAAGAGCAGGTGTTTGTTTGAATTGGAGATGGAGGGAGTGAAGTTAGTGGCAGTTCGAGACAGCATCAGAGAGCAGTGCGCACATCTACAGCTGCAGGCCAGAGAGGGGCTGGACTCCATCAGAACCCTGCAGACACAGTGGCAAAGTGTCATGGACTTCAGACAGCTTGTGGTACGCATTGCTGACAAAAGACTGCATGTTCGTAGCTTGGAGTTTTTACGTGTGTGTTTTTTCTGTATAGGACAGGAGACAAGAACAGATACGGAGCCTGATCAAGGGAAACTCCTCTGTGAAGACTGAGTTAAGCCGTGTCCATGCAAAGGTATCATCTCATCCAATACATTCTGTGTGTATGTGTGCGTGTATATTTGTTAGGGCTGTAATGATATGCGATATGAAACCGAAATCGCAACACGAAGGCAGAATCGCGACACAGCCCTTCCAACTAACAGAGTTATCCTTCGCGTCCTAATCCAATAAGGCAACGCTACTATCGAAGGTTAACGCCCCTTTTTGGGGGAAAACAAACAGATTCCCCTGACAACAGAACTCGCTCTAGTCGCAGCCAAAGTTTCTTAAATGGCACAAACATACACACTATCTTTGCCGAGGACCGTGAGCGGTATTTAAATAAGCTACTGGATACAGGGTTACAGAGATGTCCTTTTAAAATGGTCGAAAACTGGATTAATGACCCCACTATTCAGACATCTAACTTACCACTATCTTGTGGAATCACCAAGTAAGTAGCCTATTTTTTTTTTTTTTGTCATTAACACACTCACAGTATGGCAAACTAGACGATGAGGTCATGACGCTTGGATCATATCTAACTTGATTTAAGCTATTGACATAGTTGTGTTGCCGACTAGCTATAAGTTACTAACGTTAGTGAGAAAGACGAAAGCTCCTAGCAGCTACGTGATTAACTTAGCTCTCAGTAGACGCGCTACCTTGGCTGTTAACTGATTTTACTGTTCAAATAGTGGCAGGCTAGGACTAAAATGGACTTGGCTGGTTTCTGCTTGTGTCTAGAAAGTGCTGGTACTTTGAAAGTTGTACGGTAACAGAATTAAGGCCAGTTACTAGCAAGTACACTACTTTATGTTACAATTTTTTTCTGATTGCTTAAGCACATTTTTTGTAATTATTGGCTAGTTTTGCAAAACTCTACACACAAATAAGAAAACCTTTCACCCAATTATCAAAACATTGTAGTTCTCTTGCAAAAGCAAACACAGCTAGATTAACTCTTCACACCTTCGTAAAAATTGTGTTTTTGTATCAAACAGTAAACACAAGCCATCATCTACTAAGCACACAATGTGCCAACTACACACTGATAGTATGAATACAAAACACATCTGGCTTTTGCTGTCTCTGTGTACAGATGTCAATTTGAGGTCATACTTTTGTGATAGTGTCATGTAAACATACAAGGATACAAACTTCAAGTATTGGTGTTTATTCAAACTCATAAATACCAAGACAAAGTCAGAACACAAAATAGTAATTTTACACAAAAAAAAAAACAATCAGCCTACATCATGTCGTCTTTCTGGGTTTGGCCGCAAAATTCCGTCCACATCGCATGCAATATCCTCCGGTCCAAGGCAACGGGGAAAATATCTCCTTGAATGCCTTATCCAGGCCTGACATGATGCCTGGTCAATATCTCCACATGCCTCCTCCATTGCTTGTAAAAGGGCTACCTGTTGATGAGGATGACGGTCGTACACTTTCCAGAACTCCTCAATGGGATTTACGTAAGAATGGGGAGTATGGAGGGAGGTTGAGTGCCATGAAGAATGTGTGGTGTGTAAACCAGTTGCGGACCAAAGCAGCCCTATGGAAACTAACATTGTCCCATATGATGACTCTGCCTCCTTGTCCTCTTCTAGCTCCTTCCTCCAACCTCTTCACCTCCACGTCCTTTTCCTCCAACTTCTTCACCTCCACGCCCTCTCCCTCGGCCTCCTCTGATTCTCACTCTTACTGCTCCTTCCATTGTACTCCACACAGACAGCTTACCTGTGACTTATTTATAGTGCTTAGGCTGATTGCAAAGTGAACTAATTTTCTAAAACAGTTTTCACGTGTGAAAGTGTGCCAAAATAGTGTTAAATGATAGCCATACATGTGTATAATTTTGCTAGGAGTGTGTTGGAAATTTGGTAATTGAGTGCAAGCAGTGAGTTGTGTTTAAAGTTCTGCAAAAAGAGTGTTGTGCAGTGAATTGTGCCTACAGTTTTGCAAAGTGTGTGTTACAAAATTGCAAACTGAGTGCAAAGCAGTTTTTGTGGTTTTAGTTTTGCAAACTCAGTGAGTGGTTTTGCTATATGTATTAATAGTTTTAGAAATTGTGCTACAAGAATCACGATTAGCGCTTAAGCATTCAGAAAAAAATGTAAATACAGATAGTTTAGGGGTTGAATTAATTAAATAATCGGCTTACCTGTTATGAAATGCTTCCCACATACATGTGTGAGGGGTCTTTGGGTCCCACAATCCTCAATCTGGTGCTTCCCTCTTTATCGCCTGAAGCCATAACATTCTTCTTTCCGCTTGTTTTATTCGGCATGGTAAAGGTATACATTTTAAACCAGGTGTTTTAAAAACATTTGAGGTGCAGCTCACCACGCAACAACTTTTGGGCATGTTATTTTTGTTCTTCTGTTACCGGAGTAGACAAAATTCAGACCGTGTCAAAATAGAGAATCCAGACCAAGACCGTTTGTTTTCCCCCAAAAAGGGGCGTTAACCTTCGATGACGCAGAAGTAGCGTTGCCTTATCCTATGACATAAATTGCTATTAGTATTATTTGAAGTTAATATTATAAAATACATAGAACTACACCACAAAACTAGTTGAGGATAAATTCTTTAATTTTATCTGTAATAGTAATTTCACACCGGAAGCGTCAGCAGCGCTTGAGCTGTGGGTTTCATTTCTTTTTTTTTTGTGTGTGCATGTTAATCAATGAGTGTTTTCACACCAGGAGCAGGAGCAGCACGTGAGCAGCAGTGAGTGAAGCGAGGGTTTCGCCGCAAGTCTATTTTTGCTGTGCTGCTCACGCTCAATTAACCCATTCAGACCCTGTGTCCATTACAATGGACATCACATGTCAGCCCCCTTTTTTTAACTTCTGGAGCATTTCACCTATTTTATAGCCTGCAGTCCATGAGATTGGACGGTTGTCATCCAATCAAATGCCAGTAAAGCTCTGCATGTAGTAATTATATAAAAAAAACTCTACATTGAAGAGAAGCATGGCAGCACTTCACTCCAAACATAGAAGCAAGCAACATTTTCAACATTTAAAGGTGTATTTACATTTTGTATATATTTTTGCCAGTATTTCATAGTTTGTATGTAAAATAGAAAAATTGAACTTATTAATTAAAGTTAAAAATCGACTGTAGAATTGCACGTTTTAAATCAGGATTTTTTTTAAATGTGTCTGTCCATTAGAAGGGACAGTAGGTTTGAAAGCCTGTTACTGAAGTCACATTTTCACACGCAGAATCGACAGGGGTAACACTGTCGTTTTTTTTTTTTTTTGGGGTCGAAATTTTGAGTTTCTCTGATCTTTTTGAAACTCTGGATTCTGATGGAGGGCCATGAGACTTAGACCTGAGTGCAAAAATGGAGGCTCTAGACCCTTCCTGAGCTGAGATATTGAGATCCCACTTAGCATTTATGCCATTATAAATATCTCAATATCTCAACTCTGGAAGGGTCTAGAGCCTCCATTTTTGCACTCAGGTCTAAGTCTCATGGCCCTCTATCAGAATACAGAGTTTCAAAAAGATTGGAGAGACTTATTTTTTCGCACAAAAAAAAAAACGACAGGGGTAACACTTTTTTTTGGGTCGAAATTTTGAGTTTCTCTGATCTTCTTGAAACTCTGGATTCTGATGGAGGGCCATGAGACTTAGACCTGAGTGCAAAAATTGAGGCCCTAGACCCTTCCTGAGCTGAGATATTGAGATCTCACGTAGCATTTATGCCATTAATATCTCAATATCTCAACTCTGGATGGGTCTAGAGCCTCCATTTTTGCACTCAGGTCTAAGTCTCATGGCCCTCTATCAGAATCCAGAGTTTCAAGAAGATTGGAGAAATTAATTTTTTCGCACAAAAAAAAAAACGACAGGGGTGACACTGTCGTTTTTTTTGGGGGGGTTGAAATTTTGAGTTTCTCTGATCTTCTTGAAACTCTGGATTCTGATAGAGGGCCATGTGACTTACACCTGAGTGCAAAAATGGACGCTCTAGACCCTTCCAGAGCTGAGATATTGAGATCCCACGTAGCATTTATGCCATTATAAATATCTCAATATCTCAACTCTGGAAGGGTCTAGAGCCTCCATTTTTGCACTCAGGTCTAAGTCTCATGGCCCTCTATCAGAATCCAGAGTTTCAAGAAGATTGGAGAAACTTATTTTTTCGCACAAAAAAAAACGACAGGGGTAACACTGTCGTTTTTTTTTTTGGGTCGAAATTTTGAGTTTGTCTGATCTTCTTGAAACTCTGGATTCTGATGGAGGGCCATGAGACTTAGACCTGAGTGCAAAAATTGAGGCTTTAGACCCTTCCAGAGCTGAGATATCGAAACTCGAAATTTCGACCCGAAAAAAAACGACAGTGTTACGCCTTACGTTTTTTTTGGGGGGGCGAAAAATTAAGTATCCCCAATCTTCTCAAAACTCTGGATTCTGATAGAGGGCCATGAGACTTAGACCTGAGTGCAAAAATGGAGGCTCTAGACCCTTCCAGAGCTGAGATCGAAATTCAAAATTTCGACCCAAAAAAAAAACGACAGTGTTACCCCTTACGTTTTTTTTTTTGGGGCGAAAAATTAAGTATCCCCAATCTTCTTGAAACTCTGGATTCTGATAGAGGGCCATGAGACTTAGACCTGAGTGCAAAAATGGAGGCTTTAGACCCAGCCAGAGCTGAGATATCGAAACTCGAAATTTCAACCCGAAAAAAAACCACAGTGTTACCCCTTACGTTTTTTTTTTTTTGGCGAAAAATTAAGTATCCCCAATCTTCTCAAAACTCTGGATTCTGATAGAGGGCCATGAGACTTAGACCTGAGTGCAAAAATTGAGGCTTTAGACCCATCCAGAGCTGAGATATCAAAACTCAAAATTTCGACCCGAAAAAAAAACGACAGTGTTACCCCTTACGTTTTTTTCAGTTTTCGGGCGAAAAATCAAGTTTCTCCAATCTTCTCAAAACTCTGGATTATGATAGAGGGCCGCGAGACTTTGACCTGAGCGCAAAAATGGAGGCTCTAGACCCTTCCAGAGCTGAGATATCAAAACTCAAAATTTCGACCCGAAAAAAAAACGACAGTGTTACCCCTTACGTTTTTTTCAGTTTTCGGGCGAAAAATCAAGTTTCTCCAATCTTCTCAAAACTCTGGATTATGATAGAGGGACGCGAGACTTTGACCTGAGCGCAAAAATGGAGGCTCTAGACCCTTCCAGAGCTGAGATATGGAAACTCAAAATTTCGACCCGAAAAAAAACCGACAGTGTTACCCCTTACGTTTTTTTCAGTTTTCGGGCGAAAAATCAAGTTTCTCCAATCTTCTCAAAACTCTGGATTATGATAGAGGGCCGCGAGACTTTGACCTGAGCGCAAAAATGGAGGCTCTAGACCCTTCCAGAGCTGAGATATGGAAACTCAAAATTTCGACCCGAAAAAAAAACGACAGTGTTACCCCTTACGTTTTTTTCAGTTTTCGGGCGAAAAATCAAGTTTCTCCAATCTTCTCAAAACTCTGGATTATGATAGAGGGCCGCGAGACTTTGACCTGAGCGCAAAAATGGAGGCTCTAGACCCTTCCAGAGCTGAGATATCGAAACTCAAAATTTCGACCCGAAAAAAAAACGACAGTGTTACCCCTTACGTTTTTTTCAGTTTTCGGGCGAAAAATCAAGTTTCTCCAATCTTCTCAAAACTCTGGATTATGATAGAGGGCCGCGAGACTTTGACCTGAGCGCAAAAATGGAGGCTCTAGACCCTTCCAGAGCTGAGATATCGAAACTCAAAATTTCGACCCGAAAAAAAACGACAGTGTTACCCCTTACGTTTTTTTTCAGTTTTCGGGCGAAAAATCAAGTTTCTCCAATCTTCTCAAAACTCTGGATTATGATAGAGGGCCGCGAGACTTTGACCTGAGCGCAAAAATGGAGGCTCTAGACCCTTCCAGAGCTGAGATATCGAAACTCAAAATTTCGACCCGAAAAAAAACCGACAGTGTTACCCCTTACGTTTTTTTCAGTTTTCGGGCGAAAAATCAAGTTTCTCCAATCTTCTAAAAACTCTGGATTATGATAGAGGGCCGCGAGACTTTGACCTGAGCGCAAAAATGGAGGCTCTAGACCCTTCCAGAGCTGAGATATCGAAACTCAAAATTTTGACCCGAAAAAAAAAACGACAGTGTTACCCCTTACGTTTTTTTCAGTTTTCGGGCGAAAAATCAAGTTTCTCCAATCTTCTCAAAACTCTGGATTATGATAGAGGGCCGCGAGACTTTGACCTGAGCGCAAAAATGGAGGCTCTAGACCCTTCCAGAGCTGAGATATGGAAACTCAAAATTTCGACCCGAAAAAAAAACGACAGTGTTACCCCTTACGTTTTTTTCAGTTTTCGGGCGAAAAATCAAGTTTCTCCAATCTTCTCAAAACTCTGGATTATGATAGAGGGCCGCGAGACTTTGACCTGAGCGCAAAAATGGAGGCTCTAGACCCTTCCAGAGCTGAGATATGGAAACTCAAAATTTCGACCCGAAAAAAAAACGACAGTGTTACCCCTTACGTTTTTTTCAGTTTTCGGGCGAAAAATCAAGTTTCTCCAATCTTCTCAAAACTCTGGATTATGATAGAGGGCCGCGAGACTTTGACCTGAGCGCAAAAATGGAGGCTCTAGACCCTTCCAGAGCTGAGATATCGAAACTCAAAATTTCGACCCGAAAAAAAAACGACAGTGTTACCCCTTACGTTTTTTTCAGTTTTCGGGCGAAAAATCAAGTTTCTCCAATCTTCTCAAAACTCTGGATTATGATAGAGGGCCGCGAGACTTTGACCTGAGCGCAAAAATGGAGGCTCTAGACCCTTCCAGAGCTGAGATATCGAAACTCAAAATTTCGACCCGAAAAAAAAAACGACAGTGTTACCCCTTACGTTTTTTTCAGTTTTCGGGCGAAAAATCAAGTTTCTCCAATCTGCTCAAAACTCTGGATTATGATAGAGGGCCGCGAGACTTTGACCTGAGCGCAACAATGGAGGCTCTAGACCCTTCCAGAGCTGAGATATCGAAACTCAAAATTTCGACCCGAAAAAAAAAACGACAGTGTTACCCCTTACGTTTTTTTCAGTTTTCGGGCGAAAAATCAAGTTTCTCCAATCTTCTCAAAACTCTGGATTATGATAGAGGGCCGCGAGACTTTGACCTGAGCGCAAAAATGGAGGCTCTAGACCCTTCCAGAGCTGAGATATCGAAACTCAAAATTTCGACCCGAAAAAAAACCGACAGTGTTACCCCTTACGTTTTTTTCAGTTTTCGGGCGAAAAATCAAGTTTCTCCAATCTTCTAAAAACTCTGGATTATGATAGAGGGCCACGAGACTTTGACCTGAGCGCAAAAATGGAGGCTCTAGACCCTTCCAGAGCTGAGATATCGAAACTCAAAATTTTGACCCGAAAAAAAAAAACGACAGTGTTACCCCTTACGTTTTTTTCAGTTTTCAGGCGAAAAATCAAGTTTCTCCAATCTTCTCAAAACTCTGGATTATGATAGAGGGCCGCGAGACTTTGACCTGAGCGCAAAAATGGAGGCTCTAGACCCTTCCAGAGCTGAGATATCGAAACTCAAAATTTCGACCCGAAAAAAAAAAACGACAGTGTTACCCCTTACGTTTTTTTCAGTTTTCGGGCGAAAAATCAAGTTTCTCCAATCTTCTCAAAACTCTGGATTATGATAGAGGGCCGCGAGACTTTGACCTGAGCGCAAAAATGGAGGCTCTAGACCCTTCCAGAGCTGAGATATCGAAACTCAAAATTTCGACCCGAAAAAAAAACGACAGTGTTACCCCTTACGTTTTTTTCAGTTTTCGGGCGAAAAATCAAGTTTCTCCAATCTTCTCAAAACTCTGGATTATGATAGAGGGCCGCGAGACTTTGACCTGAGCGCAAAAATGGAGGCTCTAGACCCTTCCAGAGCTGAGATATCGAAACTCAAAATTTCGACCCGAAAAAAAAACGACAGTGTTACCCCTTACGTTTTTTTCAGTTTTCGGGCGAAAAATCAAGTTTCTCCAATCTTCTCAAAACTCTGGATTATGATAGAGGGCCGCGAGACTTTGACCTGAGCGCAAAAATGGAGGCTCTAGACCCTTCCAGAGCTGAGATATCGAAACTCAAAATTTCGACCCGAAAAAAAACGACAGTGTTACCCCTTACGTTTTTTTCAGTTTTCGGGCGAAAAATCAAGTTTCTCCAATCTTCTCAAAACTCTGGGATTATGATAGAGGGCCGCGAGACTTTGACCTGAGCGCAAAAATGGAGGCTCTAGACCCTTCCAGAGCTGAGATATCGAAACTCAAAATTTCGACCCGAAAAAAAAACGACAGTGTTACCCCTTACGTTTTTTTCAGTTTTCGGGCGAAAAATCAAGTTTCTCCAATCTTCTCAAAACTCTGGATTATGATAGAGGGCCGCGAGACTTTGACCTGAGCGCAAAAATGGAGGCTCTAGACCCTTCCAGAGCTGAGATATCGAAACTCAAAATTTCGACCCGGAAAAAAAAACGACAGTGTTACCCCTTAGGTTTTTTTCAGTTTTCGGGCGAAAAATCAAGTTTCTCCAATCTTCTCAAAACTCTGGATTATGATAGAGGGCCGCGAGACTTTGACCTGAGCGCAAAAATGGAGGCTCTAGACCCTTCCAGAGCTGAGATATCGAAACTCAAAATTTCGACCCGAAAAAAAACGACAGTGTTACCCCTTACGTTTTTTTCAGTTTTCGGGCGAAAAATCAAGTTTCTCCAATCTTCTCAAAACTCTGGGATTATGATAGAGGGCCGCGAGACTTTGACCTGAGCGCAAAAATGGAGGCTCTAGACCCTTCCAGAGCTGAGATATCGAAACTCAAAATTTCGACCCGAAAAAAAAACGACAGTGTTACCCCTTACGTTTTTTTCAGTTTTCGGGCGAAAAATCAAGTTTCTCCAATCTTCTCAAAACTCTGGATTATGATAGAGGGCCGCGAGACTTTGACCTGAGCGCAAAAATGGAGGCTCTAGACCCTTCCAGAGCTGAGATATCGAAACTCAAAATTTCGACCCGGAAAAAAAAACGACAGTGTTACCCCTTACGTTTTTTTC
This sequence comes from Pimephales promelas, assembly GCF_988280905.1. Classification (NCBI taxonomy): domain Eukaryota; kingdom Metazoa; phylum Chordata; class Actinopteri; order Cypriniformes; family Leuciscidae; genus Pimephales; species Pimephales promelas. Next base: position 24,818,827 of record NC_142782.1, read on the forward strand.
AGTTTTCGGGCGAAAAATCAAGTTTCTCCAATCTGCTCAAAACTCTGGATTATGATAGAGGGCCGCGAGACTTTGACCTGAGCGCAACAATGGAGGCTCTAGACCCTTCCAGAGCTGAGATATCGAAACTCAAAATTTCGACCCGAAAAAAAAAACGACAGTGTTACCCCTTACGTTTTTTTCAGTTTTCGGGCGAAAAATCAAGTTTCTCCAATCTTCTCAAAACTCTGGATTATGATAGAGGGCCGCGAGACTTTGACCTGAGCGCAAAAATGGAGGCTCTAGACCCTTCCAGAGCTGAGATATCGAAACTCAAAATTTCGACCCGAAAAAAAACCGACAGTGTTACCCCTTACGTTTTTTTCAGTTTTCGGGCGAAAAATCAAGTTTCTCCAATCTTCTAAAAACTCTGGATTATGATAGAGGGCCGCGAGACTTTGACCTGAGCGCAAAAATGGAGGCTCTAGACCCTTCCAGAGCTGAGATATCGAAACTCAAAATTTTGACCCGAAAAAAAAAACGACAGTGTTACCCCTTACGTTTTTTTCAGTTTTCGGGCGAAAAATAAAGTTTCTCCAATCTTCTCAAAACTCTGGATTATGATAGAGGGCCGCGAGACTTTGACCTGAGCGCAAAAATGGAGGCTCTAGACCCTTCCAGAGCTGAGATATCGAAACTCAAAATTTCGACCCGAAAAAAAAAAACGACAGTGTTACCCCTTACGTTTTTTTCAGTTTTCGGGCGAAAAATCAAGTTTCTCCAATCTTCTCAAAACTCTGGATTATGATAGAGGGCCGCGAGACTTTGACCTGAGCGCAAAAATGGAGGCTCTAGACCCTTCCAGAGCTGAGATATCGAAACTCAAAATTTCGACCCGAAAAAAAAACGACAGTGTTACCCCTTACGTTTTTTTCAGTTTTCGGGCGAAAAATCAAGTTTCTCCAATCTTCTCAAAACTCTGGATTATGATAGAGGGCCGCGAGACTTTGACCTGAGCGCAAAAATGGAGGCTCTAGACCCTTCCAGAGCTGAGATATCGAAACTCAAAATTTCGACCCGAAAAAAAAACGACAGTGTTACCCCTTACGTTTTTTTCAGTTTTCGGGCGAAAAATCAAGTTTCTCCAATCTTCTCAAAACTCTGGATTATGATAGAAGGCCGCGAGACTTTGACCTGAGCGCAAAAATGGAGGCTCTAGACCCTTCCAGAGCTGAGATATCAACTCAAAATTTCGACCCGAAAAAAAAACGACAGTGTTACCCCTTACGTTTTTTTCAGTTTTCGGGCGAACAATCAAGTTTCTCCAATCTTCTCAAAACTCTGGATTATGATAGAGGGCCGCGAGACTTTGACCTGAGCGCAAAAATGGAGGCTCTAGACCCTTCCAGAGCTGAGATATGGAAACTCAAAATTTCGACCCGAAAAAAAAAACGACAGTGTTACCCCTTACGTTTTTTTCAGTTTTCGGGCGAAAAATCAAGTTTCTCCAATCTTCTCAAAACTCTGGATTATGATAGAGGGCCGCGAGACTTTGACCTGAGCGCAAAAATTGAGGCTCTAGACCCTTCCAGAGCTGAGATATCGAAACTCAAAATTTCGACCCGGAAAAAAAAACGACAGTGTTACCCCTTACGTTTTTTTTCAGTTTTCGGGCGAAAAATCAAGTTTCTCCAATCTTCTCAAAACTCTGGATTATGATAGAGGGCCGCGAGACTTTGACCTGAGCGCAAAAATGGAGGCTCTAGACCCTTCCAGAGCTGAGATATCGAAACTCAAAATTTCGACCCGAAAAAAAAACGACAGTGTTACCCCTTACGTTTTTTTCAGTTTTCGGGCGAAAAATCAAGTTTCTCCAATCTTCTCAAAACTCTGGATTATGATAGAGGGCCGCGAGACTTTGACCTGAGCGCAAAAATGGAGGCTCTAGACCCTTCCAGAGCTGAGATATCGAAACTCAAAATTTCGACCCGAAAAAAAAACGACAGTGTTACCCCTTACGTTTTTTTCAGTTTTCGGGCGAAAAATCAAGTTTCTCCAATCTTCTCAAAACTCTGGATTATGATAGAGGGCCGCGAGACTTTGACCTGAGCGCAAAAATGGAGGCTCTAGACCCTTCCAGAGCTGAGATATGGAAACTCAAAATTTCGACCCGAAAAAAAAACGACAGTGTTACCCCTTACGTTTTTTTCAGTTTTCGGGCGAAAAATCAAGTTTCTCCAATCTTCTCAAAACTCTGGATTATGATAGAGGGCCGCAAGACTTTGACCTGAGCGCAAAAATGGAGGCTCTAGACCCTTCCAGAGCTGAGATATGGAAACTCAAAATTTCGACCCGAAAAAAAACGACAGTGTTACCCCTTACGTTTTTTTCAGTTTTCGGGCGAAAAATCAAGTTTCTCCAATCTTCTCAAAACTCTGGATTATGATAGAGGGCCGCGAGACTTTGACCTGAGCGCAAAAATGGAGGCTCTAGACCCTTCCAGAGCTGAGATATGGAAACTCAAAATTTCGACCCGAAAAAAAAAACGACAGTGTTACCCCTTACGTTTTTTTCAGTTTTCGGGCGAAAAATCAAGTTTCTCCAATCTTCTCAAAACTCTGGATTATGATAGAGGGCCGCGAGACTTTGACCTGAGCGCAAAAATGGAGGCTCTAGACCCTTCCAGAGCTGAGATATCGAAACTCAAAATTTCGACCCGAAAAAAAAACGACAGTGTTACCCCTTACGTTTTTTTCAGTTTTCGGGCGAAAAATCAAGTTTCTCCAATCTTCTCAAAACTCTGGATTATGATAGAGGGCCGCGAGACTTTGACCTGAGCGCAAAAATGGAGGCTCTAGACCCTTCCAGAGCTGAGATATCGAAACTCAAAATTTCGACCCGAAAAAAAAAACGACAGTGTTACCCCTTACGTTTTTTTCAGTTTTCGGGCGAAAAATCAAGTTTCTCCAATCTGCTCAAAACTCTGGATTATGATAGAGGGCCGCGAGACTTTGACCTGAGCGCAACAATGGAGGCTCTAGACCCTTCCAGAGCTGAGATATCGAAACTCAAAATTTCGACCCGAAAAAAAAAACGACAGTGTTACCCCTTACGTTTTTTTCAGTTTTCGGGCGAAAAATCAAGTTTCTCCAATCTTCTCAAAACTCTGGATTATGATAGAGGGCCGCGAGACTTTGACCTGAGCGCAAAAATGGAGGCTCTAGACCCTTCCAGAGCTGAGATATCGAAACTCAAAATTTCGACCCGAAAAAAAACCGACAGTGTTACCCCTTACGTTTTTTTCAGTTTTCGGGCGAAAAATCAAGTTTCTCCAATCTTCTAAAAACTCTGGATTATGATAGAGGGCCGCGAGACTTTGACCTGAGCGCAAAAATGGAGGCTCTAGACCCTTCCAGAGCTGAGATATCGAAACTCAAAATTTTGACCCGAAAAAAAAAACGACAGTGTTACCCCTTACGTTTTTTTCAGTTTTCGGGCGAAAAATCAAGTTTCTCCAATCTTCTCAAAACTCTGGATTATGATAGAGGGCCGCGAGACTTTGACCTGAGCGCAAAAATGGAGGCTCTAGACCCTTCCAGAGCTGAGATATCGAAACTCAAAATTTCGACCCGAAAAAAAAAACGACAGTGTTACCCCTTACGTTTTTTTCAGTTTTCGGGCGAAAAATCAAGTTTCTCCAATCTTCTCAAAACTCTGGATTATGATAGAGGGCCGCGAGACTTTGACCTGAGCGCAAAAATGGAGGCTCTAGACCCTTCCAGAGCTGAGATATCGAAACTCAAAATTTCGACCCGAAAAAAAAACGACAGTGTTACCCCTTACGTTTTTTTCAGTTTTCGGGCGAAAAATCAAGTTTCTCCAATCTTCTCAAAACTCTGGATTATGATAGAGGGCCGCGAGACTTTGACCTGAGCGCAAAAATGGAGGCTCTAGACCCTTCCAGAGCTGAGATATCGAAACTCAAAATTTCGACCCGAAAAAAAAAACGACAGTGTTACCCCTTACGTTTTTTTCAGTTTTCGGGCGAAAAATCAAGTTTCTCCAATCTTCTCAAAACTCTGGATTATGATAGAGGGCCGCGAGACTTTGACCTGAGCGCAAAAATGGAGGCTCTAGACCCTTCCAGAGCTGAGATATCGAAACTCAAAATTTCGACCCGAAAAAAAAACGACAGTGTTACCCCTTACGTTTTTTTCAGTTTTCGGGCGAAAAATCAAGTTTCTCCAATCTTCTCAAAACTCTGGATTATGATAGAGGGCCGCGAGACTTTGACCTGAGCGCAAAAATGGAGGCTCTAGACCCTTCCAGAGCTGAGATATCGAAACTCAAAATTTCGACCCGAAAAAAAACGACAGTGTTACCCCTTACGTTTTTTTCAGTTTTCGGGCGAAAAATCAAGTTTCTCCAATCTTCTCAAAACTCTGGGATTATGATAGAGGGCCGCGAGACTTTGACCTGAGCGCAAAAATGGAGGCTCTAGACCCTTCCAGAGCTGAGATATCGAAACTCAAAATTTCGACCCGGAAAAAAAAACGACAGTGTTACCCCTTACGTTTTTTTCAGTTTTCGGGCGAAAAATCAAGTTTCTCCAATCTTCTCAAAACTCTGGATTATGATAGAGGGCCGCGAGACTTTGACCTGAGCGCAAAAATTGAGGCTCTAGACCCTTCCAGAGCTGAGATATCGAAACTCAAAATTTCGACCCGGAAAAAAAAACGACAGTGTTACCCCTTACGTTTTTTTCAGTTTTCGGGCGAAAAATCAAGTTTCTCCAATCTTCTCAAAACTCTGGATTATGATAGAGGGCCGCGAGACTTTGACCTGAGCGCAAAAATGGAGGCTCTAGACCCTTCCAGAGCTGAGATATCGAAACTCAAAATTTCGACCCGAAAAAAAAACGACAGTGTTACCCCTTACATTTTTTTCAGTTTTTGGGCGAAAAATCAAGTTTCTCCAATCTTCTCAAAACTCTGGATTATGATAGAGGGCCGCGAGACTTTGACCTGAGCGCAAAAATGGAGGCTCTAGACCCTTCCAGAGCTGAGATATCGAAACTCAAAATTTCGACCCGAAAAAAAAACGACAGTGTTACCCCTTACGTTTTTTTCAGTTTTCGGGCGAAAAATCAAGTTTCTCCAATCTTCTCAAAACTCTGGATTATGATAGAGGGCCGCGAGACTTTGACCTGAGCGCAAAAATGGAGGCTCTAGACCCTTCCAGAGCTGAGATATCGAAACTCAAAATTTCGACCCGGAAAAAAAAACGACAGTGTTACCCCTTACGTTTTTTTCAGTTTTCGGGCGAAAAATCAAGTTTCTCCAATCTGCTCAAAACTCTGGATTATGATAGAGGGCCGCGAGACTTTGACCTGAGCGCAACAATGGAGGCTCTAGACCCTTCCAGAGCTGAGATATCGAAACTCAAAATTTCGACCCGAAAAAAAAAACGACAGTGTTACCCCTTACGTTTTTTTCAGTTTTCGGGCGAAAAATCAAGTTTCTCCAATCTTCTCAAAACTCTGGATTATGATAGAGGGCCGCGAGACTTTGACCTGAGCGCAAAAATGGAGGCTCTAGACCCTTCCAGAGCTGAGATATCGAAACTCAAAATTTCGACCCGAAAAAAAACCGACAGTGTTACCCCTTACGTTTTTTTCAGTTTTCGGGCGAAAAATCAAGTTTCTCCAATCTTCTAAAAACTCTGGATTATGATAGAGGGCCGCGAGACTTTGACCTGAGCGCAAAAATGGAGGCTCTAGACCCTTCCAGAGCTGAGATATCGAAACTCAAAATTTTGACCCGAAAAAAAAAACGACAGTGTTACCCCTTACGTTTTTTTCAGTTTTCGGGCGAAAAATAAAGTTTCTCCAATCTTCTCAAAACTCTGGATTATGATAGAGGGCCGCGAGACTTTGACCTGAGCGCAAAAATGGAGGCTCTAGACCCTTCCAGAGCTGAGATATCGAAACTCAAAATTTCGACCCGAAAAAAAAAACGACAGTGTTACCCCTTACGTTTTTTTCAGTTTTCGGGCGAAAAATCAAGTTTCTCCAATCTTCTCAAAACTCTGGATTATGATAGAGGGCCGCGAGACTTTGACCTGAGCGCAAAAATGGAGGCTCTAGACCCTTCCAGAGCTGAGATATCGAAACTCAAAATTTCGACCCGAAAAAAAAACGACAGTGTTACCCCTTACGTTTTTTTCAGTTTTCGGGCGAAAAATCAAGTTTCTCCAATCTTCTCAAAACTCTGGATTATGATAGAGGGCCGCGAGACTTTGACCTGAGCGCAAAAATGGAGGCTCTAGACCCTTCCAGAGCTGAGATATCGAAACTCAAAATTTCGACCCGAAAAAAAAACGACAGTGTTACCCCTTACGTTTTTTTCAGTTTTCGGGCGAAAAATCAAGTTTCTCCAATCTTCTCAAAACTCTGGATTATGATAGAGGGCCGCGAGACTTTGACCTGAGCGCAAAAATGGAGGCTCTAGACCCTTCCAGAGCTGAGATATCAACTCAAAATTTCGACCCGAAAAAAAAACGACAGTGTTACCCCTTACGTTTTTTTCAGTTTTCGGGCGAACAATCAAGTTTCTCCAATCTTCTCAAAACTCTGGATTATGATAGAGGGCCGCGAGACTTTGACCTGAGCGCAAAAATGGAGGCTCTAGACCCTTCCAGAGCTGAGATATGGAAACTCAAAATTTCGACCCGAAAAAAAAACGACAGTGTTACCCCTTACGTTTTTTTCAGTTTTCGGGCGAAAAATCAAGTTTCTCCAATCTTCTCAAAACTCTGGATTATGATAGAGGGCCGCGAGACTTTGACCTGAGCGCAAAAATGGAGGCTCTAGACCCTTCCAGAGCTGAGATATGGAAACTCAAAATTTCGACCCGAAAAAAAAACGACAGTGTTACCCCTTACGTTTTTTTCAGTTTTCGGGCGAAAAATCAAGTTTCTCCAATCTTCTCAAAACTCTGGATTATGATAGAGGGCCGCGAGACTTTGACCTGAGCGCAAAAATGGAGGCTCTAGACCCTTCCAGAGCTGAGATATCGAAACTCAAAATTTCGACCCGAAAAAAAAACGACAGTGTTACCCCTTACGTTTTTTTCAGTTTTCGGGCGAAAAATCAAGTTTCTCCAATCTTCTCAAAACTCTGGATTATGATAGAGGGCCGCGAGACTTTGACCTGAGCGCAAAAATGGAGGCTCTAGACCCTTCCAGAGCTGAGATATTGAAACTCAAAATTTCGACCCGAAAAAAAAACGACAGTGTTACCCCTTACGTTTTTTTCAGTTTTCGGGCGAAAAATCAAGTTTCTCCAATCTTCTCAAAACTCTGGATTATGATAGAGGGCCGCGAGACTTTGACCTGAGCGCAAAAATGGAGGCTCTAGACCCTTCCAGAGCTGAGATATCGAAACTCAAAATTTAGACCCGGAAAAAAAAACGACAGTGTTACCCCTTACGTTTTTTTCAGTTTTCGGGCGAAAAATCAAGTTTCTCCAATCTTCTCAAAACTCTGGATTATGATAGAGGGCCGCGAGACTTTGACCTGAGCGCAAAAATGGAGGCTCTAGACCCTTCCAGAGCTGAGATATCGAAACTCAAAATTTCGACCCGAAAAAAAACCGACAGTGTTACCCCTTACGTTTTTTTCAGTTTTCGGGCGAAAAATCAAGTTTCTCCAATCTTCTCAAAACTCTGGATTATGATAGAGGGCCGCGAGACTTTGACCTGAGCGCAAAAATGGAGGCTCTAGACCCTTCCAGAGCTGAGATATCGAAACTCAAAATTTAGACCCGGAAAAAAAAACGACAGTGTTACCCCTTACGTTTTTTTCAGTTTTCGGGCGAAAAATCAAGTTTCTCCAATCTTCTCAAAACTCTGGATTATGATAGAGGGCCGCGAGACTTTGACCTGAGCGCAAAAATGGAGGCTCTAGACCCTTCCAGAGCTGAGATATCGAAACTCAAAATTTCGACCCGAAAAAAAACCGACAGTGTTACCCCTTACGTTTTTTTCAGTTTTCGGGCGAAAAATCAAGTTTCTCCAATTTTCTAAAAACTCTGGATTATGATAGAGGGCCGCGAGACTTTGACCTGAGCGCAAAAATGGAGGCTCTAGACCCTTCCAGAGCTGAGATATCGAAACTCAAAATTTTGACCCGAAAAAAAAAACGACAGTGTTACCCCTTACGTTTTTTTCAGTTTTCGGGCGAAAAATCAAGTTTCTCCAATCTTCTCAAAACTCTGGATTATGATAGAGGGCCGCGAGACTTTGACCTGAGCGCAAAAATGGAGGCTCTAGACCCTTCCAGAGCTGAGATATCGAAACTCAAAATTTTGACCCGAAAAAAAAAAACGACAGTGTTACCCCTTACGTTTTTTTCAGTTTTCGGGCGAAAAATCAAGTTTCTCCAATCTTCTCAAAACTCTGGATTATGATAGAGGGCCGCGAGACTTTGACCTGAGCGCAAAAATGGAGGCTCTAGACCCTTCCAGAGCTGAGATATCGAAACTCAAAATTTCGACCCGAAAAAAAAAACGACAGTGTTACCCCTTACGTTTTTTTCAGTTTTCGGGCGAAAAATCAAGTTTCTCCAATCTTCTCAAAACTCTGGATTATGATAGAGGGCCGCGAGACTTTGACCTGAGCGCAAAAATGGAGGCTCTAGACCCTTCCAGAGCTCAGATATCGAAACTCAAAATTTCGACCCGAAAAAAAAAACGACAGTGTTACCCCTTACGTTTTTTTCAGTTTTCGGGCGAAAAATCAAGTTTCTCCAATCTTCTCAAAACTCTGGATTATGATAGAGGGCCGCGAGACTTTGACCTGAGCGCAAAAATGGAGGCTCTAGACCCTTCCAGAGCTGAGATATCGAAACTCAAAATTTCGACCCGAAAAAAAAACGACAGTGTTACCCCTTACGTTTTTTTCAGTTTTCGGGCGAAAAATCAAGTTTCTCCAATCTTCTCAAAACTCTGGATTATGATAGAGGGCCGCGAGACTTTGACCTGAGCGCAAAAATGGAGGCTCTAGACCCTTCCAGAGCTGAGATATCGAAACTCAAAATTTCGACCCGAAAAAAAAACGACAGTGTTACCCCTTACGTTTTTTTCAGTTTTCGGGCGAAAAATCAAGTTTCTCCAATCTTCTCAAAACTCTGGATTATGATAGAGGGCCGCGAGACTTTGACCTGAGCGCAAAAATGGAGGCTCTAGACCCTTCCAGAGCTGAGATATCGAAACTCAAAATTTCGACCCGAAAAAAAAACGACAGTGTTACCCCTTACGTTTTTTTCAGTTTTCGGGCGAAAAATCAAGTTTCTCCAATCTTCTCAAAACTCTGGATTATGATAGAGGGCCGCGAGACTTTGACCTGAGCGCAAAAATGGAGGCTCTAGACCCTTCCAGAGCTGAGATATCGAAACTCAAAATTTCGACCCGAAAAAAAAACGACAGTGTTACCCCTTACGTTTTTTTCAGTTTTCGGGCGAAAAATCAAGTTTCTCCAATCTTCTCAAAACTCTGGATTATGATAGAGGGCCGCGAGACTTTGACCTGAGCGCAAAAATGGAGGCTCTAGACCCTTCCAGAGCTGAGATATCGAAACTCAAAATTTCGACCCGAAAAAAAACGACAGTGTTACCCCTTACGTTTTTTTCAGTTTTCGGGCGAAAAATCAAGTTTCTCCAATCTTCTCAAAACTCTGGGATTATGATAGAGGGCCGCGAGACTTTGACCTGAGCGCAAAAATGGAGGCTCTAGACCCTTCCAGAGCTGAGATATCGAAACTCAAAATTTCGACCCGGAAAAAAAAACGACAGTGTTACCCCTTACGTTTTTTTCAGTTTTCGGGCGAAAAATCAAGTTTCTCCAATCTTCTCAAAACTCTGGATTATGATAGAGGGCCGCGAGACTTTGACCTGAGCGCAAAAATTGAGGCTCTAGACCCTTCCAGAGCTGAGATATCGAAACTCAAAATTTCGACCCGGAAAAAAAAACGACAGTGTTACCTCTTACGTTTTTTTCAGTTTTCGGGCGAAAAATCAAGTTTCTCCAATCTTCTCAAAACTCTGGATTATGATAGAGGGCCGCGAGACTTTGACCTGAGCGCAAAAATGGAGGCTCTAGACCCTTCCAGAGCTGAGATATCGAAACTCAAAATTTCGACCCGAAAAAAAAACGACAGTGTTACCCCTTACGTTTTTTTCAGTTTTCGGGCGAAAAATCAAGTTTCTCCAATCTTCTCAAAACTCTGGATTATGATAGAGGGCCGCGAGACTTTGACCTGAGCGCAAAAATGGAGGCTCTAGACCCTTCCAGAGCTGAGATATCGAAACTCAAAATTTCGACCCGAAAAAAAAACGACAGTGTTACCCCTTACGTTTTTTTCAGTTTTCGGGCGAAAAATCAAGTTTCTCCAATCTTCTCAAAACTCTGGATTATGATAGAGGGCCGCGAGACTTTGACCTGAGCGCAAAAATGGAGGCTCTAGACCCTTCCAGAGCTGAGATATCGAAACTCAAAATTTCGACCCGGAAAAAAAAACGATAGTGTTACCCCTTACGTTTTTTTCAGTTTTCGGGCGAAAAATCAAGTTTCTCCAATCTGCTCAAAACTCTGGATTATGATAGAGGGCCGCGAGACTTTGACCTGAGCGCAACAATGGAGGCTCTAGACCCTTCCAGAGCTGAGATATCGAAACTAAAAATTTCGACCCGAAAAAAAAAACGACAGTGTTACCCCTTACGTTTTTTTCAGTTTTCGGGCGAAAAATCAAGTTTCTCCAATCTTCTCAAAACTCTGGATTATGATAGAGGGCCGCGAGACTTTGACCTGAGCGCAAAAATGGAGGCTCTAGACCCTTCCAGAGCTGAGATATCGAAACTCAAAATTTCGACCCGAAAAAAAACCGACAGTGTTACCCCTTACGTTTTTTTCAGTTTTCGGGCGAAAAATCAAGTTTCTCCAATCTTCTAAAAACTCTGGATTATGATAGAGGGCCGCGAGACTTTGACCTGAGCGCAAAAATGGAGGCTCTAGACCCTTCCAGAGCTGAGATATCGAAACTCAAAATTTTGACCCGAAAAAAAAAACGACAGTGTTACCCCTTACGTTTTTTTCAGTTTTCGGGCGAAAAATAAAGTTTCTCCAATCTTCTCAAAACTCTGGATTATGATAGAGGGCCGCGAGACTTTGACCTGAGCGCAAAAATGGAGGCTCTAGACCCTTCCAGAGCTGAGATATCGAAACTCAAAATTTCGACCCGAAAAAAAAAACGACAGTGTTACCCCTTACGTTTTTTTCAGTTTTCGGGCGAAAAATCAAGTTTCTCCAATCTTCTCAAAACTCTGGATTATGATAGAGGGCCGCGAGACTTTGACCTGAGCGCAAAAATGGAGGCTCTAGACCCTTCCAGAGCTGAGATATCGAAACTAAAAATTTCGACCCGAAAAAAAAACGACAGTGTTACCCCTTACGTTTTTTTCAGTTTTCGGGCGAAAAATCAAGTTTCTCCAATCTTCTCAAAACTCTGGATTATGATAGAGGGCCGCGAGACTTTGACCTGAGCGCAAAAATGGAGGCTCTAGACCCTTCCAGAGCTGAGATATCAACTCAAAATTTCGACCCGAAAAAAAAACGACAGTGTTACCCCTTACGTTTTTTTCAGTTTTCGGGCGAACAATCAAGTTTCTCCAATCTTCTCAAAACTCTGGATTATGATAGAGGGCCGCGAGACTTTTACCTGAGCGCAAAAATGGAGGCTCTAGACCCTTCCAGAGCTGAGATATGGAAACTCAAAATTTCGACCCGAAAAAAAAACGACAGTGTTACCCCTTACGTTTTTTTCAGTTTTCGGGCGAAAAATCAAGTTTCTCCAATCTTCTCAAAACTCTGGATTATGATAGAGGGCCGCGAGACTTTGACCTGAGCGCAAAAATGGAGGCTCTAGACCCTTCCAGAGCTGAGATATGGAAACTCAAAATTTCGACCCGAAAAAAAAACGACAGTGTTACCCCTTACGTTTTTTTCAGTTTTCGGGCGAAAAATCAAGTTTCTCCAATCTTCTCAAAACTCTGGATTATGATAGAGGGCCGCGAGACTTTGACCTGAGCGCAAAAATGGAGGCTCTAGACCCTTCCAGAGCTGAGATATCGAAACTCAAAATTTCGACCCGAAAAAAAAACGACAGTGTTACCCCTTACGTTTTTTTCAGTTTTCGGGCGAAAAATCAAGTTTCTCCAATCTTCTCAAAACTCTGGATTATGATAGAGGGCCGCGAGACTTTGACCTGAGCGCAAAAATGGAGGCTCTAGACCCTTCCAGAGCTGAGATATCGAAACTCAAAATTTCGACCCGAAAAAAAAACGACAGTGTTACCCCTTACGTTTTTTTCAGTTTTCGGGCGAAAAATCAAGTTTCTCCAATCTTCTCAAAACTCTGGATTATGATAGAGGGCCGCGAGACTTTGACCTGAGCGCAAAAATGGAGGCTCTAGACCCTTCCAGAGCTGAGATATCGAAACTCAAAATTTAGACCCGGAAAAAAAAACGACAGTGTTACCCCTTACGTTTTTTTCAGTTTTCGGGCGAAAAATCAAGTTTCTCCAATCTTCTCAAAACTCTGGATTATGATAGAGGGCCGCGAGACTTTGACCTGAGCGCAAAAATGGAGGCTCTAGACCCTTCCAGAGCTGAGATATCGAAACTCAAAATTTCGACCCGAAAAAAAACCGACAGTGTTACCCCTTACGTTTTTTTCAGTTTTCGGGCGAAAAATCAAGTTTCTCCAATCTTCTAAAAACTCTGGATTATGATAGAGGGCCGCGAGACTTTGACCTGAGCGCAAAAATGGAGGCTCTAGACCCTTCCAGAGCTGAGATATGGAAACTCAAAATTTTGACCCGAAAAAAAAAACGACAGTGTTACCCCTTACGTTTTTTTCAGTTTTCGGGCGAAAAATCAAGTTTCTCCAATCTTCTCAAAACTCTGGATTATGATAGAGGGCCGCGAGACTTTGACCTGAGCGCAAAAATGGAGGCTCTAGACCCTTCCAGAGCTGAGATATCGAAACTCAAAATTTTGACCCGAAAAAAAAAAAACGACAGTGTTACCCCTTACGTTTTTTTCAGTTTTCGGGCGAAAAATCAAGTTTCTCCAATCTTCTCAAAACTCTGGATTATGATAGAGGGCCGCGAGACTTTGACCTGAGCGCAAAAATGGAGGCTCTAGACCCTTCCAGAGCTGAGATATCGAAACTCAAAATTTCGACCCGAAAAAAAAAACGACAGTGTTACCCCTTACGTTTTTTTCAGTTTTCGGGCGAAAAATCAAGTTTCTCCAATCTTCTCAAAACTCTGGATTATGATAGAGGGCCGCGAGACTTTGACCTGAGCGCAAAAATGGAGGCTCTAGACCCTTCCAGAGCTGAGATATCGAAACTCAAAATTTCGACCCGAAAAAAAAAACGACAGTGTTACCCCTTACGTTTTTTTCAGTTTTCGGGCGAAAAATCAAGTTTCTCCAATCTTCTCAAAACTCTGGATTATGATAGAGGGCCGCGAGACTTTGACCTGAGCGCAAAAATGGAGGCTCTAGACCCTTCCAGAGCTCAGATATCGAAACTCAAAATTTCGACCCGAAAAAAAAAACGACAGTGTTACCCCTTACGTTTTTTTCAGTTTTCGGGCGAAAAATCAAGTTTCTCCAATCTTCTCAAAACTCTGGATTATGATAGAGGGCCGCGAGACTTTGACCTGAGCGCAAAAATGGAGGCTCTAGACCCTTCCAGAGCTGAGATATCGAAACTCAAAATTTCGACCCGAAAAAAAAACGACAGTGTTACCCCTTACGTTTTTTTCAGTTTTCGGGCGAAAAATCTAGTTTCTCCAATCTTCTCAAAACTCTGGATTATGATAGAGGGCCGCGAGACTTTGACCTGAGCGCAAAAATGGAGGCTCTAGACCCTTCCAGAGCTGAGATATCGAAACTCAAAATTTCGACCCGAAAAAAAAACGACAGTGTTACCCCTTACGTTTTTTTTCAGTTTTCGGGCGAAAAATCAAGTTTCTCCAATCTTCTCAAAACTCTGGATTATGATAGAGGGCCGCGAGACTTTGACCTGAGCGCAAAAATGGAGGCTCTAGACCCTTCCAGAGCTGAGATATGGAAACTCAAAATTTCGACCCGAAAAAAAAACGACAGTGTTACCCCTTACGTTTTTTTCAGTTTTCGGGCGAAAAATCAAGTTTCTCCAATCTTCTCAAAACTCTGGATTATGATAGAGGGCCGCGAGACTTTGACCTGAGCGCAAAAATGGAGGCTCTAGACCCTTCCAGAGCTGAGATATCGAAACTCAAAATTTCGACCCGAAAAAAAAAACGACAGTGTTACCCCTTACGTTTTTTTCAGTTTTCGGGCGAAAAATCAAGTTTCTCCAATCTTCTCAAAACTCTGGATTATGATAGAGGGCCGCGAGACTTTGACCTGAGAGCAAAAATGGAGGCTCTAGACCCTTCCAGAGCTGAGATATCGAAACTCAAAATTTCGACCCGAAAAAAAAACGACAGTGTTACCCCTTACGTTTTTTTCAGTTTTCGGGCGAAAAATCAAGTTTCTTCAACCTTCTCAAAACTCTGGATTATGATAGAGGGCCGCGAGACTTTGACCTGAGCGCAAAAATTGAGGCTCTAGACCCTTCCAGAGCTGAGATATCGAAACTCAAAATTTCGACCCGGAAAAAAAAACGACAGTGTTACCCCTTACGTTTTTTTTCAGTTTTCGGGCGAAAAATCAAGTTTCTCCAATCTTCTCAAAACTCTGGATTATGATAGAGGGCCGCGAGACTTTGACCTGAGCGCAAAAATGGAGGCTCTAGACCCTTCCAGAGCTGAGATATCGAAACTCAAAATTTCGACCCGGAAAAAAAAACGACAGTGTTACCCCTTACGTTTTTTTCAGTTTTCGGGCGAAAAATCAAGTTTCTCCAATCTTCTCAAAACTCTGGATTATGATAGAGGGCCGCGAGACTTTGACCTGAGCGCAAAAATTGAGGCTCTAGACCCTTCCAGAGCTGAGATATCGAAACTCAAAATTTCGACCTGGAAAAAAAAACGACAGTGTTACCCCTTACGTTTTTTTCAGTTTTCGGGCGAAAAATCAAGTTTCTCCAATCTTCTCAAAACTCTGGATTATGATAGAGGGCCGCGAGACTTTGACCTGAGCGCAAAAATGGAGGCTCTAGACCCTTCCAGAGCTGAGATATCGAAACTCAAAATTTCGACCCGAAAAAAAAAAACGACAGTGTTACCCCTTACGTTTTTTTCAGTTTTCGGGCGAAAAATCAAGTTTCTCCAATCTTCTCAAAACTCTGGATTATGATAGAGGGCCGCGAGACTTTTACCTGAGCGCAAAAATGGAGGCTCTAGACCCTTCCAGAGCTGAGATATCGAAACTCAAAATTTCGACCCGAAAAAAAAACGACAGTGTTACCCCTTACGTTTTTTTCAGTTTTCGGGCGAAAAATCAAGTTTCTCCAATCTTCTCAAAACTCTGGATTATGATAGAGGGCCGCGAGACTTTGACCTGAGCGCAAAAATGGAGGCTCTAGACCCTTCCAGAGCTGAGATATGGAAACTCAAAATTTCGACCCGAAAAAAAAACGACAGTGTTACCCCTTACGTTTTTTTCAGTTTTCGGGCGAAAAATCAAGTTTCTCCAATCTTCTCAAAACTCTGGATTATGATAGAGGGCCGCGAGACTTTGACCTGAGCGCAAAAATGGAGGCTCTAGACCCTTCCAGAGCTGAGATATGGAAACTCAAAATTTCGACCCGAAAAAAAAACGACAGTGTTACCCCTTACGTTTTTTTCAGTTTTCGGGCGAAAAATCAAGTTTCTCCAATCTTCTCAAAACTCTGGATTATGATAGAGGGCCGCGAGACTTTGACCTGAGCGCAAAAATGGAGGCTCTAGACCCTTCCAGAGCTGAGATATGGAAACTCAAAATTTCGACCCGAAAAAAAAACGACAGTGTTACCCCTTACGTTTTTTTCAGTTTTCGGGCGAAAAATCAAGTTTCTCCAATCTTCTCAAAACTCTGGATTATGATAGAGGGCCGCGAGACTTTGACCTGAGCGCAAAAATGGAGGCTCTAGACCCTTCCAGAGCTGAGATATCGAAACTCAAAATTTCGACCCGAAAAAAAAACGACAGTGTTACCCCTTACGTTTTTTTCAGTTTTCGGGCGAAAAATCAAGTTTCTCCAATCTTCTCAAAACTCTGGATTATGATAGAGGGCCGCGAGACTTTGACCTGAGCGCAAAAATGGAGGCTCTAGACCCTTCCAGAGCTGAGATATCGAAACTCAAAATTTCGACCCGAAAAAAAAACGACAGTGTTACCCCTTACGTTTTTTTCAGTTTTCGGGCGAAAAATCAAGTTTCTCCAATCTTCTCAAAACTCTGGATTATGATAGAGGGCCGCGAGACTTTGACCTGAGCGCAAAAATGGAGGCTCTAGACCCTTCCAGAGCTGAGATATCGAAACTCAAAATTTCGACCCGAAAAAAAAAAAACGACAGTGTTACCCCTTACGTTTTTTTTTTTTTTTGGGCGAAAAATTAAGTATCCCCAATCTTCTCAAAACTCTGGATTCTGATAGAGGGCCATGAGACTTAGACCTGAGTGCAACAATGGAGGCTCTAGACCCTTCCAGAGCTGAGATATCGAAACTCAAAATTTCGACCAGAAAAAAAAAACGACAGTGTTACCCCTTACGTTTTTTTTGGGGGCGAAAAATTATGTATCCCCAATCTTCTCAAAACTCTGGATTCTGATAGAGGGCCATGAGACTTAGACTTGAGTGCAAAAATTGAGGCTTTAGACCCTTCCAGAGGCGAAAAATTTCCTTTTTTTGCACCTAAAAAGTCGACAGGGGTACCACTGTCGTTTTTTTCGTGTTGAAATTTTGTGTTTCTCTGATCTTCTTGGGTTATGTTTTTCAAATGTTATTTAAAAAAATTCTCTTCTCAAAATCTTCTTTTTTTTTCTCCCTTAGTCCCCGAATCTTGGGTTTGGTGTATCGTTACAGACCTAATATGTGTGTGTGTGTGTCTGTGTGTGTGTATAGGTAATCATATACCGAAAACTTTTTCAGGTTGGACAGTTTGTTCAGGAAAAGCTCAATCCGCAGTTTTCCAGTGTGATTGAAGCCAGCAGTGGACTCCGCAACTCTGTGTCACAAGGGGCCAAGCACTTCAGTGGTGTATCACTGGCTACACTGGATTGCAGGGTCATGAAGGGGTCAGAAAATCTACCATAATAATTTTTTTTTTTCCATTTGTAGGATTTAAATGCCATTGTAGGCTATACCATGCTTAACTAGAATTTCAGTTGCTTTAAAACACAAAGTCAGAAGCTAGTGAAGATGTTAAAACAATTTTGCAGTGCACATTCATATTGCATTTTCACTGTATCATTGAGGGGGGAAATTCTCTGAGGCTTAGTGTTTGTGAAGTGACCAAGCCTTTGATTGTTTTTGTTTTTAACAATAGGGGGCAGCAACCACCAGCAGCTCAGCTTTCCATCCACCGGATACAGTCCCCAGTTTTCCACAAACTCTGTGAAAGTCTGTCATTCCCCATGTATATGGTGAGATGCTCACTAATGAATGAATGAGGCATTTATATAGCGCTTTTATATGTACTACTGTACACCCAAAGTGCTTTACAATCATATCAGGGAATCTCTCCTCAACCACCAGTGTGCATTATCCACTTGGATGATGCAACGGTGCCAGTGCGCTCACCACACACCAGCTATAGGTGGTGAGAAGAGAGAGTGATAGAGCCAATTCAATGGATGGTGATTATTTGGAGGCCATGATTGGTTGTGGCCAATGGAGGAAATTTGTCTAGGACACCGGGTTTACACTCCTACTCTTTACGAGAAGTGCCATGGGATACTTGCCATGTACCAAGTGCCATGGGATCTCTGTGGGATTCTGATAATCGCTGCTTTCACAGTTTACTTTTTTTGTCAAAGATTGACAGTATCCATATCCTACACTTTTTTTTGTTACAACCAAAAATTCAGCCAAAACTGCTGGTAGAGTGTGTTGGGATTGTCGTCTTTCTTTCTGTCAGGCCCCAGAGGAGCTTTGGTCTCAGGCAGCAGCCCAACGGCTGGAGTTACGAAATCTGTGCAGGCTTCTTCAGCTTTTCTCGGAGTCAACATCAGACCTGCAGAAGCTGATAACACAGCTTCCATCTTCCGATCAGCAGAGTATGTCATCATTTAAAATGTCCCTATTATGCTTTTTTAAATATTGTCTTTCATGCAGTGTGTCTATATAGCTTTTTGTAAATGTAAAAAGTCTGCCAACTTTTAAAGGTCAAAGCGCATGATAAATAAAGTTATTATCTCCTAAAAGTAAGAATTGATTTGGTAGCCCAATCAAGGCAGACAGGGCTGTCTGGCCAATCAGGGCGGAGTAACTCATGGAAAGACCAAATCGTCAAACAAATAGTTTTCAGACTCTTTGACAAATTAGGTGATGTGCAATGTATACTATGATAAAATGTTTGTTTTTTTTATTATTATTATTATGGAAGCATGTAAACGTATTGTGAGTGACTTCCAAAACAAAATTAGGAACCTTTAAAATAGCATAATGGGGGACATAACTCAAACACCTCTTTTTTTCGGTTTCAGCTTTGCTGCAGCATGTGAAGACTGTTGACGGAGAAATTCTGCAGACATTGCTCCCGCGGGCCCGTGAGCTCACACAGAGGTGCTCTAAAGGCCTGCTTTACTCAGAACAAGTGAAGACTGCCATCACACATTGGTAAGACATGGGCCTCTCAAATGTTTCCAATATTGGCCCTTTGTGGAATGGTTGGAAACTAACAGCTACAAGGAGCAATTCTGATCCTCAACTGTTCAAACTATGATTTGAACGAGATTAACACACTGTTTGATTGTGTCTGTGCAGGTGGGAGCAGCCTGGTCAGTTTGTCCTGCCAGACATGCAGAGAGAGGGATTGACATTCCAACAGTGGCTTCAGCGGTGGAAACTGGCATCAAAGGAATCCTGATTTATTTCTGCATTTGAGAGCAAAGTTTACAAGCAACTTTATCTGTATAATTTACATTTCATTTACTTTCAATTCACATTAATATTTCTTCACTATTTCCCAATTGTGTTTGAGAGCACATCCTGTTTAAGAAATATTTTATGAACTTTTACTGGATTTATCAATAAATAATCTAATACACTAGAATAAAGGTATCAGTGTTTTGTTTTATGGTGTTCTAAATCTCCCTACTAAAGGATGAAATTGGTAAGATGCAGTTTAGTATACAAATGTTCAAAAGTTGGAACGATTTTTAAATGTCTAATGTTTCTATTCAAATATGTATTAAGTTGTTTTTATTTTCTGTGATCGGAAATCTGCATCAGCAGTTTTCAAATGTCTTCACTGTTACTTGTTTTAAATGCAATGCGTCTTTCGTAAACAAAAGTAATATCTGTGTCCAAAGTATTGAATGTCTGAGCCCTAAGTTATTCAAGTGAGAGTGATTTAGTCATTCCTGTCTGACATGACATTACTTTCATACTATACCGTCTTATTTATTATATTAGAAAAATACATCAGCAAACAAAAACAATTAAATAAGTACAAAGTATTTCTAACCCTGTGTGCATCTGCCAATCTTATAGTAATCTTATAAGGATTTCTAATCATTTTGTCAGCTGAATCAGTTTGACCTAAACTATTTACTTGGAGATTTATTAGTTCGTTCACCTGTTTGTGGTTCTCTGATGGTTGGTTACTGATCACTTTATGCAGGTAAACAAATACTATTTTAAAGTATTTTTTGATTTAGATTTTATTTTATATTTTCATTATTTAGTTATTTGTTTTTCCTCAACTCACACACCCAAGTTTGGGTGTGTGAAAAAACACGTATGTTATCTGATTCAAACATTGTAAAGAACATTAGTAAATTAGCAAATTCATACTCTATTAACAAACGACAACAAACCATAAAAAAATGTTCAGGGTGTTTTATAATGCTCAATATCAATCTTAAGCAACTCAAGTTAAAAACTGAATTTTCTTTGATAAAGATTTTTTTTTCACCCTCACAATCAAAAGATCACTCATTAGAATGCTTACAAATAATTCCAGAGGAAGCTGTTTCACAATGGCTAATTTTTTTTTCTTTACACCCTGATTCAATGGCATTGTTTCTGGCTTAAGGCTTGGATAACATACGTCATACATCATAGACATTTCTTTTTAACCAAAAACAATCACATAAAACCATGAACTGAACTGTACACATAAAAGTAAACATAACATTTGAACTTAAAATGAAATATCAGGGGAGACAAAAACAAGTGTTGTGGATGAGACAGCAGTAGATTTTTATGTCCAGTCTACTGCATGTGATTGACAACATATGTTATAAAGATTCAATCAGTTCTATCAGACAGATTATCGTATTCTGGTGAACAAGTTTAAAACTGAGACAGATTCCTACAAGACAAGAGAGAGAAAAATTACACTGAGGACATGAACTTGAGGATAAGCCAATATTGACAATATTTTACCAAAAAAAAAAAAAAACCATACCTTTGTTGATCGCGTTTTACTAAATACATTCCAAAAGCGTAGAGTTTCATCACCTGCTCCTGTCACTATTGCTTCTCCATCTGGAGACATCGCCTGCAAGATCAATGAATGGTTTCAGTAAACAGCATCATTCACAAATAAATATGTCAACATAATTTAAATAAAACAACAGAGTAAAAAGCAGTACTTACCAGATAGAGCACCCTATACGAGTGGCCAGTCAATTTGGCTACTTGAGTGAGCGAGGGGTATTTCCACACGAGGATCTGATTCTGAGAGTAACCGTGTGTGCTGACCTGGGGAAGACAAACATTACACCATGCAATAAGACCCACCATCATACCTATTTGTCTGTATCTACAGCTGCATGTAATTAAATGAGCATTTGGTCAGTTGATCAGAATAAACATACCAGTTCATTGGTGTGTTTGGACCAGGCCAGGTTGCAGACTTGTGAGCCGGTGTCGATACACTGCAGCGGCTGCGCTGTGAGGGTGTTCCAGAAGCGGATGCAGCGATCCGCCGTTCCCCCTCCGGAGGCCAGCAGCCCGTGCTGGTGAGGAGACCAGGCGATGGCCTTCACTGCGGCCAGGTGCTCGGTGTACTGCTGCATCGGTAACACGCTCGAGTGATTCCACACTAACAGCTGCAGGGATCACAGGATTGTTTTTAGATCGCAGAGTCCTAAAATCTTGTTTGTGTTTATTATTCTGTAGCACGAGCGGTCACCTGACCTTGTTGTCATTTCCACCAGAGGCCAGCAGCTGATGGTCAGTGCTCCACTTGAGTCCGCAGACCTCTTGTCTATGACCCTGCAGCCTGCGCTCTGACTGCAGTGGGGGCGTCCTGATATCTCTCTGAAGGATCATCCGGTCCCGGCTGCCTGATGACAGCTGATCTGCATTCCAGGCCAGTGCACCTGAGGGCACATTTTCAAAAGTGGTTTACCTCACACATATATTTCAGGAACACGATGTGACTAGAATGTGAAAAATAAAAGTGAATTTTACTTCAGTGTCACATGATCTTGCAGAAATCATACTAATGTGCTGATTTGGTGCTCAAGATTGAAAACAGTTTTTGTGGAAACTGTACATGACATGTTTTTGCTTCAGCATATATTTGAATTTAAATATACATGCAATTTGATCAATTCAATGCAACCTCGCATAAAAAGTATTAGTTAAAATTTTCAATGATTTTAGCCTAATTTTTCCAGTTACTTCACGAAAATCTTACCAACTCTTGCTGTGTGTCCCTCCAAGGCAAACAGCTTTTTTCCAGCAGTAGCATCCCAAATTTGTACAAAGCCTTTGTGTGTACCCACAGCGACAAGATTACCCTATAAGAGTAGTAGTTGGCCAACTGTTAGACCACGAATTCCAGAAAGCAACTTCCAAAAGTCCAAGTCAAAAAAGGGTCAACTCACTCTCTCCGACCAGCCCACGGATGTGACTGAATCTCCCTCCACTGATAGGTCACATAATCGTGTTACCTGTAGACAAACCAAAGAAAAAAAAAAAACACACAACTTAGACCAAGTGTTCCCTGGATATTTACAGAACATAAAAATCAAAAGAAAGTTGAATGCATAAGAAAAGTGTATATCATGCATACTTGACTGGTGCAGGCACTCCAAAGGTAAACACAAGTTCCCAGTCCAACACTAAGTACATTTAAAGAGGACCAGTCTACTAAGTTGAGGTAGAAGTCATCTTGTAGCTCTGGTGCATCTAGCACCTTAAACGGAATCTTGGAAATTTTGCGCGTCGGTTTTCTTGGCGACCGCAGCAGCTTTTGACTATAAAAAAAACCCAAAACAAAGCACACAATTAAAACCATTTTACTTATCAATCACATACTTATCAAGAGAAATAGTCAACTTACCTTTTACTGCTAACAGGGGAGAGGGAGTACGGGGAAACACTGTTATCGTCAGGAGTGGATCTTTTGGCACTGAGCGAATACTAAAGACGCAAACACAATGTCCACAGGTGGCATTAAAAACATGGATTAAAAAACTCAGGTGGCATCAAATGAACAGATAAGAGGATTAAATAGACTTACACTAAAGAGGCTCCTCCTCTCGGGTGTGGAGGGCTGTAGTCTTCTATCTTCTGTCTGAGGATCCAGGACCTTCTCAATCCCAGCCCCAAGTAACTCATTCTTCAGCAGGGCAGAATATGCCAAGCCATCCGCTGAATGAGAGAAATTACAACAAGTTGTAGTATAACATAAAAGGGCCGAGCATCATCTATCAAGAATGATGTTTATTTAAAGCATAGCCCACCATCACAATGAAGTTAACATAAGAATTGCATTGTCAATAGCATTGGTCATTGAAATGAAGCTAAAATATAAAATACAAGAAGAAGAGAAAAAAAAACTTAAGTTGAAATACTAAAATTACTTGTAAATCATTTTATTTGTATCTAAAACAAAAAAAATTAAGTAAAGCTACATATATAAACAACTAAAAACCAATATTTAATAAACATGGAATGAGGATAAAAGCTAATCCAATTTCCAATATGAATAAACATTATAACAGTATATAAATAATCCTAAATTAACAACGCATGATAACATTTAATTTTCTTTGGTGGTATGTGTATTTTCATAAACCGACATCATGACTGAACAGCTTTATGAAAGCAGGTAAAAATCAATGCAGTCCTCTCCACACTCACCTTTGCCAGTATCTGATGTTGCGTCTTTGGTTTTTTTATTCTGGCTTGGAGACTTCTCGTTTTCCTGTAATAAGGGTAAAAATATACATATGAACTTGACCTTTCACATTCTAATTAAATGATAGTCGCTTTGCTTCATTACAGTTTATTGTTGTTTTAATATTTCACTCACATTTATTCTGTGGAAATTAATGCTCCAGTTAGCTCCAGCTCGAGATGGTATGAACCTGTCACCATGCTTGCTTGGTGATGACAGCGGTGACTCAGGGGTCGGGGTCAGGTGACATATCACATCTTTCACTTTCTGTATACAAAAAAAAGGTTAGAAGAAAGATTTTAAAAAGTATTTAGATTGAAAAAAATCAGTCAATTTCAAGTCTGCATTATTGAAGATGATAGACTCACCATGGGACTGGTGTTGTCATTCTGAACGTTGATCTGCCGCAGTAACCGGCGCTCATAATCCTGATCCATGGATGTGATTCAGAAGTCTGGGAATGTGGAGATCCAGAGGCACGGAGCCTAAAACTGCATTAATGAAAAGAAAGAAGAAACGTTATTTTATGAGAAGGTTACAATGATGGAACTACAGTTTAAGATCTAACGTTACACCTTTAGAGTTAATCTGTTTGCAGACGGATGTAAGACTCGTCAGCAAATACCATCTGTTTCAATACCGCATAAACAGGTGTTAGAGAACAGCTGCTCAAATCGACCAAGTCCAAACAATAGGAACACTGAGACAAGAATATGCTGGACAGTGGACACCAATTCCAAATTCGTGACAATTTATTAGGAGAACCCAACTCTAACATGTATTCTGCATGGTGGCCTAAGTAAACAATGACAGACACTTTTACGACATGCATTTTATTTACACAACTGCTAAATGAAAACGTCAAACGCTTCTTTTCTAACAAGTAATATTAACCAAAAGATCAATATAATGCCAAGAAGAAACCACCTAACGTTAGCTAACCAGATTCCTTTGTCAAAACAGCTAACTATCAATCACCAGTGTTGATTTAAGCAGAGTCATCTCATCGTTATATATCAAATTGACCAGATCAACGTAGGAATCATCATAATAAAACAACAGAAGCTGTGGTATTGTCCTGCGCTGATTATTTTCATTTCGGTGTTTCACAATGGATTACTGAGAAGCTAGTTGGGCTAATTTGATCCCACAAGTCATCGGACCTACCTTGACAATGTTACTCGGTGAATTTATAATCTGATCGGCTCGGCCTTAAGCAAAACAAAAGCGTCGAGTCAAAACCTTGAAAAAATAAATGATTTGATAACGATGATAAGATACGCAGCTCCGATTTTGTTAGCAAGTCGACACTGCTGTTGTTATCGATGGCTGCGCAAGGAATCATGGGACTTGGTTAGATGTTGACGTCACGACATTTGAAACAAAACAAAAACGTTGCTATATTTTTAAAAGTGCAAAGATGGACATTTTTTCCTACCAAAAATTTGGTTAAAAATTACATATATTGTGGAGAGTTTGTGTGTTGTATTTTTAAATGTTTATTCCAGGGATGTGAAAAAAGTACTGTGGAATTGAGCTTAAATTAAAGAAGATATTTATATAATTCTAATATAAGAGGATATGCCAAATATTTTAGATTTAGTTTAAGTACCTATCCAAAATGCATCTGCTGTTTAAATAAAATAAATGTTAAACTTATGTGAGCATGATTGATTGGCTTGTTAGCCACATTAATGCCACTATATTTTTATTTTTAAATAATTAAGGAAAGAGAGTCATGATGACTTACTACAGGAGTTCATAATTAAAAGTCCACATGAATTTGTAAGAGATTAAAAGGTATTTCCCCCTTGAATATTTATTAATTAAATTATAGTACACATAATCAGTTTTAGACAGAACTCAAATAAAGTACAGATTCCCCAAAATAATAGGTAGTCGTGAGGTACTTTGCACCTCTAGGTTTCTGTTGAGCACAGGAAAATATTGTGAAAAATGTCGGTAACTAGACAGTTGATGGACCCCTTTGACTTGAAAAAAATACTATGGAAGCATGTTTGGTTACTATTCTTCGAAATATTGTTTTCAGCAAAAAACAAATAAATAAATACATCCAGGTTTGAAACATGGAGTATGGCATAATTTGCTTTGTTAAAGTGAACTATTCCTTCAATCTATTTTATACAAATAAAAGGAAAGAGAGATAATTCCTTAAATTAGCCATGGAATCAGTCATAACATTTAAAATGTATTTAAGCTTTTCTATTTTCATTTTCCATGGTCAGAAAACAAACGTTTATTTTGACAAGAACGCAGGAAACCGGAAGTGCTCCTTATCGCACCGTTGTTTATGTCCGTGTTGGGAACTCTTGTTGTGCTACTATTTTATTTGATGATGAACAAGGCTCACTAAATCACGAAAACACTCCCCTGTGTTGAATGTTTATTACAACACGGCGCACAATATGCCACGTTCATACTTGAAAACGGACGAGGCGAGAGATGCTGCGGAGATGAAATATTTGCTTGCATCCAAAATAAGGCGTCGAAAAGAAGAAATCCATAACTACATATTAGAAAGGAGAGCTGAAGTTCACAAACGAATCAGATATCGAAGGCACCTATTCCAGAATTATCTCAGCACGAGAACGGTAAATTGTCATTTCTGTATTACAAGACTTTAATCCATAACGTTAAATCACGGATCATGATGTGCACATCAATGTTTAAAATCCCAACTGAACCAACCATACCGTACACTCATTTGTTTTGTCTATGTGCTCTAGTCACCATCACCAGATGAGGAAGACCTGCAAAATCATGTCCCAATCCCTTCAGACCCAGACTGGTGGGAGAAAGTTGTGATGACAGAGTTTGGACCAGAAGACTGGCTTGACAAGTTCCACATCACAAGAGACATCTTTGTTCTTCTGAGCAGCAAACTCAAGCCCCAGCTCGAGCAAATGTATGTACAAGAAACCGGACAGACCATTACACTAGAGAGATGTATCGCTATGGCCTTAATGCGTTTGTCCACCAGCACAGAATATTGTTTCTTAAGCGAACTCTTCGGTGTGCCTATCCCCGTTGTCTGTCAGTGTGTACGGGAGGTGTGTGAAGCCATCATTTTGTTACTGAAACCCCTCTACATGCAGTTACCTGCAGATCACGAACTAGAAGAAAATGCTGAGCAGTTTCACAGTCGGTGGGGTTTTCCTCACTGCATTGGTGTCATAGACTCCCTTCACATCCCTGTTAAATCGCCCGCCACGGACACGCAGGATTGCTGGAACCCGAGAGGTTGGCACTCCGTGGTCCTTCAGGGTGTGGTGAACGCACAAGGTACTTTCTGGGACGTTTGCTCTGGTTTTACAGGCAGCACAGATGACATGACCATCCTGCAGAGCTCAGAGCTGTGGACTATGGCAGAGCAGGGAGGATTCTGCTCTCAGCCACCGAAAGAGCTCATGGGTCAACCGATGGGATTTCTGCTGCTGGGGGATGCGGGTTACTCGCTTCAGACCTGGCTACTGAAATGTTATCCCTCATCGCTGAATCTAACACATCAACAGCTAACATTCAACGTCCAACTAAACCACGGCCTTAAAGTCATCGAACATGCCTTCCAGCGCCTTAAAGCACGCTGGCAGTGTCTGCACAACAGAAATGACAGCAACTTAGACTTGGTATCCAAGATGGCTGTAGCTTGCTGTATCTTGCACAATATCTGTAATGTGCACAACAGCCCGTTTAAAGAGGAGTGGGTTGAAGCACTGAATCAGAATGAATGTCCACAGCCTACAGACATTCCTACGGTCTACATAGATGATCCGAACGCTGAGGCAGTTCGTTCTCTGCTCTGTAGCTATTTTGAGCAACAACAGATGAGTAAAACACTCGATCAGTCTCCAACAAGCTGCCCGGTTCTGCCCGTACCTGAGCCTCCTAAAGTTGACTGTGCTGGAACTACATAGCTTGTTTATTTAATATTTAATATTTGAAAATGAACATGGATTAGCTGGCAGGAAGTGTCTAAATTGATTGTATTTAAAGTCAATCTCATTTTATGACTCTGAGGTGATTTGTTTTATTAACTTTTAGAAATGAATGACTTTTAATATGACTTTTAAGTTTTATTTGGTGTCTGATGTATTCATATTGTAAATAGTAGATCTATCTAAATGTTGCGTTCAAAGATATTTCTATTTCTGTTTTGTTGAAATAAACAATAATATTGATGATTGCAATGTATCTATCAAGTTTTTTGAGATAGAGTTTAAGCCTAAA
Organism: Pimephales promelas; assembly: GCF_988280905.1. NCBI lineage: Eukaryota > Metazoa > Chordata > Actinopteri > Cypriniformes > Leuciscidae > Pimephales > Pimephales promelas. Next base: position 24,846,445 of record NC_142782.1, read on the forward strand.
GATCATAATTTATTCACGACACGTCATGAACATCACCTCAACATCATCCCCTGGTTTCACAGACGAGGCTTAAATCTGGTCCCAGACTAAAATGCTTGTTTCAGCTTTTAACTGAAAGCAATTTGCGCTGACATTTCTTTAAAATATGTCACTGCCATTGTGCACACCAGTAATGTTTTTATTTTCTAAAGCACATTTATAAAAGCTACTTAATGACCTAATTGAACTGAGGCCTAATCCTGGTTTAATCTAAACCCTGGATGTGCAATGGGGCCAAAAGATGTTAAATGTGAAGTTAGGGACTGAGTGTCTTTGACTCTTATAGAAGTGCTGCATCAACAATGTAAATCAGCGGTTCTCATAATTAGGCTACTAATTATGGTGAATAAAATGTACTTTATTATTAATACATTAAAACAACTAAATCTAACTTAATTAAAAACAGTTGAGATGTAAACTGAAATCACATTTTTTCCCCAAAAGCCTCTAAAAACCACCTCTGTACTAAAAAAAAAAATAGATACTAATATTGAGTGAATTCTCTCCACACATACATTCATCAAATACATTCATCACTTCAAACTCACTAAATCCCAGCCTCAGCCCATTTAGAAATGCCGGTGTTGTGCCTAATTTCGACCCCCTGCCAAATTATTACCCCCCTCGTTGAAGTCAGTAGCTACCTGATTGCCTAATCCCAACCCCGCCCCTAATCTTAACCCCTCCCCCACAACTAATCCTAAACCTACCAATACTAGGGGGGTAATAATTTGGCGGGGGTCGAAATTCGGCACAACACCGGTACTTGGGTTGAAACACACACACACACACACACACACATACACATAGTGTTGGACATTTTCGAGCCATAAAATTTGAGAACCACTACTGTAAATTGTATAAACTCTACTGTTTGTTTACTAATTTAACAGTGGTTTCACTCCAATCCAATAGGTGGCGGTAGAGAAATGCGAGTAAATCCAGAACTCACTACTGGAATACACGAGTTGAACGGTTGCATGCCATGGTCGGCATGGGAAAGTAGATGGGGAGCACCATATGAGTGAAAAACAACATCTACGTTTGCAGTAAGTTCAATATATAAATAATTTAAACATTGTAATGAATCAGATTGTAAAGTCGGTTAGCGTCATGCTGTTACTAACACTGTAATGTTTTTAAACCCATCATTCTGCCTGCTATATTACATAACACGTCGTTTTTCTCTCTTTTCATAACACGTAACTTACTTGGTTATTCTTAAATTAAAAAGCACATAAAAGACACATTTCTATCATACACCCCGTTTATCTATTAATATCACTTTCTGAATTTTTCCAAAATAATCATGTAAATCAGATATCGATCATTATATCATACCATAAAAGCACAAACTGTTAATTCCTAAAGATTGGATTTGTTTTCAGCCTATGAAGCTCAAACATGCTGTCTAGGTTGCCACCTCCCAAGGTTTTGAATCATATCATACGAGTCGTCATATTTAATACTATATATTAGCAGAATTTAATAATGCATTGTATTGCTTTCAAATGTAGGTTCTATACATGTGCTGCTTTCTGGAGTACTCCGTTTAACCTGGTCATAAGGACATCAACCAGACACTGAAAACTCATGGCAAATGAGGATATAGCTGCAGTGGGGAGAATTCTCGTCAACCCGAAGCAGGACTTGACAACTCGCTTTAGAGCACTTTTTACTCTGCGCAACCTTGGTGGACCAGAGGCCATTAGATGGATCAGTGAAGCTTTTGTGGATGAATCTGCACTTCTGAAGCATGAGCTAGCATACTGCCTCGGACAAATGCAAGACGAGCAGGCCATTCCTGTCCTAGAGACGGTCCTGAAAGACACTAATCAAGAGCCAATGGTCAGACATGAAGCAGGTGAGGATTACAGAGAATCATTATCTTCCCTATTTCTTTTTTTTTATTCAGTCTTATTCAGTGTTTTTGTTAAATCTTCTAGGAGAAGCTTTGGGAGCCATTGGAAATCCCAAAGTCTTAGATTTATTGAAGGAATATGCAGAAGATCCAGTTATTGAGGTACAGTAAACATAACCCATTTATTCACCATTCGTTGTTACATTAACGCTAGAATCGAATAATTACAGCATAGTATTGTGATATTTTACATGCGTATATTGTATCGATACAACTATCAATCTTTTCATGGCCTGAATTTTAGCTCGGGATTGCGAGTGTTGCATTTCTTTTCTATGAAAGTAACCACATAATGCCATCTAGAGGCCAAGTTGTATGCTTTTTAAGTAGTATATGTTGGAAAACTTGTGTATCTTCCTATAATAACAATATACATTTGATTCAGCACAAAATTACATTTCATAATTGAAAATGAGCATTTTGTCACTTTTGACTTGTTCATTAGTGTTGTTGGTAAGGTTGTCAACCTACTCTAAGTAAAAGTGTTTAAAACAATATGTATTGTAAAAACAAATACATTGAATTGAGTGCGAAAACAGTGACATTTTTTTGACAACTCTAATTTCTATTAGAAATCATCTAAAATACAAGTCTAAAATGGTGTAAAACACCAAGAAGGAAAATATTGAACGAGGAAGGGACGAACGAGATGGAAATGAAGATAAGAACAGTCAGACAACTTGCATTCATTGTCTTTTTGTAAAGGTTGCAGAAACATGTCAGCTGGCACTACGGAGGCTGGAGTGGCTCATGAATGGTGGGGATAAGACAGCAAAGGGGACAGATGAGAACCCCTACTCCTCCGTGGACCCCGCTCCCCCAGCCCCGAGAAAAAGTGTCCCGGAACTGAGGGCGCAGCTCTTAGACGAAAGCCTGTCACTGTTCGATCGCTACAGAGCTATGTTTGCCCTGAGGAATCTTGGGACTGAAGAGGCTGTTCTGGCTCTTGGAGATGGTGAGAAAGATTTGAACTGAGCTCAGTCCACACATGATGAAGATGCAATGCTGGGTCACATCAAGAACATTTGAACAACAAAATGTTCACATTTTTGGAAGAAATCTCTTATGTTCACCAATGATTAGGAATACCATTAAACAGTAATATTGTGAAATATTGTTGGAATTTAAAGGGTTATTTCACCTAAAAACCAGTAAGACCTTAGTTAATCTTCGGAACAAAAAGTAAAATCTTTTTGATGAAATCCGAGATGTTTCCCTACCCTCCATAGACTTTAACGTCATTGCAACTTCCAAGGCCCAGAAAGGTAGTAAAGACATTGTTAAAATAGTCCATGTGACTACAGTGGTTCAAACTTAATGTTATGAAGCGATGAGAATACTTCTTGTGCACCCCACTCCCACTGTTGCCAAATGGGTCATAAATCTCTCAGATTTCATCAAAAATCTGATTTTTTATTTTAAGATGAACGAATGTCTTACAGGTTTGGAATGACATGAGGGCGAGTAATTAATAACAATAATTTTGGGTGAATTAACCCTTTAAAATTACTCGTTTCTATTTTTTTTGCGTTGTAAAAGCTGGATTTGCAACCTGCATTCTCTGAATCACTGACTCCAGTCTCATGATCCTCATGAAATCTTACTGCTCAAGAAACTTTTATCATCGTCAATGTTGAAAACAGTTGAATTCGATCCATTTTCTCAGGATTTTTTGAAGAGAGAACAGCATTTATTTGAAATAGAAATTGCATTGTCATTGCATCTTTGATGGGGAAAAAAATATAATTTGTTATTGCTTTCAAAAATGTATTTTAGGTCTTCAGTGCAGCAGTGCCTTGTTCCGCCATGAGATCGGTTACGTGTTGGGTCAGATCCAACATGAGGCCAGCATCCCTCAGCTGCGGGCAGCTTTGGAGAAGACGGATGAGAGCGCCATGGTCAGACACGAGTGTGCCGAAGCACTGGGCTCCATCGGGAAGGAGGCATGCTTACAGATCCTCGAGCGGTACAGGAAAGACCAGGAGCGGGTGGTGAAAGAGAGTTGTGAGGTGGCGCTGGACATGCTGGAGTATGAGAACAGCTCGCAGTTCCAGTACGCAGATGGACTGCTCAGACTGCAAAGCGCTCAGTGAAACCTCTCACACAAACGTTAATGTTTAACACATCTCGATCCATATTTCAAACTGAATGTTTTTCAAATAATTAATAAACAATGTTTTTTCAGATACATCTAAAAAAATGACTTCCTTGAAAATGTTGGAAGACCTTTACATAATAAAAGCATTCATTTCAAATTTCAAGTTTGTATTTATTTATATAGCACATTTAAAAATAGCAAAGTGCTGAACAATAGACAAGATGTATAACAAGGACAAACCACGCATTCATGACAAAATATCACAATCAATTAAAAGCTAAAGAAAAAAATGGGTTTTAATATAGGATTTAAATTCAGTTTGAGATTGAGCCGCTCTGATATAAACCGGAAGGCTGTTCCACATCCTAAAAAAGGCTCTTTCTCCTTCTTTAACCGTGATCTGGGAACAGACAGAAGTCTCTGATCACCAGACCTCAGGTTTCGTGTGGGATTGTATGGACGGAGTAGCTCAGACAAATAGCTCGGTGTCAGATTATTTACGGATTTAAAAACAAAGAGAAGAATTTTAAACTCAATTCTAAAATGCACAGGTAGCCGATGCAGAGATAGGTGAAACATGATCAAATTTACGCTTTGCTGCAGCATTCTGTACATTTGAACACGTATGCTTATGTCTGCCTTGTTCCGTCTTTAAGCTTTAACAATGCGTCATAAATATTTGTGATATCGCTTATTAAGTTTCTTATCTTCAGTAAGGTCATCGTGACTAATGTTAAATCCTCCACTCATGAGCAGGGGTGATTAGCACAGCTAAGAGACATACATAACAGTATGTTCTGACTAACTAATCCACACAGCGGTCTATCTCATTTAATAAGAGTCTTCTTTAAAAAAGCACATGGAATTAAAATCCAAATACTCTAATCCATAATTGATCATCCCTCTCTAGCATATTAAACAATTACTGTAAACAAACAGAAATGTGAAGCATTTCACTGATTACTTTTGTATCTATATCAATTTTGCATATCAAATCTGCATAATTAGGAAGTTGGCCAGTTGTTGCGCAGTTTCATTTAAGTAAACTGCTAATTTACAGATGATAGTGTGGGTTGAGGGTGACGTACCTGGATTGTTGTGGTCAGCAAAGGCTCTGAAAATGTTTAAGCCTTATTTGAGCTTGGGGGAGGAGAGAAGACCACGTACTGAAAAAAGGCAGGACCTTGCCACAGGGGAAACACTAAAAGTAACACAAAGCAGAGAAACACTGCAGTCTGGACAAAACTTGCAAACATGCTACACCCCTTAATGATTGGTATTATCACGGTTAATACCTCCATGACCATTGCATACTGGATCTTCATTCTGACAGAAGCCTTTCACAAGAAGACTGACGATGAACCCGAAAAAGTCAGCCCTGCTTAGCCAACACACCATGCGTGTAGTTGTGTATAGAGAAGGTTAGGGTGGACTTTCGTCTCTTATATATATTTTTTAATTTAGGAAACTTGGAAAGACGAAAAAATCTGACATGAGTAAATATGACTTCAACTCACCAAGGACAGGTTTACATCCAGGTAACATATTCATTTTTTTTTTCTGCTCAAAAGTGTGTGTGTGTGTGTGGGGGGGGGGGGGGGGGGGGTATGAATTAAATATCAAAACAGTTTTATATTGTTGTATGTTATTTTTCCTGATTGTTTAAGCATTTTCTTTTCTGACGTCATTAAAAAAATGGGGTCGGTAAGATTTTAAAAAATGTTTTTGAAAGAAGTCTATTATTTATTTGATGAACCAAAATACTGCAAAACAGTGATATTTACAATTTTCAAATGCAATTCATGTGATGGCAATCATTATTCCAGTTTTCAGTGTCACATGATCCTTCAGAAATCCTTCTAATACGTTAATTTGGTGCTCAACATTTTTTAAATTTAAATTATTATTATTATTATATTATTATTATTAATCAATGTTGAAAACTGTTTGGATTTTTTGGATACTATGATACTTTTTTCAGTATAAGTTCAAAAGAATGACATCTATTTGTAATCAGTTTAAAACTCTTTGCTGCCACCTTGCTAAATAAAAGTATTAATAATTATAATAAAAAATCCAAACTTAACGTTAAAAGAAAAAAGCGAATGTTATAATGTTCTTTTAATTTCATATTAAGTATTTTATTGGAAAAGAAAAACATCTTCTCCAAAATCATTATAAATACATGAATACAATGGGACATGTTAAAGATTAACGTGTTAATTTAACAATATTGAACTATAAAAACATTTTCCGTAGTCATGACCAATAGCCTTTGTATAGTCCAAACCTTAAGATTTGGTATATGGTATATTTAAAAAAATAAACCTACCCCAAGTCGATCACTTTTCGATCAGTCGATCACTGTAATCTCTGTAACAACAACATACTTACAGAGAGATGAGTAATATCAGATCATGTGCCTCAGAGGATCAAATCTGTCTGGGTCAGTGGCTCAAAAAGAAAAGCTCTTCCTCTGTCTGTCAGTCAGTCAGTCAGTCAGAGACTTGTGCAGCATCAGGCTCTGAGAGAACGCCAATACAGCTGAAATTAGACATGGAGCCCATATTGATTGGCATATTGACTGTCAACACAAGTTTAACTGTTGCGTACTGGAACTTTCTTATGGCTCAGGTTTTCTGCAAGAAGATCAAGGATGCACCCAAACCTGTGGAAATGCCGGTCTAAGTGAGTAGCACTGTTATTAGTCAATGGGCTCAGTGTCACGACCTGTTAGATTAGATACCATCCTTAGTTTGGGGTCAATACTTGTATTCCACAAAGATGCATTCAATTCTAATTCAAAAATGATAGTAAATATATTTATAATCTTACAAAGGATTTATATTTCAAATAAAAAGAAAATATTAAGCAGCCCAGCTGTTTTCAACTGATGATAATAAGAAATGATTCTCGATCACTAAATCAGCATATTAGAATGATATTTTAATGATCATGTGAAACTGAAGACTGGAGAAATGATGCGAAAAATTAATCTTAGCCATTTTTAAAAAAAATTTCTTAAATATATTAATGGTAAATATATTTCAGAATATCACTGTTTTTACTTTATTTTTGATCAAATAAATGCAGCCTTGGTGAGCATAAGACAATAACAATCTTTTGAATGGTTGTATCACTGTTGTTGTTACACATTCGACACCAATTAAGGCTAAAAGCTTTAATAAACAGAAACGTTTTTACTGTCTTGCATGTCTGTAAATCCTTGCTGAGCTTTGGAGTATTAATCACAAACTAGTGTTCAGATATTTATTCATCTAGCTCTTTACACCACCACCTGCTTTATCCCAGACTCAGACAACAGTGCGTCCAGAATTATTAGGCACGTTGATTTTCAGATCATATTTTTTTTGCAGGCACATTTTACCAATTCCAAACCACATTAATCTTAATAACTACTATTAATTTAGCATTTAATCATTTATAAGTGATATATACTGTTCATGAAGGCTGGAAATTAAAAAAAAAAAAAAACGCAGTAAGTTTGGGGAAGTTCTTCACGGTAGAAGATTCTGGAAGATGAATTCTTCAAACAGCGGTAAAAGAGGATGTGGTGCTGGTCCTTCAAAAGTCACTCTCAATCTGTCTGTCTATAAGCCTATAAAAAACAGTCTTCATGTATTTTACAACACTCCAGCTTGTGATTCTTATCTTCTGGTTTCACACTTAATTCTTCTCCTTAATTCTTAATTATTTGCAGTTAACATGTGTCTTTTCTTGAGCAATAAGCATTTCACTGTCCAATGGTCATGTCTTAACTGCAATTTAACTGCAACATCCTTCTCATGGGCATTTAATAATTTTTGACTTTTCAGTCGGAGTCAAATCTCTTTTTTGGCTTATTTTATCTGTATGAGAAATATAACCTGAATATAAGGATTTTTTATAACACTTATAAATGATTAAATACAAAATGAATAGTAGCTATTCAGATTAATGTTGTTTGGAATTGGTAAAATGTGCCGGGAAAAAAATGTGATCAGAAAATCAACGTGCCTAATACACTGTAAAAAATGATTTTTTGGTTAAGTAAATACTAGTGAAAAAACCCAATGTAATTTACTTGAAAAAGTTAGTTCAGGCAAGAATTTAAAAAACTAAGTAAATTCCATATCAGTACTTATTTCAAGCGAGTATAAATGAAAGTGTAATATCAACTCAATAAAATTAAGTAAAAACGACTCAACTTTTCTGATACTGGGGTTCCCATCATGCACTGGACCTTGAATAATTAATGAGGTTCATTTTTCACTGGTTTCCAGCTGTATTTACACTGTTTTATCATTGATTTTTGTTTTCAGTATTAGTAAATTGCCATTTTGTGACATTTCGAGTAAATTTTTTGCTTAAAACGACACATTCAAACACAAAAACGATCCATCAAATGTTACCACCATTGTTTATTGTCTACCAAGCATTGAGGTGTTTGCATTCACAAGGCTTAAAGTCTGACATGATGTATAAATAAATTACTTAGATGATCTAAGTAAAGCACATACTATAAATAAATAAAATAAAATATTAAAATTCAAGATAATTGTTTTAGTGAAGTGTAATACAAAGGCAAAGGAAATCGGGATTAATCAACCTTTTACAAGCCGAGTTAAAATTACCTATTTTTTTGTAAAGTTTACTTAATTCCACATTCCAAGTAAATTTAACTTAAAGATTTCTAATTAAAGCTACTGATAAATATGTTTAGGTTTTTACTTGGCAAATCTTTGTAAATTTACTAGCATTTTCTGAGTGAGATCGTTTAGCAAGGTTTTTTCAAGTAAATCCTACTCCAAATTTTTTACAGTGTAATTCTGTATTCTCATCCACAGGAAATATACCTAATTGGAATAATTATGGCACAATACATTTTTGTTTTAGGATAACCTTTAATTGGTGTAAGATGCCATTTAATCCCTCTTAAAACACACACTCAAATTAAATTCACATATATTTGTATAGCACTTTTCACAATAAATATTGTTTCAAAGCAGCTTCACAGATAATGCAACACACTCCTTCTTGAGAGTGCATCTCAGACAGGATTAGGTGGATTACAGAATAGCTAACCCTTGATTAAAAGCTTTCACCTTCATGAAAGACAGCTGCCATTACCAGCTATGGAATATCAGAGTCAGCGAGACGTCAGCCAAAGGATTAAACTGGGATTAAGAGAATCATATCAGGCTATGTCACACCACATTCACTGGCCTTTTCACTGACATTCACTCATCTGAAGACATAACATTTCTTTTCCCACACAGATTAAGAACTTGGTTGTGACAACCTAACGATGAAGAGGAAGAGGAAGAACCAAAGTCTTTGGGAGGGAAGGAAGGAGGGATGAGGAAGACAATAAGATCAAAGGAGGAACCGACTACATTTGACCCAGAAGTGGACGGGCAGAAATCCTGCCAGGATTTAAATCCATGTATTTGACTCAAAAAGGTGTCACTGAATTCATTTATGAACAATCCTCTCTACCTTTCTTTCATCTATTAGTCTGTCTCTCCAAGCCCCAAATCTCTTGCTCAACCTCCCTAGTTTACAAAATTGTATCTTTCTTTGTAAGTGCTGCTCATTTCCACCTGTTGTAATTTATCAAAATATACAAAACTTCTGATGGGCTTTGAAGTCTGACTCTGTAGTTTTTTTTATTATTATTATTATATATATATTCTAGATTTAGCCAAATAGATGTCAATATCTATCTGTCTCATTCCCTTAATAATAAATAAATACAATAGACTACCCGGCTGTTTACATGCGGATTAGGATGATTAGCATGCGCTGCTTAAACACAGACAGAGGGTGCTGTGTGCTCACCATACAGGACATAACATTTGTTCTCTAAAGTTTATTAAGTACAAATATTTTTTTTAAGAGTACATCCTGTACTGTGATCAACGTGACCATATGTTTGGGCTTGCTTTTCCAGTTGTAACATTGTTGTTCCAAGTTGTTACTACTTGATCTAACTAAATAGGCTCTACTTTGGTTGGTGTAATGTAACAATTTCAGGCTGATTCAGTCATTTTAAGATTTTTTTAAAGTAATTTATGCCATAACCACATAAAGCACTTTTTAATATATATATAAACTTTTTATATGCCATTTAAGACTAGACTTTTTTAACAGAAACCTATATGTTTTAGAAATGTAACAGATTTGGTTCGGTTCAGAAAATGAATTATCGTCATTGCTTAATAAATCTGAGTTGTAACATCGCCATGTTACAATTTTGTTTTCACTGATGTCATTGGTTCTACCAAGGGCGTAGCTTTGGTCTCAACTTTGGTGGGGCATCCCATTCCCTCGGCTTTTCAGCCAATCAAATGATGGCGTTTCAAGTACTGTCGCCTTGGCCATCGAAATGCATCCAAATAGCAAGGAGTTTGCTAAAATATTGGTGGGGACAATTTTGTCATCTTAAAATATTGATTGGGCCTAGTACCTATAGCGTCCCCCCTAAACCTACGCCCATGGGTTCCACTGTACTTAAGAACCTACCAACAGGTGTTGAGACGTGGAATAGAAAAAAAACCTAAATCCTGGCTCAAGACTTCTCCTTATGCCACTAAGCACATTAGCTTGATTGTTTTCTGCTGTTAAATAACTTGAGCTCTGAGGGAAGTCTCGTCACAGTCACTACAGAAGAAACAGTCATTCAGAGAAACTATCATTCCATGACATCTTTTGTCATGATTTTGGGAATATGCAACGAGAAGGAAGACAGCTGAGGAGCATTCAGCATCAGAAAGAGAGAGAGAAAGAGGGCAAGTGTCTGTCAATGAGGGAAAGAATTGCGGGGTATGTACACAACATATTATCTGACCATAAACATGGTTGATAATGAGATTCACATGTACTGTATCTTACCCTACCTCTAATCACTAGTCCAAGCCTAATCTTAGCCTAACCTAAAATAAGTTAGCATTATGTGCTCTGTTAAATAAAGTATAAATTGCTACATTTCAAATATTCTAAATGTCTTTTTTTTTTGGGGGGGGGGGGGGGGGGGGTTAAGAAATGAAAACTTTTATTCATCAAGGATGCATTATAAATGTAACACAATTTTCACACAAGAAAATTAAGAAGCACAACTGTTTTCAACATCAACTATAAAAATATTTCTTCAGCGCCAAATCAGCATATTAGAATGATTTACGAAGGAGTGGAGTAATAATGCTGAAAATTCAGCTTTGCAATTCATTTCATTTTAAAATATATTAAAATAAAAAAAAAAAGATCATTTTAAATTGTTACAATATTTCACATTTCAGTTTTACTCTATTTTTCATCAAATAAATGCAGCCTTAGTTAGCATAAGAAATGACTTTCAAACCATTAAACACAATCTAAAATAAATATACTGAATTTATAATGATGTTTACTTATTGTTTTCTTCCAGATCATCAGAAAATGAATAAAAACTGATGAACTGTTGTTAAATTGTTAAACTTAAAGACACAGTGGAGTAAACAGCAATATTTATGGATTTAGATAAGAACAAAAGTCTTGATGACGAGGAGGACTTATTCAAGGACTACAAACCCACGGGAAATGATCCGCTCACTCTACCCAAGCATGTAATATATCTGCTGTTGGCTGTAAGTGTGACAGGCGTCACTCTGTTCGCCATGATAAGACACCTCATCAAAGATCTCATCCATGATCTGGCAGGTATGTGACAAATGTCCACTGTCCCTTTCCACTTAAAGAATTACGAAATCCTCTTTGAATGTTATCTGGCTAGTTTTCAATGAGATGCATGACTTTGTGTTCCTTAAATACACTTGACTGCTTTGCCAAAAACATAAACCAGCGAAAGAGAGTTTGCTGGTGTTAGCTCCTCTTGGAAACAACTCCTTTCAGTACCTATTTCAACCGCTAGCTGTCAATATTACATACTGCAGCTTTAAGTCTTTGTTTGCAGAGCTCAAACTTGGCGCTAACAAGGTCATGGGTTCAATTCCCAGGGAAAGAATAATGCAATGTTTACCTTGCAAATGGAAGTCGCTTTGGATAGAGTGTCTATTATTGTATATGTAAGACAATCACAAACTAGGTTGGTTGAATCTGTTTACAATGAGTTATTCCTGAGACTTGATGATCATAATAGCTGCCAATAATATCCCCAAAAGCCTGTGAAGAAATCTATCAGCATAACGTGAGACTGAATGCTCTTAGATGTCCTGTAGATTACCTGTTTGGAGAGCAGCCTATGGAAGAGCAGGAGATTCCCTGGGAGAGACAAAATAAGTTCAGGGAAGACTGGATTCCAGAAGCAATGCCTGAGCTCGAGGCCATGGTGAATGAAGAGCTATAACTCATGGACGACACTGAAGACTTGCCAGCCATCTGGGTTACATGTGCCCCATCCTCCATTCAAATAGGCTAAGTGTTAGCAGCAGCTAGCATGAAAACAAGATTCAGCATTTCTCATCTGAATACTCTCACAAGAGAGCTTAAATCTTTTTTTTTCCCTCATGGAATTGTTTTCTGTCCTATAATGACATACTTTCTACTGAAACGAGTTGGCATATATATCAAATAAAATTTGAAATGAACAGTTTGCTAGTCAGCAGCACGTGGTATCGGGGGCGGGCATTGATCATTGTAGAGAGAGTTTGATTGGACAAAAATCTACCTATTGCAGGATGAGTCATCAATATTTCCTCTGTTTACCATGGAAGAGAAACGCTGTCATTTTTAATGTTTATATCTGGTCAAAGTGAAATTTGTCAATATTTGATGTAAGACCTCAAAGCAAACATGAACTAATAGTTACAGCAAAACCTTTTCCAAATATTTTTGGCATGTTGTACTATATTTTATTATTCTCAATAGACGTTCATCTAACACCCTTTTATCAGTTTAGAATGGATGACTTCTGTTCTGTGTAAGCCTGAAAAGTAAATATTTTGCCTTTACAACATAACAGCATGTAACATTGTCAATGAGAGATTGTCTATCAATAATCACACACACTTACTCTGTAAGTGACATCTGTGATCTCTCTAATGGATTTTGCACTTTGGACACCAAGAATCCCTCACATATTTACAGACGACTGAGAGGGACACAGCACAGCAGTGTGCAGACTGTAAATTCACCATGTTCCATCCACAGAATATTGTTGCTTTCTTAATACTCGTTGTCTCCATTTGTCAAGCTCAAGCTGGTGAGTGATTTTTGTCTTTTTTTGTTAGTGTGAGCTTTTCAATGTACTACATTTTATTGTGATTTAGCTCACTAAATCTATTCAGTGTAAAACCTCATTTGATTTAATATTTAAAAGCTGTATAGGAAAAGCTATACCTTATGGACAAAAAAGCTTTAAGTGATACAATGTAACTCAGGTGGACAACGGGCAGCGTCAGACACATCTAAGGTCACACTACAGCCGTGGCTGGTGGGACTGGCAGCTGTTGTTGGGTTCCTCTTTATCGTCTTCGTCCTCCTCATTGTGCAAAGACTCTTTTTCAAGAAAGACAAGTGAGTTGTGACCTGAAATGGTTCAGGAAAATATTTATACTGTACACGAGTCATGATGAAAAAAAGCTACATAGATCATATAATACCTGATTCTTCTTTTAACGTTTGACAATACAGTCCGTTTTGTTTCATTTAAAAGGAAATGCTTGATACTCATTTTAGAGGTTTAAAATGGCGATAATCTTCTGGCAGTTACAAACATTTGTTTAGTTATTGAATAACATGATGGTGATGAGGAGTTTATGGTTTTCGAAATTATTTTATGACTGTACATTTACAGTCAAGGCCACATTCAGACAACTGATAGACAAGACCAGCCATGACACACCTAAAGCCATAGGCTAATAAACTAATACATAACATTTCTAAACGTCAATGTACAGCGTACATGTTGACTATTTTTATATTTTTTAAAAAGTATTTCATTATTGTGTATCTCCCCTTACAGAGACGAGTTTGAGGAAAAAGAAGAAAAGCATCAATTTTACGACAACCTCGCGGCTGATGTGGAGGCAAATGAGGAGACCAAGCAGACCAGTTTCTGAGAACAAACGATGATCACAGTCCTGCGGGACAAAATCTGCCAATCTCTGGAAATTATGCCATAACACCGTGAAGAGTAATTCTTACTTAATTATATATTATCTTACGTAATGTATCATATCATTATAACTTAAACGTTTTGTTTTTATGTCTTCGTAAGAGTCGTTCCTTGCATCATCCACTAGATGGAGCAGCCTTCACTTACTCACAGATTTAGCCTAGAGTTAAAATAAAAGGGTTAAAATAAAGTGGTGCCCTACAGTCTTTTTTTTCCTGGTCATATTCCCAAAGTTTTTCTAGTATGGTGCAACTCTAACTGAAATTCCTAAATCTGAAACATTCATTAGAGTAGAGAAACCAGATTTTCAGTGTGTCACGTGGTGCACATGATGCTCCGATTAACTGGCTTTTGACTCGAATGACAGTTCTGGGTTGGTTGGGCATGTATGCTAAATGGACACGGGTATGAGATCCATTACTCATTTTGAGTGGCAGTTTGGACATGTTAAATGTTTCCAGTGAAATGATGTAACACAGTTTTGCTTTTGGAACCGTTTGCTCATCCCGGGGGATTATGCGATGAAAATATCATTTGCTGAAAAAAAAAAAAAAAATGGCCAGGTGTTCAATTGTGTTAATGGTGGGGGACCTTTATATTTGTGTTTAAAGACCTTGGCCAGGCGTTACCTAAATGAACAATCTGTGATTAGTAGATGTGTTAATTATAATGCAATAAACTATCTAAAATAACAACATATTCTTTTTTTATATGGATATGGTGACGACTTTAATGCTTATGATTACATAAAAGGTCATCTTCAGGTTAAAGGGGAACTCTTGCAGTGAGTTTACACTAAAGGCTTATTTAATGTGAACTTTATATCATTTTAATTAAAATTTAACGCTTAATAGGCAGCTGATACTGTTGTCCTGAGCATATTTCTCAAGGTTTCCCATACATGGGAAACAGTTTAGCAGAAACCGTGCTGATGAGTGACAGTAAATAAGCCTACAGCCAGCAGCAATAAGTGAAGCTTTAAACCATAGCGAGAGAGAAAGACAGACTTCAGTTCAGTCTCCTCTTTAAAGTCTCATTCTCATTTCACTGCTGCCTTGAATTTTTTTTTATTCTGGCTCCTGAGCGACGTCATCTTTGGTCCATTACTTGGGAGCCGGTGACAGATGAATTATTCTTTCTTTTCTAGTATTCATTACTGCGAAGTTAAATGACAAAACCTCAAATATAAAAATAATCTGGAAGCCAAAGGGTAAGAGATACTGATGAAACAACCTTCGGTGAATCAGATGAGCTCTGCCGAACTACTTTCAGTATTTTCTTTTTTCCTGAATCAAAAAACCTAATTTAACACTAACCCTTCAATAGTTTTAGGCCAGTGATTTTTAAAATGCCTTTGAAAGAGAGCTCTAATGCTCACCGAGGCTGCTTAGATCAAAAATACAGTAAAAAAACAGCAATATTGTTCATGTTTTTATGACCCTGTACATCAATGATTATTTTAATAGTTTTGTATAAATGTATTAAGTATGTAAATGTTGCTTACGAACAATGGTGCAAGCAACACCAAGGTCAGTTTGATTCCCAAGAACTGATAAAATAAACTATAGTGTGAATGCAAAGTAAGTTTCTTTGAAAAAATACCCCATCTGCCATATGCAAGGAAAAATGTAATATACAATGCAAAAAAAAAAAAAAAAACCTCTCACATACACTTGTGCCTGCGAGAAGCAAACAGTAGTGGTCACGTTCATACTGCACAGGCACGCTCTCAATCGCAGTGTCTCTGTATAGCGGAGTGACCTGATTGTGATCGTGTTGCAGAGAAGGGAGTCCTCGGGGAGTTGCAGTCCTTTGTTAAGACATCTGGAGCCCATTACTGCCGCATGCTTTTACAAGGACTTCACATCGCGTACTGTAAATCGAGATATTAAACTCATAAGCACAGAGAGAAACTAAGGAGAGAGAAATCACTTTGAACCTTCAAGTCTAAATAGGTATAATCAAAACAACCACAATTCCACCTTCTGCAGCTCTCAATGTGCAGGACAAAGAGTAGACCACCCTCACCCTGTACCTGTACCTGTAATATCAGTGCATGTTATAAGGCCAGATCCATTTAAAAACACTTGTTTTATTTTTTTAAATATTATAAATATGTAAAAAGTAAATCTAAAATTTCTGTTTGAGTACTAATAGACTGGGCATTGATAATACATTTAAAATGAATATATTAATAATTCAAATGTTACCAGACATGATTTATTTATTTAAAAGCAATATTCTGTAATATATATATATATATATATATACACATTGATGCAAATGCAGTAGAAAAAAATAAAATAATAAACGCAGTAGATAACCATATTAAATGAAAACATTTTAGAAAAATCTATATACATAACCTTATTTTTCTACTGAGAGCAAAGCATGCAACCGTACTTTAGTTCTGGGAAGCATGGACAGCGTCTGGGTGTTTGTTAAAAGTATATCTCAGCAAAAGTACTTCCAACATCTTATTGTTTTAAACTTGTAACCAAAAAACGAAAAAAAAAAATTCACCGGGAGTATTCAATCAAAAGTTGCTGGCTGCGGTTCACTTAACAGCCACAAAGGTTTCTGAATTCTACATATAGCCCCTATAAACTTTACTTTGCCATCAACTTCGTAACAGTGAATCGCCCTGTGGAACCTATTAACATGTTTACAATGATAGCATGTTTACAGAAAAGCACATTTGTTTTCCTCTATATATGTTTACACCCCTGACCTCAATTTTATAGTTTAGACTAGAGGCCCTGTGTTGGTGCGCATGGCAGTGTTGGTGTCCTCATCTTTCGGCCAACATCAGCTCAGCCAGTAACTAAAATGTTTCTTTAGAGACTCGTGAATCAAGCTAGGTTTCCTCTTGCTTGAGAGCTGCAGTTCAGGCAACTCCCGAGGCCATGCTGTTTTCTTTGGAGTGGAGAACTGTAGTTTCAGACCGATCTGGGAGAAGTCTGGCCCAGGCTTCGGGGAGTTGGGCTGTTAGCGGCTCACTCTATGAGTAAAGGTCATAAAAAAGTGTCACACCGGGCACCACATCAAGGCTCTTTTGCTCACAGCCACTAGCTTTTGAAGCTTTTATGCGAATGTCTTTCTGAGTGAATCACTGATTCATTTACTCAACCGATTCACTGATTCATGCAGAAAAAAAAAACAATCGACTAAGCCTACTCTATTATTGAGTCATGGATTCATTCACTCAGCCGAATCATTTAAAAACGCTGATTCATTCATAAACATTGATTTGCACTCGTACTTAAATTATTTTCTTTGGCGAGAAGTGTCTAAAATTTAAGTTACTTAGTATCGAGTTCTGTTTATCAAACTGTTATAGAATATCACACACTGTATATGAGTCAGATGTCTATGAGTTGGTTTTCGAACACAGGTTTGTCATTTGCTGTCCAAAAGCTAGCGTTTCATTGCAACACTGAAGTTGAACAGGTACCTCTGGTTAGTGTCTGTTATGGAATTTGACTCCCATTCTGCAGTGAGCTCATGAGGGGCTCCTGGCGAGGTTCACTTGAAGCTTTCGACAAGTGCTATTGCACTCGTTCACCCCCTTCATATGTTTAAAGAAAAAGGACCTTGAGCTGGCTTGTGCTATTTTGAACCATTAAAATGAAATAAAACTTGACTTCCTTTCCAGAGCTGAAATTATACTTTTCCAAAAGCGGCTCCAACAATCTTGTATCTGGGGTAAATGTATTGAGGGATGATTAGAGTCAGGTGTGTTACGCTCCTCGGCCAAGTTGAACTGAAAACAAACCTCTAACCGCAAGTGTTCAGTTTGCTCTTTCATTCTCTCTTCCAAGTCTCCTGTTTTATGCAGCTCGTACTCACGGAATTAAAACTGTCATTTAAAATGTTTGGTGATCCAAAGTTTGTTCCGCCTTGAAATGAGTCATCCTCTGCCATTGAGTGTCGGTTACAGTGACACAGCTTATTAAATAAGATTTGGCATGAAAAATATGTCTAAAGCAAGTAGAGTATGCTGATATTAGTATGTGCTTACTAATTTATCTTATATTCAGTTGAATTCACCAAAATATATTACCCAAAATGTTACTCGCCATTTGCAGAGCGATATACAATATGTCATGCCACGTCTTGGAAACATCTTTCCCTTTTCTGGCTCTGCAATGGTGATGCCGAAAGAGCTTCAGCAGCTGAGCTAAAATTAGCTTGTCCTGAGGCACAAGGGCTGTATTCGCCTGGGTCCACGTTGATCTACAAATGAACAGCGAATAGGTATACATCCAACACACACAAAGCAATGACTCCAAAACACTGATAATCAAGCCCAATCTACATACACATTCAAAACATGCCAAGAAACTTCAGCAGACCGTGCGTCTAATCGGTTGGAAAAGAAAAACACAAAGTCACCTCAATTCTGAGTTGTAGCATAGCTTTGTTTATTTTTTATTTAATTTTAATTTTATTTATTTTTTTGCATAGGGAAACATACTCACTTCCAGTACTGTATTCATGAGCGGTTTTCTTTTTTTTTGCGAACAGCGATGGCTGAATACAATGTTATAATGAAATATTGTTAAAGCTGTAATTTCCCCCTCACACCAGTTCAAAAACACATGGCAAATTTAGTTTGTTGTGCATGAGAAAAACAAAAAGTCTTTTCCCATTCGTTTCAAAACCGACATACCGACTTTTGCTGATAGATTACAATTTAGCGAGGTTCTTGGAGAAACAAAGACGAATAACAAAAATCCAATGCTTTCCAAAAGAACATGGAAGCATGTCAAGTTGTGAATGTGTCTGAACTAAATGTCCACATGCCCCTTCCTGGTGTGAAGTGTGTTTATCTGTGCAGCAAGCAAGCGTTTAATGAGTAACTACTATGGTAATATTTGTAAAGAATAATGTGATTAAAAAAAAGAGGAAGGAAAAACTAACAAAAACCTTGAAATTTAACACTGCATTAGAATGCTCTCTGAAAAAACATTTCAATCTTTCTCCTTTCAACTCAAAGCGTCCAAAGATAGAGAAAACAGCATGCTTAAAAACAAACAAAACAACAACAATAGAAGTATTTATAGAAATTAAACCATAATTCATTTAAAACAAAACAATTGTTCTAATGGGGGAGAGTGCACCCTGAAATGTTGATGCGTGATTGTTTTGTGGGGTCTCAAAAATTCAGGAGTAGGCGGTACGTCAGAGTGTTTTTGGCAATTCATTTGTAAATGACTTATCAAAATATTGCATAAATTGCAAAGCCCACAAATGGCTTTTCTATCCTATGAACAGAGACATGACTTGATAGGTTTTCTTCACCCCGTTTGAGCCATTTCAACCTTAGGGCCAGATTTAGTAAAGCCCTTAACACACGCTAACATTCTTAGCATCGTTAGCATCGACTGTACCAACCTCGAACATTAGTTGAGGTCAATATGTTGCAGCACTCGGAGGTTGTGTTATTGAGAGGCTTTGGCAAATCTGACCCCTTGGTTGGACAACAGCGTACAAAAAACGTTTGATAAACAAAAGCTGTATCCAATCAAGGCCAACACTGCCGAGATGATGTCAGCAATACAGCGAAAACCCACATAACAGCTCACGGTTTACAAAGAACACATGGGTGAGGAAAAGAAACCAGAGAAAAACGATACGACAGGCACTGCATGTTAAAATTGTGTTTTTAACCCATTTTGGCATTTATACCAATGTATATACCTTAGATTTGAATTGCTGGTTTGCTAGGAGTGAAAAAGGGAGCGTAGAAATAATTAGCCATTCTACAGTTAAGGATGGGTCTTCATTCATATTTATCTGCTATAGAACTGTACACCAGAAACTCGCACTAAAACCCTCATTCACCCCCACAGCTCAATCAGCAACACGAGTATGTTTGAGTGCTTGAATTGCATACTTTGAATGGGAAAATGTCAGCATAATCAATGACCTCGCATGTCTGAACATCTTGGGGGTGACAGTTTTAGACCTGGGCAAAGAAGAATTATATAATGCTGCATTCATGTCATGTCAGAATTACAGCACTAATACATATTATATACAATATACTACAGTTCAAAAGTTTGGGCTTGGTACGTTTTTAACTTAAAGGGATACTTCACTTTTTTTTGGAAATAGACTCATTTTACAACTCCCTCAGAGTTAAAACAGTTGAGTTTTCCCATTGACTTCCATAGTAGGAAAAAAATAAATATACTATGGAAGTCAATGGGACCAGAAACTGTCTGGTTACTGATATTCTTCTAAATATCAGAAAATCGGCTGAATGGATTCGAAAACGGTAAAATCCAACTGTTTAACTCTTGGGGAGTTGTAAAATGAGCCTATTTCCAAAAAAAAAAAAAGAAAAAAAGTGGAGTATCCCTTTAAGTCTCTTTTAAATGCGAAAAATACAGTAAAAACTGCTTTCTGTTTAATATAGTTTAAAATGTATTTTTTTTATAATGGCAAAGCTGAATTTTCAGAAATCATTCAATCAACTACATTTTTTGTGGAAGAAAGGATACATTTTTTCCAGGATTCTTTGATGAATAGAAAGTTTAAAAGAACAGCATTTATTTGAAATGGAATTATAAATGTTTTTACTGTCACTTTTGATCAGTTTAATGCATCTTTACGGAATAAATGTATTCATTTCTTAAAGAAAATTCCTACTGACCCCAAACTTTTGAACAAGTGTGTGAACAATATGACTTTAGTTCTCTCTCTCTCTTTATATATATATATATATGAAAGAGCAAAAAGAGGTGGGTTAATGTAGTGATTTTGTGAACATCTTGAAATCTCATTATGCTAATTCTGACCAGATGTAAACGCAGCATTAGTTTCACTATACTACAGAGGACAATAATAGTAGGTTTAGCCTAGCTTGGATGGCTTTACACACATTGAAACTGTCCTTAATATTAGCAAGAACTTTCAGCACAAGATTTCAGTAAAGCCAGGATTAGTTGCATAGATGCTGTACAATTTCCAGATCATTTAAAAACCTTTAGTGTATTACTGCTAGTCTGATTTCAAACCAAAAAGCTTGATCGAGCTGTCATTATGGGATCCAAACCAGTGCAGACAGACATAACTGCACATCATCCAATTCAGATTCAGTCTCAATCATGAACAAGAACTGTGACATGCATCCTGCCAAGTGTCACGACATTGAAAATGGAAGGAAGGAAAGTGTAGAAACTGCATTCCAGTGCCTCAGCCCTGAAGAGGATGTCCAGCCCTTACTGAGAGGAGACAAAACAAAGATCTGACCACGTTCACGTTTCTATCTACCTCGACCGTGCAAAGCTCGTGGTATTGCGAGGTTTACATTACGCAGACCGCAAAAGGAAACCGTAAGAGTGAAACACTCATGCACGTCTAATTCTCTCACGTATGCCTGAGTAGGGTCTCCTCACATCCTGTTTATGTCCGTGGGTGAACAGGGAAATTGGGCCGGGGAAATTTACATTCTGTTCAGCATAATTACATGTGTCA
The DNA here is from genome assembly GCF_988280905.1 of Pimephales promelas. Lineage (NCBI taxonomy): Eukaryota > Metazoa > Chordata > Actinopteri > Cypriniformes > Leuciscidae > Pimephales > Pimephales promelas. The sequence goes on from NC_142782.1 coordinate 24,868,102, forward strand.
ATGACTAATTAAAGTGCCTGGCCCTCGGAATTAAACAATCTTTTCAGCGACGCACATTCCAGACGTGAGTAGGTTGATCTTACAAAAACAGGGGAAGATCACACAGCGTAAACCCCCATCCAACAGCTCTATGCTGAATCCAGGAAGGCACGCAGAAGAGTGAGGTCTAAAATCCTGCGAGTTATGCATGCTCCATGAAACTATCAATGGGTTGATTGATTGTCCACAGGTGATTTAAGAAATTACCTTATGTTAAAGAAAAGAAGTATCTTATGGCTGCATTTATTTAAACATTTAAACATATTCCTGTGATGGAAAAGCTGAATTTTACCTTTAGAAATCATTCTAATATGCTGATTTGGTGCTCAAGAAACATTTCTTATTATCAATGTTGCAGCTCAATAGTTTTGTGGAAACTGCGATACTTTTTCTCAGGATTCTGTGATAAATGGATGCTGTTTCAATTTTTTTTTTTTTTTCCAATTTAATGCATGAATACAAGTGGGCAAGACAAATTCACTTAATTCAAGATATTTTCTCTTAATATTTCCTTGATTCTTATGTAAATGTATTTTGTTACGGATGTTTAGATGTTTAATGTAAAAACACAAAGTACTGATTTCAAAAATGATTGTTGTAGCATCTTAAAAGGGTAAATTTCATCATCTTAAAAGGGTAAATTTTTCACATAAATGACAACAGCTAAATAAAATGGTGCCATTCAAGCAGCTCTATCTCTCTATCTTCATCACGGCACGTTATCAAAGCTGAGAAATATTCCTAGAGAAACAAACCTTAAAAAGAAGTATTATTAAAATCTAGTGCAATATTCCAAGTAGAAGTACAGTAAAATGTGTTTAAAGATCTTGAAGCTTGCATGGCAGAAGAGAAAAAATAAGTGCAGAGGTTTAAAATAAGTCTTGAGTATAACAACAACAAAAAAAGGCAATGGAACCAGGATAAACTTCTCAAAGCTCGGTGAAGCTGTTGGCTCGGTTTAAAATGACGACAAGTGATGCTGAATTTACTAAAGTTGTGATCAAAATAACACTTGATAACTGTGAAAGGTGTGTGCTTATGGCGCTGACATTATATTCTCAACAGCAGATCCTTTAGAAGGAGCTTTCAAATTTTTTGTGTGGCTTGACCACAAGCTTATGACTAATAAACCTAAACGAACAAACAAAAAAACATTTTCTCTTAGAAAAAGACATTTTTAATATACATTTCGCCTCATTCTACCGGAAATATGGTAAGCATTATACACAAGATAACTGTGTTCAAAATGTAACATTTCAACAAGCATAAAACTGATAATCATTGCTCTATAAAAAGGGTTTCGAAATCAAACATTAAGATAATGTTTCTTTTTAAATGCATCAGCTCGAATGCATAATTCACGTCATAGCAAGTTCAATCATCACCTGTGGCCACTTTAAAAAGAACACACTGGGGTAACAACCTGCTCTTGAAGTGTTTCGATCTCTCGGCCGTGTGTAGCCAATGTTAGCGAATACAAAAAGCAAACGAAGAAGACTCATGCACGCAGAGCTCACTACAGAGCCGCTGTGCTGGCGAAACCACCTTCAGACCCCTGTTTATACTGAGCCCAGCTCATTGCACCCTGGCCAAAGGGTTGACAGCTTTAAAAAGATGAAAATGGAGCAGTGCAAATCTTCACGGGACAGGCGGCGGGCCATGCGAGTCTGTACCGGAGAGACGCCGTGAGAGCTTCAGCTCATTTAAAACGAAGAAGTTTGCCAATTTTGCTTCAATACGGGTTTGGAATAAACAAAAAACAGCACCCCACGCTTCGAGGCAGACCCCTGTCCCATCGCCTGTCCTGTTAAACACAAGAAAAATTGCTTGCTTGATGAAGCTAGCACTTCTGCAAAAGTTTGGATCATGGTAAAGATGGAATGCCGTTTGGCTTCAGCACTCCGATTTGGCCAGGGTGGACAACGGCAGACTCAACAAATCATCCACGATCAAGATCTTACCAAAGGCATCATGTAAACAAAAGCTCTCGTTCTTTCTCGTTCGACTGAAACTTTTAAATAGCTACCAGCAAATCGTATTAGCTACCAGCGTTGCAATATCCATTGCAGAAACAATACTGTACACTCACTGCATCACAAACTACAACTTAGCCTCTCCCGACCCAGCTCCAGAAATACACAATATCTTCTCCTCCGCAATATACTCCCCTGACACTACATGCTACAAATTATAAATTATCTCCTACCATCTAATTTTATAAAAAGAAGAAAAAACATCCTGGTGTATTCATTCATTTTCTAAGACACAAAGTCAGCAGTTCTTGTGTCTGTATGTTGAATTGGACAAAATACATTTCAGCTACTCTCTGTGAATGGGTTCTACAATCAACACATGGACATATACAAGGGACTCGATTGGTAAAACAACTTAATCACTAATTACAGAAATCATTAAACATTACTACAAAAAGTGGTTAAATGGACAGTTCACATTTTGTCATTAATTATTCGCCCTCGTGTTTTTCTAAACCTTTATGATTTATTTTTTACGCAAATTGAAAAGTCAATGGGGTCTAAAATATCTATCAAAATATCTTGTTTTGTGGTTTGTGTAAAGTCATGGAACTACACGGGGGCGAATAAATAATGACTACATTTTTTGTGTACTTCCTTCTGTGGTGAACTATCCCTTTAACAATGTGTAGGTTTTCAGAAATAATGAAATGTAAATTTGACCCTTTGACAAAAAAGCAAACATCATGCTGTGGAGTCAAGTCTTGTTGATTGCAAAATAATTTGCTAAGTGCTTAGTTGCAGAATTTAAAACTAACCAAAAATAGTTGATGGGTTTATAGAGGATGGCCATCTAGTTTTAATCTCTGGCCTCTCCTCTTCACATCCATAATGGGTACAAACTCATTTAAATACACGATAACATACAATCCAAACAATTTAAGACAAGCCTAACATGAAAGGGAATCAAAAGATCAGCTCAGAGCTGATATGGAGAGAGCTGGTACCGCATCTTTCACAGATTTTGTTACTTTCTCATTATATGAAAAGTAGAGTGAAATAATGGTAAAAAAAATAATGCAAGGAAGATTTGCCAACTACGGTGGTTTTAAAAGAGGAAGAAGGTAAAAAAAACAAGTTTCTCTCACCCATCCAAAACTACAGCTATCAGGTAACCTGTTAGTCTTAATCTGATTACGACAGGCAATCAAACATGCAGCATTTTTTTCATTGGTGACACCTGGTTACATAAAAAAAGAAAAGAAAAAAAGAAAGAAAACAAATTCACCTCCTTTGAAATTACGCATTATCGTTCTTAACTAAAGGCAAGGCACATAATATGTTTATAAAATATCGTGCAAAGTAGAAGAGGGATCATAGGATAAAAGTCAAAACCAATGTGGTACAAAGGTAAAATCCATCTGTGTCATTGGCTCTTTGCTCAAGGGGGGTCATTAAGGAGAAGTCGGGGAGCATTTAGCTTTAGAGCTAATACTAAGATTATCTGCCATGCGCCCATGTCAGCGATAAGGTGGTCATTTGAGCTTAATTCTCATGATTTTTCTTTTGAAAGCACCATGCACAGTTATATATAACTCATATATAGAGATTTCCATATAATTTTCATATCAGCACCATTAAAACAAGTCATGTTGTATGTATTCTGGGTCTATGGTCAACTCAACAGAATGTCTATGCAAAGCCATTATAAAAGGTTAGCAAAAGCAACCAGAGTGTGTGGATATTATTTCATATTGGTGTGTGTATTTGTAAGGGTACCTAGTTAATCTCTGATATGTGTTGATTTTGTCATGTTCCGGCAGAATATTAGGGTGTGTGTGTGTGTTTTGTTCAGCCATCTGGGTTTCCTGTGGCTAAGCGTTAGCCCATGCAGCTGATGAGGGGCTTGGGGGCTTGCTAGGCCCTTTAAAATATCTCTCTGGGCATAAAAACAACCCCTTGAACTTCTACAGCAACAACAACCCACAGTAGATGAAGCAAAACATCCAAGTCTTTTAAAAAAAGAGGAAGATTTTAAAATGAAATTCTCGCAATGTCTCAGGCACTTTTCATGGCTTCTTGATTTGGGTTCGGTAGCGTTGTAGATTAAGCCCTGATGTTATTTCATTAGTACAAATCAACACATCTCAGAGTGCAGAACAACCCATTTCTGAGGCAACCAGCCAGAGAGACATGCTGGTCGTAAGGCTCCCAATGAACTCTGGGAGCTCAGCCACTGACTGACCTCTTCGTATTGTCATCGTTGCGCATTACAACCTGTCTCACGTCAAACATCCAAATCATTGACATTCCTACGGATTAAAGTGTATAATATGCTTCAAAATAACAACAGTCATAGTTTTTTGAAATAGAAACATGGGGAAAAAGATAGCCTGTTTTGTTTTCTTCTTAAACTATGGGAATCGTATAAAAGTAATCACATAAACATGGAGACATTTACATAGAAAATGTAGGATTGCTCTGATCAGCCTTTTAGCTTCTGGGAAACCAACCCACATCTACCGTGAGATCAGAACATGACAAAAAATAATAGATTCGCAGCATTCCGTATGATTAGGCCGAACAGGAATTTGCAAAAGAGGAAAATTAAAAATTCAAAGTAGTGCAATGCCTGTAATTTCCAATAAATTTAAACAAGTTACACAGAGAGAAAACTTCTATCCTCTACACCCAATACTGTCTAAGTAATGACAGAACTATATTTCAACTCCCTTTGTCACTATGTGGAAAAAATCCACGTATCTACATGAATCAAAAACCCCCTAATCTGTGAACTCACAGAGATGAATAAGGGACTACCATGTTTATGACGAGCACAAACACACGGACGCACACGCGCACACACACACTTACAGCGGGCCCAGGGAATGAGGGGCTTTCATATTGCGAAGAGAGGAAGGTGCTAATTCACCCCTGCTATTCCCTGGCTCATCCTATGAAGGCTGCATTACAGCTCACACACACCTCGTGTAGCCTTTAACAGTACATGCCATTGCCTCTATATAGGTGTGTTTACATGTAATTGTGTGTGTGTGTGCGCGTGTGTGTATACACGCTGACTGTGATGTATAATGTCACTGAGGTACCACTAATGTTCCTCCGATGTACAAAAAACATGACGGGCTTCCACCAAAAAGTGGACTCCGTTACAAACGGTGGAGAATGTAATTTAGAAAACGTCACCCTCTGAATTGAAACCAAGGACGCAGAAACATGATTGTCAATAAACTGGATGAAAAGGAGCCTTTTTGTTTCTTTTTCCACAATGCTGTGTGAACGGAAGCATCAATCTTTTTGTTTCCTTTTCCATGTCGTGTTGCCTTAAAAAAAAGAATAAAAACAGGCCGTGCTCACCTCCAAACCTGTGGCGAAATGCTAGCGGAAAAACCCCTTCCTTGAGGTTTCTCGCCCCTGTTCGTTAAGAAAATAAAGGATACTTATTTTGCATATAGGAGGAAGCAGCACCTGTAGCAGAAGGAGGGGGGTTGAGGAGAGGCATTCCAAGAGGCAGGGAGTCAGGGTGGGCCTTTTCGACACAGTCCATCAATGTACGCCATAGTTTGGGCTGCCCTCCCAGAAAAAAACATCCTCCTGTCTTCTTTTCTGCCGTTCCATCTATGGCAATTTTCTCACGCCCTTCTCCATTTCCATTGTCTTTTTTCAACAAAAAAAAAAGTGTATTGAAGCATCTTATACTGTACGTTGTTATGCATATATAAATATGTGTGCACATATATCTATACACACATATTGTGTATATATATATGTGTGTGGGTGTGGGTGCGTGTGTATATATATACAAATACTGCATATATATCTGATTTTCCCTCTTGCATCTCGTTCACAACTTTTTTCTTGTAAATTCCACAAAAAAAGTGATTTTTCAAATCCATGTCTGTGCCTCCTCGGGTTCGTCTGTGTGTGTGAGAATCAGTTCCCCAGATACCAGGACTGCAAGAGAGAGAGAGAATCAAAATGACTAAGACATCTTTACAAGCACATGTAAGTAACACAATAGGAGGAGTGCTATGGGATATCCACCTAAATCAGATAACAACTCATCTGAACGTGACCGCAGTCTAGTTGAGATGGATCCATTTCATCAAAACTGAACGCACACTGTGATTTCTATGGGTTTCATCAACTATGGGTACTTTTGGCTCTCTTAAAAAACTCTTTTCATACCAGTTGATTTATTTTTTCTACTAACAATGTCCAATGAGGACAATTCTGGCATTTTTCTGAAACCTCAAACATTTTCACCACAATGTCATTTCCATCACATCTCAAATGATGTATTGGTGTTGAATAGCATTCCGGTTTAAATTACCCATTTTTCATGGACACATTTCATGTATCCAAATGCATTTGATAATATTATTTATTCTGTTCATGATTGATATTTACACTACTGTTCAAAAGACTGGGGTCAGTAAATTGATCAAAAATGACAGAAGAATTTTTAAGTACCTTTCTATTTCTAATAATTGCTGTTCTTTTAGACATCAAATATATTACTGTTTACACAAAAATAATAAAAAGCACATTGCTAATAGTAAGAAATGTTTCTTTATAAGCAAATCAGCATATATAAGCATACAGACACACATACCCTGCTAGTGTGTGAGGTGTGTGTGTGGGTTTAGGTTTTAAAGGTGGTGGTGGTGACAGTAGGTGGTACATGTTTCCTGTCCGTAAGGACCTAAATAATGCAAATCATTGCCATCCAAAGCAGAACCAAATAAGAACAAATCAGTCTTTTTTTTGATAATATGCAGCAAATACTTAGCCTTGGACCAAAATTGAGGAACCTATTAAAACTAATACAGAGTAAAAAGCTTTGAGTTTGAGAAAGAGAGAAAGCGCTCAGCAGAATCCCACCCAAACCTTTTAAAAGCATAACAGGATTTTGGCTTTCATTCACAAACCGCTGAAGTCTTTTTAAAATTTGACAAGGTTTAAAAACAGAAGGAAGGAGTTCATGCCGTAAGCCCCTGGCTCTATATTTTCCACTAAGGTTTAAGTAATTTCACATCAGTCCAACAGACGTCTTTAACTACCCCCAAATGTATTGATTTAATAATGCTAAAAAAGGAAAATTTGTTCCTATTCCCTGCTGAAAAGTTTGTATACATCAGACTGATGGCTTGATTCTTGAACAGCACCAAACCACAGACTAATGACTCCCCAAATCCACAATGCAGTGCCCAGATAATAGCGTACAACCATGAGAATCTAAGTTAAAATAGTTTGACACATTTATGTATTAAAAACAGCAGTGGCGCCAAAGAGTTTTGGCAGCTCTTGCTCATTGATTAATGAAAAGGGCAGTATCACAATCCATCCACATGTACGAACAGGAATCTAAAATGCCATAATACAAGTTATTAAACTAATCATATCGTGCATCAATATCTTTTAATCAAATCAGTTTATTTTGACTTCTGTTAGCTAGCTAGCTGAGAATCATTTGATACTGCTATTGAAACTAGAGCTAAGGTTAACCTTACACAACCCATGACACTTAGAACCTATTGCCCGGAAGAGAAATACGTTTATAATGACAGCTGACACTGCTGGGAAACGCAAAGATGCTGTTTTCTGAGTGATTACTATAGTGAATTGGGATGCAATTTTCCCAAATCATATTTCGTGTTGATTACTGGATCAAATCCGAGCCCATGAGAGTGGGCACTGTGGGGATTGTGTGTGTTTTCGTGCTTCGTGACTTTGACAGCACAATTACAGCCACTCCTTTGTCAAAATTCATGTTGAATACTCCAGAGGAAAATATATACATCCTAGAGCTTTGGATATCATCTTGGCTGTCAACAGGACATTTTACTATACTGAAAATGTCTCGATGAGATAAATCCACAATTCTCTTTCTCTAGAGTGGCAAGTTGAGAGATTTTCCAGTATATGTTATGGAAACTCAAACTTTGATATTTCAGCAGATATAATCTCCTGTCTCACCTCAAAAATGGATGCCCTGCTTAGTGTTTACATTTAAATATGATAAAAACAGCTTAAGAGAATATGTGTAGTTTCTGGTGTTATTGTTTGTATAATGTGGTGAAGACCGACAGGAACGGGCCAGGAAATGGGGAGTCATTATCAAATTCATCTATCCAAATGTTGATACATGCAAACCAATGCAAAACCACTAAAAGACGTTAAAATAAGCAGATATTTTATATTACCCAACAGTACCATGCAATTACATACTATTTGCTTTCTTTGTGGACATTTTCAGTGGTCATTATCTTGGTAAGCTGAATCAGATCAAATTAATTAAGGCTGATTAAACGAAAAATAAACAAATGGGTTAAAGGAAGGATGGCATTAATCAAAAACAAAACAAAAGTATCTCAATGATATTAAAATAACACTTGATTAGCTAAACTGTGAGCATACCAATCTAAAAAATGCTGGGTTGTTTTAACCCAATTTTGGGTCAAATATGGACAAACCCAGCGACTGGGTCACATTTTTAAATTAAATTTTTAACCCAATGTTTGAGTTTGTCCATATTTGACCCACAATTGGCCAGCATTTTTTAGAGTGAACCACAACTTCTGTTATATTTATAACAATTTGACAAATATTCAGTTTTTAATATTAAAAACAGTTAACAAAAGCTATATAAATATTTAGACAAAATGCTTAAGGCCTGGTGTTAAAATATTTTTCCAAGTATAAAATCTGGAGTGTAACCATTCCAGCTTTGTCTCATCACATGGGTTTGAGTCCACCATTCCAGGCCATTCTTCTTTTTACCAGCTGCCTGATATTTTCATTTTGCACTAGGGCACATCCAAAGCTGAAACTTTCTCACCGAAACAGTCTGTCTTGAGAACACAACAACCAGTAGAGCCCAGGCTAACAGTGGTTAGGCGTTCACTCCAAACAAAATATTTAGTTCCCTATAAAAGCTACAGGCTTTGTCTTGGTGACAGGTGGTTTAGGTTATGAAAATATAAAGCTGAGACGAGGGCGGGTTCACAGTCCAAGTAGGGGGACATATTAGACCACAAGGGCCTAACAAATGACAGTCTCTCCCTTTAATTACAATGCTTTGGGAGAGCTTGGAGGTGAGGCTGAAACACAAGCTCCTCTAAAAACAAAGATTGTTAGTAAAATACCCTTTTCATCAGAGAAAAGAAAACAACAGAAGTCGGAGTTTAATACAAACACAGATCGAGAGAGAAAAGAAGAGGGAAGAAAGAAATAAACGTGTATATTAAAAAACTTTTTTTTGCACTGTGAAGTGTCACTTTTCAGTGTTAAATATTTTTTAGTCAGATCAGGTACAAATACCTAAAGATAGCTTACAGAGAAAGTCAGAATGCAGCTATAACAACTGTACTTACTTTTTACAGTGAAAGAAAGAAAAAGACAACTGTGTTTTGTCAAACTAGGCCTGGACAGTCAGTGATTCCCTGGGCAGTCCTTGTGTTAAGTCTCGGTCGTGCAAGACAGATTGGTCAATTTGATTGGTCTGCAGTGGACTCTTCCTTTTCCTCTCCCTCAAGCACAGGTTCATCCGATTCCGCCAATTACATCATGTCTGGTTTCCCCTAGCAACCAGACAGCCCTGGATGTGACCATCTCGGAGCAATTGAACAGAACCTCCTTTCCCCCATTTGTTCATTTGACGGCTTCTTTCCCCTCCCTCTTAGCTCATGATACAAAGACACAAACACACATCTAGCTGAGAGCCAGAAAAGTTCAGACTTTCTCTAGTGCACAACTTGCATGAAAAACAACTGCAATAAACGGCTGAAGGTTTTGAAATAATGACTTCAAATACGTATTAACCCACACTAGTCTTCCATTATTCATTGATCACTGTTCTGTCCCTCTCTCTTTCTCTCATCACATGGCTCAGTCAAGTGCATTTACACTTTTTTTTATGGATCTGAAAGCACTGCAATGCAGTATTGCGCTCAGACTCGTGAGCCATGCAGTTCAATCACCTCCACAGTTCAGATTTTACCTGAGCACTGCTGCATTCCCCAGCCAAATCAAACGTAACTGCAGCTGTAACTTAAGGAAGACCTTTCAAGAGTTTATTTATTAGGGGCTGATGTCCCCTAGGATTTGTGAAGCATCACAAAAATGTCAGATGCTATTTTGCGCCTTTTAAAATAAGGTCAGGATTTTGCTGAGCATGCAAAAGTTAACATGTCATTGATAAATATGAAGGCTGAATGCATTATATATAGTGCACTGCACACATTTTTTAATAAAAAATAAATAATAATAATGGCATTCCAGAATATAGACATATTGTGGCCATGAATAAAGAATTCGGTCCCATGACTTATTCCTTTCCCCCCCCCTTGTTTTAGTAAATCATGGCCACGATTTAGTAAGATGAGGGAATTAATGATTGTAACTTGTGCACGATTTACTTAAGTAGAGAGAACGAATTAGTAAAACATGCTGACATAATAGTAAGTCGTGGGAAAGTATTGTTAATTTGTGGCCATGAAATGGGGCTTCGTAATTTTCTTTCTTTCAATACAAATATTAAAACAATTTAAATAATAATAAAAAGTACACAATAATTTACTTTAGAAGCAAAAAAAGGCTTAAAAATAAATTTTTATGCTTAAAAAAATAGATAAATGATTTTTTTTAAAACAATTTTTAAACACAATTTTGTAAGCTCTATATTTTATTTAGGGCTGTCAAACGATTAATCGCGATTAATCACATCCAAAATAAAAGTTTGTGTTTACATAATATATGTGGGTGCAGTGTGTATAATTATTTTGTATATTTATATAAATACACACACATGCATGTATATTTAGGAAAAAAATATTATTTATATATAAAATATTTATATTTATATATAATATAAATTGTATATAAATCTATATACAGTATATACATGAAAATATTTCTTAAATATATACAAGCATGTGTGTGTATTTATAAATATAAAATAATTATACAAAGTGCACCCACATATATTATGTAAACACAAACTTTTATTTTGGATGCGATTAAACACGATTAATCATTTGACAGCCCTAATTTTATTTTCTCACCTAAAACAAGACAAGAAAAAATACTGATGAGTAATTTTTCAGACAACCTATGAATTGACCATCTATTGGTTAAGGTGTTGAATCGACATTGGCTGCCTCTATATTTAATGTGAAAGACCACATTTCGTTCGGCAGCAGAGTGTCTAGCTGTAGTTACTGTATCTGCTAATTTCTGATCTATAATTGAACACAGAAGGGTTGGGTCTCTCAGAGGGTCCAGACTAGAGCTGTAGTAGTGTTTCCTCAGGGCACTGAGGTTCAAGGGAATTTTTCAAGTTCTGCTTGAAATCAAGATTGAATTTTCAACATTTTCAAGGTGCTTAGGTTTCTGAAAGTTACCAAGAAAAAGTCAAAGTTTCCAATAGTTAAAATGCTGTTATTTAGTTGTCTATAATTAGCATTACAATTTCCTCTGAGGTGTGTGTTTGTATGTTTGAGAGTGGATTTGTGTGTGAATAAATGTGTTGAGATACCTGTGCCTGATACAGACTGCCAGGGTCTCGAGAACCAATTCCTACGAAGGAGCGGTTGGCAGGTGGCGTCCCGGGAGCAGAATATGCTGAAAGAGAGGAAGAAATTTGTGATTAAGAGTAGAACAGAGAAAGTGGCGAGTGTCAAAAATGCTCATGCAAATCACAAACAGTGATATCAGTTTCAAGTATCTTTAAATTTAAATCACACAGGTGATTTATTCAATTCAGATCTCAGATACAGTTTGAGTGTGTATAGCGTGCATCTGTTTCACACCGACATTGAATTGATGCTGTAATTGGGCCAGTTTATATCTTCGTTACCGTCAGACTGTGTAAATAAATATTTTGTCTAGCGGAGGCTGATTCTGTTGTGCGTTTATGTAAATGCAGTCGGTTGTTAGTGAATGTGCGCCTTCATCTCTTGAAGACTATATTATCAGCAATTACAAAAGCAGATGTGCTTTCTTATGCCTCTTTGGAAATTCTACCAGCATGTCTTTTAGGTAAATAGGGAACACAACATAACAATCAAAGCATCAATCTTTATCAAATGGGTCTTTGGATAATTACGGCACATGATTTTAGCTGAATAATCATGCCGAGCATTGAGTCTGACAGTGTGAGATGGCGTATCGAGGCGATTGATCATCGGGATTCTGCAGCACAGCGGATGGTGAACATATTGAGCTGTTCTGTGCATTAATAATTAAATTAGCATGATTAATGGACAGGGCAGCAAGCACTGGCCCATTAAAGCTGATCGACTTGTCATCCAAATGTATCTTTTTATACAGTTTACTGATGAAAAGATGCTTGGTGTGTTTCTCTCACACTGAAATCAACATATTCGGAATTTGAAATGGTTTTAAAATATATATTAATGTGCTTGGTAACTGTAAAAAACAATAGTTATGCTAATTAACTTAAAAAAAAAACTATGAGGCATTGTTTATTCTAACTATTAATATAAATAAACTCTCATGAAAAAAAGTATCTCATGCTCAACAAGGCAGGATTTATTTGATCAAAATACAGTAAAAACAGTAATATTGTGAATTTAAAATAAATGTTTTCGTTAACATGTAATTTATTCCTGTGACGCAGAGCAGAATTTTCAGCATCATTAATCCATACTTCAGTTTCACATGATCCATCAGAAATCCTTCTAAATTGTTGATTTGCTGAAAAAATATTTTAACTTTTTTTATTAATCAACATTTAAAACAGTTTAATATATAATATAGCGTAATATTCTCGAGGAAACTGTGTTCAGAATGTTCTGATGAATAGAAAGTTCAAAAGAAATAGAAATAGAGAAAATTATATTGTAGAATTTGTGTGTGTGTGTGTGTGTGTGTGTGTGTGTGTGTGTCATCCAATTAAAAGCAGCCAAGACTCCATTAAGGTACTGTAGTGGTGACCAAACCAAGATGTGTGTCTTTGTGACTGTGTAAAGGGTTTGTGACATGAGCCAGACCACTAACTCTGAGCCAGCCATTTGTTTCTAAGGTTTCTTGATCTGCTTGACATTTTAATTATTCTAAAAAAAAAAAAAAATGTATATTTATAAAACCCTGGGGTTTAAGTCTACCTGTTGATGTGTGTGTGCTGCTGTTTGGGTTTTTGGCTATCTCTGGGTCTCTGGGACAGAGAGGGCGAATGAACGGATGGGTTGTAGGCGTCCCACTTACTGGGGGATGTGGGTGAGCTGGCAGCTGCGTCTGCAGAGGTGGTGCTGGATTTGGACTCTGGGGGCAGCGTCAGACGGGGCAGGCCAGGGGGTGGTGGGGGGGCCAGCATCTGAGAGGAGATGTAGTGACTGGATACCTTCACCTGACCACTGCCATTCAACTGCAGAGGAAGAGAGGGCAACAGTCAGCCACTGTGGGGAGGGACACCTCACTGCCTCTACACAGCTAACATCACAATACATGCATCTACTGTCTGTGTTTGCGTTACCCTCTCTTTAGTTCTTTAGAGTCCCTAAATGGTAAAATTCTTTCAAGTTAGGTTAATGGTCTCAGCATATTTAGGACTACTAACTAAAAATAGCATGTTTGACACCACAGCAGGTTCTACCAGCTCTAATATGTTGATTTTGAGAACTAATACAGTGTTCCATTCCATTCATGTAAAATAGTCAGAATTTCCAACGTCCTACTTGGAAAAGTGCAATGGAATATGCCAGTATATCAATCCTGACATTGAAAATGATTGCATGAGGCTGAGGGCACAAAATGAATTGTAAAAATGTATTTAAATTGCATTTACATAATAAATGGCAGACGCTTTTAGCCAAACCAACTTACATTGCATTCAAGGTATACAATTCATGCATTCTCTGGGAATTGAACTGTTTGAGATATAGGAATGCTTTCAAAATTAGATAAAACCTGTTTAGGTAAAGCAAATGTTTACAGAGGAAGATGTGTAAAAAATAGTAAATAACCATCTCTGTTGATAATTGCACACATGCAAAACATGCTAGTGTTGCCATTGTGCTTCATTTTCCAAGTGCAAGATACAATTTTAGCAAGAAACTAGCACAAAATCTAGTGAAAATATTAGAATTTATTTCCAAACATGCTGTATTTGTCTAAAGAACTATTATTTAAAGTGGAAAAAACTACAGGTGTAAATTAGCACAAGTGCTACAACCTGGTAAATGATGAATAATGAATATTTTACATGGTCCCTCTTCCAAGATAAATAAATAAAAATTAAAATAAAAATGACTTTTTGTTCTAGTGAATGAACCATTATGCATCGTTCTGTCATCCTACCATGGCCGCAAATCCATAAAACCCTGTATCATGCTCTCTTTCGCTCTCTGAGGGTTTGGCTCTCGTTTGCATTCTCGCTGAGTAAAACTGCACACTCACTGCCCTGTACAACAATAGCTGGTGAGTGAGTCAGCGGCATTATGGGCCGGTGCGGCTGTTCTTTGTGACTGCTTGGCTACAGTCAGACTGCAGTAGGGGGAATTTCAATGAGTCTGCAGAATCGGCTGGGCCCGGCTGCCACAGGGCAAGATTCATAAATGTGTGTGTCTCTCTTTCTTCCCCTCATACACTCTCTCTCTCTTCCCCCCTTTATTGCCAACATCAGCAACACCCCTAGACACAGAGATCTCCTCCTCCTTGGCTCTATTTCCTGTTCTCTCACTCTCTCTGTCTGACGTGGAAATGGCACATGACTCTCCTACAGGTACTCCTGAGGTCATTCACACTTTGTGTTAGTTCTTTATGTCAGTGTCAGAATAAAGTGATCCAGCCACTCCAAATGTTTCTCACTCTGTTGAGTCATTAATGTTACACAGATGGCATCCTGGGGTGTATGATAAGTCATTAAGAGAAGAAATAACACTCAGATGTGTGATACTACCCCTGGAAAGCAAAACAGTAATTGATATTAAATAAATTCATTGGTGTTTTTTAAGATTACATTTAAATTAGGGGAAAAAACCATGCCTAATTAAATATTACAAAAAAATCCACTCAAAAAGGTTTAATGCTAGGTACACACTATTTCTCCCCTACTGACAATAATAGGTAAAGTCCCGATTATCTTGATGGTTCTACAGATTATCTTATCAGATTTTCCTGTGGTGTGAGGTGTGTTAAGAGTGACTGAATCTGCTCGGAAGAACGTTGATCAATATTTACGATCAGAAATCCTATTGTGTACGTTCAGGAGATTATAATGTGAAACTAAACAATACCCAATCAGAAGCGAGCTGACTGAAGACTCATCTCCAGCTCCTGCTGCCACATGTAAAGTCCATGTTCACACCATCTCCATGACTTAATTGAAACATTTATCTTTCTTTTTTTTTTTTAGACCGATTTAACCCCGATTTTCCCCTCCCAACAATCTGAGAAACTGTTGTCTGTGAGTGTGTGTGTGTGAAGGAAACAGGGATGATGGATGCTGGTGTTTAGACTGCAGGTTGCTTTAACGGAAAGGGTGAAATCCGACCAAGGCGTTGGTAAGCTTTTTTTTGGCTCAGATTACATGGGCTCCAATCCATGTAAAGAACATGATGGCATGTCTATCAGTCTTTTTTTCCCTCTGTCTGGCTCTCTCTCACTTGCACACACTTAAACATACTGTATAAGCAAGGAAGTAAGCAGTTGATTTCTTAATTCATTCTTTCCGGTATCATTTATTTAATTGGTTTCCCTGAGGTCCACTTGTGTTTTTTTTAGGGCTGTCAAATGATTAATCGTGATTAATCGCATCCAAAATAAAAGTTTGTGTTTACATAATATATGTGGGTGGACTGTGTATAATTTTTTTGTGTTTATTTATATATATATATATATATATATAAAAATACACACCCACATGCGTGAATATTTAAGAAAAAAATATGATTTATATATAAAATATGTATTTATATATATAATATAAATTATTAATAATTCTATATACAGTATATACATGAAAATATTTCTTAAATATATACAAGTATGTATGTATATATATATATATATATAAAAATAATTATACACAGTGCACCCACATATATTATGTAAACACAAACTTTTATTTAGGATGCGATTAATCGTTTGACAGCCCTAAAAAAAATTGGCAGTTTTTACCAATGACCTTCTCTCTGACCTAAAGATTTAAATAGTAATTTTTTTTTAAGAAGGGACCGTTTACACACACAAAATGGAAATTCTGTCATAATTTACTCACCCTCATGTCGTTCCAAACCTGTAGGGCCTATATCTCCAAGGAACACAAACAAAGATTATTTTGAAAAAAAGCTGGTAACCAAACAGTTTTGGTTAACATTGACTTCCACTGTAAGGATAAAATAACTGAGACATTTCTCAAAATATGTTTTATGTCCTGTAATGTCATACAGGTTTGGAACAACATGAAAGTGAGTAAATGATGATAGAATTGCAATTTTTAGATAAATATCATTTTAAGAAACTCTCCCGTTGCATGTAGAATGAGAAACAGCACTTTTCCTCCACTAAGTCAGGAGCTTCAGATTTGCAGTTGTATTCCATAAGGTTTTTAACTGGGCAGGAAAATATGACCTCTTTTGAGTACAAATTCAACAAAAAATTGTATTTGACATGCTA
The DNA here is from genome assembly GCF_988280905.1 of Pimephales promelas. Classification (NCBI taxonomy): domain Eukaryota; kingdom Metazoa; phylum Chordata; class Actinopteri; order Cypriniformes; family Leuciscidae; genus Pimephales; species Pimephales promelas. Next base: position 24,884,772 of record NC_142782.1, read on the forward strand.
ACAAATCCATTGCTGAATATAATAAACATGACAGGCTCAGAGTTGTGCTTGGCTCAAGTTCCCTTACAAGAATTATGGCTGCTGATTGGTGGAGCGGATGTTTGGATGATTTGGGATTTCACATTCCTTGATCTGTGATAGAGATGTATGCTGAAAGTCATATAAGGCGTATTTGAATGCCCCATGGGATGATCTTACCGGGCTGGGTTGTTGATTGGACGGGTCACAGGCCAGAGAGACCAGGTCTTTGAGGGGGTCTTGAGAGCTGAGGTGTGGGGGGTACCGGATGGCCGTGTGTGGGAAGTAGGTCGAGGCGGTCTGGGGGAGAATGGGACCAGCAGGGAAGTGCAGAGACGAGGAGGGATGAGGACTCCGAGAGATACCTGAAGGACATAAAGACATTCTGCCTTTAAGGAACTTCAAGAACTATTTGCTTAGTGCTTTTTTATACTCTTTTATTAAGCAAGAATGCATTAAATTAATCAAAAGTGACAGTAAAGACATAATATAATGTAGATTATAATAATAAAAAAAGATTTGTATTAAAAAAAAATTAAGCAGCACAACCGTTTTCAACATTGACAATAATAAGAAATTTTTCTTGAACTCCAATTCAGCATATCAGAATGATTTCTGAAGGATCACAAAGTGGAAATTCAGCTTTGCCACCACAGGAATAAATTGATTTTAAAATATATTAATATTAAAAACAATATTAGAGTTTTTACTGTATTTTTTGATCAAATAAATGATAAAGCATCACATAACCAATTTGAAGGCACATTTAAAGACACATTTGATAAAGCATCACAAAACCAATGTCTAAATTAAAGAGCTTTGTTCACTTGTCACGTCACTGTCATGTTTAAACATCAAAACTCTCTACAGAGTACTTTGTATGCTGTAACACATTTGGCAATGCCCAACACAGAGATAAAATTGTTAGAGCATAACTAAGCCAGCTGTGAGGCTTTGGAGACGACAGATCACTGTACTCCAAAAAGAAATGACCTGACAGAGACAGCACCACGTCTGAGCCCAATAAAATTGTGAATGATTTATCTGTGCACTTTCCATTTTTTAGAAATCTAATTGAACCCATAATTTTTTCATCAAATTGTCAGAATATCTTTCAGTGAAACGACAGACTTCTCTCTGACCTATGCCGGACTTCTCCAATCCTTTAGGCCGTTTAAAGCTGCAGTTCGTAACTTTTGGTTAATAAACAGAACTGCATGCATCTTGTGGAAGAACATTGTAGCCGGAGTTATTTCTCTCTGTTTATGTCTATGACGTGTCATGTACAGTAGGTACTGGGCAACTCTGTAGTGGTACAACCCGAACCAGTCTAAAATAGTCATATATAAACACTTATTATAGGTGTACTGTAGTGATTCAGGATAAGACTGTTTGGAAAATGGATTCAAGATGTAATCACTCATTATATGATATTTGTACATTTTGAACACAAAAAAAGTTACAGACTGCAGCTTTAAACTCTGCCCCTTTCTTACAAGTGACTGCATTCATATTAGCCTTCATCCAATCAACAATTGATAGATAGTCCCCACCCAACATTTTTCATTTTCCCATAATCATATAATCACGAAGCAAAAGAAAAAAAAAAAAACTGTCCTACCTCCATTACATAGCAAATTTAATCAATTCATGTTATTCCTTTCATCAAAATCATCATAATTTTGCCTTAAATAGCTATTTACTTAATAGCCATTTTCACTCAGTGCGGCTCCATTTTGGTATGTTATTTCAACTTTTCACCATCATTCACAATTCCTGATAGGTAAAATAATGTCCCAAGATTTTTTCTTGTTCAGCATCTTATTTCACTCAGGAAAACGTCACATTAAGGAAGCAAAATAGGTAGCGGATGGCAATTCATGTTGACTTTTACTAGGGCCACATATAAGCAGGTTGTACAAGATATGATTATATTAGCAGAGAGAGTTTGGATAACTTAACAGTAACACAAAAGAGTAGAAACTGTGTATTTGTGTCTCCCAACTAGCCATTTGCTGTGTGAGCAGCGTCGACAGTGATGACAGAACAGACATGCACGTGTGTGTGTTGTCCCCTCACCGCTGTGCACTGCAATGACAGGTCTGTGGTGCTGTGTGAAGCCGAGGCGTGGAGAGCTCTCTTGAGGAGATGGACTATCCATCTCTGTCTTCTTAACTGTAGGGGAGATTCCTGTGTGAAAAAAAGAGAGAAAAAGTAGAGAGAGATGGAGGAGGGGGAGGAAAGCGCGTGCTTCACTAATACAGAATACTGCAAATTCAGCTCCATTGTTCTATACAAGGACAAACTTTTCTGAGTCTAAAGGAAAGCTTCGTCAGCTAATTAACGAGCACTGCGTGGTCACTCTCGATGCTTCTGTCAGGTCACAGCAGATGCTTCCAGTCACAACAACTGACCACAAGGTGGCGCAGTGTGACGAGAGAACCGGGAGTTTCGACAGCGCTGCGGTGCAATGCAGAGAGCGCACTCTCTTCTTGCGGCCAGACCAATGGGATTATGGGAAAATAGTAGCTGATGATCTGCACTGGTTATTTAAGGTCAATACAACGATACAGTCTCCATATGGATGTTTCCAGAGTGATCTATTTATAACCTTCTCTACATGGAAGATTTTCCTAATAAGTGACTTCTTAAGTTCCCAGAAGTTTTGTTTTCAAAGAACGATCTTCATTCAATGTTTTTTCTTATTGTTTGTAGTTATAGGATGTCATTTATATCTGCTCACCCTGATGTTGTTTGTTTCAAACCTGTTTCACTCACTTTCTTCAGGAGAACACAAAATAAGTTTTAAAAATCTCTTTACTGTAAGAATTGTAATGTTCCACAGTGAGTAAATGATGACAGAATTTCAATTTGTAAGTGAACTATACCATTAGGCAAACAAATCATAAATGGATACAGGTGCCACATTTTAACCTCCAGGTCTCAATCCATAAATACCTGTAAAGGTGAGCATAGAGCCAGAGCACAGAGCAATCAGATGGAAGATTGTTAAAGAGAAACTCATTAGGATTGTCTAGACAGGAAGTTAGGTGGGCAGGGTCGGGCCACCACAGGGGGTTCAGCTGTGTGTACGTTCATGAGATTTGCCATAAGGGCTGATATGAGAACAGTGATACTACTTCATACACAGTGATGGATTTCAGATGCCTGCTGGTTATAGATCAATGGGGAGGGGTGAAGCAGGTCTCCTGCGATCTTAAACAACAGTTTTGCCTGGAGGGTTAATGGATATTCACAAGGGTGTGACAGAAGTCAGATGTTATGAAAGGCCTGAAATGCCAACTCAGCACCTTTCTAATCTCACAATGAACAATGAAGGATTTAGGCTGAACTGGAGATACATTATGTCAAAGCATGCAAATTAATTCAAAAATGTTTTTTTTTTTTTTTTTTCATTAGGGCATTTTTTATCATTTCCAACGTAGTGAGCTGCCTTGCCACTTCCTACAGAACGCAGCATCCTAACCATCATCAAACCTCATTATCATTAGAATGGTTCTAAGCTAATGCCACAATATTCTATAAACAAAAATTGATAAAATACTGGGTAAAAGAATGTTAATTACATTAAACAGTTTTTAAACATCTAATTAAATATATTATGCTTTATTCTTTATTATTATAATATATAATGCTTTAACAACTTACATTTTATTAATATTAATATATGTTAATTTATATATTCACTACAATTCAAAAGTTTGGGGTCATTATGATTTTTTTAAAGATTTCTTTTTAGCAAGGATGCATTAAATTGATCAAACGTGACAGTAAAAACAATGTTTCAAGAATTACAATGTTTCAAGAAAATTCTATTTCAAATAAATGCTGTTTCTATGAATCCACAAAAGTGGATCAAAACGTTTCCACAAAAAAATAAATAATCAGAAACACTTCATCATTGATAATGAACTAAAAAAATCAGCTTTGCCATTCACAGGAATAAACTACTAAATAGATATTTTTTTTAATATCTGCTGAACATACAAGACTCTTAAAAACTTACCAACCTTACTTAAAATTGTTAACAATACAGTATATTTATAATAATCTATGATTTTATGAGATTACATTTTCTGCAAAGGATACAACAAGTCTTAAAATTTGGCCAAAAATAAGATATATTACAAAGCAAAATAATTCAGATAAACAGTCTATAGTGTGTTGCCTTAAAATGCTCCTTCAATAGGGAGATCGCTAGGTTTTAGAACAGTCTTTCATTGAACCAATTTTACATAAAAGCAGACTCAGCAAGGTCACACAGCATCAAATATATTTGACTAAAAAACAGCATAAAGATGTGCACCTATGAACCGCACATATTCTTGTATTTGGTCCCACAAACTTGAACTCCCCCAACATAGGCCTAGACTGCTCACTGAAACTTCCCCGTACAAAAACCTAGAGGTGGATTACAGTTTGCATATATACTAGCTGCATCAGCATAAAAATAGCTGTCTAAAATGGTTTAATACGATTTTTAAGGGTCTTTACGGTGCGTTGATGGCTGTCAAAACCCCTCAGCTATTCACAGCATCAAAGGCAATGATCCTTCACACACATTTCATTTATTAATTATGATTTCGCATCAAGTGTGAATCTGATATGCACTGTCACACATAAGCTAGTCCCAATTTACAGTGCTGCTAGATAAATTGAAAATCCCCCAAAAAACGAAATGAAAACCTTCCTTTGCTCTATGCATTATGAGCATGGCAGTAAACCAGCCAACCCAGCTATTCTATTCATAAGCCATTTACCTAGAAGTGCTTCATGAAGATCCCAAGGAATCAAAAGTATAACGAAAAAATGATATTTGCAGAGTAGAAAATCGAAGGGCCAAAGGTCAAACTATTGACTACAGTGATACGGCAGATCTCTCTCAGTTTGAAAAGACAGCAAATACTGAGTTGGGAACAATTCTGCTTCAAGGTACAGAACAGAGTGCAGTGCTGCTTTCTGCAGACTTTCACAAAAAATGAGAGTTCATGAATTAATTAGGATTTGGCACTACGTTAAGGAAATTCAAATCCAAGTCCAGCCTAAGCTTGTGATTTTAGACTTCCTCTACTGCAGTTGAAAACCTGATATGTTTGTCATTCACTATCTGAATGGGCTTCAAAAATAGGCCCACAACTATGCTTAGGAAGATCTCCATGCACATTAGGCACGCACTAGTCGACAAATCGGTTAGTTCCACCACTATTCATTGCTTTGGATCTGTGTCGACTAGATCATTTCAGTCAGCGGCACTTCATTATAGCAACAAAAGCGTTATTTAATACTTTGGAGTTCACAATGAACGGCACAATGGACCAACTAAAACTCAAGTATTAAAATGTAATAAAAAGCCGAAGTAAAAAAATAAAAATCTTAATCTTAATTGTAAAATCAAACAAGACTAACCTCCTTCCATCTCCTCTGGCCAGTTGCGTGAACTGCTGGCGGGGGAGTTGGGAGAGGTGTAGTACTCGCCCCCTGGGCTGGTGTCTATATCGTCCTCCATGGATCCTGACTTGTGTCTTTTACTTCTGTGTAAGACAAAAAGGAGAAAGAGAAGAGAAAATGAACGATGGAGCCAAACCTTCAGACACATATGCTCTCCCAAACTGTCTGGCCCTGCTTTATGCATGTCCCTCGGACCTGCTTTTCCCAGGCACTTGACTACATTGAGCAGATTGCCAACATTCACCTTTTGTTTTAGCTTTGCAGTGCGTTTAATGGAAAATAAGCGCATTAATCAGGACTGAGGGCTTGAGCAAACCACAAAAGCAGATAAATCAAATAAACTGCCCTCAGCAGACCTGAGTGAGGGGCCATGCTCCTTTCACACTCACTCATCTTTCCCAGGTGCATGTAAGCATGTAGTTTTGTGATGTTTTTATTCAGCTTTGTGTATCGCCCGAGGTGGTTTTTGCCGTGATGCACACATGACAAATCTTACTGTCACTATGGTGTACTGGTGTCTTGAGCTCAAAATGCCTCGGGGTTCCTCGGTCTAACTCTGCCAATATAGCCATAGTTGACAGCCAACATTAATCTCATGGCGATATTCTGACCGGTACATTTAAAACTCTCTAAGCCTTGTTTAACTGCCCCGAAATCTCACATGCTCCACAGTTTCAGCCTGGTTCAGATAAGTAGGCCAAACAAATTCTGCTTTGGACCAATAAGCAACTGCTGCAGGCTGTTGAATTTATAGCAACACAGAGGACGACAAAACTCAAAAACAACAGCCGGCGTTCAAACATCTACATTGTAGCCGCTGTTGGGAAAGTTATACCCAGTATAACACAGAAGCGCTGGCCTGTTACACTACGTCAACAGCTTAGGAGAATGACATGGAAGGGAAGAGATGGTTGAATAAAGTCGATATTTTAGGGGGGGTTTTACGCATAAAATCTATTCTTTTTGCTTGATAAACTTAATGTTGAGGCACTGTAGTCACTTGGACCATTGTAATGATGTCTTTACCAACTTTTCTGGGCTGGCAGATATCAATTACCTTGCAGCCTATGAAGGGGTGAGCCAGCTCTGAGATTTAATCAAAAATATCTTAATTTGTGTTCCGAAGATGAACGAAAGTCTTACGGGGTTGGAACAATGAGGGTGAGTAATTACTGACAGTATTTTCATTTGGGTGAACTAACCCTTTAATTAACATCAGACTGACTGAACCACTGAACTGAATCATAGAATGTTCATGACTTCAAAGCTAGACATAGATGGAATTCTTATTTTAATGTCAATTTAGAGTCAATTTTGCATTGGGTAAAAAAAATTGTCTTTTTTTTTCAAACCACATAAATTCACACACAAACATAGATTGGATCACCAGTCGAAAGTAGCTCAAGGACAGAGTGCCTTTGACAAGAGGATTTCTGCCCACTGCAGGCAGATGTGTGGTGGAGACATGAGTACTGACCCACTAGAGGAGGTGCTGGGCAGGGTTCTCCTCATTCCCACCCCCGAAGGGTTCAGGTCATAAGCAAGATGCCCCTGCAGCTCTCCGAGAGAGAAGTTTGGCCCCGTGCCCGTCACCACCGGTGCTGCACACACATACAACATACAAGAAGATTTACAGGCTGCAGAACAATTTAATATATTTATTTATATAAATTATATACTTGTATAAAAAAAAAAAACATGTACTACCATTCAAAAGTTTTGGGCTCCTGGTAAGATTTCTTAATGTTACTGAAAGTGTCTTATGCTGCATGGGGCTGCGTTTGTTTGATCAAAAACAGTAAAAACAGCAATATTGTGAAAAATAATTACTATTTAAAAATATATTTTATCATTTATAAAATATAATTTCCAGCAGTCATTACTTTAGTCTAAAGTGTCACATGATCCTTCTAATCATGTGGTCTGGTGCTTGAGAAACATTTGGTGTGTGTTCATCTTGAATTGGGGCTGCGCAGACCGATCTGTGTATGACATCAAGGTACTGCGAAAGTGATTCGAAAGCATACAGAGCCGTCTGCTCTCTAATTGCTCTTGTGTTACTTTGATGTCATACACCAATCGGTCACCAATTAAATACACCTATTATTATTTCAACCCGATCTCATGGCAATTTGTACGAATTTTACGAGGTGGCTAATTCGTATGAATTAGTATGATTTTTGCGAAAATGTTACATATTTTATGAGTTTCCCAATTCGTAAGAATGACCTACCCCTGACCCTAAACCTATCCATCACTGGGGTTTAGACAACTCGTGTGAGGTCATATGAATTCGTACGAACTATCCACCTTTTACTCACTCGTACGAATTGATTGTGAGATAGTGTTGATTATTTAAATGCTGAAAAGAGTTGAGCTGCTTAAAAAGTTTGTGGATTCTTTAATGAATAGAAATGTCAAAAGAACAGCATTTATTTAGGCTTTTGTAACATTATAAATGCATTTATTGTCACTTTTGACCAATTTAATACATCCTTGCTAAATAAAAGTATACATTTCTTTTTTTTTTCTAAAAATAAATAAATAAATAAATCTTACTGACCCCAAACTATTGAATGGTAGTGTACTTGTGGCCATGATACCATTTACCATTTTTGGACATTGTATCACTATAATACGATGTGATTTGGACATGCATCATTGTTATACCATTGTGTGTTTTTAAATAGTGGTTGTAACATACGTATTATGGCAATTTAACAAGATCTATTAATCTAACATAGAAACGAGCATAGAAATCATTTTACGTCGGGGTTCACGTGTGAGTCATGAAACTTTTTATGCTCCCTTCCAATCCAATTGTACAAATGATCGTATTTTGATAAATGTGGCGGCTCAAAACAATCATTTAAATATCATGCCCTTAAAAATTCACGGTTTAGAAGCTTTGCCCCTAGAGTTTACGACATGGAGAAAAGTCACCTGGCAAAGAAGATGAAGTAATCTCTAAGAAGGAGCCTATTTTTAATGGACCAATAATATTGTTTAATGGATAATGAGTTTAAAAGTGCTGGTTGTCGGTCAGGAAAATAATCTACATTAACAAAATGCTCTCATAACCATTCTTGCCAACCAACCATGCAAATTTAAACTAACTCAAAAACAGAAACCTGACATGAGATTTGATCGTAGCCACCACTCATGTCCATAATAATAAATGCCATGTTTTTGCGTGAAAACGATCATACGCCCAAATTCCGCCGTTTCGTAAATGAGGGCCATTGTGTTTTGGTTCTGTTTTCCGTGTTCCCTAGTTAGTTTCCATGGTTGTTAATTAGTTCTACACGCCAGTTACATCATATCTTGATTACTCCCCAATGTATTTAAGCCCTGAGTGTCCTCAGCTCATTTGTGTGGTATCGTCTATGTTAACGTGGTTGTTAGTTTTTATCCTGCGATCTCCTGAGTGTTCCATGTGGATTTTATAATTACTTTGTTTGTTACTTATCTCCTTCGTTGTGTGTGTTACTACAGCCACTCAACACTGACAGGGGTAACATAAAATATTGTGGCAAATGAAAATAGTAATCATTCAGTACCATGGTACATTTCAAAGTAATACTACAGTACTTATGCATTAGAAGATAAATACTGCAGTGCACATCCTGATAAGCACTCCTCACCACCATCACATAGAGGAATATTTGGGGATAAGCCGCGACTCTTTATTGATATGTTCAACACTGGTGGTTGTTATCTAGTGTACAGTAAACCAGAGTTTTGAAGCATGACTTGTTAAATGCTTGCATTAAGTCACACATTGATGTCTAAATCAACGCGAGGCTTATGAATCTGTGCCACTGCATGTCTGCTCTTACCTGAGCTGAACTCTTTCTTAATATCATTCCATTACTCTGTGTATGTTCAATTGCATGGTACTAGCTCAAGCAAAATGGGCAGGCTGTATTATGTGTGTTCAGTTATGTTTGAATGTGTTGTATGCAAATATAATGTGGGAACAATGGGCTTGTTGTTCCAGCAGGTATGACTGTGACCTAGAGCATATGAAAATCAAATATTGTGTAGGAGTAAATCAGACCTGGTTTAAGCATGTTGGTTAACGCTAATAAAACTGCATTATGCAAAATAAGACATTGAATTAATCTCTGGCCCTTAACATGCACTCACAATCTATTAGTTTGTATATAACTTGTAAAACACTGTGATTGCACACAGGTGTGAGGAGCAATACACAATGACCTTGCTTATCTGACTACCAGACAATAGGAAGCCATCTGGGAAAAAGAAAATAATTTCAGCTAAACACAATCAATTACATTAGACAGACCGGCGGGATTCCTTCCCTTCTAATGAGGAACTGTCAAACCTGACGTGAAACGGCTGTGAAATTGACGATTTTGTGTAATATGTGAACATGGGCTGTGTGGGAGGTAGAAAGGGAAAAAGAAAAAAGACAAGAAACTCGAACAAACTGATTCACTGAAATGGATTAGACACTCAAAGGTAAAAATATCCTAAAACCTGTATGACATTTCGGGTTGAACTATCCCTTTTAGTGCATTCTATAAAATACAAAAGCATCTCACTTCTTGATACTTGCACCAGTTCTGTTACACTGAAGACGCCTGAAGTTATGAAGCTCTCTTGAAACTCTGGGGCATCTGTTAAACAAAAGAAAACATGGAATAAATGATGGCGGAGTGCTTTCCAACACAAGGATATCACCGGCATCTCAAGCACAAAGAAATTCAATTTAGTTTTCATCTCTAAGTCACTCTGGATAAAAGCATCTAATGAATGAATGTCAATGTTTTACATAAACAGAGTCTGTTCAGCTAGTAAACACTGGTTTTAGTCAATTATGGACAAAACAAAGCAATGTGCTACTCAGCTAAAGTTCTTATTTAGGTGAGGTTCTCAGCAAATATTGACATATGTGATTAATACAGAATTTAGAAATGCATAAAAACATACACACCGTTCAAAAGTTTAGGGTCTGTAAACATTTTTTTTTTTAAAGAAGTCTCTCATGCTCAACAAAGCTGTATTTATTTAATCAAATTATAAAAACAATAATATTCTGAAATATTATCACAATTTAAAATAAATGTTGAATGAAATAATTCTAATATGCTGATTTGGTGCTCAAGAAACTTTTGGAAAAATAGCGGAGACTAAAATAGTGTTTTTCAGGATTCAAAAGAATTCAAAAGAATTTGTTTTTCATTTCAAAAGAACAGCATTTATTTGAAGCAGAAATCTTTGTAACACTGCAAAAGTCTTTATTGTCAATTTTAAACAATTTAATGCATTTTTTTCTGAATAAAAGCATTCATTTATTATCTTATCTTATTGACTACAACCTTTTGAACAGTAATGTATATTATTATAACAATCACATTAAAACAACCGCATATTAATCGGTATGTAATATCATATTTAACTCAATTAAATTCTGAAATCGATTGACTAACTTATTTGAAAGATTTGCCAATGGAAAAGTACCTCGCCCATCCCATCAGTCCAATAATAATACCACAAGATTATGGTCAAGTCTGAATGTGCGAAATCACCGACCTGATCTCAATCGCATACCATTCCTATCCTATCAAGCATTACCCGAAAAAGAGCTAGATTTGTATCCACCATGTAACGCAGAATAAACTGTTGGCCTTTCAAACTAGTTCTGTTGAAACAGGGGAATGTGGGTAGGAGTGTGACGAACTGGGCAGAGATAGATAGAGAGATGTTGAGTGTATGGCTATGGGTTTGAACTAGCAGTGCATGTAGGTTGCGTTGTGTAAACAGGATGTTTGTATAGTGCAGGAGAGGACGCTTACAGGACTGCACCGCACTGTATGCTGCAGCACACAGTATACTGCAAGTTGTGTGAATGTGTGTGTACATGTGCCCTCTTACCCATGGTGCCCGCTCGACTGTCCTCCTGATCTGAACCAATGCCTGTACGAGGACTGCTGCTCTGTTCAGCCTCTGAGAAAGAACAAGAAATAGAAATATATTAGTCCCCTACTAAACGGATTCTATCAATAGATATATACTGTAAAGGTCAAGGGGTCTGAAGAGTTGAGGTCAAGGTTCTGCTAACTGTACAATAATCCTTATATGCAATCCTCCACATTGGTTTTCTGTGATGAACTGAACATTGATAGTGAATGAGTTGGTCTACTTTATATTTTAAAAATATGTAGAAAATATTCTAATTTTCAGGTCAAGTGACTGGCATCCATTTTTATCTAAAAGTAACATTTTAGTTTGCCGAGACTGTTATTTTAATGGAAAATAAACTGTACATTTTAAACAGGATTATTTGAATACAAATGTTTTATAAATTGACAGTATATATATATTTATTTTTTTGTCCCTGCTTTAGTGTTTTTAAATAAAAATAAGAAAGAACATATTAGATCTTATATTTTTCAGCCACATAACAATATATTTTAAAATGTACCTATCTTGGCAGGGTAAGTAAATATCTGAATTACTGGCACTAATAGGTCAGTAGAAAATGAATAGAAAACATACAAATAATAAACAGTTGAATGTGATTCTATGCTGTAGACTGCAGCAGGATTAGAGTATAGAAAAAGTCTTGAGTTCGTCCCAAATGAACAAAAACCTCGGACATGTTGGCATATGGTTGATCATGTCAGCGATAGCTTTGGTAATCCAACATAAGAACATGTTTCTGTATAAACAGCAGAGAAAGTGAACACTCTGTATGTTTTATATAAATCACTCAATCGTTACTGATACAGCCATGCACTCTGATATCACGTCAAACTGAGTCTCGGCCAAATGGCTCATAAGCCTTGTAAATGAGAAACACGCCGTATCAAAGTACTCCAAAACCATTCAAATATTCTCTTTCTTTTCAACTTGTTTGGCAAGGCCAAGCGTAATCTTGTTGAACCCTCTTCACTGGCAGAGCACGGGGATTGTAGTGCCAAAGTGTAAACTCATTGAAGCAACACAATAATGACAAAACAACCTAATCCAACCATAAAACCTTCCCATTTGTGAGCGTTCCAGCTCTTTGCCACACGGATGTGAGGGGAAAACACAGATAAACACATAAAACGAATTTGAGTCAAGAAGCAGCGGAGGATTTTCTGAAAAGGGAATGAAAGAATGGAGGGGTTACCGCAAGGACTCTGGCAGGCGTTCAAAGAAAAGCCAGTAAAAAAGCTCAAGCTGGATAAATAAATAAGAGTGCTCCCTATCAGATGGGCCACACGCCACTGCCAGTTCAAAGTCGAGGAGAGTCCAACCGGCTGCACACGTCTGAATGCAACGCTTCATTAAGACTATCACACTCTTTGTGGCCTGGAGGACATGGAGGCTGACCGCAAACTACATCTCAGGACCCATGAAAACACACAGGCAGCAGCAACACAACAGCGATTACGGAGCAAATATCTTCTTTTTTATAGGTAATCCCATAAAAGTCAATGTGAATTTGTGTTTGGAACCAATTTCACTTTCATAATGTGGCATAATTCCAAACAGGATATTCAGCTAAACAAAATGCAAGGTATTATGAGAAGTGGGCGTTACATACCAAAATGGAACCAGAGTGAAGCGGTTTTGTTAAATTTGGCTATTGATTAACATTACCCAATAGCCCAATTGACCTAGGTGATGTCACTAGAAAAGAAAGGTAATTTCAGAGGAGGAGAAAGTAGGGCTGTCAAATGATTAATCGCGATTAATCGCATCCAAAATAAAAGTTTGCGTTTACTGTACATAATACTGCATACTGTGGGTGGTGCACTGTGTATAATTATTTTGGATATATAAAAATACACACACATGCATGTATATTTAAGAAAAAAAAATTATTTATATATAAAATATTTATATTTATACTGTATATAATATAAATTATATATAAATCTATATACAGTATATACATGAAAATATTTCTTAAATATACACAAGCATGTGTGTGTATATATATATATATATATATATATATATATATAAATTATATACAGTGCCTCACCCACATATATCATGTAAACACAAACTTTTATTTTGGATGCGATTAATCGTTTGACTGCCCTAAGAGAAAGTCATTACATAATGATTAAAAATTGCGAAGACAAAGTATTTTTTGCCTTAGAAATAAGACACACCACCACTGAATAAATCACAATAAGACCAGGAATGTGCATTATGAAAATAAATATGGTCAATTTGGATTTTATGTTGACTTTAAAATCACATTAAGACTAGTCTTCAATCCGCCCTCTCAGATAATTATTCCAGCGTAATTCATTTTCCCCTGCCACAAAATATGAAATGTTTTCTTAAAATATATGTGCAAAGTGCAGCCTAATGATGTTGTTGTAAGTAAAATACACATGCTCTGGGAAAGAAAAAAAAAAGATTTATAAACACTACAAATCTTCAAAAGTTCAATGACATTCCAAAGGAAGAGGTTGGACCCGGGCCATAATACTCAATGTTTTGATTATGAAGAATTGGAGAGGCCTTAAACAGTAGGAGACAGATGGATGCTGAGAGGTCTGGAGTTTGTTCCAGAGGAGACGAGCAATGTTTAAAAGCGCGGCAAATAAAAAATTAAAAATAACCCAACACAAAAACATAAACAAACATGTCTGTCATCGCTGCGATTCTTCGCAGGCCAGGATGATTAGCGCTGCCAGCTACAAAGAGGGACATGCTCCAGTTCTTTCTCTGCTTTTCTCCTCCATGACTGTCTTCAGAGTCCTATACGCTCCTGCCAAAAGCTGTGGCGGTTTCTAGGCAGGCAGCCCTCAGACAGAATCACTGGCAAGGAGAATTGGAGGGAAGGACAAATAAAAGTGTCAGTTTGAGGGAGAAACTGGCACCGAGAGGCTATGACACATCTCTGTGTCCAAAAAGATCCGTGAAGCTGAAGATAACACCAAAACATAAAAAGTAAATAAGAGTTGAAGTACTGTACCCAAATGAGAGCTCCTCATTTAATTTCCAACATAAGTCCAAGCAGAAATGGAAAGTATGATGCAAAACTATTAGCTTGAACAATGGCCATTTTCTTTGTGGTGCATGGAGTAAATGTTTGCCATTTTGTAAGTAGATTTCTCAAAAAGTGGAACAATAATGACAAAATAAAACCTAATCCAATTATAAAACCTATTTCCACACAAATCTAAGGGTTGAAAACGCAGGTGGCATTCACAACATAAATAAAAGAAATGTTTATGCGAACAAAAAAGTACAAATGCAGGTAGAAAATGTAATGTGATGTAATAAAATGTGCTTGAACAACATCCATTTTCTCTCAAACGCGCCATTTTGTAAAGCCATTTTTCAAATTCTGAAACGCAACAGTAGATTTCCTTAGTTGGACTAAAATTCAAAGTGTAATTTGGACACGTTAGTCTAGTCTACTAGTAACCCAAAAAATAATTCTGACCTATCAAGTGGACTGCTTCCTTCTCCTTCAACAAAACCATTTTGCCTCTAGCTTCTGACTTCTTTGTGTAATATCTTTAGCATCTTGATGATTTAATGGCCTCTAGCTTAAGAAATTTTTGTCCTTGTATGTGTTTTCCATACTAAAACTGTCACTGCAGTAAAAGTGAGGTTGCTTCTAGTGAAAGTTGTAGCTATTTCTTTTCATGCAAGCTACATTTCAAGCCAGGAATCAGTCATCAACACAGCCATTTAAGTTTTTTTTTTCTTTTTGGCAGACATTTCATGAGCAGAGAGGAGGTTTGTCATTGGCAGCCATTTTAGATCACTCTTTCTGCTTTCACTCCCTCTCTCTATCTCTCACACTCATTCTATGCCTCCCTCTTTGTCTCAAGCAAGAACAAAGTTTAAGTAACTGTACTGAAGAGTGCCAGCTTGCCTATGTGCCAACTCACTCCGTTCAGGGCAGAAGAGAGAACGAGAGAGAGACAGACAGACAGAGAGAGAGAAAGGCAAATGGCCGCTGCAAATGGTTGGCAGAGACTCTGAAGATTTAGAAAGTTGGAGTGGGCAGAGAGCGAAAGTCACAGAGAAAGTTTGAGATGTGGTAGTGACCTTACGTGAAAGACATTCCTGTGCACTGCCTCAGCCATTAGAGTGACTAACAGCTAAATAACAACATGAGATATTACGCAGTGAGTCATGGCAGGAAGAGTGAGCAAACTTTCACTCTTTCAGACCCAGAGGAAAATAAACACAGTTTGCAGCTGAGTTCAGAATGTTCCTCTAGACATCCAGCAGGCACACAGAAACTCAACACTTTTCAAATCCTCAAAATACGTCATAGGCTAGATAATTAGGGGTCATCATGGGGTCTAAAATTACTGTCATCTTGTTCTAATTTTTGTGGAAAAACTATGCTGCAGAAAAAAGATAATAAGTCAGTGTACCACTACCATTCAAAAATGTAGGCTCAGTAAGTTTTTTTTGAGAAATTAATCATTAAAGGGGTTAATCCACTTTTTTTGGAAATAGGCTCATTTTACCTCTCTCCCAGAGTTAAACAGTTGAGATTTACTGTTTTCGAATCCATCCAGCCGACTTTATGATATTTAGAATAATATCAGTAACCAGAGAGTTTCTGGTCTCATTGACTTCCATAGTATATTTTTTCCTACAATGGAAGTCAATGAGACCAGAAACTGTCTGGTTACTGATATTCTTCTAAATATCAGAAAATCGGCTGAATGGATTCAAAAACGGTAAAACCCAACTGTTTAACTCTGGGGGAGTTGTAAAATGAGCCTATTTCCAAAAAAAGTGGAGCATCCCTTCAATTCAGCAAGGTTGCATTAAATTTATCAAATGTGACCATAAAAACATTTATAATGCTATAGACAAAAGATTTTTATTTCAAATAAATATTTTTTTTTAACTTTTGATTTATCAAAACAAATCACAAAATTATAAATTGTTTTAGCAAAAAAATATTATGCAGAACAACTGTTTTCAACATTAATAAGAAATGTTTCACTGTAAAAAGTGATCAGTTGACTTTGTATTGAATCATTTTTATTAATAAAAGTAAGGAAACCTGTTGCCTGAAAATTATTACGTAAATAAACTTCAAGCGTAATTGAAAAAATTGCGTTATGTGAACTTAGCAATTTCACATAACTTATTTTTTTTTCCAATTACACTTGAATGTATTATTTAATCATTTTAAAGCAACAGGTTTCCTCACTTTATTCACTTTTTACAGTGTTCTTAATATTAAAATTATTAAGATCATGTGACACTGAAGACTGGAGTAATGGCTGATGAAAATTCAGCATTGCCAAAAACACAAAGTACAGAAAAACCAACAGAGAAACTTGACATTTTGATGTGTAATTCATTTGAAAGAATCAGTTCATGTAGAGAAAAAGAAAAAGTTGAACTGATTCCTTTGAGTCCTCTGCAGGTTTAATGCCGTCACTCTTATTGAGATCCTTATTGTTTGTCGATCATATAAATACTGTTCTGATTGCAACATAAATAAAATCATGTGCTATTTATACATTTAAAAAGAAACTGAACCCTTAATAGCTTTAGCACAGCTGACTACTTGTTCAACGGGACAGCTTTACTGTTTAATCACGTTAAATTAACAGTATTTTGTCACAGTGTTTATATGACTGCTAATGTGTGTGGATTTGGTCAACATCATTTTCTGAAGCAGCTTGTAACGTTTCATTTCCAGCTGTAGCTGAGCTGATTGAGGGTGACAACCTTTGTCATACCACACCCCTGTGTTCTCCATCACTCCGAGAGGAAGAAGTGCTATTTCCCTCAGCGCAGAGCCAATAAGACAGATGGACCGGAGGGCATTCAGTCTGCCCGAAATACTGAAACAATTATGAGCTGTTCCTTTACACTGCAACTGTGGAATTTAGTATGAAACAGAGTCATTCAGAGCCGCAAACAGCCCTTATGAATCTTGTATAAACCACACCGTATCCTGGAACAGTCTCATGGTGGCACTTGTTAAGGTAAACAATGCATTAAACCTATTGAGGAGAGCTACGCTAGATATCAGAATCTCCAGACCTACGATTTGGCAGATGGTAGAGTGGCAAAAGAAATCCTCTGCATTTCCATTGAAAGGGGAAACTGATCTGGGGTGGGTTCTTTTAGCTTGGCCAATAAGGAACCTCTTCATTGATCATAACACCCTAGCAACCACACAGTAACATGCTAGAAACACTCAGAACATCCTAGTAATGGAATAGCAACAACCATCGATCATAATTTCTTTTAAAAAATATGAAAAATTTGTTTTGTGTTTAAAAAGTGGATAAGCAAAATGTAACCATATTGCAAATCAAATTCTGGGCTCTCAAAGTACTCAAAGAAATTAATGAAATATCCAATGCCAAATATAAGTTTGGATTCACTCCAGGCTTTTGTAAAGCATTACACAACATAACGACAATACAAAACATGCAACACAATAAAACAGGGATGATATTCAAATTCTGTAATTATCTTGGTGGTTGAGCTTAAACTAATTAGGTTTAAGGATAGGGTCAAAGCTTAGGGTGAGGTTGGACCTGTAGCTCCACCAAGTAGAAGCAGAGAGGAGGAGCTGGATGCCAAACTTCACCCACTGCCTCTGGAGTGAGCAGCCACTCAAAAAGGTAGGAAAACTTCAACACCCACAATGCACTGGGCTGGATTCGACTGTCCATTAGCAAGGATACGAAAACTTTTTTTTCATCATCCAGTGGGATTTTGCTGATAAACAAATAGGATATCTTGGTGCAGGTAACATGGAAAATGTGCACATATTGTTCATTTACATACTACTGATATTGCAATAATACCAAGCTGGTTGAAAATCAGCAAAAAAATAACCTTTAAATAAGTGCATGTTAGATCATGGCAAAGGTAATATAAATGTAAAAATAGAGGAAATTAGCATCCACTATTAAATATCCAATATGAATAAAAAAACACAATATGGTACAGATAAATTGTGCATCCCTATACATAACGCAAAACAACAATGTAACACAGCCCAATCGATGGATGTGTCTCAGACATCATGGACTGTTAATCTGATCATTTCTACCCTACATCTCCCTCTTTTTTTCCCTGTGTATCATTCTTCGTCTCTCTTTTCAGCACTGCTGATCAGTTTCAAAGCTCTGATTTCATTGCTGATATGTTTTCTGCTGAAGAACAAACACAGTGAATGCATATCTCTAAAAACTCTCTCTCTCTTCTGTTCTGTCTGCACCTCTTTCTGTCTCCATGAGAGCTGTTAGGGTAAGAGTTATTGATCCTGACCATCGCCATCACAGCCGGCCAATAAGTCTTTAACATCTAGAGAAGAACCGAATGAGAATGTCAGGCTGAAAAGTGTGTGTGTGTGTGTGTGTGTGTAAGAGCGAGACTAATAGGGAGGGGTCTCTTGATGCATTTAGCAGTCTGGCGGACCGCATTGGCTCCCGGGCCTGCATGGATGAATCCACTGGGAAAGTTTTAATGGGTTATCTTAATATCTTACAAATATCAGTGTTCATCTAAATTCATTACAGACCCTCTAGATGGACAAGCGCCAGGGTAAAACAGAAAGGAAATGCAACAGCAGGTTATGTTTTTCAAGACCGCCAGGTGTCAACAAGCACTACTGATAGGAAATTTCTGTTCGGCAACAGTTTCTGAATATTAAATCTCACAGCTGAAAGGAAATATGGGAGGAAAACATGCAGTTGAATTGGATATTGGACCATTTGTATTGTATTTATATAGTACTTAAAAACTTAATTTAGGTTTTACCACTGAGGCACAAGTCAGTCCAGATGTTCTTTATAAGATGCTTTGTATGTCTGTAATTACAGTGAGGGTCAGACTATCATTCTTACAATACAAGTTAAATGTTGCAGTTTGTAATCAAGTTATCGGCCAACTGGAGAGTAACTCAATTTTATTTACTCACTGAAGCCCATTTAAACTCGCATTTGGTGCTTGGCGAGTGTCAATTCTGGAACCTGCATGCAAGCATTCTGAGACAGACTGTACAACACTGAGGGAGAGATAAAAAGAAGAGGAGAGATGGGAATGTCTACTCTTAAATCTCTCTCTGAAGTTGCTGAGGTAAGGAGAATAGGGTCCATGCCGCAAAGCTGACGTATAATGAAGGAAGCTTGTGCTTTTATGTGGTCTGGCAAACTGGCGTGCAATATAGAGTCATAGAGGATGAGTACAGACACATTTATGAAATAAAAATGTCTCTTAAAAATACTGTAAATAAAACGGATGCTATAAACATTGCCTCCATTCAAATTCAAAGGTAAATTAACGTACCTGTTTTAATGATTGTTTACATAAATGCTCAAATGCATTCATTTGTATAAAACCATATTGTTTTTTAATCAATTTAGGCAACAGCTGTAAATCGACCAAAAAAAAAAAACATGGCTGAATATGAAAACATGACAACTGGCACTATTAATATTAGTAATAACAATAACACACTATAATGATATGGATACACTGTAAAAAGTGATCAGCAGACTTAAAAAAGTGAAAAGTGAAGAAACCTGTTGCCTTAGTTATTAAGTAAATAAAACTAAAAATCATTTCTGAACATTGAATGCAATGCATAAGTTATATGGGCATTGTGTATTAAAAAATCATTTTGGTCAACCTGTATTATAAAAATAAAATAATAAAAAAGGAAAAAGTGGTCTAAACACACAACAACAAGAGTCAGATAAAAAAAATATATATTTTTCCACGAGAATGGAAAAATAAGCATTCGAAAACAATATTCACTGAGGACAATCCCTCACAAATATGCAATCGAGGAGGAGCTGTCCAACAGCTGCAAAATCCAAATGACAGTCTTTTACTTCTTGTCTCAACTACTGGGGGGCCTGTGAGGAAGCAGTGGGCGAGGGACGCTGAGAGGGACTCGCTAAGGAGAAAATGGTAGGCGGAGGTAATTGGTCCAGCTGACCTTTTCTGCAAGATTGCAGCTTCCTGTGGCAGTGGGGTATTATGGGGCTGCCTGAGTCTGACAGTAATAACACACTGCAGCTATTTGCTCAATCTGAACGCATGGACAAATCACTGCCAGCTGGAGGAAGACAGGCAAGGCTATACAAGAGTCACACTGCAGGTGCAGACACACACGCACACACACGTATGCACTCTTTGCATGTGTTCCGTTCTAACAATGACACCTCAGAAACATGTCTACCCTAAACTCTAAGCTCAACTAATCTAAATCGAGATGAACACATGGAAGTCATATTTATTAAACGAACCAAAAATGTAACCTTTTTGTTTAAGGTTATATGAAAAAGAAAATGATGTCTTCAAGTGAGCAAATTTTGGGATGAAACACACATTATCCATTAAAATGGCTCTTTATCCAATTACAGAACTAAAATAATGAAAATTAAAAAAAACGAAAATTGTCAAATTGTGCTTTACGCTTTTCTGCCATTCATTTTTCTACAGGTGGACAATCTCCTCTTCTTCATACCATCTATAGACCATTTCACAAGATGTAAACAACACTGGTCCAGAAGCACTTCCTGTTTCAGTTTGTAACTGTTTTCTTTATTTCACATGTAAAGAAAACATCTCAAAGATGTTTGTTTAACTTTTTGATTCAGTTTTAAATGTTCTGTTGGTTGTATTTTATTCCAGATTTTATGTAGTGTTAAAAAACTGAAACAGGAAGTGCTTCTGGACCAGTGTTGTTTACATCTTTTGAAATGGTCTATGTGTAGGTTTTAAAAGGAGAACTCCGGTCAATTTTAACATTGATCTAATTTTTTTGTACATTTAGAGTGCTGTCAGTACAGACAATAACGACAAAAATCGTCTTTTTAAAATTCACACCCTGTTGACTTCAATAGGGGATGTTCTAAACCTGTTTTTTTTTAGCCTCTATACATCCTTGATTTGTCATTATGAGTGCACAGCCATGTGAGTGGTGTTATTAAGAGTGACCACGGTCAATCTGACTGCAGTAGATGTGAATGATATTAATAAAAATGATGTTAATTCAGCCAGCGCACATATGCTTCCTGTTTTCGGTCAAAGCCCACAGTAGTCGATTGTCGAGTTCACCCGCGCGATCATTGGTATCATCTCAAACCTCTTCTGTGTGTCCAACATCTTATTCGGTGTATCCATTTGAGCTTATATGAACACCACACAGTGTTGGGTTTGAGATGATATTCGCTAACGATCGCGCCCGTGAACTCGACAATCGACTACTGTGGGCTTCGGCCGAAAACAGGAAGCAAATAGACAGGTATGTGAGCTGGCTGAATTAACATCATTTTTATTAATATCTTTCATATCTACTGCCGTCAGATTGACCGTGGTCACTCTTAATAACACCACTCACATGGCTGTGCACTAGTAATGACAAATCAAGGATGTTAAGAGGCTAAAAAAGCAGGTTTAGAACATGCCCTATTGAAGTCAACAGGGTGCGAATTTTAAAAAGACGATAACACGGTGTTGTCTGTACTGACAGCACTCCAAATGTATAAAAAAAATGAGCTCAATGTTAAAATTGACCGGAGTTCTCCTTTAAGATAGAGTCTTCATTTATACATTTAGAGCCAACCATAATATAATAGAAAGAATGACACCTTGACTGTCCACTACGGTTGCCTCTATCAGTCTGTAGTCTCAATAGTGTGTGGACTCGGGTCCGAATTGGTGTGAAAATTCACAAAATGTGTCGTCATGCGTGTTCTCGTCCACTTGGGCTTACATCTGTATGGCGGCCATTAGTAGGCAGCGGCAATCGCTAGCAGTAGTGTTTCAAATTGACTCTGCGGACAGAAAGAAGCGACCAGCCTCCAGCACAATCCAGATACACACGGAAACCACGAAAAAAAAGCCTTATCTAGTTCAGCCAACGAGTGTGCGAGCATGTGCACCAAGAACGAGCATGAGACTGGCTGCAGTTCCTATAGCGGCCACTGGTGTCAGTAACGGTAATTTCAGAACTTCAGCAATGCTCCTCTAAGCTCAAACTCTAGGTGGCCAACAGAACATTGTTTGAGCCTCAATCAATCTCATTCACAGGTACAACTGTGTCATGTTCTGCTTTTGAAACAGAAATAAACTAGCAGTACTACTTCAGTGCCAAACCAGCGTTACTCTGACTCAAAGGGCCATTAAACAACAATAGTTATTGAGGCTGTAGTTGAAGAGGGCACTCTGAGGCTTCACTCGCATTGTAAGTAAAGAATTATAAAGCTCCTATTTTTCTGCTTTTCCGCAAGCCACAATATAAAAACCAGATGTGAACGGCGTATTCCTTTCAAGTTATTTTTGGATGAGTTTCATAGACGTATTAAAATATATATTTATATAAAATGGCTTAAACCACCCACCATAGCCTTTGGATCAGCTATAAAGCACTCTCTCTGCAATTTGAGCATTGCATGTCATTTTTGAGGACACAAGCAGAGTGCACAAACGCTGGCACGTGAAATTCTAATGCTAAATTATTATATGCATTTATACAAATCATGTGAACACGCAAATGCATGTATTCTTATGTACATGCCACCCTAACGCACAACAATCAGTATTGTAAAAGTTCCAACATCACGTGTGAGTGGAAAAGCCTTTAGCGGCTACCGGTTCGTGCCTTCGCAATCCACGGTTTGTCGGTTTCCATGATTATGGGGATGAAATTGAGAAAAGGCTTAGTTTGGGTTTCCATCAAAACATTCACTGACATCTCTAATTGGCCGTCAGAGCTAACGGGACAGCGGAGGCTACAGTAGGTCATTGCAGAAGGGCCGATCTCGCAGGGCACACTTCCCAGCTCTCCCTCCATTGCCATTCCGGGAGTGGAAGAAGGGCAGGGCTGTCTGGGTGGGCGCTGGGAGTGTGTTTGGTTTGGAAAGGGCTCCAAGGCCAAAGTCGCGCCAGGACCCTCAACACAGAGGCCTCACCCTCTGGGTTACTTCCATCACCCTCCCTGTCTCTTCTCGGCACAGGATTCTTTTCAAATTGCGGTTTCTTAGGGCCCAGTAATGCGGTCGGAGATCCATAATAAATAGGAATTTTCCTCCGCTGAGGTCGGACAGGCTGCAATCCCCTCTGATCTGACACCCGGGTTCCCGCTCTACTGTAACGGACTTTACCAGAATGGACCGGACACCGAGCCAATTGCAAAAACAACAGAAACCACAACAATACTGGCTGATAACCTACTGTTCACCTATATAAACATTTCACAATTCTGGCATCATTTACTCACCCTAATGTCATTCCAAACCTGTGGAACTCTGTGGAATATATATGTAGATATTTTGAACTGGTTTGTACATAGAAAGAAACTGATTCCCACTGATTCCATTGACTGCCATTGTTTGGACAAAAAGAACATAAAATATCCTCTGTGTGAACTATCCAAACATCCTCAACTGCCTAAAGACCCTAAAAAGCAAGAGGAACTTTTGGGGGGTTATTATTATTATCACTATCACATTGGGTGTGTATAGGATTGGTGCAAAAAGTCAGTGTCACCAGTAGGGGGCAGCGTTGCTGGAGCCAGTGTCAACTGACAGATAATGAAAATAGAAATATGTAAATATAGAAATAAACCGTCGTTCTGTTTTATAAATGAAAACAAAAAAAAAAGTCTCGTAGGCTTTTCAATGTCTTTATATTAATTATAAATCCAGGCAAAGATCAGTTATTTAACATACAGTACAAAGAGTATCTATTTATATAGCGTTTAAGCTCATAAACAGCCTCATAAAGCCATCACACAATGTTGCCGCTACACAGTGTCAGGAGTTTGTCATGAGTGTGCCATATGTCATGTCATGTTTGTTCCTCATGTGAATTGGTGGAACCATAAAATCAGGCAGAGTGTCTGAGTGTGCTAACCACCCCGGGTGGTTTGCATTGTGGTGGAGAACGTGGTCTGAAACACTGATACACACTGGCCTTGTCTCTGGGCTCTTGGATCCTCTAGTCCTCACGTGGCAGCCTCCGCTGCTTCAGTGTGGCTTGGCTGCATGCGACTGATGAGGGCTTTCCTCATTCAGAAAGCTTGGAAACCTACACCGACTGCCATGCAGGCCAAGGCCAGAGATCTCACAATGAATCTTCATTGTTTAGTCTATTCAAAGCAAAGATTTTAAGTAAAAACATTAAAGTTTGCATAAAAGTTATTTCATTTGTGTGAATGAAAAGTTAATTACAGACATACAGAATGCATGCAAGTGCTGCCCTGTCGGCCTCAAAACTCTAAAACAGACTTTGCATGAATCCACCAAAAACTAGTAAGAGTCCTAAACTAACAACATTTTTTTTTAGCTAAGCTAAAGTGAAAAAGCGCTAGAAATTAGCTATATATGCAACTTACAAAGAACATTACTTCTATAGCATTTATAATTTTAATGTTATTTTTAGAATCAAAAGTTGTCTATTGATCTGATCTGTAAACATTACTTAATTCGCTGTAAACATGAATACTGATAAAAAAAAATAAAAAATGCTGTATTCTATTTTATTAACAAACATTAACAAAGATGAATAAATGCTGTAAAAACATATATTTCTCATTGTTAGTTAACATAAATTAAAGTAATATAAAGCAATCTCTTCTCTTAATCCTACGTATGGACTCATTATGACACCTTTATGAACATTTTTGGATCTTTTAAGTTTTAGTTACCTGGACTTTTAATAGAGGGACAGAAACCTCTCAGCTACAATTAAAAAAAAAAAAAATATATATATATATATATATATTTTTTTTTTTTTTTTTTTTGAAGATTAACCAAAGTCTTATGGGTTTGGAATGACATGAGGGTGAATAAATGATGATGACAGAATTTTTTATTCTCAGATCAAATTACAAAATTAAATTTCCCAGATTAAAGATCCCCTTTGTTGTAAAGTGTCATACTTTGACTCTAGAACAGAGTCATTCATTTAATTCATTGAAAAGATTCAATTCAAAAACTAAATAGTTTTTTTTTTCTTACAAATGAGGCAATGACAGTTGACAGAAAGTACGGGACACACAACTAATCTGACACACTGCAAGGTAAAATGTAATGCTCAAGCCACGCCTGAAAAACTATAGCTACTCACTACTGAGAATTGTAGCTTCCCTATTTCTAGCTACTACTGTCTAACACTTATCTGAAGGATATCAGTTATGTTTCCCCCCTTTTCCTCTTCTCACTCGCTCTGGGTCTTGACTAGCGTCAAGAAAGCGCCACATCTGTGCAGGTCGTAGGGCGGGTCGATCATCAGCCCAGACAGTGATCTGCTCCAGGACTCTGCTCTTTCTCTGATTACACTATTGCACATTGCAACCGATGTTCTATCTGATTTAATAGAAATAGCCCCCCTCTGATCCCCCTTCCCTGTTCCACGAATAAACAACCGTATAAGCAGTAATCAGTGCATAACAGCAATGCGACTTTAAATGAGTAAAAAAAACGTATGCCATTCCAAAGCTGCCATTTACAATGTGGGTTAAGGAGAAGATTCAATGCAAGCATCCAGACAATGTCAGCTCAGCTGTAACTTCACAGTTATGTGAACATTACATACGCCATTGACCCAGCGCGTGACGGGACACTCCTCTCATGCAGCTCTATATAGCAGTACAAATATGGAATACACTACAAAATCAAACATATACAGTATGTGGAGAGAATATATACAGTATTTGTATGTTGAATATGATACGGTCCCATTTAACTGGAGACCGAGAAAGTGTGTAAGACAGGAAGAGCATGCAGCACAGAGATTACAACAGTGACGTAGCGCAGCTGTCCTCACATGCCCTCGTCTTCAGTAGAGGCCGCCTCTGCCCCTCCTTCAGCAATCTCACTTTCCCTTGCCCTCCCTCCCATCGATTTTACCTCACTCCCTTTCTCGCTTTTTATGATATGCTTTCTGCTACAATGCTGCAATGTGGCAAACATTAACATTAACCTCAAGCCATCTGGACTACTCATTATAAAAGAGCAATATCTGCTTTTCACCCCCTCCCTCACTCTTTTACTCTTTTTTTATTTTCCCTCAAAGCCACATTAACCCACTTCAGCAGTTTCCTGAATTGTGTCCAAGTGAATGCTGCAATTGATGAAAATAATTATATATCATGCAACGCTTTAAATGCAATAAAGACAAATACAATCAATGGGAGCAGCACTTGCAACACTGTTGCACTCTGACGCAATGCCAACATCTTACTTTTTTTTCTTTCTTTTTTTTAAATGTTTATACATTCAATCTCTTAACTAACTAATAATTTAGCTAACGATAAACAGTTCACAGATAAACAGTGATGTGAACAATTAATGGAAATCTCCAGTTTTTGGCATGCTGCTCAAAACAATGCAGCGAGCTAAGATATCAACAACTCCAAGAAAAAGAAAAAACAGCTAACTGGAAAAATCCTGAAGAAGGTTGTAATTAAACTACAAGCTACATTTAATATTCTTTCATATTGTTTTAATGCATTAATATGTAGAGTTGTCACGGTGCAAATTCAGAAGTCAGAACCAAGTCAAATTTTGGTTCCATGTAGCAAAATCTTTTTTAACTACTTTGTTTGTTGTTTTTTTATTATTTAATTTAATTAATTAAATATAGTATATACATGTAAACCATTGACACTCTTGACAGAGTGCTCACTCAAATACAGACAGCCGTGTTTGAATGCAGCACATGATACCATTGGTACTGCAGAAAGACTGGTACCGTTAAATATCAACTTGGCACCAAAGTACCAGCACTTTTAAAAACTCTATTAATATGAATACATTAAATGATTTCGCTTGGAAAAAAGCACCAAACTCACGCCACAGGTTGAGATGTTGTTACTATGCTGGTTTGGTCAGGATGCTAAAAAAAGAACTGTTAAAAAAGTCAGTAATAATATCTATATATATTATATATCATATCATTCGACCATCCGATTGTCGATCGTGAGAGGTTAATCACCTCTCGTTTCTCCCTGTACACTGCATGACAAACGACGCACGACAAAGCTGAAAATCGGTCCGACACGAAAAAGCCTCGCACGAGTCTGATGAGAATTCGGCTCAAAATTTGACGAAAATCGCACAGTGTATGCCCGCCTTTAGTTTCATGGTCAGTCTTCTAGGTTGTTAATTAGCTCTGTCACCCTTGTTTCAGTGCCTGTTTGTCACTATTGTTACTGATTGATTTGAGTATTCAGTTCAGGTGTGCCCTGTTAAATGGTTCAATGGTTTTCTGTGTATAAAAGTCCTCAAGTTTTGTGATTTGTATTGTTGTTTTTTGAGGTCAGTGCGTTCCTGGTTGTATTTGCTTCGAGTTATTCTCCTGTTTATTGATTTGATTCTTGGAGTAAATATTTATTTTGAGTATCTCCTTCGTCGTGCGCTTCAATACAGCCACCGACTGTGACAATGTAAAAAAAAACAAAAAAAAAAACAGTTATTTTAATTTGTAATGTTATTTTACAATATTACCGTTTTACTGTATTTTGTTAATCAAATAAATGCAGGCTTGGTGAGCATAAGAGAATGTTAAAATCTTACTGACCTTTTAAAAAGTATTTTAACACAGAAGAAATCCCCAGTTTACTTAAGCACTAGTGAACAATCTAGAGTTTATTGCATGCAATAAAGAGAAAATAATTCAAATTCAAACTCTGTAAACTCCAGTGTCAAGCCATGATTGGGTCACGGCTACCACCTTAACCAGACTGTGATTTAACACAAAACACAAATGTCACCATTAACTGAAGCTTCAAGTAAATCAAGCCAGTTTTGTCTGTGGAACATTTCAGCCAAATTTCTATTTTATCAGTGTGGCCTCCATCAATCTTCAAATAATGCGCGGTGGAGACAGACATGAGAGCTGAGCCCCTACAGGGCTGAGGAGCCGGTCCTACAGAGTTCTGCAGGGACCCGGGAGGCTGAGTTATAAATAGCATGGAAAACCCTGATCAATATTAGAGAGACAGACAGAAAGAGTCAGCCAAGAAACTCAATCTCCGACTCACGCAAGCAAGCGTCTGGCCCTGAGTGCCTGAAGGTAGTCTCGGCTATGGCAAACACATTTGCCCACAAATGAGCACAGAAATTTGGTTGTGATTTTTATTGGCTTGGTAGTCTTGGTCTATAAGTGGCTTGACTTCAGTAACGTTTCACAGAGGGGAATTAGCACTAGGCACTATCACCATTAAATCCCCTATGAAATGGCTTGACAAGAACAATTTTCTTTCCTGTATATTAAAAAATAGCCAATAACCTTTGCTTTACATCACAATCGTGCACCATTGCTAATTCTTATTGCTAGTCAAGTATAAGAGGAGGGAGATTCTCATAATACAGAGCATCTGTACATTATGTGTAAATGCCCCCATGATCAATAATTCACTTAAAATAACATTTAAAATGTACATTTACAATTTGCATTTGTGGGCAAATTTATAAATAATAACAATTTGTTACATTTATATAACGCTTTACCCAGGGGCGTAGCCAGGACATTATTTCTGGGGGGGCCAGCTTGTGCCAGTCTTTTATTTGGGGTGGCACTTGATTGTCAAAAACTACTATTACTAAAACTCACACGCGGCTCGTCAGGCCATAAACAATGGATTGAACTCCCTTATGACACTAATAATGTCTAATTGATAAATGTGTGAGTGCAATGTGTCATCATTATGTGAGGGGTTAGGGACCTTAACATGAGACAGGGATGTTTTTAGTGCAAATGACAGAAAGACACAATATGAATTGTCATATTAGGCGATAATTTATTTAGGTAAACCATTGCATTTTAAGTGCAACATCCAATTTATTTGTGATAATACAGCAAGTTACAACAGTTGCACAAATCATAACTAGATCATGTAGTAACACTTGAGTCATTAGTTAGTTCCAATGATCACTTTATCACTTTATAAATGATAAATAATTAGTAATTCCCACAGAAGTATCTAGTAACACTTTCATCTGTGAGCTATACTTACTAATTATTTGGATCTGTATTATAAAGTGAAGATCATTGGAACTGACTAGTAATGACTCAAGTGTTACTACATGATCTAGTCATGATTTGTGCAACCGTTTGAGATTTTTGGTGAACTTTAGTAACTTTTAGAAAATGTCTTTAGTAACACTTGAGTCATTACTAGTTAGTTCCAATGATCTTCACTTTATAATACGAATCCAAATAATTAGTAATTCCCACAGAAGTATCTAGTAACACTTTCATCTGTGAGCTATTACTTACTAATTCGTTAATAAGAGTTTATTTTAGTTAATAGTAGTTACTAGATTGTTAATAAACTTTTTCAGTAGTTCTCTGGGATGTATTAAAAAAAATAGAAGTTATTGATTACTTAATAGTGAACTAGCCTACCACTTTCATCTGTGCGCTATTACTTACTAGTTTGTTAATCAGAGTTTCTTGTTAGTTAATAATAGTTACTAGATTGTTAATATTGTGTTACTCATTGGTTCTTGCAGTTATTCATTAATGAAGGAACCGTATTCTAAAGTGTTACCCTGAAATGTTCCGTTCGCTTTGTGTCTGCTGTAACAATTACACTCTTAGAAGAAAAGGTTCAATATAGAACCTTAAAAGGTTCTAAAGCGTTACGTATTTGGAATCCTTAAAATGCAATGCATGTAAATTATTACAAAATTCAATATATGGTGGTTAAAAAAATGTAATTAATCAATATCAGACGAAGAGTGCCATTTCACTTTTTATCCTCTAAAAATCTGCATGATTAAAATGTGATATTAAGTTACTACAACAGTTTAATAAACAATAATTTAATAACAACCACAAATGTTGCAGAATAATGTAATATATGAATGAATAATAGCCTTTAAAAAACCTGTGAGCCAAAAGGGTTCTTTCTTTTCAGTTTTGAACCTTTTTTTTTAGCATAAAATGTCCTTCGGAGTTGATTAAAGAACCCTATGCTACATTATAGGGGCCGTTTACACCTGGCCACTTCATGCGTTTTTTTTTTGTGATCGGATAGCTATCCGATCGTGAAAAGACCTGGTGTAAATGCCCCCCGAAACGCATTCGAGACGGATTTGAATCCGATCACTCAAACCACTTCAGAAGGTGGTCTGGGCCGCATTCCAGACGAAACTGGACAAGTGTAAATGCATTTTGTTCTTTAAACCACATATGTAAATGTTAATACTCCCAAAAATGCTAAAAAAAAAAAAAAAAGAAACGCGTGAGAGCGTGTTACAGGCTACATGTCATGCTATTTTAGTCAGATATGACGACGCTACTGCGACGCGCATCATCACCTCAGATGAGCGGCTGAACGCAAGCCAACGCGCCGCAATCTATCGTAAATCAAAGTGAAAGTAAGTCGCAGACGATTAACACTACCATCTTCATTAAAAGTAAAGAAACGAAATGATCTTACCAGTTCTGTTGCCGCTCTCTCTTATCACCGTCTTTGCTGATTTTGAAATTAGCCGATGATCAATAAAATCCAACTCATATCTGTTGCTTTCGGTGACGTGCACTTCATTAAATCTGTATATAACGCGGGAATTGAAGATCGGATTTATATCCATTTTGCAAAAACACATTTATGTGACCAGGTGTAAATGGAATCGTTTTGATAGCTATCCGATCTGAGAAAACGCATGAGTGGCCAGGTGTAAACAGCCCAAGCGCTGTCAGAATGCAAGCACGTCGTTATGTCTCGCACTGTTGATGGGGGCGAGACACAAAAAGTGACAAATCAATGACTTGATTAAAAAATGCATACATTTCAGCTTCCTTTTTAGACCGTTACTGGAGTTTTTATTTTTATTTTTTATTATTATTAAATTTATTTTCCCGTGAGGTTGGGAGGGGGGGCCAGCAGGGGGGCCGAGCCTTGACCAATGGTGGCCGTGGCCCCCCCTGGCCACCATGTAGCTCCGCCCCTGGCTTTACCGCAAGCGCTCAAAGCGCTTCACATATGGAAGGGGGGAATCTCCTCAACCACCACCAATGGGCAGCATCCACCTGGATGATGCGACGGGAGCCATATTGGGCCAGAACGCCCAGCACACACCAGCTTATTGGTAGAGAGGATACAGAGTGATGCCAATTAGTATATAGGGATGATTAGGAGGCCACGATGGACAGAGGCCAATGGGCAAATTTGGCCAGAATGCCGGGTTACACCCCTACTCTTTTTCAAAGGACATCCTGGGATTTTTAATGACCACTGAGAGTCAATACCTCGATTTAACGTCTCATCCGAAGGATGGTGCTCTTTGACAGTATAGTGTCCCCGTCACTACACTGGGGCGTTAGGACCCACACAGACCACAGGGTAAGCGCCCCCTGCTGGCCTCACTAACACCTCTTTCGAAAAAGCTACGGTGGCTAAGACGGGACAAGCATCTTCGCATCTTAAAAGTTTAGCTTGCTAATTTGAGCTGTTATGCTGTAGGTCCGTGGCTGAGCTGGTTAAAGCGTAAAGCCTTGTTTAAACTCGACGCGTCCACATAAGCCCAAAGGTGCGCGTGGCAAAAATGAAGTGATAGTAACACTGCGCGCGCCTCCATATCCCCTAGACACCATTGACTGCACACAAATTAATAAATAATAATGAATAAAAATATCCTTTCTTTTCTCTGGTTTTGAAAACTCTTCGCAATCGACTTAAAATGCTTCCAAGATCGACTTGTCGACCACGAACGACGAGTTGGTGACTCCTGTAACGTTAGTGTTTAACGGTCAATAGTACTAATCAACTGATTGTCAAAGCCATTACACAGCGAGAGAAAAGAACTAAGTTACAAGAAACAATCCAACTACATATTTTACATCATTGACAAGGGAAAAGTCATACTCACGGTGTCTATGGCTGTCTTCTAGCTTCCTGCGGCTTCCCTTTCAAGGTTGAACGAAACGAGTTCTGTACCGCTGTTTGTTCGCTGTCGGCTACGGTAGAAACATGACGTCATAATATGTCGACCTTCATAGAAGGGGGTGCCTGCGGTTATGTAGATATAATGTCTAATTCTAAGGTAATAAAAACATAACGGTTCATTGATTAAGGTCTTTATACAGCACTGAACACAGTTATGGATCTTATATTGCATTTCTGTCAATAGATCCTTAAAAATATCACACATCGCACCTTTAAGTAAATGGTCAGATTGCTACAATGAAAAGAATATAACTCAAATTCCTATTAATACAGTCAAGTGTCCTCTGAGCATTTATCTATCTAGCATGCAGTTTTTAGAGTAATTTATGGGGCATAAATACCCAGAACAGGCTAAGGGGCTGAGCGAAAGCCTTGCGGGTGGGGGGTGGGGGGTCATGGAGGAGCGCAGCTGTGTAACTCAAACCTCCGAAACAGCTGGTGCCAGCATTTTCTCTCTCCATCTAATCCCCCAGCATGCCATTTTATTCCAAATAAACAGCCGTAGAAAATGTTCCATATTTTTCAGGGTGGGCTTAAGCATAAGAGCATAGTTAGGCATAGTTTTTCCTGCCTTCAATCACTTTAATACGGAATGTGACTAAGAGTGAAAGTGAGAGTGAGAGAGGAAGAGAAATTGTGGAAAGAGTGACCCTCTCTTTCCAGGCCAATGGTTTTTGGGTCTCTTGGCTGATCCCTATAAAATGCGATCTGGATTATATAAGAAATTGCTCCCTCAAATCACTGTGTAAATGGGAAACACCCCCCACAATCAAGAAAATGTCACTTCAGGCACACTTTAATATGCAAGAGAGGTGAAATATGTTTTGTCTTCACATCTATGACAATGTTTCCTCAATTCCTAAATATCACTGCCTGTGCCAATGTCAACAAAGAGCTTTTCATATTCCTCCCTAATATAAAAAGTCTGTTTTAGCTTAAGACAATTTAAATGCAGCCTGTCAATTAAATCAGCTTTTGAAGTCTGAAGGCATCACATTCCCACACACGCACCTGTTGTTTTCTTTTTTCCTATTGTGAGAAATGACAGACAGACATATACGTAGATAGATAGAGGGAGGGCTAGAGTGGAATTTTCTCACTCAAACCACTGCCTGCTGCTCCTGATTGCTTTTAAAGGAAAAAGCTGCACATAACTGCTGGTCTAGGATCAGTTTTATCCATAATAATAGCTTATTGGTAAAACAGATTTGGCAAATGATCCAGTGTGTACCTGTGTTTGCGCTCTGGAAAACATCTAAGGTTTCTATTTACATGTTTTTGCAGCGTCGAGCAATGTAACCAATCACAAACACATCAATTGACTTTGGCAAATCAGATTCAAGTTAGCACTGAACAAAACTTTTTGATAAGTGGATTTTTTTTAAATCCAAAAGTTTAGTGAAACTTTTTTAAATGGATTCTGAGTTTTGGACTCTTGAAAATTCGAAAGTGTCGAAATTATTTAAATAAGTAACAACTAGATGCACCGATTACAAATTTCCAGACCGATTCCGATTTTTGATTAGTTTCATTTTCTAAAACTTGTACACTTGAGTTCAATTTCCACAACTTAACATCGCAATTGGAGGTAAAGACAAGAAGTAAGTTCATATAACTTAATGGGGCTATCATGTTTTACAGTGTAGAGATGCACCGATTACAAATTTCCAGACCGATTTCGATTTCTGATTTTCATTGAGTTTGACCTGCCGATACCGATTTTAGCCGATACCAATTTTTTGTGTGAACGTAGACATTTTACTGACGCTACTTGTCACATTACTTGAAACTGTTTCAAGAAAATCTATTTAAATGTGTTTTTAAAGGGGAAGCACGTCTTGGAGTTGGTTCACTCTCCACCTATGACTGACTGACAGACAGACGGAGAGACCGATCACTGTAAAATTTCGAACAGAAATTGTGATAATTCAATTTCTTGACTTTTATTCTATTATGTTGTGACGTTATGATGATCTTTGGTGTGCGGCACAGATTTCCACCAGGATCTTGTGCCTGTTTGTGACGGTTCAGCTCAGTGTCCCGTACAATACCCTGTGTAAAGCACGGTTGTTTTGGAACACGGTGTCGCGCACAAAACCTCCATTCACTGGCACAGAATAACTGGGGGTTTCCCTCTCTGCTCGTAAATATAGATGCAATTAAAGCTGACAAAGACGTAGACTGTAGAGTGGGGCAGATATAGAGCAGTGTGAATGAACAGCAGGATGAAAGCTCGAGCGCGCTCGCGAGCGTATGGCACACCAGCCTGCACGCTTGTAATTGTTCTGCGAATTCAGACAGCTGCTTCTCTCTCTCTCTTTACGACAGCTGTAGCCAAGCTGAGTAGAGGGTCTAATCAAAACATAATGAATTAGCCAAGTGTGGTGTGGTAAGACAGTTGAGTAAACCTAAACAACCATGTATTTCCTCTGTTTCATCCTCTAGGCTGCATGCCAATTGTGCCAGTGGTAGCACTGGCATTGGTCAGTCCCAACAGTGATGCTGCCCGCCAACGCCAGGACGGGCTTATGTTCAATAGAGACTCTATTGAACATAACAAGCTACACAGAGTTGAACTTAATTGCCTCAAATACTGGAAGGTTTTGTGAGACATTGCATGGTTTAAAGAAAAAGCAGAGCAAGATAAAAATCAATCATACAATAAATAATGCAGTGAGTATATGTCTACATAATTGCATTCTGTAGATCTACAAACTTCCTGGCTAACAATGCTGCAAGTGTATTGCTAGTGGGCACCTGCTAGCATTAGTCCCATGCTATGTCCCAGAGCAGATGGACTGCCAATAGCACTTCTGTCCTGTGTATAGAGTGTCTGAAACCAGGGCCCTGACCTCCTTAAAACAGCCTGTTTATGTGTGTGTGGAGAATAACAGCACAGAGCGCATCTGCTGAGCAGCGCAGCTTTTATGACGTGATTTGTAAAGGGTTAAAAGAGAAAAAGCGAGTGTATTCAATTACAAAAGCGCAGAAAAACTATTAAACAACACAAGCCTCTCTCTCTATTTGTATGTGTTTTTGAAGATCTACTTGCCTCCAGGGCAGCATCAATCTGTCTTATTTAGCTTCATTTGTAATATACTCCATCAAGAAACCTGCTGGAGGGGCTCACACACTCGCACAAACACACACACACAGGACACAGCTCTAAGCCCTAAGAGCTATTTTGAACGGTTCCCTAGTGAAACATGATAGACTAGCACACCTAAAGGAGACCTTTCTGCATTGTCTTGTTTCAAAACCAAGCGAGCAATCTATGAAAGCAGTATTTTAAAGCTAAATAGGCTGTAGCACATATGACGTTTGGAAAAGGTGCAATATTTTTGCACCTTTTTGTCTGTATTGCATTTGACTAACACTATCTAGACCAGTAGTTCCCATGACTTAAACAGCCTAAAATAACTATCCTACCATGAAATATTTTTATAGCATATATTTTGAAAATATATAAAAACATCTAGAACATATGAGAGCATATCCAATAGAATATAAATAAGCAAAACAACAATGATATATTTAGGTTTAAATCGCCCACTCCACTCAGCTCCGCCCTCTGTACTGGTGTGCGCTTAATTTATATTTCATGCAGAGATTGACAGGATAGGGCAAAGATGGAGCTAGCTTTCTCATCCCTGGCATATGTGAAAAACAAAAAAGGCAGTGCCTGTCAGTGGACTGAGTGGAGCATGATCTACGAGTTGTACTATCCTCGATCTACCCCCGTAAATCAAGAGGCAGGCACATGTATCCCATTAACATGCCCACGACACAGTTCCATGCACAGATATTTCATTTTTTTAAAGTTATAAGTTCAGGTTTGAACAAAGCAAACGAGAAATGTAATTGGAGTTGGTTATTAGCTATTATTTAATGAGTTAAGTATCTTTAAATGAGTTTTGTTCCAATGATTCCCACATCACTTTAACAATCTAAGTCTCAATCTAACCCAAACAATCGAAGTCTAAATCCCACATCACTTTAACAATCTAATTAAGTTCAAATCACTTTAACAATCGTTGTCATGAAATACACTTGTCTGTTAACAATGAGCAGACAGTTTGACCGTTCTTGTTCACTTTTATATATTTTTGAAGATCTGAGGTGAATTGTTGCTTTCATTACGGCAATTATTTGACTAATACTTGTAATCAAAGAATTAGATATCTTTATACATGGGATGGATAGGTACACGGAGGCTCCCATGTAGTTAGATGGGAGAAATTCCTATACACTGTCCCTTTGAAGAAAAAAAAAATGGGGGAAAAAAGAAAATGCACTGAATATT
Organism: Pimephales promelas; assembly: GCF_988280905.1. Classification (NCBI taxonomy): domain Eukaryota; kingdom Metazoa; phylum Chordata; class Actinopteri; order Cypriniformes; family Leuciscidae; genus Pimephales; species Pimephales promelas. Next base: position 24,921,464 of record NC_142782.1, read on the forward strand.
AATAAACTTTTAGAAAAAAATATATTCAATATGGCAGCTGAAACCAAAAAAAACTTTTTTCGTCTTTTGTTAAAATATTTGATCGTAAATCGTCTTTTTTCCCCAAAATTTTTTTCTTCAAGTTATAATTTTTATTTATTTTAATCATTAAATGGATTTACAATTTAAATTGATTTATACATTTAACTTTCTACATTATAAACGATTAAAATTGTGTTGAGTATCTGATATGGTATGTGAGTGCTATTTGTATTCCATCTGGAGTTGTTGCCTAGGTAGAGTGCTCTAAATAAGCCACTTATGAGGTTTCCGTTACAAGCCAGCAGCCTATGTAGGTACAGTAGCTCACTAGGTTTTGGAACAGAGCTCAAGTGTATATAAGCGTTAGTGCGCGACTATCTCTAGAAAGGGTGATTACTGAGATTAATGACTTCACACACAGGCTTCTATCTCCCCTCCTCTTTCAGCCACACCAATCACCTCCTAAATGACAGCTGGAACACAGAGCCACAGGACCCAAGGGCACCCCAGAGTCTGTCTTCTAGCTCTGCACCTCTCAACAATGTTTACCCAGCATGCTCCCTGGAGCCAGGCCAACTGTCAGCAGTTCCATCCCACAAACAACTCTCCGCCATTAGAACCCGAAGGATGGCCAAGGCGACCGCAGGAGCTATTAGCGGGAAGGGCAGTTAGGGTTCTAGTACCAGGGTTAGCGTTTAAGCTGCAGGGAGCAGATTGTTTCCAGCGCATGTCATTCCTTTAAAACGTGTTCCAAATGCTACAATAAAAAGCTACAATATGGGAGCGTGTTTAAACACCCACACACAGCGCTTGGCGTTGAGTTTTAATGGAGAGCACGATCTTAATGAGGCTTTTCAACGTAAATACGACACGCTTGAGTGATGGTAGAAATAACGGACCTTGGCGTGACCGCAATGACTGAGCAACAATATTTTGCCACGTTTACCGGTATTGTTATGTTTGACTCGAGCTCACTGTATTTATTACATCATTTAAAAATCAATATTGACAATGTATCGCCTGGTAGCCCCAAAACATAGGGTACAAAAAAGGGTCTTCAAAAAAAAAAAAACACTAGTACAACCGCGTGCTTCTCTGCAAAACAAAAAGTAGGCAGAGGGGGGAAAGAAAAGAAAGACAGACTCATAACAAAGGAGGAAGAAAAAACAAATTAGAAGACAGGATGTGAGGGAAGATAGCTAGGATTGGCACGGGAGAAAAGAACATGTGAGGATGGAAGTTAACGGAAAGAAACCAAAATAACAACCAGGGCAAAGGAAAATATGATCAAAACCCTCTGTGTGACCTTATGTTTCGAACACAAGGCGATTTACCAAAAACGCTGCCCAAGATCTGACCTCGGGGCCGCTTTGACAAGAGTGGCAGCTCCCTGTTGAGAGAGGTTAGGCTCTCTCAACAGGCCAATCATCACACGAGAGCGAGATAGATAGGTGGAGTGAGGAACTGTCAATCAAAAGCTTTCTGAGAGAACACTTATGTTCAGATGCACATTGTCCAATAATTTCCCCTTAAAAGTGCAGTAAATACTACTATAAGTATTGCGGGTATCAAACATGCATGCGTATGTTCAATTAAAAAATATCTAATGCTAATTTAATTTATTTGATCAAAAATACAGTAAAAACAGTAATATTGTGAAATACAATATCACATGATCCTTCAGAAATCATTCTAATATGCATCCTTGCTTTTTTATATGTGGTAGTGTAATTAGTTCTAAAGTCTGTTGTACAGTAAGTAAGTACATATATGATTTAAACTGCAGCATAGAGAAAGAATATGAGTGAAAAATGGCTTTTGGTCTGTTCTTCACACACACACTCAAAAACAACAACAGAGTGACAGAATCGATGACAGAATGGTCATTTTTGAGTAGAGCCAGACCGATATATCGGCAGGCCGATATTATCGGCCGATATTAGGCATTTTCCAAACTATCGGCATCGCCAGTTATAATGGCTGATAAATGAATATTTCAAAAATAAAATAAAAATGGACGAAACACGCTTGAACCATGTCATGAGTGTTGGAGTTGTTTAGTTTGTCCACCAGAGGGCACTCTACACCGTCCCTGTTGGAAACACCCGTTGAGTTGGTCACGAGATATACATTAAATAACAATTAAAATAACATCCCCATCAGTTCTCTTAACTCAAATAAGCATGACAAAATATGTGACTATCATGTCCAGTTTTGCTGCTGTTAAATAAACCGAGAGTGAAGCAGAATTAGCTAGTAATAGTTACGTTACGTTGTTACAGTGTAGTTGACTGACTGTCCTTTTAACTTTTGACAATGTGACTGAAGTATTTCTTTAATAGCGCGCGACAGTTATAGCAATGACACGTATCATCTCTCCTTGGCCTGTTATATTGAAAATCTATGTTTTACAATTTGCAGTATGACGTTATCCATTGCTAAATTAAGGCTCATCATAGACTAGCTAACCACAAAGCTAGCTAATGCCACTATCATCAGTCTGTTCTGTTAAGTTTCTTTTTAAAATGCATTATCATATTATTTTAGTTAAAACTCATAAATAACTACAAATAACTAATGTTGGGTAAATCTGTTAATGTTTTGTTGCACGTTTATGAAAAAAAAAATAAATAAATAAAATATCGGCCGATGTATAGGAATATCGGATTTTAAAACCAACAACTATTTGTATCGGTATCGGCCTTCAAAATCCTTTATCGGTCGGGCTCTATTTTTGAGTTAACTACTTTAACGTGATTTAAAACACAGCCAAATCTGTGTATTTTATACTGTGAATTCCTAAAAGGAAAGCATAGTTTACTGATGACAGCAGTTTCACTTTGTGAAAGTTATTGTGAAAAACTATATTCATTGCTACAGAGTAAGGGCAGTAAATTAAAGTGGCAGTTGAAATACGTCATGCCGATGAACCAGATCGCTCTTGCCCCAGCCAACAGTAAAAAGCGCACTTCGTTCAAGCCCTGTGTTGCAAAATGAGCAAAGGATGTGGATTAAGATCTCACAGGATGCTTGCCAAGCATTAGAGGGTGAGGAGGAGGAGCTGCATGGTCGAGTAATTGCATTTGATGTCCGCAAAGGACGTTAATTAAGTTTGACTTCCTTTAACATATAATGTGGTTTGAACCATGAATCAGGCAATATGGACAGCATGGACTGGAAACTGCAGCTGATTTTACCGATAAGGTAATGCTAATGAGTAAAGCATGAAGAAATGGGAGAGCCCTTTTAATATCTGGTTTCAAGGATCTGCTATATCTCCTTGTAAACATTGCCGTTCCAAACGATGTCTAAACTGGCCGATGCGAACGTAGAAGCGTGCGCTCATACAAACCAGCACATCTGGTCAAGCTTCAGGATCTACTCTCATCATTATCATACAAAACTGATAATGGAAATGGCAGAAGGGATGAGTTGTGGTGGAATCAGGAATAAGAAGACAAGCAAGGTTGAAGGAGGAGTGATGGTTCCCATCTGTGCGGTGCAGCGAAGTTTGTCATTAAAAAACTCCGCACACGTTCATCAGATTCTGTTTTAGATGACATATTCAGAAATGTCGGGCAACTGGTTTTACTTTAGGAACCATATTGCGAGTGAACCTACATGGTACCCAAATTGCTTATTTTAAACATTATTTCAACATTAAACCTTAAAAGTCACTCAACCATAATTTTTTTTAATGATATATACTGTATATATATATGAAGAGTTCAGATGCAAAAGCCTCTAAATGCCATTTGAAATTTTCTTCTAAAATGACAATTTTTATCAAGCTTGTATATTTAAGTTCAGTAATTTCACTTAAATGACAATTAATAGGTAATCTTCATTGCCATTTAAGTGAAATTACTGAACTTAAATATACAAGCTTGATAAAAATGGTCATTTTAGAAGAAAATTTCAAATGGCATTTAGAGGCTTTTGCATCTGAACTCTTCATATGTTAACCTATAAGTAAACAATATACAGTAGTCAACATTTAAACTGGATTAAAACCTTTCATCAAAGTTATATGAATTTTGAACAATGGGCTCTATGCACGGCGTTATTTCCGGTGAAGGATTAAGGATGCTCGATAACTTCCGCCGATCATAGAGTCCAATGCAATACTGAGAATTTATATTGAATTTTATACTCCATGGTTATACTAATGAAACGTTAGTCACAAAAAAAGATAAAACAGACACCCCTCGTTGTGTTTACGATTCTTTTTAAAATAATATTAAATAAACATAACTATATATAAAATTACATCTAAACGTATGTACGTTTCGTTTCAAAGACGGGAGGACAGTAAATATTGAAGACTCTGCCATAATCCCGTTTTCTCCGGTTTTCCTCCGCTTTAATCTACACAACCGGAAATGGACGAGCATCCTTACATCAAATGCGGAATTTATGCGTGCATATAGCCCATACCCGTTCTTGTGTGAGGACAACTTTGATAAAGTTTTTTGATCCACTTCAAATTTTGCTGACTGTATATAAAGTATATATAATATATACCAAACACACACACATATATATATATATATATATATATATATATATATATTTAAATTACTTTTAATCACTATTAATAAAAAAATATACTGTGATTGATGGATGGATGGATGGATGGATGGACAAACCCTCCATGTTTCTTTCACCACTAAATGTAGATTAAATGTGATTGCTGTAAAAATGCCATTAATCGACCACTGAAACACATTTACGAGAGAATCAATATGTAATTTAAGTTTGATATGCACAGACACTGCTTATTACCGCTTCGTGCTTGACTCTTCACACACAAACTTCCCTTCCCTTCAAACGGAGTTAGCTGCAGTTCACAGTCTGACCCACTCAAGAAAGTCTGGACAAGCGAATTTCAAATGGGGCTCCCACTCCAAAACAACCACTTATGCATCATTTGGCCGTCAAAGCACTGGGCAATCTCCCTCTCTAACTGTGGGGATTAAAGGCAGCTTCTTAATTGCTTCCTTTGAGGGCAGGGAGGATTAGATCAGAGGCAATGGAGAGGTGATGAGGACCCCGGCGCCTAAACTGGGCCAAGACTACAGTTCTCCCAGGATTCCCCAGTGTAAATCACTGCGCACGAAGCAATCATTAGCGCATGAGACCCAAAAAGGACTTCTGGGAAAGGATTTCAAAGACTTATGAGGCATCAGTGCTGTCGCAGAGCTATTTAAAGAGGCTAAACTTTAAGAGTTACGTGTTGAGTGACAGTTAGGGGAATCAGGTGTTGCACAGTCCATCTAAATATTAAAAATATTTTTAACCAACACTTACACCAAGAAATGTGTCAAGTGGAGCCTGGTCACACAGGCTTTCCCTAAGATCGACTAGTCTTTCCAACAACCAGCTGAATAGATGATTATGAATATAAGTCAAAAGTCTACTACAAGTCGCTCTTGGCCCAAATAAGCTAAATGGCAAATTAGTATTAAATAGTAGTTTATTTCAGCTTATAACAAATGCAAAACCCCACACATCCTGATCGTAGGAGCTACTGAGAAGAAATGAATGTTTATGTGTGCGGTTTAGGTGTGTGTGTGTGTGTGTGTGTGGGGGGGGGGGGCAGTCTCTGCTGCTGCAAGGCAAGGCAGACAAGACATTATAAAGCCACAACCCACTACACAGACACCATATGCTCTGAAAGAGATACACAGGTCTCAGATGTGACACAACAGCACCATTCAAAACCAGTTGAAAACGATCACATATTCAAAAAAACAACCACTCTTTTAGTTGGCACAAGGCGAGGAGAGTTTATAAATCCCCCAAAATGAAGTGCATATACATGACATAAGCATCAACATCATTTGGATCATTCCTGTTATGCAGCAGCTTTTGAACTCTTTGCTTGCATTGTAATTGTAAAAAAAGAGTTCAGGCATTCAGAAAAGTAGCTAGTGTGGCCAAGCGTGGACACTTTAATAACTTTCTACATGAATTGCTTATTTATATAATGTAAAAATAAAATTAAGAGGACAGAAATAAATTGTTCATATTCTGATATTTCTGAAAAAATTTATTTATTTTTTAATTGTTATGCCAATATATTTCAACAAACAAACTTTTTAGCGTGAAACACTTCCTAGAAGATTATGGCTTTAAAGAGATATGACAAAGATGGAAAGTGATATTAAGAACATAAAGATTAAGATATTAAGATTTGATTAATAATTAAAACAATATTCCCAAGAAAACATCTTTGTTTAAAAACATTTCATTTAGAGAGAATTTTTTTTGTTAATAAGGGTCTTATCAAGCGAAACGATCGCTCAATTAATAAATAAATAACAAAGTTTAAGTTTTATAAGCTCAAATGGTTGCCTTGCTCTGTTCTGTGACACGCGTTTGTGACTCTCCTGTTCGAACTCGTTCATCAAAATGAACAAATCTTTTTCCGAATCCATTTGTTCGTTTTCTTCATTGAATGAACCAAATGACTCAGAAAAGATTCATTCGTTTTGAACGAGTCAATGAACGAGTTTGAACGTCTGGAATCGTTTAAAGTCCTTTGAACAGTTTGCAGTTTGCACTGAAACTCTCTTTTGGACCTTGAACCGTTTGGTTACCAGTAAAGTGCATTATATGGAAAAAAAATCCTGGAATGTTTTCATCATGTTTTCACTTAATTTCTTTTTGACTGAAGAAAGAAAGACATGGACATCTTGGATGACATGGAGGTGAGTAAATTATCAGCAAAAGATTTTTTAAAAGTGAACTACTCCTTTAACTAAAAAAAAAAAAAAATTTATAAAAAAAATTAAACAATAATTAAATTAATTTAAAATTAACCATTATGTTCACTGTCCTACATTATGAAAAACTAATATGATTTGCACCTTTAAAAATGTATCCAGTTTATTGAATCATGTACGATGGAACAATTATAATACTGCATAGTAAAAATGACCCATGTGTATATTGATTTGCATGTATTGTGGCTTAATGTGTGTATAATCATGTGTGTCTGTCCAATCTTGGGCACTGAAATGAGGATAGTATGTGATGCCAAGAGGATGTCAGTGCGTGACCTGGGAGGTTCAGCCCTCCCCTCTTGACACTGTCTTTCATCTGTCACTTCTCTCTTTCAACACTTTGATCTGTTGCTCTCTGTCAAACATCCCTCAGCCTTAAGATCTCATGCCTCTATGGAGCAATACCGAAGCGGCTTCAAAGTCAGACAGAGAGAGAGAGAGAGAGAGAGAGAGAGAGAGAGAGAGAGAGAGAGAGAGAGAGAGAGAGATCTATAGTACTCAGGTCCTTCCATCACCTTCCCTTAGCTGAATAACTGTGAAATGCACAGCATAATTCAGACAGCACAGATAACTGTGGACGCTGCAGGATTGTGTGATACACAAGAGCTAAAAAAGTACGACGGTACCAGTAATATCATTTCTAAAATTTCGCTAACTGACCCAGATGACAATGTGCTGCTATTAACAAGAAATTTGACTCATAACTGTTTCACTATAAATCAAATATAGATGGGATGTAAAGTCACTCTTTTATCATAATTATAATATACCACTATATACATTAAATATTTATTGTAATAATTATAAATAAAATAACAGATGTGAAATATATTTTTATAATTATAAAAGTTTTAAAGATGAAATATATCTTCCTTCCCCTTAAAAATACTACCCCTTCCCCTTACAAAAAAGGATTATTCACAAATGACTGACTTTGAGTGACTCAATCTGTTGACAGCTGGCTGCATCTCTGTGCAAGTCTCCAAAACAGCAACAGCGAACGACTTCCAAAACCTCAAAAACGTCAGGGGGAAACCAGAGGAAGCCCCTCAAAGGGTAAATGACAGGCCGAATCGCCAGACTCATCAATTCAGCTAAAACATGGTAGCCGGAGAGGGAATTTTTCTGGCTGAATAACATGTCTTCAGTTGTCTTGTCACAACACACCACATTAAAGAAGAACACTGCAGTCACAAAGTAAAGCTTCTTGTAAAGTTAAGACACTTGCGTCAGTGTGTTTAGAAGTGCGTATTTTTCAAGTTTCATTTATTGCGAAGGAGTTTCAGTATTGGCATTTAAACAGAGCTGTCAACGGTAAAGAAAAATGAGAGTGTCACTTCCTGTTCGGGAGGACGGCTTCTGTTGTCGTCATTTCAGACATCCTTCTGAGTCAAGATGGAAAATGATACCAATTTAATTTCCCATTTGTGGTCACAAAAGCATTAGTTGAGACACGTATTGAAAGAAAACTAAAGCAAGGGGATTCCAACCAAACTTGAAAAAGCTTTCTAATCTGTGCCAAAACTGACACTTTGATGTACATACCTGGTTTCAAATGAATATTTCGGTTTCGATCCCCAAACAAGTGTATGTGTCACAGTGACCCAAACAAGCCACTATGCTCAATGACTTGCTATATAATTTTCAATTTTGGGCAATTCAATTTTTCCATTTTTCTAAAATCAGTTTTATACCAAAATGATATTTTCCATAATGAATACTAATACTTTTGAAAATGGCATTTTGGAATTAAAAAAATGCATCTTATTCACTCATTTTCCAGTTTAGTTACGTGCTAAATATGTTTTCGGTATCTAAATGAAAAAGATTTTTTTTTTTAATTGTACAAATGTAATATATATATATATATATATATATATATATATATATATATACATACACTGTATATATATATGAAGAGTTCAGATGCAAAAGCCTCTAAGTGCCATTTGAAATTTTCTTCTAGAATGATCATTTTTATCAAGCTTGTATATTTAAGTTCAGTAATTTCACTTAAATTGCAATGAGGATTACCTATTAATTGTCATTTAAGTGAAATTACTGAACTTGAATATATAAGCTTGATAAAAATGACCATTTTAGAAGAAAATTTCAAATGGCACTTAGAGGCTTTTGCATCTGAACACTTCATATATATATATATATATATATATATATATATATATATATAAGATCAAGCAAACATTTTCTATTACTTTTAAAAAGATTTACATTGAAGGAGATGAAAACTTTAAAGTGTGAAATTCAGTGAGCTCCAGTGTTGTTTCGGACCCCATTGACTTTCATTGAGTAGAAAAAACTATTGAAACATTCTTTAAAATATCTTCTTTTGGGTTCCACAGAAGAAATAAAGTAATACAGGTTTGAAATGACATATGTGTGAGTGATAATGACAGAATTTTCACTTTCGAGTGAACTATCACTTTAATATTCGCATTTAGCGCATTGCCACACTAGAATAAGTGTGAATAAGGTGCATGCTTTTACACTAAAATCCCACATGCAAAAGTGTCGCAACTGTTTAGAGAATCCTCCCCTCAGTGCAAGTCTCTCCTCATAGTAGTCATTGGCATCTGTGCTGAGGTTGAGAAATGAAGCTGACACTTTCTTTCACACACAGCCTGGCAGAGCAAGACAGGGTGAGTTAAGTCAATGGAGTTGTCTATCTGCACTGTAACAGCTGGGGCATAGGCATTTCAGAGGAAACATTTTTATAGGGCTCGAGGACACCGTCGGCCTGTCACATACAATGTACTCACTTTCAATCTCCCGAAAGCTTCAAAAAGATTCCCTGCACTTCTTCATTCATTCCCTCCATCTAGTATCTGATATAAAGAATCTGTAATCCAAGACTCCTGGAGTTGATCCCACTAGAACCTCAAACACTTTCTCTCTTTTTCTCACACACACATCCAATTAGTAGTGGTTTAGTAGAGTCTGACCAGCACAAACAGTGGTATCATGCAAACGCCTTCCTTTCATCATAAAGCAGACTAAAATGTGTCTGCCTGACAAGTCAAGGACAAGAGCCACTCTTTGGAATCAAATAAAAGCAGAGTTTCACACTCAAGAGTTACGTGCAAACAATCGTCTGGTAAATTGGGACCGCTCAGATAGTTCAGGTGGCCTCTATTAAATTTCCACTAAGCAGAAATGCGAAGAGTTCCAGATGGCTTAAATGATGGGGACCTGTAACAGCGGTTTGAGATACAGTAATGCATGAGGGGTTTATCAGGGAGTCACTGTTTAATCAGCGAGGAGCCATGTCTGGTTATCACCCGCACTCTTCAGGAGGCTATGTAAGGTCAAGAGGCGTACGTGTCGTACACACTTCTGATCGAGCTAATGTTAACCATCAGGTGTAGTTTATTATGGATGCATTGCACAGCTATGCGTGTTGTTAGAAGACACCGTCCTGTCATATCACCTGACATTAATATTTATTAGCTAGAACACGATGTTAAAATATTTGATTAGACCATTCTCTCAGGATAGAATCATATGAGGCCCTATTAAGCAACAGATTTATTAAGGGGTGAAAAGAAATTCCAAAAATAAAATGTAATCCTGCTCTTCCAATCAAATTACTGTAGATGACTTATTATGTTCTTACACTGTGATTCCTAAGTATTCATTTTGGTCCCAATGACTGCGGTCTCAGGGGCGGTCAGCGTTATCTCACGTGGAGTGGAGCAGAAAGCGTGTTGTGAACAGTCAGCACTATGAGCTGTATTCTGTCCGGCTGCCCCACATATTGATCTGACAGATTGATTACCATAGAGCTGCAATGCTTCTGACTTTCATCTGTGACCTCCCACCGCCTGCATCTCTCTCTCTCTCTCTCTCGCCATATATTTGACATTTATCTATCCATCTAACATATTTATACATATTTGATTTATTCTCATAATGTTTTATTTTTTTCTGTGTGTTTTTTGCTGAGTTAGTCACTTCATGTTTCGTTTCCCCTTTCTCAACTATCTTGGTCATTTCATTTATTAGGTGTTTAAGCACGAAGTGCTGAAAACCTATTGTATTTGCTAGAAAGAAAAAAAAATCCCCTAAAACGCATCGTGCAGCCCAAACCGTAAGGGCTGGAACTCTGAAACTTTGTCAGATGGTAGGGCCTCAAACTGTGGAGAAGCTATCAGAGTATGAGCCCGATTGGCCCATAGGTGGCGCTACAGCAACCAAAAGTACTAAATTGCTCATAACTCCTAGACCGTTTGACTTAGCTTAGGGCCTCAAATTGTGGAGAAAATTTTTGTTATTTTGGTTGTCCAAAACCAGGACGAAGTGCTGAAAACCTATTGTATTTGCTAGAAAGAAAGAAAAAATCCCCTAAAACGCATTGTGCAGCACTTTTGCGAACTAGTCCCTGGTTTTTTGCCCAATACTATTCTCTGGACTCTCTAGATAAATAATTATCGAAAAAAAGTAGAACTTTTGCTTTTGATTGGCTATAACAGGGTCATTTACAAAAGGGATGGGACAAAATGCACCCAAAATCAGATAAATCCTAAAGGAAACTCAAAATTTTCACAAAAATTGATGAGCATATGTCTCATAACATGCCGAAGAAGCATGCACAGTTTCATGGAGATCGGACCATAGGTGGCACTATAACGGTTAAAAAGCTTTAAAACCATGCAATTCCAATGTTAAATTGCCTGTATTGATTGGAAATGGTGTTTTACATCTATTATGTCCGTGGATAAATGCATGTTAAATAAAATTGAACGCCTTTCGATGCTTTTGTGCTTAAAGGCCTGAACTGCTTGAACACCGATAAATGCTGCTTGCAGCTTTAATTTCTTGGTTTTCCCTCATTTCATCTCTAGTTAATTTAGAATAACATGGTAATGAATAATTGCCACATTCATGTTCTGCTCAGAAGTTTAAAAACCCTGGCACAATGTGGCACAGAAAGCAATTTCAGACAGAGTTTGCACGGATAAAAACACGCAAAATCATGCCAAAATCGTCGAGTCGTGCAAGAATTTTCGAGTATTCTCATAAGCACTGTCTTAAATCAGTTAAATTAAGTCTGAACGTAAAGAGATTTGTGAAAATGTGATGCGTGTCAGATCCGCATCGTGTGCGGCATGTATTAAAGTGACAGCAGCCTAATAAACCCGCTGTTGTCTGTCATTAAGGACAATCAAAGAACAAAAGAAAAAGAGAAAATCAGTTTTGTAGCTTTAATAATTATTAATCTATATTTAATTTATAAATTTAAGCAGTGAAGATTGTGAAGTGTTTGATAACTTTATAAAAATGTTGTATATTTCTTAACTGTAAGACCTGAAAATCTTAAAACAAGTTTACAAGGTTAGATGGGTCAAAAACAACATAAACAAACTTTTAATGTGCATTTTGGCAGGGCAAGTAAAAATCTGAACTTGTCTGACTGGGCCACATTTATTTTGAAGTTGACTGACTTAAATTAAAAGTTGTTATATTTAAAGCCTAATAAATCTTAAAAGGGATCGCTTGCAATTCTTCTGTAATGATGAATGGATATAATTAATAGTAAAAACAAAAAAATCTAGACATCTTACAGATAGGACCCTCATGCAACAGAGCAAGTTTTTAGTGGTATAAAGACAAACCGTGTCAAAAGTTGACATGATATAATGGAGCTTTGATTCCTCTACGAGTTGTTACTGAACTGAATATTGACATATTCCAACTCCAAGGGTTTCTCCCTCCAGACAGACAGAGAGGCTGCATGTCAGACTATTTTAACAAGAGTGCTTTCTCTCTCTCTCTCTCAGGAAGCGCCGTTTAGAAAGCAGACAGGATTGGGTTAACAGTTATTTACTGTAAATAGCAGGTCTTTCGCCGAAATATGTAAAGAATCAGTAAAGTGTGAAAAGAAAGTTCTGTGGGGTTGGAACACTTTGATGTTTCTTCGTAAGACCCGCAAGCTTCAGCCACAAGCGAGCAAGTCTTGTTTTGTTTCAGGAAATAGCTCCTTTGGTTGTCAGTAACAATATCTTTGCTTTAAGTACATTGAGATGCAAAAATCTGAGACACCAGTGAAAATATCTCACTATTCTACTTCAACTTTTTCAGGAGAAATTATAATATCAGCATAACAACCTGAGAGAAACGTTGCCTTATTTCATGGTTTGTATCTCTTATGCTTTATTGACAGTAGCACTCAATCTCCATAAACTCCACAAGTTACAAATCTGATGATCATGTTCTCCCGCATGATTTGAGAAGAATCCAAAGAATCCATCTGACCATCTAAGAGAGTTCACATGACCAATGTCACAAATAATGTCGATTTACTCACTTGATTAGTTGCCTCGAAATGCAGACCTGAATCTGAAAAATGTCTTATTCATTTTACATTACATTTCATAGTTCAAAATGTACCCAATTACTAAAAAATGTGTGTATTTCCAAGATTAAATTAGATTAAATTTCCAAATATGGTATCAGAACCCCATTGTACAGTATATTTGATGTTAAAGCTTATTACAGAATTATTATAACAACTTACAAACGTAATTATTACTGACATACAGTACCTGTAGAGTACAAGAGAGTTAAAAATGTTATATAAAAAAATGTATCTATATATTTTTTCTAAAAACAACAACAAATTTCTCCTGAAATTTCTTCGCAGGCTGCTGGCCCTTTAAGAAGATAAGCACGCTGAACACCTCCCCCTGTTGGAGGCTGACAGCGCTGTGAACTTGACCTGATCTGACCCTCTTTCTCCCACCCCTCCCAAATTTCCGCTGCCAGAGCACTGGAGCACATTCCAGCTCCTCAGTGTTTACTGAACATGTGTGTGTGTGTGTGTGCGTATGTGCGCGTGCACGTGTGTGTTTGCTGCATCTTCCTGCCTGGCTGACTAATAGTGCATTCTCACATGTAAAACAAATGGATAGAGAGTCTAGTGCCTCTTTGTTCACCCGAACACGAAGGGCAGGATACCGGGGCCTGGAGACTGAGCCACGGCTTGATATCTGGCACAGATGGCTCCAGTGTCACCAAACCAACTGTGTCTTCTGGTTCGCTCAAACCACCATCCTGTTTGTTTTGACAAGTGAAATATTTATTGTCCCAGCAAAACCTTCAGAGCTTGAGAGTTATAAAAAAAAAAGATCAGAGGAGGACTGGGGCACAAGCCAGGTCATGTGACCCTGCTGGAAACTGATACGGCTTAAACTGAGAGCTAGATAAATCGTATATCTCTAATGAGGCTGGTAGCCTAATCTTCCAAAAATGTAATTAATTTGATCATCTTTCAGGGGAGCCGTTTCACCCCGAGAGACTTGCGGTTAAACCGTTTTGCGAAGCGAATAGTCTGTTGAATGAGAGAAGGAGGGCAGTAAGAGTAATGGCCACTGTTTCTCGATCTGGCCGCCATGCGGGACCCCCGCCCCACCCTGCTCTTCGCTCCATTAGCAAAGATACTGAAACAGAGCTGAAAGTTCCAGCGCGCGCGCACACACACACACACACACACACACTCTCTAATACACACAGCTGCTGCTGCAGAAACACTGCCGGCCCTGTTCAACTTCACCGAGATGAATGGAATTTGAGCATGCCTTGCAAGTGAAAGATGGCCCTGTGCCTTTAAGCGCAAATGCTGACTGTATGCCTCTTTCACTCTCGCCTTTCTTTCAGCCACTCCCCCTTTTTCTTTTCCTTGCACTCCCTCTCCTTCTCTCTCTCTCTGTGGTGCTGCCATTAGTAGAAGTGAGGGTGAACGGACAGTTTCTTATCGGACTGTTTACAACAAGGAGTTTGTAGGCTATTAGGCAGGTCAGGTGACATGCAGGCTGCCTGTCTGACCCAGACAACTGAGGGTGAAGGTCGCCTGAGGGGGCGGAGAGAAAAAAGGGGCGGAAAAGAGAAAGAACGAGAGAGTAAGGGAGTGAAAGACAGAAATAAAAGGCAGGCTGCAACCGTAGATTTTCAAATGCTTGGCAAGCATTTCTATCCTTCTACAGCGCTCATGCTGATGTGATTTTATTTTTGTACAACAGAAGACTAATAAAAGTTTTTAGTTCCTTAAAGAGCTAAAGAATCTAAATTTTATGTGTCGGCACACAACAAGCAGACTGGAACAGAATATGCGAATGTAATGGTGTGACATCAATTTAATAAATAAACTACCGTTTTAAAGATTTAGATTTATATAAGTATATAAGTAAATGCTGTTATTTTGAACTTTCTATTCATCAAAGAATACTGGAAATAAACACTGAAATAAATGTAATATGGTTTCCAGAAAAGTACCAAACAGAACAACTGATTTCCACATTAATAAAAAATTACCTGAGCACCAAATCAGCTTATTAGACACTGAAGACTGGAGCCATGACAGGAATAAATTACATCTTAAAAATATATTATAATTTGGGATTTAATGATTGCAGCCTTGGGAGAGACTTCTTTTGAGCGATTCTGTACTCAAGTCTGAATCACTGCAAACGTAAGTGAAGTGATACAAATGGTAAAAAGTTGTTGGACTGTTTATCAGTCTCATATTTTTGAGGACTGGAACTAACTGCAGTATAAAGAGTTTTGAGAGTCAATCAATTCCATTTACATGTCTAATTGGTAAGCATATCTGCTAAATGAATAATAAGGTGCAAAACGTAAAACTCTTCTGTTTATATAGATTTAGAGTACAATGAAAAAGAGAATACACAATTCAAACACCATTGAGACCTAGTAATTTAATAAAAGTTTTGAACACAATCTAGCACAGAGGGAATTTGACAGAGATGCTATCGCAACATTCACACAACTTAGAACGTTGAGTCACTCTAACTGCTGCTGCACTGAACACACACACACTTTATTATCCTGTCACATTGACCACTTAACTGAACTTATATGCATTGCAGATCCTCAACATACACACACCATGCGGTCACAGAGACTGCGCATCTTATACTTCTACAGAATTATTTGTGAATGACAGTGAACGGTTTTACTTTAAAGTTCAGTTTATAACTGCTGCTATTTAGTGTCTATCAACTGTGGGACTGTGGCATGCTGTTAATTACCACAGAAAATAATGTTGACTCATGCTCAACTCATACTGGTTTTCACAAACAAAAGGAAAATGCATGTTCAGTTATACGCAACGGAAGCTTAGGGGGAGCATAAATGTGAAGGTTGTCGTTGACTTCAAGAAATTTGCAGTAAAAATGGTTGTTGATTAAGCCGTTAAATTGCCTGAATCTTCTTTCTGAGGTCTGACTACTTTTCTAGGTGGATGAACTTCTGGTTACGGCTTATCAGTTTGAGTCCAGTGGCTGGAGTTTGCTTTATTTTGGAGTTTTTTGCTATATTATTTCCAGGTTGCTTACTGGTATCCTCATGCAGACACCAAGTTACTAAGTTTACTTTCAGTTTATTAAAGTTCATTTTAAATGTATACATTTATTACCTTCATATATTTGAAATAATGTGCAAGGTTGCTTATTGGGCTTTAACTGTAAGCATATTATTAAGTTTTTCTTAAACGATTAAATTAGTAAGATTTGTTTTCTAAATGGTCTCTTATGCAAACCAATGCTGCATTTATTTAAAAAATACAGTCCAAACAGTAATATTTTGAAATATTACTACAAATTTAAAATAATGTTTTCTCTTTGAATACATTCTAAAAAGGAATTTATTTCTATGACGGGAAAGCTGAGTCTTCATTGTCACACGGTGCTTCAGAAATCATTCCTAATATGCTGATTTTGTGCTCAATAAATATGTATTATTATTAATGCTGAAAACAGTTGAGCAGCTTAATATTTCTGTGGAAACCATGATACAGTTTTTATGATTATTTGAATAAAAATATTTTTTTTTTAAACAGCATTTGTCTGTTTTTTAACATTATAAATGTATTTACTGTCACTTTTGATCAATTTAATAAGTCCATGCTGAATAAAAGTATTCATTTCTTTTCAAAGAAAAATCGTACAGACTGCAAAGTTTTGAATGAGAGTGTACCTAAAAATATAGAAATTCTGTGTTTATTTGAAGTTTATCTCTGCATATGTATCCTTTGAATACCAACAAAATGATTATGGTTTCATACTTCAGCAGAGACAACTAGAAAATGAATACCGCGTTAAATGGTACATCAGCTCATGTATCCCAACAGCTTTCAAAAAAGTTTTATTTCAACAAAAAAAAATAAAGTAACTTGAAACACATCTACCTGCCTGTCAGAGCAGACCCACTTATTTTAAACGATTTACGGAGCAGTGTTTGGCACTGCTTATGTTTTAAACTCCCTTTCAGTCTCTCTGATTAAAACCAACTTCCCGTCAGTGATTCTGACAGCACAGCTCTGCTTTGAAAAAGTCGACAAGTGCGGTGCCTCACGGTGTATGTTCTGTGGCCTGCAAGCTGAAATACTGGCGCTCCTGGTACCAAGCAGCACAGGATGATGAGTCAACAGCTTTCTCAGAAAAGCGAGCCAGAGCATCTTTCTGTGATTTACGCCACATACCAAACTGCCACTCAACAAACTTAAGTTTTCTCCGTACCTTTGCAAGAACAGGAGGACTTCCCAGTACTGTCATCACGATTCAGAGGAAGCGTACAGTAGTTCTGAGAACCATCCTCTCCCCCATGCGCAAAAGCAATGTTAGTGTAGCAGGTGTGCAAACTCACCTCTCTCCTGCACAAAGTAGGCGAGGTAGAGATCCAGCTCTTTGACGGACACGCTGATGTGATGGGGCTGGACGCAGAGAATGGGATTGGAGCACTGGCCACCTTTGACCAGCCGTTCCCCGTCCGTGCTCTCCAGCGGGATGCCCTTGAACAGAATCACCATCACCAGGTCCAGACGCCAGACCTTATCCGCCTGACGCAGGCAATCTATGCGCCTCATCTTCCCCTTCTGGTCTGGGTTGGAGAGGACGCAACACGGAGGCTTCTTCCCTGTGATGGACAGCACAAAGTCCTCCCGACACTCCGGCCGGATGTCCTTGCGGAGCTTTGCGAGGAGGCGTGACGCCCACTTTTGTTTGACCTCGGGCTTCTCACCCAAGAGCTCATCCTTGACGGCACGCTCCTCATCCTTGGTCATCCGCTTCTCGTGCTTTTTGAAATATTTGCGCTTGCGGGCCTGCAGGTTGAACCAGGTGTAGGCGAAGGCACGCACGTGCGGCAGCAGCGCCTCGATGAACGGATGGAATTCATCCTGGAAAAGAACAGGAAAAGGCGAGTTATTCATTGTGTTGTTTACTCGTGTTTTCTGACAAGCAAAAGCCACATCTGCAGTTCAATTCGAGTACAAAGAGGAAATGAATCATCTCGGCTCCTTTCTGTATTGACGCATTTATTGAAATGCGTTTTTTCCCTTTCGCTGTTGTTTACCAAAACAGAAAACGTAAATTCCAGATTTAATTTTGTCTTTAAAAAAAGTCTCAATGATATTCAACAACAGATTTCACAGTAAATTGTGTTAAAATTTCTATCGCACCCACCCACAGTCCATTGTTTCCATCTTTTGCCGAAGCCCCATGTGCAGTCATCATTCATCCAATTATGTTTTGTTGACTATTTTCACTTTCAGTGGTAAGTTTTCAACAACAACAACACACACAGATGTACCTCCCAGGCACGTCGCAGACCGCAGTCTCTTAACCGTTTAGTGCGGCATTCATTTGGTCTGACTAATTACTTCCATATTTGACCATTTCTAAACCCCTAAACTAGCACCAGACCGTGCTATAAATGTTACTAAAACCCCAACCGAACATTAAACATGCGCATCTATCAATTATCATTAACAAGACTCGAAGCTCTGTGCGCACTGCCGTGACCATTTGTGCATGTGTGTGCATAAAACAGTCATAATGAGAGCGCTGCTTTACAGTTCTGTGATAATCATCAGCCCCGAAAAATCCCCACATGCGAATGAAGCTGTTCAATAGGAGGGTTTTGCGCTTATGGCAAAGTAATGAAACTCAGAATCAAGCTGAATGATGTCAGCTGTTGCATCAATATAGCATGACATAGTTACCAGTGTGTCACTTCTGCTTAGGCACAATGCAACCACAGAGAGAGAAATGGCCAAGGGCTGCTTGGCCACAGTAATTCAAACAGAGAGAAATAAAGAAAAAAAGAAATCACAGCGCTCCCCGGTCTGTGGCTGTGCTGTGAGCACAAAGCAGGTTTTAAAGGAACATAATGAGACGCGACTTCGGCACGCTGTGGATCTCATGCGATAAGCCAGTTCTGCAGCTTACGGCAGCGAAAGAAATGCTCTTATGCTGCTACAGCACAGCTGCTTCACAGAAACCATCTCCTGAAACACCAGAACATTTACCATCTAAACCTAAAGCATCTCTTTCCTTAAACATCTACCTCAAGACACTCAAGATCTCAAATGGCAGGCCATGAGCCAAAAATAAACCTTAGGCATGTTCTGATCTGTTCTGAAAAAAAAACAATGCTCTATGCAAATAATAAATGCAACTAGTCAAAAGAATAGCATTTGAAAAATAGTACAATTGGACACAAATCATGACAACCAAGAACAATTCTACTTAAAGGGAAGGGATAATCGAAGAGAAAAGATAAAAGAAGAGCAAATCGGCTGAATGCATTCGAAAACGGTAAAAATCAACTGTTTAACTCTGGGGGAGTTGTAAAATGAGCCTATTTCCAAAAAAAGTGGAGTATCCCTTTAAGATAAAAGAAAATACAACCCAGACTATGTTAATACACTTGCTTCAAGGGAAAAAAATGAATTATCATTATAATAATTATCATTACTTTAAATAATAATAGTTATAATAATTTCTTCCTTTTTCCATTGATGAATATAAATAAATAAAAATGTATTAACAATTTTACTTAATTTTGTAAGAGGATTTGAGAGACATTTCTGTTTATTGCTTTACCAATATATGTTGCCCCAAATATCATTGAATTTAATCCCACATGATAATTTGAGCAGAATATGGTTTCTTTAGTGCAACATTTTGAAAGGACCCAATTTGCATTTGTAACTTGGACATGGAGAGCTTCAGAGATTCAGACATGGAGAGCACAAAAACTGACTGCCCTGTCCTTGTGCTGCTTGCGCTCTAAAAACCTCTTTTAAGAGTGTTCTCACTGAGATGGGCTGAAAATAAAAACCATACTTAACATATTTTTTAAATCTAATAGCAACAGCAGGGCAAAATGTTTTTATTTCCAGCTATTTAAATTTTTGAACCGGGACAAGCTGAAAGCAAACAGGGCGCAAAAATTGGAAGGCTGAGAGGCCTGTAATCAGCCGACTCTGAACCGACGGAACTGATACAGTTACTGAGTAAACTTTACAAAGATTTACAAAGAAAGAAAGAAGGAATGAATGAATACGGGAAGTTAAGGCTGACAAAAACCAGAGAACCAAGCTGTACAAACAGACACAAAATACGGTGTCCAAAAAAATGCTAAACCCTCGTCAGGTTCAACCGCATATGTTTAGAGAAACGGTAAGGTCGTTTTATTTAGCTTGTGTTAATGTTCAAAATAGTTTGACCCAAAATAGTTTTCCAAACTAAATTTGGATCCATTGAACAAATATTCAAATGGACATTCTGGCTTGAGAGCTCAGCGCAGTCTGGGCACAATTTACACCCAGTGACAATGGAAATTTCCAGGAAGGAAAAGCCAGGAGGAAATAGTGATTTCAGGAATAGAGGGTGATTAGAGATGGGCCTGTTTCCCTGCAAACATGTGTGAATGTATTTTCTTCTTTTTAGAGCTCCTTTCATTGCTCTTGCTTCAGCACCAACCACTCCAGCAAAAATAAACATTTGTTGGGCATTTTATCCTTTCCGCAGCCTTGGAAAAAGGCAGGTCAGATGAGGCCCAGATGAGGTAAGTGTGCATAGGACTGGGAAACTGAGTAATTTTTTGCATCACGAGTGTTGCTAAACAGAATTGCAAACAGGTTTCCTGAACACAACCAAAATTATAAAATCACAGTACAACGAAGGACCACTTCTGCAATTAAAAATAAAAAAAAACTGAAGAAATAATTAATTACTAAACATGTGTACAAATGCATACCATGGTCTGAATACTCAATTCTGGTTGGCTGGAAGGTGTGCAATAAAACGGTTTAACGCTCAGGTAGTTCCAAGTCAATTTAATTAATAATTACCGTTCTATATTAAGTGCACGCAATCATACGTCACTCACACAGAGAGAGCAGAGATCGCGCTGCTCACGGCGCACACACAGAAACTTGTTATCAACGCTGCCCCGTGACTTTTATTACTAAAATAGCTTCGCTACTGAAATGCCACATTATAAGTTCCTACAATGAGGGGTTAACATTGCTGGTTTTAAAGTAATTAAACTCCTAGCTTCGTTGTTAATAGAGAGAGAGAGAGACAGGTAATTCACGCACACACATCTCCTAAATTAAAACCAAACACTGAATAAAATTAAAATCTGATTAGATGAGTCACATTTAAAGCTGCTGTTAAAGTGATAACATATTAACATGTCACAATTCATCAGTTGAATTTTGTATTTATGTGGCAAGTTATACATGATTAGCTATATAAATCATAAAAGAAAGTTTTTAAACTACATATTAGGTGTCAAATAACTAGCCACAATGCACAGAAACCTCTTAATTAAAAGTTGTTCCTCTTCTTGACTATTTTGGTAGTAATTTTGTATTACTTTCTGTAACATCTGCAATAATACACATACACATTCCATCCCACAGCCAAGCTCTTGATAAGAATAAATGGTAAATGATGAGGAGAAACAACATCAGCTGAACTTGAACCTGTGTCACCCACATAAGCATCACATCTCAATGGATAAAAGGCCTGGAAATATTTTTAAAATCTCCGCTTTACTGCTACATTATTTACAACACCAACATGAAGACTTTTAGTGGAGAACTGAGAAGCATATTGCATTTCTCTCCTTCCTTCTTTCCCTCTCTTCTGCCTACTCTGTCTTTTTCCATATTAGGCCTGGACGCGCTCCAACGGAATGCTCTGTTTTTACTACAATCAGTCTGAGAAGAGCGCTCTGACTGCATTTCGTGTGCACATTAAGGATGAGAATGTTATTGATAAACAAGGCTGATGAATGGCTTCATTATGGCAGATGAACTGAGCATCTTTGATCTGACGGAGGCTGATGGCAGGGCGGCTGTGATAGCATGAGGGAAACAGTGACCACTGGAGTGTCCTAAAAAAGCCAGGCCTACCGACGCAGCCGCTCTCGCTCTGTCAGCCGCACACACACACACAGCTGTATTTATGCAGTAATTGAATCATTTTGTTATTGCGGAGCTCAGGGAAATGTGTTTTTATTCCCGTCCGTTGCTCGGATACCATCTTTATTATGTCTTAAACAGAGAATGTGATTTTTTTTCTTTTGCGCAAATCTTTTTCCAAGTACAGACAAAGAGAGAGAGAACGGGAATGAGAGAAGGAGTGGAGAAGTCCAAATGATGACAAAATTGGGGTGTTGCGGTCACACACAACCACACAAAGTGTTGCTATGGTCACTCTGCGTGTCACAAGCATGTGTCCCGGGCTGAGCTTTTCCCAGACAGTTTTACCTCAAATTACGTGGTCGGGGGAATTGAAGATTGACTATGATCCTGAAAAATTAGAAGATTTTCCAAGACACATCATTAGCAATAAAAATAACTGCTGCTTTTAAAACTACTATTTTAGTAAAACCATATGTGGCGATCAATTAAATAACGCTGTTTTCATACTTTGCTATGATTCACCTTTCACCTCGTGCAGAGAGCGGTGTGCCAAGGGAAAGAAAATGCCAGTAAGCCTTGAATTTTTGTAACACTGCAATTTACCCACAATGCCCTCTGAGCATTAACAGCAGACATTCACCCCCCCACCCTTCCTGCACTGTTGCATTGCTGTTGCCAAAAGCACTTTCTCTCTCTTTCTACTGACTGGCTGAGGAGTGGATCGTCTAGGATCTGGGTAATGGATTCAACTTCGACATTCTTTCAGAGACACAACAAAACAGGGATGAGTAGGCATGCTTCTGTTTGGGACACATTTAGAATGAGACATTCTGGGTATTTCATTGTCCTGCATCCTTTCTATACAAGTTTTACAGCAATAAAATATGCACTAATATATCACCAAGCAAATATAATTTTAAAACTATTGAGCCGAATAGTAAATGGAAAATTGGCACTTTTTTTTACATTTTTGATAAAATGTATACAAACGTACAAGAGAAAGTTTTAATTTTAGGTGCAATAATTTTAGGTTAAAATTTTATTTTAAAGGAACAGTTTACTACAAAATGCTAATTTTGCCATCATTTACTCACCCTCATATCTTGCGAAACAAGTATGACTTTCTTCTGAGCAAGACAAAAGGTGATATTTAGCAGAATGTCCAAGCTGCTCTATTGATAAAAGCGTTAAACAATAGAAGTCAAGCAATACTTCCATAAAACATGGAACATAATCCATTGAATATTAATGCTCCTTGTGCTCAATAAAAATTCTGATAGTTTTCTGACTCCCATCACTGCTTGACATTATCTCCACTACCAAAATTACAAATTTTAAGACTGTATTAGTCCACACGTAAATCTGAAAGAAAAAAACACTTTCTAAAATAAAAACAAAGCACTATCTACTTTAAAGAATAATGAGCTATTTAGCTAACTTATCATGAGGACAAGTTAGATCTCTATAGTCCTTTGTGTGTCTTCCTTTCTAAACACTGTTGGATACATCTGAGAGCTTATCAAAGACACAGAGCACTGCAGTAGGTTATTCCGGCTCTGTGCCCAGTGGGCTGATGGGAGATGAGGTTCTGAATGCTGAGTGGATCAAAGTGGATGTTCTGACTGTGACTCACACTGCCTCTTTCTTTTCCTCCCTCTCTTTCTCTCTTCTGCACAATCGCTGAGTCAGCCCTCAGCCACGCAGCATCATAATGGGGAGGGGGATGCTGGGTATTAACCAACCTCTCTCAGGAGGAAAGGCAGTGTGTGGTGGATGTTGTGCTGCAGTGGTATTCGGGTTACACTGTTTGCTCTTTCTATTTGATGTGACATTTTTATTTCAAGTAGGAAACTAGTAGAAATCTAGTAGGACTGTTAATTTAGAACAATAATATAAAAATGTGACGTAGCAAAATGCTCAAATCAGCAACACACGGTGCACAGGCCAAAGATGCCAGTCTGAATGTGAGCAACAACAAAAAAAACTAGTGCAAACGAGGTGCAAGAGCACGTCCTGTATGAACGCCCAATGAGTCTTAGACATACAGTTTAAACAAACTCGATTCATCTTAAGCCTGTCATACAGTATACAGTCCAAAGTAATCAAGTCAATTAAATGGAAATAAATTGGCTTCTAAAGCTAAATCAATCAGTATTTAATTAATTTTTTTTTTAATAAATCAACAACTCAAATTTCTAGTTGTTTTTAATCATACTGCCTTAGACCTGCTTTAGAACGGTTTTAAATATGTATATAGATTTAGAATTATAATTTCTCACACTCAAGGACTTAAGTGAACTTGAAGTGAAAAAAGTGATTAACATGGTGACCAGATATGTTATCTAAAAATACACACTTTCTTTACACATTGAGATAATATTTAAACGAAAATCTTGTAGCCAAAAAATAAATAAATTCAATTACAATAAATAAATACTTCCCCTTTAATCGGGCTAATTGGATTGAAGAGGAGAAAATAACTTCTGAAAACAAAGATCATGATAATATGGGGCAAAACGATGGTGGGAAATTTCATTTCATAAGCACAAAGGACAACGGGAAAAACAAAAATGAATCTCTTCTAAAGCATACTCCGAAGGACGCATGTGACTTTCTATCATAGGATGGAGTCACAGGGTTCATGTTCCCATGACAGCTAAAAGCACCTGTTTCATTAGCATCTGAAATGCCACGAACCTCCCATTGACAGAACAAGGAGAGGGTTTGTTTACTCACGATTTTAAACAAAGATGGACCAGCATAATTATATGCATGATTCAATCTTTGCAACAATTAGTGTCTCGCAACCACTAGATCTTCAAGTCTTTGTTCCTCATGTGTCTGATAGAATTAGGGGAGTGGGGGAAGGAATGAGTTTCTTTCTTCTGTTGAACTCAAATAAGATATTTTGAAGAATTTTGGTAACCAAACAGTTGACGGCACCTATTGCATAGTATGTTTTTTTTTTCCTACTTTGAAAGTCAGTGGGCCCTATTAACTGTTTGGTTACCCATATTCTTCAAAATGTCTTTTTTTAAGTTCAACAGAAGAAAGAAACTCATTCAAAATTGGAATAACATGAGGTGGGTGAGTAAATTATGACAACATCAAATTTTTTTCGGTGAACTGTCCCTTTAAAATATGAAAAAATGTTCGTCCTTTCCTATCCAAAAAGCAACCTGACTAACTTCATACATCAGCCCTGATTTTGGCAGAGATTGGGGCTCACGAAACATGAAAGTATAATTGTGCGTGCAAAGTTCTATGGTATTTTCCACTCAGCAGTTGCTTGGTTCATTTGCAGAAGGGGTTGCCAGTTGTGAAAATGTCCCCAAGTTTCCTGGTTTCTAAATGACTGAGGACAAGATCATAGTGAACAAAGAAATGAAGCTCTGAAAGCTGTCAGACACCTTGCACCTTACCCACGCAAACACAAGATTTCTGTGATGCTGCACGAAAGGTCAACTATTTTCCTTGAAATTATCAAGCAATATTTGATTTTCATTTCAGAGAGAAATCTATCTCCCTCTATTTTCCCTTTTTTGGCCTTATTCATTACACATGTCATGAGCAGAATGAATTTGTAGGCTAAATCAATCGTAATACCATTCTCATGTAAATTGCTGCATTAAATGTATATGATTTTACAATTTTTTTATGCATTGTTTCATGCATCAGACCCAATCAGAGACTATTTATATAGAGACATGCCACTTCCTCAATCCTTAATACAACTATATCCACAAGTTTCCTACGCCCCATGAGGCCTTGCGTCAAAAATGGGCGCGACTTCCGAAGTAAACAAAGCGCGATTTGACATGCTTGACACTCGTTCATTCAACAGTTGACAGTCATTCAAGTTATAGCTATCCAAACTAGCTAACGATGTGGGAACACAACCTCAACGTAATTCAAAAGGGTGAAATAACAGTACCTTTACCCTCCGCAGTAGTTGATTGGGAGTATTATAATAACATTATTAATAATCAATACTCATCAAGGCATGGTGACAGACAGTTGTGTGAGCTGACAAACAATTAAAATAAAAAATACACACTTAGTCATTGTGCTTTGGAGTTTATTCAAAATTATAAATGAATGTGCTACTTGAATACATTAACTGGCACATTTGGTATTCTGTCAACACAGGCTTTGATCCTGAGTTTAGCTGTAACATCAGTAGCGAACAGCCAATCACATGCTGATAGAGTTTATAGAATATTAAGAATTTAAACAAATGTACACAGGAAGATTCGTCGTCTTTTGGGAGGTGATGGAAACTACAGTCGTTGGCAGGATCAGAGACGGGCTCTGGCAGAATCACTCTGATTTCGTTTTCAGCTTATGTTCAAAACAATCACATTTAAACCACTGAACTAGTTTAGTCCGGTTATGCATACAACCGCGAACAGCACATGTTGTCCCTGAGCTCCGTAACGACATCTCTCATAAAGATTTGCGTCTTTAAATAGTAAAATAATTCTCCGAAAAACAGCTAGCCTCTTCGCTAACTAACACACAAAATACCATTGGAATGCTACTTCCGCCGCGTCACCGGAAGTTTCACCCACTTTATTTTTTACAGGAGCGCCCCTCGGAAACTTGTGGATAGGGAAAACCCGTAACACCAAAGATGACGGTTGTATGCACATGCCCCTCCCTTCCCGCTGGACAGCCAATCGTCTGCTTTTAACAGTCAAGCCAGGAAACATTTAAGCCTATCGTCTGGTTCCACCGACGGATGCGCACAGTTGAGGTTTGCGTCAGCGGAAAATACGTTACTGTTTGAAAAGGCGGCAGATTTGATATGTGTTAGTTGTAAAAATATCAGACATCGCAAGTCTCCCAAAGTTCCGGGAGTCTCCCGCAGATTGATAGCGGCTCCCTGACGACCAAAAATTGGTTCAAATCTCCTGGAATCTAGAGCGAGCGAGCAGTAGAGAGCGAGAGAACCCTTGCGCATGCGCAGTAAAAGTATAACCTGTGGGGAAAAGGGCGTTTTAAACCTTATTTTGGGGCAAAGTCATCACACTTTTTTTATTACTGCAGTTTTTATGTCCCGCTGACCAGTGAAAGTGCAGTTCTGAGTCTCTGCCCATTCATTTAGATAGGAGCCTGGTCTTGTTAGTCCGAAATAGCTGCCCGGAGGCGTTGCTAAGATGGTGGCTGAGTGGCATGACTCGCCTAAAAGGACTTTGGGCCCAATGCAGTTTCCACCTCTTCTTCTCTGATTAAAGTCAACATAGAATCAAAACTGACGCGGTGTACATTCAATGCACGATCCTGATCTTTTTGTGAACAATTCATCTGTGTATGTTATAGAAAAAGGGAAAAAAATGACTTGCTTTCGTCAATGACTTGCTCGTCCTACTAAAGGACTTCCCTTTTCCACTGACATTCCTTGGTAAATGCAGCATGGGTCACTAGATAATGTTGACCAATACACAAATAGCTATTTAGAGACCGTTCCATTCCGATACATAACATCCAATCAATTCCCATTGTATAAAACCAAGCCCTGCTCTACGTTTCTTCTCACTGACTGAAACTCCACTTGGAAATACATGTCACATTATGGAAGTAAAATGGGTTGAGAATGACAGTTGACATTAAATGTTTAAATTTTGCTTGTTGATCTCATTTCTTTTCTAGGGGATAAACACCCTCCCATTTTCACATGTAATCTATTGCTCAACAGAAAAGCACATGGGTATAGCATTTCCTACTTTACAATATGACAAGAAACGTCATTTGCAATGATTTTAACTTCTGTAATGAGATATAGGCCTACTCCCAAAGAGAAACAAAACATTTAGTGGAAAATAAACTTAGGATGATGAGACTTGATTTTCTCCATTTACATTACATTTATTCATTTAGCTGACGCTTTTATCCAAAGCGAGCGACTTACAATTGCTATATATGTCAGAGGTCGCACGCCTCTGGATCAACTAGGGGTTAAGTGTCTTGCTCAGGGACACATTGGTGTCTCAGTGGACTCAAACCCGGGTTTCTCACACCAAAGGCATGTGTCTTCTTATCCACTGTGCCATCACCATTCCTCCATAGGAATTGACTAAATCATGAAAAGGGGCCTATATGATAACAGCATTCTCAGCATTCACGCAGCCTTGATAATGCCATCTGTAAAAGTCATTTCAGAGGCAGAGAAAAATTATCACGTAGACTAAAAAACAAACAATTTTTCTTCAGAATAACATGAACATGATGAATTATGCACAATAAGAGTCAGTAGTGACATGTTCATCAATCACTATTGTTGAAACGTTGCTTTTAAATACCTTCTTCAAACAAATATGCCAGCAGTTATTAATAATCTACTTTGTCTTCCTGTCCACTGTATAGTCTGGTTGAATACAGCTCATACCCTCGCTCCACCCATTCACACTTTCAGAGGAAGGGACAGCTGCAGCTTCGTCGTCTTAGCATACATGCTGACCGCAGAACCGCAAATACAAAAAGCCCAGTGACTCCAAGCCCAAACACTCCCTAACAAACATACAGGCCGCAGTCTGTTCTTATGCTGTTTGATCATTAGAGACCGCTAGAAGAGGCTGGGGCATAACCGTGCTCCTGGGAAACAGCTGTGCCTTCCCAGAATTGATTTGCGCAATGAATCACAAAGCCACACAAAGCTCTCGTCTGAGTGCCAATCAATTCAACTTGGATTCAGTCATAGGGCTGCACGATATATCATTTTAGCATCGATAATGCAATGTGCATTATCGATGCTATACTTGACATCGCACATTTAATCGTCTCCGATGTGCGATGTCAAGTATTTGGGATCGCACGGTTCAAAACGCATTTGATTCCCTAATTAATTTCAAAGTTTAACCATCATAGAGTGAAAGTTTATCAGCACAAGATGACACGAAAGAGAACTCAATTCGGAAGGCGCGTTGTAACAGTATTTCCGTACCTGAATACATTTAGACTTACTGAAAAACATTTCCAATGGCTTCAATATTATCATTTGCTATTATTGGTGCAATTGTTATTATATTCCAATTACCAATATCCCATTTCATACTTACATATTCCATGCCTTACCCACAACAGTATAATTAAAACAATGCATAAACTCTGACAAAAGTAATACTTAAATGGTTTAGATTAGATTTATTATTTATTTGATTTATTTGAATATGCCGCTTTGTATGTGATTGCTTTAAAATGTAATTGCTTTGCCATTTACAAATTAAAATTTTAATTTTAAAGTGTGTAAATGTTTGTATGACAGACATTTTATTTAAAAAAAAATGTGATACACCTAAACAACTCCATAAAATAGATTTTAATTTTTTCAATTCATTCAATTTTCATTTATTAAATTTTTTTCACGTACGCACAATTATACTTCATTCCTCTCTTATTCCAAAGAGAGATTACCAAAACAAACATATTTTTCATAGGAATCACATGTACTGATTAAGTGTGCACAATAATAATAATAATAATAAAACAATTTAATTAATTTTAATTTCATGCTGACTTCAAGGTCTGAAGGTTCAAACCTTTAAACCTGGTTTAGAACACAGCTCTCCTGGGCTCTCATTACAATAGCCAAGTGTCTCAGACAGTTTGAGCAGTGATTCCAGCATCAAGACTCATAGGGTAAATTAGAGCCGGCAAGCTGTTTGGAAAATGCAATGCATCCACTCCACTTGAGCTATGACCTTTGCATGCCATAACAATAGGCATCCATAATAGAGGATTAGAGACTTACTACAGACCCAATCTTTGCATGATTCTGAATGTACCCCTCTCTCTCTCTCCCGCTCCCTCAACAGACAGGACTCGGCTGACCACTGAGACTAGCTTAAGCTCAGCTCTTGCTTCCATTTGCTCTCAATAGCCAGTTTACAAAGGTCATGACTCATGACCCCGAGATACTCTAGTCAGACATCCATGAAAGCATCAACCTGCATTTGCTTGACAAATCTACAACAACCAACATTAAAAATGCATCCGGTGTTTTAGATTAGACTGATTAGATTGCTGTGAAATAGAGCAGACATTTTTGGGGTTTAGCCTAACTTTGATTGCCAGTTCAAAGATTAAGCAAGAATGCATTGTGCACATTGATAGTGACATTTTAATATTTTTGCACTGTCTGCAATGATTCACTAGCGGCCAATTCACTAAATGATTTATGCAAATCAGGTTACGGCGCCAAAATCTGTAAGGCATCGCTGCACCACTGTGATTCAGATACCTGAATCAGCTCTTTAAAATGCCGTAAGTGTGCTCGTCTACACCAGCCATCTGGATATATGCCCAGGTATAACACTCTTCTACATCAATTGATCATCATTTGATGAATAACTGCTGCCACGATCAATAGAAAATACTAGATACAATAATCTCTTTTAAGTGAAATTGTGTTTCTGTTTTCCAAAAAAAAAAAGCATCACTTACATACTTTCACTATTTATAATCGCCTACCTACGATTAACGTACATGCTTTTGGATGACACTCTTATCAAAGTGACACACCTTCAAGGCACACAATATTTAGTGCTTATGTTTTCAGGGCCTTTGCATTGCCAATATGCTAGCGAAAAATTAGAATTAATTTAAATTATTAAAACAATATTGAACTGAAATTTGAAAAAAATTGGACACTGCAAAAATGTACCTGCATGAAAAAAGTTTTATTTTTATCTAGAAAAGGAAGGCCTGTCAAGACAAACTTTGAATAATGTCTTGACAAAATGGTCTGAAAGTTTAAAAAGTTTAATTTCATTTAAAAACTAAACATTACTAAATTAAGTATAAACTAAAAGCCATTTTTCTAGAATTCAGTAAATTCCAATTCCTTTAATTCCAATAAAAGTCCAATTTAACTTCCTGTAGGGTGTAGTAAAAAAAAAATGAGTTAAACAGAAGCCTATTCATCAAACCTTTGCAATGTTAAACAGGGTTGTTGGTGGTTAGTTCAAGACGCTTTTTACACTGATATACTCCAAAGAGAAAGGAGAGATTAAGTGATATATAATGAAAGATAGAGCATTACCATTGATGTTTCTAAAAAAAACATGGGGCCTGGGACAATTTTTTTTCCATAGAGGACCTAGACGAAATCTCGTCACAGGTCCCAGGACAATGCACGTAGTTAAACCAAGACAGCTCTTGGATCCTACCATGTGATGTCTGCAAACAATGACACAGTTACCTCAGGTAACCTCAGGACTGCCATCCAACCTTAATCCCATAAATACACACTGTATTTGGATATAATCCAGCTGTTTCACTCATCTAATCATCACACACTTTCATTTAAAAAGGGAAAGCTTTCACTGATCTATCTTCTGTAATGTTGAAAATAATGGCCAGTAGGTATGCATTTAAAAAACTAAGGGTGCAAAATATAGCAAATTGTGATAAAAACCAATCAAATGGAAAAGAACAGTATACTATTCATTCCATAATATCCCACTGACTGAAAATACTCGGTTCAACTGATTGCTTAACATTGTCGCAGTGAAGATGATTTGATCATTTTTCATACTAATATTCTATTCAAGGTGAATTATTCTGAAAAAGATTCAATTCTACAGCATACTACAACCTCAGTCTAAAATCAAATATTAACCTTTCAAATAAAAGCCAGATCTATAAGCAAACCTGCTGAATTTACATTTTCCAATCATAAAACAACAGAACAATAGAAAAACAATAGCTCAGCATTTAGAAGCTACTGTATATTAATAATGGATGAGTTTAGGACAACCAAGCATGAGCATACAGTATGTAGCTTTAAGAGAAACTCTAACGCTTCAGAGTGGGGCAATGTGCAGCAATCCAAAAAACGTTCAGATCTGAAAAGTAAAAAGAACATGCTTGTTTGTTATGCAAAACATTTACCTTTTCTAAGTACTAGCTTAAAGGGATAGTTCACCCAAAAATGAAAATGTGCTTTTCATTTACTCTCCCTCAGGCCATCCAAGATGTAGGGGTTTTTTTTCTTCAGTATAACAGTAAAGAAGTGAATCCGGAATCCACTGCCGCTTCAATATATTATTCTTTGAGTGGTTGGTAATCAAGTTATTAATCAATATTTATCCTTCTAAATATTAAACGATTGTTTAATTTCTTCAAGCTTATGAGATTTAGGTAGTTATAGAATTACATGTATGTTCACTGGAATGTACCTCTCTCCTCGTTTTTGAGAAAAGCACACAACACGTTAAATGACCCCAGTGACTCCACCCCTTCAGAAGACCTTTAGTTGAGACCGTGGTCCTTGGTGATTCATATAATGTCAACAGCTACCGTCACTTTGAGAGTAAAAAACATACTGAATCAATACCTGTGCTCCTGACAAAACATTGAGGTCTCATGAAACAAAATGTTCGGTCTGTGCAAGAAACATTATTTAATCCACAGCCTTTGGAAACAGTCCTGGAGCACAAACTTCCTGTCATATAATGACGTATGAGCGGGAGCAAACACACACATGAGCTGATATGACGCTGTATTTGTTTACAACAGAGAGTGAGTGTTGTATTGTTCATCAAAATGGTACATACTTGTGTTTATCCTGGATGCCGTAACCTATATAAAAATTATCTCAATTGGGAGGATTGATTTTGGCGTTTGAGTTCCCGCGTGTACGTCAATATGTGACACGAAGCCATTTGCAGAGGCTGTGAATTACAGGTAATAATGTTGTAAATAATGTTTGATTTCTTGCACAGACCAATCTTTTCGTTTCATAAGACCTCAACGGTTCGTCAGGAGCCACAGGTTTTCATTTTGTTTTGCCTGTATATGTTTTTTTTTACTCCCAAAGTGACGGTAGCCATTATATGAATCCGCAAGGGCCACAGCTTCAGCTAAACATCTTCTTTACTGTTCTACTGAGGAAGAAGAAACAAAAGCCTGAAAGCAAAATAACAGCAAATTTTCACTTTTGAGTGAACCATCCCTTTAAGAACATTAATGGCAGCCACATTAACAGATAACCTTTTGTGAGTCTGTGTGGTAGTTCTGTGTGTTTGGAGCCAATTAAGCCAAATTGTTTTTGAAATTACCCTAAAAGATGGAAAAGCATAGCATTTACAATAGTGCCATTTGGTACTCAGAGGGGATACTCATCACAGGAGGGGGGGGGGGGGGGGGGGGGGGGTTTGGCTCTTTTTTCAAAACTTTTAATAAATCTTGGGAATTGCAGCCCATGGATAAATCTATTTGTCAGCCCTCATTTCCAAAATGAACATACATAACATCAGTAAAACACTTTTGCACCACAGTTTTTTAAATAACGCTATTGCATAATTTAATTATTTAACAAAAGCAGTTAAAATGCTTTGCATTGTCACACATCCTTCTAACAACCCATTCAAGAATCATCTCCCTTACATTATCATGAATACATTTTACTGGATGAACTTATGGCACATTCTGTAAAAGCTTGTCTGCAAACAACAGTAACAAAAGGATCCCAAGCTTAGCGAAGTCAATTGGCTGCACCCCAATATTGTTACATATAGCAATGGAAAAAGGTACAAAATTAAAGGAAAAGCAGTGTTTTGACTTTAGGACATGATGACAGAAGTGGGGAAGGTCATCATGTCCTAAAGTCAAAAGACCGGTTTTTATGGGGCCTTCGGTCGGTCTGCAGCGTCTTGGATACTGGATGACCAAAACAGAGCTGGACTCGTTGCCTTTCTCTCGGTGGGTTTAATTACATTAGCCCTGTAATTGAATTTAGCTGAGGCTTCGGCTCATCCTCTGACAGCACGGTTCTAATCCTGGGAAAATGAACTGGGTCTTCCCTCACCCTCTGAATCTTTTAGTCTCAGTGTACCATGGGATAAGATCAGATCTAAATATCCCAAATCAAATTAAATCTACTTCCAAGCAGTATGAATAATTTATCATCCCAAAAAAGGGTCAGTTACAGATCATTTCAATTATTTAAGAGTCAGAACTAAATTTCAGGCTAGTTAACTCTAATTCAGCCTAGTTTGGCTCCTCCGGTAGGGGTGAGCAGGTTAAAGTGTGTTTTCATGTCCTCGCATTTGTCTGATGGACAACAGGCCTTCAGTCAGAGCCTGAGACCATTAGTTGTTCTTGTATTGACTACCTCTTCCAACTAATAAAGATACCCACAACAATATTGGATACATTCACCATGGAATCAAGATAGTCAGCTTTCTGGTGATTCTGAGGTTTTGGTCAAATACTGAACATGCAATTTTCGCTGTCTATAAAACACAATATGCTGCTTCAAATGGTTATTCATGTAAATATGCATTACTTTAACAACAAGACGAGACATTTTAGCATACCAATCACACCAGCAAGTTTATGGCACACTCAACTAAGAAACCTCAAAATTATCTTAGAGTTTCCCAGCAGTAAATATGACTTGAGAGGGCGTTCATGTCAAGTATTTACGATAATTCCAACAGCACATGAAGGCAGCGTAAGATCCATCTTTAAACAGCCAACTTTACTCACAGAAAAACGACAGTTTCAACTGTCTCCAGTTTGCATAAATAGTGCCACTAGCAAGTAAGAAGGTCACGCCTTTTGCAAACGCTCTATTCACCGACATTTAATGTGGTCATTAGTCACAATATAGTCCAATATTTTTTCCCCACTTTAAAAGAGTTAAGAGTCAACATTTTTGACCATTTATTTGAAAAAGGCAGTTTGACCTGGTTTTGTCATTACATCATGCGGACAACTTCATGGTAGTTGAACAGAACGTTCTGATTTCATTTTACCGAGAAATGAGAGAATCGTTACAAATAGCTATTTTGGGGATATGCTGGTGACATTATTCAGCAACTTGGTCATTCAGAAAACAATAAAAAAAGATTAACATTCAATTCATCTATGTGCTCAGAAATTGCTTTGCAAGCTCTACTACACCGTCAATGTGAATGTCTATAAAATCTCTAAAGACAAAAATGAATCAATAGGAAAAGTTCTACACGTTTATGCGCATTTCAGTTCAAAATTCCAGTAGAAGCTAATCATGATTTCACTTTATGTGTGACTTGAAACCAGAAATCCGGTGCTGTGCAGATGAATTCTGAAAGAGGTGAACTTAAATTGTCCTCAGAGCTACTGATTTTAAAACTCAGTTCTCTCCCAGAAGTAAGGTGAGAATAAATTGCGAAGCATGCAGAAACTCTTTGACTGGGGCTCTGAAAGTGCATGAACTCTTGAAGTCAGTGTTTCCCCTCAACAACAAAGAACGAGAGGATGTCAAAACCTGTCTGAACCTTTTCTGACCTTAAACCACTCAAAAAAAAAAAAAAGGTGGGATGAAGGTAAAGTGTTTTCTCTCCCCTTCTCTCTATACATCTCTCTCACTCAGGCTTTCTTTTTCTCTTCCTCACGGTTACATTCAATTACATAACCAGCTAGCCTGCTAATCTCCATAATCCGAGTCATGCCACAACAGGGCCCCGTACAGAGCTCAAGAACAAAGCCTGCACTAAAAACTCTCATCTTCCTCTGTGAGCGTCAAGGACTGGTGAACAATGCTTCCTACAAGCTGAACAAAATGTAATTTCCACACTCAGACCAGGAAAAAGTACATTAACTTCTTTGTACAGATGATGTGTCTTAAAAGAGGCTCCTTAAATTTGTCAAAACCTCATAAAATCAAAATCAGAGTTTGTGGCTTTTAGTCCATGCGTGTTCGCTTGGATCAGATATTCCCTTAAATATCAATGTCTTTCCTCCAATACTATTTGCAAATATAGCTGTGACATAAAGGATTTATAGTATATTTAATAAAATAATATATATTTTTTTTACATGTATTTAAATTAGGGCTGTGCAAAAGTTAATTGCGATTAATCGCATCCAAAATAAAAGTCTGTGTTTACATATATATTTGTGTGTGCTGTATATAATTATTTTGTATATATAAATACACACACATGCATGTATATGTTTAAGAAAATGTGTTATTCCTATATAAAATATTTATATTTATATAATATAGATTATGTATTTATATATATATATACAGAATTTAAGAGCAAATAATTCTTAAATATATGCATGCATGCATAGGTATTTATATTTACAAAATAATTATATACAGCACACACAAATATATTATGTAAAACAGACTTTTATTTTGGATGCGATTAATCGCAATTAACTTTTGCACAGCCCTAATTTAAATATATAATTATAGTACAATTATTTAATTCTATTTTATAATTCTATTAATTAATTAAAAAAAAGGGGCAAGCCTGTTAATATGTCCGGTCCAAACTTCCTGTTTCTTTAGAAAATATGTTAACAAAATACAACAAATAATTGCATTCAACAAACTCCAAAAATGCCCGAAAACTCTGAAATTTCATTATTTTCGCTTTTCATTATAAATCATTTACTTTTTCAAAAGCTTTTCATTCATTTATTCTTTCTCAACCGGTGTCATACTAAGAATGCTCAAATACTGTATGCTTTAGAATCCGAAGATAATTACAAAACAGGCAACAACTGTTGTGTCAACAAATAAAAATGATATTAAGAAGAAGAAAACGAAACCTGCCATTGTATTGTACCAATTTGTTGCACTGGTCTATGCTAAATGCATACATGTAAATGGCATGGCACTTAGCTCTTCAAGAAATTTAGCTATGGCAGTCTACAAAAAGAACAGCGCACAACCCATTTTTAAATGCAAATGAATAATAAACCAACTAATTAAGCATTATCACTAAACTGGCATGTTGATCAGTGCACAAGCTTCTTAAAAAAAACGATTGCCCCACTACTTGCCATGTAGCAAGCCAGAGTCATATTAGGCCATAGCCAAGTGTTGACGTGTCCTCTTGCTTTCCCAGCACTGCTCTGTTTGGCTCAGATCCTAATTCATAGAGATATCTGTCTAGGCCTGTAGTGTGCAAACACACACACCCACACACACACACACGCATATATAAATATATACACACACACACACACATATATATATATATATATATATGATATAGCTTGCCTCCAGTTTTAGCTTTGACACCTTTGATTCTTTTTTTATCTGTTATATGTGTGAAGCAGGTATTAAAATGCACTGCACACCTTACACCTGAGAAAGAGGCCAAAGAGCATGTCATTGTCAAGAGAATGGACTTCAACATCTGCAACGAGACAAAGCAGAGATAAACAGATGTTCTCTCACAGAAGCAGTGAGATTAACTAAAAATTATTTTTTTTAAAAACTATAACAAATTGGGATCTTTCAGGGCATTTGAAAGGATATAATCAGATTTTACTGAAAAAATAAATAAATTCAACATGCCTGTATTCATAAGTCCTAAGTGGGCCCTGACAGCATTCCGAAAAATGACATATTATCACTACACTTTTTATGCAAATACGTCACTGAAAATATCTTGGCCTTAATTGCCGGACAGAACTTCTGCCCTTAGCCTGGTAATCCTCTTGCACACCACTAATACAAAAGCTTTCTTTCTCCTTTGTCCTTCCTCGAAATGATCCCATGCAGCTACATTCTTTTCTCCAACGCAGCCCTCAGATTGTGATGAAGTGTTGCTCTGGTGTGTTTTAAAGCAGCTCCTGCCCTTTATCAAAATAACAAATTGATGTCACTGCATCCCAAAGTGCAAGAGCAGGAAATAATTTACCTATGATTTGACTTTAATATTTCTTTGTTGGAGAAGCACAAAGATTTTAACTCATATCTGGGCTGCGTGCCTAGAACATGATTTTGGGTCCAGAGAGAGTGATAGAGAGAGAGAGTTTCCAATGTTGCCAATGCCACAA
Organism: Pimephales promelas; assembly: GCF_988280905.1. NCBI lineage: Eukaryota > Metazoa > Chordata > Actinopteri > Cypriniformes > Leuciscidae > Pimephales > Pimephales promelas. Next base: position 24,959,321 of record NC_142782.1, read on the forward strand.
AGTCCAGTGGGCTTTCCATACAACTTTCCCCATCTATCTGTCTCTCTTTGTCTTGTTTCTGGACCCCAGGTTTCTCAGTGATGACAGCTATTTATGAAGTTATACAGCGTAATTCACCGCATACACGTCCAAAAAAGCTCTTTGTGATACTTAACTTTCACGCAAGAATCACAAACAGAGTCTTGAGTTGTGTCACACAATGAGAAACGTAATCTCACAAAATCAAAACTAAAGAGTTTTAGGAGCTCTCAGCGCTGAGATAAGGCAATGGTGGTTTAACACGAGAGTGTAATTGAGATCGCAAGAATGCCACAAGTTTCATTCTATTTCAAGTTCCTGCAAAACAAAATTAAATGCATCACCACAGGTCATTATTCAATCGCATGTCAGTGGAACAATGAACAATGCGTCAGAACCCCAGCGGCATACCTTACGGATTCTGTTTGCATGGCTTTCTTAATATATCAGGATCTGGATCATCCTTTTTCCTGAAGAAGGTGTCTTAACCTGCAGCTCAGAATGAGTGGGCGGACGCATGAATCAGAGCTGTCAATAAGAGAGACAGAGCATACATGCACGTGCAGCGATAAACATTCTCATTATTGTCTTGGCTGAGAACTTCAGGGAGGATACATCAACTCCCTGTAAAATAACACAACAGATTCTGTCAACTACCGCCCCCTCAACCCACCACACACACATATTAATTAACTACTGAGCTATATGCTCAATCTGGAAAGAAAGCTCTAATCTATCGGAATGAAATCTTTCTGATTTTAGAGAACTCCATGATGGGAAAGGAACAAGATCTAAAAGTCCAGCTCTACGCAAGGCCACAGGGATCCTGCTGTTTGCATTCAATGCACACACAAAAAAAAAGTCGCTTATCTTGCAGTATTGGAGAGTCTCCATTACACCACAAGATCAGCGGCATCTTCCTCCAGCTGCGGTCCAGGCACACACACTTATACACACTGAAAGAGGGTGAAAGCTTGCTCAACAACCCTTTCAAACCATTTGCAACACAGAAGATCCTCCTGATGGATTATGGTATATGAGGAATGCGTCCAGTGACATGCGTCTTTGGGCTTCCAGTCAACATGCGGCAAACGTTCTGGGACATGGGCACAGAGGCATTAAAGTACTATAAGACTTACTATACAAATGGGTAAGTGTGGGAAAACAAAAGAAAAACATTTTTTAAGGGCACTTAATTTAACGATGCTCAATTACTCCGTTCTCCGCTATTAAAAGCGTTTGTCTGGATATATGTCGGCAAATATTTCTGCACCAGAAAATGCAGAGAAAACATTTTTTCTACAATAAACAGTGTCATATCATCCAAAGGCCAGCTGAACCAAAGGCACAGAGCTCTCAGTGGCAATTTTGCATAAGTGACATGCAATCAAAAAGAGCAAGTCTATCCATTCATAATTCATTTTTTTGCATTATTACAAACAAGGGAATCGTATCACGGAGAGTTCCAACAGCGGCTCTGGAGAGCAGCGGAGAGGTGTAAATCACACACCGTGAGCTGAGAAAGAAACTGTTCAGACTCAAATACAGAGTATGGAGGAGAAAGAAAGAAAAAGTGCAATAATTGCAAAGAATGCAAATCTAATAATGGGTAAAACTACATTGCAGAGCTATCTGTTTTTCAGAGTGAACTACTCTGCAGAAACGATTACTTTAATTTAATACAAAAATACAAAAAGAGAAGCAAAGTATTCCTGAATATTGGGATATTCAGACATAACCAAAGAATGTAATCAAGTATCAGGCTTGTGGCAAAAATCAAATCCGGCGAACAAATGTGTGACTAAAAACACAGGCACAGTAGTGGAGAAGCAGAGGTAGATTTAGAGATCTTTTAAATAAACAGTCCGCTGCACCCTGCCACGCCAGCACTGCTCTTCTTGATCGCCTTCCAGTTGGAAACATTTCTTAAAGCCTTCCCGGCAGAGCCGACCCTGCCAAGAGCAGAGGTTCTTCTCAAAATGACCTACTACTGTGACTTCAAACCCTAGGGCAGAAGACAAAACTCTCTCCCTGCTGGAGACAAAGCAGCAGATCTGCTAGCATCTGAACCCGTATTTTACACAGACAATATCAAGACTAGACACAAAAAATGTTTTTATGTCAGGTAACAGCATTCTGAATGACTCGAACCATGACTTATAAGATCTCTTCCAACACAGGAGTACGTATAAAACGTATTTTGTCTTTGCGCGGTTGATTAAGCTATTCCAGAAGTCGGAGCTGTTTTTTGTAAGGCTCATTTAAAAAACAAGACTCCAGAGGGTGATTCAGGCACTCGTTGGACCACATCTCATCTAGAAAACAACGAAAATAAACTTCTCTTCTGGTGCAATACACTGGCATGGATGAGAGAGCGAGGCTGCGGGCTCAGGTGGAATCCAAACACATCTTCACAGAGTAAATATTTAGGGTTGCTCACCATTCTCCCCGCAGAGGAACCTGGGTGTGATATGAAACGCAGCCAACCTTCCACAGACATCTCCAGCTCTGGCCACATGAAGTCCTCTACTCATGCCAAGAGCTCGGGCCTTTATAACTGAGGCTACTCTTTGTGCCCGACTCCCCTCCTTTCCTCTGCCCTCCCCCTCCCCTAAAAATCTCCTCGATGTCCTCTAATGAATATCAGCCACTAGGATCAACACATGAAAGCTAATGCTCCACTTAAGATTCTGACCCTTTTTTCCAAATAAGCAGCCGAATGTCTAAAAAAGTTGCGATAAATCCAGCCCGGATGGTAAGCGAGGAAGAGCGGGTGATCAAAACAGTTTAATTAATCTGTTAACGGGCACATTGGGAGCTGCCGCGGTGGGACGCGACCATGACTGTGCCACTCAGGGCTGTCAGACGAAAGTGGGGCATGCATTTCTGAGCCGAGCGAAAGAGCAAACACTCTCCTGACGAAAAAAAACCCTCAGGCGGGCAGGCATGCACACACACAAACATGGACAGAGAGGACCAGTGGATTACACCACAGGGGGGTGTTCTGGGGCATTTGAGAGCCCAAAAGCGACACTTCAAACACAAAGTGCCCGACCATGGAAAGGGGTGGAAAACATTTCAGTGCAAATTAAATCAGATCCTGGTAAGACTGGTTTCCCATGCACATGATGAGCAAAACTTAAATACTGATATGAATTGTGAAAATAAAGTGTGCATTCGTTTAAAGAACAAAACGTTTACATGAGCCATTTCAAGCCCATATAGAAGCAAAAAAGGCTCTCCGTTCTGGAGTATTTAGCACGGAAATAAGAAAACTAAAATGCAACGCAGAGCAAATCTTATTATCAGCACATTTTCAAATGTATAGTATTTTGTCAGTCAGCGCAGTCAAGTGAGAGTGTCTCAGAAAGGCTCGGCGCTTTGATCGGCCCTCCTCTTCTTTCCCGGGGGGGACTAATTGCGGCTCTAAAGGAATGAATCGATGAGGAATGGGGGCAGGACAGCATGTTGCCAGCTCAGGGGAATAGAGTCTCCCACTGATACTACTCTACACTGTTGGCAAATACGCTCCAAACTGGGTCTGTCCAAACTAAATACATTTGATCAGTATCTGGATTAATAATTTAAAAAAAATGTAGAAATTGGCTAACACTCTTTAGTTTAAGTCATTTTCACTTAAACAATTAGCATTTCCATCCTGACCTTTGTTCAGCCTAAATAATAAAATAATAAAATAATTTTTTTACAACTATTATTTCTGAGAACGTAAAAGTAAAAACACACTAAAGCCTACACATCAAAGGTCCGTCAAAATGTTTTATTTCTTCACCAGATCTTACTGTAGACAGAATTGTTATAACGATAGCATAAGGAACAGGTTCGGAGCTTAAAACTTTTTTGTTGTGAAGTGTCTGTGTGCAACGAAGCTCTGAGCGATAGGCCCTTCTGGCTGCCAGCGGGACTGCGGTGGAGTCTGGCACACGCCTCATCTGTCCCTCTCGCTCTCTCTCAGCCCAACACACTCACTCAGACTACGGCCAGAACCTCTGTGCACACTGCGCGCTCTCCCTCGAACGCTGCAGGCTGCTATATTACATTATCCTATCAGCAACAACAAAGAGGTAGTGGACATGCCGAGCGGTTAGAGAGAAAACCAAGGCCTCCACACTGCTGGCTCTCAATACGACTTACACAAACCGGATCTGTAATGTAGCAGAGATTATTTCATTCCTAAATATTAACCTGCAGATCAAATGTGTTTTGGAAGTGTTCAGGTGGAGCAAACTATTTTGTTTTAACAAGTTTTAAGATTTTACAGCTGTGCTTGATAGTTTATAATTCACTTAAACAACATTTAGTAAAGTTACACAACTGCAAATGTGGATTATGGTTACTTTATGTTTAGAGTTTGCTAATCCAAAATACTGAAACAAGCGTCTTTCATATAGAATCAAAAAACACAGTGAGTACTGAAACCCCATTTAATTCATTTAATAATAAATTCAAGCGCTGCAGGGTGAGGCGTGTAATTGTATTGTTACCTGTTTGAACACATTCACTAAGAGCTGAAAAGTACAATACATATTTGTGTGACTTGAAAACCCAAATTCTAATTAAGTTTTCCCAAGCAGTTATTCAAATTAAGTTTGAAATGAACTTCAAACTGAATTATACCACAAGATAAACTGTCAAAAAGCAGCTGCTTTTTACATTTTCAGTGTCAAATCGACAGGTTTAATGGACTGCCATTATGTCTGTCAAAAAAGTATGGCCGTTTTTTCGAATCAAGCCTATGGAACAACTTTATTCCCGTGCAGAGATCTAAAACTTTTTCAAACACTTTTCTCCTCACAAAATCTTTCTCATATACAAAGGCTAAACTGCAACAACTTCACAACTTCAGGCTGTATTATTTTACATTTTAAATATTTGAGCATTATTTTTTACATTTACATTTCTAAGTGAAAAGATGAACCATGTTTTAACAGGGGAGTGTCCTTGCTAAAAAACAATGTGAAATTAAAAACAAACCGAAATCAAAACAATTCACTATTGATTGCAACTTTCTCATCAAAGCCAAAGTCAAAGCAATCATCGGCCATCTAAATCATAGTGACTCGTGTCAATATACAGTAAGGCAATCTGAGACAGTTAAGTGACCTTAAAACCCCTCTGCCTCAATTCAGACTTCAGACTGCTGACAAAAATACTTTTGAAATACTATCACACTTGCTTAAAGCCTGAGCACTATCACACTGCATAAAATGCTACTATTTTCTGAATAATTCAGTTATAAGTAATACACGAAAAAGGGCCGATGTCTGGCAAGCCAATGTTATTCTTTCCAGAATGTTTCAGTTTATCTCTTTTTAAGTGTCTGGCTTTGTAAAATTGAGCAGACTAATAAAATACTTCAATAAACATTTAGCTATATCCTAATAATTGCAAACTGAAAAACCTCACAAGACGAGCTGAAAGCACAGTCAGATATCCAAAATCTCTCTGTAACTCTTAATATTTTGTAAACAATAAATCCATCAAAGTTTTAATAGTCTTTAAATAGAATATATACATTAAATTGTCCTCTTATAGGCAAGAACTGAAATAACCTTAAAGTATATATGAGCACATAGGCTAAGTTTATACATTTTGATCCAATCAAGATAAAAATCGACAAAAGTAGGCTAGGCTATACACCATTATATAAATGCAAAACCAAATTTTTAACTGTAATAAAAGTTTTATTTTATCTTAACTATGATCATGTAGGCCAACTTTCCCCTCTAGTTTATGATTAAGAATAAAGCAGATGACACACTCAAATGTGTACTATAAAGCATAGGCTATAAACTCAATCTTAAATAAAACGATAAACAACGATTCATGTTACCTAGTCAAGTTGATGTTTGACTTTGTTAACAGTGTAAAATTTAATAATAGAAAAAAATTGATCAATTCAATAAACTAATACGCACATTGCTATAGTTTTGTGTTGTAGGCTATAAAAGAGAAGCACAGTTCTCAGCCCGCCCTTTATCAACCGAAATCTCGTGCGTTCAGGAGCAATTCGTTCAGAAAGAGACAAATAAGCACTTTACCTGAGTTAGGCAGAGAGGAGAATACATCATGTTGAAAGGGGAGCGCGTGACTTGAAAATGTGGCAAAACACCGACAAGTTAGTGGATCATTTTTCACAGTTAATCATGGTAAGCCTCATCATGATTAACACTTCCACCGCCGCCACTTCTGACTTCCACTTGGAGTCCGTTAAATCAAGGGACGCCCGGCAAAAGAGAACGCGCAAACTGTGTACACGTTTGAAACCAAACTTTGCAGGCAGGAAAACGCGTGGGGTGCTGCAATCTGTTCCATTTAGGAAATGGTGGGAGAAAGAATCAAAGAAAGAGACAATGTTTTCAACAGAGGGAGGAATGAAATGACGTTATGAAAATAGCCCATCCCAAAGAAAGTACTTGAAGGAGCAAAAAAGGCTAACTCTGGTTTCCACTGTCCAGAGGCATCCGTTGAGTCCGTGAAATGAACAAAAAACGTTATTTGCCTCGGTTTCTGAAGCTCATATGGTGCGTAACAAACTGGCAAACGACTTTCTCCCCTTTTCACCAATGCGCACGCACCGCTCTCCCCTCTCGCGCTGATCCAGTTCGGGCGCAGCAATGCTCTGCGGGCTTCACCCGCGCGCGTATTCCAAACACTTTTACTGCAACACACACCAGCTAAAGTAGCGATTAGAGCCAGGCTCGCGCGGACATTGCGTCATAGAACGCGCACATGCATGCATCCATCCATTCATGACAAAGTGTCCGAGGCGTTTCGCTTCATGACATGTGAGAGGAGTGGATTAAAAAAAAATGTCCACCCCGCGTAAAATAGCCTACTATTGGCAGTGTCTGATAAGGCGCAAGTTAGCTTTACACACAGAAGAAAGCTGCCTCAAGTAAAATAAATAATTAAATAAACACTGTAATGACTTCAATCGGTAACTTAATTTACTGAAACAAAGTCTAATTATGAATAGTAAATAGAAGATCATGCGCGCGATTCTAAATTCACTTCATTTAGCCATATAGCCTAACTTTCATAAAGCTACTGCGAGAAAAATAACTCGATATCTATACTAACTAACAAGTACAAGTAGCTAATAATCACTCGATATATCCACATCAAGGACTTTGAACGTGTTCTTTTGGAGTTTACTTGAACCTTTGTAGAAATCATGTTTAACTTTGTTGGAGTGATCACACGGAGATCAAATAAACTGTGCGACAATTGACTTAAATTAAAGTTTAAAAGCAGGCAGGCTATTAAAACAAACAGGGTAAATAACACCTGGTATGTCTTTAGAATTGGCACTGAAAAGTGTGCACTAGGCTAGTTGTGAACTACTACGACCGAGAGCTGACTATCAATCACACTGCTGAAACCCCGACGCCTCAAAACATTATAATTGTGCATAATTAGAAAAGAATCATTTTGTATCCTTAAAACTATTCTGAAACTGACACATATTATTATTCATTCTTGATCACTAGAATAGGCCTATAGCCTATATTTTAAAGAGAAAGAATAGATTTGAGTATGTAGTACAATTTGAACATATAGCCTAGCCCTAAATATAAAACAATTATAAAAGGCTGAATTATTAGGCTACCTAACCCAAAATCTGAAGGAGAAAGAAAGACGTATAGCATACTTCCTGAAAGTATGACATAAAATGAAAATATCCCCCAGAGAGAAAATAGCTATCCTTTATTTTAGGATTATATTTGTTGTTAATATATGCACAAATTAACAGGTAACAGCAGTGACTAAGACAGCTATTAAGTCTGTTGTTGAATGTCTTCCCTTAAAGGGAAAGTCTAATTTAAAAGATGTCATACAACTGTACTTTGATATAAACAACTGAAATTCATGTAGCATTACATATTTGCATAATCAATTACTTGCCTAAATGCCTGAAAACGTGGAACTACAACATAGCACTTGTAAAAGTGTATCAAACTAAATGTTACTATTCTGTAAACAATCACCCCGGGTCAAATCAATTTTTGGCACTGTCTCGTGAAGCATGTTTACATTGTTTTATTTAAAGGTTAAGTTTGCAACTGCCACGCGAACATGACAAGTAACTGCAGTATCTCGCACTTTCTGAAACAATGCCGAACTACCGGCTGTGACTTCGGCGCACTAACTGAGACTTCTGCCGTGGAGGGAGCGCCTCTGTCGGCGTAGATGTCAAATTCATGCCGGCGAGCCTGCGGCCATTTTCTGCTGTGCAAACTAGAATGCTGGGCATCTGCCTCTACTGGCTTTAAACTTCAACTTGGCCTTCGGTGTCCCGTGGTTAACACACACACACACACACACACTCACTCACACGCATTTTTTTCTTCGGCTGTCACAAAACAAATAACTTTCATTGCAGGAGAAAAGCCCAATCGCAGGGTAGCTAATGTTATCTTAACCATTGCACGTCTCAGTAGAGAAAATAACGCGCCAGCATTTTAAGCCTTTCCCACAAAACCTTGTTTGGCCGAAAACCAACGAGAAAAGGAGTAACCGGCTGGAGAGGAAAGCAGAGGGAAAACCGAAATGCGGCGCCTGTGTGTTGATGATCTCATTTGACTTCAAGAGTGCACAACTCGTGATCTCCCTCGTCTTTTGGAGCAACGACATAATAATGATGAAACTGATTTGTTAACGTACCATTTCGAAGCGAAACTGCCAACCTCCCCCCAAAAAGTTACAGCTTCGAGGTTTTCGTAGTTGTGCAGTTCAACGCTTGGTCATCTCGTCGGGTGCTTTTATAACTCCGTATCCATTTCTCTTCGCAAAGAAGTAATCCGTGCTCTTCGGATGGGAGAAATAATAAACCCGGACACTGACCAAATAGAAAACGTCCCACGCGAAGTCTTCAAGCCTTGTCCAATCGGAAATCCTCGTTATAAGGTACAGGAGGACAAAATAAAGGATTTTACTGTAACGTTAATGCACGGCTTGCTGCAGAGTGCACTGGCTGAAGGTGCTGGCTGTTGTTTTGGTCGTGTATCTTTAATTTACAGTGCTGAATCGTCGGTCTTATAGCTTTGCAGCATTGCACATGCAGTACGCATAGATGTCCTTGAGTATTGAGAGGAATCAATGTTCTTTTGTTTCTTACAACACGAATGGCAACACAGACGCTGTTCTGAGCTCCATACACACATCTTACGGTCCTGGCGGAGAAGGATTTGATGAAATACGGGGGTGGCGTGAGTGTGTGTGTCTCTCTCTGTGTGTGTGTAGTGCAGTGGAGCAACTCGCTTAGAAGAACTGCACTTGATGGCGTAGTTTATGTGTAGGCTTATAGGCTACTTTATTTATGGGTCAGTTTTTGTCATCCGGTATTCAGAAACATATTATAATGTAATGCACGAAATGACTGCAATACATTCATCAATGCATAGCCTACATTATGAGCATGTCTTCAAATTCGGTTCAGGTCATATTGAGTTGGCTAATTCTAAAAAAAAACTACTGTGGAGATGCATGACCGAAAAAAAGGAATTACTTTTGTAAAGTAAACACATAAAGAACAACCTTAAAAATGTTTGGGGGGAAAAAAATCCAAAGTTAATTAGAACCAAATTATATAGCCTAACTATAGTGTAGGCTATATGTTCAAGTTGGCTATAGGCCTCTTTTTACTTGATGGTTTAAAAAATTTGATCATTTGGTAAAAAATAGCTTATGCTTAAATAATGCATAGAACTAAATAACTTTTATATCTTTATTTATAATTGGACACAAGGCTTAGAATGTTAAACCAGTGATGACAGAACAAAAACAAAGTGCTCAAATAACTTCAAAACCTGATTGTAGAGTTGTGCCAATCCTGTCGCCAAGATAAACAATAGTCATATCAATAAAAAATAAATCTGTCTCAGTGTGCGTGCGTAAAGCGCGCGTGTGCGTTTTGTGGACATCTCTTTGGGCGTGTGTGTCTAACTTTATACAAAACAGAACAAAATCATTATTCTCAAATGTATTTGCTTTGAACGAGTTAAAATAAACAAGGTTCACTACAACCTTTGTCATGGTACCATATTGCCAGCATCCCTTGAAATTGCGTTTTAAGGCTAATTGAAGGGGCCTTTAGTGACAACTGTCGGTTACAAGACACCTTGCGCATTTAGAGCATAAACAAACTAAAAGGCAGGCCTAGGAAAAAATAGTGGTCTGATCTGAGTAGATGTATATAAGATTCTATATAAGTCGCAGTGGGTCAATATGAAAGTATTGGTCAGTGAATATCAATGTTTATGTGTCTCTATTTAAATAATATGATTAAAAAGGACATTTATTTAGGCTACTTGTTATATTTTGAAAGACGCGATTTTTTTAATGTTATTTGCAATTATTAATATTCTTAAGCATAATTTAATAAAACGAAGAATGAAGCTTCATTTGCACAACTTTCCTATATGAGCAAAGTTTCAAATGCATATATTCAGATATGAAAACAACAAATATCTGGCTAATGAGATAAAGCCTAATTTTAACTTCAAGCGTTTTTTGTACACTATTTTAACACAAGCTAAATAGTATAATTTCCTATGCTTTATCATAGACTTATTTAGTAAATAAAATACACTTTATTTTACTTTTAGCCTATACTTATTCCTTAACTCAAGCCTAACATTTCGGCCGCATGCCTGGAATAGCCTAAAAATAAATAAACATATGTTAGGCTAATTATATAAGCTCTGTTATATTGAACATGTTGAAAGTGAGCTATTTTAAAGAATCCAAATACGTTTTTGCCTTCCTTCTAAAACAAGACTCCAAAATCCACATGTTCTCGTGTAGCCTATTTGTTAGCAACTTTGAAAGCATTCGCGTATTTTGGGTCGCATCATTCATTCATGCGCTTTAGTTTCACCCACAAAACTTCGGGTTTAAAAAAAAAAAAACTTCTGCTCCACTCTATGAAAACAAACAGACTTTGTCTTAAATATTACTCTTTGTTTATAGATCTAAATTACATTTTGGCAAACTTGAAATCATTAAGGTGCTGATCGCCCGATGACTACGTGGGTTTACAGTCTTGTGCGTACACACCAAAAGCAATAGGCTAGGCTATATTGTTAACCTATAGAGCACTTAATTTCTAATTCTAACTTTATAAAGTATCACACATCCCACAAACAAAATCTTTAAAGTCAAAAACAAAACAAAAAACTTATTGACACACAAATCTACTATTTCTTTTTTACAGTCAAACCTGAAAGCACCTGAAAGACAAAGAACAGGCAATCATTTCATCCATTTAAGAAAAGTGTGACAACGCATAAATGGACAGTACCACAGCAAGGATTTGCTGTAAATGAACCACAGGTGCAAGATCATCTCTTCAAAGTGATCATGTTTTAGGTAACAATAAGTGACAGTGTAATGCTCCTATTTACAACAAAACATGTAATGTACTTATATTCTAATTCAATTTTATTATTTGCATCTAAACAAGTGCCTAAATGTATAAAACTCCACTAAAATGCAGATGCCAATGTAAAATTACATATTGAGATCACAAATGACAGGTTAACATATATACAACTTTTAGAATGGGAATATGACATTTGCATTCTTCTCTAAATGGGTGATTTAATATAAATGTATGTGAACTGTGTTCTGGCATATTATACAGGACAGGTAGAGCTGGCTTGGACACGTCGGTTTCGGTTTGTATCAGGAGAAATTATAAAGTAAACATTCAGAAATTCCAGTTAAATTAACTGCACAGATTTACTGTGTTGGTGATATGCGAGAGTTGATAGATCATGTCATCTAAACCATCTCATAAAATGTTTGGTGGAAATGTGTCTGGTCTGTTTTTATCCCCATAACTCACCCAAGCAAGCATGTAAGATATAATCTCCAAAAAAAAAAAAAAAAAAACCTCTCTTGCATGTACATAATCATTCTGACTCTGTCAAACACAGTTGTGATATTATTTTGTGGAAAGCATTCCAACCAAACCTCAGGAAGATATTTAGCTATATCCTTATTATTGTGATTGATCCTGATTCTGTTGGGTAGATGGTATTTAACATACAAGTCACATATAATTTATCTGTGAGTGATATAGCCTACCAAAGAAAAAATTATAAATGTCTCCTTTTTATTAAAAATAAATAAATAAATAAACTATGTGATATAATTTTGGCTATATGTGGAGCCATGAGAATTGCAGATGAGGTCTCTAGTGTACAAAGACTGAACAGTGAGTACTAGGTAAACTATCAATTACTACATGTATCTCCATCAAGTGTTCAGTGACTAAAACAGTGCCATACTCCTACTAGTGGTGAGATGGAAATACTGCAGTTTACCATGAATAAAGTGGATGTCTTAAAGCCTGGAGATTCTTACAATGGTCTTATTTCTTTTTTAAGTAATTCCAGTCTAAAATACATCTAATGGCTGGTTAATTTCCTATTTAACTGCTGTTTAAGTGCCTTGCAGATCTAGTATGTCATATATATTTGTATTTTCTTCCCCCTCCTCAAGTGGCATCATTGTAGTTGCAGTAAAGACTCTAAGCACATGTGGACTTTGCCTTGTTGTGGCCATTTCTGTCATGAAATCACATGTGGATGTAATACATAATTGGCCTGCTCCAGAGACGCATATATACTGCCCTAGGCAAATTCGAGTCTCCAAAACAGCTTCACTTTTCCAAACTACTGCAAAATGAAAGGGGGAGGGGGAAACGTCTGGAAACTCTCTCTCAAGACACAGATCCAAGGCATGCAGTCCATTGCCAAGACTTTGCACCTTCTCAAAGAGGAACAACTTTTCTTTCACTGCTCTTGCCATTATAATGCTTACTGAGTGCAAATTGTCCAATTTTGGATAATTTATGGTGCTATATTACTGTCACCTTTAGGCGTAAGCCAAGCAATTATACATAAAAAACACAAGTGGTTCAAATCAAGTTAGCCTCTCTCTCAGAGCACATTTTAATAAACGGTACAATTTCAGGGTGCAAATGAGGGGAGACATTTTTTTAATGGTGTGATAAGTATATATTTGGCTGTTAAACAATTAATCGCAATTAATCACATCCAAAAAGTTTGTGTTTACATATATGTGGGTGCACTGTGTATAATTATATATATATATATATATATATATATATATATATATACCCACACATGCATGTATATTTAAGAAAAAAAATATTATTTGTATATAAAATATTTATATTTATATATAATATCAATTGTATATAAATATATATACATGAAAATATTTCTTAAATATATGCAAGCATGTGTGTGTATTTATATACTGTATATAAAATAATTATCCACAGTGCACAAACTTTTATTTTGGATGCGATTAATCGCGATTAATCATTTGAAAGCCCTAGTATATATTATTTTTTATAAAAATTATCTTTATACATCTCTTTTTCACATAGCTTATATTAAACAAAATATACAGTATGTAGCCTATATTTAGTGCTCTAAATAAAAGCTTTCCAACAACAGACATCGTGAGGTATAACAGAGGGACATTAAAGTGGAAATGAAGCAGTCAGTCAAATTTACATTTTTTACTGAACGGATTTCCACTCTAATCCAAAATTGCATAACAAACATGATCAATGTAGCTATTTTAAAGAAAAATCATATTATGTTATAGCTTTTGTGGCCAGTGCTCTGCCATCTTACAGACACAGTACTTCCATTTTTGACCTATAAATTTACATAATCTCTGCTGCACTTTATAGATAAACTTATATCACATCACCAAGTAATTGACCAATAGAGAGCTCCAGTGCTATTTGTAAGACAATTCTAGTGCTATTTGTAAGACAATTCCAACATACGAACAACAAAAGAAATCAATGATGTACCACAAAGCCAATGGCAAATCCTCCAGGATTAATTGACAGAGCTAATACATGGATCCATAAACGGTAGATGCTCCCATGATGACATGATTCATGGTTCATGAAGCAGCCATGAACAAGACAGTCTGATGCTGAGAAAAGAGCTTTGCTCAGCATCAAATATCCACCATTTGCATAATGTTTGAAATGAATCACCGAATCCTCTGTGGGACTCCACTAATGGCTATTAGAAAATGATTACACCGCAGTAATTTGCCAGTGATTATGCTGTGATAAGCTAATGACCCGGCACCCTGCAGCCGAGTCCAAGGACTCTAATTACATGCAGATTAGTTAGCACATGTCAAGACCTTAGGACAAGTGCACATATTCTACAGCAAAGCAGCTATCACTAATGATCTCTTCATTAATTGAATGATATATTACATTTAAAAGAGATGCTGATATTTGAGTCTTGAAAATTTTACTGCCCTAGTGAAAAAAACCTATACCAATGCCTATATTTCACACTAAGTACAAATCCATTAAAGGGATAGTTCACTTTGAAATTAATTTTTGATATGTTTTAGCTTACCTCGAGGGCATCCAAAATGTAGGTGTCTTTGTTTTCCGCGGTAGTTTCAATTTTGAAATTTTAGGTCAAACCGTTCTTGTCTGTCAGTCATATAACGCAGCTAGATCTATGGTCACCACCTCAAAGAGCATGCACAGAGAAATCCAAATTAAACATGATTTCGTAAATGTAAGTACACATTGATGGCCTAAGACACAAAACGAGCATTTTGTGTGAGAAAACGAACAGTATTTATATCGTTTTTACCTCTTGTAACCACAGCCACGTCCAAGTGATCTGAGGGTGCTTCGGTCTGTGACGCAACGTCACTCATTGTTTACATAGAGATTTCGGAAATGTCACCCTTCAGAAGATCTAAACATATTTAGATATACAGGAAATCGTACAGACAACGTTGATTTTTTTTCTGCAACTATGCAAGGGATCACTTCCAGCGTTTGCGCAGACCGAAGCACCCGTGCCCTCAGATCACCTGGATGTGGCTGTGGTTACAGGAGGTAAAAACTATATAAATACTGTTCGTTTTCTCACACAAACTGCTCGTTTCATGTCTTAGGCCATCAATGTGTACTTACCGGTACATTTATGAGTCATTTAAAATTTGGATTTCTCTGTGCATACTCTTTGAGGTGGTGACCATAGACCTGCATTATATGACTGACAGACAAGAACGGTTTGACCTAAAAATATCAAAACTGAAACTACTGTTTCCACAATGCACAATTCTTAATATTAAACCTGTTTTAATATCACTATTAGTAAGGATAGTACGATCACTGTATAATATCAGTCTTTAAATGCTATATATTTAAAGTGTACCTAAAGTATACTTCCAATAGTTCCACTTTAGCACAATCAAGCATACTTTAAGTATATCTTTATTTGGACCTCAGCACTACTTACGTCTGACTTAAGTATTAAGTACAAAATTAGTTGTTCCAATTTAGCATATTTTTAGTGTATCAATTTAGTATACCAAAAGAACAATTTCAGGGTATTTATATTAGGTAGCCATAAATATGCAAATGTCTTGGCATAAAATAAATGTATTTCAAATACATTATGGAATTTTTTTTTTTTCATTACAGGGTGGATAAAGAGATAAGTTAAAACAGCTCAAACATGCATTTTTGTCTGAGACTATAGGTTTAAGCTTGGTCTGTGAAACCGGGCATGGGTGTTTTATTTTAAGCCAGGCCTACAATAGCATGTGTATAGTATCATTATGTATTTACATACTTTGTTAAGATGCTTAAAGGGTTAGATCAAAGTTACACATTTGGAATGACACAAGGGTGAGTAAATGATGACAGAAGTTTCATTTTAGGTGAACTATAAGCATATTCAACATCTCCTTTAAAGATTATATACTAGAGTATGCAGTATGCAAAACCCTCTGGGAAAACTATTAAGATGTTATGATAGCATCCCACAAGCTAAACTTTTAAAATGAGCTATTTGACTTAAAATAAAACACATACAACTCTAGTCCTTATTGGCCATCTAAATTCAAGTAGCACCTACTCAATTCTATTTAAATGTAAATTATTATTATGACCTAACATCACACAAAAATTCTGTTCAGTTGTGGTTAAGGTTCAATCATGGAAAACAAAAAACAAAAAATAAAGCAATATGAGATGTTTGACCCTTTACAGATATGTTACTGTGGTGTTGTGCTTTATCCCAACTATATGAATCATTTTCATGTGCTTTGTATTTCAGTTTTGGACACACCTCAAAGCTTAATTCCATTTTCTAACACAGATAAACAATGTTACATGCCGCATGTTTACAGAAATACAAAGATGATGCATGAGGTTTGGCCTGAAGCGGCAGTGTTTAGGGGTTGGGAGTGGGACTGTGTCCAATTACTGGGTGTCTTGGCTAAAGTAGACTGGTTGGATTTGTTCTGAATAAAAACAAGAGTAAAGTGTGACAACCCTAAATAAAAAAACTATGGAAAGTACCTGTAGTGCAAGCATGGAGTATTAAAGCAACACAGAATAAAATAATATATTGGTGAAATGCAATGCAGGTAAAATCAAACAACTTGTTCACACTTAAACAATTAATTATATAACTTAACCTAAGACTAGTTATATAAGTAAATATTGCCATTGCACAACAAACATATTTTACCCATTCTCTGGATAACTATCTGGAAAAATACGTGAAGCATGTCTACCCCCTTCTATACGTGAAGCGTTGTCTCCCCCTTCTGGTGACATGTAATATTGCAGCCTAAACAGAATTATCTTATTTAATTATAGAATTATCTGATTTAATTAGAATTATATTGATCAAATAAGAGAACACTACAAATGATTAGGGCTGTGACAGCCACATAAAGACATGTGTCCCCTATAGTGTATAAACCCTTATATGGTTTTTCAGTGTTTGATTCTTAACCCTCAATCTGTAGAGTTCAAAGTATCAACATTTTATGACTAAATGTTGAATCAAGTAGACAGTATAGGTAGTGGGTACTAAAGCAAAGCACTGAAAGAAATGCCCAAAGGCTGAGAGAGTTTAGACGCAACATCGCATGCAGCTGTCTGAAGATCCCCTCTCACAGATGGTGTCAGGATTATACTGGACGACTGGCATGCAAATGCAAAACAAAATATTTTCCTTTTTTAAGGTGGTGGATTATACGGGGGCTAAAAGATTGCTTTTTGAGTGCCTCTGCTCTGCAGTTCATTAAGAGATAAGCACTAAAGCTTTCAGATCCACTTGGCATGACGGAAATGTTTAATTGTGAGGCATTAAGACTTCATTTAGTTGCCAGCAGTACAGTTCTGCTCATAAATTTACATACCCCTTGCAGAATGTGCATTATGAGCCAGAATTAGATGGTAAATTGCTTATTTAGTTTTTAGGGGAAACAAATCTTTTTTAAAGTAAGGGGGAAAATAATGTTCACCTCCCAGGTATTGCTGCGTTGAGCGTCAGAGAATGTTTCCACCTTTTGTGATAGTTGTATGAGTCACTCAATTGTTCTGTGTGAAAAAAAAAATTGGATTTTAAAAGTCATTTTCACTAAAGGTTTATGCAGAAGAAATATGCTAGAAAACCAAAGAATGTGCAGGACCTGGAGGATTTTTCAGAAGAATAGTACTTGTTCATATGTGTAAATTCAGTTATTTTGTCTTGTGGATTATATGTAAATGTCTTTTAAGTGATGAAAACAGCTATTCAATACAGCATTTAAAACATGGCCAATTTTGGGCTGCCCCGCCATCAAGATTGGTGAGGGAGGAGGTAAAAGGTGCTGTTCACGCACCAGTGAGCTCCTCATGCACCTCCAGGAAGAAAGGCACCGGGGTGGGTTGCTGAGAACCAGCTTGCCTGGGTTGCGTACACTATTATCAAAGTTGTAGAAAATTGAAGTTGTTGATGATTCTGCCGGTGTCAAATGTTGAAGTCTCACTCGTTTTCTTTTTCGTTAGATGAACTTGCATGGTTGGTTTGACTCTGTTGGCTGGAGTGCAGACTGTGGCCTGCCAGCCCTGGTTCGGGAGGACACGCAGAGAAAAGGGTGTGAGTTGCGACAGACTTCTTCTGCCTTAGGATAAGTCGTTGTGCACTCCTGAGGTTGTCCATTTCAGTTGGTAAGGTTGCAGTTTCTGGATTAAAGAAAAACAGTCTGACTCTCTTTTGGGAGCATGAAAGCATGGCCAATGGTGCTTACGGCCTGCTTGGGCCTGGGGCTTCAGTGAAAGGCCCCCCCATATCAGCAGAAGCAGATCAACCAGATCAACCATGGCCATCATCTCCGGGTCTGACTCGGGGACCCCTGTCAAATGCAAAGGGGTAGCGGTGCTGAATCGTCATCCGCAGAGAAGTCTGACCCACCTTTTGATGCAACAATCGATATCTGTTCATCATTGGGAGTTCACCGTGATCCTCAGGTCACCTGCCCCACCACCTGAAGCAACCCTCGGAGAAGGGTCAGATCATGGCGAAGGCGCAGGGACTCCACCCCTTTGCAGGAAAGAGTCTCGACCATAGATCAGAGATGGTCATCTTCCCACAATGGGTACATGACATATCCACAAACGCTGCCTCAGCATGTTCAATGTCTTTGTAAATGTTCAAAATCTGCTTCACCGTCGCTGTGCTGTCGTCATCGTGTAAAGCCTGCCCCAACGTTTCTGATTGGTGCCGCGATTTCGGCGGATTGGAAATGGCCTTGAATGAGCTCTTTGCCAGACTAACTTTCAGAGCAAATCTATATTTGCCGGAAGTTGTCTGGGTTTTCCCAGGCTATGTGCAAGCTCTTTTAGGGACTGCTCTCCTTGGTGCTGAAGGGGAATGGTCGCAGCGAACACGGACAGGTCGTGCGCCGTTTCTCTTGCTGGCGATCTTACCAGCCGTAAAAACAGTATTTCAGCGCTCTCACGGCGCACCTTACCAGCTGTAAAAAAGCTTTGTTTTTGCACAAAAAAATGTGTGGCTGAACAGCTGATGCAAATGATTGCATGCCAATGTGCATTGGTTCGTTTATTTCCACTCAAAGTAGATTGGCCTCTCTAGCGAGGTTCCTATTCGTCAGTTACGACGTACGCCGAGAGTGACTGACTGATAGAGAACTGAGTCTGATTGTACCATTGTACAGCCACAGGTTAATCTGGTCTGTACACCCAAAGTCACAGATCACATGATCCTTAATACGGTAAATGGCTAAAGAAACATGTAAATGCCTAGGGGATTCACCCTCCCACCTCAATGGGTACTGACTGACGCATCTGTGAGGCCTGTTAGTGTGTCTCCTCTCCTCAATGACCATTCTCTCTAATTTTAGCCTCTCTGCTCTCTCTACTGCTGGGAATGATTCATGTCAGTTTCCAGACGTCTGAAGTCACGGGCTAGAACCACAACCCCCGTGCTGTCACCTAGAAAATCACTACGGGGGAAAGATTCATGGGCTC
Organism: Pimephales promelas; assembly: GCF_988280905.1. Lineage (NCBI taxonomy): Eukaryota > Metazoa > Chordata > Actinopteri > Cypriniformes > Leuciscidae > Pimephales > Pimephales promelas. Next base: position 24,978,726 of record NC_142782.1, read on the forward strand.
TGGTACAAATTTTGCCATCCTCTCTGTTTTGAGTTACCATCAAACTCTGCTGTTTAATGGGGTTTGGCGGTACAACCCTGAGGCGTACTTCCTGTTAAGTCTAAAGTGTTACGCATCCTGGTATTCGCAATTCATGCCACAATGCTGGATGTCAGGAATAGTAGCCAAAAAAGTTCTGCATAATAATAAAATCGAATAACGGATACATTTACTGCACCAAATTGAGTATTTAAATGATTTGAATATTTTCCACAACTTTGCAGGTTATTAACAAAGCAATTAAGCTGGTAATAAAAAATCAATTGACAATATTGTGGGAAAATAAATATTATAGATTTTTTTTGTCCATGCAATTAAAGTCAGTCGGGTCCAATGCTGTTTTGACTTTCATTGTATGAAAAAACAAAACAGTGAGATATTTAAAAAAAACAAAAAAAAAACACCTTCTTTGTGTTCCACATAAGAAAGATTTGGAAAACGTGAAGGAGAGTAAATGATGACATTTTTATTTTATTTTTGATGAACAACAAAATCCCATTAAGCCACAAGAAAACCTATAGTGTGCCGACCAGAGATTGTTTTAATAGCGTGTGCTCTTTAAAACCCAAACGTTTGATTTACCCTGAGCTTTAGCTTAAAGTGTAATTCTGTAAAAGTCCAACTTAGTTGTAACCATGTTTGTATTTAATTCAAAAACCACATTAGCCAAACTTAATCTCCTCTGCACAATTTAGGCACTACTTTAGGAAATCCCAAATTCTGAGGAGATGTTCTTTTGATTAAGTTTTCTCCCCTCCCTCTTATTTCATGAGTAGGAAGGGAATCAGATTTGACTGACCGTATTTGACCGAATCTTTGGGTTTCTGAGCTACAGTATAGGGAATCAAATTAATGTTTGTAAGCTGCAAAGTGCCACACACACACACCTGATCATTTAAGAAACCCACAGGTTTACATGTCACACATAAATCTACATATATTTTCCAAGAAGACCTCCAGCACTGAAGTTACTATGAAAAGGGAGTCTATAGAGGAGCTAAGCAAGCATAAACACCTCCACCCACACGTAAAATGCAAAAAAAACAAGATGAATTGCGATCACTTTGAAAACATTTTTGCTTCTCTCTGTTGTAAGTTGATTTTCATTTTCCGCTTGTCAGATGTGATTTCAAAAGGTTGTGGCTACAACAGCACAAGATGTGTAACCCTCCCACACGTCTTGAGCTGGGCACTCAAAAACATCACCAAGTTGCATGTATTCAACACTTTATATGCATTACACCTGATATAGTCTTAACAAGCAACTGCATAACGCATTGAAGATACGAGAAAATAAATAACTTGCTATAATGTATTGCTCGAAGGTCTAAAGGACAGCATATTTTTTTAGTTTAATGAAACAAATTATGAACACTCTTACAGAGAAAGTTTTGGGGTACGTATGAAGCCGAACGAGTGAAGCTTACAAGAAGGATCAAAGCATGAAGTGAATGAGTGAGAACATGTGTGAAACACCGGCTCTGAGAGCATGGCCATTTCTCAAACTGGGCTTGACAAACAATCAAAGCCCTTCATTTGTGATTAGTTATTAGTAAAGGCTCATAGCAAATGTTAATTGCCAAGTTAATTTAAACAAAAGTGTGGGTGGCTAACGCAGTAAAGAGTAAAAAAAAGGGAGGACAGAGAGGAAGAAAGAAACCAAGAGGAGGATAAAGGGTGGGCAATCACTTTTGTTATAACAGAGACGAAACAGGGAACAGAATCAATCCATTATCGATGAATAAATAAGCAAAACCGAAGACTTGAACACTGCGCAAACAAAGAACGTTCCAACAGAAACTGGCTGAGAGACGAAAAGAGCTCTCCAACTCTGGGGAACACGTTACGATAAGCTAAAACACAACGCATGTGAAATAAAACACATGGACGGAACTTCATGTGCTAATGATAATGTGAAACTAACAAAATCAGCCCATGTAGAACAGGAGCTGTACATATTGTGATATTCAAATGACATTCAAAGCATTCTCCTCCTAAACAGCTTGATAGTATGCCACATGTCATTTTGGAATCATTACAACAAAGCACTGTGGACAGTTATATGAGGTAAGTTAAAGAAAAAAAAACGTTTGGGTTTGATAACCTTTAAATAAAAAATGAGCTTGTTTTTCACAATAAAAAGAGAGAGAAGTTAAATAATGTTAAATTATATCTATTATATCTAAAAAGTCAAATTATATCTATATCTATTTTATTTATTTTTTGAAATATTAATTAAAAATATTAAATATTTAAAATATAATATTTAAATATTAAATAAACATTAGGTAAAATACATTAAGTCAGGAATTAATTTTTTTTAACTTTCTTGTTTTATTCCCGACAGTTCTAATAAATGTGTAATGTCACTGTGATGGCATCTTGTATGTATTTATTTTTGTCTAATAAATCAAATCAAATATTTACAATGTCAACCAATTTAAAAAAAAAAAAGTAACCGTGTCTCGATCACAAAAGCTTGCTGTCAACAACATAGTGCTCAGCTATTTTTCCAAAGTCATCTGAGGTCACCTGCTCATCACCCTACAAATAACACGTCAGACCCCTCAAACAATTACTCTACTGCCAATTATGTCAAGACTGTTAAACAAAAGATATATATATGAAAAACCAGCAACAGGTTGAATTATGTTAAAGCAGGTTAGCCTGAAGTTTCTTTAAAGTATGTAAAATAATAACACTCACCATCCACCAGGTCTTGGCTGTCATATCATAACACAGCTGCCATTTCACGGCATTCTCTGCCGCGTTGCCACTCGTGTGTGTGATGCTGGGGAGCTCCATACAGAGAGAATCAGATGCAGGAAGCGAAAGAGAGAGAGAAAAGGAGATGTGGATGTTCTCAGAGCAGTCCCAAACTCAGCCAAACAGGAGAAACAAGAGGAACAGAAGTGCAAATCCTCCTCAGCTGCCTCTTTCTTGCTCTCATCTTTACCTCCCTGTGTGGCACAGAGAGAGACTGGACAGTTTAGAGGGACAGAGAGAGAGAGAGAGAGAGAGAGAGAGAGAGAAGGGTGAGACCTAAAGGATTAAGATTTCGACAACAGTTCCCACTCAAGAGTCCACACTCTTTAACATGCATACACCCAGACCACATCACCATCACCACCACCACCACCACCGGCTGCTAGACAGACCAGCTAATGCCAGCTGTGTTAACAGTCACACACTCACACAAAACCACACTGCTTTGGTTTTATAAAGCACATGTATGAAGAAATTGGGAGTTGATGCCAAAAATCATATGAGGATAGAGAAAACATACATTCAAACATGCTATTTTCTTACAAGTACAGCTCACACACAATTGAACAACAAAAAGTAAATCCAACATTGAGACCTCGCCATGATGATGTCATCCAACATCAACAGACTTTTTCTTTTGACCTTGTTAAATCACGAGTTTCCTATCTGTATGGCTGTGTATTGGAGTCGAGTTGCAGAAGCCCCGTCTTCATACAGTAGTGATTCTCCCGCTTTGAGACCACATAGCTGGCAACCAGGGCACTGATTCTGTCCTCTTCATCATCTCTGATTCACACAGAGCTGAATAGAAAATGTTTTTGGGAGAAGAAATTATTATTATTATTTTTTTCATGCAAGAATGTGGAAATTAAAATGTTTTTTTTTCCACCACCTCCATTAACCACATGGCAATGAGAAGTCCGGCCCTTGCTTGGCCACAGGAGTGCTGAGTGAGTGTGGGGGACATGTGGGCAGTGTTTGTTTGGTTTACTTGCTTTTTCTTTTCCTTTTTTTTCATTTTGGAATTTTTGTTTTTTATCCTGCATCAAAGGACTAAGTGTCAAAAGCCCCCTTTTAATTAAACATATCACTAGCCACCCTATTTTTGACGAAAGAGCGGGCGTGGCCATTTTGAACCTTAATAGCCTATGAATGACTTCCGGTGTCGTTCACTTCCTTGTCCTATAGAAGCAAATAATGTCTCAAACATTTAAAAAAAAATAGCCTACTTCTGCATTGCAAAGTAAAGTGGATAGACCTGTTACTATACAAGTAGAAATCTCGTAATTACCGTAATTATGAGATTTCAACTTGTAAAAAGCATCCACGTCCTCGTAGATGTAAGTATGTGATGGGGGCAAAGTGTTTTGTCCCTGAGCCTTTGGTGGTGTAGAAAGCACATTGCCCTGCTTGGATTGATGTGGTCACATACATTCACTCAACTCATCCACAATAGAATCTAAGACATCCCAACCTGCAAGAAGCGATTTCAGGGAGGTATCTCTGGCGTTCCTCGCATCTTACTGTTTTGCTTGTATTGGGATATGAACAGGGGATGCTTGAATAGTAGAAAATTAAGAATTTCTTTTCCTTTGCATATCCTCCATCGTGTGTCCCACACCCAACAACATTCTTTTCATTTGTTTAATCTCCTCAGACAAAGAGGTAAGCACACTTTGTAGCCCATAACGCACAAGCGAATTAGCATTTTAGAACTTCCGGTTCCATTCCATCGTCCATCGAATTCCGACCTCAATGGGGTTTATGAATGAAATTTTGGTTAAATGGTTAAAAGTAAGGTATGTGGTTAATACAAACTCAAGACACTTTCATGTTTTATTCTACGACATAAAATACATCAATATTACTCCACTCTTTTTTGGCTTGAAAAGGGCGGGTGGCCAAATGGGACTAACGTAGACCGCCAGAGGCTGTCGAGGAGATTAAACGTCATCAGCTGAACAGTTTACCTCAGTCTGCTTTTAAAATATAATTGCTATTCTAACTCAAACATTCTGGGAAAATGTTTTTAGATACAAATTGAGTTGTTGGTACTTACTCGTGGTGACTTTGAAGTAGTGGGGCCGTGGTTCATTCATCTTGATGGCCTAACTGTCTTTAGCTTTTTTACGTCTTCTGGCATAGGCGTACGTAAATTTGCGAGTGGGACAAACCATTTTTTACCAGGGTTATATCGTCCCCACCACTTTTTACAACACCTCGCTGCACGGATGAACGAATACAAATAAATAACGTTTCCAGTTAACAAGCAGAGCATTCATTTCGTTCGTTTGTTAAATAAGAGGCTTTCTAGCGCTGAAATGTGTTTTTGAAATCAAGTGATCATCGTGCTCATTGCCGCTGCGATCAGTCGGGCGGAATCGCGGATACAGTTCTCTCTTGTGGCCTGTGTTTGCATGTTTGTGGCTCGCGCACAGTTTTCACACGGACCGTGACGAACGCGCGCAAGAACCTCTAAAACGCTTGACAAAAGTTCTACCACAGTACCATTGGACGATTAAAGTACATACGTAAAATAGTCGGATCTAAACCCAATGTTGCCTACCATTTAAATCGATTGCTGGACATCATAATGTTATTGTACATACATATCTGATTTAGCACTGTTTTAGCAAAAGTGTTTCCATGGAAACGCATCATTTCTAGTCAGAGAGGAAACGAATCGTATGATCGTATCTCGAAATTATAGGCTAACTTATATAATGTCTAAATTTTGTTAGGCTATAACAGTACATTGATAAAAAAAAAAATACAGGAAAAAACATCAAGAAAAATCTAAGATATGTAGGTGACTACAAAAATATTATGGTACAAGTAGAAACAAATGTAAAAAAAAAATAATAATAATAATAATTAAAAGAGGTTTAGAAGTTACCAACCAATACAAATACAAATTATTTAAAAACATTTGCAAATAAATATTAAAAATGAATAAACATGGTTCTGCGTAAAAGCTTAAAATAGATAACCTTTTACAAAGGTTTTTCAAAGTACAACAAGACGCATGTGTAGTAAGTGGAAAATCTGTTTACTGTTGGCAACTAGGCAAGGCGAGACAAATCCAGATCATATTGTCATTGATTTTAATGGGTTAGGCCTAGGGCCATATATTTGCTTTTTTGACTCGACAGTTTGTGTCCAGTGTAGACAGGATGTTGCATTTGCAAAAATATATATAGGCTAAGCATAGCCTATATGACAGGAGCAATAATGCTGCTAGTCGGAAGATTGAAAGCAATCCCAGTCATGATATTCAAAAATATTTTATACAACAATTCAACATATAAAAATTCAATATGTAACTGACATTTTAAGCTGTCACTAAACAGTTACTTTGTCTATTTTTGATCCACGAAAGACAATTGTTTCAGAAGAAGTCTGAATGAAACAGAATGCTTTCATCTCCCAACAACACAAATTAATTCGTTTTTTTCTGAACAAATCGGTTGAGTGAATGAATCAATGACTCACCCATAAAGAGTTACTTGTTTTGTTCTTGAAGGAATCAGTGTCCAAGTAAATGAATCAGCTGAATGAATAACTTACTTAATGACTCACTAATAAAATTCAGTTACACCTACTGCCGTAAATATGTAACCTTACCACTAATGAACAGTTTGAGAGTCTGCCTGGAGCGCACAAACAGACAAGTGGAGTGAAATAAACACTGAAAACTTCCAGTGCTGTTGGAATCCATACGCACATCGCACTCCAGAAACGCTGCTTGGTCAATCAAATTTCAGAACTAACTATACTGAATAATAATATATACTGTATTCTTTATCTTTGAGTCTGAAAAATGGGAAAGTCAGAACAACAAATAACTTGTTTTTATAGACCATAGCCTCCAAAGTACATAGTAATACTACTGACTTATATTCCTGCCAGAGGGCTGTTGGCCTACCACAATTTTGTAAGGACAGGATATTGGGTCAGACACTTTAACTCACATCCAGCATGCAAGAGAAAACAAAGCTCTCTGTGATGCTAAAACGAACCACATACTCACTCCTTGACTTTAGAAAGGGCATGACAATAGACAAAGAGCAAACCTCAGACAAGAATGGCATTTTGACTAACCTAAATGATAGTGTGAACAGCTCACTGCATCAGATTCGGCTATGCTGATGTTGTTTATGCATTGCTGTCATTAATAACTTGGCACTGGTTGTTTACAAATGATCTGTCATGGCACATCAGCCTTTACTACATGGTCATGGGCCATGGCAAATGAGGTCTGTGTAAAATGAGTCATGGGTGACACCAAAAAAGCAGCACCGAAAGTCAGAACAGCAGTTGATTCTTGACGAATTCTAGTCCGGTTCCAACAGGTTCAAGCCAGGCCTCCGTCCCAGCTGGGGGCTGGAAACCTCACTCATGTACATTCTTTGGTCATCCACAATGATTCGTGATCTATCCTTATTCTGACAATAATCACATGCTCTTTGCCAGTAACCTTTTCCTCTCTCTAATTGCCTTCTCTTAAAGGTTTTTCATGATTTTTAAAGGAGAGTGTGTGGTGAAACTGCAGAGTCACTCTGCAAGGACGCATCAAATTTGCCCACATATTCCCCTTCTGAGACAAAAAGCCTTTAGAAAGGATTTTTGAAGGGGAGGATATGAGCAAACTTGTAAAGTCCATATTATAGTGTATTTCTGTATTTGTTTTCTGTCAGACAGCCTTAAAGTTGGCATGAAAAGGAAGTTGCGATAGTCTTTTTTTCCCTTCTTGTGACGTATATTTGAGAGAAACGGTTTCTCAAACAAGAAAAACTGTAGGGTGGGACATGATTTTGTCTATCGGGAAAATTGATTGGATCATTGTGGTTTACTATTGCTGTGATGTCATGTGAGCGACACAGGTTGTCCCGCCCTCGTGTCATCAGAAAGAAGAAGAGATGTCTGCAAGAGGGAGGGGAAGGTTTTTTGATTAAGGATTGCAAGGACACATTTTTTTTTTTTAAATAATAATAATAATGTGTACAGATAAATCACATAATAAAAACTGCAATATTCCATAAAACGACAAAAATAAGAATAGTCGATTTTGATTTCATGGGGACTTTACAGCCTATGGTCCAGTGGCCTAATGGACAATGTTGGGATTGTGGATTTGAGTCTCACATGGTTGATGAGCATTGAGCATTCCAACGATATGCATCCTGTCAAACTTCCAGAACCCATGACATGAGTCATATTCTACTAAAATTGTACTATTATAGGCTACACCATAATGATTTTCAGATGTAGTAGGCATATCTTATTCAGGATTTAGCCTACTCTTCAACGTAATTATATAAAACTCAAATAACATGGAGCAACATCTTTATGTGGGTTCAACTATTCTGAAGACGTTTTTTTTAAATTAAACAATATGTGGTTTTGTTATTTACCTAATAATATATTATTAATAAAATGTCTACAGCACATGCATTTGGACGTGGCCGTCCTATAGGTCCCTAGTGTTATTGGCGGGCCGTGCATTTCACACCTAGGCCTTCAGTGGTGTCCTACCCGAATGAATAACTTTTAATAGTGTAGCAGAGCACAGAGTCTCTATAATTGTTTTGAAATTGCTATAAATGAGTTTGGAAAAGGCCGGGTATAGAGAGAAATGAGTGAGATCGGCTTGTGTTGTGTTTAGTTTAAGTCCACTAGGAGGGAGGGTGTTCTCACATATAACTCCTAAACTCTGGAATAGCCTTCATGATGTTGTTCGAGGCTCAGACTCGCTGTCCCATTTTGAAACTAGATTAAAGATCTCTTTAGTCAAGCTTTTACATAATGTTTACCTTTCATACCATTGTTGAATCAGATTGAATGCATTAATATTATGAACAGCAGCTATGCTAATTATTTCTACTTTTTATCTGCTTTTCTGCTATGCTGAGGTATAGCGTTCGTCAGCTCCAGTTTGTATCCAGCCTCTTACGGAGACTTCAGATGCCCCAACACCTGAGATGAGATGACTAAACGCTTGTGAAGAGACGACTCGACACTATGTACATTTCTTAAATGCACTTTCTGTAAAGCTGCTTAGAAATAATATGTATTGTGAAAAGCGCTACACAAATAAATTTGAATTAAACTGAAATGAATTGAATTGTTCGTCTGAAAGAAGAATGTCATGACCTATGAAGGCTTCAGGGTGAGAAAATCATGCATGGGCTAATTTTAATTATCCCTTCAATGGTTACGCCTCAAATTTTCCCGGTTATGCCTTTTATGGATTTTTTAGAAACCATAAAAAGTCCATAATAAAAGGCATAACAAGAAAAGCTACAGAATTTTTTAGCTACAGAATAACTGTTTAACTGTCTACCATATTGCCTAATCATATCGTGTTCAAAATGTTTCTTTGACATATTATATTTGACAGTGAAGTGATTCCACTGGTTATGCAGGGCAAAATGCCGCTTGTCAAACTTCCAAGGAGGAGGAAAGGGTTTGGTTGGTTACATATCATTTTCAGCCATGGGAAGAAAATAAATCATACATTTACTGGAATATCAATAAGAAAACAAAGGACGACGAATGTTTAAATAAAACAACCCAAAGCGAAACTGAGTTTTAAATAGAGTCCTCAATGGTCAACATGGTGTTGTGCCACAGGAGCGCTAAATGTCAAGTTTCTGTTTATATGCGAGTTTGACATGCTCGTTGTAATTTGAACGCTAGTTCAGAGTAGTCGACGCTGTTTTTTTCTGCTAGTGTCCAGTTTAGAAGAAGATTATGATAGAAAATGACATCCTCTCCATCCCTCTATCCAAATCCATGAAAAGCACAACGTGGAAGACCTCAAATAGGCCTACTTGCTCTCAACATTATCATGGTAAAGTAAAATTAAAATTCAAGTAAAATTCACAACATTTGTTCCACCAAAGACATAAAAAAAAAAGTTTGCAACAAAAAAAAAAATGGTAGGCCAATAGGCCTATTTGAAAATGACTTGGTTACTTTTTTACTTATTTATTTTGCGAAAGCTGAAAATCACAATAAGACATGGAATGTTCAAGTTCCAAAAGACTCAGACTCCAATATTTTAGAGTGTGTTTGTGATTTATCTGTGCACACAATTATTTATTTATTTAAAAAAATAATGTGGCCAAATAATAATCAAAGTAACTTCCCTCTTGCAGCGACATCTCTTTTCTGATGACTTGTTTTATAGCGCGAGGAGGGCGGGACAACCTGTCACTCACATGACATCACAGCAATAGCAAACCAAAATGAGCCAATGATCCAATCCCGCCCGCCCCTACATTTTGTTTTTGTTCGAGAAGCAGTTTAACTGAAATATACATCACAATATGGAAAAAGACTCTCTTAACTTCTGTTGTTTATTGTCGACTTTGACAATAACTGTGGCAATTTAGACCAAAACATAGTTGCCATGGTAATTATTGTAATAGAAGCAAATTGGAAAGTCTTCTATGTCTCAGTTCAAAAATGTATAAAAGTCGTCACATAGTATTAAAATTAGGCTAAATGCTGTTGGAAAATGTAACCATAATAACTAAACCCCTCTTACCACACTTATAATGATTGATCTATAAAACTAGGCTATATAAAGTGAAGGATTTGGCAGCTTGTGTGTGACTTGTTGAACCTCTCTGAATCCCTCCATACAGTCATAGTGCATCTCCAGTAGACATGGGTGGCAGTCCCCTACCTCTGCTCCCCTCACAATGTAATCTTATATCATTCACACTGCTCTGCCTCCATCCAAGTACAGGCCATGGTCCAGACTCCAATTAGTGGTCACACTAACAGGCGGAGATGACGCCTGCCCCTCAAATTACCCACAGCAGCATGTTTAAAGACTGCAAGGGGGGTATTGCTGCTGGCACACCGTGGGCTGATACCCAGGAGTCAGGCAGCTCTGCTTTAATTAAAGGGTGCTTTTGCATTTGTTTCTGCTGCTTGTGTTTCAGAAATTTATTTCAAATGGCAATGCCACCCAGTATTATGACCCTGGTGTATTCAGGTACGACGGCATTGATGGACTATCCGCAGAGCTCCGGGAGGGAAGCAGGGCTGTAATCTCGAAAAGCTTTTTTGTAGCACAACTATGAGTGAATCCATGTGCCATAGCCTCCATGTAATTGTATAGATCCTGTACTTTTTGATTCTTATATCATATTGTAATTCTAGACATCTAGAAACATGATTCAAATTCAGTTCAAAAACCAATTTTAATCATGTAGCCAGAAAGTTGTATGGCATAAATTGAAACATGATGGATATCAATGTAAAAAAGTTATTTTTCTACTTTCAAAGCAAGTGGTTCTCAAACTTTTTGACTCGAAGGTCTCCCATATGTCAAACACAACAATAAAAGCCCCCATATGATAGAGGCTAAGATATTGTAACGTTTTTTTTTCAATATTTCTGTAATTATTTGTGACAAAGCTTTACCATAACTCATTTTGTGATTCCAGAACTATCAATAACTGTATGTTGTTCAATAAAAACAGTAGTTATTGATGGAGGGGGAAAAAAATAAGCTTTTAAGCTTTTTATTATAAGCTTGCTGTCTCCCTCTAGTGGATAAAAATGTAACTGCCATATAATTGAATACCCCACAGGTGAACACAGAAAATCAGGCTGAAAAGCTAGCAGAGAAGACTTGACGAGCACTAAAAAATAGACATGTTAATGAATTAAGCAGTGAAGATGTCCATGGAATGTAAATGAAAAAATGATGAAGGTAACTGGAATGACACCAATCCTGAAAAACTTGGTGCATAACTTTTAGAAGCATTGTACCACTTAAAACAGCACAGGCCTGACTGGTCAACAAGCTTCACTCACTTATATATATATATATATATATATATATATATATATAATTAAGTCTATTTATAGATATAAGGTATACTTGCCTATTGTTGTATAACTTTTAATGCCTATTTCAATGTACCCTACAATTAGTTTATTACTATTTCCGTGACTCTTGTGGTCCTCCATAGTTACAGTTTCCAAAATACAAATTTAGTACCTATTAACTCTTATCTTATTGGTAATAAATGACTTGTTTAAAACTTCACAAGATCTGACCAGATAAGACAAGACAAGAGTCTGAACATAATTTGACATGACAGCACAGACACATGCCATAAGACATTCATACAAAGTGTTGATGTCACTCACAATGAGCCTAATATGATTGACCTGATAATCTATTGGGATTGGCGGTACTGATATTGAAGATAAAATACAAATTAGACAGTAGGTACATTGAGTTAGAAGCTCTTGAATTGTAAACCCTTATTAAATTCTAATTTTGTTCTATTCATATGCCAATATTGTTTTTGCACATACACACTCAGACATGCTTGTATATGTGGTTTACGAGGACTCTCCATAAACAAATGGCTTTATACTGAGCTAATCAAATGTTATATCCACAGTGGTTATATCCCCTTACGCTAAACACACCCATCACAGAAAACGTTCAGCATTTTTGAATTAAAAAAAAAAAAAACACTGTTCAGTATGTTTTTAAAACCATTTGGTTTACGAGGTGACAAGAACTATACGTTTTAATGTCATTTACACATTTGTGTCCTCATAAACCATTTATACAAGCACGCACACACCACAGGTCACTTTATTTGGTACACCTGTTCAACTGCTCATTAACACAGATCAAATCAGCCAATTCCATAGCAACTCAATACTTTCAGGTATGTAGACATGGTCAAGATGATCTGCTGAAGTTCAAACTGAGCATCAGAACGGGGAAGAAAACTGATTCAAGGCACTTTAAACATTCACATCCACACGTTAACCACCCCCCTAAAAAAACAATGCTATCACTCAAAAAAAATGTCAGTGCAGGACACTTGCTTAAATTTTAAACATTTTACTTGGAAAGGCACAAACTATGATTTCCTGGAAAATAAATTTTGATGTGAGACATAAAACTGAAGTACATTTTTCCTTCTGTTCCTTAAACGGTCCTTGAACAGAGATCAGCTCTGTGCGGGACCATTCCAAGTTGTCTGACGTTTTTCTCATCGTTTTATTGCAAGCCCACTGTGTTCCCCCAAAAGTGCAATAACAACGACAAGATAATAATATCCATTAGTCTCTCCATCGCCCACAGTACCTGAGGCCAGTAACTGTGCTACAGAGTCCACAATGACAGAAAGAAATGGAAGAATTTATATTTAAAAATGACAAAAAAAGGACAAAAAGAAAGCATTTCCAGGACACAACAACTGCTTTACAACCCAGGGATTCCTGTCCAAGAAAAATTTAAAAATAAAAATCACAGGAAAAAAAAAAAAAAAAGACCCCAGAGTCAGGTTGAGATGAAATGTGTCCTGTTATTTTGTAATGTGGTGGGGGTCATTCCCAGTGCAGAGGCGACTCCTGCCCTCAAGCTTTTGTCAGAAATAAAACATATTTTAACAAAACTTAAATCATCCGTTCACTGACGTTTTCATCCCCTGATCAATGAACAATAAATGCTCTGCATGGAATCTAGTATACAACATGTCAAACAGCTGTTCACACCACTGGGGATCTTATATATAATCAATTACTCTCATATCACGTTCTTTTCATCTTTGAATGTTTATATGTGATTTCTTTTTTATTTCTTTTTACACATCTTGTATCATATATCTTCATTTATTCTCTTTTTTGAAGGAACCAGAGTCTGTTGAACAGTCAACAAAATTCCTTTGCACTCCATTAAGTGGTGAAGCATCTATGAAAGAAAGTGTGATGGGAACACACACAGAGAGAGAGAGAGAGAGAGAGAGAGAGAGAGAGAAAAAGAAAGAGAGAGAGAGATCTGTGTATTTTCTTGCATTTCAAACTTAACAGTGACCAGAATGTATCAAGTTCTTTTCAAAGAGTTGGCTTCACTTGTGCCTTTGAAGAGCTTTCCTCTTTCTTCTTTTAAAAAAACAACAGCACCTAAAAGAAAATCAGAGCAAAAATTACAACAGACATACACAAACAAATGTCTTAAGTTGAATTCGGTTATAAATTGAAGAGTGCCGAGGCATAATGAGGAACATTAAATCAGTAAAGTGACATTCAAACGGCAATATGCCAAGGCAAAATGAACATCCATAATTCATTTTCAATTAGAGTTGACGAGCTACAGTAATGCAAAAATTGGCATATCCAGCACTCTGACATTTTTATGCAAATGAGGAGTTACAACAAGTAGTCTATTTTACATGGATTAATTTGACTGTTATGAATCATTATCAATCAAATACAGGGATAATTAAAAAAATGAAAGAAAGAAAATAATGCATGGAAACGTGTCAGCAACTAAAATGATGCATTATTCACTGACATTTGGATTCAAACGCTTTTATCAGTTCATTTTAAGCAGAAAAGGAAACAGATTGTTTTTTTGTTTTGTTTTTTTTACCAGGTTTACATCCCATCTGTGATCATATTTCAAATCTATAGTTCAGTAGGAACACATTTATGGGACTTACTTTGTGTCGTCTGCCACCTCTACCTCAGCGGGTGCAGTGATGGGAGCATTGGAGTGTCCAGCGGTCGGGTCGTCTGTGTTCAGCTCTCCATTTGTGGAGCTCATGACCTGTGGATCGCACAGATACAATATAAACATTTCATACAATCACCACAACTGAAACCTTTTCTTTACATTTACATTAAATTTGTGTCAAAATTATAAAAAGTCAGAATTCACACAAGAATTGTCCTGTAATAAAAAAAAGTTCTGAAAACTGTTGATAGCAAACACTGAAGATTGACGACTTCGACCAAAAGAGCACACTTCTTTCAGAGTATGTGATATACTCTAATAAACACATGTCATGCACTGACTCTTTATTACATCAAAATTATATTTGAGACACATGAACATATATTTAAAGGATATATATAAATTAAACTGTCAAACGATTAATCGCGATAAATCGTATCCAAAATAAAAGTTTGTGTTTTCATAATATATGTGGGTGCACTGTGTATAATTATTATATATATATATATATATATATATATATATATATACACACACATGCTTGTATATTTAAGAAATAAATATTATTTATATATAAAATATTTTTATTTATATATAATATAAATTATATATAAATCTATATACAGTATATACATGAAAATATTTCTTAAATATATACAAGCATGTGTGTGTATTTTTATATACATATATATATATATATATAAAATAATTAAATTATACACAGTGCACCCACATACATTATGTAAACACAAACTTTTATTTTGGATGCAATTAATCGCGATTAATCGTTTGACAGCCCTAATATAAATATATTGTTATAAAAAAGAACAGAAAACATATGGAAACATCCTGTTTCCTGCACTGATGTGCACATTCCTATTCAATAAATATGTGATCATTCAAATAAAACATTAAATGACATTTAATTAAACATGTGACTATACTACAACATTCCTGTTCTCTAAATACTTTAAAGTTTTTTCTTTTTTTTTTTTTTTTTGGCCTGAATAATATTCAACCCCTATGAAAGCCATTTTGTAAAACTTGAGCAACTGCCATATTTGTGCTGATGTAGTGTCAAAGTAAAACTAAACTGCTGGATATTGTGCAAATAGTGCAAACCTCTGAAAAAAAAATCTCTGAAATAACTAGAACAGACTTAAAAACTAAACTAAATTGAAAATAAAAAGATAATTATCTTAAGATGGAAAAACAAGACCTGTTTATACAATGGGATACCATTCCAAAAACCAACACTAGGTGGCACATGTGCTTCATCAAGCACCTTCACACCGTTTAAGAGTTTTTCTTTCAAATCTATCAGCATCCATTAGATCCTATCACATCATGAGCTGCTCTCAAACTAAAACGCTTGATGGATTCTATTTTAAAACACACGGTATCTCCAAGGAACGTCACTACCACCATCTGCAGAGGCTAAAGGAGCCAAGCTGAGCGTCACAGATGAATGTGTGCGCGAAAAGCAGATAGAGAAGCAGCCATGCTCACTTATAAAGTAGCATGACTTGCGAGCAGTACCTGCACTGAGCCCCCCAGCCTCTCGGCCGTGAGATGCGACCCCAGAGTCTCCTTATTGGTCACTGAAGTGGGCTGGGACTCACTTCCTTTGAGTTCGGGTGACTGATCGACAGTGGAAGAGCATTTTGGATAAGAAAGCGTGGAGAATGGGGCGGGTTGAGGTGGAGATTTAGAGGTATGATGGGAAGGGGCCAGTGGGTGAGTGAGTAAACAAACAAACGAAAAAATCAACATTAAAAAGGAGACATCTCACATGCTGAAGCTTGATCAATTACTAATACAAACGTTAATAGTGAATGACACAAGCAAATGGAAATAAAGAAAAACCAGAGTGAGAGAAAAAGAAAAGTAAACATGCAGAGGCTTCTATTAGAAATCAATGTGAGATTTTACAAATTATGACATGAACACGACCATTAAACATCACATAACATTTCTTTTTTTAAATGACATGCGAGCGCAAGCAAAAGGGCATTTACACGTCACGTACAATAATTTTCCAATAGACTGTTAAGCTCATTTTATGCTTACGTAGAAATACTCATCACCAGGGTTTAAACTGAGGTTTTTAAGATTTCAGAGCTTTATGCTTTTAATAAACCAAGCAAAACTGCAAATGTACATGAGTGGATGTAAATCAGGATGCATTTGATACATTAGAGGCTGGATATTGGAAACGGAAGCAAATTTTGGCTACATTTTATTTTGTGATTTCATTGAAATATGGATGAGCGACAGAGAAATGTATATGCCGGAATGACTTAATGAAGGCAAGTACACAATGTCTGGAAAGACACTATTTTGAAATGTGCACTACCGGTCAAAAGTCTGGGGTCAGGAAGTATATTATGTAAACCTATAATATAGTATAGGAAGTATATAATAATATTTCACTATATTGGTAACACTTTACTTGAAGGGGTGTGCATAAGACTAACATGACACCTTCATAATCATGACATGACTCATGTTATGAATATGAAGGAAGTTTTATGCATCTTTGTAACAACTGTCATTAAGTGTCATTCGCTTAGTTATGACATTTTTAATGCAAATATGACATTGTTTGGGATGTCTTTGTTACGACACCTTGACATAAACCATTACATCATAACCTGTCAGTGTCTTTGTCATGACAACTTGACATTACTAAGACAACACAATCTGTCATAAACATGACATAAAGACTAATTATCAAACTTAAGAAACCACCTAGCTTTATTGGTTAACATTACATTAAACTATCACGTGGTTGGTTTTGACATTGGCTGTAATGAAGCCATTATAACTTTTTAATGACAAATTTAATGTGTATCACTGTAGTTGAGGTCACAAAAAATATTCATGACAGTTATAATAGCCTCATGACGGCCAATGTCAAAGCCAACCACATAACAGTTTAACTTCATTTTATGTCAAGTTGTCATGACAAAGACACTGACAGGTTATGATGTAATGGTTTATGTCAAGGTGTCATAACAAAGACATCTTAAACAATGTCATATTTGCATTCAAAATGGCATTATTGAGCAAAAGACACTTAGTGACAGTTGTCACAAACATGCATAAACCCTACTTCATATTCAAGACATATGTCATGTCATGGTTATGAAGGTGTCATGTCAGTCTTATGCACACCCCTTCAAGTAAAGCGTTAACAAAAAGGCTAACATTTTTGAACAGTAGTATATTATCAAGACATCTTTACCCTGTCCACATTGTCACAATCATCATTATATCAGGGCAAATAAAATGCCCATATTTATGGCCATTTAACATTTAAGCGCAGACAGTGCTGATACCACTGCTGAACCAAAAGCATTTTGATTCAGCAGCAGGGAACTTTGTCTCTAAGCAACTGGCCAATTTGTTTATACCAAGCAATGCACAACTAACCAGCCTTCCATTCCACTAATTAAACACAAGAATGATGTGTGTTGCACAACTGTAACATCACACAAAACTTGAGCAACTCCTCTGACAACTTCTTCTGTCATCAATTTAGATGTTCAAAAGTGCCAGGGCTTATTCTGATCACATCACATGTCAAAAGAGGAAAAGTGGGCAGAACACCTGCATGGCGTGTGTCTACTGTATCTGGCCACGAGTAAGATACCTCCTGGACTCACCTACAGTGAGATGTACTCCACGACCATCTAGGGTGATTAAGACCTATAGTGTACTTCCTTGAGGTAGATGCCGATTATTTGTGCACCCAACTCACCTGGTTTTTGGTCTGCGGTTGTGCTTTGTCTCTGCTGCTCGGCTGGGGTGTGTCTGTGGGGATGGGGCCTATAGGTGTGGGCTGAAAGAGACAGCAATGATCTCATTGTTGAGTATGTCTCACACACACACACATAAACTTACACAAACAAACCCAACACAGCATGACGAAAGACATTTGACAGTTGAAAATGCACAAGGAAAGCATTTAAGAACACTCACGAGAGGCTTGCCGACCCAGTCGTACTCGTAATCAAACACGTAGCCATTCTTGTCGAAGAGGTCTGTGAAGAGCTTCCTCAGGTAGTCGTAATCTGGTTTCTCAAAGAAATCCAGTCTTCTCACATATCTCAGATAAGTGGCCATCTCCTCTACAGTGTGTAAAAACAGGAATGGAATTAGTTCAGGGAAACGCTTTGCACACTACTGTGCTTGACATAACCAAATCGACGCAACTAACCCGGGAAACTTTCACATAGCACTTCGATCGGTGTAGCTCGCTTGGTGTCGCCAATTTTCTGGTATCGCTCTTTCAGTGTGTCCGCCTGTTTGGGAAACACAGACGATTTCACAACCACAAACTCCTCACAACTGACAAAAAACCTGGCTGAAATGTAATAATAAAGCAGTAGCAATGTACAAATCCAGGGCAAGATTTTGTACATTGCCTGTACATTTTTGTACATTTGTACGAAGCCTAGTTTTATTGAATAGGTGAGGACACACACACAAAGCGAGATCGTTTTGCTATTTTTTTTTTCATTCTCACCCTACTGTCATCCATGTAATCCATGAAAGTGACGATTTTAACACTGGTGTGAGAGACATCAGCAGGCAAATGCAGAACTTCAAACACCTGTGTGCGTTCAGAAGCAACCGCTACAGCTATGCGACTTATCACACTATGACACATGGCTGAGCAACTGAAGTACAACACGAGCAGCTGATATCTGCATTTGTTGCCATGTCTTTCACACTTCTCAGTCACACTACAGTTCAAAAATGTGGTGTCAGTAAGATTTTTTTTTCTAAAGAAATGAATACTGTTATTCAGCATGGATGCATTAAAATGATCCAAAGTGATGACCGAAATTGCAGTTATGATGTTAGGGAGAACAAAAAAAAAAAAAACTATTTTAAATAAATGCTGCTAGTTGAACTATACTTAAACAATCCTGAAAAAGTATTAGTTTCCACAAAATTAAAACTTTTTTCAACATTGATAAGAAATGCGTCTTGAGCAGCAAATCAGCATTACAATGAAATCTGAAGGATCATGTGACACTGAAGACTGGAGTATTAATGCTGAAAATTCAGATTTTTCACCTGTGATTGGTGTAAAAATGCAGCAGCATGGCTTTAAACTGGTACTAAAAAATGAACCATATTACTCCCATACAAACATCTTTACATGATTGGCTTCCTCTGAAATTTAGGATTGATTTCAAAATTCTACTTCAAAACACACACCAACATAGGGCTGTGAGAATAATCGTAATTGATTTCCGATTTCGGCTTCCAGCGATTATGAAAACAAGATAATTGAGGTAAAATGATTATTGCATTCAGTCCAGCGCACGTTCCTTTCCTTCACAGAGGTGCGCTTTCGACCCACCCTAAAAGCCCCAAATTAACATCGAAATCAGCCAAATAAGTGTGTTGTAAAATGCAGTCTACTGTTGCTAAACTGCGGGGCGTGTTTGATATTAAATAGTGTTATTAAAAGCGAATTAAGCTGCAAAAGAGACACTGTTCCCCAGGCGGAGTCTGAGCCGCACGCGGATATGTGCTTTGGATACATGTCTAAACGTGTACACACACAAATGTCAAAATGCCTTTTTGGGGAGTATTTATGTAAACTTAAGTAGCTTTAAAAAGGATTAATCTATATTTTAAGTGTACAGCAAATTTGACTATTTTTTCTTGTCGGCTTTTACTTATCTGAATACCACTGTTCGTACATCTTCCTTTTAATTATAAACAGTTTTTTTAATTTGTATTTTTGGCCATCTTGTTTGTAATTAGTTTATTTGTTCTTGTTGTATTGCTGACTTTTTACTTGTCTCAAGTAATTGTCTAGTTAACCTAGTAGGCTATTAGTTTTTTTGCTGAAGAATCAATAATTTTGAAATCTCATTGATATTTATAATGACATTGCCTACTAATAATTCTGTTGAATAATCTTGATTTCAATATCGACCAAAAATAATCCTTTATGATCTTAACGATTACATTTTTTTGCCACAATCGAGCAGCCCTAGTCCATCATGAGGTAAAGATGTGAAAATGGAGAAACCATCTCAAGAAATTGTGAACAAACTGGTAGTAGGTAGAAACAACAAACCTTCAAGCCCTGCCAGGGCAAACTGCCTCTTAGAAAGTACATAAACATATGGCCCAGTGCTTCTAGGTCATCCCTTCTGCTTTGTTCTGAGGGGGAAGAAAAACAACAACTGTTATATGTCACACTGATGGATGCAACAGGTACATTGTCACTGTTATATGAGACGGATATATTTAAAACTTCATGATTAAGAGGGTTACATAAATATGGCCTTGTTTACACTGTCAATGAAATGTGACCCAATTCCAATTTTTGCTCAAATGTGAGACAGATCGGATGTGTTCTATGACCCCGCAAACAAGAAAAAAAAACGCATGCTTTCAGATATTTCAAGATCGGTTTCAGGCCTCATTCATATTTGGAAATAAATCAGATATAAATCAGATATGTGATTCAATGCAACTCAAGTAAACAGGCAGATCGGATTTTCTGAGCCATTAGGCTACGTCTCTGTGGTTTAATGATTAGACCAACCCCGACGTGCATCTGGAAAGGAACGGATGGCCCAATGAAACGTCATGTCGTCATAGGAGATGAATGTGGACAAACGTTGACAACATGTTAAAGGTTGGCTTGCTCATCCTAAAATTTCAGACTCACTGCTCCTCGTTAAAGCCCGCCACATTATGCTCCCACCAGTCCTGAGAACCCTCTCGCACACAAAAACTGAAAAAAATGCGCAATGATCATGACCCTTTTCGTTGTCACGTTCATCCATCTGTGCAAGAACCCCCTTTAAGCCTGTGCAATGTTTCAGATAGTATTGCAAGAGTAAACACATGAATCGGATATGGGTCACAATTAAAAGAACGTGTAAACGGACGGCCGACAAAAACGGAAATAGGCAACAAATCAGAATTGTGCATCAAGACCTGCAGTGTAAACGAGGCCATATGAGTCACTCAGGAAAGTGAAATTATGTACGATCTTTAAGGTGGGTTGGTGAATTTATTATTTCCCCCCTCAGAAATCAGCTTTAAAAAGACATCCAGAAAATGAACTTAGAGAGATCCGAGTTTAAAGCGCATGCATACCTTTTCCCAAATGTGTGTTTATACTCATATATCGGGCAGTGCCAGTCAGGCTCTTATGCTCTCGGTATGGGATGTGTTTTTTGGTCTCGGGGTCTATGTATTCTTTGGCAAGCCCGAAGTCGATGATATGAATGGTGTGCTGCCTCTTGGACCCCGGCCGCCCCACCAAAAAATTCTCTGGCTTGACGTCTCGATATATCAAGCTCCGTGTGTGAACAAACTCCATCCGTGTTATCTGAAAAAACAAGGAAGATTGTGGTCGAGGACATTCTGCACCAAAAAAACATTAAAAAATATACCAAACAAACATGACAGAGCCGAACGATTCCTAGAAATCATTTAGAAAACAGCCAAAAAAAAAAAAAATCCTAAATGTATGAGACAAGCCAAAATTGCTGAAAGAGGCTAACTGGCTCTCTGACCGGATGCTTACCAGTTGAATAGCTATCATTAGGACGGTCTTGAGGGAGAAAGTGCGGTCGCAGAGATCAAACAGGTCCTCCAGACTGGGCCCAAGCAGTTCCAGAACCATAGCGTTGTACTTCCCGCAAGGCCCGAAGTAGAAGACCTGAGGAACTCCCTCTGCAAAGACAAAACGATCATTTAACAACCCAGTGAAATGGAAAAATAGAAACTCACCTCTCAAACTCTCAATTCGCACCAAACATTCACATTTAAGAAGCTTTTATCCTTAGGGAAAACAATTTTGTATTATTTTCTTAACACCACCAAATGTTTAGCCTGCTGTTCACAGCCAGCAGAGGACACGTCTCTGACAAGACCCATAATGACAACACCTTGAACAAAACATGACTAACAAGCCCTGGGAGAGAGAGGGCATCATGCAATTCATTATGGCAGTGACTATCTTACGCTCACTGAGTTTACAGAGGACTGTAAAACATCTCATCTATCCTGTGCACACAACACAATCTCTCCCACATTAAAGGTACAATATGTAAGAATTTTGAAAAAAAAAAATGTCGCCCGTCAATGACGCAATATCCGCACTATCCTCGATTTCCGTTAATACTGCCATAGCTGTATGCCATGATGTAACGGCGTAACGTTTAGCGGCATGCAGTTCTTATTTCTTTCAAACATAGACCATGGCAAGCAGATTTTTGAGATGGCGAGAGCTCCATGTCCACGACTAACTTGGACTTGGCAGAGCTTCACGAGTCACAACTTGACTGCTTTATTAGACAGGTGAGCAAATGTAGATTATATAACGTTAAATCTATGTTATATAATGTTATCTCAACATGATGAAATGTAAGAATAGGGTTAGTATGTTATTCTAATGTTGATCTAGCTTACTGCTAGTTTCGTATAGCAAACGAACTAACACGTAGTATAACATTAAACGGCATTTAAATGTGTGTTGAAAGTTATAGTGTGATAGCGTAACGTTAGACCAAGTGAAGCAGCGCTGCGTTACAAGTTTAATTCGTCTAATAAACTGACCAGTGCGAGTAATCCAGCACTTGCGGGTAGTACAGTAGAATTAAATATTCTTATTCCTTTATATCCACGGGACTCGCGTATGATATGTCTCTTTAGCAATCACGTCTTGCTTCATACCACTGGCCCATAAACATTATTAGATCCATCAGTTTGACAGCAAGTCCCATCATTCAGCTCACCACTGCGTCATAAACCTACACCTTTGTTATTGTTGGAAACTGCACCCTCTTATGGTGAAAAAAACCCTGCATGTTGTGCCTTTAAATACTCAAAACACTATGGAGTCTGGTGCCTCCTGGCCAAGGTACTGGCCTCAGGTCTTTCCCTTTACACATTCAACACTGTGCTCAGTCCGGTGACACTATTGTTTCTTGTAATCTGACAGATTTCATTAAGTTTGTTGAAGAACTGTGCCTTTGAAGATTCTCCAAATCCGTCACTCCAAGACTTTATTAACTGACCAAAGCCAGTTGCCTCAATGAGATCATTTCACTATAAGCCTTGCAACAACCAAAACTCTTTTTTCTGTTACTATGGACATGACTCTGAAAATATGACAGAACTGTTTTACTTCCAGAACTGTTTGATGTCTCAAATGGTATATAGCACAGTAGAGGGTGATATACCGGCTGAAGCTACATATGCTGGTGTACATTTTCAATTTCTACAGCAATTATGTAAAACAGTGCTTTTATGGCTGTTCAATCAAAGAGCTTGTATATTAAAGAAAAAAAGTTTGGATACCCTTAGATATTGCTGCTAACACGATATTAAACATGGAGATAGAGGTGATAATTCAGAGTAAATAACTTCAGAAATTAAACAAAATATATTGGGCCAACCACTCTTTATCGAGTAATCGTATATAGTCAGCAAAACTTCCCAATGAAGTTTGAGGGAGTGAAGGGCAGGTTTGCAAACTTTTATCAACTAAAAAGAGAGAAGACTATATTTTTTTAAGGGTATATCTTGGGTTAAAATTAGGGATGTCAGGCAGATATATTTAAATAAATAACTTAAAATTAAAATAAATGTCAAAATAAATGATAAACGGCATTAAAATATATTATTGTAATTACAAATATCTAAATTATAATAAAATATTAGAATAAAAAAAATTATGATATTTTATATGTTTATAACAATCTATTATCATTCACCTCTAGCACCATGTAGCACACAAAAATAAAACACTATTTAAAGTGCATTGTTACAGACCAAAGCATAATAGTCTGGTACAAATAACAGCTGTTGTGCAGGATTAGGTTTTTTTTTTTTTTTTTGCTGTCCCAAAAAAAAGCTGTGACTCCACAAAACAAGACCTCAAGGACACCGTTCTTAACTGCTCCCCACTGCCAGTGTTTCCAATGTAATTCCAGGTCGCCTGTGCCAAGTCCCACGTGTGTGTTCTTTGGCCGAATGGTTAGATGCAGAAGCACATGAGACACCCTGAGACAACGAGCCTAGGACAGCACAGCTCCAGGGGGGATTATAGAAGGATTTACCTGATCGGCAAACGTCATTCCCACGGGTGGGGGTTGCCGAACACGCGCACACACCTGCCTGCACTTTAGCCAACCGGATCTGTTTGGAAACCACAGCTATGATGGATGTGCCCATGGCAAGACTGCAGCCAGGAAGCTGACTCATCAAAGCAACAGATCCAAGGTTTTAAACCCAACGCCAACTCGGCAATCAGAGGGAGGAAAATTACAACCATGCGCAGCTAGAACATTTCTTTGAATTGTAAACAAGGCCATCGCAAGTTCTTAAAGTGCTTCAAATTATACCAAAGAAATGTAAAATATGAACAATTATTATAGTGGCAGAAAGTAGGACTATGAGAGGAAGCACAGTCCATTTTATCCATGCAGTACGCAAAATAAAACTTACAACAGAGGGGCTTGTGATGATGATGAGTAGTAAATACAAAAGGCCATAAAAGTATTTAGATACTTTTGTACACTTATAATGTCTCACCGGAATGAACCGATAACATTATAACTAATACCAATAATTTGGTAAATATGATAACTGAAAAAACACTAATAATAATCAAATCTAAAATAAACCTAAAAACTAAAAAATATATTTTTTGGCAGTTCAATTTAGGCTTCACAACAATGTTGTACAATATTAAATATTGACAGCAAAGGTCATCTAAAAACAGGCAGAAACAATAAGACAACGACTAAACTAAATATACGAATCAAAGCACACAACTAAATAAATGCATAAATAAACAAAAGGATTAGAGTTTCTCAAAGCTATTCCTTGCATCTGAAATTGCACTATGTAGTACCTACTATCATGAAAATAATATGTTCTATCTGGTATGAATATGGCCAGTATGAATGAAATTGGGACGTACCACATCCACCATGTTGTTACTGTCACATGACCTACCAGTGTCAGTTGCGTCACTTCACTTGCATTTATAAATCCTCTCCTGTGGCCTCATGGGATGGTAAAGTGTCCATTGAATTATGTGCACCTCAGAATCTTGGTCGAAATAGTAGGTCATCTGGGTACTGGGTAACGTTTTTTTTTTTTTTTTTCGATTACTATGTATTTGGACATACTACTCTTTTGGCATACTGTTTTTTGCATACTATATGGAAGGGAAAGGGAAGTGTTTGATTTTGGATGCAGCGATTATAAAAAAAAAAAAATTTGCACACTGTTCCACTTTTACCAACCTCTGTGCAGTGACGCTAGAGTTCAACAAGGAGATTTTCTGCCATTTCAAAACCCACTTGCTCACATCACTAACAGAGCCTGAGTGAAAACAACACAACTCATTGTTCATCAAACACACGTCCTCTCAGCGCAGACGCACTGGAATGTCAAAGTTAGCACACATGCCCGAATGAATACTTGCATATTAAAGATTCAGCATGCAGCAGGAGAACAACAAGGCCCTGATTCCATTACCGGGACAGTGGAGAAGAATCAAGGACTGAAACGTGATCGTTCCGGGCGGCGCAAGTCCCAGTGTGAATCGGGAGATGAGAGGGCTGGGGTTATCTGTCCTGCAGCATAAAACATCCACAGTCTGCACTGCAGAGAGTGCCGTGGCCCTGTTTTCCCCAAATGTCAGAGATTGAACGCAACGATTGAAAGCTAAAAATAACTCGAAAGCTTTAATCAGCAGCACAATAGCAATTAAACATTAAACACAAGCTATTTAAAAAACAAGCGAACACAGCAGCAGCAATTTCTCCATTGCACTTTAAAACGCCTCAGGCTCTAAATAATTGACAGAGGCATAGAAGTGCATGACATTTAAGGTGCAAAACTGTTGATGGGAAAAGCAAAGATCCTATTTATGTTAAAAGTGGGATCGTGACATATAATGGAGCGCAGTTAGAAAGAGCAATACACCCAGAGAGAAAAGTATCCTAACATGACCTGAACTCTTTTTCCAGGACAGTAGAGAATTAACACTCTTCTTTAGCTGCAGGTTTAAGTGAGCACAGGTTCTCCGGTGGCTTAAGACAAGTCTCACAATGGCATATCCTTTCAACGTATTCTTTGGGAAAGCTGGAGGTCTGGTTTGGTTATCTCCTCTCAGGCTTCATAAAACCTTTCGAGCTTGCTTTGGAAAGTAATGTTCACTTTGAAGTGAAGGATATGCATTACCAGAAGGCGAAGTTGTGTAAGATTTAGTCTCGCATTGAAAATCATAGGGTGAGTAACTTAAAACTACATTTCAAAATAATAATAATACATTTTCTAGAACGAATAAGAAAGCAGCACAAAAATTCCTTCCACTTTCAAGATTCATTCATCTGTTAGGGCTGAAAATCTCTTCACATTTTGAGCCAAGTGGTCTTTTGTTATGTCCCATGTCTGTATCCTCTGATTTAGGCCTTGGATCCAGGGTCAGGATGAACTACATGCACCAGCAAAAAGGCATCAGAGAGGGAGGATAATCTAACACTCACTGAACTGCAAAACACATAAGTCTGTAGCAGATAAGCAAAAGAAAAGCTAAAGTTAAGGGTCAAGTAAAAGAAATGTTCAACATGATAGCTGGCCATGATTATTTTCTCTTAGCACAATCCTGGACATATGGCTTTCTTCTTGAAAGGAATCAGTCACGTGCTGGACATTCGATAATGGCAACCCAGCCATGAAGATATAAATATAGCGGGCCTGCCCTGCACGCCTGCACTTTCACTGGCTATTAATGTTGCAGGGGTGGCAGCAGTGGCTCCGATGATCTGGCAGGAGATCAGATCCCGGCTGTGGAGACAGGCGTTCGGTGAATGAGATCATTGCATTGCGGGGTGGCTGCGAGTCGCTGTGAATAAGAGCCGCACTTCATGCCAGTCAACCTTCCGGTTCAGTGATCAAATGGATGGATGCACCAAGGATTTGTACAAGCTGCTCATCCTTTTCATTTTAGGCCTTAAAAGGATCAAAGTTCAGCCTTCTGGCTTCACAACATGTATGGTAATTACAATAAAAATGGCAGGGAGTAGCAGCCAAATCACGCAGCTTGAATCCATTATAACCTCATTCATAAAACAAGCCTATTTTTTTCCTAATCTGGACACATTTAGTCATTACGCAATAAATAAGAACTTGAGCACAACATTTCTTATGGTGGACTTCCCCTGGGTAACCTATAACTCCTTAATCTCCATCCCATTTCAGACCCTCCTTTTCACTGTCACTTGCTGCTGATGGGTGAAAAAGCCACATCAAAAGGTTGGAGATCACCGCCCCCATGATTCTCAGCACACAACTGAACGATGATCAGTCTCACACAGGATGAGGAGGTGGCGCTTTTCATAAACCATATAGCACACGATTCTCGAAAGGCTGTGAGGCTTACCTGAATTTCCCAGCTGTTTATAAAATCTATATTCCAAATGGAGTTGAGGTGCTCTGGATTTGATCGGCTCCTGAAAGAGAAGAAAAAGAAAAACTAGGAATTAGAGTAATATAGAAAAGTTATCAGAGAATATCAAATCTAAACATACAAAAACATGACAATAATCCACAGCTTTTTTGCATTTTGTATAGTTTTCAATGTGACTAGTGCTTTTAAATAAGCCTTGCATGAGGAACAGAACAAAATTTAAGTCAGTCTTCACTGAAAAGTGTGACATTTGTCCTAGCTCTGCTTGCTGTCTGATTTAGTTCTTGAATTCAAACTCATTAAAAACGTTTGAAGTGGTTAACAGCTCATTTGATATTTGAGTCTGTGAATATAGGATGTGGTGGCAGTCAGGAGAGAAGTGATCGCAATTTGTTGCATAGTTTGTGTGGCCATAAATAAAGTATTATTTATTTAGTATTCAAGTTATATTTTAAGTATAAAATTCAATAAATTAGTAAATTAATTAGCCATATATAAAATGAGATAAGGGATAGACAGAAAGGACATAATCCAAGCACAATACAGAAAGTTATCACAAATGTCAAGTCAGCTATTTGTTCACATTATTTAAGATAAATCATCAAGTCTGTAAGAATACAGATGGCACATGTGCTCCTCTGAAAACTGAAAAGAGAAGTAAACACCAGAACAAGACTGTATCAGTTCCCACAACCAATTTAACACAGTCTTGTCACCCTCCCAAATTTTCTTTGTTATAAAGAATCCATCCCTGCACGCACCCTGTATATAAGTCAAGAGAGATTGCTTGGAAAAAAAACTTTCCAGTGGTTAATGATCTGTAACAGAACACACTGAGCGAGTCCTCAATCAGGTGTCACGTTACAGGGTTCAGCAGTCTGACTCTGGCCTCTTTATCTTCCAGGGCCTGCTAACACCCAGAGCTCAGCGTTTAGTAGCATCCACCTGACCACAGCTGTGCTACCATACCAAATCATACCAAAGACCAGGGCATGAAACATGACGTTAATAGTGTAATGATGGCTCTGACATTACAGCTCTCGGGCTGGTAATGCAAACATCAGACGCCCATTGTGTAGAATAATCATGTAAATACAGCCAGATATGACTTAAAGTGCATTGCGCAAGTCTCTGAGTTTTTGCAGAACTACGCCCCCTCTGGTGACAAGCAAAACTGCAACCAGGTGTGCACGCTCATGTACCACACGCATGCTTGCACAAGCTGTTCATAATAACCAAAGAACCAACAGTCGCACAAATCTTTTGTTTAGTCATAATGTATTCAGAGGTAATAAAGTTATAAATCTGCAAGTCATTTTAAATATATGAAAGGAAAGGCATTTTATGTGTGAGGGGAAAACAGGGGTAGTAGGCTAGAAAACTTTGGTTTTTGTTTCCATCTATCTTAGTGTTGTCAAAAAACTCGGTACTTCGGTACCAAGTCGGTACTAAAAAAAAAAAATGTTACGGTACCAGCTTTTCTAGGTACCGAATACCAGGTTCGTCCAGTTCTGTTCTAGACGCGATGTCTGAAACGTGCACAGTTGCGTCCTCTTCATAACGCTGATATGGCTCTCTCTCTCTGAATCCACTTGTTGAAACGAAAGGAGGAAAGAGCCACATATGGAAATATTTTGGATTAGGCTAATGTCACGTTGCCATAAGAGGCCGATTACATGCAAATTCGCAATTTCAAATATAGGCGTGATTCAAGCGCGCTCCTAATAAAAACTCGTTGGCGTTGCATAGCAACGACAGACGCCGCGTGAGAGCAAGCGCTTTGGAAAGAATAAGCACGCGCAAAAATATAATTTAAAAACACGCGCGACATGTGAACGGCCTCTAAAGTCCTTTCGGGGTAGTTTTATGAGTACATGAGCACAGTAGTATCCACCCGACACCAGAGTACTACTGGTATTAGTATTGTCATTTAATGTCAGTGCCAGTTCTAGGCGTATTCTTGCCTTTATAACTCAGCAGGTTTAAAAAGCCTTTTTAAAATTAAATATGAATGCAGTTTTAGATTAATAAAAGGACAGTCAAGTCAAATAAAACATGTTTTATGGTAATGCTACAAAGATACCATTCATAAACATTACTTAGTTATCAACACATTGAGTGAACAATATATTTTTACAACATTAATTAATGTTTGAAAATGTTATTTATTACAAACACCTGATTGTTAATGTTTGTTCACTTAATTCATTGTGCATTAAATAAATAATGGATTAAAACTTTACAAACAACTTTAAAAATGTGTTAGTGTATAATATTGTTTATTTTAGGTCATTTTATCTAATCTTTTTCTAAAGTGTTTATAATACAAATGTACAGTTTCCATACTTGTAACCGTGATAAACACTTAAATATATGTAAATTTAAACTAAGCTTTGGTACCGAAATTGGTACCGAGAACCGTGAATTTTAACTGGTATCGGTACCGAATACTGAAATTTTGGTACCGTGACAACACTAATCTATCTCCAAGTTGAACTGTTTTATGTGTTTCCTGTATCCACTTCTGATTGTAATATTATGGAAACACGTTCATGAACAATATAAGTTATTACTTTGTATAGAATCCCGTTTAAGCCCTAGAGCAGACTGGAGATCTCTCCATTTGTTGAAAGCCTTCCCGATGTTGACTCTCGTCTTATTCCGATGCCTGACTCCAATTTGGCACTAGACAAAAGTTTTATTTTCTTTGTCTTACGTGGAGTTTGCGTTGGGGTTTGGAATGAACTACAAGCCAGTCACTTTGAATCCATCTTCTTCTTTTGTCGAAAGTTGACTAAAATTGTGTCGTTCAAGTTGTCTTCGCTGATACGGAGAATGGCGGCGTATACACAAACCTGCCAAACATAGCCACGTCACGCACAGTCTCAAATTCCATCCCGAATCCCTCTTTTTTAATTTACTGTACAGGATTATAGAGGCAATCGCAGTGATCATTCAGCCCATCAGGCAATTGTTTAAGCATGTATGGGTTAGAAAAATTTTTATTTTTAACATGAAATGTTGTGTAATACACCTTTAAGAGAAATAAGTATTGGTAATTACGGCCACTACAACCCCGGGTAACTCCAGGTGGACTTACTATCCAATTAGTTAGTTCATTTGAATGGAAAACATCTGGAAAAAAAATTCAAGTAACCTAGATGCTTGACATTATATCAGGAATGTTTTATAATATTAATATTTTTAAATATTTAATTTTGTCTAAATGAATTTCTCTCTGATTAATACATAATATAATATAATAATATTTTAACTTAAAATGTAATTTGTTCCTGTGAAGGTAAAGCTGAATTTGCAGCAGCCTTAACCTCTGTGTTAGAGGATCCTTCAGAAACCATTCTAATATATTGATCCGGAAAACCTTTTTCAATATTCGTTGGCGAATAGAAATTTCAAAACAACAGCATTTAATTGAAATAGAAATCTTTGGAAACATTATAAATGCCTTAACTGTTACTTTTGATCAATTTATTGCATCTTTGCTGAATAAAAGTCCTCTTAAAAAAGGCTTACTGTGGATCTGGAAAGTAAAATCAGTAGAGTAGTAATGGACTCAATGCTCTGGATTCTAATGGTTCAATCCAGCTCATGTTACTTGCTCAGAAAACGAGCAGACACAGCGGGGCAGAGCTGCATCTGTTGAGCTGTGATGTAATCGTGGTCAAACCCACACACACACACACACACACACACACACACACACACGGCTCTTTCCAGGAAGAATATGAGGGGATTCGGACAGATTAGGCAAACCAGAATGTCCATCTAAATCTCTCAGTTAAAGTGAAGTGAAGGGGGAATTTTTCTTTTATATAACTCAAAGATATAAGCATATGATAAACATCTAAAGAAGCTTGAAATTAAATATTATATTCATATTTATTTATTAGGATAAACCCCTTAAGATTCACCATCTCGTTTTTCGAGTGTTTACCCAAAAATGAAAATGCTAATACTCTCAAACTGTTCCAAACCTGTATGCATTTCTTTGTCGGTAACCAAACAGCTGATGGGCCCCATTACTATTTTTTTTGTAAACTTTGGAAATCAATGGTGTACATAAACATTTTGGTTATTTGTCTTTGAAATATCTTGTTTTATGTTCAGCAAACGAAAGAAATTCATACTGGAACAACTTGAGGGTGAATAGATTATGACAGAATTTTCATTTTTGAGTGAACTATCACTTTACGCATCTTAATATAAATCCAATCAATCATGAGTGAGTGACTACCCATGATGTATTCAAATCTCTGAGAACAGGTTCTAAAGGCCTTCACCTTCAGTTTTCTATTTAATGAGATGGAAATGATCTGAAGCAGTTAGTGAATTCCATGCAAACGTTTGACACACAGTTACTGTTTATGCAAATGAGAATCATCATGAATCACTGCAATAAACAGGATGCCCAAGGCATTGGCACAGGTCCCTAATGTGAGCACAGTGCCTTGTCCAAATACAAGAATTCATGGCCCTGTCCCAACACCAATGGACAGCTCCACCCAAAACCACAGACAATACTCGATTCAAAACTAAATTGAAAATTGAAGTCAAATGGAAGGTAGGAAATATAAGTATTTGTATATACCAATTTTACCAACAAATACGCAAAAAATGGTGTAGAAGCAATTTGCATTAAACAAAGTAAATTTCTAATTACAAAGAAAGTAACACATTGAATTAAAAGTGGAAATTTAAAGAAGAGAAATGGGATATTCAACAAAATATTCAACAGGAATTGATTGAAACATCGCTGCAATAGGAAAAGAATAGGAGTGATTGAAAAATAAGAGGGCTAGATGACATTAACTAAAAATTTAACTACTAATTACTCAAACATTCATAATAAGCACAGAAACAAGTAATTAAATAAACAGGTCACATTTAATTCCATGTTGACTGACTCCTTCCACTATTTATCATTTCACCCACACTTGATTACATTATTATATAATATACGGCCCATCTATGTACTGTAACTGATGACATCAATGGGTCAGTATCATTTCCTCTTCAACTGGCTGAATTTAAGTATGTATGTATGTATAATCTCCCCAAATGAGTCAACTGTAGGCAAGCAAGAGGGGACAACCACGAAAAGCATTTCTACAAACTGAAGCTTTAACGTCATTAAAAAGCTTGAGAGATGATGCGCTGAGAGCTTGAGAGAAAGCTCGAGAGATGATGACTGTGCAGAAATAATTCAAGAGTCCATGATCTAATTTTAATGTCACTTTCTGTGCCTTTACTCCCATTCCATTATGAAACATATAATCCCAAAAATTACTGTGAGAGCCTGAACAGAGTTAATCCTTGTCAGTCAGTTGTAATCAATAATATCATCGGCTCCATTAGAGGACTTTAATACATCTTAGCATTTAGGATAATGTATCACTGGCCACAGGCTTTACTTAATTTAAAAAAAAAATACATTGGAATGATTGTATGTGCGAGTTGTATTACATTATTAGGGCTGTTATTACGCTACGATTAAATTAAATGTGCGCTGCGGGTTTAATAGCCTCAATATGCGCTTTAATTAAAGGTAGGGTAGGCGATTAGCAGAGGCTAGCATTAGCAAGTTAGGTTTGAAAGCATAAGATGGTTACATGTATGGTTACACCCCTAGAAGAAGATATACGTACATTTTTAAATATTTAGACCACATCTATTATTGACTGCTATCCGGATGTGTAGACTTTCAAACAGTATAACAAAAAGTGTTTATGAACAACATTGCATAGCATACCCTACCCTTATTACATTAGTTATATGCATTTCAGAGCAGCTCCGTTCACAGTAAATGCAGGTCCACACGATCTGAGTCTCTAATGTATTGGGTTTGTTTGGGTTTCCAATAACATTTGGTAAAGCATAAAGCATAAAGTCTAGTGCGCTTTGAGTTTCATAGAGTTTTGTTTTGCAGTGTTGTTATTGTTATGTATTTTAAGTCACTTTAAAATACACTAGGCCTATTTTTATTATCACAAAAAAATCTGATTAATCATCGAAATACCAAAATAATCGTTAATCACAGCCCTGCACATTATCTTTTAGCTATGCAATTAGCCAATAACAGGTGACGGCTCATGAAATTGGGGTCTATTAACCTTCCAAAAATATATTTTTTATTTCAAAGACTAAACAGGTTAACATTGCACAGATGAGTGATTTCATGGCATAACGTCATCTATTGCTCTGAAATAACCTATCATTTGTGAGATTGTCCACATAACGACCTTCGAGACAGAGATTATATGTAATCTGTGCCCTGGTAACAGCCTCAATGTTTGCATATGCTGACATTTTCAAGGAGCTAATCATCTGGAATAAATTGGTAACTCTGAAATGATATCTTGTGGACTCAAAAAGTAAAGAATTCAAGCAAGAGATGCTTGAGGAGGTGCAAAAGCAAAATTGACTAAATGTGCCAGCAAACTAAATTAACTAGCACGTCTGGGCCCCAAGGAGCATCTGCAATGCCAATTGTGTATTTATGTAGGCTATGTTTTGATGAGGTGTTAGAAAAGCCAGGTGGGGATGCATCGTAATCGCTGACATGGCCTGAAGGAGGAAGTTTGCACAATGCACAGCCAGCAGCCCTCAGAATAAGAATGCTATGGATATATACAGCCTGCACATTATTTCCAGTAATGCTTTATGACCCTCTTGCCAAATCTTATTAGAGTTTGCAACTTTACACAAAACTACTTATTCTAAAAAACAGGAACTAATCTAAATAATTGACTAGTAACCGTGGGCCTACACTAATTCTACCAATTATTTAAGTAGCAAAAATGGGCAACTCTGCTTGTGAATTCAGCAATTAAAGACAAAATTAAACATTTCAATTCCATATTTGTTTTTCATTTTAATAGAAAATGCATTATTTTTTATCAATAAAAATAAGTTGGATCATGATTATATTAAGGGTTAATAATACCATGTTTTTCTCAGTTTAGTATTTATCAGCAGAAAACTAATTTCAAAAGCTTAGAAAGTACATTTTGACAAACTATTATATATTAAAAAAATCTTTAGACTAACATACACTGATGACCCTCGCAGGCTCGCACAATAACAAAAATATTAAGAAAGCAAATAGGAAATACTCATGTCAAATTTTCAAAAAACTTGGTGCAAATACCAAAATGATATGTTTCTATCTCAAATATTTGAAGCTAACGGAAGTGCATGATACTATAGTTACAACTGATTGATTTCGGAATCAGAAAAAAAAATGGAATATTTTTTTTGTTTAGGGCAATCAGCCTGAAGTAAATATGGGCAAAGGTGTCGAGGAGTCTGGAGAAGACAGAAACAGCTGGTCTGTGTCCACCTCCTTCAACCCCTCGATTTCAGATCAGATTTCAGAGTCCCAGATGGAGGGAGAACAGCTGCAGGGGTCTAACAGCAGAGCTTCATACACGGACTGGTACCACTGTCACTAGTGCTAGCAGCCCGAGGGAAATGAGAGAGGATTCCAGAGCAGGCCGTCATCCACACTGCAGTTGAGGAGCAGATGTGACAGGCCTAATCTACTCTGATTTAATCAATCTTCTGCTTTCTGTCAGGACATTACAGACAACTCATTGCAGAATCTTTCATGATACATCCATGATCGACATCTTATTCCGTTTTCCAAAAACAAATGCATGCAGCTCAGCTGTTAGAAATCAAAGAGTAAATAATATATTAAAGCACATCCACATAAGAGTTACACGTTCATGACCGTTCGCATGTGCTTTCACAGCCTTTTGTCCAATTGTAAGTTGCAATATTATATTTCCTTTGTTTATAAGCATTGGTCAAATTAATTAACGCAGTGGTTAAGCACTTCAGTTTAATGGTGGTCATCTTTTGCTTTAGCTCACACAGCTCAAACAGCAATGCTTACTCTGATTGGGACCGTCATGAACATTAAATTATAATTTATGACACCACAAATACTGAACTGCCACACAATATCACACAAAATTGTCAACCTGCCTGTTTTGGCGAATATCCTAGTAAACAGTCAGTTTACGTAACATGTGCAACAGTCTCAGTAGGCCGAAATATCCGAAATAGCCAAATATATTTCTGCTGCTGTCTGTTATTAACGTTAATCAAACAACTAAAGACTCACTGCTCTTGACTGAATACATTTTGTAATAAGGATTAAATATTTAATTTATACAGCAAAGATTATGCAGTGTAAATCTACCTGAAACCACTGTTTATTTCATTAGCATCTATGATCTATTATGTTTATTTGTGGTATTGCTTATAGTTTGATTTTGTTCAGATTTTATTACAGACTGTTCAACTTCAATAACGTTTGAAATGTAAGTTTTATATTTATTTAAGATTTTTTTCCTTTGCATTGCTCTTGCATACCATGTAAAAAGTCTGGCGAGTAAAATAAAAAAAAAAATTAAAAAATTACTAGTCAACAGCAACTCTAATTTGAGTATAGAGGGCTGCAATGCCCGTCATGACATAAAATTACTTACACAGTGATCGAACACTTTGGTTATCCACCATCCTAGATGGATGAAGATCTTATTCAGCTGTGACTTACACTCTCTATGAGCAGCGTGACTACTTTCAATCATGTGACGGAAGCGGTCAATCACTGCAATAGAGATCTAACGCTTAATTATTAAGCAAGGGCTAATGAACACCATGACAAAACCAAACTTCTTGCCAATTGCGCCAATTTATAAGTTCCCCCTGCTAACATGCCCATTTCTGACATTCCCAAGCTTTCGGTCTTGAATGATAAATAGATGAATGAGAATGTAGAATGAGGAGACTGTATATGGGTGGGGCTCTGTCTGGACTCCAATTGCAGAAAGAAAGAGAAATCACAAACCGAGATTTGTGGACACATGTCTGATCAAACAAGCTAGAGCTCTCGTATTACTACAAAAGCTGTTTGGAAGCTGTCATACATGTATTACACAACTGGGATCCCCAGCACAAGTGCGTATGAGAAAGAGAGAGAAACTATGTGGTGTTTCCACTCCTCTGCTCTGTTCTGGGTCCCTCGTGAGCCTCTCAGTATGGACTGACTGGAGCACTGTGTCGACAAGAACCAGGGAACAAAGAGAACCTTTCATCAGCTTTATTCTCTTTCCAACTACTGTTGTTTCTCCAACTCTCCTCTCTTTTTTTCCTTCTCCCACTTTACTGCTGTTTTCCTTCTCCCACATTACTGCTGTTCTAGTAATTTATTTCATCAGAGGGCAAAGCCTGACTTTAGGCTCTTTTCTTTTTCAAATGTTAGGAAACAGTGAAACAGGAGTTGACCTTTGCTCCAGGTGCAGATATGCCTAAATAACTATACAAACTAGGCTATACAAGCTAAAAAAAGAAAGAAAGCGAAATCAGCTGGCTGAGTTCATGGGTGGAATAGACATATGGCAGGACTTTTACTTTCTGGACTTTACACCTCTGATTAAATGTCATTTTTGATCAATTTTAGCTCACCCAAAAATAAAAATCCTGACATTTACTCACCCTCAATTTGTTTCAAACCTGTATGCATTTCTTTATTTACTGAACACAAAAGAAGATAATTATTGTAAAGATGTTATTGTAAAAATGGCGATTTTCAGCTGTTTTAACAATATTTTAACAATACAGCTGATGGACTCCATTGACTTCCATAGTATTTTTTTTTTCCATAATATGGAAGTCAATGGGGCCCATCAACTGTTTGGTTACCCATACACTCACCTAAAGGATTATTAGGAACCCGTACTAATACCGTGTTTGACCCCCTTTCACCTTCAGAACTGCCTTAATTCTATATGTGGCATTGATTTAACAAGGTGCTGAAAGCATTCTTTAGAAATATTGGCCAATATTGATTCGATAGCATCTAGCAGTTGATGGAGATTTGTGGGAGGCACATCCAGGGAACAAAGCTCCTGTTCCACCACATCCCAAAGATACTCTATTGGGTTGAGATCTGGTGACTGTGGGGGCCATTTTAGTACAGTGAACTCATTGTCATGTTCAAGAAACCAATTTGAAATGATTCAAGCTTTGTGACATGGTGCATTATCCTGCTGGAAGTAACCATCAGAGGATGGGTACATGGTGGCCATAAAGGGATGGACATGGTCAGAAACAATGCTCAGGTCGTGGCATTTAAACAATGCCCAATTGGCACTAAGGGGCCTAAAGTGTGCCAAGAAAACATCCCCACACCATTACACCACCACCACCACCAGCCTGCACAGTGGTAACAAGGCATGATGGATCCATGTTCTCATTCTGTTTACGCCAAATTCTGAATGTCTCTACAGAAATCGAAACAGACCAGGCAACATTTTTCCAGTCTTCACCTCTCCAATTTTGGTGAGCTCTTGCAAATTGTAGCCTCTTTTTCCTATTCGTAGTGAAGATGAGTGGTACCCGGTGGGGTCTCCTGCTGTTGTAGCCCATCCGCCTCAAGGTTGTGGGTGTTGTGGCTTCACAAATGCTTTGCTGCATACCTCGGTTGTAACGAGTGGTTATTTCAGTCAAAGTTGCTCTTCTATCAGCTTGAATCTGTCGGTCCATTCTCCTCTGACCTCTAGCGTCAACTAGGCATTTTTGCCCACAGGATTGCTGCATACTGGATGTTTTTCCCTTTTCACACCATTCTTTGTAAACCCTAAAAATGGTTGTGAGTGAAAATCCCAGTAACTGAGCAGATTGTGAAATACTCAGACCAGCCCGTCAGGCACCAACAACCATGCCACGCTAAAAATTGCTTAAATCATCTTTCTTTTCCATTCTAAAATTCAGTTCGGAGTTCAGGAGATTGTCTTGACCAGAACCACACCCCTAAATGCATTGAAGCAATGTGATTGGTTGATTAGATAATTGCATTCATGGGAAATTGAACAGGTGTTCCTTCTGTTCCTTCCAATCCTTTAGGTGAGTGTACATATATATTCTTGAAAATATCTTATGTTCTTTTATGAAATTCATACCTGTTTGGATCAACTTGAGGGTGAGTAAATGATTCAAGAATTTTCAATTTTGGGTGAATTATCCCTTTTAATTTATCAAAAGTGACATTAAATTCTTTTATATTATTAAAAAAACATTTCATATCAATTCTCTTTTGAACTTTCTATGCAAAATAATCTTGATTTTTTTTTATCACGGTCCATATTTCACTTTGCTGCCAGTTTTATGATGAATCATTGCAAGATAAACAGCAGGTTGTTTATCATATAATTTTTCATATGAAAGTAAAAGTTTATGCAATTAAAATGAATATATTTTGTATGAAAACATTTCAGAGTATGTTATTTTGGTTTGTTAGAAAAATAAAATGTGGGTTTAATTCATAATAGAATTTTGAGCAGTCATGAGTCAGAACTTTCAAATGAATTAATAATTAAATCCATTAAAATCAATGGAGTTCATACTGGTAATTCTCATATGTTCTTAAATATTTTATGCAATGATATATTCAAGTAAAATGTATCTAAAATATTGATAAAAATATATATTTTCTTGCAGCTCACTGCTTTTTGCTGTCATTCTTGAAAAAGAATCCATTTTTTTAAATTAGTAAAAAAACATGAAGTAATAATATGGTAAAAACATGGAAACATGCAAACCTTTAAAACTGTTTTTGTGCATTCAATCATTAATGAAAAGTTACTGATTAAATACAATAGGGTTTTAGCTGAAAAATATGAAGTTATGACTGTTTAAAAGCTTACATTCCATCGGATTCAAACACCCTGGAATTTAAAGAGTGTGCAGTTTTAGTGATTACATTCAACAATTTGACTCTACTACTTTAAAAATACATGTGTATGAGTGAGTAAAGGCATAAATAAATATCATTAAAAGGCTTAAAACTATTGAGCTTTTTTATTAGCCGTACTGACCAGCCCTATTCAAGCCATATTATAGCCGGAAAAGTGGAGAGAAATGCAGTGGCATGGGTGCATCATCCTACTAAATAATTTTAGCACTAAAATTACAGTGCTTGACATCACATTGAGCGGTTAAAAAGCACTTTGATAGGCAACAATGCAAAGATAATGAAGCCTTTGACGTTACTAATGCAAAGATAATCATATCCTTCACTGGAGGATCCGGGGAGGAGGGCGACTAAGTGTGCACACACTATCTATGACAATCCCTTTCTCATGGTGCCAAGTTACTTGACGGTCATTTCCCAGAACAGAAGACCTCCCATCAACAGCTTAAAATGATCCCTATAAAACTCCCATCAAATAATAAAACACAACATGGACTTTAAATAGCACTGGACTTTGAGCTTCTGTTTGGGTGTAGCTGTAGTGTAATTGAACATATCAGAGAAGCTTATGATATGACGTGAATGAAAATCTGAAGAAATCAAGTTCTCTATGATAGTCCCCCGGACAGCAAAATCTGAGAGAAGCGCCCCTGTGATAAAAATGGATTTTGGACACCCATTTACTCAAAGGACCTTGTCATGTTTACTCATGTTTTAGAGGCCAATTTGAGCCCACAGAGAGTGTGAGTTACGTCATAACGATCACTCACCACAAGGTCAGTCAATACTTTACTGTGTCATATGGATAAACGGTCTGCCTGTTTAGAAGTGAAGCCCTAAACTCGCTCGCATTTCTCGTAGAGCCCCAGAAACAGCCCCAAACATACTTTAGGTTAACTTCCACTTGCCTCTCTGCATTAAGAAAAGACTTTCTACCTTACATTGACAGCCAGCCAAAGTTAGCAAAACGTAAAATATAATTGGCATCATTTTTCTCGCAAATGAAAACTCCATAATGCCACCCATCAATACACGTCTTATTTGCTAATTAAGAGGAAATAAAAATCGAGTAAACGTCAACTAACAGTCATAATGATTCATTGCACTTTCTGAAAGTTGAACAGGGACTGTCTGTGTGCCTTCCTCTTTAGCTATTACACAAATGGGTTTTCTAAAGTTACACTTGCAGCTAGCTACATAAAAGTAACTTGTAACAATTTGTGAGGACCAACTGATCAACAGTGCATTACCAGGATGCTGTGGGTGTGCATTGCAAAGCATACCATTTTACGTTACGTGTTACGTGAACCTAAAATATGAACGTCTGGAGGCAAAACTCTGAAAGTCCAATAAATAATATTGCCTAGCATAATATTTAAACAGTCATCATGATTCAAAAGCAGAACCAGAAGCAAAAAGGCTATTTAAGATGAATTATTGCTCTATATTAAAAAGAGGACGTCTGTAAAATGTATAAATATAATATACCCATAAATATAAGGAATATGCTGCATTTTCAATACTTTGCTTTTCACAACAGCACTTACCAATTTGATGGCCACATATTCATTTGTGTATAGGTTTTTGCCCAGCCGCAGTTCACCGAAGTTTCCACAGCCAATCTTCTTCCCAACTCTGAAGTTAGGGCCAACCATGAGGACCCCAGAGTTGGGCCCCGTTCCACGGCCCCCATGTACAGTCCTACTACCAGTTGCTTTCGACATCCTTTTCCCTTCCTCTGTCTCTACCTTTCCACCTCTCTTGTCAAAATCCATAAGCTTGTGATACCCCGGCCTCTCCACGGTTACTCCCCTGCCATGCAAAACAGAGAAGTTTCAAAACAACCCCCAGGGAACACGTGGGGATGATGGAGAGAAGACCAAACGAGTGAAGGGGTTTAAAAGTATCTATATACTGGTGATTTTTGAGGAGCAGATGTCTTCTGCAGACGTGGTGGGTATCACCGATAGCGCCGTCCTTGCATTAATCCTTCGGTGGATGGGACTCCTTTACTGTGCAGTTGTCCTTAGAGTAGCATGTCACTGCCTGAAGCAGGCAGGTTATGCTAGCATACGCACACATACAGACGCACATGCACGCACTCACACATCCACCCACACACGCTCCTCAACACTGACATACACTATTCCTGCTAGTGGCACCAAACAAGTGAACGTCCCCTTGTGCTCCACATGGTTTCCTTGAAGTCAGTCTTGGATAATACTGGGAACATTCTTCATGTTCTAACAC
Organism: Pimephales promelas; assembly: GCF_988280905.1. Lineage (NCBI taxonomy): Eukaryota > Metazoa > Chordata > Actinopteri > Cypriniformes > Leuciscidae > Pimephales > Pimephales promelas. The sequence continues at coordinate 25,020,546 of NC_142782.1, forward strand.
TGCTGTGAGCAGACTCAGACAGAACCAGGGGTAACAGGTTCGAGCAGTTTAGTCCGACTTTCTCTGGATGCCTGAAAGACATTGAAAAGAGAAATGGAGTACAAATTAATATCAATAAATTAATCAATCAATCATGCACATTCTTGATATATCAGTCATTAAACTTCAAACAGAGCCATCCCAGAGCATTATTTCATGTTTTGATCCTACTATATGTTAAATTTGAATGACCATGCATTTTTAATTAATTCATTAATACATTTTTTCCCGTATCAGCATCAAATGCTATATTCATGGGAGGAAAAAAACAAATAAAATACACAATTAAACATAAAACAATATAAAAATGGTGCAGTTTAAATTCTAAAGTTATCCATGCAATTTTAAAGCGAGTCTGTGGCCAGTAGACCTGTAAGCTTATTCATGGGGGGAAATAACAACATAATATATAATAATAATATGCCATATCAGCATCAAAGGCTATATTCATGGCAAGATAAATAAAAAATAAAATTATACAATTAAACGTCTTACAACATTACAAGTCTACAAAATCTTTAAGTTTAATATTTTGATAGAAATTCCTTTTTTTTTTTTAAAGCGAGTCCTCTGTTAGAAAAATAAACATGAAACATGATGATGGACAGAGGCAAGACAGGATATTATAAAGCGCAGACAATAATCCTGATCCTCGGTGTGCATGGAATCCATTTTCAGATTACCTCAAGGTCCAATAAACCTAATCAATAACAGCAAGAGACAAAGTATTGCATGCTAGACTGGATGAACAGAAACAAATGGATGTTAATTTAGAGAAAGAAAAATAAAAGAATCCCACACAGTCACAGTTTTGGCAAGAGCAAGAGAGTTTATGACACTACACCAACAGATTTTGCTGGTCTGCCTTCAAAGCATGGGAATTTTTTTTCAAGGTGTGGAGAACAGAACGGTTGAGAATTACAAGCCTAACAGTGCCTGTATCAGTTTCCAATTCCAACAGGAATTTTGACGACACCTGTGTGGTTGATAATGGAGAGGGGAAGCGGTGTAGAAGGTCAGAGATCTCTGCTGTACACCAACCCCCTCTTCCCATCCAGGGTCAGCACTGCTGTTAATGTAAATGGAAAAGAAACTCGGAGCAGGTAATGCAAGAACTATTGGAAAGACTGTCATGCTTTCCTTCAGAAAATGCACTTAAAAAGATCAATGGCTGCCTGACTGGCTGTAAAAGGATACCAGACCAGAGCTGATGAGCAATACACAATCAGCTCAGCAAAAAAAACAACACATCTTTCACACTTGGGAGGGATTTTCACTACTTAATTTCAACATCCAAGGCACTGTTTTTTTCAGCAAGTGGCAAATGCATCAGAGCTTCAATGCATTAGATTATTAATGCACGGCTCGTTTTTCTAGTCGGAGGAAATAATAATACTTTAGCCCGAGCAAAAAAGAATTATGAAAAATTATGCCCCGTCATTCAGCAAAATAATTGCATCTCCAATCAATCATGCCGGCTTAGCTATTGTAACGGTTAAAAGGGGTGCTGGACACCGCTTTATGAAAGGGACTCAATTTGTATTCATCAATTCTCAATATGAAATCAATCATTATAACAAACACTTGGCCCACTGTAGAAGCCACATAAAGGTGACTAATAAACAGAGGGTTGTGTAAGGCATTTAAAAAGCAGGAAATGAATGACATATAGGCCTACTGTTCTTAAACTATAGCCTGAAAATATGAATAACCTCAAGTAAAGCAAGCAACAGCCTTGTTTAGTCATACACCGTGGCACATAATGCATTCAGCCGGATCAAGATTGGCAGTCTATCATGTCTTTCGATGGTCTGCTGGTCACTACCCCACACGGTACCATAAAAAATGCTGATTACAAGCTCTACAAGGGCGAAATGGAAAACCATGCCACAAGTCAGTTAGGGATCACAACAGTCCGATAGGGATCAGATGTAATTACAAGATCTGTGGACAAGTACTAGTGTTCAAGTGCTGATTATGGGGCATGTTTCCAACTACTACTTAGATTAGAAACAATTTATCAATGCTTGAAGGAAGTTTAACAAAGAAACACATTGCAGATGTGAGTGAAAAATGAAAAAAAATTAGATTTATAACAGATTAACAGATGAATCTCACAAATAACACAGGAACATCATCATAAAAAACACCTGATACAAAAGTGCATTAGATAAAGCCAAAATGATTACTGTAATGCCGCATAATCTGGAATTAAGACTGCCTGACTAATAATGGTTGCCAAGTTAGTGTTCACAGCTGTTTTGAGTTGCACTGCCTACAAGAAAACACAAGCCAGCTAACGACTTATTTCTGCTTATCTGATAAAAATATCAAAAAAAAAAAAAAAAACCAAACAAACCAGGTTTCAGCATAGCATAGGCAGCACAGTTCAACTGTGTTTTAGCTTTCAAACAGGAAACATGCAAGTGTTAGAGGCTGCGTAAAAATCGAGACATCTACTTCTACTTTCTCAGATGGGCAAAAGAGAGAAGCTGGTGCCATAAATCTGCTTTTGTGTTGATGTATAAGGCCTTGTGTGGTGTTCAAAGAGTTTTGAGAGACAAAGAGCGAGAAAGAGAGCTCCCTGGTCATTAACTTCCTTAAACACAGTCTGATTTTCCATACTGTTAAGAATCTATGTGAAACTGGGAGATACAGTTTAACACTCCTCAATTTTGCTATGACAGATTTCCAGCCCGATAACTGAACAAAATTGGCAATCAATTATTTTAAAATGTAGTAATATCTGTAGAAATATCATAAATCATGTATTACCTATCAAAAAATTAAACCTTACATCCACGAGATCTCAATACCTTTATGTGTTCAACATGCACAGATGATGCCCTGACAGAAGAGATTTCCAAATCAGATGTACAAAGTCTAAAATGTAAAATACAAATCTATTTATACCAATCCTGGCCTTGTAAGTGTAGCATCCGTCCATATAACGTTATTGTTTTCTTTCATGATGAAGTGTAGAAAGCTTCCTATCATGGCCTAGCAAAGATTACATACTTAAACAGGTCTTTAAACATCAAATATGTCTTTAAAGGCATTCGGAATATTTTCTTTCAGCCCCTTCTTGGCTAGTGGCTTAAAAACGTCCTTAAAATGAGTGGCTGTCTAGCTGAGTCGTCAAATATGAACTAAATACACGTCGAAATGGATTTAATTTCACATCTAAAGCTAAATATATTCCTTTTCATAACCGAAAAGGTTAGGAAATACCGACAAACCAGCTAAACAACTCCAAGGCTTGTTTGACAAACATGATAATAATCCTCCACAAATGAACTAGCTTAGCAACCCACTTAGCTAACATCACATTAGCCGTCTAGCAGCGAACCTTTCAGTCTTTCGATTAAAACGAGGACGGAATGTTTCTCCTGAGGAAACATAAAGATGTTTTTACCTGCTTGTGAGTCCCCTATGTAGTATGCCGCGACATGGTCCTTTATTTATGCTTTGGAAAGTGATTTAATTCCCCACTAAAGACTAGCCCGGCTTCGCTGTTGTCTCTTTAAGCCTACCGTTTCGGTGAGCGAAGCTCCGGCGTCACCCGACACTCCCATTGCTGTGGATACGTTCTCAAAAGTGCGTAGATAGATTGGTGAATGTGCGCCTGTGCTGTGGCGCGCAACAGCGTTTATACCGTCCCCACCTGGAGAAAAAACTCAAATGTTTTGCCTGGATCAACAGTTGAAGGGTTGTATACTGCTGAAAATATTGGAGACACATATAAATTAAATTAGCCTAATATGTGTAAATGTCTATGGTGTTTGGAAAATGTATAGGGAAAGTTAGAGGGATGACAAGTCTGTGAAAAAATTAGGTTTTTGTGTTAAGTCTAGTGCCAAAAAATGGCAGGGAGGAAAATTTAGTTTTTTCTTTACTGGATAACAGAACCATTTGTTTTTATAGAGAAAATGCTCTATATAATCTCTTTTCCCCATAACATTTTATATGTGCCTTTATTCTGAATAATATGTTTGTATAGGGTATAATGTTTTGTTTAATAAATAATAATACTATATACAGTATAAAACATTTTATTTATAATATATAAATATATATATATATATATATATATATTATGTTCACGTCTTATAAAAGTGTGTATATATATATATATATATACACACTTTTATAAGACGTGAACATAATCAACATATTCTGCATAACCTATGAACATGGACATTTCCTGTTTTTATTTTCTGGAAGTATAGAACTGCTCACTCTTAAATGAGAATTACAGTTGAAGTTTAATAAATAAATTGTATTTATTAAACTTCAACTATAATTATCATTCATATCCTTACAATAGCACACAGGTTGTGACATATAGCATACTGTTGGTGCTTTTAATGACTTTTCACAACTGCCTGTGTATCTAATATCATCCAGAAAAACATTTGTACTGGACATGCACATATGTTTATGAATATTCAGTTGAATTTGGTGAATTTGTCAAATAAGATTAGTCTATACAGGCATTTGCCAGCAATCTTATTCCAATTTATAGAAACCAGACTGTTGGCTTAAGCTAGTTACAGCAAACCATTTTGCATGATTTCTTAATCCAAATATGACCATATTCATATTAACATTATAATATTGTTTTGTATACAGTTCAGTGATTGGTAACTGTGGCTTTCATTCATTAAAAAAGGATTAATCATGGTTATATATTTACAACATGGAGAAAAAAAAGTAAATGTAACCTTTTCATTGTTAATGCTCAGAATGATCCACATTTGGCAAAATCATTTATTGCATGGACAAAAATTATGACAACCAAGTGTGCAATCCCAGAAACTACACAGCAGACTATTACTGATTCGAGTGTTTTTTATGTTTATTCGTATTAAAAATTATCAAAAGTTTATACAAATCTACAAAGTGCTCAAATGTGTGTGTGCAACACAATAGTTTTCTTAATGCTCTAAGAAATGCAAAATGGAGCATGAAAGCTGGCAAAATAAGCCAGTTTGTACAAAATACAATCAAAACCAATGAAAAGAACCACATCCAAACCTTTCCATTATTCTCAGAGTAAAAGTTACAATGTTGTGGTGACACAGGAACACCTGTTCCCTCTTCACGGTGACTGTGGTTTATTGGTTGATGATACGGCTACATGTCCAGGTGGTGGTGGACCACAGATTTAGATTGACAGGCAGACTGAAGCATGAGATTGCTGCATTTCCCCAATGGCACAAGATTGATGGCCGTGCCGTGCTGCTGTTGCATTATCGGTAAATATGTAGGAGAGAAAGGCAGACCTGCAGAAAGCAGCCCAAGTGCATGAGGCATTGGTTGTTGGTAGTGTTCTCCAGTAATGAATGGAAGAACAGCAGAGGAGTGTAGTCTGGGGTGGGAATGAAGGTGAATAGAGTCCGGTGAGGAAGGAATGGTCTTGTTTTCCCTAATTGAGGGTTGAGATTTTGAATTAAAGCCTTTCTCTTGGTCCTTCGCCCCTTCTTTACGTTGTTTAGTAGCACCTCGGCTTTCTTCTTTGGGAAGGGGTGTGAAGCGTTGACCTTTTCTAAATTTGGCACGTCTGTTTTTGAACCACACCTGAAGAAAAATGTTTTGTTAATCAAAGATGTTTTAAGCACATTTAACCTGCACTCTTGGAAAGAAAGTTTCCAAAATGGGGGTTTTGCAGTATGAAAAACCTTTTTTGGAAAGAAAAAAGTGTAAGGAACATTTTGAAACTTTTGTGTAATTAAGCTTCCACACTGTAAAAAAATAAAATCATATGATTAACTCATCAAAAAAGTTAAGTTTTTTTTTATGTTATCCAAGATTCAACTCATTTTTTAACGCAAGTTAATGCAACTTAAAAAAAAGTACAATTCATTGATGTTAAAGGTTTGTGATGGAGCCATCAGTGCCAATAAAGAACCTTTATACTCTAAATGTATTGTAATATTTAGATGTGTTCTGCTTGTTGAACACTGGATGTTCATGGGTCTCTCACCTGAATACGGGCCTCTGGGAGGTTGATGCAGACTGCTAGTCTCTCTCTCATGCCCACATCTGGATATTGGGTTTGCTGAAAGGCCTTTTCGAGTGCTTGTAACTGGGACACATTGAAGGCCGTGCGACTGCGACGCTGCTTTTGCTGGTTCCCGTAGCGCGCCTCAAGAATGAGTTCTAAATGAAGATGATATCAAGGCTATTAGTTGTTTTCAATTCATTTCATGATACTTAATGATGATGCTTGTCTAACACACTAGGACTCAAATGTGTAAGTCCACATACAGTAAAAGAGTGGATTCAGAATATGGAAATAAGCAACGTTTTAAAATTAAAAAATAAGCTATATTAATGAACTTTCTGCACTATTTTTAGGTCAATTTTTATAAATCAACATCTGAATTGCAAACAAGCAAATTAAAAGCATTTTCAGACGTCCTAACCTCGCTGGATACTAAATAAAATTATGAACAATAGGCTATATATATTTTTTTTTTAAAAGAAGAAAAAAATAATAAAGACTATTCTTTTTTTATATATCAACTTAATTCTATTTATATGAAATGTAGGCTATTCGTAAATATAATCAAATTATTAGACATTTAACCAACACATATAGGCCTACATAATTCATTTTTAATCAACTGGCCAACATAGCTAGAACACTAGTGTAAAGGTTAAGGGTGTATAGCCTACTTAAAAGCTCAACGAATTAGAAGTTACAATTTTACAAATGCTGCATTTGCTCTGCACTTCATTTATATTCCGGTACCGGGTCTCTAAAGTCCAAGCGGCTATGCTTCTCACCAGCCAGGCGCTCGGCCACCGTGAAAGTCTGCATGGACGCCGGGCTGGCCGCTGAATGAAGCTGAAGCGGCGGCGCCATCTGCTGGTGAGCCTCGTGGAATAACGAGTTGACGCGTTGCAATGGAAAAGGCCCCTGGCCGTTTCTTGGTCCACAGAAATACACAGAATTCATTCTGCTGGCTCTGGCTGAGAGGATAAAAAAATGTAAGTATCGCTTAAAATAAAAAAAATATCACCTAAAATGTGATATGGAACTGGTAGAAAAAAACATAATAGAAACAAAAACGATGAACACTTACCTACAACTTCCAATGAACTGTGGAATGATCAGTTGCAAAAACGAACATTTACCCTGTAAAAGTACGCGTAACCACTGTTTGTTTTCCTCATACGATTTTAAAATCCCAAGGAAACATTTCACAGGAGCTGGTAAAATCCCTCAAAATTTTACAATGAAGTTTCTTTTGGTAAGGCAGACCTGTAATGCTCCACGTTGACTACGGTTTAGGTTCTCTCCAGCTCAGTTTCCACTATTTAAGAGGCATTAACTTCAGCTTCCTTCAACCATTAGCCAATAGAAAGAAAGGTATTAGCCTGGATTAAGTGGGATGAGGGACAGAAAGGGGGGGTTTGGGGGCTCAAGTTTTTGAAACTATTGAACTTGGGAGATTTAGGCAAAGCATCGCCCTTCAATGAGCGCTCCCCCCTTTAAAACAATTAAAACAATGTGGTCGGCTAATCTCTGGGGTTGGGCAGATTAAAATAACAGCCTTTGATTGTCCGTTGTTCTCTTCCTTCTTTCTCTGCCATTCCCCAGCTTTTGTTAGTATTAACTCCAGGGGGGGGGGGGGGGGGGGGGTGTTTGCTTGGCTGGTTTGTTTTGCTAACTGGACCCATATTTTGCCCAGAAAATGTCAACTTGAGAATGCACTCTGGAAGTGGCCTATTAGGGTAATTTCTTAGGGCTAAATGTTCCACAAATCTTTCCTTCTAATCAAATCCTCTCTCAAAAAAGGGAGGATTTAAGGCTATTAGCATCTGAAAATGAATAAAATGAAAGACACATGGGATAAAGAACGTCTGCAGTCCGTGGTGTCAAACCCAATGATGGAATAAATCAACAATACAGTCATGAAGCAAACATATCAACCAATCTGAATCTCACTCCTTGTCATTATCCCATCTCTCAACACCCTCTCTCATTGAGCTCAAGCAGCAGTTTAGCTCCAGCTGAAACCTCAGATCAGATCATCCTCAGTAAAACTGCAGCCGAGCGGCTGGGAGCGGCTCAGGAGGTTCAGAGATGTAAATTCCGCTAAATCCTGACACTGTGCAGCTCAGGGCCAGGAAGGCGAGGCATGTGGAGAGCTAGATTATGTTTCCCACGAGTATCAGGGCAGTTGCACACTCCTCGGTGTGTGTGTGTGTGTGTGTGTGTGTGTGTGTGTCTCCAAGAGGGCAATACAAGAACCAGTACAGCAGCCAAGCAGGAGCTGGGCTAAACTGGCATGAGACTCTCACACACACACTCTCTCTCAATTTTATATCCACTTTCCTGCTGGAAAGGATTATTTGTTTGTATTCAGACAGTCATGGAATTCTGGTCTTTAATAGAAAGGCAGATTTACACAATAAGATTTTTTGTAAAGATCTAGCCTACATCTTTGCAGAAGTCTATGGGAATATTAATGAACACTTTGATTATTCGTTTAATTCTACTTTTGGATGTTTAATACATTTCATAGTACCTATAGGCTACTGTAAAAAAAAAAAAATAGCAGTAAGGTTTAAAAAAAACAACTCTATGAACTCTATTCTCTAACTCTAAGAATCCTGGAAAAAAAAATGTATCACGGTTTCTACAAAAAGTTTTCAACATTGATAATAATAAGAGCACCAAATCAGCGTATTAGAATTATTTCTAAAGGATCATGTGACACTAAAGTCTGACCATCTCAAGAATAAATTACATTTTTTTAATATTTGAATGCAGAAAAAAACAATAGTACTATTTCACAATATTACTGTATTTTTTTGTTACTATATTTTTGATTATATAGATGCAGCCTTTTGGGGCAAAAGAGACTTTCAACATTTTAAAATCTTACCGACTTAAAATGTTTATACATTTTTATTAAACTTCTAACTGGTTTCCTATTATGTTTTTTTCCTCTTTTTTGTTTAACAGAGAGCTTTAACAGCTTTGTTCAGTTAAGGATAGGCTAATTATCTTCTCTTCTCCGCCTGTAACAGAGATATTGAATATGATCAATGTTGTTCGATTTTTTAAAAATGATTAGGCTACTTTATGAATAAACATACCAGTCACAAAAAACATTAGCTATATTTAATGACTTTATATCACTTTTTATTTTTTTTTTTTACATTGTAAACGACATCATATACGATGTTCATATTTGCTTATTTTGGCCTTTGTAAAAATAATTGTTTATTTTTACATTGTTCAATATCTGTCTTTCTTACTAAGTCAAATCAGTCTCCTGTAATTATACAACAACCAATAATCAATCTATTAAACAACCAGCCTTCATATAACCAAACATGTCAAACTATTGATGAATTTACTTTTATTACAATTAAATGTGGAGATTTGTATACTAATGTTTTAGGCCAGACTGCACATTTTAATACAGGAACGTTTCTATATAGTAATGCTCAATTCATGAGGTCTTAAAACTGTGAAATTAGTTTGTAGACGGGAGAAAAAAAGTGCTTAAAAAGAAATATTTGTTGGTGGGCAAAAGCCAGTTGAAAATGCTTTTACAGCTTGTAGATTTAATGCTTTATATCATTGCAAGTCGTTCTGATATCTTTTTTGAGCCGTCAAATGGCAACAGCTCACCTAGACCAACACTTTCCACTTTTCTGATATTTTCACACCTGACTGACGTTTCAAACTATCGTGGAATTGTGCTGAAGTTTTTCTCCCTGTGTTCAAGGCTCTGCTTTTTTCTCCTTTTGCGATGTTCTTGCCTGTCAAGCTGTATTAGTGTCCTCTCAAAATAAGTCATTTAGAAGAACCTTAGCTGAGCAGCCTCTGAACCCCATTAAAAGCTTGGCGCTCAGAGCCCAGAAGCCTTTGTCTCTTCAGCCTGCGGGATTAGTGGAGATTTGCTGCTAAGAAAAAAAAGTAGTTATTTCATGGCACTTTCATGATGAAACCTGGCCAAAGCTGTGTTGGCTGGGAGGATTAGAGCTACACAAAGACGCTGGTTGTGTGTGACCCCCTCCCCGAAAACCACCGCCCCGGTGCAATACCCCCTCAAAAACCCCAAACACACACCATCCCCACCTCATAACTCCGGCTCAGTCCGTAATGAGAGCTGAGTTTTCATCTCCTGCTAAAATTGCGTTTCGGCTTTACCCACTCTACAGCTTTGAAGAGACAACAAAGTGGTGGATGCATCTGGAATTTTCCCATTCAGATGTTTATTTACATAGGTGTAATTGGATGCAAACCCATTAATTTGTCTTAGTGCCCAGCAACAGTCAAGCTTTGGAGGTTTAGAACCTGTCTGTAGAGTTTAAGGGGTTTAGACGATGTGTGCCAGTGGATCCACTTACAAAGACACAGATTAGCAGCATTAAAAACACAGGAAAGACTAGGGTAAACTCTTTACAGAGTTTCAAACTCATAAGCTAGATTTTTGCTTGATTTCGCTCTGATTTTCATAAAAGTGACAAGTAGAAATATGGATGATTAAATAAATAGAACTGGTTATATTATTAAAGGGATACTCCACTTTTTTTTTTTTTTTGGAAATAGGCTAATTTTACAACTTCCTTAGAGTTAAACAGTTGAGTTTTACAATTTTCGAATCCATTCAGACGATGTTCTGATATTTAGAAGAATATCAGTAACCAGACAGTTTCTGGTAGCATTGACTTAAGTTAAAGAATGGAATCGAAAATGGTAAAACCCAACTGTTTAACTCTGGGGGAGTTGTAAAATCAGCCTATTTCCCAAAAAAGTGGAGTTTCCAGTGGAGTAAGGAAAACCCTATGGGGCACACGTTCAAAAGGACCATTCAAACAAACACTTTTTTTTTAATTCTACTGCACTCGAGTATGATGCATCTTCCTAAAAATACAGTTCTTAAGTTAAAATAAATTCACCTCTTAAAAACTATCTCTCTAGACCTCGACTTTTATCATTCAACTGACCTGAGTCTTGTGATTTTAACTGAAAAAACACGTTCTTTGTGAACCGGTGTAGTGCCGAAATGTGTGACCCATCGAATTGTGTGACTCTAGTAAGCACTGTAGTGATGGTATGGTCAGGATTAGGATTGGGATTAGGAGCCGGACAGATTAGTGCAATATAGTGCTTACTATGGTCACATAATTCGGTGGGTTGGCGCAACTGGCTCTAAAAAGCAGTAACATGTTCAACTTTTGAAAAGCACACATCAAGACTTTGCATTTTTTCCCCTAGTTAGTTCACACAATGAAAATTCTGTCATTAATTACTCACCCTACTCCGAAATCTGAGAGCTTTCTGTCCCTCCATTGACAGCAATGTCATTGCAACTTTCAAGGCCCAGAAAGGTGGTAAAAACATTGTTAAAATAGTCCATGTGACTACAGTAGTCCAACCTTAATGTTATGAAGCGATGAGAATACTTTTTGTGCGCAAAGAAAACCCTAAAATAATGACTTTATTCAATGATCTCTTCTCTTCCATGTCATTCAAAAAATATCTTCACTTGTGTTCCGAAGGTGAATGAAGGTCTGGAACGACATGAGGGTGTGTAATTAATGACAGAATTTTAATTTTTGAGTGAACTAACCCTTTAAAGTAGTAGTTAACTTTTTTTAAAAACTTTTGCTAATAATTTACTCACCCCCATGTCATACAAGATGTCCATGTCTTTCTTTCTTCAGTCGAAAAGAAATGAAGGTTTTTGATGAAAACATTCCAGGATTTTTCTCTATAGAATGGACTTCATTGGGAACCAAACGGTTCGTCAAAATGAACTTATCTTTTTTCGAGTCATTTCGTTCATTCAACAAACAAAATGACTCAAAAAAAGATTCGTTAATTTTGATGACGAACGAGTTCGAACAGGAGAGTCACGAACGCACATGACAGAACAGAGCAAGGCGATCATTCGTGCTTATAAAACTTGTCGTTTCCGATTGTTTCGCTAGATCAGACCCTTATTCATCATCTCATCTGGTGTCGTTTAAAGCCCTTTGAAGCTGCAATGAAACTCTCATTTGGACATAGAACCGTTTGGCACCCAATGAAGTCCATTATATGGAGAAAAATCCTGTAATGTTGTAAGACGGCAAGACGGCAAGGCAAGGTGATTTACTAAGGTTTACACTAGCCAATTCACTGGTGTTTGAACCATTATTCACCGTCCCCCAAAAAAGCACGTCTTAAACCAGACACAAATTTTCGCAGCTCTTGGTAGATTGTGTTGGTCATTATGCGTCTGTTCTTTAATTTGAGCATCGTCAGTATGCCGCTTTTATGGGATTGCGCTCTCGCGCTAATTTGCCCTGTTTAGTAAATCTGGATGTATAAGATATTAAATGTGTACAATACTTTTATTGATGGTTTGGACTGCTAGTTTTGAGTTTAAAGAAACTTTTGCTCTTTTGTGTTGCAGAGGGGCCTTTATGAGCAGAATTGGACCTTTTATCTCAATGGACGTTCTAAAGCCGCAGCTAAGTGAAAGCGTTTTAATATGATTTGGATTGGTTTAAAACTACAGGGGGGCTCTAGAGAAGAACAGAGGGGGTTCATTTAGCCTTTTGAGAGGTTTTGTTTACAGGCCCTGTTTAACAGATGTTGGAGTGAGGAGCAGAATGCTCTCCCTTTCTTTAATTACTTATCAAAAGTGGAAATTTGTATTGACAAGCGCCTGTCAAGAGGAGAGCTTTGTAGTTGTCAGTTATCTGAGAGAGAGCCGCTTAACCAAGAGGCCCCTCGGACACTCGCTGGATCGATCCCAGCACAGCACAATTGGCTCACTGGGCAGCTCTGTGTGGACAGGAGTGTGTGAGGGGGGCCTCAGAAGAAGTGCAGTGGGACTAAAGACTTCTTCAGAGGGGGAAATCGATGTGGCTATAGCTTGGCCTTTGACCCTGCGCAGTGAGGGTGCAGAAGCGTGAGGTCAGCGGCAAAGTTTAAGCTCCATAAGAGGCACCCAGAGATATTCTCAAAAGAGCCTCTGAAGATGCAAACACAAAAGCTATCGAACATAAAACAAAAGAAAACAAACGCACAGCAGGAGTAAAAACGCGCACCAGATGTTTACACTGATAATGGACTGATCCTCACTTATCAACTGTTTATCTACCCGTTAACTCATGAACTTGTGTTGAAATGCCATAAAAAGCAGCATTTACAAGCAGTTTTAAATGAAGACAATTTTTTCTAATATATATAAATAACATACAATATTTGCATGATGGAGACCCAATTAGATCTATCTATCTATCTATCTATCTATCTATCTATCTATCTATCTATCTATCTATCTATCTATCTATCTATCTATCTATCTATCTATCTATCCATCTATCAATCTATACTTTAAAAAATGCTGGGTTGTTTTAACCCAATGTTGGTCAAATATGGACAAACCCAGCCATTGGGTTACATTTTTAACCCAATGTTTGAGTTTGTCCATTTTTGACCCAAAATTGGGTTAAAACAGCCCAGCATTTTTTAGAGTCTATCTATCTATCTATCTATCTATCTATCTATCTATCTATCTATCTATCTATCTATCTATCTATCTATCTATCTATCTATCTATCTATCTATCTATCTATCCATCCATCCATCCATCCATCCATCCATCCATCCATCCATCCATCCTTAACATTTTACTTGAAAAATAATCACGTATATAGTAATCATTTTTGCAAGTAATAATTGGAAGAATACAATAAAACTAATATGCTAAGAAATGTTTTATAGCCAAACTCAAAAGTTTAGTGTATCTAAAAAGGATGTCTTTAAAACGTAGTCAGAGAAATATTATTAATAATAATAATTTAAAAAAAAAACAATGTCCAAGAACAGAAATAGAAACGCATAGAAATAATCTAGAATAAAATACATTAATGAACTATTTTACTTGTAAAATATTTCATCCAAGACAACCAACCATGTTGGATGAACATTCAAAAATAAAAACAGTATAACGAGTTGATACTGAATGATTCAGTGATCTCTCAGACTAAACTGCATATGCATCCAAATACAACAAACCCTACAATACAAAAAACCTGCATGTTCTGCATCCAAATTTAACCAAAACCTTTTAAGCCGTCAGACCATGGCATGAGTCTGGCTCATCTTAAGTCTTATGGATCAATATTGGACATAACTAGAGGATCAATCGCCTAATTAGGTGACAAGATTGTCCAATGGGCGGATGACCTATGACATTTGATTAGCATATACTATTCTTTCAGAGTGGAGTGTGTAACAGGTTAACTTTTCTTGCTTAGTGTTGCTTACAAAATGCAATAAATGAATGTCATTGCTTGAGATGACTAAATATCAAACCAAATTGTAAAAACACTACAATTTGCCCATGAGCATCCCTCCTCTCTTGGGTGACCCCCAGCAGTCAAAGGTGATCAGAAGAGTGACTGATCGAACTTGATAATGAACAAGACTTTAAGCTGTTTCACTGCACATGCTCAAATCTTCAAATCACTCAATAAACACAGTGAGAGCCGCCCCCCTTCCCAGCCACCCCGACATTGTGCGAGATATTGATCCTGCCACTGTTTTTAATACCTGGGGTCCGGGACTGTGACACGAGATGGCTGGGGCCCAGGGTAAACACATGGGCTTGGGGTGAGCAGGATACAATAGACCTCCCCTCTACGCCTCCACAAGCTCTTTGTGTCATTTTGTTGTCCGAGAAAACAGCTGCTGAAGAAAGAGTTCTTAGCCAGGCACCTGCTGGAAAAGGTCTCATATATAGACATACAAAATAACTAGAGGAAGATGGTGAAGTGGAACAGACAGGTCAGGATAAAAGAGCAGAGAACATTCTCAATCAAAAGATTGACATCCGTGTGTTTGGAAATTCCCTTGAGGCACTGAAATAAGTGTCTTATGCACACCAAGTTTGCATTAATGTGATAAAAATAGAGTAAAACGGTAATATTGTGGAATATTACTATATTTAAAAAAGGTTAATTTTTTTCCTGTGATGCAAAGCTAAATTTACAGCATAGTTTCTCCAGTCTTGGGTGTCACCCGATCCTTCAGAAATCATTCTAATATGCTGATTACTAAATATTTTGAAAACAGTTGTGCTCCTTGAAATTTTTGTGGAAACTTTTTTGAGATACTTTTTTCAGCATTCTTTGATAAATAGAAAAGAATAGCATTTATTTAAAAAAAACTTTTTTAACGATCTAAATGTCTTTTGAACTTTCAGTCAATTTAATGCATCCTTAAAAACAAAATCTTGCTCACCATAAACTTTTGTTTGGTAGTGTATATGTTAGTGGTGGTATATCAATTTTTTAAAATGTGCAATATAAGAATGCTAAGAATAGTTGTTTTTTTAAATACCTTTTTTTTTTTTTATAGCCTATTTATAGCTTATTAATAGAAAATTATTTTATTTATTGCTTTTAATAGAAATAACTAAACAGCTGCAAAAAAAGCTTAGATACAACTTATTTACAGCTCATGGCATTAATGTCACCTAATTTAATAATATTACAAAACACTGTACAGCCATCTTGATCTTTACTTTTGACAATTATTGAAAGTGCGTTTTTAGGAGCAGTCTGATGTGTTGATGTGTTTAAGGCGGCAGGCCTGCACAAATAACAACATTTATTGCGTCAACATACAAAGTTTTATATCTTAAATGATCTAATACAAATTAAACTAAATAGTAAATCAAAGTAAACAGTTTTTTTTCTTTTCTCAAATTGTCCTGTCAGCTCATGAATTAAGTGAACAAATCACTAACAAATCTGAATGTGTAAATAAATTGTACTTATTTGAGTACAGTAATAATACTCAGTCTGGCTTACAAGATGCTGGGTCATGAAAATCACAGAATTATCTACCTTTACATATTCGCAGCGACATAAAGTGTGTGGATTGCTATACATTATTACTAGAGGAAGTGACATCACATCACTGCTGAAAAATATGGTTTCAAGTATAATTGTGGATTTAATATACAACTATATCTGTATAGTGCAACATATTGACCTTCCAGGAACGACACCTGGAGTCACATCACCTAAAGTGAACATTAAAACATCAAAACTGATGATTTGGGAGGGCTGGGGTTCTTGAAAACAAAACAATACTGCTGGGAAAAAAAAGAGAGAATACTTTAACTCAACAAAAGGTCAATTACCCTCAGCCCAATCCGTGTCCACTTACGTCCATGATAATTACGGCCATAACGAGGTCTGTTTTAGCGTGGTGAGAATCAGCATTGCTTGTTTCATAGGGCACTAGCTCCGGTTGCTAGGAGCCATGGTGGTCCGGGCTTTGCAATCTGTCACATTATTCCCACAGGTCTCCTCCCCTTTGTGTTAGTCCTTCTCTTTCTTTCCCCATCATTCAAACTGCAGCATTTACTTTGACAGAGTTTATCCGACCCTTGTGACGCACGGCCCATTATGAAGAGCTTCAGTGACTCTTCCTCTATGACACCCTGTTCATCGAAAATCATTCCAGGTCATAACATGGTGAGAGAGAACTGGCAGGGTCAGAGGTCATCTCTTCACCTTGGCATCTTCTTTGATCTTCCAGATCATGAGTTCCATGCAGGCCCGGGCATCCTCACTGGAGTCATGCCCCTCCACTGTAAAGAGACAAGAAACACATATACAGCCCAGATATTATTAATTATAATATTATTATGAAACATTCCTTCAACAGCTAGATCAAATAAAATATATATTTCATATTGAGGCAGGTTTGGCCATATATATCCTGTTCATTTTTTGGTGGGTTTGACCTAAGAAAGCTGATGCAGATTAGTGCAGATTAACATCCTCACCACTGTCCTGTATGATGCGTTTGAGGTAGTCAGCCATAAGGTTTCGCAGGGCACGTTTGTAGGGTAGACCCAGGCGGTGAGGAAACACAATGGCGGTGTCCACGACAATGCTGTGAATAAGCTAGTAAACAGAGAACAGATAGCACAGTTATGTTAATAATTTTTCATTAAAGATAAATATAGCACTGTTCCAAACCCTACTATGCTACATAACTGTATTCTTTCTTTCTTTCATCCACACACATACATGCACTACTGGTCAAAAGTTTGGAATAATTAAAGCTGTAGTCTGTAAATTTTGGCGCTTTAGCGGTTAATAAAAAGAACTGCAGGTGTCTTGTGGAAGAACATTGTAGCCGGAGCTATTTCTCTCTGTTTATGTCTATGACGTGTCACATGGGTACTGGGCTACTCCGTAGTGGTACGACCTGTCCCGAACCAGTCTAAAATAATCAGAATATAAACACTTATTATATGTGTACTGTAGTGATTCAGGATAAGACAAAAACTCAGTTTGGAAAAAGGATTCATGATGTACTCGATTAATTGAACTAGGGCTGTGACACGATTAATCGCATCCCAAAAAAAAGTTTGTGTTTACATAATATATGTGTGTGTAGTCTGTATAATTATTTTGTATAGATAAATACACACACATGCATGTACATATTTAAGAAATATTTGCATGTATATACTTTATATATATTTATACAAAATTAATATTATACATAAATATAAATATTTGATATATTAATAACACATTTTTCTTAAATATATACATGCATATGTGTGTATTTATCTATACAAAATAATTAAACACACTACACACACATATATTATGTAAACACAAACTTTTATTTTGGATGCGATTAATCGCGATTAATCGTTTCACAGCTCTATTTTGAACACACAAAAAAGTTAAGGGATGCAAATTTAAGATTTTTAAATATTTTTGAAAGAAGTCTCTTGTGTTCACTAAGGCTGCTTTTATTTGATAAAAATTCAGTAAGAACTGTAATATTATGTAACACTATAACAATTTAAAAGTTTTCTTTTTGAATAAATTGTAAAATGTAATTTATTCCTGTGATAGCAAAGCTAAAATCTCCAGTCTTGAGTGTCAAATCACATGTTATTCAGAAATCATTCTAATATGCAGATTTTTCTTATTTCTTATAACTATCAGTGTTAGAAATGTTGTTCATTGAAGTTTATATTCATCAAAGAACCCTAAAATAAAAAAACATGTCACGGTTTTCACAAAAATATTATATCAAGTATTTCTTTCAAAAACAAAACAAATCTCTATTTTTCATGGTAGTGTGTGTGTATATACATATGTATAAATTAAATCAATCCCAAAATGCATTGCGATGAGAAATAGAACAGACTATTCAACATAAATATCACTCTTAATATCTATAATATATAATATAATATAAGACATACTAAAATATATAGAATATTTATATTGAATATTCTCTTTCTTATCACATTGCATTCTGGGACTGCTTTATTTATGAAGGATAAATCCAATACCACATATACAACTGCATACTTGGAATTTTTATCTTATAAAGTTTCTGTTTGGAGCAGGCTTTGTATCACAAGCACACTTCAAATTCCTAAAAATGCTTATCTAAGGAGGCAGCATATTAGGTTTCGATCATTAAAAAAGACAGTGTTTGTGTGAACCTTGAGCGCAAACAGGTCACTCTCAAGACTGTGTCCAATTAGAATCGACTTAGCACTGAACATGCTCAGCAGCACCGCCTGCACGTCTCTCAGGGTGATGGTGGTGTTCTCCAGATCATCCTGGGTCACACCTGAAAACCTGAACATAACAGACACAGGTGTAAGTGAAACTGGAAAACCGAAAGGCAAACGAATGGCAAATCTCTTAACACAATTCCTACCGTGTGTTGTAATCCACCACTTTGCTCCCTGGCTTGACAAACGTGTCATAGACAACTTTGAGGTCAGAGTTAATGACAGTCACTCTGGTCAGCTCCAAACCTTGCTTTGTGTAGCACTATAAAACAAGTATTGAGTTGACAAAGGTTACAGCATTTAATCAGATTAAATAAAGTTTTAAAGCTGCTTGTAATATTATCGGCTTTATAAACCTATGAACTCACCCACAACCGCATCCTGTTTCCTTCATGAGGCTTTTTATTTTCCACTTAAATAAGTGTGGGTGTAATTCAATAACTTATTCTCACCATTTCACAGTCCAAGGCGTAGACACCAGCATTTCCATCTACTGGCAACGGTTTGCTAAAAGTCTTCACAAAACCATCTAAGGACTCTTTACGGCCATCTTGTACATGTTGCTGAAGAAAAAGGGAACAGCGAAAACAGTTATTCTAATCCTTCAGAGACTTCATACACATTACTGAACATAATACTTACTATAAACACCTTTTTAAAAGCTTTGCCTGCTTCGACCAGTGAATTCAACTATGAAAATGACTAGATGCCTTGGCTTAAGGTAATGTGAACAACCCTTTTTATCTCATGTATGCCAACAAAAATATGTTTGTCATCAGCAAAAATATAATTACATATTTGTAAGATGAAGTCAATTTATTTATTTAGCTATATGTCAATATCAAATATATTCATGGCTTTATTCATGGCAATAATAAATAAAGTTTTTTTGTTAAAAAATAAAACCATTGCCTAGTAACAAGTAAATGTGTTACATTATTGGAGATTTGCAAAGATTTCAGCATCTGCATTTTCCAGAGGTTTTGATGCAGTTTGAGAAAATGTTCTCGAATGTAACATTACTAATAACTAATATATAACATTTACTATGATATTATCTATATGACCATTAGATTTTATAGGTTTTTAGATTAAACTATTACTATAATAGGGACTATTACATGTATGTATTTAAGGGCATTTAGAAGAATATCTCATTTTAGATTTAAGAAAAGTTTGTTGGAGAAGTTAACCCAAGCTTATTCAATAATCAACTGTCCATTACACCCATTACACAAAGAGTTTGTTATGCTCCCATCAGGCCGTAGATATAGAGCAATGTGTGTGGAGGGGGGTACCAGGAGGTTTAAAAACTCATTTATACCAACTGCTATTTCAATGTTAAATAGTCTGTAATCATGTGCCTTTTTTAACACGTCTACTTGTGTGTGCTTGTGTTAATGTGATGCGTGGCACACAGGTGCTAGTTTCTTAATTTCAAAACTAATTTCCTAAGGGATAAATAAAACTGAACTGAAGATGAGACCTACTTTACACACTTCACATCCAGGGGAACCAACCGCACCAGAGCAGCAGCTGTAAAGTGTCTCCCAACCTCCTGGAACTACATAAGACACACAAACATGGCACTAAATATGCACTGAAATACAGTTGTACGGTCATTGCAGAATCTCCTCCCACGTCTCATACGTACACGATACACATACCCACCTCTGTTTCTGCGTAATCTTCCCCAGTGGTGACAGCATTCCTCCTTACGCACACAGCTGCCATTAGCATTTATCTTGTACTCTGCGCCACATCGACAACAGATTTTGGAAAAAGCTGAGGAAGACATACAGGACAATTCATCAAAATCAATATTGCAAATGTTATGGTAAGGGAAGATATTTTCGAATGTAATTAAGTGTCATTGTGGCGAGGAGCAGGGTAAGGCCGAGAGCCATGGAAGAGGGGAGAGGAGCGAGGCCGTTGTAGTGAATGACTGGTCGAGTCCCAGGGAGGAGCTCCGGAAGGATAAAAGAAGGAGTGATGACAGTGGAAGACAAGAGAGGACCAGGCCTGGGACATTTTAAGTTGTTGTTTTGGCTTTGTTTACACCGCAGTAGTCCTTGTTGTTTGTTTATTTTGTGATTAAAGTTTATGTTGAACGTTTGTTGGTCCCCACCTCATTCTAGGAACTATGAACTTCATTATGGTCATGTCATATTAAATATTTAAAGTCCCCCTGTAGTCAATCATTTTATCCCTTAAAACTCATCGTTGATCATCAAAATTACATATTTAACATTTTTTTCCTTGAAAAAAATCTTCATTCCTTGAATAGCTTGCCTCATTTAGTATATGCGGTTCTATGAATATGCAAATTATCCCCGCTTTCACTCACTCACAACAGCTCAGAGATCCATTCGTTGATGATCACACGTTGACGTGATTGGTTACAAGGTAGTTTCTGAATGATTTAAAATTCATTAAAATGCATTTTTGACAATGTCTTTGGTTCACTGCAGTTTTAAGGAGAAAATACTCAGCAATGGTGTTGGGCTTATGAATTTACACATGGTTTATTAACAACATTAAAAACTTGATTTTAAGGAGTTTAAGTGAAACTCCTTTAGTTTAAATTGTAGAGCTTATAAGCTTAAGTTTTAAAAGCTTAAACTTAAGTTTAAGTTTAGAGTTTAAGTTGTGTCCATGAAAAACAAAACTTTATTGGCTTATGCCGGGGTGATAAAGGTTTGAGTGTAGTGCCACCAAGTGGTTTGGCTCTGTGTTATAGGTTGAATTGTGAAAAATTAGCATCAAAGAAATGGTCAAAAACCATCAAAATGGAACTTACGGTCATTGTTTTTCTTTTCTGGAAGGTTATGGACGACAGCGTGACCAGACATCTCGGGGTGAGGTCTGGGGTAGCCATGCTCCTGCAGCTGTTCTTCAGTCATTGCATACTTTTTCAGTATCTTGTAGAGAATGGCACCTGAAAACCAGCATGATGCACAAATAACTGTAAATTGATCTGTCTCTGGAAATACCCCCTTAATATCATTCAGACTATAGAGCAAATAAATCACCTAGACATGGAACTGAAAGTGTTGTTATAGGTAACTAAAACTGTTAAAAAATATTTCCATTAATTGAAATAAATCTGAAAAACATAAACTTAGAAAACCTAAACCAAAATTAGAAATGTTGCTTCCGAAAACTACTGAAATGTAAGTTAAAGTACTACAATGACTAAAACTAAACCTGAACTAACATTTAAATCTAATAAAAATATGAAGTGAAGTGGACTGAGGTACCTTTGAGGTCCATATCCTGCTGTTTGCCGGAGCGGTTGATTGTAAAGCTGGTTGTAGCAGCAAGCCGTCCACCAAGTACTTCTTCATGGGATTGAGCCTTTCTATTCCCAGATACAGCCGGGGTCTCTGTGGAACAAAAAGGACAAGAAATATTCATTAAAATTAAAATTCATAAATTGTACAAGATGAATATTATATTCATATATTTAAATATATATTATTTATAATAAAAAAAATGCATTTAATTTAAAATAAAATGAAAATTGAGTGTAAAATAAGCACAAATTTGCTTTTTTTAATTAGCGCAGAATGTTACTTTTTTATTCATTTTATATCACAACATTTCTTAGTTTTAATTGGTTAAAAAAAAATTCTAAAGCCTTTCTTATTTCTGATTTACATACGAGATTTTCAGTCTGGTCTCAGACTTTTGGACTCTTTCATGAACAATAACAGTTTAATATAAGAGACCCACAAACCAGACAAACTACTGTTTTTCTCTTGGTAAAGGCAGATAACCCCAGATTTTAGACGAATGTCTACTAAACGATAAATAAATTCAAAAGTAATGATGACAGTATAACAGGAATATTGATCTGAGTGTGTGTGTGTGTTAGACGCACTGATGACAGGGGACATAGGTGTGCTCTTGCCGCGGAGCTTCTTCAGTGTGTTCACAGCTACATTCAGGTAGATGTTCTTACTGCTGCTCCTGTCATACACCACCTTCTCTTCCTCCAGAGCCTGGGAGCAAAGAAGACATCCACAATATACGCATCTATGACATATCAGGGAGTTAACATTAACTCAAATCAAATTATGGACGTTGGAGGTCATACCATCTGAAAGGCTTCCTGTTCAGATGAATTGAACTTCAGGCACTCATCAATGAAGATATTGAGGTAACGTTGACGGACATTAGTGGGCACCTTGGCCCCAAATTCAGCAGGAATGACAGGACGCTTCATGGTAGAGCTCTGTGATGGGCAGAACACAGAGTGTTTATTGGAGATATGCAAAAATACCATTACATGACTGTTATAGGGTGGCGTTACCTTCAAAGTGGGGGTGTGAGCAACTCTCTTCTGCATTGTAGTGGATGTAGTCTTTGACAGGATGCCCGCCGACGTTTGAGCTTTGACTGAAAGCAGATCTTTCGTCACCCTAGTGGGTGACAACACCTGACTGCTGGAACCAGCTAATCCTAAAGAAAAAAACGATAAATGTGTTTTTAACTCCTAAAATTTAATCAATTTAAACTGATTGGATGTAGGATTCATACCATGCTTTGAGGAGGGCAGGGAGGCATTTGGCCGGTGCGCCACCCGTCGTTTTTCTCCAGGGAGCCCCAGTATTGTGTGGGTGGGTGCAGACGCAGTCTTTACAGCAGCAGCCAGCTGTGCCGCCTGCTGCTGGGCCTTCTGCATGCGCTGGTAACAGATCTCCTGTGCCGTCTTCCTCCGCTGCTGCATCGGCACAGCGTTCATCGAAGCCTCTGACTGAATTAAGAGAATTATTAAAGCAATTATTAAAAAACTGGACATCTTCAATTTCTGAACACAACTATGGAGTTATTTAATAGTATACGTTATGAACCCTATTTAGTTGAACTTGCTTTTTCCGCCTGACTTCTTGACCTAATTTGCATTTTTGATGTTTTTTAGACACTTAAAACGCAGTGTTGGGGGAGTAACTATCGAAAAGTAGTGACGTACATTTTTTGTACAACAGCTCAGGTGTTTTCAAAATAGGGAAGCTCAATACAGTAATGACCTACTTTTTCCAACAAGTAAAGGTGCGTGACAAAATGTTAGAGAAAATATTTGGCTTAACATTTTAATGCTGTTCATTTAAGTTATGGCCTTTTGAGTTTTATTTGTAGTATTTTGTGTATCTGTTAAATGCTGTTTAATGGTGTCAACTTAATATCTCAATAATAATTTAGTGCCAGATAAAAAATGCTTTTAAGCTTTGTGTGTGCATATATGTAAGGTATTTGAGGCGAGTGCTCTACCGTCAATAAGTAACGGCTGAAGGGCGTTGTTAGGCACGATGCGAAGCCGAGTTCAGCCGTTACTTATTCACAATACAGCACTTGCCTCGAGTACCTTATTGTTTTTATAAAACGGTTACCACACAATAAAAATATTAAAGTAAAAAAAAAAGTATTAGTGCAATTTTCATGAAGTAAAATCACCAAAAGCCTTCGTTCCGCTAGAAAAAAATAGTCCCTGACCGAGAACAGCAACAACGTTCCAATGTGTAATATTGTTGCGAAGTGTTGCGCAGTGATAAATAGAACCGTTGGGTGAAGCGGTCATAGCCGTGTTATATCATGAATAAAGCACAGCTATTGACCAATCAGAATCAAGGATTGAAACTAACCGTTTATATATATACACACAAAAATACAGTCAAAAATGCAGCTTCCTATTTTTATTTATTCCTGACTTGTTTTTAGCATCATAACTCCAGTATTTAGTCACATGATCCTACAGAAATCATTCTAACATGATTTGGTGCTCAAGAAACATTTCCTCTAGCAGTCAAAAACAACTATGATTACATAACTACGCCATTTTGATGAATAGAAAGTTTACAAGAACAGAAATTATTTGAAACTGAAATCTTTTAACAGAAGACATTATAAATGTCTTTACACTCTCTTTTCATCAGTTTAATGAGTCCTTGCTGAATAAAAGTATTAATTTCTTCTTCTAAAAAAACATCTGATGAGCCAGAATTTGTGAATAATAGTATATAGTATTATAGAAGAATCTATTTACTTCTATTAAGTTTAGAAAATGTCACAGATTCTGTCACCACTGTTGCACACCAAATACAACTAATATACAGATATGAAACCCAAAACAAAAAGAGAGAGAACATTTAAATCTGCAACCCAACACTCACCTTTCCTTGAACTTTAAAATGTGACACCCTCTTCTTCTGACCAGGAAAGAGAGTAGTTAAAGTGCTTTCAGTTTCTTCCTCGTCCTCCTCCTCCTCCTGTTCCCTTGAAGGCTAAAAACACACATGAAAGTGAAACTGAAACTGTCAGTTGCAACAGAAAACCCCAAATTTCCACCACCAGCAAAATGCTGAATCACATCCTCAAAACCCCATAAAAGCATTTTAGAGTGATTGAAATGATTATCAGAACAAGAGGAATACAGAAAACTCATTGTGTTACCTGCTTAGCTTGTCTCCCTTTGTCTTCCATCTTGACCTCTTTGGATTCATTAAATATCCGCAGACACTCCTCCATGGGGTCCGAGTCATACATCTCATCCTGCAGACAGTAGTCGTCCACTGCTTCATCACCACCACCACCACCATCATCATTATTATCCTCTGACGATGATGAAGTATCTTCCGAGGTTTTCCTCTCATTAATCACGAGGCTCCCCCGTTTAAAAGCAGAAGCAGACTTCCTCACTATCCTCTCGTCTTCCTCATCATCCTCTTCGGCACTCTCAGCACCGAACAAGTCCTTGTGGCTGAGATTCCTCTGTTTGGTCTCTCTTGCCTCTTTGTGATCAAGGATCGAGCTGCTTTTTTTACTTTTATCTTTAGTGCTACTGCTATTGGAACTCCCACTTCCATGGCTGCTTTTCTTTTTGCACTTCTCTTTTGAGCTGCTCTCAAGTTTTCCGTTCTTTTGGTCCTTGAATTTGGATGGCACCTTATCGTTTTTTACAGGTTTGTCCGTTTTGGGTTTCTTGACATCGCCGCTTCCTCTCTCTTTTTCCCTTTGGCTGTGTTCACTCTTTACCTTAACTATCTTCTTGTTCGTTTCATCATTACTCTTTGACTCAGCTCCGTCTTTCCGCACCTTTTCCTTTGACTTACTGCTTCCATCCAGAGTCTTACTGTGGTTCTTCTCTTTTTTACTTGAATTTTTTGACGTCTTGTTCACACCTGAACTTTCCAGCCTTTCTTTTGGATTCTTCTTATTGGGATCTTTCTCCTCTTTTTTTGGCTTATCAGATTTAACATTTTTCACCTGACTCACAGACATATTTTTATGCATTTTTTTGTCTGTCCGGTCCATATCCTGGATGTCATCCGATTCACTCGGTGAGAAGCCATCATCTATTTTAGCCACCTGCTTTCTTTGTTGTCCCATCAAACTCGACTCTCGTTCCTGTTTCAAGCCGATGTTGATCCCCTTGCGCTGCAGGCGGCTTATGGACATCGGCCGATACTCTGTCCCCGAACTTTCCTCGTCGGATTCAGACAAACTTACACTGTACTTCGGGACATCTGCCTTAGGTGGGGACGACCTTGGTTTTTTTGCCGTTGGAACATATTCATCATCTTCCCCTTGTTTTTTAGGGTAAAATCTCTTTCTCCCATCTCCTTTTGAATGCAAAGTTCTCTGTTCTTTAACAGTCGGCTTAGCCGAATAGTTTGACAGTGGGTCGTACTCCATGTCCGTTGTTGGTTTGGAATTATCCAGAGTGTATTTAAACTTGACACGGGATGGTGGCGGGGGTAACAACTTTTTAACTTTTGTTTTGGAGACAGCAGTGGGCACATACTCCAGCGCGTTGGCGTTGTTACTGCTGTTCTCCGAGTCCAAAGTGTATTTGCTGGAGCGAGGGGAGGGGGTATATTCACTCGCTTGGCCCATCTGATAGCTCCCAGGATCATAGCCCTGATGGGATGATGCAGGGGGCTTCGGTCTCTTAACAGAGCTCGTGGTGGGTTCATATTCCTGATCTCCAATCCGAGAAAGCTTCTTCTTCTCCCTTTCCATCTCATTGCGAACAGCCTCAATGGCCCGATTGACCAGCTCCAACTCCATGGTCCCGAGGTCCACATCCTGACCCGCCGACAGGCTCGATGGTGGCTCCCCATTATGCTCTCCCGATCTCACAACCTCCGGACTGAATGGATCATATCCTTGATCTGTAAAGTCACAAGATTTTAAAAATCAACCACAGAATCAAAACAATATATTACACACACACACACATACTACATATATATAATTTTTTTTCAGTATATATATACATATACATACACACACACATATATTGCAAATATATATAAAACATATTGTACTAATGTCAAACTAACTTTACATACTAAACAAAATTTATTGCACACTCCAAAAACAAATATTACATTCGAGGGATAAAAGGTTACTGTTACTGTCACTGTAAGCTGTAAAAGCATTTGAATCAATAAAGTGTTCATTAATAATACATCAATTGAATTGATTGACAGATCCACAGTTGAATTCTGTTTGTTTTTTGATTCTTTGTTCCACAGCAGAAAGCGTCTGTGCATGTAAATGTAACGTTACATGAACCAAAAGACTATCTGAACAAATGAAAACCTGACATCACGAAGACATTTTAATTCACCGTTTGGACTCGCGGAAAGCGCTTTAGTCTTTTTGATGTCGTATATCCCAGAGGCAGCTCGTCTTTGTTTGCTGTGTCTGAAGTGACAGTAGGGTCTGCTGCACCCATCTGCACCGGCTTTCCCTTTGTTATTCTCACAATAAAACGGGCAGTCAATCCCACGAAAGAACCCCGTAGGTCTCAACATTGCGGTTCATAACCACTGTCACTTTATCTGCCCTTTAACTGGTATGTTTTGACAATACATGCGTGGTCATTTACATATCCGTATGTTGCCACTTTCTTTCGGACAACAACAGACTTCCTACGACGCCATATTTTATGAGCGACAGAGGCACGCGAGGCCCCAGCGACCGTCGCGTTCTTTACGTAATATAGTTGCCCGGATCACCCGCCTGTGGGAATTAGCTTAAACTGTTTGCGTCGAGGGTTTTTTTCAGTCGAGCAATTGCTGCATTTTGTCCAAGTTTGTCTTGAAACACGTTAAAAAGCAGCGTTAGGCTTTATTATTGAGCCTTAATATTTTCTTTTAAACAAAAAACTTGCGATTTAAGTGGAGTGACACGTGTTACTAGAGGTTTATAGGTGTAGTTGAATGTGTTTACCATTTTATTGGTGAGGTGAGTGTGAAGAGCATACATTGAGAATTTTTCATAAAAACTGACAACACACAAATAGCTTTATTTTAGAAATGGAAAAATAGCATGCAATTCAGTCATTCCCCACTGGAGCGTCTTCGATCTGCAAGCTGGAAAACAATAATTTTTAACTAAGATAGTGTATTTTGAAATCAAAGTAATGAATCCATTACTATTCGTTTAATCGGTAACGGTTTTGATAACCAGGTCCAAAAAAAAAAAAAAATGCAAAAACATACATCCATACCAGGCTAGAATTTAGCTGTTTGGAAAGTTATCTTCCCAATTTGACCAGAAAGAAAATCTATAAAGTCACTTAACCAGACAAGGCTGGGAGCCCAACCAGGAACAATAAACCAGCTTAGGCTGATTTGAAGTTTATTTCCCCTCTCAACAGAAAGTCATTACAATTAAACAAAAAAAAAAATGACTACATTGCACTTTAAAATAGATTTAGTGTTAAGACATTGATACCAAATTAATAACAGTTTTTTTTAAACTCAAATCAGTTTCTGTGAGAGAAACTATACTCACCTTATACACATAAATATACATGCACAATTGAATCCAATAACAAACGCAATCTGGCCAGTGTCAATACGGTCCAAATACACCTCTCACTTAGATACTAACACACAAATTTTGGTTTCAAAAGCTAAACCCTCTTATAATGCTTTTGGTCAAGTGCTCACACCTGAATGTCATCTCAATTCCTAATTAGCAGTATAATTAGAATATAATTGAAATCCTAATTTATCACTGGCAAGTGACGTACATTGCTACATTTCTTAAGTAACAGGTTAATAACCACTAAACAGTATCAAATGATATAGCGTTGGTTCATTGGTGAAAGAAAGTGCTTTTTTAACACTAGAGGGAGACATACCATTATAATAGTGTGAAATATGAACCTCTGTTATCAAGATCCAAAACATGGGTCTGTATTTTACTTTTTTTAGTAATAATAATTGCACACACCTGAATGCCATCTCAATCCATTTAAATTTTTTTAATTAGTGTACATGCAGCTTTATGGTCTCATTTTAAGACTGCAATATTTGTAATTACATATTTGTTAAAAATAGTCTGTCAGTGCAAGGCCATTTAAATTATTATATATATTTTTTTTAATTAACAAATAATAAAACATTTTAAAATGGATTACAATGGCTGAAATAAATGGTGAGTAGTTGCACCACCTAAAATATCAGCTTTCCCCATTACGCAAGTCAATCTTAAATCTTGATATTGACAAAAAAAAAAAGCACCTGGTTTTTGTCGACTGCCCATTCTAGTGTTCGAACTTATAGTGTTTTTATACCATATATAAATAATGTTATTATATATACTAACAAAATTAAAATGGTGCTCAATTCGGTCACGCTCCCACTTGTGAACCTTGTGAAGGAGACACAGTAGTGTGATCCAAACAGTTTGTTCTCACTCCCTCTGCATTTTCAACCCACACTTTTACAGTAGGCTGACAAGCTGCTCTGAGATTTCCATGGCAACCGTGGGCTGGCAAACTTTTCCGCACGTTTGCATCAGACTCTGTAAAGAAGCTTTCGGCCCTGGAAAGTTCAAGTGAAAATCAGCATGTTTACTTAGTGAGGTGATACACCATGTGATTCATGCACAGGTGACTCCGAAAACCAAGATTATGTCAACAGGATCAGTCACTCCAAGAGTACCCTTTCTAAGAGACTTGAGCTTTATTAGAAATGTCAATGTTTGCAGTGTCAGCATGTGATATGAGGCTCGTGATTCTGTGTGAACACAAGCAGTGGTGGGAATGATAAAGTTCAATTCAACTCAAAAGAACGAACGTTGTTCAAAGCATTTTATTGCATTTTTGTTGGTTTGTTTTGTACAAAACAATACAAAATTCTGCCACAACAGTCATAAATTTAGCTTCGAGTGAACTGCAGTCAGCCACATGGTACAGTAAAGTGCTTCTTTAAATCAATACCCATGTTGTCCCAAGTGAGACGCCATGTCAGATTTTTTTTTTTTTTCCCCAAATTATTATTTTGGACAAGAGTTTAATTTTGGAAATGGACAAACAGTGCTCTTAAAAAACAATAGCCTTCAGAGTTTAGACTAAAGGGTCACATTAGATTATAAAACAAAAATAAAAATTATACACCTGAATACTTTCTCAATAACCTTTGCATTGGTGGGAAAAGAATTGGGGGGTGGGAGGACTTCATATTACAATACTTTACACTTGTTTATAATGGCAAAAATTAGCCTGTGTAAAACAGGAACATTGAATGAGAACTTTTTAACACACCCCCTGAAGAAGAAAAAAAATATATATATTCATATATTCTTGAGAATCCAAGTCAGATCTGTTACTACAAGGCAACCCATAACTACCATATGGGTAAAAGAGTTGTGAACATTTTGTCAGAGGCACAGGGGCTTTAGAGGACCAGCCAAGTGCCACAGACATTTCAGAAAATACAAACCCAAACACTTGGAAAATCTGAAATATAGCAAAGCCAAGAAGACAGACAAAATACTGAACAGAAGTGGCGGAAAGGTTACTTTCCAGACCAAAGATTGCTTTAAATCTCAGCTTATGAACATTTTCGTTTGCCATTTGTACATTGTAGCAAAATAAGTTTCCTGAACAAAACATGAGGAAACTGTAGCACATACAATTCAAGTCTTACTGTAAGACATAAAAAACCCCACAAAGATCTGTAAAAAGATTCTTAAAGAAAAGAAAGACAAAATCAATAAAGGTTACAATCAGTGTCATCATAATCAGCATAATGGGCCCTTCAAAATCAAGGACTGCCATTAGGTTTCTCATATCTCAGAGCAACAAGACAGGTGAGTGACACTCTGAAAACATTCAACAGGATCATAATGCTTGGGTGATTTGAACTCCCATTGGTGACACGAATTCATAAAGACGTAATCTGAATCCAGACGACTGGGTTCAAAAGTTTTATGCATCTCGGAGAGGGAGAGACGGTCTTTGCTCAGCTCAACCAAGTATGCTGCGTCTTATGAATTGGTATGGGGAAATGCTAAAACTGATCCGAGATCAGCACTCCCAGATAGATTTTAGAAACGAGCGCACTTTGGCAAAAAAATGGTTGTATCTTACTAGAAAAATCAAGCCAACAATAATTTCTGAGAGAAAGGTGGAGTTTAAACAACCCTGAAATCACTTCCAAAGCAAGAACAAAAACAGTAAAATATGTATGCCTATATGACTTCCTGTCTTTTTTTCCTTCCTTTTTCCTCTCGAACTCGTCACATACACCCTTCTTGCTCTTTACAGCATAAGAATCAACATTAATAAAGTAACAAAACTATATAAAAAAGGAAAACGTTCCACCTGAACAGCACCTGCATAAAAATAAGATAGAAAATATTCTTTCAATAAAAAGTTCAACAAAGCTCAACCGAGTTTGAAACGTAAGTGTGGCACACTCTAAATTGGAGTCAACCATTAACGTGTATATAATAGATGTGTGTAAAAAAAAACAAGTAAACTTTCTTAGACCATTTCACTCATACAGCTACATTTTCATGGAAGACTTTTTTTGTTTAGTTTTTTTAAATCCTTTTTTTTTTCTGGAATGTTTTTTCCTTTTTTTTCTTTTTTTTTTTTTTACATGTTCAGTTACTTGAAAATGATCTCTCCCTCCACTCTTACTATTGATATAGTTCGCTTTTGGTGGCATCCACAAGCTGATAAGTTTGAAATTTCCGTACCATAATCACCCACCTCAAAGTGGGGAACAAGTTCAAAGTTCTCCCTGATACCAACCATCGTCATTCATCTAGTCACATTGGCAAACGTGTGCTTGTGCAACCACCCGGTTGCTTCCCAGCATACACGCATTAATCCCAGTTGTGCTCAGAAATGTTTATACTCACTCTTTTCAGTCACCTGACAAGATTTTTGGTGAATTTTACAGGAAACGTATGTTTCCCTAGACATTAGGTTGAATGCATCTGATGCTGCAATTCCAATTTGAGTCTTGCAAGGCAGAAACATCGCATTCAAAGTAAAATGCAGCAAGTGTACGGATTCCTTAACTAGGGGAACCCACGTCTCAAAAGCAGACTGCTGGGATAGTCTGGCTAATTGATGCAAAGTCTGTACTGGAAGGACACACTTTGGAAGTGCTAGAGTAAAAGAGCAAAAAAGCTAGCTATTCCTATTGATAAGGGGATTTTCTTTTTGGAATTAAAAGGCTGATGAGAAGGACAGTGATGAATTAAGTAAGGTGAGGCACTATTATCAGAGTTTCGTTCCACTTATACAAGATCTCTGCTAAAGTAATGCAAGTCAAAATAGCCTTCATCAGAGTTGCATAAGCACATACCAGTATCTTCAGTATCTGCTGAAGGGGATGGGGATATGCACACACACTCACACTCGCACACAAACGCACATACACATAGCAGGAAGAAAGTTCCTGAAAAACAAATGCAGTTGTATCTCTCATAGAGAAAATTCACAGTGGATCCAGTTGTAATGTGGAAGCAGCACATAAAAAGGTAGGGGGTGGGAGGTATTAGACCTTTGGTGTTCGAGCTGGTATTTTATGCTCTACCTTTAGACAAATTTCCGAATGGCTTATGTAACCCAACCTCCATCCTAAACAGAGTCCAGTTCATTCGCCTTGAGCTCTTAAGGTGATTCTCAAGCTGCCAAAAGTTGATCAAAGTGCTGTAGGAGCTCTTGCTCCAGTGCTTGAGGGAATTAAATGGATTTACAACGGGCACAAACTGAACCACGGTTTAGGAAAGGACTGGGTCTCATTCAAGTGGGAAGAAGAAACGGAGAAGGATTTGCACAAAAGATAGCAGATACTTGTTTGTTCGTCCATTTGAAATTGGAAATTTGTTCACTGGGAGCCCAGCTCTATGGATTAAGCGCAGTCTCCCACAATGACCAGCGGTGCCAGGAGCTGCCTGAGCTCAGATGCAGAGACGGGCGCTCCCTTCAGCAGGCTGCTCCGCTGTCTGCGCTTAGCCAGTTTGGAGTTGGAGGGAGGGGAGAGGCGCATGGATGTGCCAGTGGCTGTGATGACCTGAAGAGGGTCCTGGTGCTGCTGCTCTTCCAGGTCGTCTTGCTCGGCCAGTTGCCGGTTCATAGCAACAGCCTTGCCCGCAAAGAAAGTCAGGTTCTTAGCACAGCTATTCCTGTGAGCGTGGAAGGAAGGACAATGTTAGCCTGATGAGCTGCATATATATACGATTAGAAAAGCTTGTAGCAACTCAACTCACCTTTGCGGCAGGATAGAGGAGGGGGAATAGTCAAAGGCACCCTGGAAAAAAAAAAAAACATATCATGAAGATACAGCTTTAAAGTTACTAAAAAAATATATATTTTTTCCATAATTGTAGTGAAGACAACAAAACATTTAGTTCCTTACCCCTTGTACCCAGGGGTGCTGGAGAACCTGAGCGGCGCTGAGACGTTTCTTGGCGTCCCGCACAAGCAGTTTGGAAATGAGGTCTTTGGCGCTGGAGGAAATATGAGCCCACTCTTTCTCTGGAAACTCATACTTGCCCTCCTGAATGCTTTCAAACAAGGTATTCTGGGAGAAAAATGAATGTACATGCACATGAATGTAATACTTATGAAAGGTGTGCAGAGGCTGGCATGACTAGACGAGGGCAAGTTTTGTACCTGGCACGCTTGACAAGGTTCTCCATTCTCCCATCCACAGTCGCTTCCACAGCGTCCCACGAAGGGGGGGTAGCCGCTAAGCATGATGTAGAGGATGACACCCAGGCTCCACAGGTCACAACGCTTATCGTAGATTGTGGCCTCTTCGTTGAAGGCTTCCACAACTTCCGGCGCCATGTACTCCGCAGATCCACACTAAGGTGAGTGAGAAAAAGAGGAAGAAGCGGTGAGAAGAAGGTAATCAAACAAGGCAAAAACAAAGAATAAAAAATGAGCATCTGCTTGTTATGTACAGCTGCATTTCAATTTCTAAAGCGTTTTCCCCATCAACATCCTTGTTTACCATGCGTCATGTGTTCGGTGGGACCCCTAAGCACGTCTGAGACAGACTGCATGAGAATCACGTGGTAAACAGCAGGTCGCAGGGGGGGTGGTTGGCGATAGATTAACTGGTTGAATAACAAAGGATTCACTCCCAGTTCTTGCTAACGAAACGCACTTCTGCTGCAGTCCATATGGAAAATGCGATGGTGGCATACAGCACCTCAAATGAAGCAACTGCAGTAAGAAATTATGTCACAGATGGAGGCAGGGTAGTGAGTCATGGAGTTTTTTGAAGGCTCAGCTGCATGCACAGACTTTGTTGGTTTGGGCTCTGACCGCCTCTGCCTGAAACTAGGTCATGTGTTGAGACATGATAAAGAGGATTGTGTGTCCCAGAAAACCCACAAACTGTGCTTTATTACATAACAGCAACACACACTTGTTTGCAACCTCAACAGCACACAAACCCACACAAATTTGATGTAAAAGGATAAAAACCTCTCTGGAGACAGTTCAGTAGTTCAGCAGGACA
Source organism: Pimephales promelas (assembly GCF_988280905.1). Taxonomy (NCBI): domain Eukaryota; kingdom Metazoa; phylum Chordata; class Actinopteri; order Cypriniformes; family Leuciscidae; genus Pimephales; species Pimephales promelas. The sequence continues at coordinate 25,054,978 of NC_142782.1, forward strand.
AACAAAGATTTCTAGAAGGATCTGTAGAACTGAGTTCCTTGTAGCTTTCCTTAGTGGGTTGGGCCAGCCTGCTGCATTAAGCATCTCTTATTATGCAACGCCGACTGATGTCAGAGTTACAAAATAACATTTTTGGTTTTTTTTTTCATGAATCCCAGAACTTCCCAGAATTCGTACACTACAGCTCAAAGCCAGCTATCAAAGGCCAATATCTGAACCCAACATGAAAACGCCCATATAATTATTAACTATAAAGTACACTTATAAATATATTATTGAATGAGGGTGAAGTTCAAAATTGGAAAATTGGGCGTACAGCAAAGTAATGTCGCAAATCCAATGACGGGTATGAACCACCCCCCTCTGGATGCTTTCACAGATGTTCAAGTGCAACATGGTCATGTTTTGGTTTGCGTCTCTGAGGTTAAAGGAAGCGGTCGGTCTGCTCTGCTAGTCTCTTTTGTTATCCTCAACCCAGCTGCCGTTGTTGCTCCGCCTTCCTGCACTTATGTAATGCTATTTCGCAGTGCAGGAATCCGAGTGCAGACAAAAGCTTCCACTGTTGCACCCAACCCCCCTCGACACGGCTGTTTTTGCTCACCGCCTCTCAACACCCTCACATTCAAGTGAACACTTCACAACCACCCCCACTCTTGAACAAAAAAGACTTTCACAAAGCACGACCAATCTAGAGCAGCCCAGCTGATAACAAAAACATTGCTACAGTAACTTTTTTAGTTCAACTGTACCAGATTTCTAGAAACAGAGTAACCTGCAATTAATAAATGAGTGCTCATGAGTGTAAAATCAAAGTATATTCCTCTGGCTCACTTGTGTGCCTATCTCTTGGTCTTTGAGATAAGAGTGAGGGAGGCGGGTTCAAATGATAACTGCGCAACAGATTTTCACTTTCAAGACAAACTTCATCTGTAAGACTAGCATGGCATTGCATCAGTCACTTTAGAGCAATGTAGCTACTAGCATCGAAGACGTGTTGATATTTATGGGAATTTCCAAGGAAGGACAAACAGGCTTGAGCAGTCGTGTTGACGGTTCAGGTGTTTTTGTGGTTGGCAGTGAGACATGCATCAGTTGTGCGAGCGAGTCACCTATAAGCTACATGTATGCAAATATGAATTTCCCCTGTGGTTATAGGTTAACATTATAGAAGCACATGCAGTGCAAAAGCATAAAGAGAAAGCACTTTTCTACGTGGTTCAGGCAGGAAGGCACAAGTACATCTCAGAAATCATGCCTTTTTAGAAGCATTTGTTATGATCAAAGTACACACACACACACACACACAAAAAGCCTACGGTAACAGTGAAAAGAAATCTCATAAAAAGCCAAGCATTCTAGTGACAAACAGAGTTAACATCTAGCAAGCTGTAAAAAAAACCAAAAAAAAAAACCTGATAAGATCCCTGGGATCCTGCCCAAGAAAAACATGTTGTGTGCATGACCACAGAGTGCACTAGATGCTCCTCCCCCTTTCATCCTCCCTCTCACCAAACCAATCACAGAGCAGTTGCTAGGTGTGGGGTGGTAACACAGATTGAAAGACTTATGCCCAGACAGGCTTGAGGAAATATTCACAGAGACAAAAGCAAAAGAGAAATGGAGTCTAAAATGTGCTGAAGGGAGAAGGTCCGACAGGAATTTGGAGCAAAAAGGCTTGAAATGTTTGTTTGTTGTTTTTTTCCTTAAGCTGTCCAGAAGTAGCAATGGGGGAGGAAATGATGAAATTGGAACGATCTAAAAACTAGCTCAAAGTTTAAAAATCCCTTCCTGACGAAGTTAGTTGCATTATTGAAGAATGTTTTAACCGTTTTAAAAACAATATTGGGCTTCAATTATAGAATGGACATTAGGGTGAGTAAATGACAGAATAATTTTATTTTGGGCAAAGTAACTATCTCTTTAAATACATAAAATGTATCCCCTATGGCAGAATCACAGTCTGTGGCTAATAAGCAAGCACACTTACTTTATAAGCATAAAGACAAACCTCACATTGTTTACTTACTATATACACAAGAACCTTTTACCCTTTAACTATTCAGTCCACAAATAGTCTTTTCAACAAGCTGATGGACCCCACTCGGGTTACCCTGAAAGCCCCATGCGGAGGCCATATCACCTGTTCTAAGCCATCTCGCCCCAATCATTCAAATCTACGAAGTTGAGGACAGATCTTTGTTTACACATTCACACTGCAGAGACAAACGCAAGAGCTTTAAATATATTTTAAAAAAGGAGTCATAACCGGTTTTACTTTGCGATTGTACGTTTGTTAGCCATTTTATCCACAAGCTGGTGAAGTCGATAACTACAGGAATGAAGATAAACAAAGAATGGACTCAATACTGCTGCTCCACGATTTCACAACATGTTTTGGCCTCTTTAAAAGCTCCATTCTGCTCATAAAACCATTCCTTGACCTCATCACTGTTTTTAGAATGATTATATTAGCCAATCAGAATGAGCTACATTACTGACACCACCCTAAGTCAACCAATGGCATTAAAGCAGGTCCTCCAGATAAGAAACGACAATGACAATGTGTTCATCTTATCCGTAAACTTCGAAACATTAGGGAGGAGGCCCTTAACGGCTTATCCTGTTTGTCTCTCAACCAAATGCTTCATTTTGTTTGTGCGAATCAAGTGGTCACAAAGACACTTACTGGAGTGAGGAGCTCTGGAGTGGAGATGGGGGAACTGTCACTGTTGAGTTTAATCCCACTGCCCAGATCAAAATCGCAAATCTTCACAGGCGAAATCTGCAAGAAACAAGTGACTTCAGCTCAAAAAAACGACTATCCGCAATTGACAGGCATGACTACATGTTTACAGTCTGCCTGGAAACCTCACATCATCTGATCAAACTTTTTAAACCACAAATGCAGTGCATCTTGCCAAACATGCCGTCGTAAAAGACTCACCCTGTGCTCGTTTTCACACAAGATGTTTTCCGGCTTCAGGTCTCTGTGAGCCATACCTACAAGATCAGAAGCAAGTCATGCGTTAGTTGTGTGGTATTCAGGCTAAGTGAGGATTGTTGATGGGGGCAAATGTTTCCAACACAGCTTGTTGCCAAGTGCTACTAAAATTACCTTAGCATCCCCTCACCCAACAGTACAGACAGGAATAAAACCTTTCAGCCCACAACTTAACCTAGAAATCCAGTGCGCATCCCTCAAGCTAGTCGATGAAATATGATCGAGTTTCCAAACAACCCCCATTAACCTTCCCTTTCCCACCCCCCATGTGTAACACCATCTTCTTATCTCCACTTTTCAGGCCTAAAGAACCCATCCCAATCGGATTTCTCATACCTTTATTGTGAAGGAAGTCCAGCGCACTCGCAATGTCCTGCACCACAATGCTGGCTTCCTGTTCGCTAAAGTATCTCCTCTTGTGAATGTGGGCCAAGACGGAGCCTAAAAAACCCCACATTGTTACAAATAACACCAGTACATGCGGCCTTTACATTTAAATTAAATTACTCAGGGCTGGTCTTTGGGCCCAGGGGAGGCTGGGTAATGTTTCTCAAAAACAACAACACACATACCTCCTCTGAGCTTCTCAAACACAAGGTAAAACTTGTCCTCCTCTTCAAAAAACTCCACTAGCTCCAGAATATTTCTGTTGGGTGGACAAAATATTCAAATAGTTCAAATAACATTGTCTACCATTAAAATGTATCGCATACAAGACTTTTATATTTACAGATAAAGATATTAAAGAAATGAATGGGTTACCGGTGGCCCTGACACTGGTACAGCATTTCCACCTCTCTGAAAACACGACTCCGGCTGTGTCCTGGCCTCTTCTCAATGATCTATGATGTGAAAAAGATACCAGGTTAAGATCAAAGCAAAAATGAGAAGCAACATCCTGAGGAGACAACCGCCCTTAAAAATCGCAGTGACCATTTGGTTACAAATTACGATCCTAAAGCAATAAACAGACACTCCGCTTTCAGGTTTATTTATCTGTGATGTATCAATTCTTTTCCAAGGCTTTGGCAATTGTATGTATATTTGCCAACATAAACATGTTAAGTTTTGTTGTTCTTTTGGATTATATGCATAAATATGCATGCATGTCACCATTACGCGTGTTGCATATAATAAAATTTGATTTAATTAAAATTGAATTACAAAAATGGACAAAAACAGCTTAAACATTCTTCAAAATATTGTGTTCCACATAAGAAAGAATGTCATGCATGTTTTTCTGTCTTGAGGCGAACTATCCCTTTAAAAGACAGAAATATCTAAAAATATCTTCTTTTTTAAAGCGACCATGACTCTGTTCATTCAACCCGCCTGAGTGCAACGACTAAAAGTACAAGCAAAAGTTACTGTTGACATTGAAATCACATCCTCCCCCATTCGAGGCCTCTGTGTTTTCCCGATTGTGTGCGGCTCTTCCAGCTCCCTGGATTAGAAGTGCTATTGAGAGCGTGCAGACGAGCACATAATGCGTATCAGGGTTGAGAATGAGGCCTTCGGGCCAGCGCATTCCCAAAAGCCCCAGCGCTGCCGCCACACGGCTGAGTCAGCAATCCGGTTTTCTCAAAAACCACAAAAAATTACAGGGTATAAAAAATGCTTGAGGGAACCTGAGGGATGTGGTGGCAAATTTCACCTAGTTGCTGGAGTCTAAACATGTTATTTGTTGCACAGAAATCCCTCACAATGTTGCCAAATACACTACACAATACAGGAGTTAGAGCACAAATAAATCTCCATGTTAGCTTAGGAAGGGGCCCTATAGAGTCTGACTGCTGTCTGTAAATCAAACCACTCTTACACTACCCAGGCCCGGCTGAGGCGGCTACTGGGGTTGTTTTCATTCAGCCTTTCCTTTTGTTCAGACTAGGACGCCACAGATATCAACCCCCCCCCCCCCCCCCCAACCCAAACCATGCAAAGAGGGGGTTGGCAGGACATCTGGTGAGAGTTGTCTGAAACCCATCCCAGCATAAACTGACCTAATGCTTGTAATGATCCATCCTCCTCAGGGATTGAAACAACATCCCTAAATAATCGTATTATCTTTGTGTGGCTGGTGGCTATATTGAAAGAAAACATGTAATGAAGTCTAGGAGGATGATTTTAAGTATGAAAACAACAAATTAAATTAACACTGTCTTTGTGACAATATGATTGTTTGTTTGAGAACACAAAAGTTTTTTCTTTTAAAGAGATAAATGTAAACATTCAAATGCTTAATAAAAAAAAAATTACACTTCCTCAAATCAAAAAGTGAAAACAAGACCATTTTCTGGCACACAATGTACATTTCCTAAAATGCTTTTGTTCTAAGTTCCGCAATAAGCAGGAAAGACAAAAAAAAAAAGTAGGTAAACACTGCAAGGATTTAACTCCACCCAAGCCCCCCCTTTCTCTTGAGGTCTAGGTTTTGGCAGACTTGCCAGTACATGATGTTCCTGCCTCGGTTCAATCTACCAGCCAATGAGAGCAATAAACGGTAAGAGCATGTGACTTCTCCACGTCTCTGACTGGCCTTCTATCCGGTCTAACAAAAATAACAAAGTCTTTCCGCTAAGTCTGCTCTTGTACAACTTGTACAAACTACAATAACATATCCGAGGTTGTTCAAACATCCTTGTTCACAAATAAGAACATTACTCTGTAAGAAAAAAAAACTTTTTAAATAAACTACACAGACAGCTCAGTTTGCAACAATTACACATAAAAATGTTACATAATGAATTCTGTAATATTACCATTTTAAAAACACGTGCAAAAGTATGACCTGACCGTGACCATAGCTTCAACACATCTTGCAGGAATCTAACATGCCCTCACCAATCACAAGCAACCGTGCCAGTCAGCATAAAACGAATACAGTCGCATAAGCTTGTCAAGAGGGAAATATCATTCCATCCTGTTACCCATTTGATTCAATTTCCAAGAGACAGCTTCAAAGGGAAAGTCCTTTCTAACAATAACCTGCAAATGCCATACCAGCACAGACGCTGGACATGGAGTATCGGTTTGTTTACCACTAGCATATGCTATTTTATGTTAGACTAGCCAAAGATGTGCCTGCATCGTCTCAACTCAGGTTAGTTCAAACAAATTTAACACATGTACACTAAAGAAACTTACCTTCACAGCATATTCTTTGTGGGTGATTTGGCTGATGCAAGTCTCTACCCTAGCATAGGCCCCTTCCCCCAGCACCTCATCTTGCAGTTTATATACATCTGAAATCAAAACAAAAGATCTATTAATAAACTCCTGAAACAATTTTGGAACAACTTAGCCATTCAAAAGTTGAAAAAAAACCAACTCACCCTCAAATCGCCCTGAGAAGCTGTCTGTTGCCCGGCATCTCTTCTTCTTTTTGTTTCTCTTTTTGGCATCTGGGATGTCGATGGGCCGGCTGGATGGCATGTCTGCATGATGTCACAACAGAAAGAAAGTTCCAATAAAAACCTGATACTCTGTGGTTAGGAATAAACATCCACAGGAAGTGTCTTGATTATACTAAGAAAAAAGTAAGTGGATGTTATTTGTCCCATATCTTTAAAAGTAAAATATGCAAATATTGGTGTGAGGTCACGAATTACATGCAGTGCTTTGTCAAATTTCAGGTCTTCCTACTAGTTGCATTAAACGAAAATAAACACACAACTTACCAGGCCGGGCGGAACAATCAAAATTGAAGGCAGATTCAAGGAGATGGGATCCTGTTTTGGAAAATTCTTCAGATTCAAAGGGATTTTGCCCCTGAACATTAAAAAAAAGGAAGATTATTCACAATCTGTACAGTTCACACACTGATAATAAGCATCTGCCGGGCATTTAACCAGAGTTCAAATGGATAACGAAGAACTTCCTGGCATTCAGTTTAATATTTAAAAGGTCTTCTATGATCTCTGATACCCTGGCCTATGCATGACATTTGTGGCAATTATTATGTGATCCATTGCCTAATGGGAAAGCAATTAAACATTCATTCATGCAACAGCAGTAGAGACTAGCGAGATCATACTCTCACCTTAAAAGAGCGATGGAATCCGGTAACTTCGGTGATCTTGTTCTGCACCATTTTGTCCTGATTTTTGTGACTTTGCTTGAACTGGTGGAGGGCGGCAACAACGGTGGTCTTAGCTTTAGTGATCAAATTCACTTAGCTAATCCAATGTCTTGGGAACCGTGGTGCTTTAAACGGGAAACCTGAGGAAAACAAAACATTCCCTGTCATTTCCTACAACTAGTTTACAACAACCAAATGCATTTACAACGGGATCATTTTATTATTTTATTATAAAATGCATTACTACTCTTATATCGTTGCAAAGTATTATTTTTGTATATTTCTGAATATATATTTTTCGTCTGCTTCTCATGTGATAAAAGATGCCAAAAGGATGCAGAATCACGATAAAACTATTCCAAACAAATCCCATGCTATTGCAAGTGTTCTTTATAGCTTTGTGTGAGGATAGAACAAAAAAAAAACAAGTTGTTATTTACTATTGGCCTAGCCCTAGACCGGTGTTTTGATCATTGAAGAGTTGAACTCGTGAACCGGATCAGTCCTATTCGTGAACAAACCATTTCGGGCTGCACCAAAAAAGCGTCGTTAGATCGTAAAAATCATTACCACCGATTATCTCTACGATCTACTTGTGCTTTTGGGAGACGCAGTCCTGCCTTGTCTCATAAATTGGATCAATAGAGTAGATTGAGATTCAACAGATTCGATTCAAATGATTCGTTCGTTCACAAATCATACAGCGCTAATACTTCTCTTGTGTCTGCTTATTTTGGACTGTTCTTCACAGTCACTCCGTCGTATTCCTCCAGATCCAGACTTGGAATAAAAAAAATAGTCATGTGGACTACTTTTATGTTGATATGCTGAGATTTTCAGTCACCACCATTCATTAAGACTGAAGTGAATATAAATTCTTTCTTTAAAATGTCCAATTGTGTGTCAGCATGCATAACGTTAGTAGGTTGTAATGCCATGAGAATTCTCTAATATTAACTAGCCCTATACTGAAACCATAGACTGTAAAAAATAGACAGCAACAGACGAAATAAGACAACAGGCGCAGTGATAGCAAGTCACGTCACGTCACGAGCAGGGACTTGCATTTACAAGCCTCGGAGACTTGAGCCAAGAATAACTACGGTATAGAAAAGCTCGCCATTTCCATCCGTTATCCACTCAACGACATACGTTATTATCTTTAAGCTACTAATCACGTGCACTCGTGATGTTCAACGATCACCATCCTTAATGATTCAAATAAATGATTCTCAAAACAGCATACAAAGATCGAATGCAAAGAGCCCACTGGAATCACTGTGAAGAAACACAAACCTCAGAAATGCAAATGACAGCGCAAAATTATTGAACCGACCTAGGAGCTAAATGTCATTCCTTGACTTTTCCACACTACCAAAAATAAACCAAATCAGACCGTTGCGAAGCATCCTTTAAAATCAAGACGTGGAGTTTATTTGTTTATGTCCGCTCATCTGTCAAGCCCGATCGATCTATCAGCTAATTGTAAAGCTCTAACTTTACTTACCCCGTTATTGTCTTTAAAGCTCCAGGCTTGACGCCGTTGTATGAGCCTCTGCTTCGGGAGCAGCAGATGGTAGCCGTGGGCGGTTGGGACTAATGTGTGGAAGGTACAAAAAGACATGAAGCGATCCTGGGTTTTATAATCTCACGCCCCTTCCTACATACCCACCTCTTTTCAGTTAGACCAGCCCCCTCGTCCCTGTCTGCTGCCTGCTGTAAACACGTACCACACATACTCCACACCGAGAGAGAGAGAGAGACAGAGAGAGAGAGAGTCACGTGGGCACGCAAAGAATGTTATCATAGAAAGGCTGCAATGCTTTAATTTGTTCATTTTCTTCTCTAAAATCCTTAAGTAACACCGGTACAGTAAAAAGAATCCACTCAAATGTATGATGAAGCCTCAAATCCATAATCTTAATCGTACATGACGTCATCAGTAGGCTGAACATGCATTCTGCCTGATGCAATATTCTGCAACAGACAAATTAATCGTCAAAAACCCCATCTGACTAAGCGTGAGTGTCAGGAAATATAAAAGCAATAGCTTATAATGATACTGCAATGTTTTTTTTCTTTGAACTAGGCAGGTAGGCCTACTCATTTATAAGTTTGTATTTATATTGTCTATATACTGTAGCTATATGTTTGTTTCTTACTAAGGTTACTAATACACATAAAAATGTTACAGTTTCATAATAATATTAATACCGTTAGGATCTATCCTTTTGTGATGTAAATAAATAAGGTTTACATGAATGTATAATTATTTAATGCAGGAATTTTAAAGCCTTTGTATCAGCCCAACTCCGTTGACCGAAATAATTATTTGATATAGGCTATAAGTAAATATTTATTTGAAGTCTACCCCCCTGAGATTTTAAGTTAATACTTCAATTTTACATGTTCACTCTGATTGTTTAGTTCTCTTATAGCTTAAAATGCATGTGGGTTACACACCACCAGAAAAATTTTTGTTACATTTTGAAACTTAGTCTCATCTTAATTGGAACTCTAACCCACCTTTTCCTTATCAGGATGGAATCTTCTCACAGATGTATGGGAATGTCGGAACCCACGGGCAGACACACTGTAATGACAGACACCGGCACGTTTTACAGACATGCTGAGTCCTATCAGGAGTAACTGATCCCTATGCTGGTTCTAATGAAAGCTTTGATGGTTTCAACCCCTTCAATGTGCCGAGTAAGGCATAGAATGGTTTTGATACCGGAGTCATTTTTAGATTTGATGCAGTGTGCATTGTCACAAACATTGTGAAACAATGAAATTCATCCTAAACAAGGTTGTGTCAATAGTTACATATTTTGTTCTCCGATGGCTCAGGATTTATTTTCTCATGTGGTCAACTAATTCAACGCCACTTAGGGCCATTTGGGTCTGAAGGAGATCTTGTGACTCCCCCCCCCCCCCCCCCCTCCCTTTTTTCTATCTTTCTAGTTGCCCTCTCAATGTGTTTTGGCCTATATATTCAGCCATGAAAACAGCCCTGAAGATTACGCAAAGTTCAGTGCAGGGCTTGGGAGGAAAGAAGCACATGATGAAATACCAAGTTATGTTGAAAACAAGCCACGTGATAGAGGGAGGAGCAGGGGGTACTCTGAGTTAACAGAATGTGGCCTTCGTAAAAGGGTCCAAATGGTATTCTAACTCTCCATTGGCAATGCATAACAGAGTCAATAACCGCAGCACACACACATAACAGCTCAAAGAGGGTTTGTGAGGGTGGAATCTGATTGGTGAGGTTTTATGGGTGTGTTAGGAAGAGTAGGCTTACTCTCTGATTATTCTGTATAGATGATGGCACTGTTGAATGTACATTGCAGGAACATGTAACATTTTATGAGGAGGAAAAGTGAGGAGGCCCCTCTTTAGTGGAGAAAGTGAGAAAGAGAGGTGTTTGTGTGTATGATGATAATGTGTGTTTGAAGAAGGACAGACAGACGAGTGAAGGAAAGACAGAGACGAGTATGTGAGTGTGAGTGTGAGTGCGTGTGCTTGAACTGATCTCTTTGGGAATTCGGTAGTCCTCTTCTGTTACATCAAGGGTGTGTGGTTTTTCAGAGGAGTCAGCAAGAACATACACGTGACAGAAATGTATTCACAGGGCTGTAGCACCTAAACTGTTCCTGGAATCAAAATCCTTGCAGCAGGAAGAGATAAACAGCTTACACCCATGGTGATTGTCATTATATGCATCAAGCATTGACAGCAGGAAACACCTGAAACTGCAGCACCTGCTGAACCTGCGAGTGAATGACAGAGTGGAAAACATTGTTATGACTGTATGGGTGCACTGAACAACGTATAGGCCTGCATAAGTTTGGCTAATTAAAAATGATAATAGTTTGTAGCTAAACAGTGACCGTGCATGGGGAAAACACAGACTTCCTCTTTCCACCTAAATAAAGAATTTTGTCCATCCCAGAAGAAAAAAAAAATCGTCAGAAACAAAAGTCGGAGTTTACAAAAGAACATAAAAGTGACAAATACATGTGTTTATTTTCTTTTTAAAACCTCAAAACTCAATTCCATTGAAAACTCGTCATGTTTTCAATATGAAACATATTCCATTATTTAAAACAGATCTAAATATGTAGTAATATGATATCTAAGGATACTTTCGTTGTGCATAGGCTACTGTTTGATGCAAACTGAACCTCGATTTTTCCACAACATTAACTGCTGCCTATGCATTTATTCAAATATTTATCTTAGTGTATGAAGAGTCCCTGGGTTACAGTATTCTAGTTAACAGTAGCTTATTAGAATACCAGGATATATTAAACAACCTTAAGCAACATTTCCCTGCATTGAATCAGCTTGAAAGTGCCAAAGCGTGATTTTTTTTTTTTTTTTTCAGCGCTCGTTGACATGAGGTCAAAGCTCCGCCCATTGACGTGTCATTTCCCCCTTACACGTCACTCTAGTTCTTCTGGTACATTCCGAACAGTGGACACATCCATAATAACACGTAACACACGGCCATCCGTTTTTGTGTTGTTGCTGAAAGCGAAAGGGAACGCCTGTCATTGTGCGGATCTGTTTATCAATGCAACGGAGCAGCAGACGTGTTAGTCTGATGCAACTCACTAGCTAATAGCTAACCATGACATTTTATAAGCCTACATTTAGAAATGAATACATTTATTGTGCAGGTATGCATATGCATAAAGCTTTTTATTTAGATTGTTTTACAGAGAGATGCCAGTATCGTGAATTAATCTTTCTTTTGAATCAGCCAAACTGATATGCTTCTGTGATCATTAGGACAGTTCACTCACCCATCATTTCCTTTTGGATATTAATGTAAGGTATTGTTTAGTCACAGCATTACATAAAATATATATCAAAGTACCATGCCATTTAAATTATCACCATGGTACTACAGTGTACAGGGCATAGAAAACTTAAAATGGTGCTTTGTCCCCAAAAAATCCTAATAAACATGTAGCTATTATTATATAAAATTACAGCTTAATTTTTATATTTAAAGTTAAAAAAACAAATTCGCAGCAATACATTTTTGTGTAGGCCTACATGCTTTGTCGAAACAGTCTTTCAGTTGTTTTTTCTTTAAAACTGTAGGTAGATACTTAGTGTGCAACTGTGCATGAAAACGCTTTGTATACCTGTAAAAAAGACCATGGCAAGCAATCTGAATCTGTATATATTAACTTGGCTTTGAAAATGAAATGGGTACAACAACAAACCGGCATGACCTTGTTGTCACACCCTCCATCATCAGTGTTGGATGACACTAAGACACGCCCACTCATTATAATGCAGAGACTACTGGAAAAATCTGGCTTCTTCTGGCAGAATGAAGATTGCGAGAGGCGATGTTTAAGAGGGTGGAGCGATTTCATCATCCAAACAAACTGAGGCTGAATTTCCCTTAAACGTGCAACTTATTCAGCATAGGCTACTAGACAACATAATAAATACCTCTATAAACTTAATACTCTATGAAACTAAAATACTTAATAGGCTACTCTATATACAATAAAAAAAATCGCTATGATTAGCCATAGTTAACTTAAAACGCTATAGAAAGCACAATACTAAAAGAACATTGAGAATGTAAACCAGTTGCATAACCAAACTGTGGACCTAGTTTTAAAATATTAATGGCATCCGTGATCTAACTCAATTCAACATTTCATCATCCAGGTCTTGTGTTGTGATGTGCCTTCATTGCCATCTGGTGGACAGAAATAAATGTGTGTAGTCCTGCACGTACATGGAGCGTCAGCATAAAAGCACAATTATTTATTTTTAACTGCTATCTCATTTAATGGATCTGATTCTGAAGATTATTAGAAGGCTGAGTAAATGAGACTGAGACAAAACCATCAGAAAAGACAGTGAGCTGGGGAAACAGGATTATCTTTCATTTAAGTCAGAGAAATTACTTAAAAAAAATCCACACATAGCAGGTGGTGAAAGAAAATGGCAGGGATTAAAAATATATAAATATATATTTTTGTTGTAGTAGTCAAACATTAAGTCACAATACTATTTCATCAAGTTTTTAGTCAGAATTAGAGATGAGAACATGACCAAAAACCGAGAACAGAACAGTGACATACACAGACAAGAGGAAGTGGGTTTAATATCTCAACCACATACATAAATAGTCAAATATAATCTGCATGTTAAAGATTATAACAGTTCAACAGAACAAAAGGAATGATTCAGAACAAATTTGGAAAAAACAAAAATATCTGATAATACTGATTTCTAATAAAAAATACTCTCTGTATGCCTAAACATGAGAATACAGAGAGATGTACATGTCTCTCTCTAAATAGATTATTACAGTACTTTAAAAGTGTATAAAAAATAAAGTCTTTGAAAGTTTGTCTGCTTTTTTTTTTTTTTTTTGCGTGGTCCTGATCTGACTGGAATGTAATGGTCCGCTCTCTTTTTCAGTGGCACATCCGTGACGTCATTTCCTTCTGTAGGGGGAAATAGCACTGCATTAGCATGACAAAAAACATCACAGAGCCACAAGTTTCAAGCATCAGATATGTTCAGACAGATACCACATATCTGCATTCAACAAGCTTTGTCTAATAAAAAGAACCTGCCTCTGATATTCCATTATCATGAAATTTACTTTGTTTAAAGATGTAAATGTTATGTTTTTATTGTGATGCACATAAAGATCATCTTTCCTTGTTTATATACAGATGCAAAAACTTTGGAAATGCATTATGCAAAGTGACTGAGCTCCTGATGTCAGTAATAGGACCTGTGGGTGTCACCTGATCCCACATCACCAATTCAGCTGTGACAACTGAGAGAATGAACTGCTGCAGCTATAGAACCAAGGGGTTTTCTGCCTGTGATGAAAAAATGATAGAGGCTGGAATATCAAACCTGCTGACTCATTCTGTCCTAGTGTGGCCTTACCAATTAGCAAAGCCATTACAAAATGGGCTCGTTATCTACCAATCATGAGATGACGCATTAGCGCTTGTTTCTGTATCTCTTTGTTTCTCGCTTTCTGCTATCAAGAGGTAATGGGAACTCACTTTGACATGTTTATAAACCCACACATCCACAGGAATATAATATTATATAATATAATAAATGCTTTCCTGTAGCATTTTACTGCAGATAATATGTTTTCCTGTAGCAATTTATTACAAATAAAAATATATAATATAATTTGATATAATAATGTTTTCCTGTAGCATTTTCCTGCAGATACAATATCATATACTGTTTTTCTGTAGCGATTGAATGCAGATATAATGTAATATAAAATGAATATAATATATGCCTTTTGCTGCAGATTAAAAAATGTGCTTTTCTGACTTTAACACATATGCTTACCAGAGGTTCCAGCTCTTTGTGGTCTATGAGGTTGAATTCAGTAACAAAGTTATAGAAATGTTTGTAGCAGGTGTTCACGTGGGCCTCTGCTCCCATCTGGCTCACGCGGTCAAAGTGGTGGATGTAGACATGGACGAAAACCCGGAACAAACGAGACAAGATCTTCTTCGCTACTTGCATGAAGGTCTTAGGAAATGGTGTACCTAAAAAAGAAATGACGCACAAAAATAAAAATAAACCACAAAGAGAATGAAGAACATGTTTAAATGAGTCTCAAGAATTTCAAAAAGTACACTTTGTTAACACAGAGTGTAAATACTTTTACATAATGGTAGCATACAAAATTTCACACATGATTTTTGGCTTAGTATGCTTTTTTATATATATATATATATATATATATTTTATTAAGAAATTAGTATTGGTCTCATTACGTGTCAAATCAACAACATTTCGGAAACTTTCCTGGCTCATATTTTTTGCTTTTGTTCATATTTTTTTCTGAAGAAAGACAAATATGAATAGTGATGAAAGCCAAAATATTAAATGCCGTGGATGAATATTTACGAATGGAGCTTTAGAAAGATGGCAGCATCATTATTTTAACATAGTTATATTGCATTACATGCCAACGGTGACAGTTAAAAAATGAGAAAAAGCACTTCTTGTGTGTGTGTATGTGTGTGTGTGTGTCCCTTCCTCTCAAGAACTATTAAAGATTATCTTAATCAGCATATTAGAATGATTTCTGAAGGATCATGTGACACTGAAGACTGCAGTAAAAGCTGCTGAAAATTCAGCATTGTCATTAAAGAAAACAACATTTTAAAATAATTATATTAAAATAGAAAACATATTTTAAATTTAATAAATGTTACAATGTTACTGTTTGTATTGTATTTTTCCTAAAAAAAAAAAAAATCCTACAGACCGGTAAAGTAGGTTGAAATTCATGTATTATGAGGGTTATTGATTTCTCATTATGACTTCACATCCTTAAAAAGGTTCTAAAACAACACCAGGCAAGTTATTTGTAGATTAAGACAGAACTGAGATGACATCAAGTCTGCTGATATCATCAGAGGAGACAAGAGCCTCATATCTCTGGATGAGAGAAAAATCATTTTCATTTTCACTTTAAAACTTGATTTTCTCATCTGCACGTCCTCACAACATTAGTTTCTTATCTGGGGCACGTGATACGATGGATTATAAATTGCAGAATCATATTTCCACAGCATCATTTATTAATAGAGTCCTGTGATCTGGGCAGTATGCAGACAACCATGTCCTTATACATAGCAGATTTTGAAACCGTCTCATTGCATTCTAAGAATCTGTTCCATATGTAGACTAAGTCTATTTATATCCCACTGTAAATTGTATGACCCAATTTGAAAGGCACCACAGATGTCAGATGGCAGGTTGGAGATAATGAGACAAAGCCAGAGAGGTCAAAAACTGCACTTGACCATCCCGAAGGTTTCTGCATGTTGGACAAACTACGTCTTGATTCATAGTTTATTCATGTCTTAAATGCTGCTTCAAATGGTCAATATGTTATGCTTACAGGTGAAACTCGAAAAATTAGAATATCGTGCATCATTTATTTGAGTAATTCAACTTAAAAGGTGAAACTACATTTATATTTAGAGTCATTTAGCAGGCGCTTTTATCCAAAGCAACTTAAAACTGCGAATTAAACCAAGTGAGTCATCGTGAAGAGGCAAAAAGAACGCAAGAAGTGCTCAAAATACAAAGTTCATCACAAAGTAGCATAAGCCAGACAAGCGAATATATTATATAGACTCATTACATGCAAAGTGAGATATTTCAAGCTTTCATTTGTTAAAATTTTGATGATTGCCATAACAGCTTATGGAAACCACAAATTCAAAATTAGAAAATTGTGAAAACGTTTTCATAGCTGTAAGCCATAATCATCAAAATTATAACAAATAAAGGCTTGAAATATCTCACTTTGCATGTAATGAGTCTATATACTACTTTCACCTTTTAAGTTGATTACTGAAATAAATTAACTTTTGCACGATATTGTAATTTTTTGTGTATATGATGACCTATATATTTTGAGACATCCATGCCATACTAGAATTATCTTCAAATTTCTTCTGCATAGCTCATTCAGATGACCTACAAATGTTTAGGTTAGACAAAAATTGTTTTTAATTTTATATATATATATATATATATATATATATATATATATATATATATATATAAATACCTCAAAAGGTACAGTATTTTTGGTATTTAAGCTACATTTTAAAAAATGTTGTTGCGCATCAAGTGGCATTTATTTTAAAGAATAATGAGCAATGTTTTAAGCAATTTACTTTACGTTTAAATTATAATTTTAAGTTTTAAATGATAAAACAATTGACATACTAACAAAAGACACTTTCTTAGTGTCAAATTTCAGAACTGATTTCATACTATTTACTAAAAAATGTCAGTTCCAAAAAGTTCGAAGAAAATGACAATGATGTACTAAAAACAGAAACGTTTTCTTTGGTGTTTTTTTGCATGCACACCAATGTTGTCGAAACAATCCCTGCTCATATGGATCAACGAAAACACTGTATTATTCTTAACGGTATCTTTTTCAAAAACTTGCACTTGTCTATGTTATGTGGTTGTGTTAACATTTAGCTCCTTTGCTCTCCTGAGTGTAATGTTGTTAGTTTAATAGACTGCTTGGTAACACTTTTACAAAGCGCAAAGCCCGTTTTTTTATGTGTACTATGTGTACAGTCGAACAAGTAGCCTTTCACGTAGCCTTTCAAAGAATACTCCATTTGATAGTATGCGCGAATGCAGGCGTTCAACACATGCACACTAGAAAGTTTCATCTTTTTCCAGTGTCTGCGCTATTTTTCTCCAGAAGTTATGACAGATAAAAATGTATTCTTTGAAACTAAAGTTGCGACTATCTCTTAACCTCTTAACACAAACGCTTGTCAATGTGGGCGTCTGTTGTTGTTGCAGTCTCAGGTATTTCAATTCAATTCTAATGTGCGACCTGTGCGTACAAAATACATATGGATACAAAAACTGGGTGTCTCTACGTGTGGTTACAAAAAACTGTTTCTGGTGACGAAATTTACATCATTATTCATCATTTTATACTTTGGGCTTTTAACTTGATTAAAAACTAAACGCATCCAACAAATCAAGGAAACGTTGGTCAACAACAAATTATTTTGGATCATGTGGTCCTTACCAACATTAGTGGGGAAGATATGTTCATTGTTGATCTGGACTTCAATCCAGTCCATTAGCAGGCTCATGTATTTGGGTGCTGGGAGAGCGGTGGGCTTCTTGTACTTCTGTTCATCCTGCCAGCGGTACTCGTACTTTGGCCCGCCGGACATAATGGGGCAGGTCTGGTCTGTGCAGGAGTCATTGATTGTGCCGTAGATGAGGTTGATGCGGTTAAAGAAGTCTACCACGTGAACGGCCACCCAATCGTTGAGGTCTTCGCCATGCGGCAGCTGCACCGCTTGCTTCAGATCCAGACCGGCATTTAGAGACGCCTGTGCTTTCTTGTGCAACTCAAACCGCTGCGTTCCAGGCTCAAACTTGCGCTTGGGCCGGAATGTCCTGTCCTTGTTGAAGACTTGTTTTAGGGCCATGGACATGGTTGCCGGAGGACAGGATCGTTGCGTAATGCGTTTAAAATGAGCCTTTTGATAGCAGGGGTGCCTGAAATGATAAATTAAAGGATGGATAAACAATGACAAATTTGTGTGGAGGCTTCTCGGTAATCAGCGATTGTACTCTGAGGGACGACGGATGCTGAATGCGAAAAAGGGAGAGAAAATAAAACTAGGTCAAACTTTGTCCGCTCCCGGGTTCCCAGACCTTTTGGATTTAATTTCATGATGAGAACATCATTTCATAACATTGCACACACAAAAAGAGCAGTTTCTAGTCCATATTTTATGTTTAGATTATTTATCAAGATATATATATATATATATATATATATATATATATATATATATATATATCAAGAATATATAAAGAGGATTTTCTTAATTTTCATGACCTCTTATATTTCCAGGTGTAAACAAAACACATAAAAAGAGTACATGCGATTTTCTTTCAGCTGTGACACTGAAATAACTTCAGTCTTGGAATCAACATTTTTGCATTTTTTCATGCATTTCTTACATGATTCTGTTCTCGCACTCAAGGATTAATTCCAATTTGCTGAGTTTCCTTCAACATCAAGTGGTAAAATGTGGTGAGAATTGAGAAAAAGAAAACAGATTTTCTCAGTTTAACATGCTGAACAAACAATACAATACATCATATATCTGCATGTTAAAGTAATGTTGGTCACTGAACAGGTTGTACACAGAGGCATATATTTAGAATATTATGGGGATTTCTGAGTAATTTCCTGTAGGGCACCATGGGTGGCATTTATTGGCCAGGGCAGGGGGATTCCAGCATCTTCTATAGGCTAATAACTACAGTATGTTAATGACATATACTGTATCTATATGCCCCCCCCCCCCCACACACACACACACACACACACACACAACTTAAATATTGTTAACATGTGAATGTGTACATGTTTCTTAATAAATGGTTACAGTAACACACACCAAAAGCTAAACAACATGTTGCGCGAGACTCTCGTCTACGCTAATTCCGTGTGACGATGTCGTTTTTAATGGCGTGACCAGGACTGATAATCACATTAATTTAACTTTCATGGAAACACATTGATACGATAACAGAACAACCTTTATAAAAAGAGCGAATTAAATACAAAACGTATTTTAAAAACCGATTTTGTTAAAGGGAATGTTTTCGAGGAGTACAGTGAAGTTGAAGCAAACTTACCGCGAGCAAGCGCCTTTCTTGTTCCGCTTTGATGTGAAAGCGCCTTTTTTCACCGCCCTCTATTTTGTTCGTTATTCAAGAACGTTCTTCGTTATTGTAATCACATTGTATTTGCAATTGTTATAGAGTTAAAAGGAACGTGGCCTTCGCACTGTAACAATTATTAAGTCCACACTTTCTAAGGAAGCCACAAGCCCCTCCCTACTGAGCAAAGTACACTTCCTCTATTGAAACATCAGTGGAGCCTCTTCTTCTGTCTGTCTGCCACTGACTGAACATGAAGGAAGTGTATTGGATACACTATGGTTACACACTAACATCAAAACATTTCATGCATTGGATACATTTATAGCTTCAAATTTAAAAAGCAGCCTTTTAAATTCATTTTAAACGAAATGGTTACACTTTATTTGAACACTGTCATTGTTACAATGTAATTATATTTAAGTACTGAGTAATATTAATTAGGGTTAGGGTAGGATTAATTGGTAACCAGTACTTTCTAGGGAAGTACACTGTAAGTACATAATGTTTGGTTGAGTTAGTTGCATGTAAGTTATTACTATGTTAAGTACATGTAAGATATGTAACAAGGACACTAAAATAAAGTGTTACCAAGTAAATTATATGTAAACAAAGGTGTCAGGGAGAAGTAATGAGGCATGTGCACTTTATTGCAAGTTTGAAAACTCAAGAATTGTTACAATACAAAATTAATTGAAATACAAAAGTTTGAGAACATCAAGTTTGAGGAAGTTTGAGGAATGACAGGAAACATACAATCACAGAATATTTAACAAAGTGAACAAGACCATAAGGTTTGAGTAAATATGTACTTTCATTTTAAAAAGTGTTAATAGGTGGAGAAAATACATCCATCTGATTTCATTAACTGAAAAACTTTTGCAGGGAAAAAGTATTTTCTTTTGATAACCAACTATTATATAACATATTTAAATAGTAAATAGGCACTGGCTGAAAAATAGTATTATGAGCACTGATAGTGACATAGGCTAAGATTACTTGTATTGCTCAGTCAGATAGTTTGATAGACATCATATTACAGTAACATACATTTTAAAACATATTTTCCGATGTTTTCATTCTGTCCTGTCTTGAAATGTTTCCATTTGCCCCTCTGATCAGTTAGGAGGCTTTCCATTCTCTGTTTTCATGTAATCCGGTATCTTTTTGCAAATGGAGTAATAGAAAGTTCTCATCTTTTCCTCCACTTTGACAAAGCCTGGCCGTTCTTCATGCCTGCAGAAGACAAGAGTCAGATATCATTCAGAAGTTATTCATATTTGCTTGAGTGAGTCCCTCATCCACACACAACCAAACAGGCAAGTATGACTAATAGTTTATAATGTCAATATGTTCCCACCCACCTATTTTTATGTGCATTTTGGTTGGGATGTCATATATAAAAAATATGATGCGCATAAATTCTAAAAATACTTATAAAAAACTGCACTCAATTAAGACAAAAATAAAAAAAAATTACAGATAATACATGTGCATAAACTACACATGAACTACCAAATAAATTCCTCAATGTACAAAAATAATAAATAAATCACACGTGACTTTGCCTCAACAGTGGATGTAACTGGATAACAAGTCTAACAAGTGAATCAATATCATTGCACATCATCTCAAATGTTGGCTTGATCATTTTGAAATGCCTGAGACAAAGTCTGTCGTCAGAGCAATTTAGCATAATGACCTGCCAGAAGTGTCTCAAATGAATGCATTCCCAAACACCATGCATCCGAACGCTTATGATGTAGAAAAACAGAGCCACAGTGGCTTCCCTCGACTGCGCACACATTTTGTCACAACTTTGCATGGAAACATAGCTAATGTAAGAAACTTGATGGCATTAGATTATACTTACTTGTATGTCCAGCATTCTTTCATCAGTTCATACATGGTCTCAGGACATCCAGGGGGGCAATCCATACGGCTACCACTTTCAAGAAAACTCATTACTTCTGGGCCTTTCATTTTCTTCATGGGGAAAAAAATGGATGAAAAGTCACATGAGCAACTCATTTAAGTTGGTTGTAAGTAATGTGACAGTGTAAATGTTTACCTTATAAGGTTTCCCTCCGAAGGAGAAGGCCTCCCACATCGTAATCCCAAAGCTCCAAACATCACTTTTGCTGGAAAACTTGTGGAAATGAATGCACTCTGGCGCATACCACTTCAGAGGCCATTTTCCACCTGTACGGGCCTATACACATACAAAATCATACTCTGAATGACTATTCTTTTAACCTTGTACCTCCCCCATCAATAGGTACCATCCAACTTGTTAGACATTATCCCCTAGTCCCAGACTAAGATGCATGTTTTAATTAACACTAAGAAAAAACTTGCACTGACATATCTTAAAATATGCACACAGTAACGTTTTTTTCAAAGGCACATTTATAAAAGCTACTTAAATGTCCTAATTGAACTGAGGCCTAATCCTGGCTTAATCTAAATCCTGTCTGTGAAACCGGGCCTATATAGCTGTAATGAGCCACTGATGGTCATGTGACTAGTCATGCAACAGGAATAAGGAACTGTTCCCATTGTTAGTATATTGACAGTACAATATAAGATTTACAAATGTTTAGAAAAGATTACATTTCTCCAAGACCACAATAAGTGCCTAAAACAGTGTCTACAAAGTGCTATAGAAACACAATGGACTATAATTAAAATGTAATTGTGTTTCTCCCACAGAACATCTGAAAACAGCCTACCTTGTAATAGTTGTCATCTGCACCCAGTGCCTTCGAGAGGCCGAAGTCACTGATTTTGGCATATTGCTGGTTGACCAAAAGTACATTACGTGCAGCCAGGTCTCTGTGCACAAAGTTCCTTCCTTCTAAATACTTCATCCCCATTGAGACCTGATGCATTAACATCACAATGTTTTCAGTAGTGATCATGTCCCTAAAAGAAACAAATAGAGTATCAGTGTAAATTAATGTTATTGAGCAACTTGGGTATTTACTGATTTAGTCAGATCAAGGTTTTAAGTGATGACTTTCTGATTGGCTATTTGCTTCCACATCGTTTTAATAATTCAGATTAGAGCTTTCACACTTTAACACAAAGTGAAGTGGATCAGGAATTACTAAACCACTTCTATCTCAGATAAATATATTTATTTCATATATATATATATATATATATATATATATGAAATAAACACACACGTCACACACGTATATATATATATATATATATATATTCCGATTAGAGCTTTCAAAGTGAAGTGGATCAGGAATCACTAAATCACTTCTATCTCAGATAAATATATTTATTTAATATATATATATATATATATATATATATGAAATAAATTATATATTTGAAATTATATATATATATATATATATATATATATATATGAGATTTAATAATATATAATAATATAATATAAAGTCGCGTATAAACATCAAATTATAAATAAAAATATTAATATAAAAATAAATGATCTTTTTATTATCTTTATAATAGTCTATGGTCATTTATATAAATCTAAATTTCATACACTAAATAAAATTTTATTCATACAGTATACCGGTATATATTTTATGTTTAAATACATAACAGACTCTATGCCATTTCTACATTCTTCGACTATATATTAATAACACACATAAAAGAGTAATTTATAAATGTTTTATTCAGATGAACTCACTTCTTGCCAGAGAGAAACTTGTTGAGCGGGCCACCGGGGGCCATCTCCATCACCAACATGAGCGCTTCGGCCTCACAGAGTCCAATCATGCGCACGATGAACGGGTCACTCAGCTGATGCATAATGTGGGCCTCTCGCATCATTTCATCTTTTACTGATTTTTCATTCTCGTTCTTCAACACTTTAATTGCCACGTCAATCTGTTTGCTACACAGGAAAAGGAAACAACTTAGGTCAATTTTTCTAAAAATGAAACGGTCACACATATGTATGCTTTTCACCCTTAGTACATACCTTTCCATTTTGAAGACACCTTTCTTGACACAGCCGAAGTTGCCCGAACCAAGCTCCACCTCGTCCACCATGAGCTTGTCTCTCTTGATGAACAGGGTCTTCTTCTTGCATTCATTTGGATCATCATAAGGACTGATGAATGCATCATGGTCCATAGGCAAAGGTGGACGTGGAGAGTCGGATGCAAAAGGCACTGGGGAACATCACAGCAGATGTTATTAGCATGCTGTCATAAATTTGCTTTAAACTAGATCACAGCAGTTTTACATCCGATTACAACCGTTTTCAGTCACATAAACATCCTTAGTTGTAGTTCTTCAGTAACAACATGTTAGCAAATAAAAACTTTTTTAAAACAGTTTAAAAATTCATATTTGAGGTGTTATTGTGAGAATGTCTTTTTAGGTATTGTTAACACAGACCAGCATCCTACAAAGTTAAAAAAAACACATAGACATTCCTCTGGAAACAAATTGTTAATGCAAGCAGCTCTGTAGTAAATATTTTAGGCTGTATTAAGCCATTTATCCTTGTTGTTGCAAAACTATGGTCCAATTCCAAATGGTTTAGCAGTAATAGCCAAAAGATTATGGATTTATCACTAAGACAGCTCTGTGACTCTGAGACTTGGACTGTTTTTTGATTTATATTTTGGCATATTTGTTGATTTAATCACTGCTGTTGGATTGTTTAAACTTTTATATTTTGCACCACTATGAACGTACCCATAGGGGGCGGTGTGTATCCATTACCTCTCTGTCTCCTCTGCAACACACAAACAGAAACCCAGAAACAATTAACCACATGCATTATATTATTAGACGTGTTCCAAAAATAGATGTGTTCTGTCAGCTATACTTACCGGAGCATTTACAAGAGCTAAAAGTGAAAAAAAGGAGAAAGAATCTTAGCTATTTTCACTTGTGCATATTTCTTTTAACAACTGATACCTGTTCATATGCACATGTCTAACAGTTTTGGGAGATATACTGTATGTTTTACATAAATCACAATGCTATGACGAATGAAAGTTCATACCTGCTGGTGCATTGCTTTGATTGACACACGGTTCTCTCAGTACAGTCACAAGACCATCAGGCTTCATCTTTAAATATTCAACCAGCTGCCCTCCAGAGGAATATGATTATGAAAAAAAAAAACCATCAATGACAACTACAATAATAAAATAATACAAAAAGGTTTATGTGTTATGTGATAATGTAGGAATCTTTGTATATGTAAATTTTAACATGGTCATTTATAAATGACTATTGTACTGTCCTTTGGATGTTTTAGTTATTTTTTTCTGACCAGATTACAAATGAATATATTTTTATATTTAGAATTAATATATTTTATAAATTAATGTTTTTTTAAATATTTTAAATCAACTCAAAATGCATTTCTATTTTTTGTGTAATACTTAATACTTTAATTAAATTAAATTAATCTTTAAGTTATATAAACATCTATAGCAAAAGGCATTTTAAAAGTTAATGGAACTAAATTAATTCAATTAGAAAATAGTTAAATGTAATTTTGTAAAAGCAGTTTCGTCTGGCGACATTGTGAGAGTATAGAAGAGTATTTTTTTTAAAAATGTAATACGAGATGACAGACTCTTTGATGGGTAAAGCATAGCCTACCTGCCACACAGTGTCAAATTTAGTTCCTTCTGGCATTGCGTATTTCCCTGATTTGTCGTGTAAGATCTGATAATGGTATACAGTTTTTCCATATGTCACTGACAGCGCATAGGTGCCAAATTCTTCTCTCTCTCGAACACTAGAAAACAGATTTAGAAAAATTAGAAATCACAGCCCAGCTAACAAAAATATATTCTAAGAACATGCTTACGTTTTGCTTACGTTTCCATTAAGTGTTCCCTGCACAATCAAAACGTCTAGTTTTCAAAAAAAAAAAAAAAATGTTTTAAAAGCTTTTTGTTCAGGGTTATATGTTATTTCCAATACTTGATTCTGATTGGTCAATAGCTGTGCTTTATTCACGATAAAACACGCCTATGACCACAATGGTTCTATTAATCACTGCGCATTGTGCGATGTTCCAATGTTGTTTTTATTTGAGCTTTCATGAATATTACACATTGGAACGTTGTTGCTGTTCTCGGTCAGGGACTATTTTTTTCTAGCGGAAGGAAGGCTTTAAGTGATTTTACATCATGAAAGTTGCACTAATACATTTTTTTTTACTTTAATATTTTTATTGTGTGGTAATCGTTTTATAAAAGCAATAAGGTATGAGAGGCAAGTGCTGTATTGTGAATAAGTAACGGCTAAAGGGCTGAACTCAGTGCCTAACAACGCCGTTACTTATTCACGATACAGCACTTGCCTCAAATACCTTATTGCTTACTAACGGAACATTCCATTTCATCATTTTGGAAACACTATGGAAACTTTACTTTTAAATGTTCCCTGACCGAACGTTCTATTTACGTTACTGGAAGTTTAAATGTAATCATGACGTTGAGAGAACCTTGCCAGAGCGTTAGCCAAAGTTCTGTGAACGTTCAAATTTGCGTTCTGATGTGCTTGCTGATTGGCCTAAATTATGTTACAGGACTAAATATGTGATCTTGACCAATCCTACAGTCTATCTTTCTGAGTTTTGCAGTTTATGCAGGCCATGATGCAGATGACGCCTTTTGAGGCAATGTAGATGAGTAAATACAGCATTGTAATCATCCACACTGCATTGCATTTACTCATGACACCACTGAAGACCCAGCTCTATCTTTGCTACAAACAATAATTACTGATCATCTGATTTGCCTCTAAAAACAGCCCATGTGTCATCATGACCTTTCCACTCTAATGCTGCAGGAAAACTTTAGACTGTCATGTCTGATGAATCAAGCTCTTCACTTACAGAAACTTTCCATCCGGCTGAGAACCTGAGTACAGTCGTCTCTCACCCTCCTGCCGAGGGATCTTGCCGTGGAACCAGGGCATTTTCTCATGTGCTGTGGTGGCAATCAGTTTTTCTAGCTGTGGGGCCTGGCTTATGATGGCTTGCTCCATGGCCTCCCCCTAAAAAAGGTAACATAAAATCATTAAAAAAAAGTTCAAAGTTAAAACTCATCAAAAATCTGCAAGCATGGACAAGTGTTTCCTTCCTCACTGTTGGAGCATGACATTAAAAATGCACCTTTTTTTAAGAAACCATAAAATGTATAAAAAAAGGAGCCCTCTTTTCATGTGCACGCAAAACAATTTCTGCAAATGTCACTTTAAGGACTCCATTATACGGTTAACTA
Source organism: Pimephales promelas (assembly GCF_988280905.1). Lineage (NCBI taxonomy): Eukaryota > Metazoa > Chordata > Actinopteri > Cypriniformes > Leuciscidae > Pimephales > Pimephales promelas. Next base: position 25,081,583 of record NC_142782.1, read on the forward strand.
ACTATGGAAAAATTAAACGCATGCTTATTTAAAGGATAATCAAAAATATGTGCAAATATATTACGGCCACAATGTGAAGCTCAGTGGCTGTTAAGTTACAACAATTTTAAGGTTTAGAGTCAATTATTCCATTTTTAACTATGATTAAAGGGATAGTTCTCGCAAAAAATAAAATTCTGCCGTCATTTATTCGCCCTCATGTAATTTTGAGAAATGATTCAGTGTTTTTTGTCATTCTTCAAAATATCTTCTTTGTTCCGCAGCAAAGGAAACAGGTTTGGATTGACATGAGGGTAAATGATGACCCAATTTTTATTTTTATAAACTATCCCTTAATTCATGTACTGTATAAGGCTTATCGTTTGTGTGGATCAGAACATTTTTCAATTTTTTTTATGTTTTCATTCTGTGTTTCATTCTACTTCCATATGTCCCTGATTATGTATTTTGCTAAAAACATACTGAAGAGAATAAAGTGGTTAAGTGATATGTAACCATAATGTTGTCATTAAACCTATACTATTTCATAGGGGTGTAAACAACATATCATATCACAATGTATCGCAATACAAAAATGTATTGTGGATAGTGTGAGAATTTTTTTTTTATTGTGTTTTAGTGTGATTACTACATTAAACTACACTATATCATTTTGAATATAATATATAATAATGCAATGGGGGAATTGTTGTGGGTCCTGATTTATGTTGCCAGTAAAAAATGGCCTATACATTATTTAAACATATCAGTGAATGCAAGCATATTCATCTAAAATAATTCTATATTTTCAGCGTCAGAATCATTTTTATTGTGGTGTCACCATTGTCCTGTGCTTTGGGTTACCAGTACCAAGTCCAAGCCCATTCATTTCACCCCAATGTAATACCAAATTTTCTTGGGAGTACCGCAATAAAATCAAATCGTGAGTTCAGTATCATGATATGTATCGAATCGTGACATAAGGGAGGGTATATCGTGATTCGTTACACCTAAACTATTTCATTGCCGTACAGTTACCAAATATCAATCAACACTTTGCGGGTCAACGGATCAGAATCAAACTTGTTTGAAAACCCTTACCTCCAGGTTCCAGGTATGACGCACATATTCCCTGAGCATGTTGTCCCTCAGGCTGTCAAAGACGCCCGCCTTGATTACTGTTTCGGCCGATCGCAGGCAGGGTTTCCTCAAGGTGCACACGAGCCCATCTGGGTCTTTGCTGTAGTACTCACACAGCTCAGCAGGTCCACAGTGAGGTTTCCCACCCGCTATGCAGTACGTGCCATTCAACTGTTTCTCTATGGAGTAATGGTAGAACTCGAGGTTCCAGACCAAGGACAAGACATAGCCACCCAAGCTGCGGAGACACTGGCGCAGGAGGAAGAGGCCGTCTCCCATGCCAGCCAGTTTCAGGTGGTCCTCGGCCTCTGAGCGACCGATGCTGCCGTAGAAGAACGGGAGGTCCGCAGCAGGGTCGTTCATGATGGAGACGACGAGGGTTCGAAGAGCCTTCCTAGATCAGAAGCTGCGGAAAATGAAGTTTTGACAGAGAGCGAGACAGATTGAAGCGGCTGATAAGTTCAACAAAATGGAGCAAACTGTTGTGAGCATGTGTTTTTGCTGATGTGGGATGTGGGAGGATGTTCCCCGTCTGAACAAACATCTCCGTCTTTTCTCCATTTCCCTCTTTTTATGACTTAAACATTGGAATTTGCATATGACGGCCCTGTGTGATCAAATTATTGGTGTGTAGAGGAACATATAGGTGGTAAGACAGAAATAAAAGTTGGTGTGGTTGGTGCTTTAGTGTTGCTTTGCAACCGGCAAAGTCTCGCATTCGGATCAAATCACCACAACAGGAAACTCAGACAGACATATCCTTCCCCACCCCCGCCAGCTCTTATACGACAACCCTCCACCCTGTGCAGGTGCTGATGCTTCAAGAATGTTCCTATGGTTGTCAACAGACACATGCTTAGCTTTATTGAAACATCTCTGGATGAAGCAGATGATTAAAAAATACCAAAAAGGCAAAAAAGATGCAAATGTGGCACCAAGTGTCTATAATGGATTCTTTATGTAGTGATGAACATTTTCCAGTGGCTGAATGCTAATGCTGTGTAGGAGAGCAGGAGGTCAATAATGAAACATGTATGCATCATGTTTTCACCAGAAAGTCAAAACTGCACACACACACACAAAAAAATCCCAACTGCTTTTATCTGCACCTCACACGTTAGATTCCATAATTTTATGCAAATGATCTCAAAATGTCTACCAGACAGAGTTTGAACATGCTCTGAGGTGGAATCACATAAAGTGACAACAAATGGAGGACCCATAGCTTTGATTTAAACCACAGCTTCCTGGACACAGAGCTGCCCACACTTAAAGGGACTATCAGTTAAAACACAGAGAAAGACCCTGCCACAGCCACACACACACACAGACCTTGTCTTAAACTACCACAGGCCACAGCAAAGACACTGGGGGACAGTGCACTGAGGAAACACGAGTCTCACGAGGCAATTTGATCCTTTTCCAATTGACATCTGGTGATGTAATTTTTGATGTTGCAAAAATTGTGCTATTATTATTTATTTTACCCCTGCATATAGCACACCATCAAGGATTTATACAATATGATTAAAAGGTAAATTATAAGTTATTGAGTAGCTGCTTGGTTGGATTGGATTTTTAAAAATGATTGTAACTATATAAACTACATAAAGTTAGTGCACACACAAAAATAAATACATAGGGTATATGTACACATATAAGTTAATATAAATATATATATATATATATGTTAGAATCAAATAGAATAAATGGTTTATGTAATGTTATCTATGTAGGTATACATATATGTATATGTATTTACACACACACACACACACACACACATATATTATTATTTCAATATTTTAGTTAGCATCAATGTGACCCTACAGAGGATATGCATATTGGAGATGGATGGGTGGATAAATTCTTGAATATTATATTAATAATGTATATATTTATAAATGATATACATGCATATTTCAAACTTATATAAACTATACAATGTGTATACATTTTAACTTTTAAATCTATATAAATTATATTTAAATTAAAACCATTTTAAAACACACACACACACACACATATAGTAGATAATTTTGAGAAAGTAGGCTTAGGCCTACTATTTGTAAGCCTAGTTTGAACTCAGATGTAACTTCAAGATAGATTTGTCAATGTTCAGCAGAAAGTGTAATGGAACTTAATAATTTGTTTGTCTAAACATTATTTTCCGGTGTGAAAAGTGGGTGACAATATTGCGGCTGAACCTCATCGAAAAATCTTCTCTTCCGTAATGCGTGCATTTTTTCATTGCGAACAAAATGTCTCACAGATGCATTTAGAAACAAGCAAACATCTGAGATAGGTGTTCGCAGTCTAGTTAATCTATAAAAGGAGCTTTGAAAATGAGCGTCTTTGAAAATTATTCAAGACAGAAATAAGATCAAGGCGTTGAGGCATACGTTCATTTTTCATCAAGTACATGAAGAATTTAAAGATGAATTTTAAGCTAAGAAAATTGAGTTGTTACAGTTCTTTTGATTGAGGTCAATTAAAGGCCCTAACAATGGTTTCATCGCATTTAGATTTTCCATGTTCTGAACACAAGAATTTGAACTATGTTGCTTAATGACACCCAAAATATTCACAATGTTTATGTCCTTAAAACCAGACTCAACTGCCTTGAATGGAAACTAACTTTATTCACAAAGGCCAAATAGCCTACAATGGAAAATAAAACTTTCTTTTTCCTATACGTAAAAGGCTTTTTGACCCCTGCCCTGTTCAAGACTGCTCACTTTGTTTTTTTTTTTGCACTTTTTCTTGTCCAACTTTGCATGATTTTGTGCCCATATTTAGATGGTCTCGCAGGACCACTGAAATATCGTGGGCATTTGGGCAGTGAAACAGTCTGGATTCTTGCCACCAAACTCACAGCAGTGAAACCTTTGTGATTCAGTGCTCCACATAGTGTGTAAAAGTTTTATGGCAAAATAATGAAGTCTGGTAAGTTTCAAACAAGCTGGATTAAATGAAGTGTTACCTGTTTTGCTCTGAGTTTTTTGCGTTTTTATCACTATTTTACAGGTATCTCTGTAAAGCTGCTTTGAAACAATCTGTATTGTAAAAAGCGCTATATAAATAAATATGACTTTTGTGCTATGACACAAGTTGTGCAAAATAATCCAAATAATGGGACAATGTGTAACTAACTGTTAAAAACACACACACATATATTCATGTATCTATGGTTAAAAGCAGTTAACATCATCTGGGGTGAAAATTTGCAGATCTTTTGCACCTGTTCAGCAGCTCAACAACTATTGCATCTTCGTCTCTGAAGCCACAGATGAATTCTCTGTTACTTTGCAGTGCAAGGGATGCAATTTTATGTTTTCAGATTGAAATATTACCCTTCTGCGTAAACTTCATGTAATTTTTTAAAGAATTCACGTAATGAATTGAACTTAGCTAAAAACTGACCAAATGCAAAAACTAAAAAAAAAATGGCATTACACTCTTTATAATAATAATTCTACCCCGCATTTTAAAAACACAAAGGTTAGCAGTGCTTTATCACAAAAAAACAATATTTAAAAAAAATAGCTGTAGACTGCACAGCTTAAAGATAAGGTTTTGAAAATTGCACGCTTGACTTTTCCGTGTTAAGAACATGCTTTACAACACTCCACATCTGCTCAGACAGCTCTCAAAAGTGTTGCTTAACATGCATACGTATTTGCCAGAAAGATGTCACAAATTAAGCTGATATCTACAATCTTAATTTCATGCAATAGTTATATGTCTGTACGGTATTTAACCTCTGCCGAACATCTCTCCTCATTTGCACATGTTAAATGTCTGACATTTTGATTGACCTTGAAAGGTTGTGAATTTGCCTCGGGATAAGATAAGAACAGACGTTCTCTGGCAGACAGAGCCAAAAAAAGACAGAATAATCTTATTAAACACTCACCGTGGCCTGTAGCTGAAATCCAGGAAGAGAGGGATAGAAAGAAAGAAAGAGAGCGAGACAGAGAGAGAGAGAAAGACACGGCACGGATGAACTGGTGAAGGAGTTATAACAAATGTATTTAGTCTGCCGAAGTGATGAAGTTCTCTGATCTGGCTTGTACGCTAGATGGTTTCTATGCTTGCCAAGTTTTAGTGTGTGTGTGTGTGTGAGCTTTCAGAGAAACCATGTGTGCGTACGGGTCTGTGTGTTTCTGTGAACACAGGTGAACTGAACTGTGTGGGCAGCTCGAATCACTCAAATTTGTATTCCCTTCAGGCTTCTCAGAAACGTACTTTCTCACCCAAGTTTTGGGATGCGACCGCTGAATGCTAAGAAAAGATGTGCTGCAAACTAATGCCTAAAACATGTTGCATTCAGTTGGTTTAGGGACCCATTAAGGCATTTGAGACATTTATTTGGAGCAATGCACAGTGAAACTCTTTGAACAAATATCATTACATGATATTATTAGCATACACAGAAAAATATAATAAATCTTGAATCTGGACGACAACTTCAAAGAATCAGATAATTTAATCCTCCTGTTCTGTTGTGTCTGTTTGACTATATTTATGTTTGGGTTCACCAAGTGTAAAAAATAAATGATAAAATCTCTGTTTCTGTTTGGGGTCAGTTGGACCACAGCACAAACATTACAATAAAACAAATCAGACCACTGACATGCTATAGGCTATATTAGCCTACTATCTTACCATGTGCAAATCCATTGTCTTTATTGATGTATTTTACCTAAAGTCTTGAAGAAAACAAGGAGAACCCTTTTTAGTTTTTTAGACATTAAAATTGTTTTAATCAATTTTCATAAAATAAGTGAAGTATCAACCTGACATTTTCTTTTAGATTAAAAAAGGCCTTGGGGGTCTCTTAGATCCAAACCTGAACAGAATATATTTTATTTCACGACTGCTCTTCAGGGTAATCACGTTTTCCTTTGAGGGTATAGGACTACCTAACTGTTGACGAAAGTGCATCTGGCATCCGGCTCTGTTTTTGGAGAGGAAGGGGGGAAGGGGTGTGTATACGATATCCAACAGGTGATCGAGTCGAGCACGAGCTCATCAAAGCGAATATAACAGTGCGAATCACAGAGCGCGATTGTTCTTTGGCGATGGCTCCTCCCAGCGTTCAGCGTCTGCCTTCCTGCAAATGAACGCTCTTGCAGTTAGGAAGTTTGATTCATTATAAAGAATCGATTCGTTCGGACGGTTCATTTTAGAAATTGTTGTTCAAAAAGATGTGAATACTTACCAGAAGTCCTCGCGCGGCGTTTCACTTGTTTTACTACAGTTCTGTTAATGCTAACTGTAGGCCTTTGTTGTAACACCATCAGTTCAACAAGAAATTATATAACGTTAGATCACATCCCGCCCTTGATAAATTATGTATTTATAAATATAAGGGATTTATAGAACAAAAAATGCTGAGGTAAGTATTTCACGAATCATACTTAATGACTTCAGGCCTATGGTGATAGGCTATTAAAAAATAAACATGAATAGATAGAACTGGTATCACCTGATTCTGAATCGGCAGATTCTATATATTGTTTTACTGGATTGGATAACCACACAAGTTTGTTTATGCAAATGGACAATTTTAAGTTCTTTTTTTTATAGAATATTGCAGTGTTTATTATAAATTATGTCATGCCGACTTTAGTAAACACTAGGCCTACTAGGCCCCTCTTTATACCAAGTCCTTTGGCGTAACTATAGGTAGCGTTATTTATTTTTACATGTCAAGCAGAAGCAAATTCCAGGCGAATTGTAACGCCCTCCAACGATGAAAAGCATGTTCACTAGTCGTTATTTCCATCTGCCTTCCTATTCCTTGTAGAACCGTTGTTGACAAATGTAAAGTAAAGAGCGTTTCGCAGTTCGCTCGCGTCGCGGCTTCCAAACTGAAACCCGCATATCTAAAACGTTTATTCTTTTTATTGAAAATGTTCTAAATAAAATGAGTCTGGGGTAATGGAGAATACTCGTTCTGTTGAAGTAGGCTAATTTGGTTATTTACATAAAGCTTGCTTGCAGCACTTTTAATGTCCTCTATATTTATAGGCGAATTGTTTCCAATTTTGTTGTTTGTTTTCAGTTTAAGTCCACCCGTTCGTTTTTATTTAAAATGTTCGGAATAAAATAGTGTGGGGGTAATGAAGCATAATAATAATTATGTTGAAGTTGGTTACTAGCCTAAGTTCAGGAAGTTTAAGTAGAGCGGTCTCTCCAACGGCGTGTGAATCGGTTCGATCGAGTCACTTAAAAAGAACCCGTTCAAACGAACGATTCGTTCGCGATTCGGACATCACCAAAGCGCAGTCCGAACTCAGTTCCTCTCGTCAGCGTAAAGACTGAAGGAGCAGAGAAACCACGCAGCATTAGAGCACAGTCCACCGGCTCATCTCAGTATGTGGCAGAGAACTTCCCGGTGTTGAAGGAGGAAGACAGACCAGACGGTGGTCGGTAAATCTCAGGGTCACCCAATTGTCCGTTCCTGCACAATTAAACGGTAAGGTCGTTGTCAAATTTGTACTTTTATTATGGAAAAATGTGCTAATGAATACATTGTATCCGTGCATGGTTACCATTCTTATTTGAACGCAAAACTTTTAGGGACACATATGCATGTCTATTCTGCTGTCAATTTGTAACCGTTGCAGTGAAACTAGAATGATGGAGGCAGCAGTGCTGTCAGACCTGCTGGTGATCACTCTAGCAGAAAGCAGAAATATCTCTCTTTGTCTGTGGGGTGCAGAGTCGAAGGGTTTGCCAAGAGCCTCTGAGGAAGGCGTCCAGTTCCTTAAGCGATTTAATAAATTATCTGCTCTTGTAATATTTCCATTAATGCCTGATTACAGCTGCTATCAAATGGAATGACTGGTGGACAAAAAATGAAAAATCACAGTCTCCTTCATAAAAATATATAGTCATTATATAAGCAATACTGCACCATTTGGCTTATTCGAGATGTGGACGTTTGAAAGTTGGATAAATGATGTAGTTTGAATGCGTAAGTTGGCAACAAGGACGCCTCGGAGACCTGCTCCCTGTCAGGTAGTGCAGTGGTTCCCAACTCTGTTCCTGGAGGCCCCCCAATAATACACATTTTGGATGTCTCCCTAATCAAACGCACCTGATTCAACTCATCAGTTTGTTAGTAGAGGCTCCAAAAGTTGAAATGGGTGTGTCAGGTGAGACATCCAAATGTGTATTATTGGGGGGGCTCCAGGAACAGGTTTGGGAAGAGCGAGCGCTTCTCCTGGCACGACTCCACTCCTGTCTGTCCGTATCTACATTTGGCAGAGAGAGCATGGTGTATTTATTTCGACTATCAGACGTAGCCTTATGTTTGTCATTTAGGATTGTTACTAGCAGAGCATCTTGATTTGCATATAACTTTTTATCCAAAGTAACTTCAAGATCTGATCCAGCCAGGGTTCCCATGCTCATGGAAAATCAGTAAATATCAGATCATAAAAAATAAAAATAAAATGGTTCCAGGACTTAAAAAGGCATTGAAATGTTTTAGTCAATAGAAATATTTCAGCTATATTTCATTGGTTTAAAAGTTCTCTTTTGAGTGATTGTTTTTGAAGAGGCTTTATCATGAACAACTGGCAAAGTAGTACTATAGGAAGCTAATAGAAATTAAATAAATTCAAAATAGGATTTTACACATTTATAATATTAATATTAGTTTTTCACTGGATAAGTTGTCTTTAACCCCTTAACTGTCACCCCCCCTTTTTGAGAATGGGGGTTAAATGCTCTATTCACACTTAAATGGTTGTAATTCAAGAATGCCTTGGAATATATACCCAAGTTTGGTCTTGTTTTAAAGAAAACACTCAGCAGATTATTGCTGAAGTGAAAACACTTCAAAAAATGAAAGTATGAAAACGTTATGGAAGTTTTAATTCACAGTAAATCAAATATACTGTACTATATATTTTTTATTTTATATAAAATATATATTTTACAAAATATTTTTACTCTAAAATTACTATAAAATCAAAGCCATAAATCTAACCAAGTTATGTTCCAAATTTGAAGTTGATATCACAAAAATTGAAGTTCCCATGAGATTTTGTTTAGGCGTAGTACCAAAAATAGCCACCGGGTGCCATTGAATTCCATTGAATTTAGTTGTGTACATTCTGCCTTAATAAATTAATACATTTCTGTCCAAATATCAATTTTGTCACAAAATTTGGAACCTTGAGACTCGGACCTTTCTGACAATATGTGTTTTGTCAAGATTAGAAAAGGTTTTGATCATAAATTATGAAATATAAGGATGTCCAAAAGGGGAGGAGCCTCATAAAATAAGTACCGTTTCTATGGCAACGCAACGTTCAATTATGAAATGGTTTTCACAGGATGAATTCTGAGTTTATAAGCTTTCAAATGATACCTAATTTATGATAACTACTAAAATATGTGATATAATAAAAAAGGCGATAAAAAATATTATTATATTTTAGAGGATAATATATACATATATATTATAATTTTTAGAGGATAATGTTATACTATAATTTTTATTTTTTATTGAAAAATACTAGATTATATGTTTTATTATGAACTTTTAGCATAAAAACAGAAGTTTCAATGATTAAAAGTGGGTGCATCAACTTTTTGTGACAAAGGTCAAATCTCCTGTTATGATGCAGATTTTTTTAGGTGCACTCTTGTCATAAATTCATTAATTACTCTTCCTACATAATTTTTAACACAAAACAGGGGTCAAATATTTAATTAGAAGTCTTAGACCTTTCCAAAAATATATAATTTGTCATAATTAGATTAGGATTTAATAGAAATATAGTTAAGTAAAGTTAGGCGTCCCGGTACCGGGACGGTGACAGTTAAGGGGTTAAACAAGAAAGTGTGTCTTTATACATGAAAAAAGCATATTTGAGGGTCTGTGGCATCTAAAAGACTGAAAACCTCTACACTAGATACCACCCTCTGCTGGTGAACTTCACGAACATCATTAGAAAACTGAAGAGGCTCATTATTTAATAGATGATTTCTGTCATAAAATAAACAATATATTTTTCTTTAAAAAAAAAAAAACCCAACAAAGTGTTTATAGAGTTGGTGTGGTAAAATCATGGCTGGTTCAGGAGTGTGTGGTTTAGCAAGCTGACTAAAATGTTCATGCTCCACAGCCGGTCATGAATGGCTCTCACATTATGGTCTCCGTTGATGGATTCAGAGTTCATTACCGGTTGTTACATAAGTCACTTCTGCTGACAGTGCATCAGTGATCATGATCTTAATTCCCTTGTTTGTGCTTTGTTTATTTTAAAGAGCCAGCGGAAAATGAATCGAGAAGTGTGATACACCAAGTTTTTGTTTTTTGGGGTCTTTCCCGGTTTGAACCCTCTGGTTTGTGTAAATCAAGTCTTGTTGTTAGTGGGCAAGACAGTGTTTGTGGAGACCAGTGGTCTGCTGCTCTTTCATATTGTTACAGTGCAGTGTCAAGCTTAAGTGAGGAGACTTACTGCTTGCATGTCATCCAAATGGAGATGAAGAGAGACTGCCTAGTTTCCAGAGAGGATTGAGACCAAAGTTTTTCTCCATTGCAGAGAGCGCTTTACATTCAGTCTGTCATGTGGGTTTAATTATCAGAGTCTTACTCGTGCCTGATGGCTCCCCGTCTCCGCCGGTGTAGTCTGACAGCACAATATGCTTCTTGCAGTCTCAGATCACACACATTTTGTACCTCATGTCTGCACTAACAGATTACAAGACCCTTACTGAAATTTCGTGTCACATTTAGTATATATTGACACGCCATCTGTTGCCTGCGGATGATGCTTGTTCTTGATTTGCCCCCAAGAGCAGTCAATTATGGCGTTCAACTCCTTTAAGGCCACAGCTGAATTTTTTGGAGATGTTGCTCTACAAGATCATATCTTCCTGTGGCCTCTGTGGCTTGAGCTCCTTTTTTCTGCTTGTGGGCTGCATTTTTATCACAAAATAGACTGCAGATGGACGAGTGAATCATTCGCTGGAAAAGTTGATTCATTTCTCTTTACTGTTATATTTTCTGTTATATTATTTTTTATTTACAACTTTTAATTACGACGTATTCCTATAGCTCAAACAGTCGAGCGGTGGCGCTTGCAATGCCAAGGTCATGGGTTCGATTCCCAGGGAAAGCAACTGATTAAGAATCTAAATGTGTAGATGTAAATGTACCTTGAAATGCAATGTTAGTCACTTTGGAAAAAAAAAAGTCTGCCAAATGCATAAATGTAAATGTACATAATTGTCTGATTCCTCTTAAGGTTTCTGGTTCCTTTATAGTTTCATTAACAACTCCAATTAAGGATGATTTTAATTTTTCCTTAACTATATTAAACAAAATTGTAAAATTTTGCTAAGAATAACCAATTGATTAGAGTCATTTGTTAGTGGTATACTATATTACAATATATAGTTTTTGATTTTCTTAACAGAACCGGCTCATAACAGTCATGTATCTCTTTCCCCGCCATTGATGGAATTTTCCGGCAATCCATGTTTTTACTGTTATACAGTAGGCGGGCGATATTACCTTCTGAAAGAGTGTCCGGAAGCTTTGTATCCAAACACGGGGAAAGAAGAAGCACAAACAAGCCATAGAAGAATTGCTACCTAACTAATCAGGGAAGGACACGTCATGACTGATGACACCCAATCATAGAGCCGAGCGTGAGCCTCTGCGTCATCGTTTCTAAAGTCATCTGTTTTGTCCCGTCTTCGCTAAAACGCCCTCCGGAGGTTCAAAACGCAATAACGGAGCTGCAGCGTTTCTAAACTTCTCCGGTTTTAGGTGTTCGTTTTTTTCCGTTTTAGTCTGGACGGGAGGTGCAAACATAGCAAAAAGTCTCCGTTGTTTAAACGAAAACGCAGTAGTGTGGATGGGGCCTTACTCCCTCAAAATTATATGCAAGTGTGAACTCGTGAAAAACACTATTTTTGCAAGTGTTTATAAAAAAGAATTCACGAAGCAACAAGGTTTGTAAAATACCGGTAGGTTTGTCTCTCCATTCCCATTGCATTCTCTCCATCCCATTGATCTGTTCTTTCTTTTGCTATATTGCATGTCCAGATATTCATACAACAAAATATTTTGATGGCCATGACATTTTTTGTGAAAATGATCAAAAACACTTGCGCTGGTTGGCAAGGCTCAAAGCAGTGTAGTTCGTAACACACAAATGAAGAACATGGAGGACCGAATCTTTGCCCTTCTTTTCCAAGATTTAGATAAGACAATGTTTTTCTGAAAACCACCAATCTCAGTCTAGCAACTTTACTGTATAACAGTGCTCTAACAAGAGGTAATGTAGGTAAAGAGGCTTTTGCCAAGCAGGAAATAACAGTAGAAATCCCGGAGGCTTGAAAGGGTGTGCAGAGCACAGGGGCATGTAGTCCATCACTATTTGTAGGGGACAAAGACCTCTTAGAGTTTTTTAAGATTAGCTGAACTTAAGCTGTTTCAATGCAGTTTATAGGAAATGAGGGGAACTTAAAACCAGCATCAGCCTCTGAGGCCACTTTTGGGTCCTGAGTCTGACCTATTTGTTGCCGCAATTTTTTTTCAATGAAGATGGAGAGTATTTGATTTTTAATGGAGGAGGTATATAGAATATTGTCAGGCAGTTTAACATGGCTTATTTTGAGGCAAAAGAAATCTTGGATGAGTTTTGCACTGAGGTTTCAAATAACTTTCCCAAACAGTTTTTTTTTTGTGTAGAATTTAGACAAATCTCCCTCACACACCATATCTCCCTTTGCCATTGTCTTTTTTTCTTGGTACTGGTCAGGAATAGTTATCCTTGATGGATATCTCACTTTCCTCCTCTTCTAACCCCTCTAACACATTTCCCTCTCTTTAAGTTTGAGTTCACCCTTTTTTTCATCAACATTCAACTTGTATCCTTATGTTGCCAAATCATTTCCCATCTGTTCTTGATTACCTTTTGTCTGCACTTGGTTTCTCTTCACCCATCAGGGATTGTATGGCATTTCTTTCTACCACTTCCCAGAAAGCATGGAGTGAGGGATGAATAGCGAAGAAGGAAGTGGGGCGAGGAGGAGGTAGAATAGCTTTTGTTGATGTTGATCTCATTGCTGATAAATCTTGTGCATTGCTGGGTTTGAAATAGCATTCTACCTTTCTAATCATAATATTTGCAGATAGTATGTATTATGTATGCTACACAAAGTGTGCAAATTTTCTATATGCATGAAATTTTCGAAAGTCCAGTACACAATCAAAACACGCTGAGATACTCTATCCCATAATGCATCGCACATGACCTAACCTATTATTTTTAGTGTGACGGAAGCAAAATCAATCACATTTTCTTTACTTTTTATGCGATTTTTTTTACTTACATTTTTAAAGTAAATTGCAAAATATATTTTTTTTTCTGAGATGATTTATTGCTGAATTTCAATTGATAAATGACTAAAGTCATTTTGGATCAAATCGTCTGCTAAATAAAATAATTGCAACTCAAAATAACTAAATGTTACAGCGTTTAACATGTAACAATGTGATCATTATATCATTCTGGGTCATTATGTGTCCATATAGTGTGTGCGCTCGCACTTGCATACTATTATGCAGTATGTTAATTCCAAGCACAGCCTATGGCCTCTCTCAATGTATCCCATTAGGAATAGTGGTACTACACAAGTACCACTTGTGGCATTTCTCAAACTAAGACTTTTTGTTTTATAGCCTGCCTCAGACGTCAGCCTGCCCTCATGACCCCACAATGCTTTCCTTTCTTTTGCACTCTTCCGGTGAGGGACAGAGTGAAGAGAAACAGCGGCCCCCAGGTTAGAATGCAGTTTTTTTTCCTTCCTCCTGGATGTGAAAGGAGGAATGATTGATTAGCTCCAGCGACATGGTGCAAACAACAAGCTCCAAAGCCGACTTGTGTGTCAGATCAGAGAGGAACCGTTCAGCCGAGGGACTTCCTTTTCTTTTGCATCTATCTAACTTGTTATTTTCTCAATAGATTGATGTTCCACGGTTGTACCCATCTCAGAACTACCCGTCCTCTACCTCCGACTCTGAGAGGCGAAGCGTCAGGATCCACGTCGAAGTGAAGACGCCATGGCTCTGGAATTCTGTGCGTCACTTTGGTGAGCGTGGGGCCATCAGAGGGCAGGAGACATGTTGGGACAGAGGGTTGGGCACTGCACTGAAGCTTGCTGTAGTAACCATGGAAACGGTGTGGAGGAGTTTGGCCTGCGTTGGCATCATCGCCATGGTTGCCAGTGGAGTGGCAGAGAGTTGGAGTCCTGAGGATTTTGCTCAATCTCAAGGTAAGATTCTTGATTGTTTTTCCATTTATTTTGATGGATTTTAAGTGAAAATTAAGTATTAATTTTGATTTAGTTATCATTTGTTAGAGGTGCACCAGTCGACTTGGCATATATTGGAAACGGGCGTTTTTTTCGTTTTATTTTGGCCGATCTCTATACCGGACAAAAATTTAAATCTACCACAATTCAACATAATTAGCAATATCTTATTTAATATCTGAAAAGGACTAATTATTACCTTAGTCTGACTGAAATCATCTTTTAAAGTGCACTTGTTGCGCTAGACGTTACCTGAGGTAACTTTCCGTTTCAAAAATGGAGGCAGCAACGGCAGATCATCAAAGATGTAAAACGGAATGGATTGCTAGCCTCGAGCGGCAACAAACCATTTAGACAACCAGGAACAGATGCACCGCAACGTCAGTTAGCCATCACAAGAGCCAGCCAGACTCAATGACCCATCTTTCCATGAAACCGACCACTTTCTCTTTTCATACTATTAGTGACCCACTTATCTCTCTGACAAGACTCACATGAGGCACCCTTTTAGACATCTGACATCAAAATGTTCATTTTTGCTGCGTACTAATCCCATTAAGTCATTTCAAATATATAAGATTTAGACCTCATTTACGTTACATTAGAACAAGTTCAAGCATGTGGGTTTAACTTCATTTTGTCGTCTGGTTCAGTTCTGAGCAAGTGCGTGAGCATATCTGGCTCAGTTTCTGTGTGTTTACGGTATTAAAAAGGCGTACGGGACAAATTTGCAGACCTAGTTGCTGTTAAACTTTCATTTTTTTTCCTCTGAATAGCTTAATATAGTGCATTTTGCCCTCCCATAATTAGTGTTGCATCAAGTAGCATACGGTTATTAAAGCAGAGCACTGAGTTTATGTATAATCTGGCCACATGCTGGGACCAGTCACCGCAAGGATATATTTTAATCTTGTCGTCCAAATAGCAGCATGGCAGACAGGATACACAAACAGGATTTGGATGGTTTTTGAGTCGCTGACAGGGCCTCCGTTCAAGAAAGACTGATTTCTCAGGCTGGCATAAGGAAGAGTTTTTTTCCTCCAGAAGTCTGGGTGCACTCGCTGACTTGATACAGCTGTTGCACATCTGGGAAAGGTGGAGAGACGCCTCTCTTTCTCTGTTTCTTTCTCCAGCCTGGTTTCCAGAGAAAAACTACGGTTAAAAAAGGGGTTCACTTCAGTTTGCCGCACGATCCTAATTAAAGGTTGTTCTCCTAACCTTCTAAAATAAACTTTCAAACCCTGGGCGGCTCCTGACGGTGGTTCATTTAAATCAAAAGTGAAGCCTTTATACTTTTAATGGGGCTCTGTCTATGGCGAGGGAGTTTATGGGGAAGTAACACAGTCATCCTCCTCCTCTCTGGTTCCTCGTTGAGATTAAAGACACATCAAAGGCTTCGGAGGATCAGTGTTCACTGTAGGTGTGAGACAAGGGAATACCATTCCATCAATTGTGGGCCTTATGTTTATTTACTTACTTACTTAAGTAATGTAAGGTTGATTGCGGTCAGAGGGCTGGACGTGTTGTACAGTTTGATCTCTACTTTCATGCTTTGACATAAGACCCAGCTGTGTTGCTGTTACTGTGACTGTCTGGATTCATGTTATACAGAGAGGCTGGAATACCTTAGTGTATTTTTTTTTAACTTGAAATGGTTAACTTCTAAACCCTGGTAAACAGTATCTTGTTTCACTCTGCTCATAATTTACACGTGGTTAACAATTTATCCTGGATATCCACAAGCTGACGTTTCGCACTGTACAGTTAGCATTATTTGATGAGGGCAGCACGCGACCTATTTATATAAAGACTATAGCATTGCACATCCTCAAATTGTATACAGTAGCTATTGCTGACTGTATTAAGTTTATATCGAATAGACTTTTCGCACTAGGTAAAAATGAAAATCTTTTTCCACTTCAATTGACATTTTCTCGCCGTGTGACATTTTCCCCCTCAAACACTAAAACAACTGTTTCTACACAACTCGTAATGTTTCCATGTTTGTCCGAAGCACGGGAATATGAGGCACACTACTGCCATGCAATGTGGGGTTAATTGCGCAAAAGTGGTGCTAACCCTGCTCATAATTTACATGTGTGAAACGTTCCTTTACCTGGGGTTAATGATCCCTTTTTTCACAGACGTCAGTGGAAAGTTTGTAGTTCAGTCAGATGTCAATGGCAAAAAAGTAAAACGAGGCATGTAGCTTATTATTCAGACAGGTTAACCAGGGTTTAGAACGACAATAATGCACTGCATTATCTAAATTGGCTAATCTGCAGACACTTTTATCAAAGTGACTTAAAGGGATAGTTCACTTTGAAATTAATTTTTGGCATGTTTTAGCTTACCTCGAGGGCATCCAAGATGTAGGTGTCTTTGTTTCCGCAGTAGTTTAAATTTTTATACTTTTAGGGCAAACCGTTCTTGTCTGTCAGTCATATAATGCAGGTCTATGGTCACCACCTCACAGAGCATGCACAGAGAAGTCCAAATTAAACATGATTAATGACTCGTAAATGACACGAAACGAGCGGTTTGTGTGAGAAAACGAACAGTATTGATATCGTTTTTACCTCTTGTAACCAAAGCCACGTCCAAGTTATCTGAGGGCTTGGGTGCTTCGGTCTGCGCAAGCGCCAGAAGTGATCTCTCGCATGTGTACGTCACTCATTGTTTACACCGAGTTTTTGGAAGTTTTACCTTTCACTGTGAAGATCTAAACATAATTAGATATACAGGAAAACGCAATGGAAGACGATTTCAATATATCAACAGACAACGTTGAATTTTTCCCGCAACCACGCGATCGAGATCGTTTCCAGCGTTTGCGCAGACCGAAACGCCTGCGCCCTCAGATCACTTGGACGTGGCTGTGGTTACAAGAGGTAAAACGATATCAATACTGTTCATTTTCTCACACAAACTGCTCGTTTCGTGTCTCAGGCCATCAATGTGTACTTACATTTACGAGTCATTAAATCATGTTTAATTTGGATTTCTCTGTGGATGCTCTTTGAGGTGGTGACCATAGACTTGCATAATATGACTGACAGACAAGAATGGTTTAACCTAAAAATATCAAAATTGAAACTACTGCGGAAACAAAGACACCTACATCTTGGATGCCCTCGAGCCCGAGGTAAGCTAAAACATACCAAAAATTAATTTCAAAGTGAACTATCCCTTTAAGGTAGATTTTTTTTCTCCATGGAAGACCCCTCTGGAACAGCTTAGGGCTATGCATTATGCATACATGTTACATCATTGTAATATTGACATTGCAGGTCAAGAAGTTTCATGAACACAAACATCCAAAGCGTGTGTCCCTAATCCTGAACCATGTAAATTTTCAGTTAACAGTTGTTCCATACCAAACCACTCCACCAATGTAAACCCAGACAGCAACGCAGGGTGTATAAGGCCAGCAGTGACCTTAAATGTAATCAAAACAACAAACCTCATCTGTTGAGCTCTTCTGTTGGTCCGGTGATGATTTCAATTCTGCACATGTTTTAAAAACCCAATGAAAACATATGTGGGTGTCTGAAGCAGCTGCACTTTCAGTAATTAGACCGTCTTATTGAGCGGCCTTCTGAATAACTGCAGTAAGGAGTGAAAGAGGGGATCTTTTATATTTTCAGCACTTGGTTTGAGCCCTATTTCCTTCCTTATGGCTTAATTAAATGGACCATATGAAATAAGGTTACATGTCCTTCTCACGCCGTTGAAGACAATGCCTCATTTAATGTAAGTCACATGGTGCAACTGCTGATGTATTTTTAGAGCTTTGAGAGATTATGGAAAGTACTAAGACAAGCTGAATCAAGATCACGCACAAGTCTCATCTTCATGCTTTTGGAACCAAACAAAAGAGTCATTGCTGTCGCCCTGCTCACAGTGTTTGAACTGGCAGGATGGGGTAAACAAACCAATGGAACGAACCTTGTTTCACATTAAGGACACTGATCATGGTGTACTACTTCACACAGAGTTTCTGAATGTTTAAATGAGTTTGGTTTGGTTTCAGGATCCTTTGGGTGCAGTTTTTCTAGTGCTAAATTTGGACAATTAATATCCAGGCTGGCTGTCGGGAAAGGAAGTATACAATTTCAGGATTTCCATAGCAACAAGCTGCCCTTGGCCTTTAGGCTGCTAGCTTGTGTTTCTTCTCTGTGGTCTACTCAATAGTTTCACTGTGAAGTCTTTTGTTCGCCAATTGACACGGTCAGAGTACATGACTGCAAATGAATAAAATCCAGAGGCCAGAGGCTCTCTGAATGAGCCCCAGCTGAACCAGTGTATAGCAATCTGCCTCAAATTGATTGTTTACATATGTATTGTTCATTTGAGTTAACAGTCCTCTCTTATTTGGTTTTTAACTGCTTCCATGCCATTGATAAGATTTTGCATCATTATGACATAATGCTTCCCTGCCATTGACAAGTTCTTCCGGAAATCCATGTTTCCATTGTTATACAGTAGGGGGTGCTATTACGCATCTTCTGAGATAGTACAGAATTAAATACAGGATCCAAAAACAAGTAGAGCAGCAGAAACAAGTGATAGAAGATTGCTTACGCACATCTAAGCTATTGCGACCTTCAAACATTCAACAGCATATAAATAAAAACTGCCTTGCGTAACCAATGAAATGTCAAACATATCAAAGAGGTGCAGGAGTGTGCAAGCTTTGGGGGTGTTGATGGGCACGATCCGCTCGATCAGTGTTTTAATCATCGTTCTAAATCCAACCCAGACAAAGTCTTCAACAAAAACAAAAGAATGTATGAAGCTAGCATTGGCTCTGTTGTTTCTTTTGATGTGTTATATGTTTAGATATTCATTCAACAAAATATTGAACGTTTTATGAATATAATAAAAAATGCTCCCGCTGGCACCAGATTAGCGTTTAATTTAACTAGATTAGTTTACTGGAAATGACTTTTTTAAAGTAAAATGACAGCTTTTGTCGGTGATTTTGTCTTCTGATATGATTGGAGACTTTATCCATGTGAATGTACATTTTATATTTAATATATTATTATATATTACATAGTATTATTTCAGATTTAATATTGAATAATATTTAATATTGTATTAAAATATATTAGGATAAAATGTTATAGTATATTAAAATATTTTTTTTATAATACAGTACCATTAAAAAGTTTGGGGTCAGTAAGTTTTTTATTTTTTTATTTTTTTATTAAGCAATGATACATATTGATTATATTACAAAAGGTTTTCTATAAATGAGTATTTCTTGAGCATCAAATCAGTATATTAGAATGTTTGTAAATTGTAATGATATTTCACAATATTACATTTTTAGCTATATTTTTAATCAAATAAATGGTGAGCATAAAATATATTATGTGTGCATTAATCAGATAAAATTAAATGCACATTTAATTGCTTATTGTGGGAGCTGTCTAAACTCAATTCAGCTTCCATTCATCAATCTCATGGTAATATTTTGTGTTTCCACAGCTGAGTTTCTGTCCAGCATAGGCCAGTATGAGATCGCCATCCCAGTGCGTGTGGGGCCGCATGGGGAAACACTTTCGGAAGAGGAGTCTTCTCACGGGAATGGCCGACACCGGCGTAGCACAGAAACGCAAAGCGTTCCAGACCCACAGCTGTACTATCAGCTCTCCACGTCGAGTGCTGACCTTTTGCTCAACCTCACACTGCAGGGAGGACTGCTTTCGCAACAGTTTCGTGTGGAATACTGGAAAAGGGGGCACTTGGCTTGGAGTCACCCTTACTTGCCCAACTGCCACTACGTGGGTCATCTGCAGCACCAGCCTCACTCCACTTCTGTGGCTCTTAGCAACTGTAACGGCCTGGTGAGCGCCACTGTACTTTTGTTGGAAACCGTGCTGAGTCTCAAGTGATGTACTAAACCTGAACACAATGGCGTCAAATGTGGAAGTCTGCAAAATTGGCTGCAACTATAGCCTTAAAGGAAAATTCTGGGTTCAATGCAAGTTATGCAACTGGCATAATGTTGATTAGCTTAAAAAATAATACATTTTCTTAACTCTTTCCCCGCCATTGATGGAAATTTCCATAATTTGTGAGAACACTTTTTCCGCCATTGACAGAATTTTCCGGCTTTCCAGCTTGTTTTCCCTGTTATACGGTAGGGGGCACTATTATGCATATTCTGAAAGATTACAGAATCTCCTAACATGAAGATGCAGAAACAAGCGATATCAAATGCAATCATATGCAAATGTAACATTAAGCAGCATATAAATCAAAACTGCCTAATGTTACTGTGCATGCATTAGAGGTTGATGGACTCGATCTACTCATCTATGTTTTGATCACCGTTCAGAATCTGATATGGATGAAGTCTTTGACAAAAACATGATTTGATCAGCTTTTTGCTCAAATTTTTTTTATGTAGTCTCTCTTGCTCACCAAGGCTGCATTTAATTGCTAAAAAAAAATCATGTTTTAGTGGAAACCAAAAGAAGAAATATTTTGTGACATTATAAATGTATTTACTGTCAGTTTTGCTGAATAAAACTGAATTAAAGTAACAATTTCTTTTATATAAAGTTTATTTCAAACTAAAATCATGTTAACATTCATATTTATCTTGTTACTATACTTTTTAAACTGTAAGTAATGTAATGTTTATTGATTGACTATTAATTTTAAGTGTTTCACTGTAAAAAAAGAGGGACAAGTAGAAATTATTTTTTGCAATCAATCCCAGAATATTCCTTTAAATGGCTTTATCATTGTTGAACATTTCCATCACATGAGGCTCAGCTATCCATAAAGATAATTCTGCATGTTAAAACAATTATGTATTATACAATGTAATCTCTTTCTTGGGTGAAACTCCCTCGGGTGAGTTGTCGTGACACCCCTGTAGATCTGAAATGGGCAGCTGTTGCTAAAGCCTGTCTCTCCCAGCTGGCGTAAAGCTCAGCTCCAAAAACAGGTGTTTTGGAGCCTAATGATGGATTTAGTTTCAAGTGGAATGCTGTGGCTTGCTCATTACTTGCATGAGCTGGTAATACACCTGCGTAAACAGATTACAAATTCAAGACCAGTGCTTGTTTATCCAGACTCTTTGAGTATAGTGTTGCATCTGATCAAGGCCATCAGACATCCTAGTTCCTGTAGCATTGGGTGATTCAACTCCCTGGCATCACAGGTGCTAATAAATTGATTCAACTGTGTGAACACCAACACAAGTAAATACAATGGAGGGATTAAGCTTGTTCATAAAGGCGGGAAGAAACTTCCAGGTTAATTATTGGTGATCAGAGTTGCATGACACAATTCATCAGGGAATTCTCAGTGTGTCCACAAGAGCATCACTAAGCACATTACAGGATTATGTGGACTTGAAAAGTGTGACTGAGAGAGATGAAGAGAGGAAACAATGAAACATGCTAAGATCTTTTGGCCTTCCACCATGAGTTCCCATTTCATCCAGGATTATAAGCCCAGCGCAAGCTCATTATTTTAGTGGGGAGACTAATGATGGGATGATTTGACGATTTTGCCGTGTATCTACTAGATTCGAAACTCAGATTGAGCTGGCAGGCTAAATGGAAATGCTAATCTATGGTTTCTTGGCTTTTTCAGCAAGGGGTTATTGTAGCTGGAGGTGAGGAGTACCTTATCGAACCCCTGGTTTCTGCTAAAAACTTTACCAATGAGGATGGCAGAGAAGGACGCCCACATGTGGTGTACAAACGGTCATCTCTGAGATACCAGAACATGGATCAGTCCTGTGGAGTCATTGGTAAGAATGATAAAAACCATGAAGACGAAAAAGGAAATTCACTAAACCATTAGATGGTGTCTTTCAGTATGTACATAGCATTTTATCCCTGACATTAAAGTTGCATTGTAAAGGAAGTAGCGTATCTGTATTTCATCTGAGTAAAACAAATAATCCAAAAAATATTGAACAGGGACTTTATCTATCAGTTGTTGAATAGATGGACGCAGATCTGAATCTAAATGGTTTCCTGATTATTTACTCACCCACAGGCCATCCAAGATATACGTCTTTCTTTTCTTCAGCCAAAGAGAAATTAAGGTTTTTGCGGAAAACATCAAATCTTTGGCCGAACTCTTCCTTTAAGCTGACTAAATCATTGGAAAAGTCTGACATACACCAGAGAGAAGTTTGTAATTTCATCAGAAGATTGAATTATGCATGTAAAAAATAGATGGGTGAATTAAATGCCATGCAGATCTAACTTATTCGGTACACAGCCTGGTTTATTGAAACCAACTTGACTTTATTGAAAGTAATCAATCCATTGCCAACTCGTTCACAGTTTACGCTAGAAATACTTCACAAAAAAAGCAATAATATGGTCTTTCAGAAGGTTTTTACGTCACAGAATTTGAACAAAAAACTGTGTAGGTACAGTCTTGATCATTGTTCCTCCTCAGACGAAAAGCCGGGTAAGAGCTATGGATGGTGGCAGAGAACAATAAAGCCCTTGCCCAACCAGATGGGACGAGGCCAGTTACCACTGAAGCGCTCTGTCAGCCGAGAGCGCCACGTCGAAACCCTGGTGGTTGCCGACAAGATGATGGTCAGCTATCACGGCCGTCGCGATATCGAGCAGTACATTCTGGCCGTCATGAATATTGTAAGCTTCAACTCTCCTTGTTCTTGTTTACTTGCTTTAAGGACACCAAATTAAAGTCCTTTCATCATTTACTCACCCTCATGTCTTTTGAAAACCATATGACTTTCAACTTTCTATGCAACTAAAAAGAGTCATTTATAGAATAATTTCGATCTTTTCCTCACAAACCAATCACATGTGTTCAGACTACTATGAATACAGCACATAAGTTTGCCGTTTGCTTATTTGGTGTTTGACTGTCCCTGGTCTTCCTTTGCTTTCATTGTATGGAATAAAGCAGCTCAGACATTCATTCTACTTGAGATTCTTATAAAGACCTAAAATGAATAGACTGCAATGATATCCCACTGGCTTAAGTGAATCTTCAGAGGATGATTGACCTATCCAGGACATTTTTATTGGCTCAAAGAAAAAATACTAAATGGAAAACCAGTTGTATAAGTAACTGTCTTCTGTCACCCTGCGAATCCATATTTATAATCCCCATGGGCAATTTGTGGCATTGTTACAAATAGTTTAACACCTGTGGAATGTGTTTAATGAAAGGATTATCTCACCTCACGGACCTAGAGCAGCAGTTAGCACTGGTTTAATAGTAGACTGTAAAATGTCCATCTTTACCGTAAACAGCAGGATTAGGAAGGTCTAAAAACAGACAATTGGCTCGTTTTTAAGACTGGTTTTTTCTTGTTTCCCTGGAGGTCAGGTTGCCAAACTGTTCCAGGATTCTAGCCTGGGGAATGCAGTGAACATTGTTGTGACAAGGCTTATTCTACTCATGGAAGACCAGGTACTGTTTTTAAAGCACATTTGCTTGATTTGATTTGATTATTTTAGAATATTCAAACTATTATTATATTCCATAAAAACATACATCTGAAAAGAAAGTTTGCTTAATTGAATATTTTAAATATTCAAATGTACAAATATTTGATTCATACAATTATAATCAGTGCAATATTTCAAACAATATTTAAAAACTTTGAAGGAAACACACACTATGTTGTAAAATTCCAAATAAATGTGCTGTAGATTACTACAAACAACAGAAAAAAGGCAATTTAATCATTTATTGCAATCATTTATTTCCAAATATAAAATGTTTTCATGATACACGCATGCATATAAGCCATAGTCTGGCTTATTTGACCTGTCAAAGAATTCCTTGTTCGTGTGTTTGCAGGCTGAGGCATCTTAGTTTGAGGCAGTCTGGGTTATTTTCTACCCGGCTTCTTGGGTGTATCCAGACAGCCTACCATGACTGCTCTTATTGTTGATTGGGAACGCCAACATTGCCACACTCATGAATGTACATTCATCTTAAAAAAACGTACAAAATATTGAGTGAAATCTAATGGCAATCCAAACTGTACCGCTACTGTTCTGGCCACCTGCCTCTGAACGTGATCAATCTGCCTCTGTCATGCATTCAGGCTTCCACCTCTGTCCTGAGCGGGGCGTGACGACACCGCATGAGCGAGTTGGCTCACGCGGCAAGATCTCTGGAACATGCTGACAGAGTCGGGACCTCAAACGGGCTCCTGCAGATGACACAGGGCAGGAAAGGGATAGGAGTGGGGATTTGTGGTGTATTTAATGAAGCATTAACGATCCCAAATTGCAGACGGCTAAAAATAAATCCCCCTGTAATTTGTTCCGCATAATGTCATTTGACAAATGATGGGAGACCGGTCATTAGGGGCAGTATTAGCCGTGTTGAGATAACCACCGTGTGGAGTGCTGAGGTTTTGTGGAACCAAGCATGGTTCATTTCCAGATGAGAACACCCCACCACCCCGTGTGTCACAGGAAACCTGCAAAGTTAGAACACTGTATTGTGTGATGGTACAATTATAGGCAGTGCCAGTTTTTGCATTCTTAGGTTACAAGTGTAATGGTGCTGTGGCCGGCTCATGTGCTGGGTGCCAGGCAGAATCGTAGTGAAACGCTATCCCCCGGTTTCACATCGAAGGCTTAGGTCTAGTCCCAGACTAAAATAATTGAAAGCAAATTGTTTTGTCTCAAGATGCACACAAATAATGTTTTTTTTCTAAGGCACGTTTAGAAAAGCTACTTAAATGTCCTATTTAAACTAAGGCCTAAGCTTGGCTTAATCTTAACCCTGCCTGTGTGTCTTTCTGTACATGCTACTTGTAGTGTTATTAGTTTGTTGTGTCTATATTGCCGTTGTCCTGATCCACTGTAAACTCAATAAAGCAGAGAAATGGGACTGTGCATATATAAACTGAACAAGCTATAAAGTGTAGCTTGATAAGATTTGTTGCCGGTGATTTGCAGCTTTAAAATAATTCATTATTATGGACACCTTCATATAAAGTACGAAATAGTATACAGGAATGATTTGCTGTTTTTTATATATCTGTTGAACATTTTTCATTCAGATGTTTGAACTTTGTTTCAAAAATTATGTAAATTCTTCCTTATTTTGATGGGAAAACTGTAAAAAAAATAATACGTTTTCTATTATTTGTTTTATATTTTTCTGTTGTATAGTCACATTGTTCTTGTATAAACAGTCCTTAAAGCAGATTTTTTTTTAATTATTTTAAAAGTGCAGTCACATTTACCTTTTATACAACAAAAATGCCCCTGGGGAAATGCAGTCTGCTCAATAGGAATCCTCACGATCTGGAATTTTGCATGAGGATGTAATGATATGGTTTGCATGAAGCAAAAAATTTCCCCTCATGTTCCCAAGTTGTAAACTTGTAATGCTTTAAATTTGCTGTTTGCAGATATAAAGTTAATTGGTTTGAAATTGAGCTTAGAATAGCGATTTATGAAGCATCGCTTAGCGCTTACTCAACACTGGACCAACACAATGGACCTAGTTTCCAAAAACCTCCAAATTTTTAATAATATGACCAATTTCTAAGGTGTAAACATTGATTTTATTTGGATGGCAAATAGTAGGAGTTCTCGGGGAAACCTTTTTGAAAACAATCATTGTTTTTGCACTTGCATTTCACACAGGAATTAAATGCTTTCAAAGAACCAGCACATTTTCTACTCTTATTTGAAAAGAAGTCCAGTATCAGTATAGTTCGTTAACAAACTAAATACACAAACGTATTACAATGTACATGCAATGAACCTGGCCAAGTCTTTCTGATCTTAATTTTTCTCTTTCCAGCCCACATTAGAGGTTAACCATCATGCAGGGAAGTCTTTAGACAGTTTCTGCAAGTGGCAAAAGTCCATCCTGCACCGGAACGGTCATGGGAATGCCATCCCTGACAATGGAATCGCACACCATGATACAGCAGTCCTCATCACCAGGTTAGAATGCGGATGATCTCTTGTCAAAAGAGTAAAATAGGCCTAGTATGTCAGTACGTGCTTTGTTTAAATGTATACCTTTTAAACGCATGCACACTATAACAACTGTCTAACATTCTGTAGCACTCCATTGGTTCTAAAGGCAACAGGTCATAATTTTAAAATGGCTTTAAAGTACTCGAAATGTGTGTTTGGGAGAAGTAGCGATTTATGGTAAATCAAGCTATAGCTTTAATCCACACAACGAGGAGTTAGATTGAATTTTTCCGCCTGAGAGCTGAGAGTGTGAAGTATGAGTATGAAATAGAGAGTGAGAGTGAAGGAGATAGACTGAGAGAAAGACAAGTGTTGAGTCTTTATATTGGAGGCTTTTATCAGAGGGTATGTCTGCTGGATGCATCAAACGTTTCCTTTCATTGTCTTCACTCTCTTATCAGAAGAGTGTCCAGTCTGTGAACTGTCTCACGGCTCTGTTATCTGAGTTTGTGTTTGTTCTGTGGAAACCCAAGAGGTTCATTCACCCCAACAAAATATCGGACATGTTTCTGTGGTATGTTTTCAGGTATGACATCTGCATCTACAAGAACAAACCCTGTGGAACACTTGGTAAGCCATCCGTCCATCCATCGCCTTATCTGTCAGCATATGAAATATTTATCAAATTCTCACTTCTTCTCTGTTCATAACATAGCTAATCGAAGGTTTATTGGTACTGGGTAGTTTTTACATCTGATTTTGATTAGTTTATAGACACTAATTAACTAATGTGTAGTACTGTAGTGGGACTTGTATAGTATTTGCATATATGTATTTGCATATATCCATCTTATTTTTCAACTCAAAGTAAGCTATTCCCTGTGAATGTGTGAGACTTCAGATTCATTAGCTGTTATAGGTAAACAAAACTATTGCACAACAAACCAATGTGTTTATGATTGTGATAACTTAAAATAATATAACAAAAACAAGTTTACAATTGTCAATTTAGCACAATAAATTGTTTTTGTGCAGCTTAAAGTTAAAATTTGAATTAAAAATGGCTACGGCTGCTCTTACAGTACATTAAAAGTAAGGTGGATAGTATTGTAGCATATATGTGTGTGTGTCCATGTCACTGTGTCCATGTGCACACACGTGTCTGTATCAGGTCTGGCACCTGTTGGCGGTATGTGTGAGCCAGAGAGAAGCTGCAGCATCAATGAAGACATTGGTCTGGCCACTGCTTTCACCATTGCACATGAGATTGGACACACGTGAGTCTTTTCCTAAACCTCCAAATGCTTCTACAGTGTCTTGTGTACCTCTGCTCCTCCATGTCTTTTGATGATGCTGTATGCTTTGAGTCAAGGTTCGATTTCAGTTAGGTGATATTAAGCAAATGTATTTTTATGCCGCAACATAAATTGCTACATTATTTTTTACATTGTCT
The DNA here is from genome assembly GCF_988280905.1 of Pimephales promelas. Taxonomy (NCBI): domain Eukaryota; kingdom Metazoa; phylum Chordata; class Actinopteri; order Cypriniformes; family Leuciscidae; genus Pimephales; species Pimephales promelas. The sequence goes on from NC_142782.1 coordinate 25,109,429, forward strand.
TAACGGTAGGTACATGCAAGTGAGAAAGCCTGGGATAGGTGCAAGCGATATCACTAGCCTTTTATTAAATGGAAAATGGCTTTAAATTGTTCTTAACATTTTTTTTTTTGTAGCTCAGGGTTTCTAAACTGGGAAACTGGGATCTTGAGGGAACGGCAATGGGTTTGTGAGTTGATGAAAAGCTAATAATGAATTAAATAATTAAAATGTAAAATGAAAATAAACAGGAAAATAAAAAATAAATAATGTATTTATTTGTGACCATTAACCAACATCAGAGAACTGTATATGCAAATGTGTGAAATATTTACTTAAAATCTCAGGAGGCAAATGAGTATTTTATCTCAAAGGAGTTTGGCTGACAAAAATGTTTGGGAGTCCCAATGATGAGACTAAATGATGTCAGTATATATTCCAAAATCTGCAACACATCAGTGCTCTGAAATTCCAGTTTTACCTACTTATGTCATTAGGGCATACCCTTTCAACTCTGACCCTTGACATTTGACTTTCCAAAACAAACTTGGGTTAAATTCAAGGCTAAACTATAAAGCCTCTTAAGGCGTTTAAATATGAATAATGCTCATTAACAACAACTGCACTAATATTTTCTCTCAGTCTTGCTTGCAATATTTATATCTTGTTAGTGGAGCAAGTGACGGCAGACTCTGATGCTCCAGGCGGCTTACTTTGGGCTTTTCGTTTGTGGTTTCTTGCGCTCCAAGACGTTGAAGTATTGTTTTACTTGGTGGCCCAGCATTCCATTGACTTTCTGCAGCTTAATCATGCATATGGATTTATGGGCACGCCTGGCTGATATCGCGCCACTGCCTGCACATATCATTCCTCAAACCTTCAGAATACTTCCTTGAAAGGAAATTTTGTTGTCATTTCTGCTGTTTTGGTAGCTGAATTTTTTTTTTTTTTTTTGCTATCATTGTTCGGATCTGAGCTGTTTGTGCTGGGTCACCCGGTAGTCTGTTGCCTTGGCTACGCTAACGGGGCTCGGAGCTGTTTTCATAAGTGGTGAAGTCATTAGTGGTCTGGTCCTAATGGTTCGTCCAGGTACCTTTGAACTGATGGCCATATGACGCTGCGCACTGGGGCTGTCTAGACAAGGGGGCATATGTTTGACTGTGTGTGTAGGATTACATAAGTTGTGTGAGGTGCTGATTGGTTTGTGTGTGTGTTCACATTCTGTAGCCTGGACCAATGGATTCTATATTTATACTTCCATAAAATCATTCTTCTCTCTTTTTTAGGTTTGGGATGAATCATGATGGTGTTGGCAATGCGTGTGGTGTGCGCAGTCAGGAGACCGCTAAACTTATGGCTGCCCACATCACCATGAAGACTAACCCCTTCGTCTGGTCTGCCTGCAGCCGCGATTACATCACCAACTTCCTTGAGTGCGTCTGCTGCCTGAGTCTGATATCTGTGTTTACACGGTGAAATATTGACTGTATCAACATTGGATTTCAGTATCATTCAAAGGATTGCAAACCATATATCCAAAGGATTTCATTATGAATATAAATTATGACTTTTAACTCAAACACAAACTCAGCCTAGAATGTTGTATAAGAGCCATTTGTTACTTATAATTAATGATAGACCAATATACAGGCTGATTAATATTTGTCGAAAATCTGCTGACATCTAGTGCACATTTTCTGTTTTTAAAGATTTTAGTGAATCTTTATTACATTTAATCAAATTTAATTTAATTTTGAATAGTGTATTTATTTATATACATTACCATTAAACCGGTCCCTTTCCTACAGTATGTATGATTTTCATTTTTTAGATGCAAATTTTTTTAAATGAATCATGCAAGGTGATTTAATATAAGGTTTGCACTAGTTCAATGTACGGGTATTTGCACCATTATTTAATGGCAAAAAAAGCATGTCTTAAAATCAGACACTACTTTGCGCTGCTCTTGGTAAATTGCGTTCATCTGTATTCTTTCATTTGCGTGTTGTAGGGAGATCATGTGCAGAACTTTTCACTCCTATCAGAGCATCTTTGGAATTGCGCTCTCGTACTAATTTGCTGTTTAGTAAATTTGGCCTTGAATTCCAAATGTTTTGAGTTTTGTTGGATCAATGTTTGTTGGCATCAGGGCAGTATGAGCCATCACTTCTGACACACACGTTCTGTTTTCTTCTGATTGTTTCTTAGCTCTGGCATGGGTTCCTGCCTGAACAATGTTCCCCCCAAACAGGAATTTGTTTACCCCACCACAGCCCCTGGCCAAGCCTATGATGCAGACGAGCAGTGCCGTTTCCAGTACGGAGTGAAGTCTCGTCAGTGTAAATACGGGGTACTTGCATCACTCAGTGTAATTGACAACAGCTCTTCACCCAAGAAAGAAAATTCCATCATCATCATCAACATCATCATCATCATCTATTAAAAATGCAGATCAGCATGATTTTTGACTATGGGACCATGGTAATACCATGTTTTTTTCTGATCTACCCTATCATTCAAAAGTTTGGGGTCAAAAAGATTGAACTTTCTATTGATCAAAGAATCCTGAAAAAAGAGTTTTACTGTAAAAAAAAAATATAATAAAATAGAGAACTTATTTTAAATTGTCTTAAATTTCACATTTACAGTTTTAATGTATTTTTTTATCAAATCGATATAGCTTTGGTGAGCATAAGAGACTTCTTTCAAAAACATTTTTAAAAATCTAACTTCCTCTAACTATTGAACAGTAGTATATCACCATACAAGAACAGCATTGTGCCATATACATTAGAGACGTTTAGTGTGTCAGTAAAAAAAAAATATCATGGTAGTGTTATGTTTTTTTGGACATATACCATGAAAGCACCACCATGCTATTCTTTAGTTTAGAGTACCTTGAAATAACAGAGTAACCATTAAAATGGTTGATATGACCCATGTGCAATATTTAATGTATTCTAAAGGTATTTGATATTTTATAGAAAAAATTTTAGGCCATTGATCCCTAAAATATTTCTTTTCATTTTTGGGTGAACTTGGTAGTTTTATGACGTTACATTTTATATATATATATATATATATATATATATATATATATATATATATATCAAATGTATATAATTCCACACATATATAATTACACATTGAATAATATTTCATTTAGAAGTATGTAACCATCCTACATTAAGACATCTATGCTGAAGTGTCGTCTTTAGACACATGAATTGTGGGTTATGGTCCTATCCAGGTTGCCTTTATATCCCCACAGTAAATCATTTAGCACACTCTCTTCATCCCTCCCTCTTTCTCTCTGTAAATCTGCACCAGATGGCAGTTCTACCTTTCGCTGGCTGTAACATTCCATCTTTTTGCTCCCCCCAAGACTTCAGACCGCTGGCATTCTGCCACTGTTGTCCAAAACCACATGTTGGTCAGAAATTTGCTATTTTTTGGTTTGTGGCTCTATTCTCTGCCAGCCATGGTTGACCTTTACACCTCCACAGACACGCAGTGGAGTTCAGTCTGTAAAGTGAGCTATATCTGCTCGTGTTGAGTCCAGCTTTAGGTATTGACTGCTTTATGGGATGCCACGCCAGTGCAGGAAACTGAACATCTGGAGGAGTGCACACACTAGTTCATCTCTCACTGTAACTATGTAGTCTAATAAAGCAGGAAGTTATTGACTAGATATAAAATGCAGTGTGCAGCCTAAAACTGATCTACATTGTGAAATTTGGAAGAAACAAAAAAAACTGTTTTATTGGACACATACCATGGAATGGTAATGTGATTTAAAGTATAATAGTAAATAGCATCATACATGAATGTACAGTAATAAACATCCAGTACCATATTGTGTAAGGGCAATTACCCTAGCAACATTAAGAGCACCTTAGTAGCAACCAAATAGCCACATTGGAGGATGTTGTTTGGTGCAGGAATGTCCTACTTCTACTCTTTCCAATGTTCTTCAGCCTCTTTGAGTCTTTCTTAATGTCTGTTTTTCCCACATTGTCTGGAGTTTTGTTTAGTAGCTTGTGTGTGTGTGTGTGTGTTTGCGTTCAGGAAGTGTGCAGTGAGCTTTGGTGCATGAGTAAAGGGAATCGCTGCATCACCAGTAGTATCCCAGCAGCCGAAGGCACCATCTGCCAGACCAGCACCATCGAAAAAGGGGTAAGGACAGGGAATTCTGGGAGGAATATCAGAGCGCATGATATTATATAATAGAAATGTACGCCATATGTTGGCAATTGTTTTTGGTCGTCACATTGCATATTTAATGTTGATTAATGATATTTTCTCATTAGTGGTGCTACAAAAGAGTGTGTGTGCCGTATGGAACACGTCCAGAGGGTGTAGATGGTGGGTGGGGCCACTGGTCGCCATGGGAGGAGTGTAGTCGCACCTGTGGGGGCGGAGTCTCATCCTCTATTCGCCATTGTGACAGCCCAAGGTGAGTACTATAACTTATTCAGCAAGGAATTGATCTAAAGTGACAGTCAAGACATTTATAATGTTACAAAGATTTATATTCCAAATAAATGTATTTTTTTACTTTGTTTATCAAAGAATCTTTAAATAAAAATGTGAGCAAGAAATGTTTCTTGAGCACCAAATCAGCATAGTAGAATCCTTTCTGAATTAACATGAAGCTTAAGACTGGAGTAATGGCTGCTATAAATTCAGCTTTGCTATCACAAAAATAAAAAAATAAACATTTTAAAACATACTAAAGCAGTTATTTTGAATTATAATAATATTTCAAACTGCTATTTTATTTTTTAATAACATTTTTATAATATTACTGTTTTAACTGTATATTTAATCAAATAAATGCAGCCTTGGTGAGCTTCTTTCAGAAACATTAAGTTATCTTACCAACCTCAGACTTTGGAACGATAGTGTTTACGAGTGATTTGATGATTTATAATGTTCTTACTCTCAGCCCGTTGTACTCAATGAACCTAGTCTGACGACATGCCAGGAAAAATCGGAAAAACTAACAGATTGACAGAAAGACAAAAGATGTCTGGCTGAAATGAACTTGAGCAGAATATATTGTGTAATTGGGAGTTACACTGAGATTGTACTCAGATGTGTCTGATGCTAAGTTGTCCTTGTGTGGATGCAGGCCAACGGTTGGAGGGAAATATTGTCTGGGAGAGAGGAAGCGCTTCAGATCATGCAACATTGATGTGAGTTTTTAAAGCCACATGTCACTGACTCTATTTTTGTGTCTGTTAGAAAGAAACATTTCTTACAAATTAACTCCTATCCCACTTGTAAAGATATATGGAAGATCTTGTTTGTGAATGGATTCTGTTCCTGCATCATCTAAATTAGTTGATAAGCTCTGACAAATTTTGGGGTGCATTGGACATTCTCTAAATCATGGGTGCCTAAACCTGCTCCTGGAGGGCCACTGTCCTGCAGAGTTTAGCTCTAACCCTTATTAAACACACCTGAAACCAGCTAATCAAGGTTTTGAGACTGACTAGAAATTTCTAGGCAAGTGTGTTAGAGCAGGTTGGAGATAAAATCTGCTGGACGTTGGACCTCCATGAGCAGGATTGGACACTCCTGCCCTAAATGATGTAGACGTACACCAATAGAAGAAAATGGTTAACTATTGCCATGCTCCATAAGATCCTCAGGCTGACTGATTTGTGTGTGGGTTAGGAATGTCCAGTCGGATCTCAGGATTTTCGGGAGATTCAGTGCTCGGACTTCGACAGCGTTCCATTCCGGGGGAAATTCTACACCTGGAAGCCGTACAGGGGTGGTAAGTATAAAACCCTTAAAGCACCTGTTCCGAGACATTCTGGCCATATTCCTTTATATTTATATTATTTATATATATTTTTTTCCGATAGTTTCTAGTAGGCCTAAATAACAAGAATAATAAGAAAGATTTCTGCAGTTTGCCTGTTTTAAAATTTAAACCTTTTTTCTACTTTACATGATTTTTGGTGTTATTAAAAGCATGAAGCGGTCTGGACTATTAAGGGGTGCTTTTTGTGATCAATCTCACAAAATGAAGATTGATATCTAATTTTGACTTCAAATTGTATCATATTGGTGCATCCCATGAACTAATGCAAATGTTTGTGCTCAGAACAGAAACGTGATATAGGGGTGATAGGGGTGATGAACTGAGTCTGATTTGAATCAAATTTTCCTTGAGCTTTTGACGTCTAAGAGGTCATCATATTATAAGAATATCCTGTAAGTTGCAGAACTGAAAACGTCCTTGTTTGTCCAATAAAAGCTTTTATTGACACCAGCCTCAGCAAACGAAGTGGGGAACTACAGTATGACGTCAAAGAGGATAAAACACCACCCCCGCAGAAGAAGATCAACTCCTACTTCAACACGGCTGGATTAGCCCCGCCCACCGATTCGCACATTACACGCATAGCTAAATAACATAGATTCCTACCTCGTGATGACAAACCGGATCGAGCTACCGAGCAATACAAAATATTGTGCAGTGCCTGGTTGTGGAAGAAGACAGTCGCTGCATAAGCTTCCTCTGGACTCCAATAGGACTGCATGGATAAACTTCATTTTTAATGACGTTCCAGCTGATGAGGTAAAACATTGTCCGTCTGTTCGCTTCATTTCACTGAGGATTGTTTTGTAAACTGGATTTGCAGACCGATTAAGATTAAAGAACGGTGCTGTGCCGTCTATATTGGATCTGACAGGAATGGTGCAACAAACAGACTCTGTGTCGAACATGTATGGGCGAATCATTCCGGTTGCCATTTTACAACATTGGACGTTTTCAAAACAATTTCCCCCAAGTGCATTGACGGGTGAGTTGAAACTCATTATAATATGCAAAACTGTTCTCCACTCACAGCAGTGGGCGTTTACTTCCAAGTCTTCAGTGCGAGACGCCCATAAAAACTGAGCGTTTTTCAGCTGGGCTCAAAACTAAGTTACAAAATAGCCTATTACTTATTCATTTTGATGTTTTTGAATGCAAAAACCAAGCGGCCTCAGACAACAATATAATAAAATTTAAAAAGCCAGTTCATGACCCCTTTAAGTTCCCTACCTACATCTTTCATGATTATGGAAATGTTTTAGTGCTCGATTGTTGTTGTTTAAGACTGTTTAGGGCTTTTGAAGGTGGTTTTGATATTAGGACTGGACCACCATGATGCAAAGAACCAATCTCTACACTGGCTCAGGTCCAGGACAGATGTGTGTGAGAGAGAGAGAGAGAGAGAGAGAGAGAAAGGGTGCAGATAACAGTCTGGCATCCATATGCCGGGCTGCGGACTGCCAACTCCCAGAATCTCCAGTTTAAGTTTCTGCTATTGATGAATGTGAAGCTGGCTGTCAAGGACATAACTGCCTTTAATCTGCCCCTCCAATAACATAATGGCTTACAGAGAGGAGCCCACTGCAGGCTACAAGTGCTGCTTTCATCAAGTCAGCTGATTTTACAATGGAAATCCCTTGCAGCTGTTAAAATAAGTGCCAGACTGCTGTTTTACCCTGCTTTAGGGTCAGGTGGTATATAGACCTATTCTTTCTTTCTTTTGATGGAAATAAATGTTGTGATATTTCCAGTAAGAGTTGCATAAATCTTTGGTCAAGAAGATCTTGTATTGAAAATACAAGTCAAGCAATCCATAAAGTCTACTCAAGCACACTCAGAGGTGCCAATTCACCATTCTTTCACAATTTGAGCCTGATGAATCTTGACATTGTCATCATGGAACATGGCCATGATGTGTCTTCCTACATGGTTGTTTAAGAAATGAGAAAACAATTTGGGTTAGGGTCAATTAGGGATAGAAGAACAGTTTCCAAACATGTAGCATGCTTGAAACATAATAATCTCTGCAATAATGATCCAGTCATAGATTCTTAAGCATTTGCACATTTCCAAGCAGTGACTTTTTTTTGGCTGGGCAGTGTATTTTAAATTGTATTTTTAAATTTATTTTAAATAATTTATTCCAGTGATGGTTAAATTTTCAGCAGCCATTACTTTAGTCTTCAGTGTCACATGTTCCTTCAGAAATCATTCTAATATGCTTGTGAAAACAAAAAAATTGGACTGACCTTTACATTTTGGTAGTGTACACAGTAATAATGAGTGGAAGACATTTTACTGTGATTTTATAGGTCCTCTAATTATAATCATAATCGCAGTGTTCTGTTTGCATGAGCTCCAACTTCATTGCAGTTTTGCCCTAATCACATTATAAGGGTGCTTGTAAATGTTGCCAGTGTCTTAACTTTTGGCAGTCTGTTGAAGTAATGAGTCCAGAAAAACATTAAAAATCATGCTTTACCCCTTTTGCCGAAGTCCAGGTTGAGCACATTGCATTGTGAGAAACACTGTTCAGTGCATTATGCACTCTCACCAGAACCTCCTGAAACCCATACACTCCAGTGAAGCCCTCTTCTAGCCACCTCAAAAATACACTTATGGCCTGCCAGAGCAAAGCCTCATGGGATGCGCAGTTTCCATCGTAAGCCTGCTTCAGTATATGTTTTCACAGGCACCCAGGACCTTATCAAATTAGTCCAACACTAACAGAAAATTGGCCAGCAGCTCAAAAACTGCCCTCTTTAGGTTTATAAAACAGTGGAAGAGTTATTATTTAACATAAAGACTGTGGTAGATGTGATTCAACTGATAAGGCAAGCGGCTCTTAGGCAGCCAAAGAAAGATTACACAGAGTTTTAGCACCACCGCTGCCAGGTACAGGCAATGGGAATGAGTTCAGACCTACCAGCCTTTCAAGAGTAATATAAAAGAGGCCCAGAGCAAGGACAAAACCACACACTGGTACCGAGATTATGAGTCCATTAACTCTTTGTTCTTTGTTACATAACCTATACAGTGTTTAGTGTGGGTAGTATGCTTTGCACTTTTAAACAATACATCAATGTACAGTATGTTTCTTCTCTCTCTTGAACACCTTCCATGTTTTTGTTTTTTTTTACCCATTAAGAGGTGTACAAAACACCTTTTTCTTCAAATCAACTAGTCCCTCGGATGACTAGTCAACTAGAATGACTGATTCAGGTTCACCTCACCCCATTTCTTTGGGGACGTTTATATAAGATGTGTCCTTGCTTCCAAAAACAGCTGGAACACTGTAATGGAAGAGAATGTAGTGTAGATATAATTAACAAAATTGTTGTTGACTGGATGTAAACAGGTCTGCGCCCTAAAAATGCTTAGCATGCTAATTAAAGTATCGCGTCTCAAAATATGTCTGGAAGAAAAATCGAATAGATAAACAAAATAAATACAATCTACATATGCCAGCTGACCTAAGAAATTGACTAGTGTACTAGTGAGGGTACACATCTGTTCAAAAGTTTGAGGTCAGTATGTGTTGATTTAAAGTTATAGTAAAGACATATACATAATGTTACAAATGATTTCTGTTTCAAATAAATGTTGTTCTTTTGAACATTCTATTCAATAATTGGGTTCCACAAAAATATTAAGCTGCATAACTATTTTAAACATTAATGATAAGAAATGATTCTTGAGCAGCAAATCAGCATAGAATGATTTGGATCACGTGGCACTGAGGATGAAAGGAAAGGCTCCTGAAAATCCAGCTTTGATTGTTAAAGTGGAGTACAGTTATTTCAAATTGTTATAATATTTCACAATAAAACTGTATTTTTAATCAAATGAATGCAGCCTTGGGGAGCCTAAAAGACTTTCGCAAGCTTTTGAATGATCATGTACCTCCCAAGGAAACAGGCTTCCATGGGACCATAACATCAGCTTTGAAACACAGTCTGTGTCTCCTCTCTCTTTCTTCCTTGTCCGTCACATGAGTTGTGTGATTTCTTCTTTGTCTCTCAGGGAATGTGCTGAGAGAGGCTGTTTTCCCCTCCAACGTCCTTTATTTACTGTTTCTCAAATTTGTAGGGCCATTAGAGAAGAGACAGGGGAATAAAGCCAGTGTGTTGTATGTGTGTTTCAGCTGCTTTATCTTAAGCAAATCATCTAAAGTGTGCCCCGGACACCCCTTTCTGCTGCTCAAGGATGTGACAGCAGTGGAAGAATAAACTAACTTACATAAACCCCACAAGCTCATTAAAATACCACATGCAGCCATGGAACTCTACAGAGTGCTGGCGGCCGTCCCGCAGAGTTAGTATAGTTATAAAGCTCTGTTTGGCTTCGTGAAATACACCGTTCATGTGTCCCCATTGTTTGAAGCGCATTAAACTGAGGAGCGAATTTGCCAGCAGTTTGTTCTTTGGTTTGTTGTGTAATGTTGTAAAGTTAACAATGCATAACACATGAGGAGTCAGTTCTATACAAGAAACAAGAGCGTAATGGCATTAGCATTAGTTTGTCTCAATGTTTTCTTGCATAAGAGCTTTGTAGATTGTATGACGTCCTGTGATGCTCATGAGGAAGTACACATCAGTCAGTTTAAGCTGAGGTTTTTCTATGGATGTAGTCTAGGTACTTCGAGATTGTATGTCTCCAGCTCTTTTTATATGTATGTAACATGTTAAATGGCTCATGATCATTGAGGTGTAATGTTTTGCACGTTTTGGCTGCAGGTGGGGTGAAGTCATGCTCACTGAACTGCCTGGCAGAGGGCTATAACTTCTACACGGAGCGCGCTCCAGCTGTGGTGGACGGCACACCCTGTAGGGACGACTCTCTGGACGTTTGTGTTAATGGCGAGTGTAAGGTGAGACACTAACACACACTTTTCTTCAGGTATATACATGTCTGAGTTTTCAGATGGCAGGGTTCGTATGATATGCTTTTCCAATTGTCGTTTTCGGATGGCTTTAAACTTCTGCCAAAGCGAGAGACAACAGAAGAGAAAAACTCCCTCTTTTAGTGATTGACACATAAATCCACCAATCTATCCACACATTATTGTAGTGATATGGAGAATCCATAGATCTCTGAAATGGTAAGACTCCATTGACTCCAATAATAATAATAACAGAAGAATGATCAATTTATTTATATTTTCATTGTTCTTTACTACTACTACTACAACAATAATCTCCAACGGGCATTCACACAACAATGAATAAAGTGGTAAATTGCACTCGCATCACTTCTTAAAATTGAGGACAAACCACCAGAGTCACATGGATTACTTTAATGATGTCTTTACTACCATTCTGGGGGCCAGGGGCTTGAAAGTGTCAGTTGCATAAGCCCATTTCCCATAGCGCGTTGATCCCGGGAAATTGCCAGAACGCCTTCCGTGAACGCAAACACGACCCGGGATTGATACCAGCATCGATGCCGAGTTGGGGACCTAGTAGCATTGCCGGAATCAGTCCCGGTACGCGCGCTGTGTAACAAAAGCCAGGACCAATGCCGTAAGGGGTGTGTCATAGTGATGACGTTCGTGCCATCGCGCGAGTCTGTTGCTCTTAGAAGAAAGTTTGTGTTCGTCATCAACAAAGAAAGGACGAACAAATGTCTGCAAACTGGAACGAAGCAGAGACCAGGAGCTCCTCACTATCCGCGCTGAAGCTGAGATCGCTCACCAGCTTTGTGGAACGGTATGCGCGTGTACATGTTTTCGACACGTACGTTACACGTCTCAACCTGACGTCACGTGCCTTTCCGGGATCTTTACGGGTTGTGTGTGAACGCACTTACAGATCACGGCAAATCACTGGCAGTGTGAATGGACCGAAATCAAACAATCCCGGGACAAATGCCGGGTCACATTATCCGTGTATTTTCCGGAATCTCTGTGTGAAAGGGGCTATAGACTGAAAATCTCTGGGATTTTATTAAAAAGATCTTCATTTGTGTTCTGAAGATGAGGCCTTTTGGGTTTGGAATGACGTGAGGGTGAGTAATTAATGATAGAATTTTAATTTTGGGGGGAACTAACCCTTTAAGTTTTTATAAATAAATAAATAAATAATTATTTTTGTGACAGCAAATATACTAAAATTATTAAAATGCTTCTTTTTGTGCCCTGAATTTGCTTCTATTGCCTCATTTATGCACATAGTATAGTGCTCACATTGTAGTGTAATGTGTTTATCATAGCTTGTCTCAGATTACATGACCTTTGGTAATACGCCTCTGACAGATAAACGCTGGTGTCATTCCTTGATGTTTTGGTTGAAAATTGAAATAAACAAAAACATACATGAATATAACCATTAATGTCGGCATATTCTCTCTACTCGTTAGCTTCACTGTGGCGCTAGTAAACATCTGCCGCTAGTACTCATGGTGGTACTCACTTTGATGATTACCCTTCTTTTTCAAAAGTAGAATGTAAAAATAGCCCAGCGGGGTGAAAAAGAGGTGAAATTGAATTCCGGTTTGGATCAATTAAAGTGTGAAAGCAACCTTAAAAGTTTTGGTTCATTACCATGTTTCATAATGCCAACTGTAGTCTATTTTGTTGTACTGCGCAGGACAGGCTGAATGCGCTACTTTGGAGTGAGTTGGGCTGGTTTATCTTTGCGCTGTTGTCCAGACCTGTGGTTGTTTTTATCAACAGTTCAGTTCAGTCCAGCCCTGTTCTGCTCCGCTCTGAATGCTGCAAGAACTCAGTGACCCCCCCCCCCAGATCCATCTGTCCTCAGCGCACGCAGCTGAACATGATCACAGCGACTTCTCCCACCCTCCCCTTCGTCAACTCTCGCCATTTCTCCATTTCTTTCTTTTCCTCTCTTCCTCCATCTCCTTTCCTCACTCATTCTCTCGGCTTTCTTATTTATGGTGCATATAAAAACCGGTGAAAAGCAGGGGGAGAAATCAAAGTAGTGTTTGCAACCTCATGGTGGCTTAGTTTCCAAACAATAAGGGGTTGATTATGAAAGCAAGAGCTTTGAAGCACAAGAGCCTGTGGAACCACGTGTCTCGAAGCTTGGCTCTGTTCGGTCCAGCACAGGACATGCCCTGCCTTCTCTGAGCGGCCACTGACTTTCCATTGTTGTTTTGAGAAAATAGGTCACACATTTGCAGGTTATGGAATCTAGGCCAGGTCAACAAAAGTCTTTGGAGCTTTAGTGGGATTTTTTTTGTGAAGTTGCACAGGCCTGGATTTGGTAAGTCTCAAGCAGTTTCTGGTCTGCTGGGTACGGAGTTCATTTTGTGTTACCTTTTAGATCCTGACAGCAGAGACTCTTCGGTTTCTTCATCAATGGCCTGTTTTTGTGCAGATTTGGCCCCTCTGGAGAAACCTGCTTTGCTTTGCACAATTTCAATTTAAATGGATTGTGATCTCTGAAGTTCTGGGATTGCTCTCAAGGTTATACATCAGTGCTTTGTGGTTGTCAAAAGAAACGTGTTAACACGTGCGATTAGTTAAATATGTTACGATCATCTGTGCCTATGACATAATTTCTTCTGTGTTATAGTAAAGAAGAAATATTAAGGTCTTTTTCTAGTACTGTTTTTTTTTTCTATGCAATTACAGTGAATGGAAACTCAAGCTTTCAAGTTTCAAAAAGAATGCAAAAGTACAATAAAATCTTTAAGTAGGAAAAGAGTAAAATTGTTTCTCTGTGAATTTCCGCCCCATTCCCAAACTGTTGACTAAAATATGAGGGAAAACTTTGAGAAAACACTTTTATTTTGAAATTAGAAACTCTTTATCAGTTATACCACACCTTCTTCTTGTTCTGCCATTTTCAGTTCGAGCTGGAAATATTTTTGCAGAGCACATCACTTCGTCTTTGCTATCCCTAATGTTTTATTTGACCCTTTTCCTGATACACTGTTTGTCTGTAAGTGATGTCAAGTTGATCATTTTTATATCAATGTGTTGATTTGTGTATAGATATGCCTCATTACTCTGATAACAAAGAATGTTCTTCTGCATTTGCAGTTTTACAAATAAGATGACTAATAAATTGAAGTTGAGAGAGGACTTCTGCATTAAACTCTAAATATTCTCTATATGTGTATGCAGCATGTGGGCTGTGACCGAATTCTTGGCTCGGATGTTCGGGAAGATCGCTGCCGTATTTGTGGAGGAGATGGGAGCAGCTGCCAGGTCATCGAGGGGGTCTTCAATGACTCCTTGTCTGAAGGAGGTACAGAGTGTGTGCACTTCAGTTTGAACTGGAACGATATGTAACAATATGTGCAACAAAAGCATTGCTGAAATACCATTTTTCTCACTGAGGACCTGGTTGTTGAAAAGTTTCCTCAGACAATTTCGTTTCAGACAAACAGTCTTGTGAAATAATGTTTTAGGTGTTAAAATATAAACCCTCGACGGGATAGATTCAGTAAAAACAGCTTTTCTATTGACAGAGGTAGAGTATCTATTGCTGTGGATTTACAGCTGGTGTTAAAATATGATCACCGTATGTTAAACTAAAGCTCAATTCAGCACAGAGTTGGGTGCTAAAATATTGTTCCTCAGCCTTGGATAGTAATAATAATTTATTTCTGGGCACAATTCCATCATTGATGATTTAGTTTAACATTAGGGAATCATATTTTAACACCCAACTGTAAATCCACAGAATTAAAAACTTGCTTTACTCTGAAACAACTTTGCTTTTCTGCTGACTTCACTATAGATCATATGAACATTCAAAAGCTATTTAGGCGTTGTCTTAATAAACTCATTCATTATCATTTCCTGATGAAAGGCTACTTTTTGTGCCGAAATGTTGGTAATACTATAACTGCACACTCTAAGCACATTTTCTCTTTGCATCAATTAGAAATATGTCATGTTATGGATTTGTGAACAGCAGTTCATGTTGATTTGGGTGTGTTTACACAACAACAATGTACCTAAAACGAAAAGTTGTTCCTTTTTTGTTTTTCGTGTACAGCTGAAAACTTTGGCAAACCAGTCCCCATTCACACAAATCCACTAGTATTCACTTCGTAAAGAAACACGCACCTATCGACTTAACATGTAATACGCATGCAGTCACCGTTTTCACAAATTCTTGATAACAGCATCGTTTTTAAAAGTTAGAGTTTTCGGGCCCCCAAAACGGCATTCTCATATAAATGAATGGCCAAAACAGATAAAAAGTTTTCCGTTTTTAGTTGAAAGCGGTGTTGTGTAATTGTAAACGGCCCCTAAAAGGGATGTTTTTGTGAATTTTCTAGTGATCATGGGAGCAGAAATCAAACAATTGCTTAATTTTCAGGGGCTAAAGCAATGTGAACATCATGTACTCAAACAATGCGATAAAGAGGCACAAATGTATTCTCTAAATAGAATTGAGTAAATTTCCCCTTAGTATCTTTCAGAAGATGGATTCATATTTTTTTCTATTAATGGTTAAGTGAAGCTTGCAAATGCACGTGAGACTGCTATTTCTCTTATTAGCTGAAGTATCACAAGCCTGGTGGCTGAATTGAGTAGCCCCCCCCCCCTCCCAACCTCAGAAATGTGCGTGTGTGTGTGTGTGTGTGTGTGTGACATGCTTTGAGGTACTGGAGCAGCCTTGGCAAGTTCCTCTGGTGTCTGGGGGAGTATTTTGAGGCCTGGATCTAACCCAGAAGTCCAATTGAACTGGATTGTCCAGGACATAAGGGAGACTGTTGCTCCTTCCTTCAGTGGCCCACACCAACCTCTTTAAAACCCCTGATAATTCTTCTTTCCTGTTCTCCAGTTAGCACTTTCTCATCCGGCGTCCAGAGAGCTGTCAGTAAACACACTTCTCAATTAGCTATTGAAGTCCTGAGCTGGAAAATGTTAAAATGAACTTGCACTTTGAGATGGGATCATAGTAAAGGGTGTAAAGGTTTTGCAGTTCTTCTAGTATAATTAATTTAATGTATTTCACTATAAAAAAAATCCACAAATGTGTTGCAAGTTGTTTTAATGTTTGAAACCCTCCACCCTCTCTTTAAAAAAATAATCCGATCGCTTTGCGCCATGTTTTGACACTGAACAGACGTGAATATTCTTTGAGCATGTTGTCAAGAACTAAATGAAAATCAGCTCACTATAAAAGAAAAGGAAGGATGGAGATGGAGGCCAAAAGCAGTTTAATGGTAGAGTGCAAAACTGAATGAGTTTACAGTAAACGACAAGTAAAACGTAATTTTTATAGCACCTTTTAAAACCACGTTTACAAAGTACAGTAGGCATGAGAAAATGAAATCTGCAGGCTAAGGATAAAATACATAGAAATAAGATAACTACAGTACATGTTTGGAAACATTAAAAATGTTTGTTTTTGAAGGAAGTCTCCTATGCTCACCAAGGCTGCATTAAGAAGAGTAAGTGTGTGAAATATAATTATATTTCACACACTTTCACACAAATAGCTTATTTTATTTGAATATATTATAAAATGTAATTTATTCCTGTGATGGCATAGCATAATTACATGCTGATTTGGTGCTTAAGAAACATTTCTTATTATCAATATTGAAAACACTCGTGCTACTTTTGTGTAATCTGTGATACATTTTATTCAGAATTCTTTGATAAATAGAAGGGAAAAATATAATTATTTTGTAATAATGCAAAATGTCATTTCTATCCACACACATACTGTATCAACATAATGCAATATCAACATATATCAGTGTACATCCTCCACCAGGCCAAATTAATTCTTACATTTTATTCTTAAAAAAGTTGAGGAACAAAGAATGAGGGGCCCAAAATTTCTGTCAATGGCCCTCTTCAGACTTTAGATGTGTTTAGAGAAGCTATAAAATCCCTTTATGGAAACTCAAACAATGTGTGTAAGTGAACAATCGTGCTTCAGGTCAGATATGTGTTGGACAGCTGCCTTGATGTTGAGCGGTGCTCAGGGACTCCAGCCGTTCTGAAAAGGCGTTTCATAATTACCTGTTCACATGCAAGGCCCAAGTCATAAACGCTGGGATACAGGATCTGAGCCATGCAAAATTCCTTCCTATAGTCGGTTTTGAAACAGACACTCTTCATTCAGGATGAGGGTTTAGTGAGAAATGAGAGTGATTCTGAAAACTGTATCTTGGTTTCCACAAAAATATTAAGCTGCATTTTCAAAATCGTTATAGAAATAACAAATGCGAATACCAAATCAGTATATTAGAATGATTTCTGAAGTATCATGTAACACTGAAGACTGGAGTAAGGATGCTAAAAATTCAACTTTGCCATCACGGGTATAATGACATTTTAAAATATAATAAAATTGAAAGCTTTTTTTTTTTTTTTAAATTGCAATAATATTTCACAATATTACAGTTTTACTGTGTTTTTGGTCAATTAACTGCAGCCTTGGTGAGCATAAGAGACTTTTGAAAAACATAACAAATCTAACCAACCTCAAACCTTTCAACAGTAGTGCATGTTAGTTGCTTAAATAAAAGTGATGCTGTTTTAGAAGATAGCAGAGGTTTGATTGTTAGCCGGTTTGGTGTGGGTGGTGTGTTGAATGGCAGGCTGCTGGCTCTGTGCTGGACTGAAGGTTATTCTCAGCTGCAGGAACCATAGTGGGCCACTCCCTGGGCGGGCGGGCAGCGGGAGAACATTGACCGCAGTGGCTAGCCGAGGCTGAGATGATGGGCTATTCTTGGCTCTGGCTGTATTTGTGAGTTCAGGGTTCTTGAGGCTACAAACACAATATAGACACAAAGAAATGGTTTATTTAAAATGTGGTCAATAAAATAGAAGCTTCCAGTCATTGTGTGACCGAAACCACTCAAATGACCACTAGCGGTTCTTGTCTGCCTGTTTCTCTCTCTCTGTATGTATGTGTGTATATGAGTACTCTAGTATGTTCTTATTCAGAACCAGTTCCATTTATTTAAAAGGTTTTCATAACTTTTGATTCTGTAAAGCAGTTCTTGAATATGCATGCATATATTTCAGGGGTGTAACGATACCCTCATGTCACAGTTCCATACATATCAAGATACTGAACTCACAATACGATATTATTGCAATACTCCAAGACATATAGTAAAAGGTTAACAAAAAATGTACTGTTGATTTAAAATGCTAAATTTGGTGTTACATTGTGGGTGTAAATCAATAGGCTATATATATATATATATATATATATATATACATATTCAACATTATATATAGCACTATTTAATGTAGTTCGGACACTAAAACTGAAAACTTTTGAATTTTTTGCTCGTACAGTGATTTTATTTTGGGTGACCTATATACTGTGTGTATGTGTATTGTGTATATGTATATATATATATTATTTTATGTATTGATATAAAAAATTATATGTATGAAGCAATACCACCTTAGTGCTGCTGCATTTAAAACACCTTTTGCAAGAATTTCATTTGGCAACTGAATATTGGGAGCAATGAATGCAAAAAGAATTGCTTTTCTTATTTATATTTCTTCCTCAAAAGTAGTATAAGAATCGCAAATCATTAATATGAATCAGAACCAGAATCAATAAACGCGTTAGGTATTCCATTCTTAGTTGATGATTTATTAGTCTGTTGCACAGTCTTCACCAGATTGCCTCCTGACTCTTGACAACAAAATCTATGTCGGTGGCAGGACTGTATGGAAACATTTGTTTGGCTCTTTTCTTTTTTTTACTCATTTGTCAGTGGCTGAAGTTGTTTGCAGGCTTGTGGTGGAATCTGGCCTTAAACACGTGTGTTGGGCAGCAGAACTGAGAGACGTTGCCCAGGAATTCATTCGGAATCTCAAACCTCTGCATATCCCATCACAGTCACTCTCAGTGAAGCACCACTAACTGCATTGTTCTCTTGCTACGAATAAGTGTGTCTGTGTGTGTTCTCTTGCTATGAATAAGTGTGTGTGTCCACTCTCTCTTAGGTTATGAGGAGGTGGTCAGAATCCCCAAAGGATCTGTATTCATACACATCCAAGAGCTCAACGTCTCTAACAATTACTTGGGTGAGACAATATTTTTCATGGTTTTACTCAAATATGAGCCTCTCAGAGGAACTAATAAACTGTTGGAGTTAGTAGATAAAGAGAGGGAGTCTGAGAGGGATTTATTGTGCCTCATGGCTCAGCTAAGATTATCTGTGCCTTTTCAAAATGTTAAATTGTCAACCCATGGTCATTTACCCAGAGTTATCTTGTTCAATGTTTTACACTGTTCATTCATATATCCATCCATATTTTACAAATGTGCTTTTGTGAACCTTTGGTTAATATTTGTGCATCTGTGAGATTGCGTTCACTCAGAAAACATTTGCTTTGCAAAAGCATAGAAATATATTTTTTCCTCACATCTCATATCATTTCAATCACCAGTTTTGTATTCGCTCACAAAACTTTTGCAAAAATATTGCGTTCCCTCAAGAATTGTTGTTTTCGCACACTTAGAAATATACGTTTTTTTTCTTATTATTCCCATCACCAGTTTTGAGTTTGCTCACAAAGTGGAACACAAAACTTGTGATGTAATATTATTAATTGGGAGGAAAGGCTACATTTAATGGAAGCCACAGAATACATATTTAATTTTTTTTTAAGGAGAATTATGACTTTTTATCTCATAATTCAGACTTTTTTCGCAATTGCAAGTTATAATGTCTGAATTGTGGGATATAAACTCGCAAATGCGAGAAATAATGTCAGAATTGAGAGTTTACACCTGAGAAACTCGCAATTGTGAATTTTAAAGTCCAATTCTGATAGGAAACTTTTTTAATCTTGCCATCTGACTTAATAACATGCAATTGTAACTCTTGTGACTTTATATCACACTGTTCTGAGAAAAAAAGTTTTTAATTTTTTATTCCATGTCGGAAACAATCTTCCATCATATTTAAATGCTTTTATGAGTAAACACAAAGTTTCTTGGGGGAACACAAAACTTTCCCTTCCGTTTCATATTTTCACATAGCCCTTAGGTGTTTCATGAGTTTGATTAGATGCCTGTTGCTAAAAAAAATCTGTATAGTGTTTTATACTTTGGTTGGTAAAGCTTTGTGGCATTATCCGCAAATTGTGTTGCCAGACTGGCCCAACTTCCTTTTTATAAGTGTCAAACTTTATTTAGCCAGGGGTTCAAAGTATACCCAAACCCTGGGATTATTCAGAGCATGAAAAGCCTGTAAATGAAGAGATCATTTGTCTTTTTTTTTTTCATATTGAAGAGTCTGCTGTGTATTGAGGCCTGTTAATTATTAACCCTTTCCATGATTACCACAGTGTTGAAGAGCAAGGGGGATCAGTACTTCATCAACGGCAAGCTGACCATCGACACACCACGACGCTTTGACATCGCTGGAACCACCTTCCACTATCGCCGACCCACCAATGAACCAGAGACCCTGGAAGCACTTGGACCCACCAACATGACCCTGATCGTCATGGTAATGCAGAGATGCTGGGTGGTCTGTTCAAGCAGGATATTTGTCCACTGCTTGTGTTGGTACAGATGCCTCAGAATTTAGACAGCTGCAATGTATTTGCTAAGCGTGATTTTCGCTGTAAATGTTATTTCAAGCTGAAATGTTTAATTTTTTTCATAAGTACTTACTCCTGTCCCGGTTTAATATGCTGAGAGAACAATGGGTAAGCCATTTGTAGATTTATTGCCCTGAAAATTTTTAAACAATGTGTTTATTTGGTTCCATCAAATCATTGCTTGTTTTTTTTTAGCATTCAGATCAGGCTGATACAAAAACCATAACATGGGTTTGGCTCAGGAATATCTGTTTATTCTAGCAATGGAAGACGGGGAGTTTGTGAAACCTGTTATAAAACAATTGTTATTTATTTAATTTCTTTAAAAACTATGCAGCTTCTTTAAAAAGCTGAACGTTTGAAATCAAAGAGTTGAAGGCCACTGTTGTGTGGTGTGTTGCAGGTTTTGGTCCGTGAGGAGAATCCTGGTATCCATTACCGTTTTAACCCACCTGTCAACAGAGATCCACTGAGCGTTTATGCCTGGCATTATACATCCTGGTCCCGCTGCTCTGCGTTGTGTGCAGGAGGTAACAGTTTTCTGTCTGTTATGGTTGAATTGTCTCTTCACTGACACACATAAGGAAATTATCCACACATGAAAGTGGCATTTAAAGGTTTTCCTCAAAGCAACTGAATTTAAATGGTGTATGCATTCACAATGATTGCTAAATGCACAAGACAAGAAAATCAAGCTGTCCAACACAGTTCACATAAACAACGCAAATTTCCCATGTCTGCCTGTTAGGATGTGTGTGAAAAGTTTGAAAGCCTGGGAAAAAAGACAAAACACTTACATGGACTGTATATAGCAAAAACACCAGCTTTGATGTCACTTCCTATGCTCAAGCTCTTTCACCCTTTATTCTTGTATTCATGCTTTGTGAGTTAATGACCCGTATTTATCTTGCTGATAAGAAACTATTAGCTGTAGCTCAGAACTAATTTGCTGCCGAAAACACTAAATCTGTTCCAGAATCGCTTAAAGGCACCATGAAGGTTGTTCGTTATGTAGTGAAGTTTTTCTTTCTTCCACGCAACAGACCAGGAGACTCTTGAGGTATCTTTCACGCAGAAGTTCTTTATTGCGTAGCTGTAGTCATCTTAAAGATAGTCTAAGATAGTCTAAGATAGTCTAACTAAGGGAAAATATTCCCTTACAATTTATACATTTAGAGGGGAGGAGTTTACATTGAGGGGGGAGAAACTGAAACAAAAGCAATGTAAAATGATTCAACAGGCATCTCAGTTCATCAGCATAGCAGTTTTCTGTGCCTTGAGATGCTAATCTGGAGAAGTTATATTGAGGAGGAGTCTCTTGAAACAAAGCAAATGTAAATGATTCAGCAGATTACCAGAGACGCTAATCTAATCAGTCTGACCAGCGTGGTCACACTTTTACCATTACAAAAGCAAAGCTGAATCTTGAACTTAATGGCCAGGAAGCGCATAAACACAAAAGCTAATGTGTGACACCTGGAATGCTTGGCTTAATCTTATTGGCCTCAAAATGGTAAACACTGTATACATTTTTCAGTTCAAAATACTGTTAAACCTTTATGAAACATTTAATAAATTTGTATTTCTTCAGTCCCCCCTTTTGAGAGTATTAATAACTCTCACATTATGTACAAATTTAAACACTTAAGAAAGTTCATTCATGTAACTTGTGCTAGTTACAGGCACATACTTATGTTCTGTGTTTGCTTTTTCTGTAATTACATGCTGACACAGAAAACAAACATGCAATTAGGGTCCGTGAAGCTCTTACGGAAAAATTAAACTTCAGTTACATCTGGTGTAATTTTTGCTGAAAGATCAAGACTGTTTAACCATCATGTTTGTGCACAAGAGAGTCAATGCAGCCATCTTCGGCTGTGGCCTGCAACGTTTCCAGCAAAACAAGGATTCTGGAGTCTTCACATTGTGCGATGTCCTGGTGGTTACTACATCTTGATAATGTTGATGGACTGAAGGTTCCGTAAGTCTTTTCTCTGCGTTGTGTATTTTTCTTCTTTACTTTGGTGATAGTTGGCTCGGCAGTGGGTCTCATTGTTCTCTTGAAGTGGTGGCTTCATACGCAGATGAAGACGTCTGTGCGTATGGGTCTTGGGATAGCCATCAAGTGGTATCTGCACAGAGGAAAAAGAAAACAAGAGAGCAGTATTTCTTCAAAGACAAGGGTTGTATCCTGCTGAGTAAACACTGAGTCTGCTATTGTTCCCTCTTTCCCTATTCCTTAATTCTTGACACCTAAAGAAAACAGTGAGGTGAGGATGAGACTAAATGGATGGGGAAGGCCTATGAGGGAATCTTCGCCCAAGGGGTGACCCCCGACGCATATGGCATTTCGGTTCTTCCCTTGGGTTCCTCACTTGTTCGTGTCCTATCCTACCCCTGTCGGTGGCGGAACAACCTTACAGTGTGACACATGAGTCCAGGTTTTTTTTCCTTGACACAATACTGCAGCTGCTGTAATCAACATTACTTGATGTGGTCCTTGCCACTTAGGTTCTAATGGCTTGTTTCTGAATGACTTTATCATGACCCATTGACCTGGAATAATTGCGTGTCCACCTTCTGGTGGAGTCTGCCAACATGATTCAACTCTCTCTTTGGCACTCTGTACTGCCTTTGTGAGGTTTTCACAGTAAGCGATCAGGGCATCTGAGGCAATGTGTACATCAGCATTTCTAAGATCAATCACACCTGGCATCTGCATTGGGCGTCCAGTAATAATCTCATGAGGGCTCAGTCCTACTGCTCTGTTAGGTGACGCTCTCATACTACACAATACAGCTGGCAGCGCTTCGACCCATGGTACTCCTTCCTGATGCATTTTGCTTAGCCTGGTTTTGATTGTTTTGTTTGCACGTTCAACCTGTCCTGATGCTTGAGGCCTATAGGGGCAGTGAAGGTTCCACTTAATCTGCAACATTTTAGCCACTTCCTTGACTACCTGTCCAGTGAAATGTGTACCTTGATCTGAATCAATGCAATCTGGCAATCCCCATCTGGGAATAAAATCATTGACAAGACATTTAGCAGTATGTGCAGCTGTAGCACGTCCTGTTGGATAAGCTTCTACCCATCTTGAGAATTTGTCTATTACTACCAAAACATCAGTTTTTCCCTTACAACGAGGCAATGATATGTAATCAACTTGCAGGTGACGAAATGGCCCTGGTGGAGCTGGAGTATGTGCTGCTGGTGTAATGGCTGCTGGAACATCATTATTTTTCTGACATGTAACACACCTCTTGGCTGTTTCTGTGGCTACATTTCTGAATTTTGGATTCCACCATTGATTTGAGAACCTGTGGTTCATCGTTGCTGGACCACTGTGCCCCAAACTGTGTATTTGTTGAGCCAAATATGGCAACAGTGATTCAGGAGCAACATACTTTCCCCCTTTGGTCCAGCAACCAGATGAATCCACTGTGGCTCCTTTGTCTAACCATGTCCATGCTTCAAACAGCGGAACGCTCTTGTACAGATCAATTATTGATTCAGGAGGCAAAATTGTTTTCTGTGCTGTACTACCTGTACACACTTGTACCTTTTCATAGAAACAAGCCTGTTTAGCCGCTACATCAGCAAGAGAATTACCTTTAGCTTCTGTAGTATTACTTGTGAGATGTGCTTTCACTTTGATCACTGCTAATTTCTTTGGAAGTTTCATGGCAAACATTAGGTCTTTCACTAATCCAGCATGCTTAATAGGGGATCCAGCAGAAGTTAGAAACTGTCTGGTTTGCCAAATGACACCAAAATCATGAACTACCCCAAAAGCATACCTGGAATCTGTGTAAATATTTGCAACTGATCCTGAAGCTAGCGTGCATGCTCTTGTTAAGGCTACTATTTCTGCAGCTTGAGCTGAAAAATGATCTGGAAGACGACCTGAAGCAACCACTTCAGTGGTGGACGTTATTGCATAACCTGCTCGTCTGTTACCTTCAATCACTTGAGCTGAACCGTCAACAAACAACTCTAGATCTGAATTCTCTAAGGGAGTTTCTTTTACTTCGCTCGTAGGTGTGTATGTAAGCGCAACACAATCGTGAGTCATTTCTCCTTCATCCTCTAACAAAACTTCAGTCATTGCAGACATCATACATGAGGATGGGTTCGTGACAGGTGCACGCTGTAAAACAATGTTCGGGGCTGTGAGAGTGGCTAACCAATTTCCCCAACGGGAGGAGGTTACAGAGGTGACTTTTGCTTGATTCATTAGTGCTACACTGCATGTGGGCATTTACAGTCTGACCTAACACTATTATTGATGAATCAATAATATTCCCCCAAAGGAAAAGCTGAGACAGTCACTTTCCTTTTGTTCCGTTAAATAAACATAAGTTTTTTATCTCTGTTGTAAGTTACTGGGGAAATTAAGCACTCACAGTCCAAATGGTTAACACGTCAACAAGCTGCCCCACCCGTTTAAAGACGTGGGGAATGGCGGCTTCAGAGTAGCAAGCAAACTGAGAAGTTGGGCAAAAAGGTTGCCTTCTTTAAAATTCTTTCTGCTTTTTCTACACTCTCTGCTCCAATGTCCCGGCTGACCACAGTAATAACACCTGCCCTCTCTCTTTGGACATTTACGTTTCTGTGGGTTTTCTGTGCTGACCTTAAAAGAAGCTGCTGCAATTTGTACTCTTGCCTTAACATCAAAATCTCTTTCCCAAGCAGTTAACCTGTCCAGGTTACTTCTAAGAGTTCTGTGAGACCAAGTCAGATCCAAAAATGGCAAAGCTCTTCTGTAGTCAGCTATAAGGCCATCTGACCAGATGCGGACCAGCGGTCCTTTGTCATTGAGTACACTTTCAGAATCATCCACTATTCCACTGTACGTTACAGCTGACTGACAAAACCTCTCAGTATATTCATTCACAGTTTCTTCTTTCTTTTGTACACAGTTAGTAATTCTAGACCAATCTATCTTGGGTCCTAGGATATTCTTTAGGATTTTCAGAACACCTTCTCTCGATTCATCTTTTCTGGCATGTTGTAGTTCAGAAGTAACAGCAGACTCAAAACTGTTGAATTCAGATTCAGTTAGAATTTGAGACATTAACTGTGTGACTTCTGTTACTGACATGTCGTAGAGACGCATTTTGCTGACCAATGCTCTTCTAAATTCAGTGAACTGTGTGTGTGCTGGCGGTAAACTCTGGGACAATCTCTCTATGTCTCTAGGTCCGAGCGTTGTAGCAACAGTTTGGATTTGAACAACAGAAGCACTGGAAGGAACACTTTCTGACTGTTCAATTCCCTGTGGTCTTTTTCTAGCAGCACACACCTTCACTGAATTTACATGCTTATCTGTTACTAATGGGATGTCTACATCTCTTTCAAACAATGCTTGTAAGTCAGGAAAAGTTTCATCTGACTGTTGGTCTTCAGTGTTACATTTGGCTGAGGCCTGGTTATGGCCCACCTTTGTCTTGAAACAGGACAATTGAGTCTGCAATTGTTTGTTCTGTTCATTTAACTTAGCAATACACCTAGCTTGCTCTTGTGCAATGGATAAACTGTATTCTTTGTAACAACAGATAATGGCTTTCACATTGTTCTTGCGAATACTTGCTCCAAGCACTTTTTTACAGTCATCTACCGACCAAGTCTTGTCTGGATGAATCTCATATTTCTGTGTTAGTTCTTTCCTAACTTTTTTAGTAACTATTAGGTTCATTTGTTCTCCTAACAGTGCTTTGAATTCGCTATCTGACCACAATGGAGCGGCAAGGCCACTTTTCTCAGTTGTAGGAACCAACCTAGCATTCGTCACAACCATTTTGTGAGTTTCTTTGTTATCACACAAAACAACTAACTTTCTCTGATCAACAGAGGCTACACTTGTTTACACAGATCGACTGTTGTAAACCTTCTTTGACAGAGCAAAGGAAATCCACAATATTACTAGCACTTTATGCTAATACTTCCCTGTTTGTACAGAGGTTCAAACTTTCATCTCTAAAGTACATTTTTAGAGGGTAACACCACAAAACAACAACAAACAAACAACACAAACTATTAGCATGTTACGCTAATCTTCCCTGAAAGAAAATGGAAAGGATCTTTCACCTTCCAAAACTTTTAGAGGATGACCAAAAATGACTAGCACAAAAATGCTAATCCTTCTCTGTGAACAGAGGTTATCACCAAATATTAACACGTAATGTTAATCTTCCCTAAGTTTAGAGGATACCTTCTCTAGCAACGTAGAGGCACTATTCCGTTGAACAAAACTTCCCTGACTCATTCAGAGGATATCTTACAACTTCCCTGACTTATTCAGAGGATCCCAAAATATTAACATTTAATGTCAATCTTCCCTGCCTGACAACAGAGGATATCTATCATCTTTAAAAGACCACTTTTAAAGGATAACTTTAGTTAATCAAACACTACAGCTGCCTGATAACTCTTTCTCTGATGGCGCAGAGGCACAACTTTGGTACTGGTCTGGTTCTTTGAATAGAGTGAAACTCACCGAATCGTTGCTTGTATGAAAAGATTCAGTCTGGAACTCAGTCAGAAAAGTTCTTTTTGTTCTTGTTCTGGAACTCAGTTCACTTTGTTGATCTTGTTCTGGAACTCAGGTAAGATTTCTCTGTTGAAATCTTTTGTTGCAGTTCTTGATTCAGGTAAGATTTCTCTATCCGGGTCACGGCACCATCTGTAGTGAAGTTTTTCTTTCTTCCACGCAACAGACCAGGAGACTCTTGAGGTATCTTTCACGCAGAAGTTCTTTATTGCGTAGCTGTAGTCATCTTAAAGATAGTCTAAGATAGTCTAAGATAGTCTAACTAAGGGAAAATATTCCCTTACAATTTATACATTTAGAGGGGAGGAGTTTACATTGAGGGGGGAGAAACTGAAACAAAAGCAATGTAAAATGATTCAACAGGCATCTCAGTTCATCAGCATAGCAGTTTTCTGTGCCTTGAGATGCTAATCTGGAGAAGTTATATTGAGGAGGAGTCTCTTGAAACAAAGCAAATGTAAATGATTCAGCAGATTACCAGAGACGCTAATCTAATCAGTCTGACCAGCGTGGTCACACTTTTACCATTACAAAAGCAAAGCTGAATCTTGAACTTAATGGCCAGGAAGCGCATAAACACAAAAGCTAATGTGTGACACCTGGAATGCTTGGCTTAATCTTATTGGCCTCAAAATGGTAAACACTGTATACATTTTTCAGTTCAAAATACTGTTAAACCTTTATGAAACATTTAATAAATTTGTATTTCTTCAGTTAACAGCTGTAATGGAAAAGGCAATCCCACAATGCATTAAAATAAATGCAAAATGGCGGGCAAAGCAAAATAAACGTTCATGTGAAGTTTTGATTAAAAATATGAATGCACTATATATCGGTATTATATCAGTTATCAGCCAGTGTTAAAGACTTATTTTTATATAATTAAAAAATGTATAGATATTGCTCAATATTGAATATATATCTGCCGATATTAGATATTATGCATGCTCATTTCTCCCATTTTTACTTCTAGATTACCTTTGCCATCATGTAACACTCAAAGTTAATATTTAAAACTGTTAGTAGTCTTTAGCATATTTCAAAATGAGTATCTATTTTTTATACTGTACATTATAATGTTGTGATATCTAAATTAACTGCATTTACTTTATCAGGTTATTTTCATGCACTATCATTCAAATATTTTGGGAAGTTATTTGATTTATTTTTTCCAGGTTATTTTTATACACTATCATTTAAAACATTTGGGGAAATTATTTGATTTATTTGATTAAAATATAGTAAAACCATTATATTGTGAAATATTACTACAATTGAAAATAAATGTTTTCTGTTTTAATACAGTTTAAAATGTAATTTATTCCTGTGATGGCAAAGCTGACTTTTCAGCTTCAATTACGGTCTTCATAAAGTCTTCAGTGTCAAATCATTCTAATATGCTGATTTGTTTTTGATCAGTTTAATTTATCCTTGCTGAATAAAAGATCCGACCCCAAACTTCTGAATGGTAGTATATTAAAAAAAATATATAAAATTAATATTTTAGTATAGAATTACTGAATATGAACCAAAAAAAAAATCAAATTAATTATCAGCTTTTTGGGATCAGGCCAGAATTGAAATGTTTGTCACAAATTTAGTGACCTTATAAAAGCAGCCACTTATAAGGTTTCATTTCACTTAAGATGCTGCCTTTGATGGCAGATGTCTGTTTAGGCGGTAAGCAGCAAGGCAGCTCGCTAGATTTTTGGAACAGAGCCATAACCACAACAGATCAAAACCGTAATAACTTCACAGGGTCTCTGTGTTTACACAAAGACAAGAACGAAACAGCACTGACATCAAAGCTTCAAGTTTGTATTATTAGGGATTGTGATAATCTAGAGTGATTTATACAGCAAAGACTTTTCTCTGTGTCACAGGGGTTCAAGTCCAGCAGGTAGTGTGCAAGAAACAAGCTGACCTCTCTGTGGTTTACAACCATTTCTGTGACAAGAAGAACAAGCCCAAAGACAAGAAAAGGCCTTGCAACTTGGAGCCCTGCCCTCCAATGTGGGTGTTCTGTATGTGTTTGTGTATGACTAACATCCATCCCGAGTGATCCAAACACATATGCACTGTGCTAAATACAGGTGTAAATGGCATGCTTATGGGAACATATGGCAATTCGATCATATAAACCACATTCAGACATGGTCAGGGATGCGTATGGCCACATCAGATTTGTAGTAAAAGATAATGTGTCCTTATGCTTAAAGACCACCAATTTATTTGCCAGTCACTGTAGTACCAACCATTTGCTAATTAGTATAATATTTATTTCCCTCCGACCAGATGGTTTTTCAATACAAAATAATGATGCATTACAAATTACAAACTTTCTGATTCATATATAATTATATATTCAATATATATTTTGTTTTGTTTGTAGATTTCTAAACTACACTATACATGCACAAGACTTCACATAAGATCTTCGGTATGCCTGACCAATGTGTTACCATCATTCTTTGATATTTGTTGGTGTGTGTGTTTCTGTCAGGTGGTGGACAGGAGACTGGTCAGAATGCAGTCGGAGTTGTAACAGAGGTGTGCGCACACGGGAAGTGCTGTGTAAGAGGAAGGTCTCGGCTACAGAGGAGAAAGTCCTGGATGACGTGGCCTGCACCCCGCCTCGGCCTTCCATCACCGAGCCCTGCAACAATCACAGCTGCCCACCAGAATGGCATGCCCTGGACTGGTCTGAGGTACAGTAGAAGAACATCTATTTTCTGTTATTTGGTAAGGTCTCTCTTAATCTGTTGTGATTTGTCTTTTACAGTGTACTCCTAGCTGCGGTCCTGGTTATAGGTACAGGGTGATTTTATGTAGAAGTGGAGAGAATGGTGAAACATTGGCAGAGTCAGAGTGCCCGAAACAAAGCCGTCCGACCACCAGGGTGCGCTGTAACATACAACGTTGCCCACCACCTCAGTGGGTTATGGGACCCTGGGGAGAGGTGAGATCTAATTCAAAACAGTGAGATTGTCACTTTGTGTCACAAACGCATTTTTCACAAACATTTAAAACATCTGACATAAGTGTTCATGTTTAAGCTAAATTAGGTAATGACTTGAATAGCTAGCCTGTGAATGACAAAAATATAATTGTGAGACCCAGCAAATCAAAACATCAATCTAACTTTTAGTGCAGGGGGAAAGAAAATATTTAACATTTACATTTTATATATTTTTAATTCAAATAAAATAGAAATGTTACAAAAATGAAGACGTCCAACCTATATTCTAAATTTTGTTATATACATTTTTTTGGTGTCTTCCCTGCAGTTAAAAACATGCACTGAATCGAGTATAAAAATGTTAAAAAGACAATATATGTGTTTCTTTTTTATACATGTGTGTGTTCTAGTGCTCAGCTAGGTGTGGTATGGGTCAGGAGTTTCGTGTAGTGCAGTGTCTGACACACACTGGCCAGCCATCCAACGAGTGCCCTGATTCACTTCGTCCCGCCGTCATGCAGCAGTGCAAGAGCAAGTGTGAGCACAGTGGCCCTACAGATAACCCTGAAGGTTAGACGTCTCAATTTGCATACCATTTTGCTTATATTAGCATGTTACAAATCATAGTATGTTGAAGTTTTTTAGGCAAAAACATCCCACAATCTATTGCTCTTTTAGCTTTAACAACTATACTGATGCAATTTTAGGATAGTAGTATGTCCCAAAACTGATATGCTGATTTACCGCAGTGCTGCAGTGATTTACATATTTTCAACCCAGAAGTTAGCATCACCCTGGTTCCCCCAACAAAAAATAAGTTCTGTGGCCAACAAAGGTTTATGATTCTTAAACATTTTGTTCATCACGATCTTCACAAATTAACGCTTCTATGATTTTCGAAGCCCAAATACAATGGCCAGAAGTAAAGATCTAAACATAGACTACAAACGAATTACTACCATGATTAATCATCAGACTTTTTCAGTCTTTATTTAAAAACATTTTCTCTGAAAGTTTGAATAGTTTCCAAGAGCGCAATTATAAACACAATAAAAGCTGTAAAATCTGACTAGTGAATAGATGAGCTCACCTGTTCAAGCGAGATGGGTTTAATTTCCCAGGCAACCTCTGTAGTCCATTTAAGCCACTTGTTTGCAACTGTCATTTTCAGGACAAGTAAAAGCTTTAAAACAATCTCAAGTAGTGTACCCAACTATTTTTAATGATAAGAAGCTAAAACCTGCCCGAAAATTCGCTAAATGTCGCTAGTTGACGTCATGCGACTACATGTTAACCAGCAATCTAAAAAAAAGTGTCTAGATTTGTCGCCAAGTGCTTTTTGAAAAAAATAAAATAAAAGTCACTAAAGGTATCTGAAAGCCCCCTAAAGACAGTCTTTAAAAGTCTTTAGGTTGGCTACACAGGTATTACTGATGTATTTAATGTCAAAAATGTGAAAATATCTTGAGCTTGTTAGCTCTTGCTATACTCTCTATGTACAAAACATATTTTCCAACTTTGACTGGGATCATGTTTTTTTTTTTTTGTACTGTCCCTATATAAATAAACTGAAATGAATTAATGAATTGTTACCACAGACCTCATATGGAAATGGAAGTGCTAAAATGCTAACTCAAAACCCATTCCTGCTGAACTCTACATACTTTAACACAGTTAAATGCAAATTGAGACATGGTCCCTAAAACTATACACCACAAAGTACTTGTGGAAATTTGTTACATGCTTGAAGAAACTGGGATTGCATTTCTTTTTAATGTGCATGTGACTGACAGTACTTTTTCTGTGTCCTGCAGAGTGTAAAGATGTGAACACAGTGGCATACTGCCCCCTGGTGCTCAGGTTCAAGTTTTGCAGCCGTGCATACTTCAGACAGATGTGCTGCAAAACCTGCCAAGGACACTGATCTCCCTCTCTCTCTCTCTCTCTCTCTCTCACTCTCTATGTCTCTCTCTTTCTCTCTCGCCCTCATTTTCTCCTCGCTCCTCTTCTTGCATGGCCAAAACCGCCCATGCTCAGCATTCCACTGGAGGAGTGCTGTTAACCACTGGCAAACTGACATCATTGTGGGAGAAAGCCTGGAAGAAATGAGAGCGAGAGAGAGAGGTGTAAAGAAAGAGGGAGAGAGAGAGAATGTCTGCGCTGCTCTCTTTCTTTCCCTCCGACCAGATGCTTTGGCACTGCTGCTGTGAATACCAGTCTGCCCAGAAGACATCTGTCAGTGTTTCTTTTGCTCTTCCACGTGGTGCTTTCGGCCATTACTTATCATACAGAGAAGTGTTTGTGTGGACTGTCACACTTGCACGGCTAGTTCTCAGTGAATAATAGTCGTTTATTATTTTAATGTGATAAAATAAGCATTTATAGACAAATCGTCTTTATCATAGTCTCAAAGGTGCACTCAGTATTTTTTGTTTGTTTGCGTAGTGCTAATTGTCTTGGACTTACACCTAGTGTTGTGGGTGAATCATCATGCACAATAGTTATCAGTATTATTACTCCACAAGCAAAAGTTAAAATGAGTAGTATTCAGCTTGTCATGTGATTTCAACATGGCTGCCCCCATGAGAGAGCCACTCCATGTAAAAGAAACCAGCTTTTATTAGGCTGGGATGTTAAACATATTTTAAAAAGTACTTTTTGTTTTGCTTGTGTTAAAAAAATTGAGGAAAAAAAAATATTGAGTGCATCTTTAAAGGCATAATTCACCCAAAATGGAATATCCCATCATTATTTACTCACCCTCACATCGTTTCCAAATCTGTATGGGGGGGATTAGACCCCATTGACTTTCAATAAATTGTTACAAAAAAAAAAAAATAGAAATCACAGAGAAAAAGAAAGTCATACTGATTTGGAACAACAAGAGGGTGAGTAAATAATGCATTTTTAATTTTAGGTGAACTATCCCTTTAAGGGCCTTCACACTTACAGCAATTTACAAAGCAACCAGTGCTAATGTTGAATTAAAGAGACACGAGTAAAGGTGTGGTCACATTAACCGCTGTTTCGGAGACGCAATCCAGTCATGATTTCAATACAGTAGATATCCATGCGATCAGGAAAGATTTTCCCTTGCAGATCTCGCAATGGGTTCAAATAGACTAACAGAAAGTTGCAAATTTGCTGCGTTGACCAACACAAAGATGCTTGGCTTGAATGTCAGCTGCGCTTGACAATATATAATGACCTTTTTCTACCCATGAAGTTTTGCCAAGAATTCACTAAAATGGCAGCACCGTAGCACCTCATTATACAGATGGATGCTGCAGTTAGGCACATTTACTAGCTGTAACTTGTTGACATTCAACAATTAAATGTAGCTGTCCGTGTGAACGGCCCTTTCGAGACACTTCAGATCACTCAGATAACATAAGCTCTCATTTGGTGTTGTTGGTGCTGTATACTGTATCTTTTAATCTGGCGGCCTTGTGGCTATTTGCAGGTGCTGTGCCATTTTCTTGCCATCCGGTCCCATAATGTTCACGCGAATTATTAATAAGACACCGTGCGTCAGTCAAACCTGGATGAACGATGAACTGTTTAGCAAACCGAGGGAAACGAGTGGTCAGTTTAGCTTCCGTGTAATAGTAGTTAAAGAGGCCAATGGAAGCTGTTGTTGAACCATGTGGTGGTCGTACCGTATAGTTATTCTCAGACACTTTTTACCCAAGATAACGCACCACAAGTCTCTGTGCTTCAACTGCGGTGACCTGCAGGACTATTCCCAAAAATTCATCCTCTTAGCTTTGAGATTGTGAAGCAATAGTTTGGGTTCTGTCATAATCTACTTGCTCTTATGTTGTTCAAATCCTTTATTTTTCTTTTGTGGGACACAAAATTAGATATTTAGCAGAATGTCCAAGCTGCTTTATTCTATACAGCGGAATAAAAAGTATTATAAAAGTCCTGTTATATTCCAGTTCCTCTAGATCCATACAATAGGTTTGTGTGAGTAAAATACCAAAATATAAGTCATTGTTGAAAGTGACAGTCTGACACTTGAATATCCGCACATGCAAATGAGATTTTAGAGTAAAGGGGAAAAATTAGGTTGGAAGTAATACCTTTTTGCAATTTCTATTTGGGTCTGTTCCTCACAAAAAAATCATAAAGGTTTAGAACAGCATAATCGTGATTTAAATGACAGAATTTTTAATCTGTAGGTGAACTATTGTGTTGATTGATTGATTGGATTCCCTTCCAAATATCAACATTTCAACTTTGTCTAAACTTACTAGTATCAACTACCGTTAGAGAGCCATAACAGACCTTCTCCCGGTCCTGGGTCCTGGCAGCGCATGTCGAATGTTTGATTTGAAGAGCAGATCTTGAGGACATTCAAGGACTGGTGGCTAATCTGTGGTGCTACAGTATGGTGCTATATCTTTATTTGTCATAATCTCAAGATTCATGTTATTTTTTTATTGTAGGAATTGTTTTGTTAAAGGTAATACATTTGCTATAAGGAAAAATATATAAGCAAGATTCTATGAGAACTAGAATTATTCATAAGTCTCTCTGCAGAGACACTAACTTTGTAATCATATATTTGGTACAATTATTATGTGAAAGATGAAAATGCTGTTTTACTTTTGACGGTAAGCTTTTTACTTTTTATTTTTTTGAAGATTTTTGCTGTGTTGCTACATTTGCAATAACTGTAGAATCACTTTTGGAAATGCAGTCACACTTTTTTGTGACTTTCTTTTTAATGTTGATTTTCACATGCTACTCAGTACCGTCATGTGCCTGTGATGTAGTTTATGCCCTCAGAATTGTATGTAGACCAATCAAAATGGATTTGAAATGCTGAATAAAAACATGCATTGTGTACAAATAATATGCAATGTTTCATTTGTTCTGTATTGTTACCATTTCTTACATTTTCCTTGAGAGTTGGTTTTCACACACTTTTATGTCTGTCACATACAAACCTCAGACTTGTCACATATGTGGGTTGTCAAATACAGCATATACTTGCAATAATACTTATTTTCTGTATTGAATATAAAAATGAATCTCAAAAAAATTATTTCTGTTGCAGGGCCAGATTGTGTTCCCATGAGACGCATCTATAGAGGACGACGAAGGCTAAACAAATTAGAAGCAAAGAAACTAAACGTATCGGTAGGCTTACAATAAATTACTAAAATTGCCCTTTTCGTACATGGGCCCTGAATGTCAGCTTTGTTTAGCATTTTTAGGCCATGTGACTTGAGGCTGTGGAGGCCTCTTAAACTCTCAAACCAAACGTGAGCGAGGGTGTGTTCAGTTTTGGTGTTTTGCAGGATGACTTTCTAGTTTCTGCATCTTTTGTAGTTTGTCATCCATTCAACAGGAGGGGCTGCATCCTGTCACACACCTCAGAGTAACGGCTGACCTGGAACCTGCGACACATTATTGGTTTGGCATGATCATGAGGGACATGAGTTTGACCAATTCTGTCCTCTCTGTTTGTAGGCGTATATGCGTGTTGTACAGCCTGTGGTGAGAGAGCATGCAACTTCTTGTCTCACCTAAGGGTTGTGGGAGTTTGAGGAAGTGATTTGTGCTGGGTGCTTGTCACAGTCTGCTTCCCTTCTCTAAACGTTCTGCTCTTGTGCTGTAGAGTCTGCTGGTCATGGCAGGGTGCTGAGAAACCTTTGGATTGTCACACTCAAAGGAAGAACCACAAAGGAGGAGAAACAAACAGCACCGGCATAATGGTAATGTGCTCACTTGAGGTTTATCATTGCAATTAGATGTTTAATAACTTCTCTGTTGACTTACTTCTGACTTGTTTGGACTGAAATATAAACCTATTTGTTGCTTCTAAAAAAGCAACCCCTTGTCTTTTTTTTAACTATTCTGGGATATGTCTGTAAATAAGCATGTAGAAATGTACGTTCCTCATTGTACTCATTACACAACTGTTGGTCCTAATTTGAAAAGTGTCCTCTGTAAAGTCAAAAGCTTGAGACGACTCGTTTAGGATGTGTGAAACTAACTGAAAAGGATGTTCTAAGAACAGCATCACAAAAAAGTGAACTCAAACCACTCCTTAAATGGAAGCCGATTAACGTCAGTTATCAGTCAAGGTCTAATTTGCCATAAGTATTTGTAGTTTTATTCTGTATATTTATTATTACCCGAGTGGACATGGAGGCACTTAATGGTTAAAGAGTCAGACTGGTAACCTGAAAGTTGGGGGTTTGATTCTCAATACCAGCAGGAAATGAGCATCTAACCTCTAATCGCTCCCAAAAATGGCTGCACTAACTCAGAGCATGGGTTCTTCACATGTCACTTTTACTTTGTTGTTCAAGCCTGATGCTTTCACACTGGTGAGATGTTCACATTTCCTTTTGGTAAGGTGATATTAAGGGCTTTCATGATGTCAGGGTTAAAGCTAGGTAGCTGAAAGCAGTTTGGGACGGGGTGGTGCTTCTGAAGGAAGTGAGCGTTTGACTATGTGGCGAGAGGTTTACAGAGGATTTTTTCGCAACAGCACCCAGAGGTGGGTGGATGTGGGGAAGTATGTCAGAGGGGACTTGCGGTTCCTGTCTCGGTACTTCCTCACCACGTCTACAGCTTTCTGAAGTTTGTATCTTTCATAAACTGTACTGTATAGATCCATCACAACTGGCCACCACAGGTCAGATGATGGATGCAAAGTTGATCCACATTGTAAAAATTAATATCATCTCATGACTTTCATGTTGTTCCAAACGGGTACAGCTGACTCTCTTCTGTGGAACGCAAAAGAAGGTAATATGATAAATCCTGTTTTTGAGCATAAAATGAAAGCAACCCCATTGTATGGACAAAAACAACCAAACTTAAACATTTCTCAAAACAAAACTCTCTCAATTATGAATTGTGTGTAGTTCCTCTTCCCTAATACCAATAGAGCATATGAGCTATTTCAACATCTTAATTTCTCAAAGTGATTTGCTTTAGCAAAATTTGGAATATGAAGGTGGTGTTTACCTTTTTGGCTATTTTAGTTCCAGTTGAAAAGT
Organism: Pimephales promelas; assembly: GCF_988280905.1. NCBI lineage: Eukaryota > Metazoa > Chordata > Actinopteri > Cypriniformes > Leuciscidae > Pimephales > Pimephales promelas. The sequence continues at coordinate 25,146,293 of NC_142782.1, forward strand.
AGCATTGGTGATATTGTTAACAGTTTTTGACCATAAAATGAAATTCATTGGGCTCCAAAACAACCTCTGAGACAAATCTTCTTTTGTGTTCTATGAATGTAATCCAAATGTACTACATTCGTCATTGTAATTATCATGTGACCTACCACCTTCAGTTGTGTTGCTTCACTGCCTTTCACAAATCCTCTCCCTGTGGCCTCTTGGGATGATAAAGTTTCCATTGGATGCGTACTTTAAAATCTTGCCGGAAGAAGTACGTAGGTCCTATGGGTACTTATCACCTAATATTTTAGGAATACTGTGAATACTGCGACACCTACTTTAAATTAGGGAAGTAAGCATTTTTGGATGCAGTTTCCATCTGCTCTATCATTATATTTGAACTTTACCTCAGCACAGACATCAGCAAACCAGTGGGTTGATTCATAAATCTTTATTTTGCTCATCAGGGGGTGAATTTTCCACTGTTTTCCACTGATCGAGCATTTTTCAATTTTGAACATTAGTGATGTCATTCGAAAATAGGTAACCTTTAAATAGTAATTGCAGTACAACGAGTAAAACAATGTGGCTTTAGTCTTAATTCTATAGTCCTAATGCTCCTGAGACAAGACATTGTGAATGTTTATTTAGTCTGTTATCTCTTCAATAAAAGATATTTATTTTCAGAAACTCCTGCCTCCATCAAACTACACTTAATTAGTTTCTAAGATTATACCTCTGTTGTAGCTCAGATACATGACCACGCTCCATGTGTGATGTTTGAGCTGTGGTCGAAACAAACGCCAGGAATTCAGACCACAAACCCAGAAAAAATGTCACAGCTTCCTTATGGTGCAACACATCAAAAACAAATATGCCTTCAGGAGCTTATGTAGAGAAAAATCTGGTTTACCTCAAGTTTAAATGCAAAAATGAATGTGAATTCTGGCATGAGAGCTTCAGGCTCTTCATTGCTAACTTTCGAGCGCTTTCTCTATAAATACAGTCTTATTATATAAAACTGTTGAATTGTGCGTCTCATGCTTGTTATATTACATATAAATATAAGCAGACAGTTGTATTCGTTTTCAAATTATGTTGAGAGATGTTATGTTAGTTGATTATGCTAAGTAAGCCATAACCTTTAGTGGTATGTAATGCATCCAAATGTGAACTACACACAGCAGATCTTTAACCTCCTAACATCTGTTGCTTGTTTCTTGGTAACTATCTGTGGTTTCCTGTCCTTATAACCACAGAAAACCACCTAATTTCTATCGACTATAATTTAAGAATATTGGGTTAATCGGAATCATACTAGACCAATTCCAATGTATGTTAATGACAGAACCTACTCTCTAAAAAAGGCTGTGTGGCTTCAACCCATGTTCGGGTCAAATAGTCAAGCCCAACAGTTGGGTTTTTAAAGTGTCATTAAAAAAATTAAACCAACAGTTAGGTTTGTGCATATTTTAAACCAAACATTTTTAATGACTCATTTACCTTACCTGTAGCTCAGTGGAGTCCTATTATTATTGGGTTGGTCAATCTGTGTAAAAGATAGGTAGAATTTAATTTGTATCAATTATACTTCTTTTCTATAATTTACATACATTTTTAGTTATAATTTAAGTTTAAAACTTTCTTTTTTTGCGTTGCCGTGCAAAGTTGCAACCTTTTTTAGAAACGTTTTTGACCGTATTTGTGAAAATTGTGTCGCCTGTTTAAACAAGTAAATTCACGTGTACAGATGCTCATCTCAGTTCAACTTTTAGTTTCTCTCCTTCTCTATCTGTAATTACCAGCGGTAAGATGTGGTGGTAAATACTTCAGCAACAGGGAAGACTGAAAGAGGAACTGGATGCTGCAAGTCGTTTATGACCTTCAGTTTTCTCATGGCAGCATCTTTTCCTCGCTTGAATATCAGTGCAGAATGCTAATTAAGATACGAATCTTGTTCCTTTGTAAGAAGTAAATAGGTAACATCATGTCTTGGTTATGAGGGAAAAAAACAGCTGTTTGGGTTTTCCTGTTGTGTTTACACCGCAATAAAAATGTCACAAATGCAACCAATTTGATGGTAATAACAAGTTGATCTCAATCACATAAGCTCTTCTGACTTAAAAACTCCTTCCTGTAGACCTGTTTAGTTTGTAGTCATAAAGTAGTCCCTCAAGAATTTTGTATGTTGGGTATTTAGAAATAGTAGTTCAGGATTTCGAAAGTATAATGTCTGTAGTTAAACGGTTATTTGCTTTAAAAAGTTGCTATAAAAGGACAAGGACATGAACACATCTTTCTTTGGTTAAGCCATTAGCCATTCAAGTTGGCTGATAAATGGAAGTTGTGACTCTATTTTCTCTCTCCTTTTATCATCTCTCCTTCAGGCCAGTAAGTATCACTGGCAGAGCCAGAATGTCAAGCAGAGTGGTGTTGATGACATGGTGCTTCTCTCCAAGATCACAGAGGATGCCATCGTGGAAAATCTCAAAAAGAGATACTTGGACGACTACATCTTTGTATCCTTGATCTCCAAGGGATCTAATCACTCTAGTCTGGATCATTACACTCCTCTCAACTGATCAGTTAGCACTGCATGTGTTGTTAAAGGGATACTCCTCTTTTTTTTGGAAATAGGCTCATTTTACAACTCCCCCAGAGTTAAACAGTTGAGTTTTACCGTTTTCAAATCCATTCAGACGATTTTCTGATATTTAGAAGAATATCATGTAACCAGAGCGTTTCTGGTCTCATTGACTTCCATAGTAGGAAAAAATATATACTATGGTAGTTGTCAATGAGACCAGAAACTGTCTGGTTACTGATATTCTTCTAAATTTCAGAAAATTGTCTGAATACATCTGAAAACGGTAAAACTCAACTGTTTAACTCTGGGGGAGTGGTAAAATGAGCCTATTTCCAAAAATAAGTGGAGTATCTCTTTAAGACTGTACGGTCACTCGTAGAAGGTTGATTAGAAGTTTTGTCTTCCTCTTTTGTTTACGTGTGTCTCAACAGTTAGCACACACTCACTTCCTGATTTTACAGGACGCTTTGTAGCCACTGTTTGTTGTGTTGCATGCAAAACATTTTTAGTCCCGATTACATTTGCAAAAAAATGATGACTGATTGTCTGACATCTATGACATTTACTAGGAGTTAAAATGTCAGTTATGGAACTTAATAAGTGATTATAACTACTATAATACACATTAATGTCTATATATAAATCACCAAATGATCATGCGACACTGAAGACTGGAGTAATGATGCTGAAAATTAGCTTTTAAAATATTAGATTTTAAAATAAATGTTTAAATTGTTTTAACTGTATTTTTATTTAATATTGCAGCCTTGGTGAGCAGAAGAGACTAATACCACACCCAAATTTTGTATACAGTGTCTACTATGTCTACTATAATCTACTATGCATTCGACTGATTTGAACTGAATTGGATATAATTGAACTGGATTGTTCGTATGTCCTTAACTGTGACTTGAAGACCTATATAGGGCCCGTCTTGATATCGGTGAATCCTTTCAAACAGATGCCATACTTCACTGACCGTGAGATTGAGCTCTACCAGGGAGCTGTAGGTCAAAAACAATGAACACTTACTGTCATTATATCAATAATTCTCCCGTTTATCATGCATTTAGCATGTTTGTATGATGTCAGATTCACAGCCATCTCTCTCTTTCTTTAGGCACAGTATGAGAACCCACCACACGTTTACGCCCTGACAGACAACATGTACAGGAACATGATGATTGACAGTGAAAATCAATGTGTTATTATTAGGTTTGTGGTTCTTGCATGATATGTGCTGTCTGTTTCAACACGGATTTGGTGTTCTTCCTAAAATTTGTCACATTCAAACCCAAGCCCATGTTCACAAGACTTTCTGCAGAGATCCACATTTCAGTATCCGTATCACTTTTTATACCCTCAGTGCCGTTCTCACTTGTTGGCAGTTGCTTCGCCGTTTTGTCACACCCACAAAAAGGCTTTGCAGCAGTGGTCACCATTCTTAGTATAGTTTCCTTCCTGAATTACGCTGACAGTAAAGAAGACCTTGCAAATGTTGTTTCTTAATGACTCCCTTGCTACCTCACTGCCCAGTCAAAGTTTGTATAAAAGTTCCTTGCAAGATACCTTTCAAAGCACCAAACTATCACGTCTAATACTAGAACAAATCAAGCGAGCTTCAGACATAACCAAACAAATATTTAATGACTAAAATAAGGATGTTTCTAAATTGAATTCCTTCAACTATGCCATTTTTACTATTTCAACCATCCACTGAACATGATTATGGGAAATTATAGGCACCGAAATATGTATGTGATTGGCCAAATAGGAACATTAATGTCGCAAGATGTGCTCTGAGGCCTTGCCTAGGCCTACTTCCATTTTTTAGTCTCGGCCAATGAGGATGAGGATAGCCAAATGTAGACATGCCAGTGCTGTCAATTCTGTTAAACCGTTTTTTAAAGAATTTAAAAAGTTATTTAGAAAAGTTTAAAAGCCGCTAACCACAACTTCCTGTGACAGTGATGCCACCTATTAAAAAGCGCGTGTGCGTGTGTGTGTGTGTGTGTGTGTGTGTGTGTGTGTGTGTGTGTAAAAATATGGCATGTGAGAAAATGACTTCAAACAGCACTGATGTAAAGGTGTTGAATAAGATATGTGTGTGTTATGCTCACCTCTTTCAGCGGAGAAAGTGGGGCAGGAAAAACAGTTGCTGCTAAGTACATTATGGGCTACATATCAAAAGTATCAGGGGGAGGAGCTAAAGTACAGGTAACAACTGTGTTTAGAATATCTTTTTACCTTGTTAAAAGCAAGTGTTGGTTCTAAAACCTGCCCTGTGTCTCTTTTTGTTGTTCAGCATGTGAAGGACATCATCCTGCAGTCAAACCCTCTGCTGGAAGCGTTTGGCAATGCGAAGACAGTCCGCAACAACAATTCAAGCCGTTTTGTGCGTTTCACACTCATATATATCCAGCACAGTCTTATGAATTTACAACACGCAAACCTGTGTTCCATTGCTGTGAGTAACGCTAGCTCGATTGACAGGGCAAATACTTTGAGATCCAGTTTAGTCGAGGAGGAGAGCCAGACGGAGGGAAGATCTCCAACTTCCTGCTGGAAAAATCAAGAGTCGTGAGCCAGAATGAAAATGAAAGGAGCTTTCACATCTTCTACCAGGTAGGAAAGAGAAATTTGTGTTCAATTCCCTTTTTCTAATTATAGGAACATCTTTGTTTAGTTAGCCACTGAGGTCTCAAAAAAGCTCTGTCATTGTTTTGAGTTTAACAGTGTTTAGGAAAATTACAGGTAAGTAAAGGGGAATAAAACACTACAAGAAAAACATCAGTCACATCAAAAATCATTAAATCTGTAATATTGAAATACTTATTTAAAGGAGTAGTTCACTTTTCAAAAAACTTTTGCTGGGAATTTACTCACCCCCATGTCATCCAAGATGTCCATGTCTTTCTTCAGTCGAAAAGAAATTAAGGTTTTTGATGAAAACATTCCAGCATTTTTCTCCATTTAATGGACTTCAGTGGGAAGAAAACGGTTCAAGGTCCAAAAGACACTTTCAGTACAAACTGCAAACTGGTCAAAGGGCTTTAAACGATTCCAGACGTTGAATAAGGGTCTTATCAAGCGAAACAATCGCTCATTTAAAAAAAAAAAAAAAAAAAAAGTTTAATTTTTAGAAGCACAAATGCTCGCCTTACTCTGTACTGTGATGCGCGTTCATGACTCTTCTATTCGAACTCGTTCGTCAAAATGAGCGAATCTTTTTCTGAGTCAGTTTGTTCATTTCGTTCGTTGTATGAACCAAATGAATCGGAAAAAGATTTGTTAATTTTGATGAACGAGTTCGAAAAGGAGAGTCACAAACATGCATTACAGAACAGAGCAGGCATATGAGCTTATAAAACTTAAACTTTGTTATTTATTTATTAAATGAGCGATCGTTTCGCTTGATAAGACCCTTATTCATCATCTGGAATCGTTTAAAGCCCTTTGAACAGTTTGTACTGAAAGTGTCTTTTGGACCTTGAACCGTTTGGTTCCCATTGAAGTCCATTATATGGAGAAAAATGCTGGAATGTTTTCATGTCTTAATTTCTTTTCGAATGAAGAAAAAATGACATGGACATCTTGGATGACATAGGGGTGAGTGAATTATCAGCAAAAAAAAATTTCAAAAGTGAACTACTCCTTTATATATATATATATATATATATATGTAAATGCATCATTAACGACATCTTTCACATAATACTGAAGGGTCAAATGAATAGATATTAAATAAACCACCACTCTGTTTTTAGCTAATAGATGGATGCACGCCTCAGCAGAGGGAAGAATTGGGAATTATGACCCCAGATTACTACTACTACCTGAACCAGTCTGGAACATACAAGGTGGATGGAACTAATGACAGCAAGGACTTCCAGGAAACCATGGTACATAATTTCATCACATCCGGGTTATCATGCCAGATTTAGACTTTTGTTGACCTTGAGTTTTGATGACTTGGTCTACAGGAAGCCATGCAGGTGATAGGAATACCAGAGATGTTTCAGAGGCAGGTACTGCAGATTGTAGCTGGCATCTTACATCTGGGCGCCATCAGTTTCATTGAGGTGGGAAACTACGGGCAAGTGGAAAGCACGGACTGTAAGTGATATGCAGATGAAGTAAATGCTTCCATGTTTGCTGTTTTGAGATCAATGCCTTAATTTCTAGCTTCGAAAATATTTTGTCAGACTTTGCATTGACATCTTTTACCCTGCTTTAAACCCAGTATTGGCTTTCCCTGCCTACCTGCTGGGCATCGACCAGAACCGTCTACAGGAGAAAATCACCAGCAGGAAAATGGACTCCAAATGGGGGGGTAAATCTGAATCCATCGACGTGACACTGAACAGGGAACAAGCGTGCCACACGCGGGACGCTCTTTCCAAAGCCCTCTATGCCCGTCTGTTTGACTACTTAGTTGAGGTTAGTGAATGCCATATGAACACACAGTAACCATTAGTTGGGAAAATGGGTAATTTTTTTTTGTCTTTCTCTGTCTGAGCAGGCAATAAATAAAGCCATACAGAAACCCACTGAAGAGCTCAGTGTTGGCGTTCTGGATATTTATGGATTTGAGATTTTCCAAGTAAATATTCTTCCCTTTCATTGATTTTGATTGCATATTTTAATGAGTGAATTTTTACCTTCGAATAATTAATCAGTCAATAAAGCATATTTGTCATTTTAACTGACTGTAAATCTACACTTCCATTCAGAGGCTTGGGGGCTTAAATCTTAATGCCCATTCACACCAAGGACCATAGCTATAAAGATAATGATAAAGATCTAGTTCTTAATATGAAAGAATAGCAGAGTTATAATGGTATAGTTGCTATAGTTAGAATCACTCTCAGAGCGATTTTATCCAGCTGATGAACGATAATAAACATTAACAGCAAACCATCCTGCTGTAACAAAGTCGAGCATTTAAAGCGGCAGATGACAAAAAACTGCAACGCGCTTATAATAAACAGAACAATATCGTCCACCGGTGTGGACGCTAATAGTTATCTTTATAGTTATCGTTCTGGTGTGAATAGGCCATCAGCCCCCAAGCTTATGAACAGTAGTGTATTTTTTGTGTGTTTGCTTTTATATGTATAAAAAGTAACATTCTGCAAAAAATGTATTAAAAGAATGTTATTATTAATAATAATAATTATCTATTTATTTTAGAGGAATGGTTTTGAACAGTTCTGTATCAACTTTGTGAATGAAAAGTTGCAGCAGATCTTTATTGAATTGACACTGAAAGCAGAACAGGTACAAAAAAACAACAACAACAAATCATTCATTTCATTTTTCACTAGTATCTGTCCTGATGTGTGTAAATTCTCGATCTGATAGACTGTTTTTACCTCCCACAGGAAGAGTATGTACAGGAGGGCATCAAATGGACACCCATAGAATACTTTAACAACAAAGTTGTGTGTGACTTAATAGAAAATAAACTGGTAAGCCTGCAAAGGAGCTGTGCAATTTAATATTGATAGTAATTCATAAAGATAATATTTTTATGTGCTTTGTTAGCTGTAACTCCATTCCCCTTCAATCCCAGAATCCCCCTGGCATCATGAGTGTGCTGGATGATGTGTGTGCCACCATGCACGCCACCAAGGAGGGTGTTGATATGACTCTGCTTCAGAAGCTACAGGCTGCTGTGGGGACGCACGAACACTTCAACAACTGGAACTCGGGTTTTGTCATTCACCACTACGCTGGCAAGGTGTGTGTTATGACTTCTGTTCCAAGAAATTAATCATTTTATTCAGCAATAATGCATTAAATGATCAAAAGTGACAGTAAATGCATTTAAAATGTCACAAAAGATTTCTATTTCAAACAAACATTCATCAAAGAATCCTGAAAATAAAAATAATTGAGGTTTCCTCAAATATTAAGCAGCACATCTGTTTTCAGCATTGATAATAATAAGAAAAGTTTCTTGAGCTGCATATTAAAATGATTTCCGAAGGATCATGTGACACTAAAGGCTGGAGTAGTTACTGGTGGCTAAAATTAAATCACCGGGATAAATTTAATTTGTATAATATATTAAAGTATAAAACATATATATATATATATATATATATGTATTAGGGCTGTCGCGATTAATCGCATCCAAAATAAAAGTTTGTGTTTACATAATATATGGGGGTGCTCTGTGTATTATTATTTTGTATATATATAAATACACACACATGCATGTATTTTTAAGGGGAAAAAATATTATTTATATATAAAATATTTATATAAAATATAAATAAATCTATATACAGTATATACATGAAAATACTTCTTAAATATATACAAGCATGATATATACAAGCATGTGTGTGTATTTATATATATTAAATAATTATACATAATTATTTAATATATATATAATTATATATATAATTATACAAACGATAATTAATCATTTGACAGCCCTACTATATATATATATATATATATATATATATATATATATATATAATATTTCACAATATTATATATATATATATATATATATAATATTTCACAATATTTCTGTTTTTATTGTATTTTTGATCAAATAAATGCAGCTTTGGTGAGCACAAGACACTTTCAAATACATGAAAAAAAATATTACAGTGCTGTAGCACCACTAAATTTCTTCTTACTAAGTACTTCTTTAAATCAGGTGTCGTACGATATCAACGGTTTCTGCGAGAGAAACAGAGACGTGCTTTTCCCTGATCTCATAGAACTGATGCAGAGCAGCCAATAGTAAGTGCTATTTCTCTGTTTCTCCCTCCTTTAAAGCACTATTATTAGGCTGTATTTAGGTCTGGTAAAGGTTAGAGAATGTAATGTAATGGAAAGTCAAAGAAACAACAGAACAAAGACAGATGAGCATTATCAATTTTCCCTGAAAGAACTGTTTTTCTCCTCCTGGAAAACACCAGCCAATTGACATATCCCCTTTTCCCATAACCTTAATCAACATGTTACAAACATCCAAAAATATATTTAATTTTCTGGCATTGCAGCGACTTCATCCGAAGCCTCTTCCCAGAAAACCTCAACACGGAAAAGAAAGGTAGACCAACCACTGCTAGCTCGAAGATCAAAGTAAGACCAATGTCCTTAATGAAGTCTGAGGATCAGCATACCCGTCACATTTTCTATAGTCACTCACTTGACTGTCTGCTCCACAGAGGCAAGCCAATGAGTTGGTTAACACATTGATGAAGTGCACACCACACTATATCCGCTGCATCAAACCCAACGAGACCAAGAGGCCCAAGGACTGGGAGGAGAGCAGGTGAGTCGTTCAATATATAACATCATGCTAAGACTCCAGATATTATGCAGAGATGTGTGCTATTCATAAATTTCACTTTTATGTTCCCAGAGCGAAACATCAGGTGGAATATCTTGGCTTAAGGGAAAATATTAGGGTACGACGTGCAGGCTTTGCCTATCGTAGAGTCTTCCAGAAGTTTTTACAGAGGTAAGACTTGGTTTGGTCGTAAAATATCATTGCAAATGTGTTTTACATGACATTTTAGTAGCACAGCAGTCCAATACTTGACTTAGCTATAGTGTGTTTCCAGTTAAGTGAATTAACCTCAAGTGAGGGAGCGCAAATAAATTAGCTTCAGGTGTTAATCTCAGCGGAAATATCTCTGGAGTGTTAATCATTGTGCGGAAAGTTCAGGAATACTAATTTTAAGGTTGAGTTCCCAGGTGTGTTAATCTCAGGGCTAATATCTCAGGTAACTGAATCACACATGTGTTTTGCTAGGTATGCCATCCTAACAGCGGAGACGTGGCCACAGTGGCGTGGTGCGGAACAGCAGGGCGTTTTACACCTCTTGCGTTGTGTGAACATGGACACGGATCAGTACCAAATGGGCCGCACCAAAGTCTTCGTCAAGAATCCAGAGTCGGTGAGGCTCAGAAATCACTTAAAATCATACAAACATGGCCTTAAAAAAAGCCCATGAATAATTTCACAAATCTGGACTTACCCTTAAACATTTCTCATTTCAACTCCCATTTCTTCTAACTGTAGCTATTTTTACTGGAGGAGATGCGAGAGAGGAAGTTTGACACATTTGCCAGAACCATCCAGAAGGCATGGAGGAAATACATTGCCCGGAGAAAATATGAGCAGATGCGGGAGGAAGGTGAATATAAGTCTATAAAACATAGCCCACACAAGCAGCATCCCAAGAGGTCCTTGCAAGGTCATAGAAACTTGTAAATGATTCCCATTGACTTCAAAAGTTTGCTAATTTAACGGCAGGATTGTTTAATAAGCCTAAAAATAGATGGAACACACTTTTTTTTAAATTATAACTATTTTAAGAGATACTTTTCTGTATTGAAATTAAATGAAAGTATTCTTAATCTACATTTCTGTTTTTTTAATGTATACATAACATGGTAATAGCAAATAGTATGTGAGGTTGCATGCTTATTTTTCTCTCTCTCATTTTTTAGCCTCTGATATACTGTATAACTTTAAAGAACGACGTAGGAATAGTATAAACAGGAACTTTGTTGGCGATTACCTGGGCATGGAAGAGAGGCCTGAGCTCCGGCAGTTCATGGCCAAGAGGGAGCGGGTTGACTTTGCAGACTCGGTCAACAAGTTTGACCGTAGGTTCAAGGTGAGAAACTAATTAGCAAAAATTATGTTTACTTTTCTAAAATAAAAGTCTCTTATGCACATTAAGGATCTATTTATTTGACCAAAAGTATTAAAAACAGTAATAATGTGAAATATTTAAAATACCCGTTTTATATTTTAATCCATTTAAAAATGTAATTTATTCCTGTGATGACAAAGCTGAATTTTCAGCATCATTATTTTTAGTTTTCAGTGTCACTTAATTCTTCAAAAATCATTCTAATTTGCTGCTCAATAAACACTTCTAATTAATCTTAAAATCGGTTGGGCTGCTTAATATTTAATACAAATTAAATACGCTGTCATTATTTTTTGCTGATTTTTTAGAGTATAAAGAGAGATCTAATACTGTCACCGAAATCCATCTACCTAATCGGTCGGGAAAAGATCAAGAAAGGACCAGAGAAGGGCCAGATAAAGGAAGTACTGAAAAGAAAACTGGACATTTCCAGTGTCCGTTCGATCTCTTTAAGGTAAGTTGCTGCCTCATACGGGCCATTTTAAAAGTATAACCTGTAATTCTGCTGAAAACCACATGAATCCCATGAGTAGGAATTTCAAGGCTTTTTTTTTGTAGAAATTGATCATTTATTAGGGACAATTTGTTAATGTAAAAATATTCCACTGCTCAATAGTCTCAACCAGTGTTGGGTGTAACTAATTACTAAGTAATTACTAAGTAATTACTAATTACTAAGTAATTAGTTACTGTAATTTAATTACCTTTCCATTGAAAATGTAAAGTAAGGGATTACTCTTCATTTACCTGTAATTTAATTACAGTTACTTCTGATGTAATTGAGGTAAATAAATACTGTGTATAGATCAATCCGATCTCACAGCGATTCGTATGTATTTTATGAGGTGTCTAAATAGTACGACCACACTCGTACAAATTCGTATGAATTATTGTAAAATATGTATGAAAAAAGTGTGAAATGTCATGAGATCAGACATAAAACAATAGTGGGTTTAACATCAAAATGTACTGTCTGAAGTTAAAAAACTATGTTTTTATAATATAACCTTCTCCACCTTGGTCAGTTTAAGGATAATTCATGCAATTTTATAGTATTTATTTGAAAGAATTAAAAAAGATTCATGTCTATCCTTGTATTATTCAGCTGGTTGAGATTGATATGGGATTTTGAAAGTAATTCAAAGTAATTAAATACTTTTTAAAGAGAGTAATTAGTACAGTAATGTAATTACATTGTTGAAGAGGTAATTAGTAACTAGTAATTAATTACTTTTTTAGAGTAACTTACCCAACACTGGTCTCAACTGCGTTTCCCAAACGCATTGCACATGTATCTACAGTCGTTATACAGATGCTTTGAAAACTTTTGTTATTTCAGTTCTGCATTCTGCTGTCTGAGCCTGAGAAAATGAGATAAAATTGCTTGTTTATGCTGTGTATACTTCATACATGCATTGCAGATGTATTACTGTAAGACACAAACAAGCAGAAGAGCTTAGACGGAAGTTCTGCGGGGTCCTACTATATGCATAAGTGCAAAAAGGAAATTAGCAACAGGAAATGAGTTCATATTTATGGTGGCTCAGTTCTTTTTTTCTGCCATATATGTCATGTTTGAGTGATAATGAAAGTCGAGGGAAGGGGGGTTGAATGAGGGTCACGAATGTGGTTTGTCTAACAATCATGATGTTGATTAATGATAATATTTCAAATGCGCATGGAGATAATGTGCAAATCAATTATAGCATCAATAATAACATTTTCCGTGCTTTGTGATATCTCATCAGTCATGTCCTCTTTCATCTGCTGTCCTCATAATTGTTCTTCTTCGAGATATATAAGACCTCCAGCACCATTTGAGCTGTTCACTTGAGTAAAACATCATTTGTTAGATTTAATTTACTATATTTGTTGTTAGGTCTTCTTTGACATGGTTTCTTTTCGCAATCACACTCAAAAATGCTTTACATATTTTATACTTCAAGTTCATCAAGCTAAAAGGAACAAGTTTTGGTGTCGAGGAAAGTTTACTGATGGGGCTAAAAGGGATTGTTTTAAAAATGTTTTTGAAATAATTCTCACCAAGGCTGCAAAAATGACTTTTATTCGAATTTTATAGATTATAGGCCAAAATAATTTTCATAATTGATACTTTTGATGGCGAAGCTGAATTTTCAGCAGCCATTTCTCCAGTCTTCAGTGTCAGATGATCCTTCAGAAGTCATTCTGATATCCTGATTTGATGCAAGAAAACTTATCAAACTTGTAAAAATGTATTATCAATGTTGAAAACAGTTGTCCTGCTTATTCATTTTTTTTAAGATTCTTTGATAAAAAGGGAGTTGAAAAGAACAGCGTTTATTTGAAACACAAATGTTTTGTAACATTATGTCTTTACTGTCTCTTTTGATCGGTTTAATGCATTATAAATTGGACTGACCCCAAACTTTTGAACAGTGGTGTATTTAAGGCATCAGTGACCAAGACCACCCTAGAAATGTCCCTAAAAACACTAGTCAAATGCTTATTATTCGAATTATATTGTTTCAAATACAAGTTGAATTGGAACTTTGCATTCTGGTAGTTTTACTTAGATGAGCACCATTATTTTCTTCAGGGAAAACAAAAAAATGTCTTTCTTAATTTCCCTGTAGCACAAGGCAAGATGACTTCTTCATTCTTCATGAAACTGAGTATGACAGTCTGCTGGAGTCCACGTTTAAGACCGAGTTCCTCAGTCTGCTGTGCAAGCGCTATGAGGAGCAAACCCACGGCAAACTCTCACTGTCCTTCAGCGATAGGTGCCGATCACTCTCTCATTCCTCATTTATCTCATTGCAGTGCAGAACATGAATGAATGGTAATGTTTTGCGCAGGCTGGAGTTCCATGTGAAAAAGGAGGGCTGGGGAGGAGGCGGCACCCGTATGGTGGTATTCCAGAGGGGACAGACTGATGCAGCTGTCATCAAACCTGCAGGGAAGACTCTTTCTGTCTCTGTAGGAGATGGACTGCCAAAGACATCCAGTACGTCAGATGGTTGGATGGATGAAGTGTCAACAGTTGCACAAAAACTCTTCACTGAGCTTCCATTTTTGTTTTTCTCCAGAGCCAACCAGGAAGGGAGTGCCACAGAGTGGTAGAGGAGGAGGAAGAAGCCAGCCACGGCACAGAGGTATAATAACTCCTAACTTATGCATCAAGTTGAAATTGTGTTGAATCATGTGGAGAAATTTACATTCTCCAGTTGCTGTAGGTATAATCCTTGTTTTATGTGCAAAATTTTCTAAAAGTCTTTAGTTAAATTTAAGGTTAATTTATATAGTGATCTATGCTTTGTTGAGAAGCTCATATCTCTAATTAACAAAAACAAGGCAACCACGGCAAGACAACACTTGTGGAATAAAATGGGAGAATGAAGAAACAGTTTTCACATATGAATTAATTAATCATGTTAATCTTTTTTTGATGTCTAATTTTAACATTCAGTGACATATGGTCTGAATAGTTAATTGATTGTAGTAATTGCAAGGCTGCAATTCCCCTGGCTGGCCACTATTTGTCGCCATTTTGCCCGCCAGGTATCCATGGTAGTCACGTGACTGCAAAGTATGAATTAAGCGCACTTCTTTTTTTACAAGGAAAAACTCCCTGAGAGTAAATAAACCTTTTTTTGAGGAACCAAAGCTCAAGACTCATTCTACTCTACGAACTAAGTCTACATAGTAAACCTTATTCCCATTTGTAGTCTCTGGCTTTTTATAATATTGTTAAAAATTGTAAAGCCAGATCACAAAAAAAAACTTGATCATATAAAAAGCTGACACCCTAACTGAAATGATCACACCAGTACTGGTTTACACCAGTAACCCTCTATATAATGTGTATTTCTAACAGGGGGCCATCAGAACGGGGCGGCACAGTTTAACCGGGCTGGTGCTCCGCAGCAGCAGAGGGAAGTGACTTACTCCACGCCTGTGAAGCAGAACCCTCCACCGAGCAACGCTCTACCGAAACTGGGATCACATAAGAATCAAAAGGGCTCCAGGCCAGCCCAGAATCAGTCCACGAACCTCGACTTCCTCAATGTGCCTGATCAGGGCATGTCAGGGTAAGAGAACACAGATAGACTTGCACATACAAAAACATCTCAAATCCAAGTACTAAAGAGACTAAAATCTCACCAGAATGCAGCGGAAAAGGAGCATCAGTCAACGACCTCCACCGGCCCCCTCTAGCCGCCCCAAACCTCAGCCCCGACCGCAGGGCCCTCGATGCAGAGCACTTTATCAGTATTTTGGCCAGGATGTGGATGAAATTAGCTTTGATGTGAATGATATCATAGACCTACTCAGTGAAGGTGAGAGGTGGAAACAAGAAAGAATGTTATGGTTTAGATTTAGGCTTGAGTTGTTTGTAAATTTCCTCTGGTTTTCCTGTAGATCCATCGGGGTGGTGGAGAGGGCGAATTCATGGGAAGGAGGGTCTCTTTCCTGGGAACTATGTGGAGAAGATCTGACGTCTACATGCCAGCAAGGGAGACCGCACTGGTGAAACCAGCACATGACTTTTGACCTTTAACCTCCTAGTTCTCGAAATCTCTTGGTCTCTGGGAATTTGCACTCAAGCCCATGACCAGATCTTTTAGGGTTTGTTTTAACATTTGTTATGATGATTTTTGTAAGTAATTTTTTAAAAATTTTTTACAAAATAGAACATTTTGTTGGTACAGTTTTCAGGCTAAGCATACACTGTTTACAAAGACTCTGCACTGCCCACAAATGACCACTTGACTGCGCTGTTGTGCAATTTTTTAAGAACAGTTTTTTTTATGGAAGAACAACAATCACAGCCTTTTCCTTATTTTTGGAGTAATTTTCTGAAAACTGTATATGTAAAAAAGAAAAAAAAATAGTTTCAATGTTTGAATGATGTTTGATTCTTTTTTGTAATTTTATTTTCTCTTCTGTGTAACATCTTCAATCTCAAAAAAATAAATTGATGTCTGTAGTACTAACATTATTAAAGAGAGCTTTGTTTAAAAGGATTTCAATGCTGTACTACACATATATATATATATATATATATATATATATATATATATATATATATATATATATGTATATCTCATCATTATAGAATATGTAAATTGCAATATGTGTCCGGTTCACTCTTTTTTTGAAACTGAGAATAATCAAGTTTGCATCAAGAAGTGTGTCGTTACACAGTATTTCTCGAAGCAATGTGAACTTCAGTTTGGCTCTTGTCCAGGAAATTGTTGTTCCTGAAAGTTGGAACCAAGCCTAAAAAATTATACCATGGAAACATGTTTTTTCATCTTTCTTTCCCCGTCACCTAATTTCTGCATTGCACGTGTTTGATATGATATTTGGATTGCATTTGCAGTAAAGGTTGGCACATAGAGGTGTCTTTGACAGGCAAGCGAATGCCAGAAAAAACATTCATTCTATGCAGGTGGGTGGGGAGGACTGGTTGAGCAGGTGAGTTCAGACTGAAACATCTCAACAGGTGCATGGAGACACTAACAAGAGAGAATATGAGAGTCAGTCCTCATTTAGAAATATGCATGTATGCTGTTGCTGAATGTAAAAAGTATTAAACCTGGATATTTGTTTATGCAGGGTAACTGCAACAGTCTTAGTATGCCTTCATGAAGCCTATGTTCCCATGGGTTTAAGTGTTCCTTTTAATATAGTTGTACTTTTTTGGTAATCTAAGATTTTACAGTATGCACAGGTCAACATAAATGGTTACCGTAGTAACCTAAATACATGCCAGTTATTGTAACTGCTTTAAAATGATTAATAGTGAATCTCATTGAACAACTTGACAAGCTTTCCAAGCTTTTTTTTAACATCTGATGACAGTAGTGGAAATGATCTTTGCTTGATTTTAATCACGTTTCGTGTTATTCCTGGTGATTGTGTATGTTCAAATTAATTACATTCAATTTATTTGTATTGCCATTTGCACAATACATATTGTTCTAATGCAGCTTGGAGAAAATATAGCCTCACAAATCCCCAGTGAACAAGCCAATGGGGACAGTCGCATCATGAAAAAAAACTCCTGAAGATAGTTAGGATGAGGTAGAAACCTTGGGGAAAACTAGGCCCAACAGAGAGAAGTACACAGTCTCTGTCTGGCACACATTTAACTGATATTTACAAAAATATAGACATATTATCAATAGTCTAGATGTAATCCAACCACATGGAATTTAGCTACAACTGTCACTTACAGAAACTGGAGAAAAAATGGTACAATTATAAAAATACTAACACACTAAGGACACTTACTAACTCTTAATAAGTTAAATAAACAAACTAATGTAGATAAAACTTGCAGGCTTACTATTAATTTGCAATATATCTCCCCAAAAAAGCAACCTGAGAGCAACTATGTAAACTTATGTAAAAGGTGGTGTTGTGTGAGGCAACGGCATTCCTTTTATCGACATTTAATATTGGTGAATGTTTTACATATTTTGCGGTTTATGAGTTGTAGGCCGTCAAAGAGTCGACAGGTGAGCTGAAGTATAGCCTATTGACCTCAGCTCGTGCCGGAGCCGGGCGCGTGAAAGGCCAGCCGTTATCATGTAAAACAGCGCATTTCAGGTCTGTTCATAATACAGGTTCACGAGTCAATGGCACAATGAAGAATGTCGTTACCACTGTTTGCTCGGTTTCACTTGAACCCTCCAGGTGATGTCACCGCGCGAGACCCGCGTAACAGGATCGGGGACATTTCTCCCTACTTAAACCTGACACACGGAGCGCGCGGCGGTGGATGCGTTTTTGTGAGGTAAGAATGATAGTTCGTTTCTTTTTATTTAAGGGTAAGTTACGGTGGTTTGATATTGATTTGAGAGAGTTTCTATAGAATGCATTTTCATCATCAGAGGTTCAGTTTTTGTAGTGTTTGTGTGCTTTCTCAAGTCTGTGCTGCGCTCCCATAACAATTAATTTATTATCCAGAGGATTCACTTTTCCCAGCTCGATGGTCCGTGCTCTGCGGGGATGTAGTTGTATCAATATCACAAAACCAACAGGCTTAAGTCATATTATAGCCTAACCACATAGTGCTGGATCTGTACGTGTGCACTATGATCTATTTAAAAAAAAAAAACGTTATGGTTTAAAATGTGATCGGCGACATCACAGTTAATGTGGTTGTCTGACTGCAGTAAAATTCAGAGATAAACTCTATGGATTCAGACACCTTTAGTTTTGACATTGGCTGTCTGAAAACTTGTCAGCTCAGAAAAGATCAGGTGCCTGATATCAACGTTGTGTAGGCTACGCAATTGTCACATATCCGGATTTATATTTTTTAAAAACGTACGTAAATAACCTAAGCAAATGAAGTAGACACACAGAATGTTTGATATAGGCCTACACATTTATATTACATATTTCACTCTCATAAATGGAGTTTACTCAAACTACTTTACAAATCTAAAACCATGTTGTGCATACGCAGAATCTAACAGAAATATACTCAAGGCCCCATATGTTTACATTGAAAACAGTGGGAAAACATAGCTGTGGAGTGGAGCGTGTTGTGTGTGAACAGCTCCTTATCCTAAAACTTTTGTATCATATCTACTAGAGACACCAAAAAGGCAGAGATTTGCCTTTGTTCAGTGTCTCCATTCTGTCACGGTAAAGTCTGGAACTCTGTGTAAAGACAACAAGCTTTAGCACCATGGCAAGTGTTTTGTCCTTCAACACAGAGTAAGCCATAGCATTTTTGACGTATAGTTATTACAGTGATTAATAAACAGTCTCTCTTTCTCTCAGAAATCCCGTCATTCCCATCCTCTGACACAATGGCAGGTGTGTTTTCCTACGAGAGCTCTGAAGTGGACTGGTGTGAAGACAACTACAAACATTCAGAGAATGTTGTGGAGTTTTTCAACACGGTATGAGCACAACAGACGAGCTTCAAATCCTTTCACGCATTAGTCAATGTGAATCATTCTCATTTCAGACATTAACACTAGAGGAATCCAATTCGAGGATTCCCACTACACCCACAATACTGATACATCTGCATCAGTGACTCACAATCTCCATGTGCACAACAGAGATAGAATCCTGTTCAGTTCAGCCCATTCAGGTTTTATTTATGGTTCTACCTCAGTATTGGACTAATACAAAACGTGTAAAAGTCAATGTGACTGCTACTTTAGGAGCACCGTGAGATAGGATTTGAGTTTGAGTATGTCTGATTCACTGATTCAGCGTTTGTTCCTCCTTCAGATGAGCAATTGCATCTTCTTTGTGATCTCACCCATAATGCTCTACCTGCTGCACCCATATGCCAAGGAAAGAAACCTGGCTGTGCATCTGGTCTGGATCATGATGGTCTTTGTAGGTAAGTGTGAAAGCCGAATTTAAAGGGGTGCTGAAATTGTGACATAAACAATCCTTTAGGGGGCAGCCTTGCTCAATAGCCAAATCAAATTTGATTCAATTTATTCATTATATACTCTGATTTTATTATATTTCATTCAAATAAATGAATGAATGAAATGTCACTTTGATTTTGTTTGTGGAAAATTAAGCCAACAAGTGTGATTTATATGAACTGGAAATGCAACAAAATGTTAAATACACCAGAAATGGCAAATAGGAATTACTTGTAGTCACATCCCATTTTGCTTCCATTACGTGACACATTTCCAAGAGAAAAGGGACATTTGACAAGAAAAATGTAGTGTGGGAGTCTTTCTCTCACTATGGTCTGTTTCTCTGTGTCTTCAGGTATCTTCTCCATGTATTTTCACATGACCTTGAGTTTTATGGGCCAGATGCTGGACGAGCTGTCCATCCTGTGGGTTTTGGCTATTGGGTACTCCCTGTGGTTCCCACGCAGACACTTCCCATCTTTTGTTAAAGACAGGTAACAATATCATTTTTTTTCCGTGTACCATGGTCTGTACCATACCAAACAAACCTTTCTATGAAATGGCATGGAGCAAAACTTGTCTCCCTCCTCTAACAAATCTGCATCTGCAGTTTTGTACAAATAGAAGCAATTAAAGAACCCATTTACAGATTTCAGTTAGTGTAACAGCAGCCCTGTTTGAACCTGCAGCATATTCTGATCTCACTGTGGGAGAGATGCTTTCCACAGCTTTCTCAGTAAGGGTCCAACCAGCCTTATATTAATATTTAAAAGCTTGAAAGCTAAATGAAATGATTTGATGCTGTTGTAAACTTACATCTTTGACTGTCTTGATAGATAGTTATGTTACTGACCCCCAAAAGCTATACATTCCCCTGATTTTGATGATTATTTGGAATATTTTTAGATGACTCGGCTATCTGCAGTCTAAAGTGTGGTCTCTCTTTCTCTTTTTTGTTGTTCCGCAGGAGAACGTTCTCTCGTATGGTCCTGATCATCACTGTCATAAGCACTCTGTCCTCTTTTGTCAAACCTACAGCCAATGCCTACGCTCTCAACTGCTTTGGCATCCATATCACCTACTCTCTGTTTATAGAGTTAAGGAGGTAAAGGATGTGCATTTATCTCTTCAAGCTTTTTACAGATGTCATAATAGTCACCATTTGTCCACATTGAGACTAAATGATACTTATGATACGTCTTGTTTTGCTATCTCGCTTGTTTTCACTCTCATTCAGCACTGATCTCTTTGTCAAACAGTTGCACAGATAAGCGAGTGCTGCGTCTGGCCTGGGCGTCCACTGGCCTGTGGGTTCTGGCCATTTCCTGCTGGATTAGCGATCGCTTTGGATGCAGCTTCTGGCAGAAACTGAACTTCTGTTATCTGCACAGTATCTGGTGAGTGAGCCATGCTATTCTGCCTTGTGTTGAGTACATTTTAACTCAGTAAAATCCTACTGAATCACAATAAAGACACTAATCTTAAAGGGTAGATTATGAACACTATCAAAACTTTGCTGATAAAACTGTTCTTTATGTCGTCTATACTTTTTTAGCAAGTAAAAGGCCTTTTAGGACAATTGTAAAAATGTCCACTTTCAGGTTGTGGTACACAAGTCTCATGTGAAATGTTTACTGATGTAAGAGTACACTCTTAGAAGAAAAGGTTCTATATAGAACCTTAAAAGGTTCTAAAGCGCCACGTATTTGGAACCCCTAAAATGCAATGCATGAATGATCACAAAATTCAAGATATGGGGGTTAAAAAAAGAGTGTCATTTCAGTTTTTATCCTTCAAAAATCAGCATGATTAAAATGTGACATTAAGTTACTACAACAGTTTAATAAACAATAATTTAAATTTACAACTGCAAAATGTTGCAGAATAATGTAATATATGAATGAATAATAGCCTATAAAGAACCTTTGTGCCAAAAGTGTTCTTTTTTTGTCATTATCATCATTTTTTTGCATAAAAGGTCCTTTGTAGTTGAGTAAAGAACCCAATGCTACATATATAGAACCCTTTATTGTTAGTAATATTTCAAGATGAACAGTTACTGGACTGAAGCAACATGATTATCCATAGACCATGTTTTAAAAATATCATGGTCAAATGTGAGTATCAAATATTGTACAGCAGGCTTTTTGGACTCAATCTTTCAGTTAGCATGGTATTGCATTGATTTAGATATTTTGCCACCCACAATAAAAATTCAGGGCTTCATTTAAATATCATAACTGAGATAACTGATATCTATATGCATTTTAAGTAAGAACGATAGTGGCCAAAAGTGATGTCCAGCCTATAAAAATTTACATCTTCACCCTTTACTCAGTTATTATTAGGAATGTGTTAAAGATTTGACATGACACATGCCAAATTGTGCATTTTCTTGTCAAAGAAATTATGAACACAAGCAAAAACAAGAGAGAACCGACAAGATATTAATAACTGAATACGTTGTAGTCACTGTGTCTTTTCCCCCTGTGAGCTTGTTGTTTTTTTCATTGCATAGTGAAATAAAACCTGTAGCTCTAGTACCTTTTATTTGACAAACAATTTTGTCAGATAAATACCTTAACCAAGTTTAGTGTTTTGTTTTTCGCTCAAATTAAAAATATATAAAATTCAACTTTTGCCACTACTGTAGTATGTGTTATTAAGATCTCAATTAATTTACATTACAAGGAATCCGAATTTTATCTTAAGTCAAGGGTAGGGTATGGATTTTGGTCTAACCTACCTCAAAAGGTCCTACCTTCTTTTCCCAACGCTGGTCCTGACTCCACCCATTCGAAGAACATGGACGCGCAATCATGCATCTGCAAAACTCAGAAGCGTCAGATTGCACTTTCTCTCTCTTTGTACCGTGGCGACTTGCATATACTGTGACTGGTCACAAGCTTTGAGTATGCGCGTGAAGGGGACACGCGCATACTCAATGCTATTTGATTGACAAGCTTACAGTCCAATGATTCTAGGTGGTCTTGGAAATGATTGGCTGAAGTTTTTTTTAGTTCTACAGCCCATTCCACAGATCATTAAATTGCTTAATTTTCATTTCAGTGGCTCACTGAAATTTTATTTATGAGTTATTTTATTTCATAACTCTATAAATGGGTTAGGAATAGAATTTCAAGTGATTTTGAAAAAATCACTTGAAAAGGAAAATCACATACCTTACCTTTAAATACATTATCAGCAAGTTTTGCTCAGTTTGTGGCTCTGAATAAAAGTGAGGTGTTTTATTTATTTTTGAGTGTGAGTTCCACATTCTCATATTCTATATGAGCCATACAAGCCTGATGTATCAATATGATACACAACAAAAAATATATTCGATATTTAGCATTTAACGGTTCGATAAACTCTTCTTTTAAAAAAAAAGTAGATTCTTCTTACTATTGTTTTATATGTCAGGCTTTACAGGGTTAAGGCACATTGTCCAGACTATCATGCTAATGTAGTTTATTTTTCTCCTCTCTGTTCAGGCACATTCTGATTGTGGTGGCCACGGCTTACTGTACCACTTTGGTCGCTTACATGGATGCTAGTCTAGAGATCCCTTATTCCCTCCCTGACCTGCAGTACTGGCCACAGAATAAGTGGGCCATTGGACTGCCTTACATAGTCCTCAAAGGAAACACAAAGACACGGAAAAGATGCTAGCAGGCACAAGATGAACAGATGCAATCTCATTTTTTAAAGCTGCTTGGTGCAGCTCCAGCCTTCAAATCTTGGTGAATACATTTATAAGGACTGAAAGGAGCTGATCCTAGATCAATACCCTGAGACTCCATATGTTATAACACTGAAGAGAAGAGAGTAATATGAAACATGTTGCATTGCATATTGTGTTGAAATGGTTGAGGTTTCAGGCACTTTCTCCTCATTTCTCACAGAACTCGAAACTGAAGTATTTGCGTGTAAAAAATCTTTACAAACAACGTTCTGTTGATATGTGAAAATGAGTATTTGCACAGTTTTTAGAAGATTGAATGTATGTAGGCTACAAAACAATCTGTATTTTACTTGATTTACTTAATATGAAACAAAGGCTTCTATATTTAAGACAAGTAACTTAGAAAATTTGTCATAATCAACTACTTGATTCATGGATGGAACTTGACTTATGATTAAATATAAATATGTTATATTATCAGTCTGATCAGAGGAGGAAAATCAAGCCACCTGTTCGTTATGAGATAGATATGAATGATTTTCTCGCAGCAAATGGTGCAAATTTACTAACGTAATAACTGGAATATGTGCATTTTGGTGTGGGATTTTTTATACAGTATTTTTGTTATATATATGGATTTTTTATATACATTATGGATGCTGGGACATGCATATGACGTGAGATCATACTAATAAATACCTTAACTTTTATTTACGGGGTTGTTGTCATTTGAAAGTATTTCAAACTTAAACTAAACTTAAAACGATGCTGCTTAGAAAACGAAGAAAATGGGGTCAACTCCAGGTTATGGATACTTCAATAGCACAGCCTCTGTTCTCTTCCTGACACAGCGCCATCAAGTGTACATTATAGGTGTAGGGCAGTTGAGCTGCTTCATGAACTGCATCAATATGCTGTAATACAAAAATCTGGACAGTAATGATTTTAAATTTGAAAAGTGGTTCTTTTAAAGCAATAATACCCTTTTCGTGAATTATGTCCTCCAAACTAAAAGTCTAATAAGCCTATAATAACATTTTTTTTTTATTTGTTAACTGTTTAAATTTAGATGAAAAGCCTGCCAAAGACCTTAGTGCTTACAATAGAAGAGAAAACCCGTTAAATATTCACTATAGTAAAAAGTATGACAACCCAGTCTCTCATACTTCAAATTAGTCCCTTCAAATGGCAAATGAAACCATTCACTAAGAATTAAGCTTTTATTGTAATCCCATAATTAAACACAGAACAGAGGCATACCCTCAACAACCAATCACAACACAGCTGTGTGTTACATGCATTGTTTTCAAATACGAAATTAAAAACCATTCAGGAAAAAATATCAGCACGTTACGTAGCGCTGCAGACAGCAAAAATAAAAACATCCCATCGGTTCGGCTAATCTCTAATTACTACCTACCAGTACAGGCAGTCTGTGGGAAGTCCCGCCCACCGCGTTTCACGATTGGCTGGGCGGTGCCAAGCTCATCCTGGACGGCACATGATTGGTCACAAACGCTTTCTGTTTTGGGTGCATGCCAGAGGTCCGGAGAGGGGAGGGGAACCGTCTAGTTTCCGGTTTTGGGCTGGAATTGACACACAATGAGGAGTCGGGAGCAGCCGCTCAAAAGCCTTCTGTAAATAAACAGGACCTTTATCAGGCCGGTGAACTATGGAGAATCAGGTAGAGTATGAAACGCTTTTGCTGTTGCATGGAGTGAAGTCAACTTTTGTAAGCGCGCGCTTAGAGAAATCCACCATTGCAACTGAATGTGGACACTTGGGGCTCGTGAAAGCAGCGGATCGGACCCATATAACCCCCCTCCCTCCTCCCTCCCTCCTCTCAGCTATCTGACTCGAGCTGGCCACGCATATTAAAGCTACATCGGTATTTGGGGACATCAGCTCTGCCTGAAGGGCTGGATGCGTGCGCCAGCTTTTGCAGAAGGCAAGTCGTGCATGTACCAGCAGAAACACAAAGGAGAGTGTTTTTGTCCTGTGCCTCTCTGGTCCGGGAGTCACTACAGTCTGCGGCTTTTATTAGAGGAAATGAGGAACATGCATTTCAATGCATTAATGTTCCTGACAGAGCACGCACACTAGGGCTGAGGGCATTGCACAGGTCTGCTCTGAGGGTGGGGGTCCCTGAAGCGGGAATCTGTCTCTTTCCAAGGCTAATTAATTGCCCTTTTATGCAATATGATTTATGAGCAGTGCCAGCAGTGATCATATGCTGTACTAGGTGAATATCATTGCCATTTGTACACGTTCTGCCTTGTGTCTGTGATCTGCTGTAGGTTAATTGCTTTTGCTGCAACTAAATTATTTTAGGAATAAACTTTTTTATTTATTTATTATCGTTGAATGTAGCCTATTCCATTACAAAATATAAGAATCGGCTTCCACTACAGATATTGTTACTACTGTAAAACTATTACACAATATTATGGGATTTCAAATTACTATAGGTGCCTCGGGTATTGTTACTAGTTAATATGGAGTCTTTCTTTATGACAGTTTTCCAGTAGCATTAATTGTGTTATTTTGATTTGACAGTTTGACTACATTGTACTAACATCACGTTAGTAAAAATAACGTCATAATAAAGCTGTCTCTGTGTAGAAAGAAAATCATATGCTTCATTAATGAGCAGTTTTTAATACAATACAATAGCTCATAGTTATAGTTAGTTTGACATATTACTGTTTTGTATTTTAGTAAACCTATTATTTATATATTTTTTTGTTTAAGCATTACTGCTTAATATTAATGAGCCGTTTATCCAGCTATTACATCCATTATCAGTCCGGTTGTATTGTTTGTACTGCTTTTAGACTACTAATTGCAGGTACATGAGCTTGGTAATTGCGCATGATGATGAAAGCAAATCTCAAAACAAAAAGCCTATCATATTTTTAATCAATGTGCTTTTAGAAAGGTTGTAAACTTGTGTTTTGTCCCTCCACTTTTCAAGTAATGGTAGATTTTGTGGAAAAATAGTTGATGTATCATTTCATTCATTCATGTTTTCAAGCCTTTGACAATAACATTGCAGCAACTCTTCTGAGACTTGTTGTTTTGTCGTTTGCCTGTTATGACCTGCTTGTATTTTTTCTGTGCTTGACTGATAATCTGTATCATAGCACTGACCTGAGATGAATCCAGTCTGCCACTTTTGTGTCTGTTTCGCATCTTATAACAAAAAGGGATGTGAGACCAGGAGCCAGTAGTGTTTACCTGTTTAATCTACTCTTTTCAAAAAGGCCTTTTGATCTTTTTTACCCCCTTGGCATTATTGTGGTCATGTGTTGAATCTCTTATTGTATACTGTCCCATATTGTGTTCATATTCGGATGGTCATGTTCCTCTCAGGCGGAGTGGAACAGCTTTTATGTAGGTAGCGTTTGTAATCGTTACAAGGCAAGTTGCTGTGATGAAATTACACATGGCAAGTTCTGGAAAAAGAGCAGTGTTTCTTGCCGTTGAGGATATAGCCAGGCTTTTGTATCTCTGTCTGGGGCTTGTGGGAGAGTGAATGATAGATGGACTCATAGGGGTTATTCTGATGCCTGGCGGCGTCTAGGACTGGCTGGCAGGTTTTGGCTCAAGGAAGTGGAAGTGTCAGCCAACGCAGGGCTTTATGGTGAAAGGGCAGAGGGCAGCCAATGTGATTTTCCTCATGAGGCCGGCCCGGGACACATCAAGCCGACTGTCGGGCCGTTTTTAAGCGTCGGTCTGCCTCTAGTCGGATCCCGTCGGTGAGAGGGAACTCTGATTGGCTGTTCAACTTAGCGAACGAGTCAGTCAGGGGATGAGAAGGAACAGAGTACAGACAGAAGGCCATATAGTTGTACCTGAGCATTCGAATGCACAAATATTTTCTAGAGGCTGACCGATAAAGGATTTTGAATGCCGATACCAATACTAATATTTGTTGGTTTTAAAATCCGATATTCCGATATATCGGCCGATATTATTATTTTTTTTATTTCAGAAATGCGCAACAAAATATTAAGTTAAGAGAACTGATGGGGATTTTCTTTTAATAGTTATTCAAGCAATGTATGTCTCATGACCAACTCACCATGAACACACTTCACCGATTATCTCACTCGCGGATCTCTCTGCCCGACTCTGGCTGGATCAGCGGGTTACAGGATGTGTGGCGCGTAATACACGAGTGTTGCCAACAGGGACGGTGTAGAGTGCCCTCTGGTGGACAAACTATACAACTCCAACACTCATGACATGGTTGAAGCGTGATTTGTCCGTTTTTATTTTTGAAATATTCATTTATCGGCCATTATAACTGCCGATACCGATATTTTAGAAAATGCATAATATCATCCTGCCGAGTCCTCTGGCTCTAATATTTTCATAATAACATGAGCCGACTGGAATGAAAAAAAAGGTTAAGCTTGATTGATTTCAAAATCTTAAGCAAGCAATGTTTACAGTTTATATATCTGCAGTCTTGTTTTCTCTTTTTGAATGATGAAAATAGACTATTGATTCCTGCTGATATAGACAAATATTTACTTACACACGGGTGCAGAACGCAACGCACTAGTTCACAGTCGCCTTTAGACTCGTTTCGTGGTGTTCACGCACAGTTTTTTGGCCGAGAGGCAACAAACGTGAGATGACCTAGGAATGCTAAAGGTTAATCGACTATCGTTCATGGGAATTTGAGTAAATTGACTTTAAATCTCAGCTTTCGTCGCAGCTAGTGCTTTGGCGTCGGCTTGGTGTGTCCTGGACTTTATGTTTACCTTTCAGGAAAAAAAAGAAGCATGTCTGGAATTGATTTTATTGTCTGTCCTGGTTCTTAAATCTCCATGAGTTCAGGGGCTCGAGTCAACAGCAGCTGCTGAGCATCTCTGGGCACCTGAACCCAGTCTGGCTCGTCTCCACCGAATGTGGGCAATGTTCATTTTTCCTGGCTGCTTTTCAAGGAATTCCCTTGATGGCTTTTTCTGGCCATTTGGCAGAACTAGTCGATGATACAGATGATAAGCTTGAGCATATGAATGAAAGGTATTCTTACTCCGATTTTGGTGTCTAGAGGCCTTTTATTAGTAACTCTTCTCTGCTATATCAATAACAGTTTTCAGCTATGTGAATTCACCCAATTGAAATAGTCTTCCACAAAGAAAATTCCCTACAGCTGGATGATTTTCAAATGTGATTGTAATACATATTTTAATGTAAAATACCCCCCGATAAATATGTAAAATATAAATAACATTTAATGTTTATAATTTTAGATAGAGGGATAGGGGTTTTGGATCTGATAAGATTTTTTTTAAGAGGTTTCTAATGCGTACCAAGGCTGCATTTATTTGATAAAACATAATAACATTATTAACCTTTAAAATAACTGCTTTCAATTTAATTCAGTTTAAAATGTAATTTGTTCCTGTGATGCAATGTTGTATTTTCAGCATTATTACTCCAGTCTTTAGTGTCACATGATCCTTCAGACAGTATATAAACATTTCTGGTTTGGTCAGCACAAGAAACATTTCTTATTATTATAATAAACTTTTCTTATTATCAATATTACGACTTCACTGTCACTTATGTATATGTGTGTGTTATTTTTATTATATATACGTGTGTGTGTGTGCGCGCGCAACTGCGCATATGCATTTCATTAATATGTGTTTCTGTGTTTGCAGTGCACGGTTCAGGTAAAGCTTGAGTTGGGTCACCGGGCCCAGCTGAGGAAGAAGGTGACATCAGAGGGCTTCACCCATGACTGGATGGTGTTCGTGCGAGGCCCCGAGAGCAGCGACATTCAGCACTTTGTGGATAAAGTCGTCTTCCGGCTGCACGAGAGCTTTCCTAAACCCAAGAGGGGTAAATTTCACATATCAGATATTGCACCACAACTCGCAGTTCAATCTTCAAAAACAGCTTGTGAGAGCCACATGACATGTTACACATCCTGAAGAGCATCATGCTTCTTTTTTCCATATTTTAAGTTAGGGTTGGGTCAGTATCAAAATTGGCTTGGTACAATACGAGCGTTGATACTGATACTAAATCAATGCTTTAGGCTGCAAATGAGTAGCCTCGGATGACTGGTGAAATGAAACTATTTCCAGTGGATTAAACATCAACCCATTTCACTTCATCCATTCCAGGTGTCACATGTCTTGGAATAACGCATGACTTGATAATAATATGTATATATGATATGTACCATGTATTTGATATTATTATTCTGTTGATAATATAAAATCAGTTGTGTCAGACTGCATTTCTGCTAGTTGGTTCAAAACAACGATTCCAAGATTTGTATGCAAAATTAATTTTATAGTGTGTGAATATTAATTGGGTCATGCAGATGCTGCTTGGTCACATTCCTGGAGTGTCCAGTCAGGTCATTTTATTGAAAATGAATGAACTGTGTTCTCGGCATAGTCCGATTCTTTTACTGTATTTCTGATTGAATAAATTCAGCCTTGATGAGCATACGAGAGCATAAAAAAAAGATTTTATTTTAATGTATAACTATACAGTATATGCAGGAATTATCAGTGAAATAATTCATGTTTTCATTTTAATGTCAGTGTGTAAGGAGCCCCCATACAAGGTTGAGGAGTCTGGTTATGCTGGCTTTCTGATGCCCATAGAGGTCTATTTCAAAAACAAGGTGAGGTTGAGTCTCTTCCTGTTACTCTCCTGTCCTCTTTTGCTATTGTCTCTTGTTTTATAGTTTTTATTTAATTTTTTCATTTTCATTCGCACAAATCCCTCTCTCACTCAGTGACTCATCAGAGCGTCAGCTTCTCTTTCCGTCTTGTCATTTGTGAACTTCCCCTCACTGACATTAAGCTGGCACCATAGAGTGATTTTCCTTATGAGCTAACTGGCATAATGCGAAACAATTACACTCTTTTTTTCAAGCCCACCCGCTGACTCACAGGCTTGTGATAGGCAACCGTATCTGTCGTATCTTGCCTTTAAAACATCCCCAGCCTTCAGAGAGTCTTATTTTCCTGAGCTGATTTCACCGACTCATAGATTTCTGCATGCTGAGGGACAGAGATAAAAAGATTGAGTTTGAGGATGTTCATCTGGGTGTTTGATTTGTAATTCTGATCTTTTGCTGAGGTTTTGCTTTTGAATTGTGAATGAAGCACTGGCCGAGGCCCACATGAATGTAGTCTGAGAATCACTTTTGTTGCTGCTCTGTTGACTCACTTAAATGCTCGAGCTGCTCATTAAAGGAGAACTGCGGGCAATTTTTAAGTTAATCTTGATCATCATTATACCTTTGTGAGTACTGTCTATTGAATAAACAAAAAAAAAAACAGGTGGATTGGTGCTTTCAACACGGAGCTTCTAAAGCTAATGCCTAGAGCTCCCACTCAGCTAAAACGGCAGCTATGAGGGCATATTCATAAAAAGTGTCTTTGTGCCTTTTAACAGACACAAAATGCAACTAAAATGTCGGTCTAACATAAACAGGGCCCTTACATGACAATAAGATGCGTGTTGCAACTTAGTCTTGTAGTCTTGTGCCGAAGTCCTGTGGGAAAAGGTAAATAGCAGTGTGCAGATAGGAGGAGTGTTATAATGACTAAAAGGCACATAGATTATGTCTTCTAAATATAACAATAAAATACACAAATGTACACATGAACATCTTTACGAGCTAGTTTGTATTGACACTCACATACATTAACTTTTAAGGCCTGTTCACACCGGGACGAATTTCGCGGGCGTTATTCGCCGACATTTAACGCCTCGTGACTAAACAAAGGGCGCCAATGTGAGTGTTCACACAGACGCGTAAAACGCCACACGTAAAAGTGTCATTTTTTAAAAAAACGCCTCAGGTTCGTTTTTTTAGTTTGACGCGCCGCGTCAAAAACTATCCGACCAATGAGATTGACGCTTTTGCTCACGTGTTTGGAGCTTCTGAACAGACAGTAAAACATATGCTGCGTTCAAGTTCTCCTGAGAAGTTTGTACATACGAGGTGGGAAGTCGTGGTTACGACGTGAGGTGCGTTCAAGTCAGTTTCGTCGGAGCGAAATGGCGGTGTACCTTCTTTTAATGAATTACACGAAAATACAGCAAGGTTTGTTAACTCTGTTAATAAAAAATTAAGAACAAAGAATGCACATCAGGTGTGTTTTTCTTTTTATGTTTTTTTATTAGCTTATGAAGCCAATGTAAACTCTATCATTAGGTATAATTTTTTATATATCAATGATATCATATTTTGTGCAGAGAGCTTGCTTTATAAATTAAAAAAGCCTTACAATGTCAATGAGTAAACATTGAAATTCAATTAAAATTTACCGTCAACAGACGTTGAATGAACGTTTCTCACTGACACGCCCCCAACTCGTACAGATTGGGGCTTAAAGAAAATCCCGAGCTCCCCACTGGTATTTACGACATTGTGGTGGCGTTCAAGTGCGTCCAACTCGTAATTACGATCTATACGAGATGACTTGAACGCAGCATCAATTTGGGGGCGCTCAAACACAAAACGGTCTTGCCGAGCACACATGCAACAGTTTAGAAGATATACGCGTCGCCATCTTTACAACCAGGAAGAAATAAGACGAGGAAGATGCAAGGCAAGATGAATCTAGTGCTGCTGTTCTCGTTGGTGCTAGAATATAAAGAACTATATGACAAACGCGACAGGGACTACAAACATCTTGATAAAAGAACTGTTATGAGTTATATTGCAGAGCAAATTGGCGCCATCTAATGTCAGGGAATGAATTTGCGTGTTCACTTGGCTCATCGTCATCGAAAATCGCTTGGGTGTGAACACAAAAAACGTGTTGAAAAACGCTGACGAATAACGCGTGCTGATATTCGTCCCGGTGTGTACGGGCCTTTACACTTGCGGGGCAATTCAAATGTTTATAAACTAAGTAGAAGACCGCTCTTGCATTGCATGTTTGTGCATTTTGGGGGCGGAGCTATGAAGGGAAGGGTTTGTGTTTGTTTGGGTTGATGTCAGATATCAACAGTGTTTCTCAGAAATCACTTACTGCGCTTTTAATGTGAAATTATTTGATGGAATCTCTAAATATTGCCGTTCACGCAGGAGGAGCCAAAGAAGGTGTGTTTCAATTACGACCTCTTCCTCAATCTGGAGGGTAATCCGCCTGTCAATCACCTGCGCTGTGAGAAACTCACCTTTAATAACCCCACCCGTGACTTTCGTCGCAAGCTGGTCAAGGCTGGAGGGGTGAGTGAGTGGTGCATTATGGGATTTTTTTTATCCTTATTATATCTAGCACAGCTTATTAAGGAAAACTGTACATTGTGTATGTGCTCTGATTTCTCATTCAGATTATGGTGGTCCCAGAGGGAGCAGAAGTAGTCCCGAAACCCAGCCCAGATTATCCCATGCTTCCAACCATCCCACTTTCTGCCTTTTCTGACCCTAAGAAGAGCAAGACCTCACAAGGATCAAAGGTCTGAAAAATTGTTTTAAAAATATGCCATAATCTCTCTCTTTTTTTTTATTGGGGTCCACAATCCTGAGATTGAGTCTTCTTTCAAAAATATAAAAAAATCTTATAGACCTGTTACTTTTTAACAGTAGTTTATTGTTATTTAAATTATGTTTAGACATAATCTAATTAAATTCTGATTCTAGACATTTTAAACCCCTCTGTATTTCTTCTCAAATATTTTATGATACCGGATACCTGTGAAGAAATTAAGGGATCGCAGTTTTTCTCTATTCTTCCTATTGTTTACTTCTAAACAGCAGATTAGATCGTTTCAGTGTGAATTAAGGGTCCATCATGTAGGACACGTGTCATATCTCTATTAAATGACCTTTGCTTTATCATGTCCGAGCACTGGCGCTTTGTCTGGGTCACTTTGAGGCATCTTTCATTTGTGCAGTAAAGAGAGTCAGTTGCTGTGATTCTCTAGTGTTGGACGTCTTCCAGCATCCCCATTAGCTTTAACAGTCCTAATCTCAGCACAGCCTCATTAATACAGCTGATGACCTTTGTGTGAAGGTCACAGATGGGTAATGGTATCACAGTTAAGACATGCTTTAATGGCCTTTTGTGATTACTTTATTATTAAAGGTGTCAAACTTTGTGCTTTATCCTAATAGGGGATCAGTTTTTGGTCATATTTGACAATGTGTCAAATACAATATATTACGGAATGATTACGATATTAATAATAGGGATGTTCAAAATGACTAGTTGGTTAATTATTATACATGTTTATTATACGTAAATGTACAAAAAAGAACTAGGGTAAATGTACACTACTGTTCAACGTCAAAGAGACCTTTTGTAAAATATATATATATATTTTAATGCTCACCAAGGCTGCATTTTTTTTTTTAAATAAATAAAAAAATACAGTAAAAACAGAACTATTGTTAAATACCATTACAATTTAAAATGAATGGTAATGTATTACAATAAGGTTCCAATTGTTAATATTATTCTTGTATTATCAAGGTTCAAAACAATTGTAAGACTTAGTCTTTTTGTAGCAACAAATAAACACACCCTTTTCAGGGTTTTTTGATGAACAGAAAGTTTTGTAAAAAAAAAAGTATTTTCTGTCACATTTGATTTACTTTAATGAGTTCTTGATGAATAAACGTATTAATTTCTTTAAAATATATACACTAGTAAAACATTAAATGATTCAGTTTGCAGATGAATGAACAAGAATATAATAAGCACAATCTTGATGTTTCTTAGATAACTGACAAAGCTTAAGTTAGCTTTAGAATGATGATTATTTGTGTCGTGGACCTATAATAGGGCTTTTCACTCTTGAAATAACTAACCCTGGGTCAGGGTCATTCTAAACCCCAGGGAAATGGAAGACTGGGTTATCTCGCACATTTCACTCTGCTCATCATTTACCCAAGGTTAACAATTAATCATGTGTATTCACAAGCTGACGTTTCACACTGCACAATTCTAAACACTGGGTTAATGTACTCATTTATATATTTGCTGTGTCACTGTCATTGATTGGATGAGTGCAGCATGTGACCTGTGTACATAAAGCCTTTAGCATTGCACTTCTTCCTTACAGATTGCCAACTGTAATATTTTTTTTTTTCGGACTATGAAAATATGAATAAAATGGTCTAACCTTCACTTCTTTTCTTCACTTGTTTTCCATCGACGTTTGGCACTTTACTATTAAATGCTGAATCGACTGTTTTTATACAGCGCACAGTTTCCGTGACCCGAAGCATGTGAATATGTGGCACACACGAATTGTTTTCGGTTGCTTAGCATAGTTGTAACATTCCAACAGCACATTGTTTCCCACCGGACACATTTCTGCTAACTCTGCTCCGGGTTTCATAACCCTGGGTAAAAAGCGTTACCAACCCCTTTTCTAAATTGCAAGAGGTTAAAAGTGGGGTTTAGAACAACAATAAACCGATGTTAATCGCCCTGTGAAAAGCTCTAATGATAATAGTGTACTGCCTTATATGTCTAATTTGTAATAGGGATTTTTTTTAATCGTTTGCTAACCAAAGGTAGAATTTGATACCGTAAAGACTAAAAACAAACACTGTTTCCTGTAGGAGCCCAGCAAGGAGGGAAGCAAAGTGTCCAAATCCCACAAAACGGCCAAGGAGCATCGAGAGCGGCCACGAAAAGACTCTGAAAGCAAGGCCACATCCAAAGGGGACGGTGACCGAGATGGCGGCAGCAAAAGTAGCCGTGACCCTTCCTCGTCTTCATCCTCATCATCGAAGAAAAAAGAGATCAAAGTGAAAGAAGAGAACAAAGTCCTGCCCAAAGCTGCTTTCAAGGAGCCCAAACTCACGTTGAAGGAGTCCAAAATGGAAGGCATGTCTCCTAAAGGAGGGGGGGCAGTGGTGTCGGCGGGTGGTGGAGGGGGAGGTGGAGTGGCCGATGGAAAAGCCCCTAGCAAACGACCTTCCAATGCAGAGTCGCCCAAACCTAGTGTCAAGAAGCCAAAGAAGGGGGGCTCAGAGGGGTCAAAAGACTCTAGCAGTGGGGGATTCACCGGCACCTCCCCCCGGACTGCGTCCTCCACCACAGTCTCCTCGGGATATGCGGATAAGAAGGCCTCTAAAGAGAAGGGACGCTGGGCCAAGGGCAAGTCAGAGACCCAGGAGGTCAAGGAGTCCAAGAAGCCTCCGGAATCTGATGACTCCAACTCGGATGATGAGGCCTCGTCTAAATCTGAGGTTGGACTTAGTTTTGTTGATAAGATTTGTTTTGGATTTTTTAAATCAAGAACATCTGTTTAAAATAAGTCAACCTTTTTAAATGTGTTTAAATTGAATTCGTTCATTAAAATCTATGTGTTCATTTATATAAAATAAATCAAGGGGTTGGAAAAATTAAGAAAGTGTAAGAATTTAATTTAGCATTTTTTTTTTCCATAAATAAGACAGGTAATGCCAACATTTTAACATGGTATTAAATAGTATTTTTAGACAATAAAATGTGTTAATTCATTTATTTAAAATTATAAATAAATGTATTATGAAAAAAGCTGTTAAAAAGTTGTGATAAACTCAATATTTCATTTGTATCCTGTCCAATCTTCCCCACAGCAGTCAGCACCTTCCAGCCCGTCTAATTCCAGCTCCAGTTCAGAGTCTAGCTCTGACTCAGACTTTGAGCCACAGCAGAAACAAGGCCAAGGTAGGATCTGCTCTTTTACTGCAGGGAGTGTCCTGATAAGCAGCAGTCAGATCCATAAATAGATTTCACTACTATACTTTAACTCGAGGTTAACACACTGCTGATTTGATCGATCACCATGGAGAGGGTTAAGGATGTGTCAGAAACAGGCACTTCCTTAATATGAAGGGTTCTTCTAGAACGGTGATGTGGGTAATTTGTCATTGGCTTGCTCCAATTTTAATTTGCAACAGACATCTGTCACAAAATGTTGGCTTAACTAATGGTGTGAGTTTGGGGTAAGACTTTTTTTTTTAATCCAACCAATGGCAGATGGACAGAGTATCTGTTTGAAAACAATCACTTTTTTTCAAATTCTTTTCGCACATCCCCTTTAAAGGAGTAGTTCACTTTAAAAAAAAAAAACATTTGCTGATAATTTACTCACCCCCATGTCATCCAAGATGTCCATGTCTTTCTTTCTTCAGTCGAAAAGAAATTAAAGTTTTTGATGAAAACATTCCAGGATTTTTCTCCATATAATGCACTTCAGTGGGAACCAAATGGCTCAAGGTCCAAAAGACAGTTTCAGTGTATGCTCTTTTAACAGCACTGAAAGTGTCTTTTGGACCTTGAACCGTTTGGTTCCCATTGAAGTCCATTATATGGAGAAAAATGCTGGAATGTTTTCATCAAAAACCTTCATTTCTTTTCGACTGAAGAAAGAAAGACATGGATGTTTTGGATGACATGGGGGTGAGTAAATTATCAGCAAATGTTTTTTTAAAAAAAAAAGAAGTGAACTACTCCTTTAAAGCGGCAGTTTGAAAGTTAAACCAAACCACGTATATATTTTGCAAACGCTCATTCTGGTTTGTAGTGTAATAAATTCCATTTAATACATTTGTAATACCACAGTAGGCCCGCTGCGCACTATGGTGGAGGACCTCCAGTCGGAGGAGTCCGACGATGACGATAGCAGCTCAGGCGAAGAGACGCCAGTCAAGAACAACCTGCCCAGTCGAGACTCCAGGTCATTCTCCTTCTTTTCTTGTCAATGTTTGTTTAAGCAGGTCTTTCAGATGCTTTAAGTCCCTGTAATCAATGTTAGCAGAGGCGGAGAACGGATTTGTTTGCTCAGAGTAAACACTTCACTTCATACGCCTCTCTTTATTCTTCATCTCACTCAAGTGTTGCTGAGCCGCTTTGAAAGACTTACTTTTGTGAGAGATGACTGCTAGAATAGGGTTTTCTTTTCAGTGTTTGGCGTGCATTACAATTATTCTTTAAAATCAATTAAATCTGAAAGACTACATTTCACGGGTGATTTGATCATCATTTACTCACCCTGGTATCGTTCTAAAACGGTATGACTTTCTTTCTCATGTGTAACCCAAAAGAAGATATTTGAATAATGTTGTTGTGAAAACTGGTTTCGGTTCCCAATGACTTCCATGGTATTGTTTTGTCCATACTATGAAAGTCAATGGGAACCGAAAGAAGTTTTTTTAGCAGCATTATTCAGAATAACTTCTTATGTGTTCTGCAGAAGAATGTAAGTCATACTGTTTTGGATCAACACAAGGGTGAGTAATGACATATTTTTTACTGGAATTCTTGGATAAACCTTTAAATGAGTAGTTCACTTTTTTTTAAAAAAAACTTTTGCGGATAATTTACTCACCCCCATGTCATCCAAGATATCCATGTCATTCTTTCTTCAATCAAAAAGAAATTAAGCTTTTTGATGAAAACATTCCAGCATTTTTCTCCATATAATGGACTTCAATGGGAACCAAACGGTTCAAGGTCCAAAAGACACTTTCAGTACAAACTGCAAACTGTTAAAAGAGCTTTAAACGATTCCAGACGATCAATAAGGGTCTTATCAACCGAAACGATCGCTCATTTAATTTTTTATTTTTTTTTAAGTTTCATAAGCTCAAATGCTCGCCCTGCTCTGTTCTTTGATGTGCGTTCGTGACTCTCCTGTTCAAACTCGTTTATCAAAATGAACAAATCTTTTTCCTGTCATTCGGTTCATTCAACAAACGAAATGAATGAGTTGAAAATGAATGAATGAGAGTAGCACTCTGGAAAAGATTTGTTCATTTTGATGAACGAGTTCGAACAGGAGAGTCACGATCGCACATCACAGAACAGAGCAAGGCGACCATTTGAGCTTATAAAACTTAAACTTTGTTATTTTTTTTAAATGAGCAATCAGCTTGATAAGACCCTTATTCATTGCCTGGAATCGTTTAAAGCCCTTTGAACAGTTTGCAGTTTGCACTGAAACTCTTTTGGACCTTGAAGCGTTTGGTTCCCATTGAAGTCCATTAAATGGAGAAAAATCCTGGAATGTTTTCACCAAAAACCTTCATTTCTTTTCGACTGAAGAAAGAATGACATGGACATCTTGGATGACATGGGGGTGAGTAAATTATCAGCAAAAGTTTTTTTTAAAAGTGAACTACTCCTTTAACTTCCTCACAGGGTTTAATTGTTTGATGTTTGCCCCTCACAGACTGAGTTTAGACAGCGAGAGCGACTGCAGTGACGGGCCGCAGCGTCCCAGTCGAGACCGACCCCCTCAGCCGCAGAAACACAGCTCCACCAACAACAAGGTGAACTGACACTCAAGACCGTATCAGCTTCTTGTTAAGCCTTGACTGCTGTCCAACTGGTGTGTTCGTTGATTCAGTCATGCCGATCGTTCGATTTACAGAACACACTCTTAGCACACAGTTTTGCTCCTTTGGAACTTGATTGTTGACTGTCGGATGATGGACGATTGGCATTAGTTCTTGGATTACACTGCGCCCAGTGTTGAAATGAGGTGGTGACACGCAGCTTTTGATCCACTGACTGTGGAATGCTACTTAACTGGGTGCCAGTCAGATCACCAGGATTCGGAGCGCTCCAGGCACTGCTCCACTATTGCTGGAAAAACACTGCCATAGATCATTGTCTTGATGAATCATTCTTTAAACCTCTTCTTTAGTCCAATTGTATGATTTCTTTCTTTTTCTCCATTTTGTTCCTTTCCTCCTTGCTTTTGTCTGTCTATCATACAGGTCTCGGGCAGAAAGAGTCCAGACCCTTGTCTACGTCAAGAAAAGGTCCTGAAGAAGGGATACGACAAGGTAGGAAGGGTAAATCAACCTTTTAATTTTTCACCTCTTCTCTCCGCAAGTTATTTCTATTTGATCAACTTGACCCAACAAGACCTCGGTTCCAAAACCTTGTGAGCTGTATTGTGAACTATTTCCTTCTAAAGTGTAGAAAAGTCAGAAGCTTAGACCAGGAGACGTTGAGGTATCTTAGGGAAGGGGACTTTTACATTGCAATTTATACATTTAGGGGGAGGGATTTACATAGAGGTGGAGCAAACTCATATACAGGTTTAGGAAACCTGTATTGAAACTGAGAGTGATAACTTATGCAAACACTGAGACTCAAGAACAGGAATGCTAGGACTCTCTCTTGCTGAGACAAAAGCTCATGAGAGTCCCCTAGAGTTTCAGTAATCTGTTTCGTTTAACTTACAATAGAGAGAAACGGGTCTTCCGGCTTTATAGAGAGAAACCGAACGGGACAGGAATCTTGTGCTCAATAACTGAATGCTAAATTCAATCTACAGAACTTCCTAATTTTATATACTATTTTACTGGAACCTAAATTAAACATTTAAATAAAATAACTAAAGTAAGGCCCACTTAGGTTTCCTTCTAAGGGATGCTAACTGAAATGGAACCTCATTCACAATTGATTTCAATAGTTTGTTCTAACATGTTGCTAAGCTAATAGCGATACTCTAAAAATACATAACGCAAATAGGGGGGGAAATATTTGAATAATATTCAGTAGTAATAAAAAAAGTATTATTATTTAATTAATTAAATATAAAATAGCAATAAATTATGATTAAGTCAATGATATTATAACTATTATTATTATAATTATGAATTCAAATTACATTACAATATATTTTATTTTATAAAGTATATAATGACCAACAGTACTCTTTATATATATATATATATATATATATATATATAAATTCTAATAAAAAATATTCTTATACATAATATAATTGTACCTTTTACAATAAGGTCTCATTTTTTGACATTAGTTAATGCATTAACTCTCATGAACTAACAATAAGCAATATATTCTTGTAGTATTTATTAACCTTTGTTATTGTTAGTAAATAGAAATGTTCATGTTAGTGGACAGTGCAATAACTGATGTTTACAGATACAATGGTCACACTTTAGTTTAGGGTCCAATTCTTACTATGACTTTTGTCTCAAACTCCTAACTAGTTAAGTTAATCTAGTTAAGTTTAGGTATTGGGTAGGATGTAGAATATGGTCATGCAGAATAAGGCATTAATATGTGTTTTATAAGTACTAATAAACAGCCAATATCCTTGCAATACGCATGCTAATAAGCGACTAGTTAATAGTGAGAATTGGACCCTAAACTAAAGTGTTACCGATACAACTTTGGATCTTAAATGTAGCTTATCGACACGTATTACCAAAATATTTCATGAAATATTGATAGTATTATATAAATAAAATATATAAATGCAACAACTACTCTTACTATTATATAATAACAACAACAATTCTTCTTAAATTAAAAAAAAAAGATTATTATCGGTAGTATAATAAGCCATCTTTTGAGACCGCCTCCGTCTCAGGAAATGCTCCCTAGGTAGGCAGCTCACTTGTTTTGGAGTTGAGGTCCATTCAGTCAGTGCACAAAGCATGACATCCTGCTACTAGTACTAGTTTGTAAAGCTGCCCTTCAGCTAATCGAATTTCAGTAAATGATGTTGCTTTTTATAGTTACTTATAGTCCTTCTATACAAGCTTGTACAGGTGTAGAAACTGATCCCCGTTCCTCTCCTCGTGTTTCAGGCGTACACTGAAGAGCTGGTAGACCTTCATCGCAAGCTGATGGCATTAAGAGAGCGTAACGTTCTACAGCAGGTGGGTGTTTTTGCGTGTGGATTAAAATAGCTTGCATTTGTGTAAAAGCATGGAACAAACACCATTGACCCGTTTCCTGCCTCCAGATCGTGAACCTCATCGAGGAGACGGGCCACTTTAATGTCACCAACACAACTTTTGACTTTGACCTTTTCTCATTGGATGAGTCAACTGTCCGTAAACTACAGAGCTACCTGGAGGCCACCGCCACATGACAGGAAGTCCATCAAGGCTGGAGGGAGGGGGGAGGCTGCCCTTTTTCACCTCTTTTGTCCCGAGAGAGGGCTGCAAAAAGGTGAAAATTGTTCACAGGAAATGAAAACAGTGGGGAAACAAATCACGAAAAGGAGTGAATCATACAGTATTTTGATGAGGAAGTGCAGCAATTCAACACTACGACACTTCTTCTCTCCTCCTCAATATCCTGTCGGACAGGAAGATCTCTTCTGAACGGGGCCAGAACTGCTAGAGGGTCATATTCGAAATCGGCTGGAGAGAAAGCAAAAGTCTCTCTGTAGCCATACGCACTGATGCATCAAGGGTTGCAACCTTTTATATTTTATTTTTGTACCAATGTTTTTCAAGGTATTTTTGATTGTGGTCGGAAAAGGAAGCCCCACATGCCATGAATGTATCGCTTTTTATCCTCTAGGGCTAGTCTTAGTGCCTTTTTCACACCATCTCATTTGTGCTCTTAGAAATTACAGCAGTGTTATCTTTCACTCCGACTTTAGTCAATCCTTCTGTGTATGTGGGATACCTGGATATCGTCCCGGGGAGATTCTGATTTGTACGCCAATATGCATCAATCCTCATTTAGGTGTTCGCCAAACGGGCCTTAGAACTTAAATGTTGTGCATTGCTACTAGTGCAGCTTGTGGAAGTATTTGGAAGTCTGTGTTGGTCTCTGTGTTTTCTGTCATCATATCTGGTTTATTCATTAGGCTAAGCGGGAGAGACAAAAGAAAAGGACAAGACAAGCTGTTTTTCTCTCAGTGGCCCCTAGCAGAACAACAGTCTGTAGATTCACTGTGCTTCTGACTCTCTCTCTCTCTCTCTCTCTCTCTCTCTCAGAGCGACTACATCTCGGCTTCACTTCGCCTCTGCGTGTCCATTCTTATGCTAATAGCTTTAAGAGGCTCCATGGCCTGAGCTGCAGACCACATGCCCTTAACTTCACCCTTCAAGAGTCTGGGAGTGTCGTTTGCATGGGTTTTAAATCTTCAACCGATTCGTTGTCTGAATCTTGGCTAACAATAACGTTTATAACTTTGAAACGATTAGAGATGTTTGGGCGTTTTTCAGCAAGAGAATGATTGAGTGTTATGTGCGTGAACTTTTAACTCCCAGCTCTTGTTTTGTGAACTTTAACCTTTGACCGGATACTGGTTCGGGTCAGCCTGTCATAAAGGGGCGGGGCAAGAGGCAAAGTGGAGTTAGGTGAACTTGAGTGGCGGCTCTGAAAAGACATCCCACTGAGTACACCCAGGTTTTTTTTTTTTTTTTTTAAATATATATATATATATTATTTTGAGGGGGTTATTTTTTTTTATTTATGTACCTCTGCACTTTTGGCTTTGTTGACTCAAGTACTTAATTGTCTAATCTGTATTTTTAAGAATTTTGTACAATATTTACATGCAATATGATATTAATTTGTCAATTGTTTTGTGTCAAGAATTGCCATTTTTTTAAGGATTTTTTCCCCCCTCTGTATCAGCACATTATATCATGATAGACTGTAAAAGTGACCATAAGAACTTGAAACTTACTTCAGGCCAATATATATGAGTTCATGGCAGGGTGTGTTTGCATATCAGATGAACTTCTACTAGCATCTGTTTTGTTGTAGCCTCATTATTATCCACTACAAGGGGGGACTGCATATTTGCGAAACGAACAAGTGTTTGTGAGTTTATTAATGAATTTGATTTAAACCATGCTGAAAAAAAATGTCTTAATAGTTTGCTGGTCTTCGAGGCGGTTTTGGGTACTTGTTAGCCAATTCATCCCTCTAAGACCAGCTAGTTTAAACATCTTATATTTTTCCCCAGAAAGAAAGTGAAGAACCTCTGTATTTTGTACATGGGATGCAGCAAAGAACACTAATGAAGGGGGATTTCGCCCATTTTGCGTAGTCGCACATGTACAGTAGACAGTCGGAATCTCATTAATCGACGGTTAATACTGCATCAACATTTTCACACACTTCGCTTGCAGCTGCAGAGAGCTGTCTTGTCAGTCAGTCAGTGGTGGTTTTATTTGTGTTTGTGAGCGCGGAAGGACTTACTGTATTTATCCGTGGGGTTTGGGGAGGTCTGGGTTTTTACATATGTTTTGATAACGTGGTAGAAAACCTTCCTTGATCTGAACAGAAGAGTAACCCTTTAGTATGACGTGTTAAACTTGACATACAATGCCACCATGTGGTCATATGATGCAAGTTGTAATAAGGGCAAAAGATGTTACTTTTTATGTTTTTATTGCAAAGTCATATTATGAATAAAGTCATTTGAGTACTGTTCAATAGCGTATTATGTTTCTTAAGTTGTTCCAAACGCGTATGAGTTTCTTCTTTATTGACGTTTATTTGAAGCATACACGCCGGAAGTGATCTCTTGTGTGATTAAGTCACGCATTGTTTACACGGAGATTTCGGAAGTTTTACCTTTCACTAAACATATTTAGATATACGGGAAATCGCAATGGAAGACGAATTCGATATATCTCGATAAATATGTTTAGTGAAAGGTAAAACTTCCGAAATCTCCGTGTAAATGCGTGATGTAGACGCGTGAGAGATCACTTCCGGGGTAACGTTGGAGACGGTTCAGTTCGGTTCAGTTGGACAAGAGGCTGTTAACAAGAGGTAAAAACTATATAAATACTATTCGTTTTCTCACACAAACCGCTTGTTTTGTGTCTTATGTCAGCAGTGTGTAAGTTACTTACATTCACGAGTCATTAAATCATGTTTAATTTGGATTTCTCTGTGCATGCTCTTTGAGGTGGACCTCCATAGTGCATTATATGACTGACAGACAACAACGGTTTGACCAAAAAATGTCAAAATTGAAAATACTGTGGAAACAAAGACACCTACTACATCTTGGATGCCCTTAAGGTAAGCTAAAACATATAAAAAATTAATTTCAAAGTGAACTATCCCTTTAAAATTACTCAACGTAATTAACCTGATATCCAGTCTTCGGTGTCACATGATCCTTCAGAAATCATTCTAACGTGTATTATTATCAATAAAATAAAAAAACAGCATTGATTTGGAGTAGAAATATTTCTAACATTATAAATGCTACTCGTTTTGATCAGTGTAATATTTCCTCATTCATTTATTTAATATATATATATATATATATATATATATATATATATATATATATATATATATAATTTCTGTTGTCCCAAACTTTTAAACAGTAGGTATGACTTCAGATGGAAAAGCCTATAAGTCCTATTTTTTTGTTTGTTTTTTTGTTTAATATTAACATTTTTTAGGCTTCTACCCAAGTACTGGAATTTCTGAATGGGCTGAGGTTGGGATTTAGTGAGTTTGAAGTGAAACTATTTGATGAATGTAAATCATTCATTCAATATTATCTAATTTTTCACAGAGGTGGCTTTAGAGGCTTTTGCATCAGAGTTCTTCATATTCTGTTGTCGTTCTTGTCTTAGACAACCTTGATT
This sequence comes from Pimephales promelas, assembly GCF_988280905.1. Taxonomy (NCBI): domain Eukaryota; kingdom Metazoa; phylum Chordata; class Actinopteri; order Cypriniformes; family Leuciscidae; genus Pimephales; species Pimephales promelas. The sequence goes on from NC_142782.1 coordinate 25,190,994, forward strand.
AACTTTTTTTGATCCACTTCAAATGTTGACTACGATATATATGTAAATGTATGATTTAGTAGTCCTTTTAATCTGATTGTAAAATAATCATACAACGTTATGAGAAGCACAGAAACACCCCAAAGAGCATTTACTGTATTTCACTGAATTTGTGGGCTACTACACTTCAGCGTTGGGAGGTTACTAGTTACCGCGTTATGTAATTAACTGTAATCAGTTAGTTATTTGTAAAAACATGTAATTAAATTAGTTACTTATGAAAATATTAGCAATTACATAGTTGTTTACACCTGAATATTTTCTGTAAAAAGCTAGGATATGTTGAATTACATTAATTTATTGCTTTTCCTGTTTTTAATGTGTACGAAGCCTCCCGACATAAAGGCCGTTCAGTAGAGATGCTCTTGTGTGAAATTGCAGTGCTATTTTTTGAATTTGCATAAATGTTTGAATTTGCAGATTAACCCAACCTGGTTTAAATGTTTGAAAATGATTAACAGTTGAAAACATTCATTGGAAATTTAGAAAAGTAATCAGTTACATTAATACAATAAATTTAAATAGTTTTACTAATTATATTTTAAATAGAATAACCGGTAATCTGTAACCTATTACATTTCCAAAGTAACCTTCTGTGACTGTGCAAGACTGTGCATGTCTTGCCAGCTGTGAGCCATTTCTGATCCTATTGACCAATGAAACTATTTATCCGAAGATGAAGGATGACCACTTTAACACTTGATCATGGTTACAGTACATTTATTGTCCAGTAAAATATTTTTCACAAACAAGTATCGAGTTCCATCTCCCGAGATTAACTAATCCAGTTTCAACAGACACGACACACAACTAATTGTCACCCAGCTCAAGATTTTTTTTAGAGTCAGGTAAAACCAGTCAAGTCTTTCACAGTCTGAGACTTCATGTTACCGTATGTTCACTTTTCCAAATGAGCTGCCCTTCAAGCTTGTCAAGACAGTATTTTGGTCTAAAAATAAACTTGTTCTTGTTTATAAAAGGCAAATGGATTTTTGAAAAAGAAAGAGCAATTAAGTTTAAACCGTAATAGAAATCCCAAATAGAAGAAAAGAAATCCTTCACTAGCTCTACCTTCATTCTCACCTACTCTGACTGAGTGAACAACTCGTCTCATTTCATGCGCATTTTACTAGCAGTCTTTCTTATTTACAAAAAGGCCTCGCTGTGGTCATGCTATGCGGTCAGAAAACACACTTTGGAGTAACAGGTCCAGTATTTGAGGAAAGCTCTTTAGTGTGATAAAACTATTTAGAGGCAAGATCAATCTTTGGATTTGCATTACGTCATTTGCGGTTACATTTTTGTATATGCGAGCGCTTGACTGATTAAAGACAATGTTAGTCCATTTAGCCTATTTATCAATCCACATCGGTTTTCTAAATTGCATGATAACTTTACTAAGCATACAATATAAATAAAGTCAATTACATATTTGGTCAAAATGTCGTTATTGCACATGCAAAGCAAAGAACACTGCAAGTCAAATGATCACATCTGAACAGATCGATTTCTCACACCAGATCCTTCATGCCCCGTATTTCATAAGATAAATATTCACTGCTAGTCTCTGTCCAGATATCAGTGGCAGGAAAATAGTTGCTACTTTGAGGATTGTCACAGTGACACAGCAAAGCATTAAATAAGACCACAGAAGAAGAGGAAATTAATGCAATTCGTATTTACACTATTTAACAGGTTAATTATTTTTTTTTTTTACAAAGAATTAACGACAATATTAACCAACTGCATAAGTAAAAAAAAATTCGAACTTATGTGATGCATTTGGTTCTGAAAAATGAGCAAACAAAAACACGTATGGCTTGTATGGCATGGGGATCCTTCAAAATAATCTTTACAGAACGAAGTCTTGAGGATGTTCCTCCGCTAACATCTAGTTTCCATTAAACAACCAGTGTTTTTGGTGGCACTCGTTTCACAGCAGTGCCGTTGACAAACGCCCAAAGCTATTCTCAAAGAATTCAGTCACGGCTAATGTGCAAGTTAGCTATTAAGATTTATCAAACGTTGTTGATAAATTCAACCATAAATTAATATGTATCAGCTGCACTTACATATAAATCGACATGACTCAAAAGACACTTCATTATAATTAGGCCAGAAAAATAAATAGTAAACCACACACACACAAAACATGTTACAAACATGTCCTTCTTTCAGTAATACAGAAAAATGTAAACAGTATGAAATTAACAATTAAAAAAAAAACCCTGAACGCATATTAACTCAAAAGTAAGGCGAAACACAAGGTCTGTGTGCTGTTCCTATGTAAGCATGTGTGTGTTAGACCATATCAGTCTCTTTGTCTCCAGATCTGAAGTGGATGACAAGGGCTTTTGTTGTGCACCTATTTAGGAGGCAGAGGGTTGTCTGGGGTGGTTGGGGTCACGACTTCTTTGTAAAAGCTCTCAATCTGCTCTTTGTACATCTTCATGACCACTGGCCTCTTGAGCTTCATCGTGGGCCCTGAGATTGAGAGTTTAAAACAGTCAAACAAACAGAATTTACATCTTAATCAATAGAATTACTAACAAAACCCAGAAATAACTCGCAGACAGTTGATTACAAAGAAACTCACCCAGTTCTCCTCCAGGGATAGAGAAATCTCGATCCAACACAGTCCATTTCTGGATGCGCTGTGCGTTAGAGGTGGCTTTCTCATTGACGCGGTTGATGGAGTCTTGAATAGCTGCGTTTACGGCGCGGTCACGGCCACCGGTGATCTCGCTGACTCGAGTGGCGTTGCTGCCGAGTTTACGACACAGCTCCACCGCCTCAGGGGTCAGTTCATCTTCAGGAGCGCCCGTTTCGCCGTTTACCTGACACTGAGAGCAAGAGAGAGGAGTTGTCAATATTTTTTCCAATGGAAAGCTAATTATATATTAAATCAAATGCATGTGTTATCCAATAGTTTTCCGATATATATTCAGATAAAGCTCCATTAAGTCTAAATTAGGACACTGACATCACACTCCAGTGATGCTAAAGTGTTCTTCGTGGTTTTCAGGGGGGTGCGATATGGTTGCTAAGTTGTTCTGACTGCTTTTTAGTCATGTTGCTTTGCGGTTGCCAGGGTTACTCTGATCTGGTCTTTAGATATGACACAGATCCCTTATTACATGCAAATCTGTGGGATTTCGTTCACAATTATAATTTTCCACCAGGTAAAAATACAACATCAAATGTATTAGAAAAGTAATATAACAACATCCTGCGGGACAAGTTACATGCTTAAAACAAACCCTGAGTTATAAACTTAAGTCTGAGCAATAATAATAATATTATACTGCATATATTATACTACTTATAATGTGATGCTAGGAATACTTACCTTAGCAATCAGCACTTTTTAGAAACACTTCAATTTACAAGCCAAAAAGTATTGCCACTAGGAGGCATAGTGATTCCAAGAAAAAAAAGCGTGGTTATGTAATTCCACATATGTCCACTGGTTGGCAGTAGCTTTTAAGTTTAAGGAAGCGTTTGATAACATTTTAGCATTTATCACTTAAACACACTGATATGATCTGATTAGAGCACAGTAAAAACGTGTATCTTTACAATCAGCATTATCTCTGGAACCTTACACAACCCAACTTTTCGGTTGAGACGTTCAGATTAGATTTACAGCATTCAGTTTGTGAAGAGCATGATATCAGTCAAATTATACAAGGAAGGCATTAAAAATGATGTTGAATCAATGATGTTGAATAACAATTCAAATAAAATAACACTGTTTCCTAGACAATCACAGCTGATCTGAACATTTTGGTGAATGAGTTACACAACACAAATCTAAGATAAACATTTGATAAAATGTCACTCATCACAGTAGGTTGATGGATGGAAAAGATTTTTTTAAAGCTTTTTGGTTAATCTTGTCTGGTGAAAGATTGCAAGGTGGATAATCACGATACACATTTATAATAATGGAATCAACACACACACACACACACACACGATACCTTAATGGTGAGCAGCATGGATAGGAACTTTCTCTTGTCTCCGATAAGCATGGCATTGCTGATGAGTGGATTGGCCTCTTTAACTGCGTCCTCAATGGGCACCGGGGGAATATTTTCACCTCCAGCTGTGATGATCAGTTCTGGAATAAAAACAGACACTTCATTACATGCACCACACTAAATCCCAGTGAAATACTTTGTGGCCATTCCGTAACAGCTTATGAAAAGAAATTGCATAGCTGTTTTAGTTCCAGTGAGTACTGGTGTGTTCACACTAGGCAGGTTTGCTCTTTGCTCTGTTAGTGTGGATCATTTGAATAAGTGTGTGAACACTGCCATCCAAACCCTGGAGCACACCAAACAAGCGGACTGAGACCCACCTTTCCGCTTTCAAGCCAACTCCGGTGCGGTTGAATGATATATGAAGGCAACATGGACCAAAGACATTTAAATGAACCAAAAACAAGAAGTGATGTCAGAAGATGAAACACTAAAAATGACAGAATGCTCAAGCAAATCTGTTTTTTCTCATCATAGGAGTTCAATTGCCTATGATAAGCCTATAGCACACAGAATTATTTTGGATGTGCGCCGCAGTAAGTTACTTTGTAAGTGGTAAGTTTGTATTTTTAGGTTCGGTGTTAAAAAACATCAGTGTGAAAGCTAAGCAAACCAGAACTACCGGTACATGTTTCATTTTCTTTTTTAGTCTGGAGCAAAATAGAACTGATCTACAAGTGTGAACGCTGCCATCCGAATCCTGGAGGGCACCAAAAAAAGCAGAGCTGGGAAGTGGGAATCTCAGTCCACTTCCAAATGAATCTTGGTGTAGATCAAAAAGGAAGCAGAGAATCGGTTTTCAACCGACCGTCAAACTCATTACCTTTAATGCGTCCGGTGATGAACAGGAAGTCGTTCTGGTCGTGTTTGCCGAGGTCTCCCGAGTGCAGCCAGCCATCAGTATCTAGAGCCTCTTCTGTTTTATCAGGCTGGTTCAGGTATCCCATGAACACATGACGACCCCAGAAGCAAATCTCTCCATTCCCATCGGAATCAGGGCTGAAGATCTTTGTCTTGCAGCCTGGAAGCACCTTTCCACAGCTGAGAAGGAAATGCAAATGAGAAATATTCTGAAAGTTAAAGCTTAATTGACTAAAAATGACTCATTTCAGCTCAAAATAAATGCAGGTGTCAGTACCTGGTGAGTCTGAAGGCGTCAGGCAGTGAGATGGTCTGCGGTCCAGAGCTCTCACTCATGCCGTAGAGTTCCAGGAGAGGAATGTCCAGACTGAGGAAAAACTCCAGCGTGTCTTTGGTTATGGGAGCCGCTCCGGTGTAGCACCTCGTACAGCGATCCAGACCCAGTGCCTTCCGAACCTTTTGGAACACCAGACGCTTCGCCAACCGATAGTTCAGAGGCTTTGTGGACCGGTTGCCATTACTGAAGACACAAGACAATTCCTATCTGTTAATACGGAGCCTAAATGTATCACTTTAAAATGTCACCGATCAATGTGTCAGTCTTCCTAACAAAACTGGTTAAAGTGTCCTTTTCTTGCTTGTACCCTTTTTTCTGCTCAAGTCAACAAACTTGGGGTCCAAAAATCTGAGACCACTTCTCACATTACTTTTTTTCTAATTTAATACAATTTGTTTCAATACAAATTATATTATCAGAATAACAGTTTAAGTAAAAAGATGCAAACTAATATTTTATTAATATTATTAAGAACTATTAAGTGCTCTATGTCTTTATTTAAAAAATGTCAAATTCCTAAAACTGCCTAAAATAGACTTCATTCCCAGATTTCTCATAAAGATATGGCCTATATTTTACTCTTGTGGCATTAATTGGGATTAAGTAACCTCACTGGGGTCCAAAAGCCTAAGACCACTTCTATTTTGCATTTTTATAATTTAATAGAATTTGTTTCAAGTCAAATAATATTAGCAGAAAAACAGTTTGAGTTAAAAGATGAATTGAAAATTAATTTATTAGTATTTGTTTTTTATTTAAGTAAATCTGACATCTCAAATGTTTCAAATTCCTACAATCAGGTTAGATTTTGAATCCCAGATTTTCAAATTGGTCTTAGACATCTGGATCCTAAAATATAAATTAGTGATATTTTAAAATGAGCATCATGTGTGTCTTTTTGCGTGTGTATGTACATACAGCTCCATTTTGTTGAGGTTAGTCTGCAGGCCCACGTCTTTGGCCCATGACGCCACCTTCCGGCGCACAGTGGACGATTTGGCTCCGATAGACTTCATCTTTTCCTGCATCTTCTCCCAAACTCGTGGGACACCCATGAACGCAGTAGGGCGTATCTCACGTAGGGTGTTGGCCAAAGTACCCTGAGACATGCAATGACTTCTATTATTACATGTGCAAGCATGGTTTGCCAAAGGGTTCATGTTCATGTGTGCATGCCAACATCAGCTGATGCACCCAGGGTTATGTCAGGTGACATGAGCAGGTATGTCATGTCAGTTTCTGGCCCTGTTCTTAAATCAATGACTCTATTATAAAACTGCGGTGCTATTGGGACCCACTGAGGCACTACAGATATCACATGCTCAGCTTCTAGATATCACAGGGGAAACTTCATGCGTCGGTTTTAATTAAATATCACATCAGATCTTGTTTTCTGAAAAGGGATGAAAGTTAAACACTCCTGAGCATCACAAATGCCTTTCTGTGAGTGAGAGCTGCATGACTAAGACTTTATGAATTATGTTTTACCGAAATGATCAGTGAAAAAGCTCTTTAAAGGGATTATACAGTTAGTTTAAACTAACAAGGTTGTCTTTGGAAGGATCTTCTCTTACATATATAAAACAGAGGGATTAAGAGAAGAAAACAAGAAGTACCATCACTAAAATGTACACTACCTTTTAAAAGTTTGAGATCGTTAAAATCTTTTAATGTATTTTTTACGGTCTCTTATGCTCACCAAGGGTGCATTTATTTCATCAAAAATACATTAAAATGTAATAATATTTCATAATATCATTGGTTTAAAGAACTTTTTTCTGCTTTAATATATTTTACAAAGGAAATTTTTCCCATGATGGTAAATCTGAATTTTCAGCATCATTACTCCAGTCTTCAGTCACATGATCCTTTCGAAATACTTCTGATATGCTGATTTGTTGCTGCTTACGAGAAATATTGCTGCTTATTATCAACGGCTACGTTTACATGTAAAACTTTTGTTTCAATCGGACTGAATTCATTAATGAATTCGATTAATGAATCCGAACTTAGTGTTTACATGAATGCTAAACGTGATCGGGTTGATGTGGCCATTATGTCACAAGCTTCAAATCGAGATTTTTAATGCAAACACACAGTCGCACACAGCACAAATATACAGAGTTTCCCGCTTTTTGATCGAAATTCATTCGGATCGAGCTCAATCGGATCGATTCGGATATTTACATTGAGGCTTTTCAGTCCGATTGAACAGTCAATTCGATTACTAATGGATTATTTGGTTGCATGTAAACATAGCCAGTGTTGAAAACAGTTATGCTTCTACTTTTTTCAGCATTCTTTGAATTGCAACATAATTGCAATAAATAAATACAAATCTTTTAGTAACTTAAACGTCTTGGTCAGTTTTGATCAAATGAATTCCTCCTTTTTAAATAAAAGTATCACTTTCTTAAAATAAACAAAACAGGAAGGTTTTTTTAGCACTAGCATGGCAAATGAATAACAAAGGATGTGTAATTTGCACACTAACCTTTAGCGCATCAGGCTGTGCAAAGTACGCAACTCCTCCTGCTTTCATGGGAAGCCAGATGTCAATCATCTGTGCAGCAATATGGCTGAGTGGAAGGTAGCTCACGATCACTTCCTGTGACTTATCTGCATCTGTAAGACTCACATCTCGGCTTGTTGTAAATGCTGTCCATGTCAGCTACAGGAGGAGAGAGAGAACATTTCAGTATTAAGAATGACTGGTAACTCGTCGTACTACACATCACAAGTAAACCCTCGTCTTAAAGATAGTTTTTGTTACAATTTGCTCATTTTGTGAATGTTTCGGCTTTAACTCACGTTGTCGTGACTAAGCATAACTCCCTTCGGCTGGCCTGTGGTTCCGGATGTGTAGATCAGTGTGCAGCACTGATTTGGTTTCTGGGAGCTGATGATATCATCGAGTTGAGCATCAGGCTCATCGCGGCCCAGCTCCATAAACTCCGCCCACTATGTGCATCAGATATTTACATAACAAATGGCAGATTTCAATTAGTAAAGGAGAGGGATTAGAAGGAAAGATTATGTTCTGAGAACTGACTTGAAAATATTTGACTAATCAAATGTACCGTGTAAAGATTGGGCTTTTTCTCTTTCAGCTCATCTTTGTACTGGATAATGGCTTTAAGATGCGGTAATTTGTCCCAGACCTGCACATACACACAGAGCACAAGAGATCATCAACCTACAGCAGATGGAGGAACTGATTGTGATTGGGACCAGAAATAAACAGGTAAATGAGTAGTATTGTTTCACAATATATAAACTAGACAATCATATCATCTTGATGGCAGGAGCATTAACATTTATGGAATCACTCGTTTTCTATAATAATATATAATAAAAAAAAATATCTATCTATCTATATATTTTTTGAATATTTTTATTCAGGTAGATGTATAGAATAATAAAAGTAATAATAGAAGTGACAGTAAAGACTGTTCTATTGTTTCACAATGTTTCTTGAGCACCAAATCAGAATATTACAAAGATTTCTGAAGGATCATGCTATACTGAAGACTAATAATGTCTGCTAAATAAATAAATTACATTTTAAAATGCATCACTATAAAAAAAGGTCAAATGTCTTATCTAAATTAATTTAGAAAAGTAAATGGGTCCTGTACTCTCATTACCTGTAAGATCTTCTGCAGCTGTTTGTGGTTTTCCACCACAAGGATGTTGGCCTGGCAATTCTCCGCCACATACTGGCACGCCTCAGGGGAGTTAGTGGTGTAAATGCCCACAGCAAAACCCCTGCCAATGACATACAGAATCCATCAATAAACATCCTGAATGCTGTAATTGATGTAACCAAAATGGAGAGCAGTTCAGCAACAACAAACACCTTCAAATATTAAGAAGATTGACAATTACTTCTGATCTGACTCCACCGCTATGTTTACAGACCCAAGATTCAAGTGATGCTGTTTAACAAGTGCAGGTTGTGCCTTTAACCATCTGTCTTAAAGGCACAGCAGAGCCACTATTTGACCTAAAGCTTTGTTTGGGACAAACACTGGCTTTTTACTTATGATGTGCCTTTAAGAATGACCTGTATGACCCTGCAGTTAGCATGACAGCAGCATTGGTATATGGTTATGGTTGATTTGAAGACTCATAAGTTTAAAACAACTTCACAATACTTACCCAGCTAAAATAGACCCAATGTCAGCAATAAACCACTCGGCTGAGTTGAACCCAAGGATACCGACACCGTGGTACCGTTCCAGACCAAGCTGTGAACATACACACATATTTAGCACATGTACATATACAAACAATATGATTTTGCTTTGAAATGTGTTTATAAAAGATGCAGAATTCCCAGAAGTCCCATATGACATTTGACATGTTCTTTTTTGTGGTTAAATAAATATTTAGTTGAATACTGCTGTTTATCTATGTTTAAGATCTTCACTAGTTCAGTAACTCCAAAATGTCAACCAACTCTTAAACAAAGTTCTTGCAACAGGACATTAGAGATAAACAATTTGTGAACCAGTTTAGCAAAATCATTAAGAAGAATCAAAATAATGATTTTTTGGATGAACATACCAAGCTGCATCGTATTTAAAATACAAAAGTCGCACCAACCAAAATATTGCACGCATGTCATGGCATCTAACACCTCTTTTGTAAAGTCTTTCTTTTGTGTTTATGCTGTCTCGCGTACACACAACTCAATCTGAATCTCTCCCACAGGGTTTGCGTTGGACAAGTTACACCAATTTTGACTTGCACAGTAAACAAAACCATGGAAACCTGCCCACATCGGCCGCCAAGCATGACGTCCTGTTCCCCACAGGGAGAACGTGACCAGTTGGGAGTTGAACTTCATCCCAAGACAAGGGCATGGAAAAACTGAAGACGATCAACAAAAGCCTCCAGAAACTAATCTCAGGTACTGCGGCAAATTGTGCTCAAGCTACACGACAACTCAAATTCAGCCCTGAGTGGGTTGTGCAGAATGGGCTCTATGCACGGCGGTATTTCCGGTGAAGGTTTAAGGATGCTCGATAACTTCCGCCGATCGTAGAGTCCAATGCAGTACCGAGAATTTATATTTATATTTATAACTATATATAAAATTACATCTAATTGAATGAACGTTTCGTTTCAAAGACTGGAGGACAGTAAATTTGGAAGACTCTGCCATAATCCCGTTTTCCTCGGTTTTCCTCCGCTTTAATCTCCCCAAACGGAAACTGTTGAGCATCCTTGCGTCAAATGCAGAATTTATGCGTGCATATAGCCCATTCAAGAGCATGTTAAGGTCATATTACACCCCAAAAGAGAAAGTAAAAAATACAAAATTATATATTTTGAATAAAGGAAATAAAGCCAATTTTAGAACACTCATCCTGATCTTTAATAGGAAAATAAATAAATAAATAGAATTCTCATTACTGTAATGGAAAGAATATTTATATTATCAAAGTTTTTATCATGATAGCATTGTTGTGCTGCCAAACATTTGAACTGACTTATTGAATTTGCACAGTATTATGTATATATTACAGAAAAGAGAATAAAAAGAATGAGACTTGGTATGTAAACCGCCCAGACACATTATGTTAATGAGAACGGAGAATGAAAATGTGCTTGATTCTCATTAAACATTGTAAAATAGGGCTTTAAATTGTAGTGAAACAGGACAAGGATTGCATCGTTACCCAGATGCCTTATCATACAGTCCACTAATTGCTGGCACTTTCCCCCTGAGGTAACCCGAGGTCAACTGCTTTACTCAAGGACGAAACAATGATTACACGAGTACCTTCTGTGATCTTAACAGTTACGCCTGTTTATGCGTTTATACATTCTTAAGTGTTTGTTATCAGGCATCTCTTACATAAAATTGTTCCTCTTATCAAAAACATTACAGTGTCATTTCAGATAACAGTGTAATGCTGAACGGACGTGATCTCAACAGAAATAGCAATGAGACAATGAAAATGACTAGTTAGATACGAAATTGCTAAGCATGCGTTAAATCTGTTATGCTAACTAGGTGTTTGACTCAAAAAATGGCAAACTCATATATTGCTAAAAAAAAAAAGTAAAGCCAATGAAAATGTTAAAAAAGTGTGTGCCCATATTTGCAAAGCCTCAGTGGGTCACAAATAAAGATATTAAACCCTCAACAATACTCAACAGTATAAAGTGAGTCAACGGCCCTCACCTTGAGGAAGCTCTTGGCAGCAGTGCGGCAAGCCTTGTAGTACTCGATGTAGGTCATGGTTTTCCACTGGTCTCCCTCTTTCCAGCCCAGAGCGTTGTAGTTGCCGAAGCGCTGGACAGTAGAGGTGAACATCTGGTTCACAGTCACGGCGGGTTCAGCCTCAGGGCCGGACTCACCCATTCTGAGCTTCACCTCTCCATCCCTGCATGTGGTCCAGAACTCGGTGCCCTTAGCGGGCAAAGACAGGGAGTCGGGTCGAGGGGTGGCACCTACAAAGTGAACAGCTATTTATTGTCTCTGATCATAATTTATTATGAACAGTGCAGTATATTTGTGTAGTACACAGTGGCTACATTTGTAACCAGACAATTAAATAGTTTTGTAGCTGTAACATGGAATCAGGTGGTACTTTGAGATATAATACCACGGTGCTTTTTGGTATTTTTACGTTAGTGAATTCTGTTTTAGTCTCTGCTGTAAGTCAGATTTTATGTTGTGTGGTTTTTAAAATAATTTGCCGCTGGCGTCTGTTTTAAATCAAACGGCTCAGTGACACCCTATCGGAACATGAGAGGCCCATCCATCACTAGTATCTAATACACACACTGGTTTCTGTTGAGTTTCAGTAGCAGAGCACAGAATCATTTGCAGCTTTAAAGCGGGAAACAAACTGCAGGAGTCATATCAGTATGCAAACTCTTCCAAGCAGTGAGCGTTTACACTATTTAAAGCTGCAGTGGGTCATTTTATCACATCCAACCAGAATTGCAATCTGTTCGTTTCACAATTGGCAATGGTTTGGGGCATTTTTGTCTGAACAATGACATAAGGGGAAGTGTTTGGGAAACTTGCTTGGAAATCATTCTTGCTTTTGTCGCTAATGGTGCAGAGATTACACTCTGAAAGAAATCGTTTGCAAGATAGCTGAAAATAATATCAACAGGAATTTATCTTGACTGATCTCGGCAGCTGTGCGTGAAAGGCGAAGAAAGCCACCCCACACATTTTACAATGTCCTGTGCAGCGTCAACCCATAACACACAACTACATGCTGACCATACATCCTGCAAAACCGTTCGAAAGCCATCACAGCAGCTTGATCAGTAAATCCAGAGTCATGCGACATGACCTCATTCAAAGCTCTGTTATCTTATGTAAACAAGACAGACAGCAGAGCGATAGAACTTCTGGAAGTTCACACATGGGACACTTTCAAATGGCTCTGAAATGGTTTAACCTTTATAAACAAACTCATTTGGGACGGTGAAACTGCACTATAATTCCCATAAAAAAAAACTGTCATCCTGCTGCATGTCTAAAGTAAAGGGAAGTTAGTTTGCATCGGGACAGCCGCTTCCTTTTCAAGCACTTCCTCTCATATAGCACTCAATGGTCCTAATGATCTCAAGTTCTCGAAAAGATGAAGTTACGCAAGGTTTTCATGATGAAAACACTGAGGAACATTGAGGTGCGAGTTGTGTGTTAGTGCTCAGGGCCAGCTTTTCATCACTCTGTGTAATGCAGAACTGAATGCACTTCACACACATGGCGGATTTGGGGCCTCAGATGTTTGTGGCATGTGTTCAAAATGGCGATTATGGTCACATATGCCTGTAACAGCGAGAGTAAGCGAGTATGTTTGTATAATAGTGAGAATATGTTCTAGACTTTCCATCCAAATGTTTGTGAGTTTAAAGTGATTTGCGAGTGTTTGTAAATCTCACCGGATTCTGCCTGCTCACTCTGTTCGGCTTTGGTGTTTGATTGCTCTTCTCTGGCACATGCTGATTCTTCCTCTGATGACTCACTGCGAAGAAATGAAATGAGTTTTCCAGACTAGCAGCATTCTTTAGCTGAAATATATTTTGTAAGTCACACACACAGTATCACTTCACATTACCTACATCTTTTGCACCAAATTTACACATTTAAATCATTTCTGAAGGATTATGCGACACTGAAGACTGGAGCAATGGCAGCTGAAAATTAAGCTTTGCCATCACAGGAATAAATAAAAAATAAAATTAAATTAAATATTTTAAATATATATTAAAATAGTCATTTTAAACTGTAATAATAATAATAATAATTCAAAATAGTACTATTTTTATTAGATCAAATAAATGCAGCCTTGGCGAGTATAAAAAACTTCTTAAAAAAAAAAAACGTCCTGACCCCAATCTTTTGAACGGTAGTGTAAAAAACATTGATGTTGCTGAGTTTACTTTGACTTATGCAAACAGACATTTGGTTTCTAATGTAGTGTATCTGAAGAGGAACAATAATAAAGAACCTAAAAAGTGTATACTCAACTTATGATGTAATAAATCTTTATTTGAATTATTAACGCGATTCATTATGATGAATTTTATTTTTATTTTATATACCTGGCATGGCAGACAGTAACTAGTAGTTTCTTTATATAATGACACTCCCACATAACTTCATTCTCACCTTTACAAACAAACCTATTGTACGTAGCCTATAAATAACCCTGACCAAATATACATGCATGTTAAGTTTATGTAAACATGACATAGAAGACATTAAAAGACACTAACTTTGCTGTAGACTCGGCGATGACATCTTCCAGGGAAGCAAGACTGTCTGCTGTTCCACAGGACTGGAGGAGGCTTGCGTCTCCTGGATGATCTATCACTAAGGCTGTGGACATGGCCGTAGGTTCACACGCAGTCACTAATGTGAATAGACACAGTGTTAGAAGTAGCACTCAAATGATTTTTTTTTTTTGCCCAATGTAAATATCTGGCATATAAAATGCTTCTAACTTCAGTTTAGTGTGTAATAATTTTGCTGTTTGAGCATAAACACCATCTGCAAAGTTATAACGCTCAAAGTTCAAAGCCAAAGAAGATATTTGCTTTTAAAGAATTTTTTTTAAAGGACTACAACAAACGACTGGTAGGGACTAAACGACATTCCTCCCAGGTTAGTGACATCACTAACCCTAAAATGTACTTAAACCCCGCCCCCGGGATCACGCAGTCTACACAGGAGAGCACATTTGTGAGTCTGCTCAAGCTGTCGCATCCGTCTGATTTTTGTAGATTATAATGACAGAATATGCTAATTAAAGACAGAACTCTCCACATCAGCAACGTAAATTTATCAACTAACATTCAGAAACATTGTTGCACTCTACATGTCACTTCTTCTGAGTTTCTCCATCATTGTCCGACTCCAGTTTAAACATTTAAGACAGAAGAGTTTCTGATATTTTAGTGCATGTCTGCGTGAGGTAATCAGATCTGCCAACACACACACACACACACACACACACACACACACACAAACACGAGACTGTGTGTGACCTTTGTGCTGGGAGCAGCAGCTCATTTGCATTTAAAGGGACACACTCGAAACAACATGTTTTTACTCACCCTCTAAAAGAGACAATTTTAATATGCTGTAAAAAATTATCTGAGGGTATTTTGAGCAAAGAACACACACACACACACACACACACACACACACACTAGTCTAGGGACAACAGAGACTTATATTATATATTTTAAAAAGGGGCATTATACCACCCCTTTAAGATGAAATTATTGGTGACCTGCTAAAAAATGTGTGTGGACATACAAGTGGTCACTACTTATTTTGCTTATTATATGAATGCCCATCTAAACCAGTTTCACCCATACAATTCTAGTCTCTGATCTGACCCAAATGCCAAAGCATGGTGGTTCACCAGCAGTGCCACAATACTTTGTCTCTGTCTTTAAGACACCATCATAGGACGGAAAGTTCAGTCAAAGCCTAAATTTAAAAGAAAGCCCCTGAAGTAAGCATGAGACAGTCACATAATTTTTTTTTATCTAAACTAAACAGACATGAGCCTTTTCTTCAGTAAGCTTTCCCTGAATTTTTTTCCACACTAAATCACTATACAGATTTTTTCCCCTTTAATCAAAGAAGATCATTCACTATTATATATAAAAAAAAAAAAAACAACTTTGGGCACAATTTATCCAAAAGTCTCCCGTCACTTAATACACAACCTTTTATAATAACCCTGAATAAATAGTCTATTGAAAACCATAAAAAGGTCAATTGCTAAGGCAGCTGACCAGATTATTCCACAAAATTTCCAAACATGGCTCTTGTAGATGGCACAGACAGGGTATCATTGTCAAGAAAAGGAAATGCATCTCATGTCCAGAAAAAAAATAAAAAATGCTGCCCACTCTTATATTATCTTCTGCCCTCTCCATTCCAAAGCCTGACCTCTGCACCTTTCAAGCGGCATGTTGTTTTTACATGCCGCTGCCATAAAAACACAAACCAGCGACGCGCCCGCCCCTCTGTAATGATGAGAACAATCAGAAAAGGCCAGCGGATAGAAAAACAGGACTTTAGAGTCTGAAATAAACCCAGGGAGTGAAAAACAAACCTGGTGCTATTCATCAGCCTCGTGCTTCATGACCTTTTGCTCAGAGGTTTTGGTTTTGTTTTTAGCTTTCATCGATGAGATGAAAACATTAGGGTTATTATAAACAATACTTCCACAAAAAGTACCGTGCTGGTATATGGTACAGTATCAGAAATCATGCTACTTTGAAACAAATTCATGAACCGCAAAGTTTTATAATAAACTGTTAAAACATCCATTTCTCTTCCACAGCTTAATGTATTAATAAATTATTAATATATTGTGAAAAATTAGAGGGGCGGGAGCGTTGCTGGTTGTGTTCTGTATGTGTATAGGAAAAGGTCAATCTAAAAATCACCAAGATAATTAATAAGAGAAAAACTAAATCTACACTGAAAACTAAATAAAAACTCAAAATAATAACATAAAAAAAACATGCCACTTAAAGAACTAAGGATGTGAACATTCGAATTGACTGTACTATTTACATGGCTTTTTTTAAAAATCCCACTGTATTTACATGTCCAAAAAAAGACATTGTTAGAAGACAAAATTGCTCATTTGTCTTTTCCTCGGTTAGTAGTATGATTTAACCACCTTCCTCCCCCTTTTCCAATCCATTCACCTTGGTAACTTCCCTCCCAGCAGAGCCATCCTCATCCGCCCTCAGCGGGCACCATGGCATGAGCTCCACAGACACACCAGCCACAACTAACTCCCAGCATGCACTCAATGATGCTTGCAGATGCAAATCCTCGTCTTGGCTGACGTCAGCTCGCCTGATAACAGACTCCCTTGTCTGGAAACTGAAGGCATGGTAGTAAAATATGAATTTGGATGGGTTTGTTTGAGATTTATGGACCCATGCAAGTTTGCATCTCATTGCTGGTTTGACTGATGGTCTCTTGTTGCGTGTCTTGTAGCTGGTGGGTGAAGCTGAAACCAATCAGCATCTCAGAACATTCACAAGATCCTCAAAATACATTATGAACTAGTTTTGCCTTCAATCTGGCATTTTCAAACAAGCCACATTTAAAAAGGCTTGTATACGGTCAGTCGTTGCAATACCTAGAAATACACATCATCATTCTGCACATTGCAGTTTATTCTCACTCTTCATCCCTTTATCTCATCTTAATCAGCCATCTGCTGTCATGTGATCAGTCCAAAGCTGTGAATTGGTGATCGTGGCCATTTTTTACTAAGCACCAATATACTACATTTATAGCGTTAACTGGCCTTCAAATGTGACAAAAAAACCCTGAAAGAGTCATGGAGTGGAGGAGTGATGTTTCCTTCCCAATGACTAATAAATCAGCTGATGTTGTTTGTTGAAATTTCAACCTTCGCTTAACGACTATCAAAACCTCTATATATAACTTTCAAAAACACCAGCAAGATCTTCTTTGGTCCACTGGTGGTTTCCAGTAGTCCTATATTTTCCACCCTGGCACTGCCAAGGGATTTTCTGAATTGTCCTGGTAAATTTACATCAGGAAGGGATCTTCACTATTGCAGTATATTTATTGTATTTTGATCAAACAAATGCAGCCTTGGGGAGCATAAGAGACCATGTGGGTTGATTATGACAACTTCTTGATTTACTATTATTAATTATATTTTGACTTTAATCGTTCTGAGACAAATCCTCAGACCCATTTAGAATAATACTGTAATAACCATTTTTGTTCTCAAATCATAAACACCTCACATATCAGTAAGCTCATTTTCCTCACTTTTTTCAGACATAATCACATCTATCAATTTGAGGAGAGTCTGAAAGGTTTCAGAATGATTGGAGAATATGAGCATAGATGACCATAGATATCCCAAAACCCTGTGTGTATACAAGGGCTGTGCAATTCCTGTCGGCCACACCTCGAACACCACAAACATCCTGTAATTTACTGCTGATGCTTCTGCCATGCTGTCCAAGCCTGCATTAACACAAGACTCAACAGGAGGACGGGATAGGAGGGGTTTCCACACAGCTGATGCTGGCAGCAATTGTCGGCTACGCTCAGCCCCCACCCGAAAATTACCATCTGTAAGCCGGCACAGAGAGCTGGGATACTTCACGTTTCCGGTGCGCATTTTCTCATTTAAATGAGAAGTGTGTGATAAATACAGAAACAGAAACTCTCTTTCATATGCAAAAATCATCTCTCACCAGACATGAATGGGGCCACGCCTCTAATTTCATATCATAATTCACATCCATAAGGATCTAAACGCATCAAACACCAATAATCATACACGCATCACACACACACACACAGATCTGTTGCTTTAGAAACTAACTCCCAGTGTTTAGGGGTGCGATTCATTATCTTTACTAACTCCAAGTGCTATAAAATCATTATTTTACATAGTAAAAACAAAAATGGAAACTTACAGTGCATCTTTACAGGCTGTAAAATTGCTCCTCTGTCTTTGGATTTTCTGTATCAGAAGCTGAAATGAC
The DNA here is from genome assembly GCF_988280905.1 of Pimephales promelas. NCBI lineage: Eukaryota > Metazoa > Chordata > Actinopteri > Cypriniformes > Leuciscidae > Pimephales > Pimephales promelas. The sequence goes on from NC_142782.1 coordinate 25,209,330, forward strand.
TGTTTCTTCGGTTTTTCTATCGCCTCCAAAATGATGTCTGCTTCCTTCCGCCCTACAACTATGCATGTAGCACATTCATTTTCAAACAGAGCTTTCCCTTCCTTTGTAACCACACCCTCAACGGCATCATTGCCACTGTAGGGCCACCCCCCCCCTTCCTCAAAACACACTCCTCGTGCTCTGATTGGCTGAAATCTATCACACCACAAGACTCTCCAAATATGGACAAGGGGGAGGGGCTATAATACAAGCACCACTGTCACTCTGATACATACAAACCAATGCAGAAGCAATGAGGTTACTACAGTGCAACTTTGAGTAAGACATATCAGCTTACAAAAGCCAGAACAGCTGCACTGACATCATTTTACAAACACACATCTGTCCCATTAACACACTGCCATAATAATGCCATTATTGTGCTGCGGAGCATCTGCATACGTGGATCTGCAAGAGTGCTTGAGCTCTCTGCTCCAATTTACCGTCTTTATTGCATGAGCACACACACAGCTGACCTGCTAAAGCTCATCTTATCTAACCAAAGAAACCAAAACCAAAATGTTATGGAACATCTTGCAAGAAAAAGTCAGCTAAAATGAGCTGTTCTTGTAGCCTACGTGACAAAAAAAAGCATTACACAAATACATGCCGTGTAATAGGGGTCAAAAAAGGAATGGAATTATCTAAGAATGAACCTGAAGCTGCCTTTGACAAATTTAGATAACAACAATCACAAATGACTTTGAAGATGTGAGACTGACAGCTCGTTCCTGTATTTCTGGTTTATTTCTTTAAAGCTACCAAGTAGGATGTCATTTCTGTGAAGGAAGTAAAAAAAAAAAAGGTGAGGTTCTGCCATTGACATAAATTGGAATTTCTCTATAGTGGGGAAATTTTGGTAATTTCAGAGATGATCTGCATCAATTACATTTTATTAATCAAGGATGCATTGAATGGATCAAAAAGTGACCATTACTGTATTTTTGATCAAATAAATGCACCCTTGGTGATAATAAGAGACTTATTTCAAAAACGTTTGAAGGTAGTATCACCTAAAAGTTAATAAATATTATGTGAAGAACAGCCTTTTTAAAAAAGTTTTTTTTAAAGGGAACTACTCCTTCATCTACTAACCAGGGAATTTGGCAGTAAACAAAAAAATACAGAACAATATGCACAAAACTACAGAGATGTTCCTGTGAGTTCTTGAGTTAAGGTCTTGCGTAAAAGAGGAATCTTTTGATAATGTCAAGGTAGGGTCCTTTTAACAGTAACTCAAACTCAAAGACTTAAATTAATTTAGCAAGGACAGTTCTTTGGGCTTTTCGTAAAAACAAAAACAAAACAATTTTTTTACAGATTCTAAATACATTAAAGGCTGTTTTACATTTAAGGCTGTTTTAAAGTGGAAGTTTCAATATTGGCGGCATCAGGGAAAAACAGATCAAGGCTGACCTCCAAAACCAAAGGCTTAGCCTTCCTGATGATGCCAAACAAAAAGCTATCAAACTGCCAAGCCTGGAAACCATATTGTCCAAAACTTTCGTGAGCTTTTAAAATAGGTAATGTGAAAACATCTGGCTAGAAAGTCTTAACTGTGTATTACAATTAAGTACTCATTTAATGTGAAGACATGCTATATTGGTTGATGTAGGCTAATAGCCTACAACTTTTTCTTTAACCCTGAATTTTGTGTCTTTATCCCATGACACAATTCCCAGTTTCACTTAGAGGAACAGGACATTTTTCCTTCAGCACACATGAACAGGAAAAGCACAGTTTCCTTTAAAACAGGAAAGCACTTTGACATCACTGTCCCTCCATGCAAATTAGGGCACAAGCATTGTCAAATATGAATATTAAAATGGACATTTCTTTCACTAAGTTTACTAAGCAATCTGTTTAATAAGAATAATTTCGTCAATAAATCTGAACCAGCTGTCACTGTTTGAATGTGTTATTTACACATTTCCAAAACGACTGCTTTCAGACGCTGATAACACTACCGACCATATGGTTTATTATCCGTGTTTTCCAATCTAGACCACATGACAATATTTCTGTTGACTCATTACAAACTCAATTTTTTTTAATTCTGAATTCTTATACAAGATTTGGGTATTCAACTTACACTATGAGTGTCTTCCTTAAAATCTTGCAATTTCGGGGTATGCAAGTTCTGGAACATGATGAATGGGATGTGCTTAGCCTCAAATGTGGTATTAAGAGATTGTGTGGATTAAGTGTGCACTAAATGCACTGAGCTTTTGTCAATTTTTTGACCTGGGACAGTCTTGCACACTTGCTTCCTGTGACATGCACGTGCTCAAGTGGCCAAGACCATAAGGGTATTGGGACAGGCCCTTTGTCATTGGGATTGGGAACAATCAAAAAAAAAAAAAAACAACAACTACTTTACACTGAGCCATATGAGTCAGACTCTCAAACACCAAGGAAACTACCTGAAGTTCAGTCGGTGAGCTCACATGGCCTGTCACATAAATAATACAGTGGGTCATTTCACTTATAACGACATACTAAATTATGAGCTTATCATTTGACTTAAAACCCTGTTAAGTGAGAACTCTTCTCTGGAAGCTTTGCTTACAACGCAAACATGTCTACCAAGTGTAAATCATTCAGATGTAATCTTAAATGACACTGGGGTGATGCTGATGCTGATGTTGTTTCTCTTCACCATTGCCAGACCATCGACCAGCCAATGATGGCGTGGCTCTGGAAAACCATGCGATCACGTGACCGAATATGCCCGATCCTTATCGCTGCTTCCGACGCAGAAAAGCATCTGGTGCGAGGAAGGTTATTACGGTCATCGATATTAATCATCAATGCAGAGTAGGCTATGTACACATCTATCGAGGGTGCTGCTGGTAGGTTTACCCATACCGGGCAATTCAAAAAAGAGCTGTAATTTTGACTCAGTCAACTTGTTTTTAAAAAGTCGCTGAAAGCTGCATGGTGAAAGTTTTTCATTCATATCTTTATTTAGTGCAAAAGCTTGCTAGGAAACAAACGGAACCAAGTGGTATAATATTTGTCGGTATTCTAAAATATTTTTAAGATTACATTTTTACTAAATTATATGACAACAAAATAGTCTCTGATGACAATCATACGTGCACGTTTCACACTTGAGTAACGCGTTACCTGAGCAACCGGAATGTCTTGTTTGGTTGCTAATTAGCCGGCTATTGTAAACAAAGATAAATTAACTCGAGGATGGATCTCACAGATTTAATATCACTAAAATAACATTCACTGATACATTCTCATAGAGATATTTAATGTTATACTCACCGTTTGTTTATTATATCAGTACGTCCAAGTGTTGAGGTTGACACTGCAAGTTTTGTGCAAATTTGAAATTCAAAGGTAGATTTGATTTTGAAGTCGGTTGTAAATCGTGGTGAGAGAGGAACATAAGGCACGATCGATGATATGTCTGTTTCTGTGTGTGTGAATGAGACTCTCACAGAAACCCCACGCCAGTTGACATGAAGCTCACGCCTACTCATAAACTTAAACAGTGAGCGCGCCAATTATCTCTATAATATTCATAGGATAAATTCAGACTTGCGCGCGCCCCGTCTCTTCCCTCAAAGCTCTCACGCGCCACCTGGCGTTCACTGCTGCTGAGAATATTGGGATATTTCCACAGTCTATGGGATATTTCAAGCATGCCCTTTCCTGACAATGTTGTCTCCTTGGTAACCAGGTACACTAATTAAAACGTTATTAGTAAACGCAAAATTGTGGTGAAAATGACGGCAAATCTATGAAATAAAATTCCTACAATACCCATTAAAACGCTTTATTCACTCTTGGTCATATAAAACATTCATAATTGGCCTTTCCCAATTCTAAATAATCTGAATAGCGCCAAAACTAAATGTCATGGTGCAGCGTTTGTGAGAATTTTTTATTTAGCTTTTATATAACAAAACAGTTGAAATCTGTTAAAAAAATCTCTAGGACATTTAAATTGCTGAAAGTTTAATAAACAAGAATATTAAAACAAGCATTAACTAAATTGTTATAAATTAAAATAGCATATTTTTACAAAGTTTCCATACTATACTCAGATTCTAGTCAGAATGCGTTTTAAACAAAAATTTGTTTGTGCATTTTGTTTATTTCCAAAATGATAACAATAACACCATTCACTAAATTATATAGTGAGGTGATATGACAACAATGCAGCATAATAGCCTACTGTTTAAAATTATTTCAATGTTTATTGTCGAATGTTTATATAGGCTACAGTAGGCCTACCTGTCAAAAGTCTGGAAACATTAAATTTTTAAAAATGTTTTTTTAAAAAGTCTCTTGTGCTCACCAAGACTTCATTTATTTCAGTCTTCAGTGTCACACAATTCTTCAGAAATCATTCTAATATGCTGATTTGGTGCACAAGAAACATTATCACATTATTATTCATATTGAAAACAGTTGTGCATATTGAGAACCTTTTTGTGTAAATGATGATACTTTCCATATTTGATGATTCGAAACTTTATATGCATTTATTAAATTTAATTATTAAGAAAAAATAGAAAATCTTCCATAAATGCCTTTACTGGCACTTTTAATTAATTTAATGCATCCGTAATGAAGGATAATTATGAATTAACATGAATTAATTTCTCTCTCTTAAATCTTACCACAAAGAGATTCAAGAACAGTTTTTCCCCAGAGCCATAACCATCATGAATTAATATGCACTGACCCCCCCCCCCCCCCCACACACACACACACACCTAAAGTGTTTGAATGGTAATAAATGCAGCCTTGTATGACAACCTTGTATGTGAGTATGACACTTCTTTCAAAAACATCGTTCAAAAACACATTTCAAAATGTTTTCAAACACTTGACAGGTACTAGTTTTAAAAATAGTTGGCATTATACAGTACAGTAGCATGCAGTGCGCTTGTACTGTCTCTCCTCCCGATGAGGATAAGTGTATTTGTTTTACGGGGATATACTGCCACTAAGCGGTGATTCTCGGGAAATAGGCTTGAAATTGATCTGCTAGTCTCACTGACAGTTAATGAAATAACGTAGTAACCATTCAAGTTTAAACGTTTATATATCGTAGCCTACTACGATTTACAGAGATGAATTGTTTAGATAACACATTGTAAATGTTGTATAGAATAGATTATGTATAGACTAGCTAAGCATTCCATTTGTTTTTTGTGTTTTTTTTTCAGCTGTAATTTGGCAACCCATGCGGAAAGACATGTAACCAAAGAACCTGGCCATTTCATCACCTTTACCCAGGCGTTAGCGCGGTAAAGTGACAGGTTTTTGGCGGAGAACAGCAGTATCGAGGCGCGTTAGTGCGCCGCTCGCCGCGGGAATCCAACATCAACCGCTCGAGACAGAGACCCGAGGCCGAAGTAGAATTAGTTGGGAGGGGCTCGAGGTTGGCTCCTCCCCCTCGCGCTTTTTAGCCCTTGACGTATGAAGAGGACGGTAGCAACAGTTGCCTCGAGACCCCCGCTCGCCATAGTGACTGTAGTCGTGGAGACAGTTACTTACCAACGGGAGCAACACTCAGCAACAGCAGCAGCAGCAGCAACTGGAGGAGAGAGAGAGGGAAAAGAACAGTAAAGCCAGGGCAGATCTAAGCAAAAGTCTGAGGTGAATATCTTTTTACTGCCTAGAGAGATCGAAATGAATTGAATGTAAATTTAACGGACTCTGGACGTTGAGTAATGTACATCTCGATGTGTTTTCACGCCCTGATCTCCTTCGCTGTCTATTAGAGTCACATTAGCACGCTAGTTGGTTAGCTCATCTGCTTTGGCAACTTCAGTCAGTTTGTTTGGAGATCGGTTAAACTAATAGCGGAGAAATCCAAGTGAGCTGTTCGTACTCTGAATGTCATACATATGGGTTGTTACGTCTGTAAGATTAATATGCTTTATGTACGGGTAGTTCACGAGCTAACCGGCTAACCAATTACCCAACTGGGTAAACTTTCTTTAAAAGCTGGAAGTGTTTTAATAACAGCTAGATGTGTTACTGGAGCAACTTAAGCGCTTTGTTCCGCCGTTGCTTTTCTTCAAGAATCGCTTATATTCTCGTAGAAGTGCGCGAGTTGATTCGAAGAGACTGCCGTGGACCTGCCTGGTTCCGTGTGATGAACGAGTCCAGGTTAAATGTCTGTAGTTTGAACAGAAACCTCGCAAAAATGATACATGCCGTTTTTTAGACCTGTCATGTTCCTCTGCTGGGGCTTGAAGAAGCTTCAGGTTCGGACGCATCAACAGGTTGCTAAAGTCAGGATAGCGGTGCCCGATAGAAGTAATGCATTTCTTATTAAACGAGCGTCATTGGCAATATTTACTTTAGCCTACAACGAATGTTATGTTTATTTAGATTATTGAATGCAAATATATTTACGTAATTTTGAAGAGAAATGTCATCGTACAAATCGGATTCTCTTACCTGAGCTCAAAATCAAATGTTTTGCAGGCTGTTGAAAAAGGGTCAATCACGTTATTTGTCATTGAAAGTGTAGTAGTTTTTTTTTTTATTATTACCAATATTATTACCAAATTTTAAAAACTTAATCACTAAATCAACCCACTTTTTACCACAGAAAGAATTAGTGTGGTTACTAAGGGTAGTCAGCGTGCAGGAAGTCATTTTATTGTGTTGTCATGACTCATGAGACAAGAAAATCATAAATCATAGGACCCCTTTCGAGCTTTACAAAGATCATTAAAAAACAAAAAAACAAACAAAAAAAATTTTGTGTTGACGAAAGCATAGTTTCAATCAAATACAGTAACACTGTGAAAACCCTTAGATGTTCATGAAAATTCATATATATATTTTTTTTAAATGTTTTTTTTTTTTTTTTTTTTTTACCATAAACATATGTTTGCAAAATTAATCTTTATTTTATTCAGGGTGCAAAAGGAATTTTAAAAGGGTGTTTTAATTGCATTTTCTTGATATGAATGGCACAGTATTTCACATGAAACTTAAAGAAAATGCTATGAATTAATTAATTTAATAAAAAATGTATGAAACTAAAATTAAAACAAAACAAAATTTGTTTTTCAACATTTCGTTCCTTTTTTATAATATTGGACGGTCTTTGCCATTGACCAAAAAACAATCTGCAGATATTAAACAGCATAAATTTATATAAATAATATAAACTAATAATAATAATTAATAATAGTTTCTATTCTTTTCCTTTATTTCCCATGTTTTATTCACATTGTGATATTAAAAAAAAACACAGTTTTAATTGCCATTTGCAAGTATATTCAAAATTTGTCTTTAAAAACTTTGTTGTAACCAAGTAGAGATGTGTCAGTGATTTGTAAAGCCATATTGTAGTAATTGTGAGCAAATGAGATGTATTTGCATTGTCGTCATAATGAGATCCGGGCTGCCTGATGCTAACCGTTTGACAACAGCTTGACTGTGCTCATCCGAAGCTGCTGTCATTTTTCTGGAGTTGCATCGTGTCGTCGTGGCGATGTTACACCTGCTCAGCAGAGAGCCTGGTAATGAGCCCTCTTCATGACAATAGCGTGTGGTCCAGGTGTCGCCCCTTATTCGGCCGTGCTTCTCTATTGATCTCTCTTTAGCTGAGAGTGTCAGTGCCACTGAAAGCGCAGTTGATAATGAGGTTAATTGGCATAGAGAGAGAGGCAGATCCTGATGCAACACACAAATCATGTTGGCCGACCCGTTCTTCACTATCTATAACACCATGCTTGGATAGTTTCGATTATTTCTCCCTTTCTGCAGCACCGGTTCAAGGATGTTTGAGATGAAGCGTTTTTTTCCTGTCAGAGTGGGAGTGTGTTTGTCGCTGTGTGTGACGGGTCCCTCCTGAGCTCAGCTGAAGCTGCCACTGTCAGGTGCTTCACTGAGCTCTGAAATCCTCCTAAAACGCATCTTCACCACGCAACATCTCCAAAGGCCTAAGATCTGGTTTCTGTAATGAAATATGTTGTTACAGGTGCATGTTCAGGCTGGAGGAGAAATGAATGATTCATGTAATTGAAGTTAATTATTGATGAGGCCAGTCGCTGTTCCCTGGGCTGTGTGATGTCCAGTTAGCTAGTTTTTGAGAGGTTTGGTTTGCACACTAAGCTCCCTTTAGCTCAGACCTCCCCCTGTCTGAGTCTAGGATGGTACACTACACTCTTTCCTCGACATGGCTGACTCCACACCAGTTATAATCAAAGAATTTCAGTGTTTAAATGTAAATTTGCATAGCCTGCTTTTGCATATGCTTTAATCCAGTGGGCAAACCTGGATGCAACCAAGGGCCCTGAGCACTAGGGGGCCCCGGTAACAGGAGGTGTTTAATTCCTTTGCCTCCAAAAAAACAAAAAACGATGATTTCCATACAGGTTTCCCAAACACTTCTTTTGCCGTCCACCTGTTATTTTTCAGGTAAACAAGTTCCCCGACCCAAACTGATTCATTGTTCAGCCATACACTACAATTCAAAGTCTGGGTCAATACGATTTTTGAAAAACAAATGATTACTATTATTCGACAAGGTCACATTTTTGAAGGATCAGATGACTCTGAAGACTGGATTAATGGCTGATGAAATTCAGCTTTGCCTAGGAATACACTACATAATAGAAAATGCCAAACCCCAAACTTTTGAATGCAGTGGTAAGATGACATCATTAAACCTTTAGTTACTGCAAACTGACTTTTTGATGACTATTATTTGAGATCTGTGCTTTTTAGAAGAGCAGGAATAAGGCATTTTGATATTGAGTGAGTGACATTTAATTTATTTTAGATCATTGCTTAACTGTTTCTATGGTAGTAATGTGATAAATTTAACCTCACTAAAATGGGCTATCTTTTCATGCAATCTTGCTTTGTGTAGCTATATTATTGTGTAGCTCTTTATTATGTGCTTTCAAGGCTTCACATATTTATTATGTAATAGCAAAAACTGGCATTTTTGTCATTTGTGAGTCTTTTGACAGCTCTTTCATCACAGCTAGTATGATTTAACAGTTGAAAAAGACAAGTAGGCGAATTTTAAAAGATTGACTCTTCGTTGTTTTCTTCGTCACGTGATATAATTAATATTAAGTCAAACGTTTTGACTGTGCAAAATCCAAGTCTTATCATGCTGAAATCAATATTTGGTAAAGTGTCACCTTAAAATTCCACAGATGTGTAGGTAATTATATCTTCATTAGATTTGTAATGCACATGTGAGGAACAGATTAGCTCTAAACCTGTGGGCAAATTCAAAACCATTTGTTCACTTGTTTTGACAAAGCCCCATAATGCAGTGTAGTCCAAATCAAGCTTTTAATTTTGTTACACACCCACCACAAAGAAAAATAAAGGAATGGGAATGGAATTCCGTGCAACCCAGATCCAAGCAGCTGTTATGTTTACATGGCAACTTGATACACAAATACAGCCAGGGCTATGGGAAGAGAGGAGCTGGGCCGGGGGTGCTGTGTTATTCTTTCAAAAGTCAGTGGTTTTTAATCAGCTCTCTTCAATCTCTGTTTGTGATGATGGACGCGCGCGCACACCGTCTCGGTTTGCAAAGCAGGTTATAGCGAAAGGAGAACAAAGAGGAAATGCTTATATACCCAATTTAGCCAGGTGAGGTGACTCACAAATGCCATGATTTTACACTTCTGCTTCCTTTTGAAGTGGCAGTACTGTTCTAGCTGGTGTAGTTTGACTATAGTTTATCACCTATAGACAATCTCTAATAAATAACCTGTATGACTGTCCACCTTCTGTGAATCACAAATAAATATATTTTGAAAAATGTCTCATTTCGTTGTATGGACAAAAATTTTTTTTGAAACATTCTTCAAAATATCTTCGTTTATGCTCCACAGAAGAAAAACGTAAGAAGGAAATGATGACAGAATTTCCATTTTTGGGTGAACTAGCCTATCCCTTTAAATCTTTCAAGGAAAGCATAACAGGAAGTGATGGGAACATTTACATAACAGGAAGTGATAGGTGTGATATTATATACCTAAACCTCTATACGTGCAAGTGCAATGAATCACCTCATTAGGTCACGTTCATCTATCAGTGCCCATGTTTGCGTCCTGTTCCCAGGTCAGAGTTCAGCTCTAGTCAACTGCCATCATAGAGACTTTATGATTGTTGTAGCAGCGTCTACTGTAACCTTAAACCACGCTGAGCTTTTAATGGACTATAGTAGAGCACAGCTCTCAAGGAGACAGCTGCAGCGGTCCGTTTTGAAAAGTATTTGTGCGTGTGTGCACCGATGCACCATGGGGGGGAAGGGTGTCAGAGCGAGTGGCAGATGACAAGATACAGCTTTCCCGTGTGTGTATGCTGTATTTAGCCTGTGTGGAAGAAGCCCTGCCCGGAGCAGATCTCTGCTGTGCCCACCTCTGGCAGCTGCGCTTGTGCTGTAAGGGGTCATAAGCATTAAAGAGATAGTTCACCCAAAAATGAAAATTAGCCCATTATTTACTCACCCTCAAGTCATCCTAGGTGTATATGGCATTCTTCTTTCAGACCACTACTATTGGAGTTATTTAAAAAATTGTCCCGGCTCTTTCAAGCTTTATAATGGCAGTGAATGCATGGCCGTTTCTGTTTTGAAGTCCATAAAACTGCATCTATCCATCATAAAAGTGCTCCACACATCTCTGAGGGGTAAATAAAGGCTTTCTGAAGTGAAGCGGTGCATTTGTGTATGAAAAATATACATATTTACTTAAGCGAGTAATGCGACGTACTGCTATTTACGCTACACCTTGACGCACTACGCTACTGGCAACGTCACAAGTTGCGAAAAGCCGTGTGTACATTGTATGAATTATAATAGTCCTTTGCAATTGTTGGTGATTAGACTGTACGAACAAGATCCTCGTTGTAAGCCATGTCACGCTGTAAGATCTCAGTTTTCATTAATGTCAGACTGGACGACTGTCAAGACGCGTTAAAAAGAACACTTGTCTGGAGTTTTACATCATCAATACACGCAGTTACATGCAGGATTGAAATGGTGGCTACAAAGAAATCTCTAATATTAATTTTGGTCACCTTGAAAATTAAATAATATTATTTTTAATATTATTAATATTAATTTTGGCTTGTCCTGAAAAACGAAGTCACACTGCAGGACTGTGAGTCAAATCTTCTGATAGTGGCAGAATTTTGTCTGAGGGAAAGTTTGATTGCAACGGTCACTAATCGTCTGTCGGTGAACAGAGATGGAGTTTGTTTATGATGGATAGATGCAGTTTTATGGATTTCAAAAATGGTCGCATCCAAAACGACCATTCCACTGCCATTATAAAGTTTGGAAGAGCCAGGCTATTTTATATAACTCTGATTGTTTTCTTCTGAAAGAAGAATGCCATATACCACACCTTGGATGGCTTTAGGGTTTCAGGAAATGGTTCAGTAAATCATGGGCTAATTTTCATTTTTGGGTGAACTATCCCTTTAATAAATTACACAAAACAAACCCTAATTAACTGATCTGAGTTGAAATACGCACAAGCTGTTTTGACACTGACAAAAGCTCATTTAGAAATCAAGCATTAGGTCGTCCTGGCAGCAGCTCTGCTGATGATTGAACTTGTTCGTGTCTCCATAGATGTTATTATTATTGTGTTCATGGCTGTAATTTTCTCTTTATCTTATCTCCCACTCTAATGTTGCTGAAATTGCTTACTCCTGTAACTTTATACAGAATTGACAGGTTGAAATGCAGCCAAGAAGATTCAGCCTGATAATTGCATACAAATAGTCATTTTAGCTCTGTTGTTATCTCTCATGCTTAGGGATTTGAACAAGCTCTTAACCATTAGTATTAAACTTTGATGCACAACTCAACCCATATTATTTGTAGAACTCCTATTCTCCATCGGCATTCGTTTTTACAGTTTAACATTTCAACAGTTCTGTCTAATTATAGTAAAGCAAACACTATAATAAAAATTGGAAAAAAAAAATCCAAGTCCAGGCACTCAGGGTTACAAAAGTGAAAAAGGCCTTTATTTAACAATCGAGGGCTAAACCATTAAAAAACACCAACGCGTTGGTGTTGGTGTTTTTTAATGGTTTAGCCCTCGATTGTTAAATAAAGGCCTTTTTCACTTTTGTAACCCTGAGTGCCTGGACTTGGATTTTTTTTTCCAATTTTTATGAACTTTCAGCCCTTCCAAGAGCACCAGAGGATACAAGGGACACCAGCAGCGCTCCAGCTTCCTTTTGCTTAGTTTTACAACAAACACTATAATACTTTAATATATTGTTGATATTCATAAAATAATGCATTTATATGGTATTATGACTTTGAATATCTAGCCTATATTAAAGAGATACTCCACTTTTTTTGGAAATAGGCTCATTTTACAACTCCCCAGAGTTAAACAGTTGAGTTTTACCGTTTTCTAATCCATCCATTCAGCCAATTTTCTGATATTTAGAAGAATATCAGGAAATTTCTGATCTCATTGACTTTCATAGTATATTTTTTTCCTACTATGGAAGTCAATGAAACCAGAAACTGTCTGGTTCCTGATATTCTTCTAAATATCAGAAAATCGTCTGAATGCATTGGAAAACGGTAAAACTCAACTGTTTAACTCTGGGGGAGTTGTAAAATGAGCCTATTTCCCCTGAAACTCGTAATGCCCAAAACATGGCAAACTTCAGACTTTGCAATTGTTATATTTGTGTTATTTACTATCTTTAAATTGAACAATGTGATGATTTGTGATGATATATCAGCCATCAGTATCACTAACTATGTTATGGCCCGGTGGTCTGTGATGAAATGATGAGTAAAGGCAATCGAAGTGCTCTGATCCTTGTTTTCTTTGTGGAAAAAAAAAGGAAACGTGTGCCTTAGTTGAGATGTCTGAGCTGCAGGCTGAGACTTGTCTGAGACTGAAATGTGTTGCTCACAAAACCTCTCCCTCAGCGTTCAAACCCCCCCGAATTCGTCTCAAGCCTCTCCTCGTCTGAGCGTTCTTTACATTCCACCTGCTTTGTATCTTAGCTCCACACTGGCTAATTAAATTTCCTGCCGCAAACAGCACACTGGCCTGTGACATTTGCATCACAATGGCCCTCCTCTCTCTCTCGCCTTAGTCTGGAGAGATGGACATTCCCTCTAATGTCCCCTCTTTTTACTGTTGCATAATATACGACTAGTGTTTTCCTGTCCATTTTCCAGTTTTCTTAATGTTAACCTCAAGTCCTTGACGTTCTTTCTAGAGTGTCAGTGATTTAGGACAACATCTTGAAACTAAATATTTACTTTATTAAGTTGAAAAAGTACAGATTTAGAATGTACTCAATTTCTGTCTTCTGTTATGTTTAATATCCATCACTATGAGGTTTGGCACACTTTTTAGCGTCAGACTCCATCCATCCTCTCATTCATCCTGAAGAAGTTCACTCCGGTACACTCGGACCCTCAGAAAAAAAAAAGGAGTGTGTATTCAGGACTTTTCTTCCACCAAGGCTGACATCTCTGTAGTTATCATGCATTGCTCAAGCTATGTCTGTGTGCAGATGTGCACTTCAGCTTCCTATTCATACCTCTTTATGCACCTGAATAGACACCAGACGAGAGCTTGTTGATTCTGCGAGGGCTGAACCTTGTGTGACTCCTCTATTGACCTCTTTGCTATCAGTCTATTGTATGCAGAACTTTTCAAACAGTCGTTCTGCCCAACAACCCCCCACGCAAATTAAAAATCAGGGCAACAATCGTTTAATGGACTATAACACATATAGTTTACCACATACTCACAGCAGATTTTATGCTATTCTCCCAATATTTCTTATAACCAGTATTTCACCAGTAATAGCAGGACTGAATCATTCTGATGACCCAGTAATGTGATATCTTGACTTGAATGACACTGCTATTTCTATATCACTCTTACTCGTAATGCCATAAACAGAACACACCTTTGTTCGGTATATCAGTGTTTGGTAATCCAGTGTGAATCAGATAGATGCTTGTAAACACATAGATATCAACCTTGAAAACGGGTGTATGGAATTGTGGATAAGCAGCAATAGGACATTACATATTAGAATATTTTTATGACTGAAACTTGTATACTTGTTTAACATTGTATGGGTTTTCTTTTTTTGCCACAATGATAACTAAATTATTATACTGCAACAATAAACATTATGCATAATGAACATTATTAATTGCAATTATTGTAAATGAGAAATTTAACTGAAAAAAGTGTAATGTTTCTAAACATTTGAAATTTTGTGAGCCGTTTAAATAGTGGTTTAAATCTGCACGATCGGGAGTTTCACGTGCTGGCAGAAAAGTTCCTCCAGGAGTTTGCCACACTGACCAACAGAAAGCTGCTTGGTTTGAAAGTGACATCTCAGCGAGTGGTGCTTCTTGCCTCACTACACCATTGACGGTAGATTATGGACCTTTTTTGTCTGCAAAATTACACTGAAATTATAGTAATGTGACTGCACCTTAAAGGATTTTAACATGGAGCTCATTTTTTGTACATTTGGAGTGCTGTCAGTACAGACAAAATTCGGTGTTTCCTACAGTCATGTGTATTTACTTCCTGTTTTCGGTCGAAGTCCACAGTAGTCGATTGTCGAGTTCGCACGTGCAATCATTTGTTACTCCGTGTGTTCAACATCTGATTCTGATGAACTATCCATTTGAGCTGATATTCTCAGAACACCACACACCACCGTCATTGGCTGACAGCTGACAGTCTGAGTCTCCACTGTTGCTTAGTTACCAATGATCGCGTGCACAAACTCGACAATCGACTAATGTGGACTTTGACCGAAAACAGGAAGTAAATACAAGTATATGAGCTGAATTAACATCATTTTTATTAATATCTTTCACATCTACTGCAGTCAGATTGACCGTGGTCACACTTAATAACACCACTCGCATGTGGTGTTGTAATGACAAATCATGGATGTTAAGCAGGTTTAGAAGAACTTGCCCCATTGAAGTCAACAGGGTGCGAATTTTAAAAAGAGGATAACACTATGTAGGCAACACCGTTTTTGTCATTTTTGATACTGACAGCACTCCAAATGTACAAAAATTGAGCTGAATGTTAAAATTGAGTTCTTATTTAAGTAGAAAATCTGTGAATATATGTAAAACAATATTGGTCAAACTGATTATCGCTGCTCTATTTTCTTTAATGTAATGTCCTTATCCTGGAATATTTGGCACTCACAATCCAGAGAAACAGAATTTGTCTTGTGTTGACAGATCAAGAAAAGCAATTTTATTAAGTCTCATGTGTCTATAGACAGTCTTTCCCTTTTTGGTGGTAATGGGCAACTATTAGTTAGCAAGTTTAAATAAATACCAATGACACATGTAGAAGCTTTTTATGAACAGTGGTAGAGATCACCACACTATGTCATAAGAAAATCTTAAAGGGTGTGTGATACTGATAATCCACTTGTTGTTGAGATGAAATCAAATCAGTCATAGAAAGTATGGAGTAAAGGCTATGTTGTTCTTGTGGATTATCAAAAGATTGATTACTCAGCCTACGTGACTCTGAAATCTGAGTGTCGAGGTACGTAGAAGAAATGTGGAGACGATGTGGCATGACAGAATCACTTCAGGAAGTTTCTGTCTTCCTTCTTAACTATATTGGCTACCGCTGGCGCTGACCTGATGCCATTTGGCATTTAAGCATTGATAGTCTGGGAATCTTCCACTCACTGTCTTCACAAGAGGGTTTTCAAAGAGAAACGGCACTGTTATTTTATTACCCATAATATAGAAAATAAATATGATTGCATATTTTAATTGTGCATGTAATAGTGCTTTAGTTTTAATCTAGCTTCTTCTTTGCCAGCCAGAACTTGTTGCACTGTTGCAATATAAAGCCTGGAGCAGTAACTTAGCTGACTGGAATCCGTCACGTTTCTGAAAAACTCTTTACAGCATGTGTCACTTGCTGTAGTTACCAGAACGTATATTTTCTCACCCCAAACAGACACCTGCTCTTAGAGACTCCTTTTCACAGCTCAGTCCTCTGTTTTTCTATCGTCATGGGCAACAAGGTGGTGTGACGACAGAAAGTGGAGTTCCACTAGTTTGTCATCACCATAAAAAAACCCCTGAAAGAAAAGGCAGTTATCTCTGTGGAACCAGACACATTTAACTGTGTTGTCCTTCACCTTCTTGCGAATGTTGCAAAGGTAAAGCTTTCTCTTTTACAACACTTTTTTCCCCCCTCCGTTTTTGGAATCATCCTCAGCTCAGGGTTGGGGGTGGTGCGGAAATCTGGAAAGGGTTACCGGAGGAGGAGGTGGAGGAGGAGGAGGGGGGTTGTGGAGTTGTAAGTGTGAACAAACGGTCTCTATGGCAACGTTCGACCGATTCTCCCTGGCTGCAGAGCCCTTTGCTTTTTCGGTGTGCTGGCGACGGATGGGCTAGGGTTGTGACAGCAATTGAAGATTGAGGGTTTGGAGATGTGCCTATTTTAGGGGATTTGTTTTGAGGTGCTCACATGAGGACCCAGCTGACCACTTAAACTGTCTTCTTTCTCAGCCCAACCTTGCCATCTGCAAACCTTAATCTCAGTGGATCATCCTAATCTCATATGAAGAACTGCCTTTCTTTGAAAAATCTCCTACCTGGCTCCTGATCTTTAATTTTGTGAATGCAAATACAGTATTTAAAAGTTAAAAATCACACATTACTTAATAAGACTTCATATTTGTGGTTAGTTTGGATGGATGGTCTATCTATATCATAAGTGGTAGGAGCATTTTGTGTGTTTTGAAAGGTGCATATCTGGGGAACATCAGCCCAGCTTGTTGGACACAGATGTCCAGTATAGACGGCCCTTTAATGGCAACAAGTGTCTCTGGTTTATTGCTCGGCTGTTCGTAGCTTCCGGCGTGTCGTAAAAGCAATCAGAGTTTATTTCCAAGCTGCAAATCTGTCAGGAACGTCTGGATTATTTAGTTGGAAAAGTAATTTGAGGCTTCGTTTACAAAGTGATTGTTGTGTTTGGAGTGTCGTGGTGTAAGCATGACTTGTGGCAGCTTTTCTTTTCTTCTCTTCTCTTTTCTTTTCTTTACTTTACTTTTTTTGTCTTTCTGATGGCTTTAACAGAGTCCCTGTCAGCATCTCATACCAGAGAAAGTTGTAAGTCCTGAAGTACGGCTTTCTGTAGAAATTTCTCTATAACCGCATGTCAACCCCCCCAAGTCCCTGCCTCCGCTCCAGAGGGTCAGAGTAATAGCTTATGTATTTATTGTTCTAAGTTTCTGGTTAATGTGAGATAGAAGGATCACTTGGGGGATGGCATTGTTTGGTTTGGGAAGTATTCTGTTGGTTGCATAGCAACAGGCTCCTGGAAACGGGAGTGGACGGTGTTGCCACTAGCAACCGTTGTTGCTCTGCAAACAATGTGGGCCAGTGCAAACAAGAGCCAAGACTGTGGGCTCCTGTTTTTAATTGAACATCTGCATGTGCTTTGCTCTGATAGAGTGTTGTTTAAGTTCAATCTGTCTATGACAGATGTGTCTAAACCCTCTTCTCAACAATAACCTCAATCACAGGTATTACTTTGTCATTTAGGCCTGGTTTATTGCCAGCATACTTCCAGGAGAGAATTTCGCTCTCCATCTCTTCGCACTCAGGTTAATGAAAGGGAATGGCCACAATGTTGTGGTGGTCTTTTAATAGCTCGTTTGTGTTGAGCAGAGGTGAGCGCTTGTATCGTGCGGCGGGGAGTCTCTGCTCTACTGTAATAAACCAGAAGCCTATTCGGGACGGGCCCCTCTCACTCTTCACACCAAAGTGCCGGGGGGCTCCTGCTGTTTTCTGCCTTTGTGCGGCCCATAGCTGCTGGTGGGGAATTTGTGTGGATTTTAACCTTTTCTTGGAGCTCAGACAAGAGTGACGTGCACATCTAATGGCTCCAATATACTTCAAGCGAAATTGAAGAACGAACTGCTGTGACGTCATTTTGAGCAATCACAAAATCAATTTGTAGTTTGATTCGGGAGTTCGAAAGCAAAGATTCCAGAAAAATTTGCCCCAGCTGGTTAACGCCGCTGAACTACTGTTGGTCCATGGCATTTAGATAATAGCTACCTGTAGGTGTCTTCTGTGGCTCCACTCTTGAATGTGGAAATGTTCTCTGGTTCATTTATTCTGTTCAGTCTGTCGAGGTCCGAGTAAAAACATGAACACACTGGAGAGCTGCTTTATAGTAGAAAGTTGTACTTTAAATTGAAAGCAACATTAAATCTGTTTTTTCATTAAAAAAAAAAACAATGTAAACCTGGTTTAAAGCAATCCATTGTATAAAGGGCTATATAAATACTTGTTTATATTAACAAACAAAGTGCACAGCACATTTGGACATCTTCATGTAAAGCATCTCCCAGCAGTGCTAGTATTTCAAACTTATTTTTCAGGAAAGGTATCACAAACTTATTTTTACCCCTAAGAACTTAATCTATAAGTATATCAGGGCCTTAACTTACCTACTTTACTCTTTCTCAGTTTAATTGAAAAAAAAAAACTCTTCTAGATGAGTGGTTATGGTAAGTTGAGAAAAATCTGAGTAATAATGAAAATTGCATGTAAACGGGAGTGAAGAGTTTTGCTCATGTCATGTAAACATCTTACTTGAAAAATCGCTCAATGCAAGTCATTGCAAATTTTGGACCTTGAAAAAGCTGGTTGCAAACCGCTGCTCAGTACACTGATGTTTGATTTCTCACCGAAGCGAGCAATCTCTCCCATTCTCTGTGAATAATAGCAGTACGCAGGAATCAGCTCCAAAGATAACTGCAGCAGGGACAGCCCAGGACATATTTATAACCAATGCAGCACCCCTCGGGCAAATTCCTTTCTTTTAAAAGATCTAAACACACTCTTACTATTTACCCTCAGAGTTGCTTGTTGACGTTCTGACCCGTGAGTCTGGTTCAGGTGAGCGTTAGACAAAGTCTGTGGGATTTGAACCAAATAACTCCGGTTGACTGATCCAGCAAGTTCAGTTGGACTTGGAAAGCATGACTGTGACCATGTACATGCTTCTAACTGATGTAAACAAACTGGAAGACTTCCAACTTGGTGATGACTGGGTGATTACACCCACAGATAATCTGGGCCCGCAAATTCACAGATTTCCACAGAACTGGAATCAACGTCATTCATAAAATTCTACCAGCCACCACTCCTTGAGTTTTTGTTGATTTCAATATTTCAGCTAATTTGATTATGCCTTTAGCTACTGATAAGAGTTGTCATAGTTCCTGCTTGACACATGTTTGAATCTATTTGAATTCCTTTTGAAATTGACACATCTGAGCCAACTGATTTCAACACTGAATCATCCTCTCTGTCAAATTAAAAGTCATGGAAATTAGTGATGCATTGAAATTGAAAGTTTTAATTTAGCCAAAAACCAAAAGGGAAAGTTTTTGTAATTAATTAATCAAATTTATTTAACATTTAGTGCTCATATATAAATAAAATTACCTCACATAAAGGCAGTTTTAAATCCGTGTATCATTCGTTCAGTTGTTTTTTGATTTGATATTGAAAGTAGAAAAATGAGAAAACGCTTCCTTTTTCGTCTTTTTATTTTTTCCACAAAACGAAAAACAAGATTTCAGCTTGATTTTTCCTTCTGAGGTAAAACAATAAATAAACAGCCTAATATTCGATTTCTACACGTAGGCAGGCATAGATATATAGACTAGAAGTCGCCTTGGCTACGGCAGTTCATTAGATCGAATGCGTCAATATAGCCGCCATCTTGGAACAGGGGAGCTCCTCCACTTTAATGCATCAGCGTCAATGTAGACAAAAGTCTAACGGAAATAAAATCACCATAAATCATCATGAATGCGATTTTTCTCGTTTTTTTTATTTTTCATTCCAACGGTCAGACATGTATTTATCATTGATTCCAGAAATGTTTTTTTAATTTTTTTTTTTAAATCTTCCTAGTTCAGATTTCATTCGTGATCATCATACGCAGCACAAAAGTCCGCCGCCATCCATTAATTCGAAGTAAAGGCAGCGTTACCTAGCTATTATAAAACTGAATTTGAATTTCCGAATTTCTTCATCTTGAAAACTTTTTTTAAACTAAATATTTGCAGTGTATATACTTTTTTTACTGAACAGAATCATCCGTTGTCTTCAATACAATTCATTTATTTTCTGAAAATGATGAAAGTTCTCTAATTAATTTACCTTTGAATAGAGCTTCACACTTGAGAATTCACTACTTCTATTTTACTAATGTCAGGAAACACAATTAGCTTTTATTCTTCATTCTCTACTCCCAGAGGAAAACTTTAAGTGCCTGTAATTAGCATCCATTTTTTCCTTCAGAAATCAAGCTTATTGCTTGCCTTTTCCTCCATTTTTAACTTGAACAACAAACTGTCAGTCAAGGGGTATCTTGAAACTCTCACATCAACCTCCGCTACTGCGTGTCGGTCAGGATCAATGCAGGGACACGTCATAAACGCAGTTCTGGGACCTGTTGAGCACACTGGTGGGGATGATAAATGCACCTTCGGATTGGTTAAGAGCTTATTTAGATGTACAGAGATCGGTTGCCCCCCTGTAACCTGTTCCCTGTCTTGGAGTCTGTCAGTCTCTCCAGCAGTCCAAAGTTCCTGTGTGTGTGAGCTTAAAAAAGAATAGCACAAGGGGAAGGGGGGTGGTAGAGTTAGGGATGGTTGCCATGGTTCCCTCACCATAGCAACCGACAAACGTTTACAAAGCATTGAGGAATTTCCTCATATCAGCTGTATTATTGGAGCCCCTAGAGACGGACTCTCATTCCAAACAACCACTGGAGATCATCAGTGTCCTGGTGGGGGGGGGGACCAGCCTCATTGCCATTTTAGTTTTTTACCTTCTTTTTGTTGGGGGGGGATGGGGGGAGGGTTTTTTCTGCCCCTCCACTTTTTTCAAAGTCCCCCTGCTCTCACCTCCTATTCCATCTTTTTTTCCGTGGGAGGCTGTCTGGTCGCTATTTGACACTCTCTTCTTCTCTTTCCCGTTGTTGTGTGCGCCCATACGAGTTTGGAGAGTTGCATCGGGATCTTGACGACACAAACTCCATTCTTCTAACTCAATTCCCCTTCGACCGAACCGTGCTGCGGTTGTGATGGGATTGTTAATGTCTCCTTTGTTCTTTCCTCCATAATAGAGTTCAGAGGTGAGCGGCCTGCTGGGGATGCGGGTGACTCAGCCTGACTTGGCTAGGTTTAGCTCCTGGTCCTTTCGGAGAAGATGGTGTGAAAGCCGCTTTGTGTCCCACTTTTCCTGGCACATGCGCAGAGTTGTTTTTCAGTGGGCCTCTCTTATCCACTCTCGCAACCTGTTGGGGCTTAGTTTGATTGCATTGTTTCTTTAGATGTGGCAAAGTCAGCAGGGACCTGATGACATTTTAGTCATGATAACTTGACAGTATGCTTAGTGTGTAAGCATAAACAGTGATATATTGTCACCTTTTACTCTTTTCTCAGTCATCTGCATTGGTTATTGGTGCTTTGTGAAATTATACTCTTAGCTTGTACTGAGTTTGTTATACCTACTGATTTGTGATACCTTCTAATGCTAATCTACTTTTTCAAATAAAAACATTCAATTATTCATTGTTGGCATGTTTAAACATTATCATGAGTGAATTCTTACAATATTAATTATTAATATTCACATATACTAATACTACATGGTTACTATCTACCAGGAGAAACCATGCAGCGGTCAGAGGGCAGCTCAGAGTCGGCGTCCACTGTGGCGCTGCGGACGTCCACTTCAGCCCAGGCGCCGGTGGTTCAGCCCGTTCCCGCCTCGCAACAGGTAAGCAGGCTCAGCACTGATGCACAAAAGTAGCATAATAATAATAATTAAGGAAACTCCTCCCACACAAGCAGTTTAGATCTGAGATCTGAGCTGCTTTCGCTCTTGTCATCGTTCTGAATCTCTCTAAAGATGCTTTTCAATGTGCACTGGATCCATCTGAAGCGATGAAAGATTTCTCCTCACCCACACCCTTCATCTGTCAGAGCCACTTTAAATGATTAGCAGCGACTTTGCGTGGTGCTGCTGTGGGAGATGTTGGCTTTGGATCAACCTCACATCCAAAGAAACCAGTTTTTTATGATTTCGGTTAATATTTTGAGTAGCGCATCACATTTCCCTGGACAGCTGTAGAGGATTTGATGAAAAACAGCAATGAATGAAATATAGACTTTCTGTACGTAACTTTTGTGGTGCTAGCAGAAGACACTTTCGACACTAAACGAAACTTTCCACTGATCTTTCTCAGGATCCTGAGTTCTTTTGCTGTGTTTTTTATTTATTTATTTATTTTTTTATAAATGTGTGCATTTTGGTTTAACAAATTGCCCTTCCACCCATCTTCCATTATTTAGACAAACAGGTAGTCCCAACCCAACCTCACACCATTTGTTGAGCCAGAAATTATGGAAATGCCACAGTTGCATTGTCACGAAAATGGCTTAGTTTAGTTAAAAATAAAAGTAACTTCCTGTCCTCCTTGGACCGACATCTTTTCTTTTCTCTGATGATGTGTTTAATGAGAACCTGTCACTCACATAATATCACAGCAATAGCAAATAACAAGGATCCTATGATCCAATCAATTCCCAGTGGAGAAAATCAAGTCCCCTCTTAGATTTTTTTTTGTCTCATTCAAGAAGTACGTCACAATAGGGAAGAAAAGACTATCGCAACATCCGTTTCATGACGAATTTAAACTTGAAAAATTGCATTCATACATCTGGACAATTCCGCACCTCACTTTTCAAACAGAAAAGGGTCTAATTTTTACATTTGTGTGTGTGTGTGTCCCTCACCTGCAGCGTGTGTTAGTTCAGGCCACCGGCTCTTCCCAGAAGGGAGCTCAGGTGCAGCAGTTGCCAGTGCCTAGAGTGCAACAGGTCCCTCAGCAGGTACACACACACACACACACACACACATACACAGTACAGTCAAACCCTGCACGCTCACTGCACATCCTGAGGACCCACGATGCTCTGGCTTATCTTTTGCCTCTCTACATATCTTTTACACTCTCTTGTGACTGTCACTGTCTTTCCATTAAGCTCTTTCTCTCCCAGTATACTGTCAGAACCCCGAAACGCAGGCATGCTTTACTTTTCACACGTCACGCTTGGGTTGTTGCGACTAATATGTTAATAAGTAGTTTCCTAGTTCGACAGGGCGTCTCTGATTGTTGAGGCGAAGCTTTGTGCTCACTGCCCCCTACTGCCTGCAGCCTGCATACAGCTGTTCATCCCATTCCCCTTACAGAATCTACATTATAACATCTCAGAACTCCTGTAGTGGTTATTTCGCTCCAGTCTGATCTCTGACTCTGTGTGTGTTTGTTTGAAGGTTCAACAGGTTCAGCATGTGTACCAGTCCCAGGTGCAGTACGTGGAGGGAGCAGAGGCCGTCTACCCCAATGGCACAATGTAAGCACCTATCAATCTGTCAATCAAACCTGTGTTCAGTTCATAATTTTGTGTAATACTCAATAAAAAATGTAAGGCACTAATATTTAATTTATAACATAATTTATAATATTGGACCCTTTTTCATGTCAGAAAGACAAATTAATTACTTTCAATGGCTGCTTGATCATAATAAAAAAGGAAATTTGCCAATTTTTCTGGAGCCTTTTTAAGTGTTTCAGGCCCTATTCTTCATGCATTTTTATGCAATGTGTTTTAATATCTAAAATTTTCATATCAATATTGAAAACCCTAGCAGCTTTAAGTCTGTTTTTCTGTATGTTCATGTCCATTGTGTAGTTAAATAGCTAAAGAATATTAAAATTTGTCCCCGTTAATTGGTCATTAAAGATGCTCATTCAGACACACAGTAGATGGAGTCCAGATTCAGATCAAAACTTCTTTTAATGTCCCCCTGTAGTCAATAATTTTATCCCTTAAAATGTGGATAACTATAATGTATGGTGGAATACCACAGCAAGTGCTTGGGAACACTTCGACTCGGCGTAGTAATATCATCACT
Source organism: Pimephales promelas (assembly GCF_988280905.1). Lineage (NCBI taxonomy): Eukaryota > Metazoa > Chordata > Actinopteri > Cypriniformes > Leuciscidae > Pimephales > Pimephales promelas. The sequence continues at coordinate 25,233,424 of NC_142782.1, forward strand.
CGTGAAAAGTCCTCTCCCTCCCCAGAGTGTTGATATTACTGCGCCGAGTCCATAGATAGATATGCGCCGAGTCAAAGTGCTCCCAATCGCTTGCTGTGGTATTCCACCATACATTATAGTTATACACCTTACACGCTTCGAAAAGTGCTACGTTTTATTTTGTGACACCATTCTTGGTCGAGTTACACTACTCGGGTAACTGTATTAAAATAGGGAAACCGTGGAGGTGTTTGGTCGCTTCTCTGCTTGGCCCATATTGAATGAACTGGGCTAAGTTAAGTGCTATCAAAGTGTCTCGCGCGCCAGAGCGATTGAGTGCACGCACTGAGATGAGAGAGGTATGTATCAACTCGTCTTAGTTAAGAGAAGAACATAGTTTAAAATGAAAAAACGGTGGATTATCCCTTTAAAGACCATGCTAAAAACACCACATAGACATATAAACATTCAAAGTTAGATTTTCACCACAGGGGGACTTTAAAGACTGTTGAAAATTTGATGTTGAATAGTTACATTAAACCCTAATCATTACTGTCATTCTCCGTTTATTCAGTCGTACTGCCTACTCATACAACCCTGAGTCCCAGCTGTATGGACAGGGCAGCGGAAGCAACTATTTCGACTCTCAAGCGGGGGGAACTCAGGTTACCACTGTTGTCTCGTCTGCTGGTGGAGTGCCTGCCCACAGCATGGTGGGAATCGCCATGGATGTGGGCGGCAGTCAGATCATTTCCAGCGGCAGTGCCTACCTGATTCACGGCGGGATGGAGGGCGGCCGCCACCACACCTCTCACTCCTCACGCTCCTCATCTGCAATGGTACAGTGCACTGTGCTGAAATCCCTCAATACTGTTCCACTAGTGACCTGGGAGGGGAGTTACTCAGTTACTTTGAGATCATAGAAAGTTATGGGTAGACTATTATATGGTCTAGATGAGATGTGACAGGAATATTACGCTGGGTTATGCTTATTTTAACAAATTTCAACTCATCCCCCAGGTTATTAAATTTAACAAAAATTCTTTACAGTAATTACACTAACAATGAAAGTCTGTGGGGCACTGGATTGCAGTGGAATAAACATCAAAATACATATATTTTAAGTATTGTCTTTGCAATGACCATCTAGCCCATAAACCCAATATCTTTTGCATGAGATGTGCAAGGATACCAAGACTCAAGTCAGTAAAGCATAACTAGTAGATTACCTACCTGGAAAAGTAGCTAAATTTAAATGAATATGTACATTTAAATCAGATTTAAAGCAATTTTGGCAACTTTATAACCAGCCGCATTTCTGTTTAAAGGGGTCATGACATGGATTTTTTAATTTATTATTTTAATGTTTCTTGAGATTCACTTATAATGTTAATAAAAATTTTGCACAAAAACAAATATGCATAAAATTGATAATTTTCAGCTCTCATTTTAAAATGATCCATTTTTAAAGGCTATTTCTTTAAGGCTTGTCAGTTACATAGGAAACATAATATCAACTCGCTATTGTACGCGAGTACGTTTTTACATTTACATTATCCATTTAAAACCGTTATTTGCAGACAAAGCATAATGAAATCATTTACTCACGGTTCATGATGCAGCTACTGTTAGATCCAAAAATTGTCTGCTTCATCTTTCAACAAAGGTTTCTTTGCAAACTCTTTATTACAATATGCCTCGTTTACAAAATAAAATGCTCAGAACAAACATTATCTTCCCAACGTGGTCTGGGACACCATCAAAAATAAATAATTTACGTGTTTCCGATGAAGGGATCCTTTTGAAGTCTATATAGAGATGAAAAGCAGTTTAAACTAGACTCGTCAAAGCAGACGTTCTTTCACTCTTCCATTTGTCCTGTTGTCAACAGACAACAGTATGTCAGAAACTGCACATCTGTATACTGTAGACAGCATCAATGATTATAATGGATTAGTGAGGAAATATGTTAGCTGTTAGTGGGCGGGGATAGAAAGTCATATGCAAATGTATTTGCCCGTGTGACATCACAGGTCCCCATTTTTGGCTCTTGATCAAACAAATACTTTGTTTATAATGAAGACGCCGTTTTAAACCGTGAAATTTGATTTCTCATGTCATGGCCCCTTTAAGTCTCCCACAGAGTTAATACTATTAACTTTTTCAAACTGAAGGATGAGTCACAATGACTTTCTTTTTTCGGCAGCATGTCACAAATGATTTTGATTCTTACGTTCTTTAAGACAAAAGTGTTTTGCAATTCCGTGCATTTCTCAAAAAGTAACATCACAGATTTATCACTCAAACACATTTCTCCAATATTACCAATACAGCATAGAGGAGAGATGACACACACTGTCATCAGAGTGTAGCTTTCTTTCCACAGTGTGCTAGTTTATGAGGTGGTCTGGAAACAGGGACAGGGCTTAAGGAGGCGACTGCCTTGTTTTAGCAGTTTTCATAGCCACTTGAGTGGCCTCCGAAACAAAGCAACCCCTGGGGCTCATTACCATTTGGCTAAGAGCCCTCGGGAGCCTTTTAAAGACTTGGAAGGATGCCTGTTTTTTTTTTTTCACCCTGTCTCTCTCTTTCTCTTTACAAGTTTTGCCACGCTGCCAAAACTCACTCTCTCTCTCTGTCTCTTTATATCTTTCTCTCCCTCTAATCTTTTCTTCTCAATCTCTTTTCAGGCCTTATCCTCTTTATTCCAACTTTTGAAATAGTATTTTTTTTTCATGCCCACTATGGAAGAAACAAGTCCGGTTCATCAATGCAATAACAGAAACTTATAGGACCCCAGCTAATGCCTGCAGAAAAACTTGTTTATTTGAGTGAAATTAAATCACGCCTTAAATGCGACCGTGTCTTCACAGAGGTCACGACCCTGCTAACTCTGTGATTTCAGACGTAGCTAGAGAGTTTGTCTCATGTGTTTGAGAGTAGCCTGACCTCACGCCCTGTGTGTGCAGCTCATTAGCATAAATGAGGCAGAGACAGGAAGAGTGGCGTAACCCTCTGAGTTCCTCACATTTGCATGCTTTTTGTCCACACATAATGAATGTGGCTGCAAACACTGACAGACTGTAATGGAAATGCTCAAAGTCCGGCTGCAGCTAACAGACTGATTTCCTTTTTCTTTTTTTGTGTGTCTTTTTCCCTCTCTGTTGTCGTCCCTCCCCCCCCTCCGTTTTTTTTTTCCTTCTCCTCCCCCGTTTCATGTCTTGCATGCTCCTACTTTTCCTTAGCTTGAAATGGCGATTGAAAACCTCCAAAAGTCAGAAGGGATTGCCACTCACAAAAGCAGCCTGCTCAACAGCCATGTAAGTCAAACTGGGAAAAAAACTTTCTTGAAACTGGAACAAATCCTGAAAAAAAGGCTTAGTTCATTCTGCCTGCCTCTTCGCTTTGCTTTTCACTGCTGCTGTGAGCATGCATTTTCCAGAACAGCCCCTCGCTCTGTGTAATTTGGGTTTAAAGCGCCTCAGACCCCCTGCATTACACCACTGATTCATTCAACATCCCAGGGATCATTGTATATGTATATATATGTGTGAGATTTACCCCTGAACATCAAGCACTCAAATTTAAAGGGGCAATGTGTAGGAATTTCTCCCATCTAGCGGTGAAAATGTATTTTGCATTCAAACGAATTGTGCTCTCCAGCACCTTGCTTTTTCAAATGCGCGTTGCATCTATGGTACCCATTATGTACCAAAAAGCTATCACAGGATGTCTTCTAATATCACTTTGTCGAGTATTCCTTCGTGTGAACAGGTTTGTTATTTCAAACAAACAGCAACTTGACACCACGAACAAATGAATGTTACAGCATGAATTACTGACTGTGAAAAACATGAACTATTGCAATAATTATTTATGCCTTCTTTATTCGTTATATTTTCTGAAGTATGTGCATTGTTAGATATCAACATCAAATATATTGATGTTGATATCAAACGTAAATATATTGATTTTAAATAATAAAATACATAAAGTACACATTGTCCCTTTGATATTTAAGGATGTAATATTTTAAGAATTTTATTTGTATTATAAACTGACTCCTTTGCTCCTGGCAGTGAGTATTTAAAAATGTTTGTATATTCTTTTCTTGGGTGAGCCCTGAGATGAGATTGATATAACTATGACATCAGTGTGTTAGTGGAGGGGCGTATTTGTTCCTCACAGATTGGGAATTATTACTCCCTCAAAGTCTGTAGACTTGAGTGTTTAAAACTCCCTCTCCCATGCTGTTCCTCAGTTGTCAGGAGGCCTTCACAGAATCTGCACCCAAAGAATTTGAATGCCGTTCATTCACAATGTTCTACACACCCCTCACCCCTGCCATGTTAATGAAATATTTGGCTAATTTGCTAATTCTTTGAACTAACTTTTATTTTAATTTATTAAGAAAAATGTAGTCATTTACACACCTTTCCTGATGTTTTTGTTGTTAACTAAAACTATTAAAAATGGTTTAATGTAGCCTTGGCAAGCAATTAATTAATATAAAATAAGTAAATAATGAAAAAATAAATTAAAGTTAAATGTAAAAATGACAAAAGCACATAAAAATACTAAAACAAACCAAAATGAAAATAAAATAAAAGCTAACTCAATATATTAATAAATATGATACAAGTTTATAAATAAACTAAAATAACACTGTTTGTGCTTGTGTGACTTAATTTCCACTGTAGAAAACAAAAGGAACATTTTTGAAGAATGTTCAATACAATAGCTTTGTGTGAGGAACTGAAAAATGAAGGTATTTACGGAATATCTTGATGTCTAGCTCTCTTTGGCACATTCACAAATCATTGTTTTAGTCCCTTTAAACCTTTTCAGGGAATCCGATAATCCCATGCACAAACCCCCCCCTAGATTAATTCACAATTAAGACTAATCGGATTCTGAAGTTCAAGTCACTGGATAATAAATGGCCAGTACATTATTCAAAATGTCTTTGTTTTCCTCAGAAGAAAGTCAGATACGTTTGAAATGACATGAAGGTGAATAAACTATCCCTTAAATCAACAGATTTCCACATACAGTATGTCCTTTCTCCCTCTGCAATAAAATGTGAAAGTGCAGATCCCATGACGGTCTTTTTACCAGTCAAATTAATTTCTAAATGAATATGAACTTACAGTATGTATGCAGAAGTGTTCTGTTATGTGTGGTTTTGTTTATGCTGTTGTTTGTATATATATATATATATTGAAGAAAGCTTAAATTCACTGTTTTATTCATTGGTTGTTCGTGTGTGTATAGTTGCAGTGGTTGCTGGATAACTATGAGACGGCTGAGGGAGTGAGTCTCCCGCGGAGCTCTCTGTATAACCACTACCTGAGACACTGTCAGGAGCAAAAACTGGATCCGGTTAATGCCGCCTCTTTTGGCAAACTCATCCGCTCTGTCTTCATGGGCCTTCGCACACGCCGACTTGGCACCAGGTCAGACTATATAGAATTACCTCTGTGTCTTTTTTTATGCAATTAAACGAAATGATTTTGAGAGCCAAAATAATTATATTGTAACTTAAAAAATAAAAGACTGCAAATAAAAAGGCTTCTTAAGACTTTAAATTGCAAAAATAAAGTAACCGATAACAAACTCTTTGAACAAAACTCACACACACAAATTAGCTCTCTGTTCTGCTGTCATATTTTAAAGGAAATTACGAGACATGCATATTTAACCGTGTCTGCTCCGTTTTCATTGTGACTGCACTAAACAAGGTCTATTAGGGCTTTTAGTCCAAAAGTGTGCACATTTAGGGGAAAAATATATTGATGGATTGGATTCGCATGTTTATTCCTAATTTCTTTAGAAAGAACTAAATTATGAGATCTGATGCCCTCTGCCTCTGTTCGATTCGCTACTCATCTGTCACTCACATTACTTGCATTACTTGCATTTTTATGAGAATAAAGAATTATATTTGAAATGCTAAAGGTGAGGCTTTTTAGTGGTGTATTTCTGCGTATTTTATTACAAATTCACTTTGCATCACAGTCATTTTGTACAAAGACTCTTAGGTGTTTTAAAGTGAGTTTTGAGCTGTGTCATGTACTGTAGATTGGTGCTAATGTTAACTAAATGCACCTGTTAGCAGGTGCGATAATATGACATGATGAATTTTGACAAAAATAATTTACATTTAGGTCAGAAATGTTTTGTTTTCTAGAAAAAACATTTGATAATGTGGGCAAATCTATATTAGGATCAAAAGGACAGACTGGGCAGAAATTGCAATAGAGCAGCTGATTAGAGTTCAAGAGTTCATAAAACAGGTTGGTAGAGTGAAATATAATAAAACTTTGGATTCGACCACGGTAATATTTAATGCTCTCTTGAAAGACTGCAAATTACTTGGCTTATTCGTGTTAAGTTGCATAAATGGTCCATAAAATTGTTACTGTAAATAATGATCAAAATTTATATTTTGTTAATAGGGCATTACAATACGTATCTCATGGTAGGACCAGGCAGTGGGTGTGGGCAAATTTTTGTGCCAAACATGCAAAAAAATAGAAACAGGTCTTTCTTTCTGGTGCTTAGATACCGCCCAATGAGACGCAGGTTTACTTGAATTCAAAACTTTTCAACCAACACTCAAGCAAACAGTGACAGCAGAACAGAGGTCATTTCTTATAATTAAAACAGCTTTTTAATTGCAATACATTTTTGTTTTCAAACACAGTATGTTTGATTGAATAAAAAGACACAAAGGGAACTCCATAACACTACACCCCACAAAATACAGCTAATCTATAAGCTGTAAACTACTTTTACAGCTTATCCACTCTCAAAAGAAAAGCACAATCCAGTCTCGAACCACAGCAGCACAGAGACGAACATTTGCTGAGTGGATTTTCTGCAGACACTCATCTAATACCTAAAGAATGATCATGAGATGATGGTCTGAAATAAATGACGTTCAGTCTCAAATTGTGGTGTGTTGTTGCTGGGGGGGAAAAGCCATAGCTCATTTTGTCTATGTGCATTTGTGTGTCGCAGGGGGAACTCAAAATACCATTATTATGGCATTCGTCTGAAGCCTGACTCGCCTCTCAACCGGTTGCAGGAGGACACGCAGTACATGGCAATGAGGCAACAACCTGTCCATCAGAAACAGAGGTGAAATGAACATCTCTTCTTTGCCATCACAAAGATCCTGTTTGTGTGCATGTCTTACTCTATTGTTCAGAATCCCGCTAGAGATTTGGATTCATTAAATCCATGTCTAATTATGTCCCACACTGGCTGAATATATGGACACTCAGACCAAGTTTTATCTCAGACACAGAAAACCAGCGTGGGTTTTGTGAACTTATTTAAACATTACGAATTAATTATTGATTAAATTATTAAAAAATCATGTATGCCACAGCTAGCTGCAATCGATGCAGTTGTGAGACATTTATAGGTAATACATTTTACATTGATATTATTTATAATAATAGTTCTTCTTGATCAATTCACGCATGATTTTTCTAAATAAAATACAATTTAATGTCCTGTTATTCAATCATTTTTTTTTCTTCTTAAAACATTATGCTGACATCTGGCTTATGACGTGATTCCGGTTCAAAACCATCAGAATTTTTTGCCATTGGAAATGCACAGAACACCTTCAGATTGGACACTGCTCTGCATCCTGATGGAAAATGATCTTCTCTTTCTTGCTTAGTCATATCGTCTGTAATCCCCAGTTGTGAATTCAACATTTAATCCTTCTGTTGGTATCTCCTGTGTCTAGGTTTAAGCCCTTTCACAAGATGGATGGGATGGGGGACAGTTTGAACAGCGGCTCCCAGCACTCGTCCAGCACCCCTGAGCAAAGCGTGGCGGCTCAGAGCCAGCATCACCAGCAGTATATTGGTAAACCTCCTCCATGACTTTTTATACATGATTTAATACATTAGTACTAGGGCTGCTCAATTATGGGCAAAATCATAATCACGATTATTTAGATTATTTAATATGATTGTTGGTGGGCGATATGCTTTGATGACAAAGTCTTATTTCATGATATGATTCATTTTAAATCTCAGTGAAATTTCACAAGGTTTTAGTTAACCTAGGATCAGTATTAGCTTATGTATTAGTTTTTGCTGATGTAAGAAAAAGGTCTTCAGAATAATTACATAAGACAAGTAAACAGTCAGCAATACAATAAAAAAACGAATTACAAAACGAACAAATAAATGCAACAAAATCGAAATTCAAATTAAATAAATGTTGTTTTAAGTTTTTCAGAAAGATGTATTAACAGTGTAAAGCCTAATAATAATAATAATCAAATGTAAACACTGCATAGTCTTGTTGTACTCTTAAAATATAGATTAAAGTTACTCAAGTTTATTCGGTCAAGTGAGTTTTTCCTTTCCTTCCTTTGGAACGGAAGTGTATGAAGGAAAGGAAAGGGCGCTGGAAGGATTGCAGTAAACATTTTACCTCGATATTTTTTTATTTTTATTTTTTTTACCAGTACAGGCTTTTTCTACTTTATACATTTAATAGAATTTAATAGCATTTACATACAAGCACTTCAAAAAACGTCTGAATGCATACACAACCAGCTTCAAGTCTTACCACTCGCTCTTGGTAACACTGTGTGTATTTTTGCAGATGTGTCTCACGTCCTTCCCTCCTTCCCTTCACCTGATCTGGGCTCTTGTCCTCTGCCTGAGCCAATCAGCATCAACGATGTCAAAAATCTACAGAGCAACTACAGGATTCACTGTGAGGTACTACACATTTTTTTTTTTTTTTTTTTTTTTTTCAAAATTTAGCACATTTGCAAATAGAGAATGAATCCTTTTAGGGATGAACGATATATCGGCCACCATATGGGCATCGGCTGATATTTTCATTTTTAATCCTATCGTTATCCACCCAATAAACAAATTTGCCCAATATATTCAAGCTGATAAATAATGGCTTATTTCCTTCAGCTGAGACACCTCAGGCCCCGTCCACACTACTGCGTTTTCGTTTAAAAACAGAGAATTACAACGAATGCGATCTCCGTCCACACCAGCATTTTATCTGTGTATTAGAATTAATGGTTTTAGGTCTTCCTTTTTCCATTTTAGTCTGGAAGGGAGGTGCAAACGTAGCAAAAGGTCTACATTTATTCATTTAGCTGACGCTTTTATCCAAAGCAACTTACAATTGCTATATATGTCAGAGGTCACACGCCTCTGGAGCAACTAGGGGTTAAGTGTCTTGCTCAGAGACACATTGGTGTCTCACAGTGGATTCGAACCCAGGTCTCTCACACCAAATGCATGTATCTTATCCACTGCGCCATCACCACCCAGATGAAAATATAATTGGAATCTCCTTCAAAAAATACCATATAGGCTACATCAAATTATAATGAGAACATTATTATAATTGTGTGCTTGAGACTTGTTTTTGTAATCAGGCTCTCAAAAATTACACAAAAAAGCGGATCTAGATTTATCGGCCAGTATATTGGTCATCGGCTTTCAAATTATCATATCGGCTAAAATTTTCCTATCTGTGCATTCCTAGTATCTTTATTCTCAGAGCACCCAGTGGAGGAAACAGTGTCACAGGGTCCGTGGAAAGGAAGCAACTTTTTAACAGCTATCTTTAGAAAATAATAGACACCCTGGCAAAGATAAACTATTCCTTATACCAGAGGAAATTAAAATTCTGATATTATATGCTTATTACAAGAACTTCAAATCATTTCATAATTCATAAATATAAAGTTAAGTATAAAATATGTAAAGGAATTATTCAGAACATGAGTACATATCAAGTACACAAAAATGTATAATTAATGGAATAATGAGAATGTTAAAGAAATACAATAATGAATGAAATGTACCACAGCAAATAGTTACACTACTCTACCCAAGGCTGTTTTCTTGCAACAATGTATTGCATGAATGTGAGCCTTGTTATTACGGGCAGCTAAAAAAAAAAAGGAAAACCAAGCACCTGCAACATCTTTCAGAGAATGACCTTGTATGAACAATGTTCTTTCACAATCTGTGAATATTTGTCACATAGTCTCTGTTGAATTTAATGTGTTAACTGCATCAGATTTAATTTCACATTCATTTAGATATTTTATAATTGATTTTGAAAACAGAACAGCCTGAGTGTTTGCAGATACATCATTTATTTATTTGATTTATAATTTGTAATTACTCACACTACCATTCAAAAGTGACAGTGAAGCCATTTATAATGTAAAGATTTCTATTTTAAATCAATCCTGTGCTTTTGAACTTTCTAAGAAGAAAATCAAAGAATCCTGAATAAAAGTGTATTCTGGTATTCACAGAAATATTAAGTTTAAGATTGTGTTTCCGCTAAAGAAATTTAAGAAACTTGTTAGAAATGTAGAAAATGTATCTTGAACACCAAATCAGCTTATTAGAATGAAGGTTATGAAGGATCATGTGACATTGAAGACTAGCGCAATGATGCTGAAAATTCAGATTTGCCATCACAGGAACTGTTTTTTTTTTTATCTTAATATATTTTAAAATATATTTTTAAATTGCAAAAATATTTTACATTGTTACTGTTTTCACAAATAAATCCTTTTTGAAAGACAAAAAACAGTATTTGTACAATTATACAACGGTTTGAATGGTAGTTGTATAATTATAATAATAATTTAACATTTTCCGAATCAAATATAAAGATAATGTTGTAAAAAGCATAGTGCTTTGCATAGGGTGGTGCTTTTAAAAATATAAACATTTCTGTTCCCCGTGTGTCTGTTATCTCCAGAAGTTGGTTGAAAAGGAGTTGCTTCATTTCATGAACACTAAATTGACTATTTCACGTGTGCTGGAAAGGGAGTGTGTTGAGATTTGTTCTTTGGAGTAGATTAGATTTCTTCTCTTCCCATATTTTGCTTCATCAAATTAGAAAATGACATGTACTTTAAACATAAATAAATATTATAATCGATTTGAAGTCGTAAACCTCGTAGAACCATTTTAATTGCAACACCCTCTTTCTCTAGGTTTTACTTGAAGTTTCGATGTGTTTTAATGGAAGAATAAACGGCACTTAATTTTTGTTCATTGAGAAACTGTGAAAGAGCTGTTGATGGGTTTTTCTAAGTATTCCTTCTCCCTACTTTCTGAGTTTCTAGTTTGAAGTATTCTTGAATTTTACTTTCAGAATGTGTCTGGTCTCATTACAGTCTCAATATCCTGACAGATGAACTCGACCCATCTTCATATCCTAGCTCTCACTTTTAATGTAATTTCTGCCATATTCAAGCGCTCTTTCTCTCCATTTCTCTTTCTGTCCCTCCCCGTCCACTGCTCCCCTTTTGTTCCAAGGCTTCTTTTATCCCTCTACTCAGACTATGAGTTTTTTAGTCTTCCCAATCAACCTTTCATCCAGTTGGATCTTTTCCATCTGTGAGTCTTTGCATGCTCCTCAGTCCTCACTACTGAAATATAAGTTAAGTTGTTGCTGGTAAAGCATAGTAAACAGGTTTACTCAGACCTCTCCCATTCAAATGGAAATGTCTTCGCGTTCTGAATATCTTTCATACTCTCTCTTAATATTGTTATAAACGGGTCCAGAGACAAGCTTTGTCCAACATCATGCAATCACAAGCAATCAGAATATATTTGATGTAGTGCTGTCAAATAAATTAATCATGATTAATAGCATCTAAAATAAAAGTTTGTAAATGTATAATATGTGTGTGTTACACATTTAGTATATATTTACAAACTACATCAGGGCCATTTCCTCCCATGCAGGGGCATGCATGTGTGTGTATAGTATCAGTATATTGGATCCGTGCATGGTGTCTTAAAGTGACATCAGCCTAATATTACTTCTGCTGTCTGTTTTTGTTAATCAAACAACAAATTTGTTCTTATTTTCTTTATTTTTATTTGACAGAAGTACTTTTTTTTCCTTTAACATAGCAAATACCGAAACGTGGCCCTAAAACCGTGATAAAAACCGAACCGCGAATGATTTGGAGCAATAAACCCTTATTTGTATACACACACATGTATATCTAATTTATATATATATATTAGGGATGTCAACGATCAATCGAAGATCGATTAATTGTCGAAAATACATTTAATCGATAAAACTTATCATTCATCGATTATGCAGGATATTGTGCGTGCATGCTGCTCAACCACGAGACATGTGTAAGCGAGCGCGTCGGTGTGGTGGAGTGTTGAGTCCCACTGAATGACACCCCCGAATGACACGCACCGGAGTTGTTTGGGACTATTTTACACCTTCATCATGTCTATAAGTTTGCGTGTGCATTCGCAGTGTTTTGTTTTGTGCAAATGTAAGTTGTAATAGTTTATTTTGTGTACGCCTATCTATATCTGATTTATCTCATATTGGATGCATTTGGTTAAGAATGCATTTTTTGTCATTTTGTGCAGAAATAATTTTGTAATATTATGTTTATTTTGTATATATCCAATTTATATCAAATAGGATGCATTTCTTTGAGTAAAATAAACGCTATCAAAGTGCTCAACGGTTATTCATTCAGCGTGCGCCGATTTAAACGACGATCGATCATGGGAATTTGTGAAAATTGACATCCCTAATATATATATATGTATATATATGTGTGTGTGTGTATATATATATATAATGATATGTATGTAATATATTTACAAAATTTTATGTTGCGATTAATTAAATTAATTGATTTCACAGTGGACAGGGGTTAAACATAGAAACCAAAATGTCCTGTCACTCTTCATTTTTTTGCACTAGCGCTAAAGTTTCCAGTGCTTTTCAGGCAGTGAACAAGAGAGAAAGATAAGAAATTGCCCAACATATCCATTTTCATTTGACCAAAATACCTTGAACGTGTTAAATGATGTCCTTCGAACTCGTAAGTAGGTTGTAGAGTGCTGATGCACTTCAGGAAGTCAGAACTCTGCACTTTTAGTGCTGCCTGAAATAGGATGTGAATTTATAAAACAGATATTTCTTCACACAAGTGTAGTACCCTTAAAAAAATCATCGACTTGTCTTCTAGAAGGAAGACTATAGTACTTTTCCTCTCTTTAGACTAAGATACGAAAGCTTGTTTGTCCAGGAAAGAGAATTTCTCTTTTTTTGTTTTGGAGTGCTGTGTTTAAACTGTTGCCGGGGCAACGGTAAACAAGGTTGCCATGGTGACCTGGCTATGGAAGCCAAAACATAGCATGTGACCGGTAAGGGAGGGAGGAAAAGGGAGGGGGGTGTGTGTAACTGGATACAAGAGTGTGTCCTCATCGAGGAGAATCTGAGAGCCGAGTGTGAATCACTCTGAGACAAACACAGCAAACTCACCACACTCTCACTTCTGCTGCATGTCACAGTTCACTGAAATACCATCCCCACTACACCAACAAGTTCCTTTTTTTTTTTTTTGGACATAAAACAGAATATAAGATGTAGTTGAAAGTTAAACTATTAAAATGTTTATAAGAAGGTAGATAGTTCTCAAGAATGGTGCTTCTGAATGAGCACTGGCTGTTTTCATAATTTAAACTGCGAGATGGACGGCGATGTCGTGAGTGGGTCACACTTCAGATGATCTTGTCGTCTGATATGCCAAACAGGAAAGACATGCGCTCAGAATAGAGCACACTCATCTCACAAATTATATCATAACTCGCATTGGAGCACACATCAGTGTATTTGTTCCAAAATCATTTGTTTTGCAAGTTGTTCAACTGGTCATAAGTCAGTCTTGTGTTTGAAATATCAGCAGGAAACCGTTTTGCTGTTTGAGTGTGTTAATTAATGGGAGCTTGTTTAAACATTGCTTATAACCCTGATTTCTCTCTGTCAGGCGACTCTGGACGTAGTGATGAACTTGCAGTTCCACCTCATAGAGAAGCTATGGCAGACCTTTTGGTATTCAACAGCGCCATCTAGTGACGGAGCCACTACCATTAACAGGTGCTTTATCCTATAAACCAGTTCATACAGTCACAGAAAACTTAGAAGTGTTTGGAAAAGTCATCAAAGACAGTCAAGGACATTCCTGTAGTAGTGACATTAGTATTGTCTGTGTATTATTATTCATCCGTTCGAAAGTTTAAGATTTTGTCTTTTTGATTTGATAGAAGTCGCTTGTGCTATCAAGGCTGCATTTATTCGATAAAAATACAGTGAAAACAAACAGTAATGTGAAATATTAGTACAATTTAAACTTGTATTTTTGTATTTTAGTGTATTTTAAAATGTAATTTATTCCTGTGATGGTAAAGCTGAATTTTCAACATCATCACTCCAGTCTTCAGTGTCACATGATGCTTCAGAAATAATTCTATGCTGATTTGCTGCTCAAAAAACATTTATTATTTATTAAATTTAAAAGAGTTTTGTTGCTTAATATTTTTGTGGAAAGGTGTATTTTGTAACAAAATGTCTTTACTTTTGATCAATTTAAGTGTCCTTAGCTGAGCAAAAGTATTATTTTCTTTATAAAAAGAAGATCTTACTGACCCCAGATTTTGACCTGTAGTGTAGGTATTGCGCTCTCTGAGTGAAACATTAATACAGTTTTGTACAATCATCTATTATTTTAAAAGAGACAACGACAGATTTTTTTACTTGCTAGTTTTGCTGTTTTAAACAAAGGGATTTCTGTCTGAATTGACATGTATTGGTATATTGTGCAGTGAAGAGGATGTGGAGGATATCCCAGGATTCCCCAGAGAGAAGCTGATCGCTCTGTGTAAATATGAACCAATCAAACAGTGGATGAGGAGCTGTGATCACATCCTGTATCAGGCACTGGTGGAGATTCTCATCCCTGATGTACTGCGGCCTGTTCCCAGTTAGTATTTCTACTTCTTCACACACTTACTGTGACCTGTTCCAGGGTCAGTGTTGCTGCTGTATTGTGGGCTGAAAGTTTAAGTGCATGACTGATGGGAAATGTGATCCTGCAGGCACACTCACTCAAGCTATCAGAAACTTCGCTAAGAGTCTAGAGGGGTGGCTGACCTCAGCCATGACTGACTTCCCACAGGAGATTGTCCGCACTAAGGTATGTGTGTGTGTATGTTTCTGACCTTAACTTAAAGGAGAAATTTGCTGCAAATGTTCTCAGAAGCTGGCTAAAACAGGCAAAACTCCATGAAGAAGAGAGATTCTGAAAACAATCAAAAAAATATATAATTTAATTTTTAAAACATTAATTTACAATGTATATTATTAATGTAGGATATTCTAAAAGAATTTTTGAGAAAATGCTATTCTATAATAATGATACTCAAAAACTACAAAAAGCTTTCTTTCTTTTATTAATTACAAAGGAAAATCTATTTGAAGGGTTGTGTCTACATGTGCTTGTGCCTATGATGCCTATTTTTATGGTGCTTTAGAAGTGAATTTTGTAACCTTGGTGACTGACCTTACAGGATGTGAGGTCTAGGTATTTTTGCATTGACGCTCACAAGGTTTTGTCGTCTGCGCAGGCTGCAGTCGTGAGTGCGTTTGCGCAGACCCTGCGCCGTTACACCTCTCTGAATCATCTGGCTCAGGCGGCTCGAGCCGTCCTGCAGAACACCTCGCAGATCAACCAGATGCTCAGCGACCTCAACAGAGTGGACTTCGCTAACGTGCAGGTCTGTCTTCTGCTGGAACATCAGAAACACTTCAGGTTCACGGAGGAGGAGTGAGTGCGTTCTCTGCTCACTCTGAGCGTGTGTGTGTGTGTTTGTCACAGGAGCAGGCGTCCTGGGTGTGCCAGTGTGATGAGAGTGTGGTCCAGCGTTTGGAGCAAGACTTTAAGGTGACCCTGCAGCAGCAGAGCTCTCTGGATCAGTGGGCCGCCTGGCTGGATAATGTGGTCAACCAGGTGCTGAAACCCTACGACGGCAGTCCCAGCTTCCCTCGTGCCGCGCGCCAGTTCCTGCTCAAGTGGTCTTTTTACAGGTACACGGCTCCCTTTAAAAACCACCGATGGGCTCTCTTCTCAATTACATTTATTTCACTTCCCATGCCTGTAAAACTAGTCGCTTGTTTTGAAACAAAATATGTAATTTATTTGAATCGTGTAGATCCGATGAGGTTTTTTTCGGTTTGAGGGGTGAAATTGGATATACAATAAAAATTGTATATAACTCAATGATTAATTTATTAAGACGGGTCATTTGGCGCCGCCTATTGGCGGTTTAGTTTCATGTTT
Organism: Pimephales promelas; assembly: GCF_988280905.1. Taxonomy (NCBI): domain Eukaryota; kingdom Metazoa; phylum Chordata; class Actinopteri; order Cypriniformes; family Leuciscidae; genus Pimephales; species Pimephales promelas. Next base: position 25,249,604 of record NC_142782.1, read on the forward strand.
AAAAGTATCATCTATTTTTTATTTTTTTTGCATTTGTTTAAACTCATAAAATGATTTTAAATTATTTATTTAGATGTACTTTTGCAGTGTAAATTATTCAATTGGATTCATTATTATTAAAACTGAATTTGACATGAAAGATAATGCATATATTTAGTAAGGTTTAAAAATTTGTCTTTTATAAAGATAAATAACACCCTGGGGTAAAATTCACAAATATGCAGATTTAAGTACTATGTAAAAGCTGATGAGAATATTGTTTCAGAATAAATAATATTTACTTATGACAGTCACCGTTTAAATGTTATATATATAAAAGAGTAGAAACATAATTGTCATTAATGTATTATAACGTTATTACAAAACCTTCCTTATGTGTGATTTAAATGTAAGTAACCTACAAAGAAATAATTTTTAATCTTTAATGTTTTATTCCTTATGGTTCCTTATGGTTTACAGCATTAGTTGAGCGATATTTTAAAGAAATTTGCTATGTACTGTACCTGATAGGTCCCAACTTAATCATTATTGAATCAAATTGTGTCAATAAATTTAAAGTTTGTTTTTTGTACTTTAAGCAAAATGTTTCTTGTCAAAATGCTTCATTTACATGTCAAAATCATAAAAATTGTCTCGTGGGCGACGATGCCCCAAATGACAAATGAGTTTGCAGCTCTGACTTCCATTTGATGTGGCCTCTTAACAGACACAGCTTTACAACAACTGATCTTCTGAAGAGAGTAGATTGAAAGCAGCACTTTAATCTGTGGCGGGTGTTGTGGTTTTGTTGTGGTAGTTTGTAATGAAACTCTCTGTTGCCCTGGTTACAGCTCCATGGTGATCCGAGATCTGACTCTGCGCTCGGCCGCAAGCTTTGGCTCCTTCCACCTCATCCGTCTGCTCTATGATGAATACATGTTCTATTTGGTAGAACACCGTGTCGCCCATGCAACCGGAGAGACGCCCATTGCTGTCATGGGGGAGGTGAGGAGATCTGGCTGCTCCGTAGTTTAATATTTCAGACTTTCGTGCATTAATCTAACAGCTTGTATTGAGCGTTGAGCACATGCAGGCGTTTCTTTTGGCCCTGTTGACTAAGAAAATAAACTACTGAAGGAGTGAAAAGTGTGTATTCAGAGAGTTTATTTAAATAACAACGTCCAAGAGCATGTATGCGTGCCATCAGAGTTTTGTTATTTTTCTGAAACCACCATTCCATCACAATTCAAACAATGTATTGTGTTTAATAGTATTCTGTGGCTTTTTGAGGGATACGGTTGAGTTTTTTTTTTTTTTTTTGGGGGGGGGGGGGGGGGGGGGGGGGGGGTGGTTCTTTGTTTTTCTAAGGCTAATTTCCTAGCTAGCATTTGATTTTAAAGAAAATGCACAGAACTACATATTTATAACAAATCTATCTGTCTGTCTGCACATTCATATTAATAATTTTATGGATTGCATAATTCTGTCTGTACATTCACATTAATACTAATAATACTGATATAATACTGTCTACACATTAATATGAATACTAATTTTATTTATATAATAAAATATGTAGATTGAGATATAATTCATAAAAATATTCTGGTCATTTTCTCACTTGTTTATTACGCTAACATTTGGTAAATTGTACATTTGGTTGTGGTGGAAATGACTAAATGTAAAGAATTTAAGCAAATACTTTTCACATAATATTTAATTTGTTTAACCTTATTTAAATTTTGTTTAGATCAATGTTATTTATAGGTTTTAAAATGTAACACAATATGCAAATCCATTTGAAAATGTATTTAAAATTATATTTTTTTTTGTGTATTTTCAGTTCAGTGACCTCAGTTCAATGATGCCATCACTCATGGAGAAAGGTAATGGATTTTGATACCAACCCTTTCTCATTTCGAAAGTTCCTCTGCTCTGTATTCCAACATCCTTCTCTTTTCCTTTCCCAGATGCCTCATTCTCAGACGACATGGCCAGCGATGGAGACATGTCGAGGATGAGCGAGAGGAGTATGAGCGAGCCGGCGGTGAAGAGAGAGAGAATCGAGAGCAGTCACTCCCTGCAGGAGATCTAAGAGCAGGGCGTCAGGCTCACCCCAGACCACAATCTTACGGCTCTAACACTCGGCCGTGAGCTTTTTCTTTATCTTGAGGGTACGTAGGTCTGTTTAGGGTCGGTGTGTGTCTCTCTCTCTCTCTCGCCTTTAGGTTTTCTCCGACTGTGAAACAAGAACGTGCTGGTTTTGTGATGTGTTTTTTTCATGTGCCATAGTCTTCTTTCAGTGCCTTAGATGAGGAAAGAAACACTAGAGCAGAACTATCTCTCTCTTTCTCTTTGACCTTCTCTCGTTCTGTCGTTTCCTCGGCCGTGCCTCTAACCGCAGAATGAATGTATCGTCTCAGAACCTCAGATGTGTCTAAAGCACCTTTAAAAGATGGTCACATTTTTTTTTAGACTTTCTGCCTCGGCCGTTTCCTCGCGGTTCCTCAGGCGTAGATGCAACCTGCTGACCCCAAAGCTGCATCGCAGCGCCCACCCAAACCCGCTGCACATGCAAAGCCTTTCCACGACGAAACGAATGGAGACCGCTCCATTCCAGACGTTTTGTAGATAAACCCCTGGCCATATGAGATGCCTAGTCTATACCTCAACAGTTTTTAGTTCTAATGAGTTAATGAGTCTAACTTTTAATACGTTTTTATAAAAATCACTATGAGATTATTCGACTGTTTGCTCCAATCGGTTGCCCTGAAAGTACCCCATTCTCGTTCGAAAGCTTCAGGATGTACATACGCCTACTGTGTTGATGGTTACTGCTCTGGTCTTAAACCCAAGCAAAGCAGTTTTCACCTTTTTGGTCTAGTTTTGTAGTTATTTGAGGAGTTCTTAGTTGTTTGCAGTGGTTAAAAAGAGCCTCGGTGATTTGTCGATATATTGAACGTACCTGTGAGCGTGCATCTGTACACAAGGCCTTCTGAAGTAACTGGAAGTGAGTCTGCACTCACCAGGTTATGACTAGTTTTGTGTTATTTTTATTAAAAATTATTATTTTTTAATCAAGATCAAAAAAATGTTTTTTTGCATCATATATTTAAGTAGATATTGTGTATATGTAATAGCAAAAAAACGTAAACGCTACGTAATAGCTAAAAATTTCTCAGAAAAGCCTTTTCTAGAAGACGTAGAAAACCCAAAAATAGACACGTCTAGTAACAGAATATGCAGATTCTTGCAAATATGCCTCATTACCTGGTGCTGTACATCTGATGTTTTAGTTTTCACGCTTTTAATAAAAACAACGTGCCCACTTAGCTGAAGTAAAGCTGGAAACCTTTTCAGGAGATCTATCGGTTTCAGGAGACATCATTTGTTTTTGAAGAACCCGGTTGGGATCTTTACCGGTGCCTGGTAGCGGCCCGTAACGGGCACCCTACACGTCCCTCTCTGCTATTTACAAAGATAAACTTTATTTCTACTAGCTGTTCTGTGTTTGTTTCTGAGAAGTGATTGGCGGATGTATTCTCACTGTGGTTGGTTGTGAGTGTCAGGCTCTGTACTTTAACGCCTGTCATGGTTCTTTGCCTGTTGTGTGCTTTTGGGAAAGATTTTTCTTTTCTTTTTTTTTTTGTAATGCTGTTTTAAAGCTTCTGGCTAAGGATTATTTTTATGGAGGTAGCTGCAATTCTTCTCACTACTATATTGATACCTTATTTTTGTGTCTTTAAAATATCTTTATTTAGCCTCAACTGCTTAGTTCGACTGTATTTTGTACTGGTAAAAAGTGTAATAAATTTGTGTAAATCACTTTTGTCTCGGACTAACTCCTTGCTTTTTAATGGGATAGTTCCTAACTATCCCTAAATCCATATCCATACATCTGTTCATATCATATTCATATGGATTATTTTTGGTAGTGGCGTGGACTGCCTTTAGAGGGACAGAAATTGCTCAGATTTCAATAAAAAGATCTTCATTTGTGTTCCGAAGATAAACGAAAGTCTTACGGTTTTGGAACGACATGAATCCTAAACCTTTAGAGTAAAATAATAATCACACAAATAGACTTTTTTTTTAAGTAAATCTTTCTTGAATACTCAACATGAGACAATTTGGATAAATGTCAGAATTTTTATATCCATTATACATATTCATACTTACTCGTTCAGAAATTTGCACTAAAAATGAAAGGAAATGTACATCCAGTTCTTCAAAATGAAATAAATGTGGTTTGAACAAACAATTCTATACAGATAAAAGTGTAGAAGCTGGTTGTGGTCCCTAATCCCAGTGCATACACATTCTAGAGCAATGCATCATGGGTATTATCTATTTCCCACACATTACACTCTATATACAATGTGATCTCTTCTGTTCAGGCTATTAGCACATGGACAGTTCCACCAGCCCAGGTAGGTTTAAAAAGTGCAAACGTTGTGCCTCGGCGGCACCGGAGCAGCTCCATCACCTCTCACAAAGAACAGCCGGCCATATATTTTCCTGTAAAACCATCCAGATGAACATTATTACTACATTTGACAATGATTGCATCATGCTGTTGTCATTTTACCAGTCTTGATTTGCTGTTTCAAGAAAACACTGCAAAAACTATTAATTAACCAAACATCAATTAAACTTACTTAAGAAGCACAATTGTTTTCAGAGATTATACCTATTATATAAAAGCACAAGGGACTGTTCAAGTTTTGCAAAAAGTGGTGATGGTTATAATTAGGTGAACATCAAGATACATGGTTGTGTTTTAAAAACAGGTAGCTTAGAAACCAGTAATGATCTTCTGAATGATACATTTATACTGCATTTAACCCCCTCAGACCTGAATTATGTTTCAAGTTTTTGAAAAATATAAAAGTACATTTTCCCAGCTCATGAGGTTTCTATAAATGAAAACAAATGAATTGTTTTAATATAATTGCTTTCATTGTGATTTTTTTTTTGTCCATTCCAATGGACATCAGGTCAAAACAGGTGTACTTCCCAAAAATGTACCAACATGAAATAAATGAATAAACATAAAATTTGTTGGTCTATACTTTAAGCTTTTTCGCAAGGTCAAAAAAATTCCAGCAGTATACCATTTCAACTATAATTTTGAGGTTTTTGTTTTACAGATTGCATATTGTTTGTAACAAACTAAATAAATTTGAATCAATCAATCTGGTCATATTAGAGTCATTTTCTGTGTGCATCTTTCTTTTTTTAGAACAAAAACTTGAACATTATAACTTTAATCGTAAGGTTTTTCCTTTATATTGCACATTTGTTTATTCGTAACAAAATAAACCTAGGAATCAATCAATGCATTCATGTTAGAGTCATTTCCTTTGTGCATCCTGTGTTTTCTTGTATTTTTACAGTGCTGGCAGCAGGACGGTTGCCAGCAAGTCACTGTATTTCGATTTCCAGTAACTCTAGCTAGTCCAAGCTAGAGGTATTTATAATGGCATAAATGCTACGTGGGATCTCAATATCTCAGCTCAGGAAGGGTCTAGAGACTCCATTTTTGCACTCAGGTCTAAGTCTCATGGCCCTCTATCATAATCCAGAGTTTTGAGAAGATTGGAGAAACTTAATTTCTCGCCCCGAAAAAAAAAAACGAAAGGGGTACGAGTGGTTTTTTTTTTTTTTTCGGGTCGAAATTTTGAGTTTCTCTGATATTCTTGATACTCTGGATTCTGATTGAGGGCCATGGGACTTAGACCTGAGTGCAAAAATAGAGGCTCTGGACCCTTCCAGAGCTGAGATATTGAGATATTTATAATGGCTATAATGGTGCGTGGGATCTCAATATCTCAGCTCTGGAAGGGTCTAGAGCCTCCATTTTTGCACTCAGGTCTAAGTCTCGCGGCCCTCTATCAGAATCCAGAGTTTTGAGAAGATTGCAGAAACTTAATTTCTCACCCCGAAAAAAAAAAAACGAAAGGGGTAACACTGTCAAAGTCTCACGGCCCTCTATCAGAATCCAGAGTTTTGAGAAGATTGGAGAAACTTATTTTTTAGCCCGAAAACAAACAAAAAAAAAAAAACGAAAGGGGTAACACTGTCGTTTTTTTTTCGGGTCGAAATTTTGAGTTTCGATATCTCAGCTCTGGAAGGGTCTAGAGCCTCCATTTTTGCGCTCAGGTCAAAGTCTCGCGGCCCTCTATCATAATCCAGAGTTTTGAGAAGATTGGAGAAACTTGATTTTTCGCCCGAAAACTGAAAAAAACGTAAGGGGTAACACTGTCGTTTTTTTTTCGGGTCGAAATTTTGAGTTTCGATATCTCAGCTCTGGAAGGGTCTAGAGCCTCCATTTTTGCGCTCAGGTCAAAGTCTCGCGGCCCTCTATCATAATCCAGAGTTTTGAGAAGATTGGAGAAACTTGATTTTTCGCCCGAAAACTGAAAAAAACGTAAGGGGTAACACTGTCGTTTTTTTTTCGGGTCGAAATTTTGAGTTTCGATATCTCAGCTCTGGAAGGGTCTAGAGCCTCCATTTTTGCGCTCAGGTCAAAGTCTCGCGGCCCTCTATCATAATCCAGAGTTTTGAGAAGATTGGAGAAACTTGATTTTTCGCCCGAAAACTGAAAAAAACGTAAGGGGTAACACTGTCGTTTTTTTTTCGGGTCGAAATTTTGAGTTTCCATATCTCAGCTCTGGAAGGGTCTAGAGCCTCAATTTTTGCGCTCAGGTCAAAGTCTCGCGGCCCTCTATCATAATCCAGAGTTTTGAGAAGATTGGAGAAACTTGATTTTTCGCCCGAAAACTGAAAAAAACGTAAGGGGTAACACTGTCGTTTTTTTTTCGGGTCTAAATTTTGAGTTTCGATATCTCAGCTCTGGAAGGGTCTAGAGCCTCAATTTTTGCGCTCAGGTCAAAGTCTCGCGGCCCTCTATCATAATCCAGAGTTTTGAGAAGATTGGAGAAACTTGATTTTTCGCCCGAAAACTGAAAAAAAGGTAAGGGGTAACACTGTCGTTTTTTTTTTCGGGTCGAAATTTTGAGTTTCGATATCTCAGCTCTGGAAGGGTCTAGAGCCTCCATTTTTGCGCTCAGGTCAATGTCTCGCGGCCCTCTATCATAATCCAGAGTTTTGAGAAGATTGGAGAAACTTGATTTTTCGCCCGAAAACTGAAAAAAAGGTAAGGGGTAACACTTTCGTTTTTTTTTCGGGTCGAAATTTTGAGTTTCGATATCTCAGCTCTGGAAGGGTCTAGAGCCTCCATTTTTGCGCTCAGGTCAAAGTCTCGCGGCCCTTTATCATAATCCAGAGTTTTGAGAAGATTGGAGAAACTTGATTTTTCGCCCGAAAACTGAAAAAAAGGTAAGGGGTAACACTTTCGTTTTTTTTTCGGGTCGAAATTTTGAGTTTCGATATCTCAGCTCTGGAAGGGTCTAGAGCCTCCATTTTTGCGCTCAGGTCAAAGTCTCGCGGCCCTTTATCATAATCCAGAGTTTTGAGAAGATTGGAGAAACTTGATTTTTCGCCCGAAAACTGAAAAAAACGTAAGGGGTAACACTGTCGTTTTTTTTTCGGGTCGAAATTTTGAGTTTCCATATCTCAGCTCTGGAAGGGTCTAGAGCCTCCATTTTAGCGCTCAGGTCAAAGTCTCGCGACCCTCTATCATAATCCAGAGTTTTGAGAAGATTGGAGAAACTTGATTTTTCGCCCGAAAACTGAAAAAAACGTAAGGGGTAACACTGTCGTTTTTTTTTCGGGTCGAAATTTTGAGTTTCGATATCTCAGCTCTGGAAGGGTCTAGAGCCTCCATTTTTGCGCTCAGGTCAAAGTCTCGCGGCCCTCTATCATAATCCAGAGTTTTGAGAAGATTGGAGAAACTTGATTTTTCGCCCGAAAACTGAAAAAAACGTAAGGGGTAACACTGTCGTTTTTTTTTCGGGTCGAAATTTTGAGTTTCGATATCTCAGCTCTGGAAGGGTCTAGAGCCTCCATTTTTGCGCTCAGGTCAAAGTCTCGCGGCCCTCTATCATAATCCAGAGTTTTGAGAAGATTGGAGAAACTTGATTTTTCGCCCGAAAACTGAAAAAAACGTAAGGGGTAACACTGTCGTTTTTTTTTTCCGGGTCGAAATTTTGAGTTTCGATATCTCAGCTCTGGAAGGGTCTAGAGCCTCCATTTTTGCGCTCAGGTCAAAGTCTCGCGGCCCTCTATCATAATCCAGAGTTTTGAGAAGATTGGAGAAACTTGATTTTTCGCCCGAAAACTGAAAAAAAGGTAAGGGGTAACACTGTCGTTTTTTTTTCGGGTCGAAATTTTGAGTTTCGATATCTCAGCTCTGGAAGGGTCTAGAGCCTCCATTTTTGCGCTCAGGTCAAAGTCTCGCGGCCCTCTATCATAATCCAGAGTTTTGAGAAGATTGGAGAAACTTGATTTTTCGCCCGAAAACTGAAAAAAAGGTAAGGGGTAACACTGTCGTTTTTTTTTCGGGTCGAAATTTTGAGTTTCGATATCTCAGCTCTGGAAGGGTCTGGAGCCTCCATTTTTGCGCTCAGGTCAAAGTCTCGCGGCCCTCTATCATAATCCAGAGTTTTGAGAAGATTGGAGAAACTTGATTTTTCGCCCGAAAACTGAAAAAAAGGTAAGGGGTAACACTGTCGTTTTTTTTTCGGGTCGAAATTTTGAGTTTCGATATCTCAGCTCTGGAAGGGTCTGGAGCCTCCATTTTTGCGCTCAGGTCAAAGTCTCGCGGCCCTCTATCATAATCCAGAGTTTTGAGAAGATTGGAGAAACTTGATTTTTCGCCCGAAAACTGAAAAAAAGGTAAGGGGTAACACTGTCGTTTTTTTTTCGGGTCGAAATTTTGAGTTTCGATATCTCAGCTCTGGAAGGGTCTGGAGCCTCCATTTTTGCGCTCAGGTCAAAGTCTCGCGGCCCTCTATCATAATCCAGAGTTTTGAGAAGATTGGAGAAACTTGATTTTTCGCCCGAAAACTGAAAAAAAGGTAAGGGGTAACACTGTCGTTTTTTTTTCGGGTCGAAATTTTGAGTTTCGATATCTCAGCTCTGGAAGGGTCTGGAGCCTCCATTTTTGCGCTCAGGTCAAAGTCTCGCGGCCCTCTATCATAATCCAGAGTTTTGAGAAGATTGGAGAAACTTGATTTTTCGCCCGAAAACTGAAAAAAACGTAAGGGGTAACACTGTCGTTTTTTTTCGGGTCGAAATTTTGAGTTTCGATATCTCAGCTCTGGAAGGGTCTAGAGCCTCCATTTTTGCGCTCAGGTCAAAGTCTCGCGGCCCTCTATCATAATCCAGAGTTTTGAGAAGATTGGAGAAACTTGATTTTTCGCCCGAAAACTGAAAAAAAACGTAAGGGGTAACACTGTCGTTTTTTTTTCGGGTCGAAATTTTGAGTTTCCATATCTCAGCTCTGGAAGGGTCTAGAGCCTCCATTTTTGCGCTCAGGTCAAAGTCTCGCGGCCCTCTATCATAATCCAGAGTTTTGAGAAGATTGGAGAAACTTGATTTTTCGCCCGAAAACTGAAAAAAAACGTAAGGGGTAACACTGTCGTTTTTTTTTCGGGTCGAAATTTTGAGTTTCCATATCTCAGCTCTGGAAGGGTCTAGAGCCTCCATTTTTGCGCTCAGGTCAAAGTCTCGCGGCCCTCTATCATAATCCAGAGTTTTGAGAAGATTGGAGAAACTTGATTTTTCGCCCGAAAACTGAAAAAAACGTAAGGGGTAACACTGTCGTTTTTTTTTCGGGTCGAAATTTTGAGTTTCGATATCTCAGCTCTGGAAGGGTCTGGAGCCTCCATTTTTGCGCTCAGGTCAAAGTCTCGCGGCCCTCTATCATAATCCAGAGTTTTGAGAAGATTGGAGAAACTTGATTTTTCGCCCGAAAACTGAAAAAAAACGTAAGGGGTAACACTGTCGTTTTTTTTTCGGGTCGAAATTTTGAGTTTCCATATCTCAGCTCTGGAAGGGTCTAGAGCCTCCATTTTTGCGCTCAGGTCAAAGTCTCGCGGCCCTCTATCATAATCCAGAGTTTTGAGAAGATTGGAGAAACTTGATTTTTCGCCCGAAAACTGAAAAAAACGTAAGGGGTAACACTGTCGTTTTTTTTTCGGGTCGAAATTTTGAGTTTCGATATCTCAGCTCTGGAAGGGTCTGGAGCCTCCATTTTTGCGCTCAGGTCAAAGTCTCGCGGCCCTCTATCATAATCCAGAGTTTTGAGAAGATTGGAGAAACTTGATTTTTCGCCCGAAAACTGAAAAAAACGTAAGGGGTAACACTGTCGTTTTTTTTTCGGGTCGAAATTTTGAGTTTCGATATCTCAGCTCTGGAAGGGTCTAGAGCCTCCATTTTTGCGCTCAGGTCAAAGTCTCGCGTCCCTCTATCATAATCCAGAGTTTTGAGAAGATTGGAGAAACTTGATTTTTCGCCCGAAAACTGAAAAAAACGTAAGGGGTAACACTGTCGTTTTTTTTTTCGGGTCGAAATTTTGAGTTTCGATATCTCAGCTCTGGAAGGGTCTAGAGCCTCCATTTTTGCGCTCAGGTCAAAGTCTCACGGCCCTCTATCATAATCCAGAGTTTTGAGAAGATTGGAGAAACTTGATTTTTCGCCCGAAAACTGAAAAAAACGTAAGGGGTAACACTGTCGTTTTTTTTTTCCGGGTCGAAATTTTGAGTTTCGATATCTCAGCTCTGGAAGGGTCTAGAGCCTCCATTTTTGCGCTCAGGTCAAAGTCTCGCGGCCCTCTATCATAATCCAGAGTTTTGAGAAGATTGGAGAAACTTGATTTTTCGCCCGAAAACTGAAAAAAAGGTAAGGGGTAACACTGTCGTTTTTTTTTCGGGTCGAAATTTTGAGTTTCGATATCTCAGCTCTGGAAGGGTCTAGAGCCTCCATTTTTGCGCTCAGGTCAAAGTCTCGCGGCCCTCTATCATAATCCAGAGTTTTGAGAAGATTGGAGAAACTTGATTTTTCGCCCGAAAACTGAAAAAAAGGTAAGGGGTAACACTGTCGTTTTTTTTTCGGGTCGAAATTTTGAGTTTCGATATCTCAGCTCTGGAAGGGTCTGGAGCCTCCATTTTTGCGCTCAGGTCAAAGTCTCGCGGCCCTCTATCATAATCCAGAGTTTTGAGAAGATTGGAGAAACTTGATTTTTCGCCCGAAAACTGAAAAAAAGGTAAGGGGTAACACTGTCGTTTTTTTTTCGGGTCGAAATTTTGAGTTTCGATATCTCAGCTCTGGAAGGGTCTGGAGCCTCCATTTTTGCGCTCAGGTCAAAGTCTCGCGGCCCTCTATCATAATCCAGAGTTTTGAGAAGATTGGAGAAACTTGATTTTTCGCCCGAAAACTGAAAAAAACGTAAGGGGTAACACTGTCGTTTTTTTTTCGGGTCGAAATTTTGAGTTTCCATATCTCAGCTCTGGAAGGGTCTAGAGCCTCAATTTTTGCGCTCAGGTCAAAGTCTCGCGGCCCTCTATCATAATCCAGAGTTTTGAGAAGATTGGAGAAACTTGATTTTTCGCCCGAAAACTGAAAAAAACGTAAGGGGTAACACTGTCGTTTTTTTTTCGGGTCTAAATTTTGAGTTTCGATATCTCAGCTCTGGAAGGGTCTAGAGCCTCAATTTTTGCGCTCAGGTCAAAGTCTCGCGGCCCTCTATCATAATCCAGAGTTTTGAGAAGATTGGAGAAACTTGATTTTTCGCCCGAAAACTGAAAAAAAGGTAAGGGGTAACACTATCGTTTTTTTTTCGGGTCGAAATTTTGAGTTTCGATATCTCAGCTCTGGAAGGGTCTAGAGCCTCCATTTTTGCGCTCAGGTCAAAGTCTCGCGGCCCTTTATCATAATCCAGAGTTTTGAGAAGATTGGAGAAACTTGATTTTTCGCCCGAAAACTGAAAAAAACGTAAGGGGTAACACTGTCGTTTTTTTTTTCGGGTCGAAATTTTGAGTTTCCATATCTCAGCTCTGGAAGGGTCTAGAGCCTCCATTTTTGCGCTCAGGTCAAAGTCTCGCGACCCTCTATCATAATCCAGAGTTTTGAGAAGATTGGAGAAACTTGATTTTTCGCCCGAAAACTGAAAAAAACGTAAGGGGTAACACTGTCGTTTTTTTTTCGGGTCTAAATTTTGAGTTTCGATATCTCAGCTCTGGAAGGGTCTAGAGCCTCAATTTTTGCGCTCAGGTCAAAGTCTCGCGGCCCTCTATCATAATCCAGAGTTTTGAGAAGATTGGAGAAACTTGATTTTTCGCCCGAAAACTGAAAAAAAGGTAAGGGGTAACACTGTCGTTTTTTTTTTCGGGTCGAAATTTTGAGTTTCGATATCTCAGCTCTGGAAGGGTCTAGAGCCTCCATTTTTGCGCTCAGGTCAATGTCTCGCGGCCCTCTATCATAATCCAGAGTTTTGAGAAGATTGGAGAAACTTGATTTTTCGCCCGAAAACTGAAAAAAAGGTAAGGGGTAACACTTTCGTTTTTTTTTCGGGTCGAAATTTTGAGTTTCGATATCTCAGCTCTGGAAGGGTCTAGAGCCTCCATTTTTGCGCTCAGGTCAAAGTCTCGCGGCCCTTTATCATAATCCAGAGTTTTGAGAAGATTGGAGAAACTTGATTTTTCGCCCGAAAACTGAAAAAAACGTAAGGGGTAACACTGTCGTTTTTTTTTCGGGTCGAAATTTTGAGTTTCCATATCTCAGCTCTGGAAGGGTCTAGAGCCTCCATTTTTGCGCTCAGGTCAAAGTCTCGCGACCCTCTATCATAATCCAGAGTTTTGAGAAGATTGGAGAAACTTGATTTTTCGCCCGAAAACTGAAAAAAACGTAAGGGGTAACACTGTCGTTTTTTTTTCGGGTCGAAATTTTGAGTTTCGATATCTCAGCTCTGGAAGGGTCTAGAGCCTCCATTTTTGCGCTCAGGTCAAAGTCTCGCGGCCCTCTATCATAATCCAGAGTTTTGAGAAGATTGGAGAAACTTGATTTTTCGCCCGAAAACTGAAAAAAACGTAAGGGGTAACACTGTCGTTTTTTTTTCGGGTCGAAATTTTGAGTTTCGATATCTCAGCTCTGGAAGGGTCTAGAGCCTCCATTTTTGCGCTCAGGTCAAAGTCTCGCGGCCCTCTATCATAATCCAGAGTTTTGAGAAGATTGGAGAAACTTGATTTTTCGCCCGAAAACTGAAAAAAACGTAAGGGGTAACACTGTCGTTTTTTTTTTCCGGGTCGAAATTTTGAGTTTCGATATCTCAGCTCTGGAAGGGTCTAGAGCCTCCATTTTTGCGCTCAGGTCAAAGTCTCGCGGCCCTCTATCATAATCCAGAGTTTTGAGAAGATTGGAGAAACTTGATTTTTCGCCCGAAAACTGAAAAAAAGGTAAGGGGTAACACTGTCGTTTTTTTTTCGGGTCGAAATTTTGAGTTTCGATATCTCAGCTCTGGAAGGGTCTAGAGCCTCCATTTTTGCGCTCAGGTCAAAGTCTCGCGGCCCTCTATCATAATCCAGAGTTTTGAGAAGATTGGAGAAACTTGATTTTTCGCCCGAAAACTGAAAAAAAGGTAAGGGGTAACACTGTCGTTTTTTTTTCGGGTCGAAATTTTGAGTTTCGATATCTCAGCTCTGGAAGGGTCTGGAGCCTCCATTTTTGCGCTCAGGTCAAAGTCTCGCGGCCCTCTATCATAATCCAGAGTTTTGAGAAGATTGGAGAAACTTGATTTTTCGCCCGAAAACTGAAAAAAAGGTAAGGGGTAACACTGTCGTTTTTTTTTCGGGTCGAAATTTTGAGTTTCGATATCTCAGCTCTGGAAGGGTCTGGAGCCTCCATTTTTGCGCTCAGGTCAAAGTCTCGCGGCCCTCTATCATAATCCAGAGTTTTGAGAAGATTGGAGAAACTTGATTTTTCGCCCGAAAACTGAAAAAAACGTAAGGGGTAACACTGTCGTTTTTTTTCGGGTCGAAATTTTGAGTTTCGATATCTCAGCTCTGGAAGGGTCTAGAGCCTCCATTTTTGCGCTCAGGTCAAAGTCTCGCGGCCCTCTATCATAATCCAGAGTTTTGAGAAGATTGGAGAAACTTGATTTTTCGCCCGAAAACTGAAAAAAAACGTAAGGGGTAACACTGTCGTTTTTTTTTCGGGTCGAAATTTTGAGTTTCCATATCTCAGCTCTGGAAGGGTCTAGAGCCTCCATTTTTGCGCTCAGGTCAAAGTCTCGCGGCCCTCTATCATAATCCAGAGTTTTGAGAAGATTGGAGAAACTTGATTTTTCGCCCGAAAACTGAAAAAAAACGTAAGGGGTAACACTGTCGTTTTTTTTTCGGGTCGAAATTTTGAGTTTCCATATCTCAGCTCTGGAAGGGTCTAGAGCCTCCATTTTTGCGCTCAGGTCAAAGTCTCGCGGCCCTCTATCATAATCCAGAGTTTTGAGAAGATTGGAGAAACTTGATTTTTCGCCCGAAAACTGAAAAAAACGTAAGGGGTAACACTGTCGTTTTTTTTTCGGGTCGAAATTTTGAGTTTCGATATCTCAGCTCTGGAAGGGTCTGGAGCCTCCATTTTTGCGCTCAGGTCAAAGTCTCGCGGCCCTCTATCATAATCCAGAGTTTTGAGAAGATTGGAGAAACTTGATTTTTCGCCCGAAAACTGAAAAAAACGTAAGGGGTAACACTGTCGTTTTTTTTTCGGGTCGAAATTTTGAGTTTCGATATCTCAGCTCTGGAAGGGTCTAGAGCCTCCATTTTTGCGCTCAGGTCAAAGTCTCGCGTCCCTCTATCATAATCCAGAGTTTTGAGAAGATTGGAGAAACTTGATTTTTCGCCCGAAAACTGAAAAAAACGTAAGGGGTAACACTGTCGTTTTTTTTTTCGGGTCGAAATTTTGAGTTTCGATATCTCAGCTCTGGAAGGGTCTAGAGCCTCCATTTTTGCGCTCAGGTCAAAGTCTCACGGCCCTCTATCATAATCCAGAGTTTTGAGAAGATTGGAGAAACTTGATTTTTCGCCCGAAAACTGAAAAAAACGTAAGGGGTAACACTGTCGTTTTTTTTTTCCGGGTCGAAATTTTGAGTTTCGATATCTCAGCTCTGGAAGGGTCTAGAGCCTCCATTTTTGCGCTCAGGTCAAAGTCTCGCGGCCCTCTATCATAATCCAGAGTTTTGAGAAGATTGGAGAAACTTGATTTTTCGCCCGAAAACTGAAAAAAAGGTAAGGGGTAACACTGTCGTTTTTTTTTCGGGTCGAAATTTTGAGTTTCGATATCTCAGCTCTGGAAGGGTCTAGAGCCTCCATTTTTGCGCTCAGGTCAAAGTCTCGCGGCCCTCTATCATAATCCAGAGTTTTGAGAAGATTGGAGAAACTTGATTTTTCGCCCGAAAACTGAAAAAAAGGTAAGGGGTAACACTGTCGTTTTTTTTTCGGGTCGAAATTTTGAGTTTCGATATCTCAGCTCTGGAAGGGTCTGGAGCCTCCATTTTTGCGCTCAGGTCAAAGTCTCGCGGCCCTCTATCATAATCCAGAGTTTTGAGAAGATTGGAGAAACTTGATTTTTCGCCCGAAAACTGAAAAAAAGGTAAGGGGTAACACTGTCGTTTTTTTTTCGGGTCGAAATTTTGAGTTTCGATATCTCAGCTCTGGAAGGGTCTGGAGCCTCCATTTTTGCGCTCAGGTCAAAGTCTCGCGGCCCTCTATCATAATCCAGAGTTTTGAGAAGATTGGAGAAACTTGATTTTTCGCCCGAAAACTGAAAAAAACGTAAGGGGTAACACTGTCGTTTTTTTTTCGGGTCGAAATTTTGAGTTTCGATATCTCAGCTCTGGAAGGGTCTAGAGGCTCCATTTTTGCGCTCAGGTCAAAGTCTCGCGGCCCTCTATCATAATCCAGAGTTTTGAGAAGATTGGAGAAACTTGATTTTTCGCCCGAAAACTGAAAAAAACGTAAGGGGTAACACTGTCGTTTTTTTTTCGGGTCGAAATTTTGAGTTTCGATATCTCAGCTCTGGAAGGGTCTAGAGGCTCCATTTTTGCGCTCAGGTCAAAGTCTCGCGGCCCTCTATCATAATCCAGAGTTTTGAGAAGATTGGAGAAACTTGATTTTTCGCCCGAAAACTGAAAAAAACGTAAGGGGTAACACTGTCGTTTTTTTTTCGGGTCGAAATTTTGAGTTTCGATATCTCAGCTCTGGAAGGGTCTAGAGCCTCCATTTTTGCGCTCAGGTCAAAGTCTCGCGGCCCTCTATCATAATCCAGAGTTTTGAGAAGATTGGAGAAACTTGATTTTTCGCCCGAAAACTGAAAAAAACGTAAGGGGTAACACTGTCGTTTTTTTTTCGGGTCGAAATTTTGAGTTTCCATATCTCAGCTCTGGAAGGGTCTAGAGCCTCAATTTTTGCGCTCAGGTCAAAGTCTCGCGGCCCTCTATCATAATCCAGAGTTTTGAGAAGATTGGAGAAACTTGATTTTTCGCCCGAAAACTGAAAAAAACGTAAGGGGTAACACTGTCGTTTTTTTTTCGGGTCTAAATTTTGAGTTTCGATATCTCAGCTCTGGAAGGGTCTAGAGCCTCAATTTTTGCGCTCAGGTCAAAGTCTCGCGGCCCTCTATCATAATCCAGAGTTTTGAGAAGATTGGAGAAACTTGATTTTTCGCCCGAAAACTGAAAAAAAGGTAAGGGGTAACACTATCGTTTTTTTTTCGGGTCGAAATTTTGAGTTTCGATATCTCAGCTCTGGAAGGGTCTAGAGCCTCCATTTTTGCGCTCAGGTCAAAGTCTCGCGGCCCTTTATCATAATCCAGAGTTTTGAGAAGATTGGAGAAACTTGATTTTTCGCCCGAAAACTGAAAAAAACGTAAGGGGTAACACTGTCGTTTTTTTTTCGGGTCGAAATTTTGAGTTTCCATATCTCAGCTCTGGAAGGGTCTAGAGCCTCCATTTTTGCGCTCAGGTCAAAGTCTCGCGACCCTCTATCATAATCCAGAGTTTTGAGAAGATTGGAGAAACTTGATTTTTCGCCCGAAAACTGAAAAAAACGTAAGGGGTAACACTGTCGTTTTTTTTTCGGGTCGAAATTTTGAGTTTCGATATCTCAGCTCTGGAAGGGTCTAGAGCCTCCATTTTTGCGCTCAGGTCAAAGTCTCGCGGCCCTCTATCATAATCCAGAGTTTTGAGAAGATTGGAGAAACTTGATTTTTCGCCCGAAAACTGAAAAAAACGTAAGGGGTAACACTGTCGTTTTTTTTTCGGGTCGAAATTTTGAGTTTCCATATCTCAGCTCTGGAAGGGTCTAGAGCCTCAATTTTTGCGCTCAGGTCAAAGTCTCGCGGCCCTCTATCATAATCCAGAGTTTTGAGAAGATTGGAGAAACTTGATTTTTCGCCCGAAAACTGAAAAAAACGTAAGGGGTAACACTGTCGTTTTTTTTTCGGGTCTAAATTTTGAGTTTCGATATCTCAGCTCTGGAAGGGTCTAGAGCCTCAATTTTTGCACTCAGGTCAAAGTCTCGCGGCCCTCTATCATAATCCAGAGTTTTGAGAAGATTGGAGAAACTTGATTTTTCGCCCGAAAACTGAAAAAAAGGTAAGGGGTAACACTATCGTTTTTTTTTCGGGTCGAAATTTTGAGTTTCGATATCTCAGCTCTGGAAGGGTCTAGAGCCTCCATTTTTGCGCTCAGGTCAAAGTCTCGCGGCCCTTTATCATAATCCAGAGTTTTGAGAAGATTGGAGAAACTTGATTTTTCGCCCGAAAACTGAAAAAAACGTAAGGGGTAACACTGTCGTTTTTTTTTTCGGGTCGAAATTTTGAGTTTCCATATCTCAGCTCTGGAAGGGTCTAGAGCCTCCATTTTTGCGCTCAGGTCAAAGTCTCGCGACCCTCTATCATAATCCAGAGTTTTGAGAAGATTGGAGAAACTTGATTTTTCGCCCGAAAACTGAAAAAAACGTAAGGGGTAACACTGTCGTTTTTTTTTCGGGTCTAAATTTTGAGTTTCGATATCTCAGCTCTGGAAGGGTCTAGAGCCTCAATTTTTGCGCTCAGGTCAAAGTCTCGCGGCCCTCTATCATAATCCAGAGTTTTGAGAAGATTGGAGAAACTTGATTTTTCGCCCGAAAACTGAAAAAAAGGTAAGGGGTAACACTGTCGTTTTTTTTTTCGGGTCGAAATTTTGAGTTTCGATATCTCAGCTCTGGAAGGGTCTAGAGCCTCCATTTTTGCGCTCAGGTCAATGTCTCGCGGCCCTCTATCATAATCCAGAGTTTTGAGAAGATTGGAGAAACTTGATTTTTCGCCCGAAAACTGAAAAAAAGGTAAGGGGTAACACTTTCGTTTTTTTTTCGGGTCGAAATTTTGAGTTTCGATATCTCAGCTCTGGAAGGGTCTAGAGCCTCCATTTTTGCGCTCAGGTCAAAGTCTCGCGGCCCTTTATCATAATCCAGAGTTTTGAGAAGATTGGAGAAACTTGATTTTTCGCCCGAAAACTGAAAAAAACGTAAGGGGTAACACTGTCGTTTTTTTTTCGGGTCGAAATTTTGAGTTTCCATATCTCAGCTCTGGAAGGGTCTAGAGCCTCCATTTTTGCGCTCAGGTCAAAGTCTCGCGACCCTCTATCATAATCCAGAGTTTTGAGAAGATTGGAGAAACTTGATTTTTCGCCCGAAAACTGAAAAAAACGTAAGGGGTAACACTGTCGTTTTTTTTTCGGGTCGAAATTTTGAGTTTCGATATCTCAGCTCTGGAAGGGTCTAGAGCCTCCATTTTTGCGCTCAGGTCAAAGTCTCGCGGCCCTCTATCATAATCCAGAGTTTTGAGAAGATTGGAGAAACTTGATTTTTCGCCCGAAAACTGAAAAAAACGTAAGGGGTAACACTGTCGTTTTTTTTTCGGGTCGAAATTTTGAGTTTCGATATCTCAGCTCTGGAAGGGTCTAGAGCCTCCATTTTTGCGCTCAGGTCAAAGTCTCGCGGCCCTCTATCATAATCCAGAGTTTTGAGAAGATTGGAGAAACTTGATTTTTCGCCCGAAAACTGAAAAAAACGTAAGGGGTAACACTGTCGTTTTTTTTTTCCGGGTCGAAATTTTGAGTTTCGATATCTCAGCTCTGGAAGGGTCTAGAGCCTCCATTTTTGCGCTCAGGTCAAAGTCTCGCGGCCCTCTATCATAATCCAGAGTTTTGAGAAGATTGGAGAAACTTGATTTTTCGCCCGAAAACTGAAAAAAAGGTAAGGGGTAACACTGTCGTTTTTTTTTCGGGTCGAAATTTTGAGTTTCGATATCTCAGCTCTGGAAGGGTCTAGAGCCTCCATTTTTGCGCTCAGGTCAAAGTCTCGCGGCCCTCTATCATAATCCAGAGTTTTGAGAAGATTGGAGAAACTTGATTTTTCGCCCGAAAACTGAAAAAAAGGTAAGGGGTAACACTGTCGTTTTTTTTTCGGGTCGAAATTTTGAGTTTCGATATCTCAGCTCTGGAAGGGTCTGGAGCCTCCATTTTTGCGCTCAGGTCAAAGTCTCGCGGCCCTCTATCATAATCCAGAGTTTTGAGAAGATTGGAGAAACTTGATTTTTCGCCCGAAAACTGAAAAAAAGGTAAGGGGTAACACTGTCGTTTTTTTTTCGGGTCGAAATTTTGAGTTTCGATATCTCAGCTCTGGAAGGGTCTGGAGCCTCCATTTTTGCGCTCAGGTCAAAGTCTCGCGGCCCTCTATCATAATCCAGAGTTTTGAGAAGATTGGAGAAACTTGATTTTTCGCCCGAAAACTGAAAAAAACGTAAGGGGTAACACTGTCGTTTTTTTTCGGGTCGAAATTTTGAGTTTCGATATCTCAGCTCTGGAAGGGTCTGGAGCCTCCATTTTTGCGCTCAGGTCAAAGTCTCGCGGCCCTCTATCATAATCCAGAGTTTTGAGAAGATTGGAGAAACTTGATTTTTCGCCCGAAAACTGAAAAAAAACGTAAGGGGTAACACTGTCGTTTTTTTTTCGGGTCGAAATTTTGAGTTTCCATATCTCAGCTCTGGAAGGGTCTAGAGCCTCCATTTTTGCGCTCAGGTCAAAGTCTCGCGGCCCTCTATCATAATCCAGAGTTTTGAGAAGATTGGAGAAACTTGATTTTTCGCCCGAAAACTGAAAAAAAAACGTAAGGGGTAACACTGTCGTTTTTTTTTCGGGTCGAAATTTTGAGTTTCGATATCTCAGCTCTGGAAGGGTCTAGAGCCTCCATTTTTGCGCTCAGGTCAAAGTCTCGCGGCCCTCTATCATAATCCAGAGTTTTGAGAAGATTGGAGAAACTTGATTTTTCGCCCGAAAACTGAAAAAAACGTAAGGGGTAACACTGTCGTTTTTTTTTCAGGTCGAAATTTTGAGTTTCGATATCTCAGCTCTGGAAGGGTCTAGAGCCTCCATTTTTGCGCTCAGGTCAAAGTCTCACGGCCCTCTATCATAATCCAGAGTTTTGAGAAGATTGGAGAAACTTGATTTTTCGCCCGAAAACTGAAAAAAACGTAAGGGGTAACACTGTCGTTTTTTTTTTCCGGGTCGAAATTTTGAGTTTCGATATCTCAGCTCTGGAAGGGTCTAGAGCCTCCATTTTTGCGCTCAGGTCAAAGTCTCGCGGCCCTCTATCATAATCCAGAGTTTTGAGAAGATTGGAGAAACTTGATTTTTCGCCCGAAAACTGAAAAAAAGGTAAGGGGTAACACTGTCGTTTTTTTTTCGGGTTGAAATTTTGAGTTTCGATATCTCAGCTCTGGAAGGGTCTAGAGCCTCCATTTTTGCGCTCAGGTCAAAGTCTCGCGGCCCTCTATCATAATCCAGAGTTTTGAGAAGATTGGAGAAACTTGATTTTTCGCCCGAAAACTGAAAAAAAGGTAAGGGGTAACACTGTCGTTTTTTTTTCGGGTCGAAATTTTGAGTTTCGATATCTCAGCTCTGGAAGGGTCTGGAGCCTCCATTTTTGCGCTCAGGTCAAAGTCTCGCGGCCCTCTATCATAATCCAGAGTTTTGAGAAGATTGGAGAAACTTGATTTTTCGCCCGAAAACTGAAAAAAACGTAAGGGGTAACACTGTCGTTTTTTTTTCGGGTCGAAATTTTGAGTTTCGATATCTCAGCTCTGGAAGGGTCTAGAGGCTCCATTTTTGCGCTCAGGTCAAAGTCTCGCGGCCCTCTATCATAATCCAGAGTTTTGAGAAGATTGGAGAAACTTGATTTTTCGCCCGAAAACTGAAAAAAACGTAAGGGGTAACACTGTCGTTTTTTTTTCGGGTCGAAATTTTGAGTTTCGATATCTCAGCTCTGGAAGGGTCTAGAGCCTCCATTTTTGCGCTCAGGTCAAAGTCTCGCGGCCCTCTATCATAATCCAGAGTTTTGAGAAGATTGGAGAAACTTGATTTTTCGCCCGAAAACTGAAAAAAACGTAAGGGGTAACACTGTCGTTTTTTTTTCGGGTCGAAATTTTGAGTTTCCATATCTCAGCTCTGGAAGGGTCTAGAGCCTCAATTTTTGCGCTCAGGTCAAAGTCTCGCGGCCCTCTATCATAATCCAGAGTTTTGAGAAGATTGGAGAAACTTGATTTTTCGCCCGAAAACTGAAAAAAACGTAAGGGGTAACACTGTCGTTTTTTTTTCGGGTCTAAATTTTGAGTTTCGATATCTCAGCTCTGGAAGGGTCTAGAGCCTCAATTTTTGCGCTCAGGTCAAAGTCTCGCGGCCCTCTATCATAATCCAGAGTTTTGAGAAGATTGGAGAAACTTGATTTTTCGCCCGAAAACTGAAAAAAAGGTAAGGGGTAACACTGTCGTTTTTTTTTCGGGTCGAAATTTTGAGTTTCGATATCTCAGCTCTGGAAGGGTCTGGAGCCTCCATTTTTGCGCTCAGGTCAAAGTCTCGCGGCCCTCTATCATAATCCAGAGTTTTGAGAAGATTGGAGAAACTTGATTTTTCGCCCGAAAACTGAAAAAAAGGTAAGGGGTAACACTGTCGTTTTTTTTCGGGTCGAAATTTTGAGTTTCGATATCTCAGCTCTGGAAGGGTCTAGAGCCTCCATTTTTGCGCTCAGGTCAAAGTCTCGCGGCCCTCTATCATAATCCAGAGTTTTGAGAAGATTGGAGAAACTTGATTTTTCGCCCGAAAACTGAAAAAAACGTAAGGGGTAACACTGTCGTTTTTTTTTTCGGGTCGAAATTTTGAGTTTCGATATCTCAGCTCTGGAAGGGTCTAGAGCCTCCATTTTTGCGCTCAGGTCAAAGTCTCGCGGCCCTCTATCATAATCCAGAGTTTTGAGAAGATTGGAGAAACTTGATTTTTCGCCCGAAAACTGAAAAAAAGGTAAGGGGTAACACTGTCGTTTTTTTTTCGGGTCGAAATTTTGAGTTTCGATATCTCAGCTCTGGAAGGGTCTAGAGCCTCCATTTTTGCGCTCAGGTCAAAGTCTCGCGGCCCTCTATCATAATCCAGAGTTTTGAGAAGATTGGAGAAACTTGATTTTTCGCCCGAAAACTGAAAAAAAGGTAAGGGGTAACACTGTCGTTTTTTTTTCGGGTCGAAATTTTGAGTTTCGATATCTCAGCTCTGGAAGGGTCTGGAGCCTCCATTTTTGCGCTCAGGTCAAAGTCTCGCGGCCCTCTATCATAATCCAGAGTTTTGAGAAGATTGGAGAAACTTGATTTTTCGCCCGAAAACTGAAAAAAAGGTAAGGGGTAACACTGTCGTTTTTTTTTCGGGTCGAAATTTTGAGTTTCGATATCTCAGCTCTGGAAGGGTCTGGAGCCTCCATTTTTGCGCTCAGGTCAAAGTCTCGCGGCCCTCTATCATAATCCAGAGTTTTGAGAAGATTGGAGAAACTTGATTTTTCGCCCGAAAACTGAAAAAAACGTAAGGGGTAACACTGTCGTTTTTTTTTCGGGTCGAAATTTTGAGTTTCGATATCTCAGCTCTGGAAGGGTCTAGAGGCTCCATTTTTGCGCTCAGGTCAAAGTCTCGCGGCCCTCTATCATAATCCAGAGTTTTGAGAAGATTGGAGAAACTTGATTTTTCGCCCGAAAACTGAAAAAAACGTAAGGGGTAACACTGTCGTTTTTTTTTCGGGTCGAAATTTTGAGTTTCGATATCTCAGCTCTGGAAGGGTCTAGAGCCTCCATTTTTGCGCTCAGGTCAAAGTCTCGCGGCCCTCTATCATAATGCAGAGTTTTGAGAAGATTGGAGAAACTTGATTTTTCGCCCGAAAACTGAAAAAAAGGTAAGGGGTAACACTGTCGTTTTTTTTTCGGGTCGAAATTTTGAGTTTCGATATCTCAGCTCTGGAAGGGTCTAGAGCCTCCATTTTTGCGCTCAGGTCAAAGTCTCGCGGCCCTCTATCATAATCCAGAGTTTTGAGAAGATTGGAGAAACTTGATTTTTCGCCCGAAAACTGAAAAAAAGGTAAGGGGTAACACTGTCGTTTTTTTTTCGGGTCGAAATTTTGAGTTTCGATATCTCAGCTCTGGAAGGGTCTGGAGCCTCCATTTTTGCGCTCAGGTCAAAGTCTCGCGGCCCTCTATCATAATCCAGAGTTTTGAGAAGATTGGAGAAACTTGATTTTTCGCCCGAAAACTGAAAAAAAGGTAAGGGGTAACACTGTCGTTTTTTTTCGGGTCGAAATTTTGAGTTTCGATATCTCAGCTCTGGAAGGGTCTAGAGCCTCCATTTTTGCGCTCAGGTCAAAGTCTCGCGGCCCTCTATCATAATCCAGAGTTTTGAGAAGATTGGAGAAACTTGATTTTTCGCCCGAAAACTGAAAAAAACGTAAGGGGTAACACTGTCGTTTTTTTTTTCGGGTCGAAATTTTGAGTTTCGATATCTCAGCTCTGGAAGGGTCTAGAGCCTCCATTTTTGCGCTCAGGTCAAAGTCTCGCGGCCCTCTATCATAATCCAGAGTTTTGAGAAGATTGGAGAAACTTGATTTTTCGCCCGAAAACTGAAAAAAACGTAAGGGGTAACACTGTCGTTTTTTTTTTCGGGTCGAAATTTTGAGTTTCGATATCTCAGCTCTGGAAGGGTCTAGAGCCTCCATTTTTGCGCTCAGGTCAAAGTCTCGCGGCCCTCTATCATAATCCAGAGTTTTGAGAAGATTGGAGAAACTTGATTTTTCGCCCGAAAACTGAAAAAAACGTAAGGGGTAACACTGTCGTTTTTTTTTCGGGTCGAAATTTTGAGTTTCGATATCTCAGCTCTGGAAGGGTCTAGAGCCTCCATTTTTGCGCTCAGGTCAAAGTCTCGCGGCCCTCTATCATAATCCAGAGTTTTGAGAAGATTGGAGAAACTTGATTTTTCGCCCGAAAACTGAAAAAAACGTAAGGGGTAACACTGTCGTTTTTTTTTCGGGTCGAAATTTTGAGTTTCGATATCTCAGCTCTGGAAGGGTCTAGAGCCTCCATTTTTGCGCTCAGGTCAAAGTCTCGCGGCCCTCTATCATAATCCAGAGTTTTGAGAAGATTGGAGAAACTTGATTTTTCGCCCGAAAACTGAAAAAAACGTAAGGGGTAACACTGTCGTTTTTTTTTCGGGTTGAAATTTTGAGTTTCGATATCTCAGCTCTGGAAGGGTCTAGAGCCTCCATTTTTGCGCTCAGGTCAAAGTCTCGCGGCCCTCTATCATAATCCAGAGTTTTGAGAAGATTGGAGAAACTTGATTTTTCGCCCGAAAACTGAAAAAAACGTAAGGGGTAACACTGTCGTTTTTTTTTCGGGTCGAAATTTTGAGTTTCGATATCTCAGCTCTGGAAGGGTCTAGAGCCTCCATTTTTGCGCTCAGGTCAAAGTCTCGCGGCCCTCTATCATAATCCAGAGTTTTGAGAAGATTGGAGAAACTTGATTTTTCGCCCGAAAACTGAAAAAAACATAAGGGGTAACACTGTCGTTTTTTTTTCGGGTCGAAATTTTGAGTTTCGATATCTCAGCTCTGGAAGGGTCTAGAGCCTCCATTTTTGCGCTCAGGTCAAAGTCTCGCGGCCCTCTATCATAATCCAGAGTTTTGAGAAGATTGGAGAAACTTGATTTTTCGCCCGAAAACTGAAAAAAACGTAAGGGGTAACACTGTCGTTTTTTTTTCGGGTCGAAATTTTGAGTTTCGATATCTCAGCTCTGGAAGGGTCTAGAGCCTCCATTTTTGCGCTCAGGTCAAAGTCTCGCGGCCCTCTATCATAATCCAGAGTTTTGAGAAGATTGGAAAAACTTGATTTTTCGCCCGAAAACTGAAAAAAACGTAAGGGGTAACACTGTCGTTTTTTTTTCGGGTCGAAATTTTGAGTTTCGATATCTCAGCTCTGGAAGGGTCTAGAGCCTCCATTTTTGCGCTCAGGTCAAAGTCTCGCGGCCCTCTATCATAATCCAGAGTTTTGAGAAGATTGGAGAAACTTGATTTTTCGCCCGAAAACTGAAAAAAACGTAAGGGGTAACACTGTCGTTTTTTTTTCGGGTCGAAATTTTGAGTTTCGATATCTCAGCTCTGGAAGGGTCTAGAGCCTCCATTTTTGCGCTCAGGTCAAAGTCTCGCGGCCCTCTATCATAATCCAGAGTTTTGAGAAGATTGGAGAAACTTGATTTTTCGCCCGAAAACTGAAAAAAACGTAAGGGGTAACACTGTCGTTTTTTTTTCGGGTCGAAATTTTGAGTTTCGATATCTCAGCTCTGGAAGGGTCTAGAGCCTCCATTTTTGCGCTCAGGTCAAAGTCTCGCGTCCCTCTATCATAATCCAGAGTTTTGAGAAGATTGGAGAAACTTGATTTTTCGCCCGAAAACTGAAAAAAACGTAAGGGGTAACACTGTCGTTTTTTTTTCGGGTCGAAATTTTGAGTTTCGATATCTCAGCTCTGGAAGGGTCTAGAGGCTCCATTTTTGCGCTCAGGTCAAAGTCTCGCGGCCCTCTATCATAATCCAGAGTTTTGAGAAGATTGGAGAAACTTGATTTTTCGCCCGAAAACTGAAAAAAACGTAAGGGGTAACACTGTCGTTTTTTTTTCGGGTCGAAATTTTGAGTTTCGATATCTCAGCTCTGGAAGGGTCTAGAGCCTCCATTTTTGCGCTCAGGTCAAAGTCTCGCGGCCCTCTATCATAATCCAGAGTTTTGAGAAGATTGGAGAAACTTGATTTTTCGCCCGAAAACTGAAAAAAAGGTAAGGGGTAACACTGTCGTTTTTTTTTCGGGTCGAAATTTTGAGTTTCGATATCTCAGCTCTGGAAGGGTCTAGAGCCTCCATTTTTGCGCTCAGGTCAAAGTCTCGCGGCCCTCTATCATAATCCAGAGTTTTGAGAAGATTGGAGAAACTTGATTTTTCGCCCGAAAACTGAAAAAAAGGTAAGGGGTAACACTGTCGTTTTTTTTTCGGGTCGAAATTTTGAGTTTCGATATCTCAGCTCTGGAAGGGTCTGGAGCCTCCATTTTTGCGCTCAGGTCAAAGTCTCGCGGCCCTCTATCATAATCCAGAGTTTTGAGAAGATTGGAGAAACTTGATTTTTCGCCCGAAAACTGAAAAAAAGGTAAGGGGTAACACTGTCGTTTTTTTTTCGGGTCGAAATTTTGAGTTTCGATATCTCAGCTCTGGAAGGGTCTAGAGCCTCCATTTTTGCGCTCAGGTCAAAGTCTCGCGGCCCTCTATCATAATCCAGAGTTTTGAGAAGATTGGAGAAACTTGATTTTTCGCCCGAAAACTGAAAAAAACGTAAGGGGTAACACTGTCGTTTTTTTTTTCGGGTCGAAATTTTGAGTTTCGATATCTCAGCTCTGGAAGGGTCTAGTGCCTCAATTTTTGCGCTCAGGTCAAAGTCTCGCGGCCCTCTATCATAATCCAGAGTTTTGAGAAGATTGGAGAAACTTGATTTTTCGCCCGAAAACTGAAAAAAACGTAAGGGGTAACACTGTCGTTTTTTTTTCGGGTCGAAATTTTGAGTTTCCATATCTCAGCTCTGGAAGGGTCTAGAGCCTCAATTTTTGCGCTCAGGTCAAAGTCTCACGGCCCTCTATCATAATCCAGAGTTTTGAGAAGATTGGAGAAACATGATTTTTCGCCCGAAAACTGAAAAAAACGTAAGGGGTAACACTGTCGTTTTTTTTTCGGGTCGAAATTTTGAGTTTCGATATCTCAGCTCTGGAAGGGTCTAGAGCCTCCATTTTTGCACTCAGGTCAAAGTCTCGCGGCCCTCTATCATAATCCAGAGTTTTGAGAAGATTGGAGAAACTTGATTTTTCGCCCGAAAACTGAAAAAAACGTAAGGGGTAACACTGTCGTTTTTTTTTCCGGGTCGAAATTTTGAGTTTCGATATCTCAGCTCTGGAAGGGTCTAGAGCCTCCATTTTTGCGCTCAGGTCAAAGTCTCGCGGCCCTCTATCATAATTCCAGAGTTTTGAGAAGATTGGAGAAACTTGATTTTTCGCCCGAAAACTGAAAAAAACGTAAGTGGTAACACTGTCGTTTTTTTTTCGGGTCGAAATTTTGAGTTTCGATATCTCAGCTCTGGAAGGGTCTAGAGCCTCCATTTTTGCGCTCAGGTCAAAGTCTCGCGGCCCTCTATCATAATCCAGAGTTTTGAGAAGATTGGAGAAACTTGATTTTTCGCCCGAAAACTGAAAAAAACGTAAGGGGTAACACTGTCGTTTTTTTTTCGGGTCGAAATTTTGAGTTTCGATATCTCAGCTCTGGAAGGGTCTAGAGCCTCAATTTTTGCGCTCAGGTCAAAGTCTCGCGGCCCTCTATCATAATCCAGAGTTTTGAGAAGATTGGAGAAACTTGATTTTTCGCCCGAAAACTGAAAAAAAGGTAAGGGGTAACACTGTCGTTTTTTTTTCGGGTCGAAATTTTGAGTTTCGATATCTCAGCTCTGGAAGGGTCTAGAGCCTCCATTTTTGCGCTCAGGTCAAAGTCTCGCGGCCCTCTATCATAATCCAGAGTTTTAAAAAGATTGGAGAAACTTGATTTTTCGCCCGAAAACTGAAAAAAACGTAAGGGGTAACACTGTCGTTTTTTTTTTCGGGTCTAAATTTTGAGTTTCGATATCTCAGCTCTGGAAGGGTCTAGAGCCTCAATTTTTGCGCTCAGGTCAAAGTCTCGCGGCCCTCTATCATAATCCAGAGTTTTGAGAAGATTGGAGAAACTTGATTTTTCGCCCGAAAACTGAAAAAAACGTAAGGGGTAACACTGTCGTTTTTTTTTCGGGTCGAAATTTTGAGTTTCGATATCTCAGCTCTGGAAGGGTCTAGAGCCTCCATTTTTGCGCTCAGGTCAAAGTCTCGCGTCCCTCTATCATAATCCAGAGTTTTGAGAAGATTGGAGAAACTTGATTTTTCGCCCGAAAACTGAAAAAAAGGTAAGGGGTAACACTGTCGTTTTTTTTTCGGGTCGAAATTTTGAGTTTCGATATCTCAGCTCTGGAAGGGTCTAGAGCCTCCATTTTTGCGCTCAGGTCAAAGTCTCGCGGCCCTCTATCATAATCCAGAGTTTTGAGAAGATTGGAGAAACTTGATTTTTCGCCCGAAAACTGAAAAAAACGTAAGGGGTAACACTGTCGTTTTTTTTTCCGGGTCGAAATTTTGAGTTTCGATATCTCAGCTCTGGAAGGGTCTAGAGCCTCCATTTTTGCGCTCAGGTCAAAGTCTCGCGGCCCTCTATCATAATTCCAGAGTTTTGAGAAGATTGGAGAAACTTGATTTTTCGCCCGAAAACTGAAAAAAACGTAAGTGGTAACACTGTCGTTTTTTTTTCGGGTCGAAATTTTGAGTTTCGATATCTCAGCTCTGGAAGGGTCTAGAGCCTCCATTTTTGCGCTCAGGTCAAAGTCTCGCGGCCCTCTATCATAATCCAGAGTTTTGAGAAGATTGGAGAAACTTGATTTTTCGCCCGAAAACTGAAAAAAAGGTAAGGGGTAACACTGTCGTTTTTTTTTCGGGTCGAAATTTTGAGTTTCGATATCTCAGCTCTGGAAGGGTCTAGAGCCTCCATTTTTGCGCTCAGGTCAAAGTCTCGCGGCCCTCTATCATAATCCAGAGTTTTGAGAAGATTGGAGAAACTTGATTTCTTCGCCCGAAAACTGAAAAAAACGTAAGGGGTAACACTGTCGTTTTTTTTTCGGGTCTAAATTTTGAGTTTCGATATCTCAGCTCTGGAAGGGTCTAGAGCCTCAATTTTTGCGCTCAGGTCAAAGTCTCGCGGCCCTCTATCATAATCCAGAGTTTTGAGAAGATTGGAGAAACTTGATTTTTCGCCCGAAAACTGAAAAAAAGGTAAGGGGTAACACTGTCGTTTTTTTTTTCGGGTCGAAATTTTGAGTTTCGATATCTCAGCTCTGGAAGGGTCTAGAGCCTCCATTTTTGCGCTCAGGTCAATGTCTCGCGGCCCTCTATCATAATCCAGAGTTTTGAGAAGATTGGAGAAACTTGATTTTTCGCCCGAAAACTGAAAAAAAGGTAAGGGGTAACACTTTCGTTTTTTTTTCGGGTCGAAATTTTGAGTTTCGATATCTCAGCTCTGGAAGGGTCTAGAGCCTCCATTTTTGCGCTCAGGTCAAAGTCTCGCGGCCCTTTATCATAATCCAGAGTTTTGAGAAGATTGGAGAAACTTGATTTTTCGCCCGAAAACTGAAAAAAACGTAAGGGGTAACACTGTCGTTTTTTTTTCGGGTCGAAATTTTGAGTTTCGATATCTCAGCTCTGGAAGGGTCTAGAGCCTCCATTTTTGCGCTCAGGTCAAAGTCTCGCGGCCCTCTATCATAATCCAGAGTTTTGAGAAGATTGGAGAAACTTGATTTTTCGCCCGAAAACTGAAAAAAACGTAAGGGGTAACACTGTCGTTTTTTTTTCCGGGTCGAAATTTTGAGTTTCGATATCTCAGCTCTGGAAGGGTCTAGAGCCTCCATTTTTGCGCTCAGGTCAAAGTCTCGCGGCCCTCTATCATAATTCCAGAGTTTTGAGAAGATTGGAGAAACTTGATTTTTCGCCCGAAAACTGAAAAAATCGTAAGTGGTAACACTGTCGTTTTTTTTTCGGGTCGAAATTTTGAGTTTCGATATCTCAGCTCTGGAAGGGTCTAGAGCCTCCATTTTTGCGCTCAGGTCAAAGTCTCGCGGCCCTCTATCATAATCCAGAGTTTTGAGAAGATTGGAGAAACTTGATTTTTCGCCCGAAAACTGAAAAAAAGGTAAGGGGTAACACTGTCGTTTTTTTTTCGGGTCGAAATTTTGAGTTTCGATATCTCAGCTCTGGAAGGGTCTAGAGCCTCCATTTTTGCGCTCAGGTCAAAGTCTCGCGGCCCTCTATCATAATCCAGAGTTTTGAGAAGATTGGAGAAACTTGATTTTTCGCCCGAAAACTGAAAAAAACGTAAGGGGTAACACTGTCGTTTTTTTTTCGGGTCGAAATTTTTAGTTTCGATATCTCAGCTCTGGAAGGGTCTAGAGCCTCCATTTTTGCGCTCAGGTCAAAGTCTCGCAGCCCTCTATCATAATCCAGAGTTTTGAGAAGATTGGAGAAACTTGATTTTTCGCCCGAAAACTGAAAAAAACGTAAGGGGTAACACTGTCGGGTTTTTTTCGGGTCGAAATTTTGAGTTTCGATATCTCAGCTCTGGAAGGGTCTAGAGCCTCCATTTTTGCGCTCAGGTCAAAGTCTCGCGCCCCTCTATCATAATCCAGAGTTTTGAGAAGATTGGAGAAACGTAGTTTTTCGCCCGAAAACGAAAAAAAACGAAAGGGGTAACACTGTCGTTTTTTTTTTCGGGTCGAAATTTTAAATTTCGATTTCTCAGCTCTGGAAGGGTCTGGAGCCTCCTATTTTTGCACTCAGGTGAAAGTCTCGCGGCCCTCTATCATAATCTAGAGTTTTGAGAAGATTGGAGAACCTTAATTTTTCGCCCGAAAATGAAAAAAAAACGAAAGGGGTAACACTGTGGTTTTTTTTTTCGGGACGAAATTTTGAATTTCGATATCTCAGCTCTGGAAGGGTCTAGAGCCTCCATTTTTGCACTCAGGTCAAAGTCTCACAGCCCTCTATCATAATCCAGAGTTTTGAGAAGATTGGAGAAACTTAATTTTTCTCCCGAAAACGAAAAAAACGAAAGGGGTAACACTGTCGTTTTTTTTTTCGGGTCGAAATTTTGAATTTCGATATCTCAGCTCTGGAAGGGTCTAGAGCCTCCATTTTTGCACTCAGGTCAAAGTCTCACAGCCCTCTATCATAATCCAGAGTTTTGAGGAGATTGGAGAAACTTAATTTTTTGCCAGAAAACGAAAAAAACGAAAGGGGTAACACTGTCGTTTTTTTTTCGGGTCGAAATTTTGAGTTTCTCTGATCTTCTTGAAACTCTGGACTCTGATAGAGGGCCATTGGACTCAGACCTGAGTGCAAAAATGGAGGCTCTAGACCCTTCCAGAGCTGAGATATTGAGATATTTATAATGGCTATAATGGTGCATGGGATCTCAATATCTCAGCTCTGGAAGGGTCTAGAGCCTCCATTTTTGCACTCAAGTCTAAGTCTCATGGCCCTCTATCAGAATCCAGAGTTTTGAGAAGATTGGAGAAACTTAATTTCTCGCTCCGAAAAAAAAAACGAAAGGGGTAAATTTTGAGTTTCTCTGGATATTTTTATGGAAAAATATGGATATTTTTCTTACATCTCCATCTTCCTCATTACTCCACATAAAGTCAACATCTGAGATATTTTCATCAGCTAAATGTTTAAGCACTTCAGAACTGTATATTCTGCACATGAAAAAGTTTCATAAATGTATCGGTACTTTGATGTATATTTGAAGAGTTCAGATGCAAAAACCTCTAAGTGCCATTTGAAATTTTCTTTTACAATGATAATTTTGATCAAGCTTGTATATTTAAGTTCAGTATTTTCACTTTAATTGCAATGAAGATTACCTATTAATTGTCATTTCAGTGAAATTACTGAACTGAAATAGACAAGCTTGATGAAATTTATCATTATAGAAGAAAATTTCAAATGGCACATAGAGGCTTTTGCATCTGAACTCTTCATTTTCTTTTACAAAAGAAATTTCAATCAGCATCATTGAAAATGTGACTTCAGTAACAGGCTTTCAAACCTACTGTCCATTCTAATGGACAGACACATTTAAAAAAAAAAATCCTGATTTAAAACGTGCAATTCTACAGTCGATTTTTAACTTTAATTAATAAGTTCAATCTTTCTATTTTACATACAAACTATAAAATACTGGCAAAAATATATACAAAATGTAAATACACCTTAGAAAATGTTGCTTGCTTCTGTGTTTGGAGTGAAGTGCTGCCATGCTTCTCTTCAATGTAGAGTTTTTTTTATATAATTACTACATGCAGAGCTTTACTGGCATTTGATTGGATGACAAACGTCCAATCTCATGGACTGCAGGCTTTAAACTAGGTGAAATGCTCCAGAAGTTAAAAAAGGGGGCTGACATGTGATGTCCATTGTAATGGACACAGGGTCTGAATGGGTTAAATTGTTAAAATATTCACATTCATGCATTCGGCAGACGCCTTTCTTTAAAGCGACACTGCATTCAAGGTACACATTTTTAAGTTCATATTTTCCCTGGGAATTGAACCCAAAAACGTGCTGTTACTCGGTTTAATGACAAACAAGTTATGCATGAAGGTTTCACCATAAATACCTATTACGGAAATGCTCAGCATGTGGAGGAGAGGTGTGCTATGGTGCCAAGCAATTGTGCAGGAGGGACCTGAGCAATATCTATAAACTACTAAAATATCACAGAGACTTCATATAGAGGGCTGTTTTGAATTGGACAAAAAAGCACCACCCAAAACAAGCAACCACCTGGCACAACACGATATCCTATTAAATGAACAATTATGAACTGAAAGGAGACTGCTTATGAGGGATATAAAGTAGGTCTGGCTCCCACCTGTGGCAAACCTCTTCTTCACCAGGGACATGCGGTACCGGCTGCCCACCAGCTCCACGTCCAAGCCGGACAGAGACGCCCCCGATCCCACAAACTGCACAGCCAGGCTCGGGGGAGGCCCGCGGGGAACCTCCAGGCACTGCCAACTGGCGCACAATGTGCCAGACCCTGAGACCCATAAACGCACACACATAGAGATCGAGAGAGTAAGCAGCTGCTCTTGGGTTTACATCACAGACCTTGTTAAGATATGTGCAAGAGCCTTTGGAAATAGAAGATCATCTTAAAATATCCTAATGTTGCCCATATGTTAATAAACATGCAGTTGCTTCCAAAATGTTCACAAGCCTCCCTTGATGCTCTGTCGGGCTTCCTCTGATCTCATCTATTCAGAAGTTTGTTTCATGGCCTCTTGATCTTCCACCCACTTCCACTGAAAACATCTTGTGTCAGTGCAGCACTTTAAACTCAGTTAAGATGTACCAACGCTAAACTATATATAGTTTTCTGAAAAAAGTTTTCAACTTTTTCTGAAAAAAGTTTGAAAAAAGGAAATCAATATTCGTTAGATATTCTTTATTTCTTCCTTTTTATGACTGATGTTGTTATAGATGTTGCATTAATTGATTAACTTGGGAGTGAGTGAAGACTTGAATTTAGGTCTGTTCGTCACAAACACCATACAACATAAGGCTTTTGAAGTCTTTCTTATTGTTTTTTAAACTAAAACGACAAACAAATTACTAAAAAGTTTTGTGAAAATTATCACAAATGCTGGCACTGCTGGGAACTTTAAATGATGGCGGGGAAAGAGTTAAACATGAATCATGAATGAGTGACAGAAAAAGAAAAGAGAGGATGAACAGGTGGCAGCAGTGACCTTTGCTGTGATTTGTTGGGGAGAGGTTGGGCAATTTCCATAGGAGTCGTCTTTCCTCTGCACTCCTGTGAAACAGAACAGTAACACAGTTCTCTTCGTCTATCATTTCTCTCGTCACATGTTCACTTCATTTTCTCATTCCATCTCCATAAGCAAAATGTGCGTCCAGTTCTCACCAGGATGCGGGCGGCTGGCACTGCAGGTCTGTGGCCGTGTGGTCGAGGGGCAGCAGCACTTGTACAGTGGTCAGCTGGGTGGAGGGGGCGGTTGCGGGGCAGCAATGGTAATCCAGAGACACACGGGTCACTGTGCCACTGCGCTGACACTCGGCGGACAACAGGAGGGGAGCGCGACCCGGATCCTGAGATGACGCCTAAGAGAGAGTTCATTTAAAAAAAAACAAAAAAAAAAACACTCGCATTAACATTTCAAATGGTTTTATGACAGATTATAAACATTTTCAAAGATGTTAACCTTTAAAGGAATATTACAGGCCCAATGCAAGTTAAGCTAAGTCGACAGAGTTTGTTAATGTAATGATGTTGATTAACACAAAAAAGGTTCAAATCAAGATTCATTTATGGAAGTAAAAATTTATGAAAGTCAATAGGGTCAATTTTGGGAGGGATTTAAGCGGAAATGTGAAGCTTATAATTTTAGAAACGCACTTACACTATAACAGTTTT
This sequence comes from Pimephales promelas, assembly GCF_988280905.1. Classification (NCBI taxonomy): domain Eukaryota; kingdom Metazoa; phylum Chordata; class Actinopteri; order Cypriniformes; family Leuciscidae; genus Pimephales; species Pimephales promelas. The sequence continues at coordinate 25,284,013 of NC_142782.1, forward strand.
GTACTTTGGGATTAATAAAAACTATTTTATATCTATAAATTACAGGAACGTCTGTCTGTCTGTCTGTCTATTAATCAAATATCTCTCGAACTGTTAGACTGATGGATTTCAAACTTGACAGGTGTCTTCATACGGGCACGAGTAAGTGCAGTGCCGAGTTTGACGTTGTTTGGATTATAAATGCAAAAGATATTGTTAAATATATCGGTAAAAAGAAGCACACATTGAAGTTGTGGTTTAAAAACAAACATTCTGACATTAGTACAATGTAATTATACATTTATTAAAATGTTATTATACATTTATTACAATGTTATTCATTTATTATGTTTATTACAATGAATTTATACGTTTGAAAAAGTAGCAATTCTTTTTGGAAAAAGTAGCATTTTTTTTTTAAAGTAGGGATTTTTTTTAAAGTAGCGATTCTTTTTTTAAAAGTAGCAATTCTTTTTGGAAAAAAGTAGCGATTCTTTTTTTAAAGTAGCGATTCTTTTTGAAAAAAGTAGCAAAAAAAGTAGCGATTCTTTTTGAAAAAAGTAGCGATTCTTTTTTTAAAAAGTTGCAATTTTTAAAAAAAAAGTAGCGATATTTTTAAAAGTACTGACTTTTTTTAAAAGTAGTGATTCTTTTTGGAAAAAAAGTAGCGATTCTTTTTTGAAAAAAGTAACGATTCTTTTTTTTAAGTAGCGATTTGAAAAAGTAGTGATTCATTTTGAAAAGTAGCGATTCTTTTTGAAAAAGTAGTGATTCGTTTTGAAAAGTAGTGATTCTTTTTTAAAAGTAGTGATTCTTTTTGAAAAAGTAGCGATTCACTTTTGAAAAAATAGTAGCAATTCTTTTTTGAAAAGGTAGCGCTTAATGTTATCGTTTTCTCAGAGTTTAGGCTCCTGTGTAATAGTAGCCTAGGCTAATCAGCAACTCAAACATACCAAACCAACAATTACTAAAAACACAAAAAAACTGATTTTGCACGGGCATTGCACTAGTATTAATAAAATTTAAAACAACTATTTTCTATTTTAATATATTTTTAAATGTAATTTATTCCTGTGATGGCAAAGCTGAATTTTCAGCATCATCACTCCAGTCTTCAGAGTCATATAATCCCACAAAAATTATTCTAATATGCTAATGCTCAATACACATTTTCTTTATTATAAATTTAGAAAACTGTTATAGTTTTTTCAGGATTCTTTGATCAATAGAAAGCTCAAAAGAACAGCTTGTTTGCAAATTTGAATTTCTTATAATAATGTAAAAGTCTTTTGATAAAGTTAACGCATCTTTGCTGAATAAAAGTATTAATTTCTTCAAAAACTTTTGAACAGTAGTGTGCATTAATTCTTCAATTAAAACTTTTATAGTATTTGAGCTGTAAAGCTGTTTAAAACATTGATGAATTACGACACAAATGTTGATGATTGAGCTTAACTTGAACTGAATGTGGAATATTCCTTTAGGTTTCATTAAAGTAGATCACATTGTAACTCAAGGACTCATTAGGTTTGAGATGACAGACCTGGTATTTTAGCAGAGCCACATTGTAATATGAGGCTTGTGGGTTAAGCTCCGCCTCTCTCTGCAGGTGGAGCGTTAAGGCCGGCATGTTGAACCAGAAATCCTTGGTGTCTGGGTCACTCTGTGACGGGTCGCTGCAGGTACAAACACCACAGATGCTGTCCACAGAGCTTTTATTAAACCCAGAACAAGCCATTTGTGTGTGTTTGTGTCAGGGTATCATACCTATAGAGTAACTTCTGGTTGGGTAATAAGTGATCCACTCGAGAGATGTTCACCAATCGGAAGCTTAAAACTGGTGCGTTGGGGTTGGCAGTGAAAATCCGGATGATGCCAGCAGGAAACGACATAGTGAGGTCGCCGGTGATCTTAACCAGACAGCTGAAACCCAAACACACAAATCACTTTCAGTTGGAGCAACAATGTGATAAAAGACTTTGTCCTCCAGATGGGGGGAAAGAACCTCAGACGGACCGGTTGTGTTCTCCTCCTTTGAAGTAGGCGTTGATGTACTCCGTGATGGCTGTGGCGACAGGCCAAGACTCCTGGGTACTCAGAGAAATGGGACTGGGTCCTCGCGACAAACCTGTAGGGTCACATTACATAACTTGATAACTTCATCTGCCACAGTCGGCCCCTGGATTTTGTTTTAGGATGGATAAATAAATGGATCAGCAGTTGAATACGAAATAGGATTTGGGATATGCTTCCTCTCTATTAGACACATGCCTGTGGGCTATTTTAAAGTGATAAGGAGAGAATCAGCCATGAGGATATTTCCTGACTCTCCCCAGGGTTAATGTGCATACAGTATGTCTACATTAGATTAGCATTATGAAATTACAGTAAAGCTCTCGAGGTTGTCTCTCAGAGTAATATGTGATTAAGTTTTGTGATAATGCGAGTGTTTAGGGAAATAGGAGTGTGCCTCGGGTCACCTCGGGCTGGGCTGGGGACGCGGTTCTGCATCCCCCATTCACTGGGGCTGGAGGAGGATGAGGAGGTGAGGGGAGGACTGGGCTCAGGCAGCGGAGATGAGCACAAAGACCTAGACTGAGACACACCACAGAAAAAAAATCTTATTTTATAATTATCTATTATTATTATTTATACAATATATTTTTTTTAAATAATTTAAACATTTAAATGAAATGTTTAAAAATATATATATTTTTATAATTACATATGCCACTTTTATGAGCTCATATTAAATTTCACCCAAAAGATTTTCATTCTGTCATCATTTGCAAACCTTCATGTTGTTCCAAAGACTTCTGTTCATCTTCAAAACACAAATACAGATATTCTAATGAAATCTAAGAGATCTGTCTCTCCACTGACCGCTACGCAACTGACACTTTGACGCTTCAAAAAGTTCATGAAATGATTGTATAATGAATCCATATGAGCTGAGTGGTTAAAATTGGGGGTTTGCTTGCTTTCGGGTTGAGCTTTCCGCGACTGCGCAACTTGGATATAGGTTGCCAGGTTGAGATATCAAATGGGTTGAAATTGATTATGGTGTGTGGATGGTGTGAATATAATGTATTTAATAAAAGATCTGGCAACTGGTTAACATTAGACAAACATATTGGTCCGATTATTCATAAAGGAGTTGGGGCCATGCAAATTACAAGAGTTTTCCGGGAGAAATAACAAACCCGGGAGGGCTAAAAAAACGGGAGAAACCTGGGAAAAAACGGGAGTGTTGACAGGTATGATATACATACATATGTATATAAATATATACATTTTTCACACCACAGGACTTAAGTGAACAGATTTAAAAAAAAAAAAATCTAAATGAATAAGCATACAAATTATTCAAAATAGTGAAAAAAAGGCAAAGACCAGACTAAAGCTATACAGTTTCCATTACACATCTAAATTTTAAACAAATGATGTTGAAAAATGTTTATGTCCATGTTATCTGTCAACTTCCCATTTATTTTCTCCTTTCTACTGTGTGTGGATTGAAAACAAGTGTTTTGGGGCTGAGCAAATTACCAGAGGCTTGTTTCTATGTCCTGTAATATTATTTGTTACCTCCCAGTATAAAGCAATTAAAAGCTTGAAGTGGAATCTCAGTAGTGGTGTTAATTAAGAGCTAAAGTCAAGGGAGCAATTTTAAGAACCACATGAGATAAACCACATCTCATAAAACAAGAGAAAAACGAAAGAGGCTGCAGCGAAGCCCTATTAAAGGATTTGTTTATATGGTTTAAAAAAAGCTTAAGTGTGCTGGTTGGATAGATGGTGTAATGAGGTCTGTGGAACATTTACCCGCTCACAGCCACTGAGTCTGCCTGAGGAGCGCTTGGACCGAACCGACCGAGGGGGAGCCAATGCCAGACGTTCAGTGCTCTCCTGCCTGAAACCATGCTGGGAGACTGAAAGAGAGAGTGAGAGAAAAGAGGGGGAGAAATTCTGTCATTATTTACTCACCCTCATGTCATTCCGATCCCATATGATTTTATTCCATGGAACGTTGGTTTTGGAATTTTGAATAACACCTTGCCACATATTTATTTCAATCTCAAAAGTGGTCCATACGACTTGTGTGCTATATTCCAAGTCTTCTTAAAACCATACGAAAACCTTGTTACCCGAACATACAGAAAATTCACTGAAAATCTTGTCATACGCCTAGTTCATGAGATGTAGGAACGTTTTTCTAAGTCAAACAAATAAACAAATTATTTAACTGCTCTGAATGATTAATGGGATTCTCAAATTCTTCATGTTTCTTGAGCACCAAATCAGCATAAAATGATTTCTGATGGATCATGTGACACTGAAGACTGGAGTAATGATGCTGAAAATTCAGCTTTGCTATTTCTGGAATAAACAACATTATTTCACAACATTTTCTCTGTTTTTCTATATTTTTGTTTAAATAAACGCAGCCTTTCTGTGCATAAAAAAATTGTAGCCAATCCCAAACTTTTGACATAATAAAATGAAACTTTTTGTTATTATTAAATTGTATTATACAACAGATCCCAAAAAGACACCTTTGAGACACTTACTGTAAGTGACTGAATATTATTGCATTAGATATAAAATATCTTGTTATAAAATATTAAATTAAGTGGCTTCAGATAACTTCACATGTATGTGTTCTCGCAAAGTAACCACAGGTGCACTTCATCATATTAACAATGAATGTGTTTAACAATGTCTGACAACCAGAAAGGGTTGTTGTCTCTATTTTGAGCAATACATTTATTGTTTTATCATTTTAAACCTAAAAAAAAACATAATTTTGAGAAATGTTTTAATGGCATTTATAATAAATGCCACTTTTTAAATGAGGGTTAATTGTTTATACACTTTTTGGGGCCATTGCATATTGGGATTATATCACTTTGCTCTCTAAATATCAGTATCAGAATCAGCCATTAAAGCACCATATCAGACATTCACTAATCTGTAATACCTGGTTGTGTGTTAATATCCAGGAAGTTCTGGTCTTTGTCTGTAGAGAAGCAAAGGTCCTCCTGCGGCCCAGAATGCCGTGTGAGCGGCGGTCCGTTCCTGCGAGGCTCGTCGTTAAACGATCTCTGTTTTCTGGTCGACTCTTGCGTGACAGTGTTATTCGTAGTGCCCTCACTGAAGGGGTTATGCACCGAGTTCCAATGCAGCAGCTCTTTCTTCGGCTGAGAATTGGGGGCGGAGTTAGGACTGGGTGTCGGCCTATTACTACCAGCTCTGCTCTGTGCAGCTGCCTGCGCCGCCAGCGCCGACTGGTGCGTTGGACTCCCTATCATAGTAATAGCGAAAGGATCATCCGGAGACTCTGGAGGCGGGACGCTACGATCTCTTTTCCTGTCTCGCTCTTTGCTGGAGGAGGATAGGGGAAGGAGGGTTTTAGTGTCATTCAGAGAGACGGAAAAGGGATCGGTGCGTGTTTCCACAGCCCTGCTATCCCTGGTGGGCCGAGGGGGAGGCGGGACCCAGGCATCAGGTGGAGGCAGGTTGTCCTTAGGGGCAGAGCGTTCAAACGCAGCCAGGAAGGGGTCTTCAGGAGGGATGTGTTTACAACTCCACACACAGGGCTCCAGTTCTGAAGACGCCAGGCTGTGGGAGAAGGCCGGGAAGCTGAAGGTGGTGGGCTCCACGTTGGGTGGGGCGCGTGGAGAACGTAGATTGGAAGGCCAGGCATTGGTTTGGTCGTCCGCCGGGAGAGGAGACCGACCGGGCGAGGGGTCGCGGAATGCGGCCAGGAAGGGGTCAGAGGATCGGCTCAGGTTTACGGAGTCTTTAGATTGAGTTTGAGTGGATGGCCAGGCTGCCCAACCGTTGGGTTCAGGGGACACTCCAAGGGGCTGATGGGAAGGCGAATCCAGTCCCGAATCCTCCACATTCTCAGGAGAGGATGAATCCGAAGAGAATGCGGCATCTGTCAAACATGGAGAAAAGTCTATCACTGATCAGAAGGGAAATGTCTTAACAGAGAAGGAGAAGTTTGACTGCAGAAACATAATTCCCATTCCACTTTAGTCCATAATTGAATAATTGATGCTTTAATGCCAACATAAGCAGTTCTGCTGAGGTGAGTCAATTAATTCTTAGAATATGGTAACGCACACTTTGGCACACATTCGACTACTTAAAAGCTTTCAATTCTCCGTTATTTGAAAAGAGTCCAGTCGATTCTCATATATCACAGTAATGAAGCCGGGGGTGGTGTTGCTGCTGGAGATTTACATTTAGATGCAGCAAAGGCGTTCTGGAGCTGCTCTCTGCCTGTAAAGCTGTGGGATTTAAAGGCCGACTCCAGAGGAGGTCCAAACAGAGCGTCCGGACCAGATGCTGTGGAACTCAACCTGAAGAGATGAGAGGGGGGAAAAGAATCTTTAATAAAACGTTTGGGAAATTAGTATTTTTATTGAGAAAGAATGATTTAAATTTTCAAATGTGATAGTATAGACTTGATGTTACAAAAGATTTCCATCTCAAACAAATACTCTTTCTTTGAACTTTCTATTCATCTAAGAATCCTGAAAAAAAGATATCACTGTTTCAACAAGTACATTAAGTAGAACAAAGGTTTTCAGCATTGATGATAATAATAAATAATATTAATAATGACTGGAGTAATGATGCAGAAATTTCAACTTTGGCATCACAGGAATAAATTACCATAAAATTTTTACAATTGAAAAACATATAAACACAATATTACTGTTTTTACAGTACAAATAAAATCTACTGCTAAATAAAATGCAGTCTTGATGAGAATATGAATCTTCTTTCAAAAATATACCAACCCCAGCATTTTTAACGATGTACATAATCAAAATAATATAAATAAATGAATAAAAAAAGTCTTTACAATATTCAAATCTAGATTTATATAATCTAAATAAATCAATTTAATCAATTCAATTTAACATTTCTTTTTATTTATTTAATAAACTGGCTTTTTCGTTCAAGTTGTCCTCTTCTTGCTCAACCAATGGTATGAGTTTGGGGCACATTACCATTCAACATTAAATGCCACAAAAATGACATCTTTCACCATTAAATCTGCATTTTTGCATATTAAAGCATTCAGTAATTATGCTGTATGGGAAATCTCTCTGTACCTGCTGTGATCTGGGCTGGACGTGGATCTACGCAGACCCTCCTGTTCTCCCTCTGTACAACAACAAAACATTACTTTACTACACAATATAACAGTATAATAATACAATAAAAAAGTTAAGTAAGGGGTTATGTAGAAGATGCTTTTATCCAAAGTGACTTGCAGTACACATAGTATAGGGAGTTTCCCTGGAAAAATATTAGGTTAAGAGCTTTTCTCAAGGTTATATTAAAGGGAGTTTCCCTGGAATAATATTAGGTTAAGTATTTTCTCAAGATTACATTGTGATTGTTTATGGATCATCCCTTTTAAGTTCAACATTTTAGTAACCAGCGTAGATCTTTAACCATTACACCACACCCATAAAACGCAATGTACAGCACGTGAAAGTACTGTACAATATTACTCCGATAAAAATATAACAAATTTGAAATCACAAAGTAATTCAAACCACGTACTATCAAAATAGCACCATTCCTCTACGTGACTAATCTCAGCAAATAAGTTTGAGTAATAGCCACCCTGGGAGGAAGACAGCCTTAAACCTTTTTCTTTAAACCACACACCAAATTGTTTCCTGCTTTTATTGTCAAAACCCACGATACAAAAATAGAGCTTATTCTGAGGCAGTAATGACAGCAATTCAGCTGACCAGAGATCAGTCGGTCAATATAAGACAATAATGGCATGCAGTGCTGTTATGATGCATGACGCTGACCCCAAGGTCAGCTGGATTGCAGATTGCTGTGATTAAGGTGTCAGATTGAGCTGTTTGTGAGATAACGACATCTATTAATGTAGACACAGGACGTGGGACATGTCTGTGTCATCGTGGCCATTTGAGATGGCCGCTGAAATCACAGGAACAGTCACAAGAACAACGCATGAGCAATGAAAAATGAATGATCATAACTCTGGTTGTAAGAGCACAAGAGAAGTGTGACCGACCTCTCTGAGGAACACTTTCCCCCTCCCCTTCAGATCGACCTGCTGAACTGGAGTTCCCTGTAACGGAGGAAGAAAAATCAACACTAATATACATACACAATATTGTCTGAGATATACAGAGCAATAAAAGTGAACTTACTTGAGAGCTGCTTCTTTACTGACACCTACAGGATGGGATGAAAGAAATGAAGTGTCATTACTACAACTTAGTCAATGTTTTGCTCCATATTTTTTCAAATACATCTTAAAAACGAGTGTGAATATCATCAAGATGCACATTTTTTTGCTGTCTCATATATTTTCCTGAACAAATAATATGACACACTGGACTTTCCTCTCTTGCCATTGATGCATCATTTTGCTTTAACGTGCGTTTGTGTGGGTTTTCTGAAAACATCTATAGAAAAACGACACAAGACATAAATCACTCTGAATATTTTTCAAAGATTTGATTCTACTAAAACTCACAACCGTAGGCAAATAAAGTGACTGATTGTCTCAAAGAGCTAATTATAGATCCTTTTGTAGACATGACTTTGTTTACCGGGAAATTAGTAAAATCTAGTTCACCCTGACTAACAGAAGTTGCATAAAGCCAGCCAATCAGGTTAAAAGCGGTTTAGTTTGCCATTTTTTTGTGAAAAATACATCATATGTTTGTCACCTATGATTAAGTTATTGAGAAACTAAAGAAAATAAAAACGAACATACAGATAGAGATAGATTTATTGCATCTAACAAAAAGTTTGTAAATACACACACACACACACACACACAGAGCCGTCGCAAGGGCTGTGCGAACTGTGCAAACACACAGGGCCTCGCGCCACTAGGGGGCCTCGCAATCCTGCCCAAGCAGGTTTTTCATAGGGCTACCTCGCACCCCACCTGTGACGGCACTGCGCGCACACACACAAATTTAAGTATAATGACTAAAAAATCTATTATCAGTCTCATTTCAGCTATCAAAGATTAAATACACCCTATCTCTTACCACTCTGTTAGGGGGCAGGGTCAACGCCCCCACTGTGGCCTTCAGCTCCAGTTCATTGGCTGCTGAGTTGCTACGGTTACTGCTGGCAACCGGTCGGATCTGGATGTGAAATTTTTTGGGTTCTTCATCATCGAAATCTGAGTCACTGGAGTAAAAATTTCCCTCCTTCTCCTCAGCAGAACAACGTAGAGAGCAATGCTGTTAAGGAGCAAATCCAGACACCATACAGGATACACATGAACTCACACACAGGTACAAAGAAGGACAAGAAAACACACACGGACACAAATAGATATGAGTGCAAGTACACAAACACAGCTGTTCTGAATAAATAAACTGCACAAATGATCATCCTATTTAGGGACACTACTGAGTTTCATACCCTTAAACACCCCTCACAATGAACTGCTCAGGAATCTAAGAGTAACACCAGACCCTCATTAGAGGATGTTTGGAGAGAGAAATTGGGCATTAGAAGGTAAATCATCCATTTCACATCCTGACAATAGCGTCCTTTCTCTGTGTGTGTGATACTTTTGATGGTGTTTAAAAAGAGAGGAGGTCAGAAAAAGATCTTTCTCCTCTCTCTATTTTAGTCCACGTGGATGTTGTTGTTTTTTTTGAGTGAAAATAAGTTTTGCCAAAATTATTTATTGTAGTGCTGAGGATACTTCCCAATCTTCAAACATCTACCGTACAATAGGATCCAAAAGTCTGAAGCCATATTGAAAATTAGACATTCAAAATATTCTAAATGTTATGACATAAAATTTATGAAAAATATTTAAGATTCTGCACTTTTTATAGGTCACTAAAAAGAAAACAAGTGCCGTATAAGATGCTCGTTTGATCATTTTTTCAATCATTGTCATGTTTTACCACTTAAAAATTTAACGAAGCTTGAGTGCTTCGAGTAGAACAAACTGAATACTAAGACATTTTTGTTTTTAAATTCAAGTCAATTTCTTCATGTCAAACGGCTGATAGTATAAATGTACTAAATTGAATTGAAGCATTATTACTAGTGGTCTCAAACTTATGGACTCCACTGTATGTAAACACGCATACACTTCTGCACACACACACACACACTATACACTCTCACTGCATCCATGCCTGATGATTTATTCTGAAGGATATCATTCTGGTTGACGTCTGCACGTATGACAAAGCCCTCGTCGTCCACTTCGAGGGGTGAGTTCTACACACAAGCACAAACAGACAACACAAGCTCACAATAAGAAACAACATTTAAAGGCACAGGACATCAGCCGACAGATTGATGAATCTATGAAGGTCTGTAGCGTACATGTGGTCTGTCTTTCCCTCATAAACATACAAATGCTGTTGCCATGGCTCACATCAACAACAACAGCACTAATGTTTTAAGAGTCTGACTAAAGCTGAAGTCTTGCATAACAGCTTGTAACAAGCGTGTGTTTATGTAGGACCTCTGGCAGTTAGTGGGCTATCAGACATTCATTAAACACCCTCAGTATTGACAAGGTTAAATATAGCTTAATGAGGTAACCAGACCATGCCAGACGCGTCATTTTCTCATACACACTGAGGTCTGTGTAGAAAGAGTGTCTTCAGATTTCCAAACACACATGTGAACTTACATTCAAACAGTGGAGAGTATGTTTGTGTGTGTTTGTGGAGAAGGGTTTATTTGTCCTTAGTAGTTAGCTAAATCTGACAAAATCAATCATACTGATGGCATAAGCATAAGTCAATTCACCAACAAATGTCTCTTGTGAGCAGTTTCTTTTAAGTGAATAAAACATAAACATCATAAGCAGTGTAATTTGATTCACAAACAAATTATTCTCATAAGTCAGTTCTCCTAATGAATGATTCAAAAACACTCAGAAGGTAAGGAGTTATGGGTTTGAGGGTTATGGGGACCTATCCTTCACTGAATGCATCATTGCAACAGTATATTTAACCAACAGTATATGTGACTCACTCAATCTTACTTACAGTGATGGCCATCTCAAAATGAATTAGTTGAAATAAATGTAATTGAAGATTGGGAAACAGTCTTTGAGAGGTGTGTTAATAAACTAACAACTGTTTGAGATGAGAAGAGTAGCAGAAATTTAACCAAGAACAGCTGATAACACATGACTAGTAACCTGAACCTGTTCTGTGAGTGTAAACCAATAGTGTGTATGTGTGTGTGTGTGTGTAAAAGGTTTGGCTATACTTGTGATGGTCAAATGTCCTCACTTATATAGTGAAATATTATGACAGTATTTTTCTGGTCCTCGCAAGTTAAAAGAACTTTTAAATCTCATATTTCTGTGATGGGTAGGTTTACGGGTGGTTGGGTTAACAGTAACCTAATATAAAATCAATGGAACTAATATTGTGAAACAAACGTGTGTGTGTGTGTTATGAGAACTCACAAGAGCATCTGCCACAGCTGAATCCCTAGAGGACAAAAGAGGTATGAAAAGTTATTTGTTATTCAGTATATAACAATCTACAAGAATTGGTCACTGAAAAACTAATTTTTATCAACCACTGCTGTGAATTTATGTCTGAAAGTCTATGGTTACAGCCTTGATCTATAACATTTAAATGTATTGTGATTCATATGAATGCATGACTCACGTTGAATCGGGTTCCTTGTCTCTTTTTCCTAAGCCGGGGATCCTGAAGGCTTTAGCCCGACTCTTTTTACTGTTCTCAGATACCAGGGAGGACAGATACTCCTCAAACCCTACTGGACCTTTTCCACACACATACAACACAGTATTTAACGAGTTTGGTCACTGTATGGCAAAATCTAAAATTTGCAGAAGAATGATTTTCAATGCATTATTATCCAGTAAAACAGAAAAAGCAATCAATCAAATATGCTGAATATTTTATTAGACATTTCTAATTTCTTCTGGGGCGAGTTTTTACACATAAATCCAGCCTGGTCCTGGAGCATACTACACTATCTGCAGAAAATCCATTTTCATCTTTGGCCCAAATCATCTATGTCTGAAAAACCAGAAAGTTTATCTGGAATGATAGCTTTTATACATCTGTGACTCACCGGGTCTCTCCTTTCCTGTTCCCTTCTGCTCTGTGAACTTCTGAATGAGGTTCTCAATACCAATTTTCTCCACGTTCTGCTTGAATTCCTCATGAACCTAAAGGTGATAGAAAAAGATTTCATCAAGCACAGCTAATCGAGACCATGCTGACTAGAACAACTCTGAGCCTCAGAGTCTATTCGTCTGGACTGTTTTCAGCACAATATCAGAAATCAAAGAGAATATAGGAGTAGGGAAAATCTCAAGAGTGAATGCAAGCCATACCTGCCCAACCTGTACGTGTGTGTCTTCAATGGAATGTGAATACGCTTTGATCAGTAGCTTCATCTGTCGTAAATGAGCTTCCTCAATGTCCTGAAATTTCTGTGGAAAATGTGGAAAAACAAATGTAGAGTCGTCAGATTTTTAAAACGTTTTGTCTCTAATGGTCACCAAGATTACATATATTTGATGAAAAATACAGTAGATTGTAAAATTGTGATTTAATATTAAAATTTTAAATAACTGTTCTCTACTTAAATATACAGTACTTTAAAATCTGATATGCTGATTTGGTGATCAAGAGACATTTCTTATTATTATTATCAATCTTGAAAATGGTTGTTCTTAATTAAATTTTGTGGAAACCATGAAACATTTTTATCAGGATTGGATGAATAGAAAGCACAAAATAACAGAATTTGTGAATTAGAAAAGTTTGATAGCAATGTAAAAAAAATCTTTTTAATTTTAATTTAATTTTAAAATGTAATTCTTCCAAACTGAATAAAAGTACCAATTTCTTAAAAAAAACAAAAACTTTTAAATCCTAAAAATTAGTATTGTGAATCTTCACATTATAGCATGGCCTCAATTTCCTTGCTGCTTTAAAGCGGTTAACAAAACAATCTAATAAAATTGAAAGAAAAACAGAAATTATGTTTCTTAATGAAAGATAAGTTATTTATAAAATAAATATATCTGATAAAACAATTATAATCCTCACTGCCTACTTTTTGTCATTACGATCATATATTACTGATATGAATCTTCTCAAGGTCTTGCTTCAATATTTGATTTTTTTTGGAAGTTTTTTTTTAGATTTCCAATTATTAGTAAGATTTCCTATTAGTAAGTAGGAACAACAGAAAACAAAATCAGGGCAACACCATTGAATACATGTATGTTATGCAAATATATTTTCTGTCTGACAGTAATGATAATTCAACAGATGGAGCAAAATAGCAAACTATTAGGATGCACAAGTATATTTGCAACCATTATTTGGGATCTCAGTATATCAGGACCTTACATTTGAACTTTTGCTTGAGTTTAAACAGAGCCAGCCCAAGCATTTAACAGTGGTCAGCCTCTATAATTTTTAAGATTATTGTTGATGCCCTAATTAACTCTCCGAGTGAGGTCAGGACTTCTCTTGGATTTTACAGATTCATCCTTTGCTCTCAAATTATTCATGCATGCAGGTCAAAACCAGGCAGAAATAGACTGTAGGCATGTAATCATTTTGTCAAACAGACTGCTTTAATGCCGCTCGTAGTCATGGTAACTTCACATGGCTTTATTGAGCTCATTGAAATTGCTCCGAAGGTCCTGATTATGAGAACATGCGAGCTAACCTAGCTTATTATCTGCTTTAAAGAAGTTTCGCATATGCGACTAATGCGCTCAGCAGGGATGGGGAAAAAAAAACAACTCAACTGTCATATCACCAACCTGTGCTGATTCACTCATTTTCTGTTCAAAGTCTCCTCCAGCACGGTTAAACTTCTCTATAGACCCTGTGAACGACTCAGCTGCCTTCTTCGATTTCAGCTCAGCCTGAGAAAAGAGAAAGAGGCAGATGAAACAAATATATTAGCAAAGCTAGAAATTAAGCCTTCACTTCAAGATGATGCAAGAAGGCTACCAGCTTAAAGGATTAATTCAACCAAAAAATGTAAAAGCTGCAGTCAAGACATTCGACTTTCGTTCCTCAGTGGAACACAATATTCATGAAGAATTGTGCAGCTGCTCGCTTTGTTTCATGCTTTTAAACTTCAATTCAAAGTTTAAGTCATTATTCAGAGAAAATCTTGAGATCTGCCAAAAGTAGTAATGGCAGCTTGGTTAACAAATTGTGTTTTTGAAACAGACCTTTTCAATGTATCAGTTGACATGGTTCACAGAACTGCTTCATAAATCAAAATGACCTGGTTCTCAAGTCCAACAAGTCTGTGAATAACTTAAATATGAACTTTTTGTAACACTAAACTATTATATGACTTGGAATGTAGCACACAAGTCGTAATGACCACTTTTATGGTGCTTTTGTTTACTTTGTGAGGTCAGTAATGTTCATTTTTGGACTCTCTCAAACACAAGCACCTTTTCCAGCTCTTTCTGAGGCACTCCCTCTTTGCGTAGTCTCTCCAGCTCTACACACTTGCTGTGGTAGCCTTCTCTGGCCTTCTGCAGGTGGGCGTTCTGGACCTGAAGAGATTGTACTGACTCCAGAGTACCAATCACTTCCTCTTTCGTCTACAAAAGACACAACATAGTTAAATATATGGTACAACGGGGCTAAAGGCACACCTTAAAAAAATGTGCTTCAAGATTTTGTTTTGTGAATGTTAAGCAATGCTGCTCCTAAAACAAATCAGAGAGCGAGAAAATAACAATAAATTAAATCTAACTAGAGTAATTGGTTTTGTCGTTTATGTTACCCCCTGACCTAGACCAGGGACCGTAACAATAGTGTATGATTGCAAAAGAAAAAGAAAATTGGATTGAACATTGATGGAGCAACAGATTTTGTGTGAAAATAAATCATAAAGGTGGTTTATTTTGTTTAAAAATCTTATAGATGTATGAGGTGGCAAGGTGGGCATGGGGCAAATGGCACTCATTATTTATAAAAATACTTTAGCAAAAAAAGTAAATATTTGTTATAAACAACCACTTTAGCAAAGTATGTACTATTTTCGGTTTATTTTGATAAATAAAATAATTCATTTTTGTTCAATAAATATACTGTAAGTTGTTCATTGAAAAATATATTTTAAAAAAATCGATTCTGAAAGCATTTAAGGAGATTCCATAATAATTAAATATAGATTCACAGTAGTAACAATAAATTATATTTTATTATATGATATGATTAATATCATATTTATAAATATGATGGTTTCATTATAAATACGGTTGACACACCCAACTTACCATCTGAATCTAACCATGTCATGGCAACAATTGGAAAATCAGCTGGCTGTTATAATCATTTTAATTATTATGCCTTTTAACCCTACCCGTAACTACCATACTTTTACATATTCTTCCTTTATTGAAAAACTGTTGCTTTAATTAGCTTGAACAAAACTGAAAATCATTAAGAAGACCTTTGTTTCAAAATATATGAAATAATTTTAGCGATTCTCATTTGCTACTTAAATCTACAAAATGTTAAAACACCAAATAGTAGATCAAATTACAACAGAAAAATTTAACTTTGTGCTGCTGGCCGCCATCAGACAAATTTCCACGTGTATTTTGAAAAACAAATGCTTTGTAAAGTGCTGCGGCAAATTTTAGAGGAAAATAAAATCAAAGGCACTTTTACCCAGTTGTACCTACAATCAAGATTTTAAGCACAACATTAGAACTCAATGCACTCGTTCACATCAGTCTGAAGTACTGCAGGGGATCGGAAATATTGTGGTGGACACTTAATGAAAAACAAAACAGTGATGCACAGTTGTGGGTACATAAGCCAGTTATTTATCAAAGGCATGTGCAAAGATTCAATCCATTTAAAAAGCCCTTTATTTACCTTGCGGTGAATTTTGACCTGCTCCTCGCTGTACTTGCTGATGTCACGGATGAGGTCATTCATCTTCCTCATGAGCTCTAGGTGGCAGAGGGCCACTTTGTCCGAGGACACACGAAACACGTCCCACATGGGGGCAAATGTGCTGGAAATGTGAAGCAGGTGGTTAGATGCTGATGAATGGAAGTGCATAAGCTCAGTTTTTTTTTTTTTTTTTTTTTTTTTTACAACACAGCAGTATTAGAAAAACAACAGGTTTCCATGTCTTTGTAAGTCTACCTCTTTTCAAACATAAAGTTCATAGGAAAAAAAAATGTATATAAAAACTGCATGGCCAAATAAAATGTTTACATTTCTATTACCTTTGTATCTATGCTCTTAATTCTTTACGAATTTGACTCTATGCTAACTTTGCATCTTTGCAAAGTCAGTTTTTACAGTGTTAGAGCACTGCGTGATTATTTTGACAACTAGCACATGCTTGTGCAGACAGGAAGTGAGGTGAAGGAAGCAGAGGAAAGAGCTAACCATAGCAATGACTTTTCGTTCGATTACACAGCCACATGTACTAATGCGCAAAATAAAAATACTTGCATGCAATTCACTTGAATCTCCCTGCTGGTAAGTATCTGTAAGCCAGCACCAGGACTCTTTTCAAGAGAAATCTTTTCAATGTTTTGTTCCTCTCCAGATGACATAAATCAGAAGGTAATGGTGATTTTGAACACATAATAACAGCAATGAAATCACTCACCCAAGAGGGCTTCCATTGCTAGCAATCTTGGCGAGTTTGCTCATGGATTTCGAGTAAGTCTCCTCAATGGCTGCCCTTAAATGCAAACACACACAAATTGTCAGCAGGTAATCGTTTCGCAAAAATACTTTCACACTAAAGTGATTAAGCACCAACATTAATGCTTCAAAGTTCACAAATGTTTCTTCAGAGCTGGGTGCTAAGTGTTTATATTTGCAATGGTATACACACTGACACTTTTTTATTTGAGGAAAAAAAATAAAATGTGGTAGAACCCTTTGGGAACCATTTTGGGAAAAATGCCCAAATGCTATAGTTACTACTGTGTAAAACCCATTAAAAATATGATTTTTTTTTTTAAGGAGGCCCATGTTCATTTACAATTATTTCAATACTTCATAAATGTAATAACTGTTCTACTGTATGGTTACATACATGGTCAGTTTTTGTATCCAACCATGGACCATCAGGACAAAGACTGATACAAGAGTCAAAAGATCTGCCTTCTCGACCAGCCAAGCTTTTTTTGGGGGAAAAAAGGATGTTGTCATTATTATGTCAGTGCGTCGGGCTATATTGTTCATATTATTTGATTCTTAAAAGTAAAATTTTGCTTTCTGTAGGAACAGTCAAATCAGATTCTTCAAGGAACAGAGACACTTTGAGGCACAATGTCCTGAGTGGATATAAAATGGCCTTTTGGAAAATTGATTTATGTAATTTATTGCACAAGCTATGCTTTTATCAGGGACGCATTTGTCTCTCTCAATTCCTCAGCACTTTCCTCCAGGGCTTTCCTGGACAGATTTCTAACACATACACACACACACACAAAAATACAATTTAATCCTCTAGTCCATGACGAAGAGTGCCTGCATCCAACTCTATTATAATGGATAGAAGAGCCTATGAAATTTGGCAGTCGGTTTGGCGGAGCTCTAAATAGTCTCTGTTCTCTATGCAGAATTAGAGAGAGTCGTTATGGAATTTTTATTTTAATTATTGCAATTAGCTCCAACTCAAGTGTCTACTACAGACCAAATGAAATGCTCACACGTCCCACATATGCTGTCAGTGGAAGGGTAAAACGATCCACTGCATATACACGAAGCATTTCTGACTTCTGCACTTCCTTGCGTTTGTGGACGTGTATGGGTGGACAGTGAGCACTTTGTTGACTGCTCTGTCCTCTCTCAGGTTAGTGTGTTTTGACACTCCAGTGTTGTGTGCTGAAAGACAGCAATGTGGTGTGGAGAAAGCAAGTAATGGAACAGAGAGAGTAATTCGAGCAAAAAGGCAAAAGATAATATGTTATATGAAAAAAGATTACATACAGCACAGGCCCGGTTTCACAGACAGGGCTTAGATTAAGCCAGGATTAGGCCTTTGTTCAATGAGGACATTTAAGAAGCTTTTTTAAATGTGCATTAAAAATCATTACTGTTGTTAACTTGAGACAAAACAATGGCACTGACATATTTTAAGATTATGTTTCAGTTGAAACTGCTCAAACATGAATATTAGTCTGGGACTAGGCTTAAACCTGGTCTGTGAAACTGGGCAAAAATTATATTAATTGTTATAGCATTACATTATGCTACGCTATGTTGCGTTGTTACTGTAATGTAATATTTGGCTACATTTTTTTAAGGTAGCCTTGTTACAGTTTTTTTTTTTAACATTTAAGTACTGAGTAATATTAATTAACGTGTACTTACTATATAATTAGGGTTAGGGTTTGGTTTAAGGTTTGTTGCTTGTAATTATGCATAATTTACTGTTATTACTAATAAGACAAAATATTAATAGGATAACTTAATGTAACATGAAATAATAATAAGACAAACCAGCACAACATAGCAAAATGTAATGTAACGTCAAATGATCAGTTCAAATAAGACTAACATAATATTATGTAGCATAATATAACATTACGGTATATAAGACACAATAAGATCAAATAAGAAAACATTACAATAATGTAATGTAGCATAACATAATATAACATTATACTGTATGATAAAACATTACACCAAAAATGTAACAGCAAAACATCACAATAATGTAATGTAACAATATACGATAAGACAAAAAAACACTATCATAAAATAAAGTCGAAAAATGTAATCTAACATCACATAAGATGAGACAAATGAGACAAAACATCTCTTTTAACATAACACAACATACCTTAATATAACATGATCATATAATATATGTCATGCACCCCAGCATGTCATGTCAGATTAAATAAGATAAAGTAAGATGTAATGTAACGTAATTACTTTCTAACATACAATAAATCCAGTATAATAAAGTATAATACAGCATAACGTGAATGGACATTATCAAAATATTATAACATGAATATTCCACTTTGATGTAACTTATCAAAATTACAACAGCTACAGTTGAGTTACAAACACAAGAAGTGAGGAGTAGAAAACAAATTCTACGCCACATTCCTGTCAGTACCAGTTACAACATATCACTCCTCCTTCCCATCACCATGACAACTCCTCCCAAAACAACACCTCACCTCTCGCGCACGAACTCAGCCAACTCTTTGGTGGCGATCTGTCCATGCTTCATGTTATGGTAGAGAACGTCAAAAC
Source organism: Pimephales promelas (assembly GCF_988280905.1). Taxonomy (NCBI): domain Eukaryota; kingdom Metazoa; phylum Chordata; class Actinopteri; order Cypriniformes; family Leuciscidae; genus Pimephales; species Pimephales promelas. The sequence continues at coordinate 25,303,290 of NC_142782.1, forward strand.
CTGCATTCTTTTCTCCCTGTGAACAAACAAAAACACCAGCATAAGGCACATTCATGTAGCGTGTGCAAAATCAATCATCATTGGAATGTGTCCAAATATAAATAGAAAGAGGAACATCTTCCAAGTTCCTGGGGTGTCGATTGTGAGCCATTGGCCACAACAGGCACAAAATATGTGCTTGTATAGAATGTCAGTATTTCTAAGCAATCTTCTCTCATCATTTGCAGAACACATACGAGATCAGATTCAGGGAGAACTGAAGGAACAGATACAAATCTGCTGACTGGACAGGTTCCAAAATTGACTTTTTTCCACTTTTTCCAAAATTCAATAGAAAGTAAATAAGCGTTAAACCATATTACTCTTATGTTACTCGTGTTACTGTACATGTTACCTCTATTTTAGGAAATACAATGTAAGAATGACAGTCTGACTCTGTATTTTATGTTTTGTTTTGGCATAAAAGACACTGAATCAAATCAAAGACAAACAAAAACAAACCAAGCGTTTTTCTTTTATTGTCCACTGATGTGGAAAAATTCCATTCAGAGAATAACCTGTCAAACCCTCATCCCTCTGGTTACAGAAATACACAACTGAAAATCTCTGAAAATACATATTTTTAATGAAATAATACTATTATCGTACTTAATTTGTAAGATTAAAAAAAAAATCATACAAATAATATAATACAATATAGTGCGCTAACTTCCGGAAATGAGTTTCTGTAGGGTGGGATGTCTGGTGTAGTGAAAATACAACAACAAAAGAATAGCACAGCAGTGTGTGCAAAACACACCACGTGAGCAAGGAGCACAACACTTCTCCCAGACTTCCCTCAAAGGCCAAGGCCCAGTAGGGGAGATCCTCAGATGATAACCTCTGGAACAAAGTAACAGCACATCCTGCGGTCAAAGTTAGCAAGTATAAAAATAGCCCCCTTTCTTTTAGCCAACAGAAAAATGTCAACAAAGAAGAGGGAAAAAGAAATGACAGAACCAGAGAAGTCAGTGGCCAAGATATCTCCAAACCACAAAAAGTGAAACTTCCCAGGTAAAAGATTGGCAAAATTCCCACTGTCCAAAGATGCGAAACTGGGCACGGCCAACTAAACAAAATACTGATTCCAACAATCTACTGCAAAAGTGTTGCACAATATATGAATTTTTTTACAAATTTTAAGGGGAAACGTTACATTGATGTTAAGTACGAGTATTGCATTTAAAGACACTTTTGCAAATTAGTCCTCTCTTAAAAAAAGTCACTTACTTCAACAATTCAACAGCCCTTTTCAACAGTCAACAATTTTAGCCCATTTAACTCTTCTTTGATCATTAAAATGACATTTAAAAAAAAAAATTCCTTTAAATAAAAAATTGTTGCCTTAAAATAGCTTGAATGTAACTCTACACCCTTGCCTCATTTAGTATATGAGGTTCTATAATTATGCAAATTACCCCGCCTCTACTCACTCGCACCAGCTCAGAGATCCACTCATTGACGATCACACGTTGACGTGATTGGTTACAAGGTAGTTTGTGATGTCAGAGACACCAGCGATTTCAAAACGCTTTTTTGAAACTGTCTTTGGTTCACTGCAGTTTTAAGGAGAAAATATTCAGCAATTGTGTTGACTGTTGATGGGTCTTGAATTTGCACATTTTGTCTAAAAGCATATTAAAAACACCACATAGACATAAACTACATTAAAAACTTGATTTTCACCACAGGGGGACTTTATGTCTAAACTGAGTCTTTTTAGCTCTCATTAAGAAAGTGAAAAACTGGTGAGCTACAAGTCAACAGCTGTTATTTATGAGACTAGAATATGAACTAGACTTTTGTAAATTTACATTTTAGGTGTGACATTTAACAAAATTGATTTTTCCGGAAATATTTTATTTATAGTTTGAATTTGAATCTGGTATATTTTAATTCTATAGATTTGTGACATTGAACAAAAATTGAATCGTTTTAAGGTTTATTTTACATTTGTGTTTCTAAAGAGCAGATTTGTTATGTTCTGAAGTGAAATTATCCGTAAATATTCAGATTAAAAAAAAATGCAGATCATACAAAAAAGCAAGTCAGAGGTCAAGATTTTGTGTCCAACAGGGAAAGTAGAGATTTGGGCCAATCAGAGAGCTGATACAATTCTATAGCGAGGTGAAGTGCCAAAAGACAACTGAACCAAATAAATCAGTCAGATACTTTTGCTTTGAATCAAATGATGGGGTTGGTTAAGTTGAAAATCCTTATTTGAAAAAAATGGGTCACTTTATTCTTTATGTTCCTGTGACCCTATAGTCAAATCCAGACTAGGTATCAGTTATCCATGGACCCTTCTGGTGTTCAGTTTCAGTCTTTTATTCTCTACATGTTCACAGTATAGTGCTGTTTAAAGAACCCTGGTCACAAAACAACAGTTGGACCAAACGGACCATTTGCAACTAACATGTAATTTCAATGTTAGAACGAAATGAAAACAACAGCTGACGTTTGTTGTGTGGCCAGAATGCTTGTTGAAACCTGACCCCTTTGGAAAGCTGATCTCCCATGATTCTCTCTGCTCTGCCCACACAGCACAGGTACAACAGCACCCCTTCTAAAGCCATCTTTCCTTCTCTCACTCTATTCTGCCTCTTTCTCTCATTTCCCTCTTTCTTTTTATACGTTGAACAACTATCAGGCAGGCTTAAACAGACACTGTTTTCCCCTGGATTCCTCAGTCAGGATTCAGTGCTGGAAATGACAAATGGAATGATGGCCCATCGGTTGACAGTCTGTTCTTCATAGCTTCATTCCCTGAAGTTCATTTGCAAAGCATACAGCAGTATCTGCCATTCACCTTAAGTAACGTGATGCCGCCACAGAGGACGCTTTATGTTTGAAGAGAGCATGACAGACAGGGAGCGAGAAACAAAGCGTAAGTGGACGGCTGCAATGACATTAAGCAGAGCTGCAGGTGTTGAAAGAGGAACTCCAATCCGCTCGGTATTAACGTGTCTCCTACTAAGATAGCGGTTGCTAAAGAGACAGGGTTCCCCTGGAAACTGTGAGAGAGCGGGTGCCTCATGACAGCTCATTCCATAAGGTGAGGGGCATACGATATGTGTGTGTCAGTGCTAGAGAGGGGCTAGTCCCAAGACTGTTAAAAATCAGTTTGACCTCTCTTCTAAGGAAGTGGAAAAAAGCTTTGTTTGATATATATTTTGTATTATAAAATTATTATAAATACTATAAATAAATAATGTAATAAAAAACTCTAATATATAAAATATTTGTTTAGCACCTTTCACACAAGAAAAGCAGCTTAAAGTGCTTTAAAGCATTACAATAAGCATCAACATGAAAACAAATAAAAAACATAATAATGTAAGATTAAAAATGAAATCCACTTGATATTATACATGATATTAAAAGACGACAAAATTAGTGCTCAGAGATTCATTCGGCCAACTTCCTGAGGAAAATGCTGCACAATGGCATGGATCTTTACAACGTCGCACATAACAGAAATTAATATGATTAGCCTTTTGCTTGAATACGCTATCAAACAGATAATAATGTGTTTCTACTGTTACACGAACCATGTCCCCGTCCACCATCTCAGAGTCAGATTTTTCCGATTTTTCATATCAACAGAAAAATATACTGGGATAACCAGGCTTCTTTCACGACTCCCCTGCTAGTTTGCTGTTAATGATATGCTAAAGCCGGTCAGTACTTTGACGTGATTGGTTACAATGTAGACCGTGCTTTTGAGACTGTCTTTGTTTCACAGTAGTTTTAAGGAGAAAATACTCCGCAATGTTGTTGACTTGTTGAATTTGCACATGGTATTAATGCTTATTAAAAACACCACATAACATTAAAAGTTTGAGTTTCACGACAGGGGGACTTTAAAAGTTTTTAGAGAGCTGGATTCCCTAAAATCTGCTTGTAATGTGTTAAGTCATTAATGTTGAGAGAATCATTTCAAATTAAAACTTTCCCATCATGCCATGTGTTTGTCTTTTAAAAGTCAGTCTGTGCATGAGGCTGAACATCACAATGATAGCCTGTGTTAGCCTGCAGAACTAACCAGTCTCACTTGATTTTAATTAACCATATGCTGTAAACACACAAGCAGCATGTAAGAAGGTCTAATATGGAGTTTTATGAATAAGCCATGTCTCATGGAAGTTGTAGAAGATTGCAGGACATTCCAGTGTCATGTCTCGGGGCAATGAGGCAATCATGTGAGACCCAAAAAAAAAAAAAAACCACAAACAAACAACAAGCAACAGAACAGAACACTGTATAGTCCCTAAAAATCCTTTTCACATTCTAGCGTCAGTGCAAGTGGATGAGTTCACCATGGCTCCAGACAGAGAAGGACTGCGTGTTTTTTTTTTTCTTGCTCAACATCAATTCTTAAAGTCCCAATATCTACTCTTTATAAATCTCTATAGTTTGGCTGTGTGAAAACTTGTATGTACAGCACTGCCCATCTGATTTCTTTCATGAGTTGATTCTTTTATGAAAGAAAACAGATCTGAATCCATTTGAAATACTGCTCTGTATTAATTAGAGCATTACAAGAGAGAGAATGTTTATTTTATCAATGTAAAAACATGAAAGCACAATTTTTACTATAACTGAAATATAATTAATCTAAATTGAATCAATTAAAGTCCCAATTTTCAGAACCGAATCAAAATAATTCTCAGTGAATTGATTTTTTTAAATCATTGTTTGTATCTTAATCAGAATCTTGAGTGAGATTGTTCATAGCAATGCATTTGTTGGATATTTGATTATTTGCACATTTCCCAGAATTCCCCTTCAAAGGGGCTGTAAAGGATGTACTGCTGACTGTGCATTATGGTTAAAACACACACACACACACACACATGGCCCAGTCCTGTCACCTATGATGAATAACTGCATTAGCTTTTAGGTGAGAAAGAAGGAAATCAATCATTGACTGAACTAAAGTATTTCATTCTCCTCTCTTTTACCTTTATTGAGACGAGTCTTGATTAAATCACACGAGTGGGACAGTAAGAAGACAGATATAGTGTATCAGTGATGTTTATCTTGAATTGGAGATGAAGACAGGGCTATACATTAACTTGAGGAATTCTCTTACTTCTGTTCTCAGAAGAAAAAAAGAGTTGTTGTTTTTTAATGAAATTCTATTCATTGATTACATGCACAAAAAAAGCCTCTCTATGACAATGGAAACTGATGGATCATGAGGGACAAATAATGATTTGCTCAGTAGGCATAACTGATATGCTGAAAGGAAGACAAAGTTAAGTGTGTTCTAATCAGGTTAGAATGGGTCTAACTAATTAACAAATTATAAAGGCTTGTGTTTTGAATAAAAAATATTCATGAACCTTATTTTTGAATTCTTAATTATACAACTTGTCTGGACATTCTCAGAGGGTTACTAATCCATGACCGATGCAATTAATATTCACACACTACACTATACATTCTATACATACTATATACATATTTTTATATCAAACATTAATAATAAAAGCACAACACTATGAGAACGATGGACAGAAACGTCAATGCATGTGTAGATGAATTTAAAAAAAACCTTTCAATCTGCCAATCTCAGGGTGAAAGGTAATCTGCGTATAATTTTAGTTTTTTTCTGGTGATACTAGATAAGTTCCTGTGGTTTAGGTGGCATATTTCACTCATACTGGTGTGGCCAGAGTCATTTTCACAGACAAATGTGAGAAAATGCATGCTTTGTAGAGCTAAGGTCATGCATTAAACAATTATCTAGATCTAATAAACCCTCATCTTCCAAAGCGTCACAAATACTTTAATGTGAGACTGAAAGATCTACATCCAAGCTTGCAAAATTGAAACAGAACAGTAAGAGTGAAACTAAATGAACTGATCAGGCTGTTAAATGAGCTCTCTGTTGTGTGAGACAACATCTGACAGCCTGCTGAACGCCCTGTTTTCCATCTGAGGAGAAAACTAATTGAAGACAGTTGTAAAGATGAAGCTATGAGCTAAATAAGGAATGTGCTTAATCACTGCAATTGTGAATTCCCTCTCGGGGACTTAATTAATCATGCATTTTCAGTAATTACCCAAATGTGTCGTTTCAGTCTTTTCACACAGGTGTTTTTATTCAGTGCTGAAGAAACAGTCCGAGCAGGATTAACGCACACAATAAGACAAGCACACACAATTATGATCACATTACACACACACACACACACACACACACACACAAGCATATTTCTTTAAAAGTAACATGAATAAGTATTTCTAATGTGTTTTGTAATCTGATGCATTTCTATATATATATAAAAAAAAAATCCCATCGGGAATTTATTATATTGTCACTATATCCTCCTCCTGAAACACCTCCAGCACTCATTGGTTGAAATTTAGGCAACAAAAAAGAAACTCATTTTATAAAACAAAAAACGAATTAACCGATCAATCTGCTGAATTCTTATGACAGTTCTTCGGTACAACACGCATTGATGAATCATGCACAAAAAGACCAAAAATGTGTATTAAAGGGGTCATGAACTGGCTTTTTAAATTTTATTATATCGTTGTCTGAGGTCAACTTATGACGTTGGCTTGGTTTTTGCATTCAAAAACATCAAAATGAATAAGTAATAGGCTATTTTCTAACCTACTGTAGTTTTAAGCCTAGCTGTCTCGCACTTAAGACTTGGATGTAAACGCCCACTGCTGTGAGTGGAGAACAGTTTTGCATATTATAATGAGTTTCAACTCACCCGTCAATGCACTTGGGGGAAATTGTTTTGAAAACGTCCAATGTTGTAAAATGGCAACCGGAATGATTTGCCCATACATGTTCGACCCAGAGTCCGTGTGTTGCACAATTCCTGTCAAATATTGACAGCACAGCACCGTTCTTTAATCTTAATCGGTCTGCAAATCCAGTCTTGTTTACAGCCAGGACAATCCTCAGTGAAATGAAGCGAACAGACGGACAATGTTTTACCTTATCAGCTGGAACGTCATTAAAAATAAAGTTTATCCATGCAGTCCTATTGGAGTCCAGATGAAGCATATGCAGCGACCGTCTTCCACAACCAGGCACTGAACAATATTTTGTATTGCTCGGTAGCTCGATCCGGTTTGTCATCACGAGGTAGGAATCTATGTTATTTAGCTATGCGTGTAATGCGCGAATCGGTGGGCGGGGCTAATCCAGCCGTGTTGAAGTAGGCATTGATCTTCTTCTACGGGGGTGGTGTTTTATCCTCTTTGATGTCATAGTTCCCCACTTTTAAAAATGAGTCGTTTGCTGAGCCTGGTGTCAATAAAAGCTTTTATTGGACTAACAAGGACGTTTTCAGTTGTAAATTCTTATAATATGATGATCTGTTAGATATCAAAAGCTCAAGGAAAATTTTATTTCTCAGTTCATCACCCATTTAAAAGTTCAGGAGGAGCATGTTCAGATAACTAACCTAATTAACACATTCAGTAATCAACTCAATTAACAAGATAGAGGTATATATACACACAGCAGACTTAATTCTGTTCCTTGACAGTTATCCAACATCCCCACCACCCCATCTCCTCACTTTTATCTATTCCTATCCCATCCCAACCTGGGATAGGGGAGTACTCTGGGTTCAGGCCAAATTCTGAGCTTGGAGCCCTCCCATCGGACAGCAAGCCACACACGCATAACCTTTACTCTATTTATTATATGTAATTGTGAACTCGTGGAAGGCCAATTTGATTTTATGTTGACTTTAAAAACAGCTTTTCAGAGTACCAGGAAAAAGTGCAGGCCAAAGCGTCCGCATACATCTGCATGAGCGATGAGGGGGTCGAGAGTGAATAATAGTTCTGTGTGGATGCTTGGGAGTTTTGGAGGGTGTTTTACACCAGCTTTGTGTGGGAACACAACACAATAGAGGAGGTCTCTAAATCTACCACAGTCCTGCGACACAAAGCCGGACAATCACATGACCTGGCCCAAACTGGTCGGCAGATCAGAGGCTGCAACCAAACAGAACACAGTAGAGGAACTCAAAAATAAAACACCAAATGAGAGATGAGGTGTTCAGCTTTAACAGGAGGGACCCAATCACTGGATGATGTTCATTACTAACATGACATTTAAATTCCACTTTACTACTTTTCAAACAAAACTAATTTGATGGAACAGATGTTTTAAACTTCTCTAACATATGGAGGTCTTTATCTGGTAGGAACGCTTCTGTACTGATGTAATGTGGCCAGATCCTGAATGTTCTGGCTTGCTTTCTTCTCTTCTTCCTCGTTCTTTGAGAGGGGCAGGCTAGGTATTAAAGTAGGACGCACCTGAAATAGCCCTGCCAGGTGTGTGGAAAGTGCAGAGCACGGCTGTCCTCATGGGAAAGCTGACAAAGCCATGGTCCTCTGCTTTTGTTCTTACACTTTTTTTCTCCCTCTTTGTTCTTTCCCCTTGCTATCCTTCCTTCATACTTTCAATGATGTGACAGAAACTGTCAGCATATGAATCCCATTCTGCTTACAAGACAAGCGTATAAAACATACGCAGAGTAAACATTTGCTCTTACTGTACTGCTACAAAACTAGAACATAAATAACCCAAATGCATGAGAAATGTGACAGACTTACCCAAAAATTGTTCTTGAAATACGCCATCTCCATTTAGAGGGTTCCTAGAGAGTCCTGAAAGAGAGAAGAAGGTGGTCATGCCCTCAGATATAATATTTAGTGGTGTTTTTTTAGGACAAAATCTCTTTAGGAAAATGTGAATTTAATAAATTGTAATAGTGCTTTCCTCTTATCTCAGTTTAATATTTCGAGAAATATAACTAATAATTTTTAAACTTACAGCCAATAACTAATAAATAGCCAATTTTAAAGCTCTATAATATCTGTCCAAATTAAAAAAAAAAAAAAGAATCATTTTAAATTGTCACATTATAATGTACAATATGAAAGTATGATATTTTGGATTTTGAGATTTGCTAAGGATTACATTTAAAAGTGTTATTAAATTCTTAGTAATTAAGTAACTAAGTGGGCATTAAATGCCAGAAAAGTTTATCTAAATGGAAAATAATTAGCATGCACAATTATGTATTTATACAATGTTTTATAATGGAAATCCAGCTAATGACTAATTCAGTATCTTTAAAACAAGATGGGGGCGTCTTTCTCTGTGCATAATCAACTGATAATAGATGTGCCTAAGTGAACCTGTTAAATGGACGCATTTCAGAGAACCGTCAGGAGAAGAAACAAGGTACACAATCAAAAACAAGGTTCACTATAGTAGAGCAGGCTGACAGCAGCCCCCTCCTGCAGGGGCTAGTGGCAAGAACTCAGGGCAATTTTAATTATACCAAACCCACGCTGAGGTGCACACAAACACTCTCAGTTTCAATGTTTCAGTGCTCTAGCAGAGCAAATGAGACTGAGATGACTGCGGAAGTTTCTCTTTGTGAATGTAAATGTCAGCCAACTCAGAAATATAAAACCATCACCTCAGCTAATGGCCTGAGCATCCCACTGAATTCCTTTCACTATTCAGTGAAATCAAATGTAACATTCACAACGTCAGGGGCTAAACAAAACACGAAAACGCTTTGGACGGTTGACATGTCAGATCAGTTGAACTGAGTTATGTTTCACAATGCATCTCTTCTGCAGATGTACGATGGTTGAATGCCTCTCTGAGGTAAGACAACAGGTGCAAAGAGCTGAGTCACTACGGAATGCTTTTCTGTAATACAGCCTCTCATTGCACACACACACATTACCATCCTTTCTCTATCCTCTTCTTTCATTACCCTCTTCTGTAAAAACACATCCTGGCAGTGACTGCTGGCTCTCAAAATGTGACGGGCATTTCCAGTCCAATGTCACTATATCGGCAGGGTTATGTTCCTGCTTTCTGACCAGCAGCCTACAGCACAACACTTGGGGCTCATAATGAGGATCCTTCCTGACAGCAGCCAGGTTAAATCATTTTGTGCCTGACAGGACAGTGGAGGTAAATAGGAAAGTAGATGGAGGGAGAAGGGAATGGGATCAGGACACATGCTGGACATTCAAACCCACATCACCATGGGCATTACATATTCATGTGCCATTAGGACTACCGACTATATCATGAATATCGCAAACCGTAAACAAATTGATAATGCTTTGTCTGCAAATAACAGTTTTATATGTTTTTAAAACGCTCGATCATGTGCAAAAGTGGGGGCGTTTACACTTTTTCCTATACATTGACGTATTTTGAAAATATAACTCTTTGAATGAACATAAAAAAATCATGGAAAGCATTTCCACATGATTAACTTGCTTTATTTCAGCATTATGCAATTCTGTTATTCCAATTTAATGTACTTACGTTGGGTCAACTCAATGTATTAAGGTTGATTCACTTATCTACTATGGTTCGGCACAGCTTAATTTAATATTGTCAGTGAATTTAAAAAGGCTCCCTGGTATGATACAGGTATTCAAATTCATAATATTCATTCACCCAATACAATAAAATGTATTTTAGTGTCACACTGATACATTTCTATACTATAACCAAGTATTAGCTATAGCACTTATTAGCATCTTAATTTATAAGATTGACATACTTCATCAACCAAAGCATATACTGTAAGTATTGAAGAATCAGTTTTCCGGCAAACCAAATGATCCACTCTTCTCCCCATGTAATTTAAATGTTACTAATAATTGCAATGTAATTGAACATTAAACACAATTATGCACTATCAAGTCTTCCCCTTTTCTCATTTTCTCAAAAAGACATAAAATAACACTTAATTAAAAAAAATTATTCTCTCTTAATTTAGCCATATGCAAAGCATGCTGGGAACTAACAAGCACAGCCCAGTTTCAGTTAACGCAACAGAAATCATTCATGTAATCCAACACAAACGGATTAAGTAAACTTAAATTTTACATATATTTAAGCAGATTGAACTACACAATCAAATTAAGTTTGGACAAAATCTATAGCAATTGTGTTGGTTAAGCTCATTTTAAGCAATTTGAACAAGCAGCAAAATTAATTTGGCAAAAATGCAAAAAACATTATAAGTGAACCTCAAGGAACATTTAAGAAAAAAAAGATACAGCAATCTTGACCCCCTTATAATATTATTTTACAATATTATTGTTTTGGACTGTATTTTTGACCAAATAAATGTAGCCTCGGTGAGCATAAAATACTTCTTTCAAAAAACATTTAAAAAATCATACCAAGTCCAACCCCAAACTTTTGAATGGTAGTGTATGTGTTGAATTTTATACACCAATTTTCAGAACTTTTCTGCTGATAAGTGGCTGACAACGATCAGCCAAGCTGAAATAATAATTTGCGATTAAAACTTTGGTCTAAAGTATGGTCTTTAAAAACATGTCGTATAGAGATTAGAAGTGATGCAACTGCCAAAATGACAGCACTGTCCTTAGATGTGTTTGTGGGTGTTAGGTGTGAGCCCAGCAGCGAGCCAGTTGGAGGTGTGATTCCTGTTGTGTTTCTGAGAGCTGTATGCTGGAAGCATCTACAGCCCACGGAGTGCTGACCACAGGGATTTTTTCTGGCCGGCCGGGCCTCTCTTGGCACTATTGACCACCATCAGCCGGTGCACAGTACAACATCTCATGGACAGGGAAATACTCATGCTTACGCCTTACTCCCTCTATCCATCTCTCACACCCCTTTAATTAACTCGAACCGGAAAACCTTCCACCCCTATGGATGACACAAGCTTAGCAGCGTGGCTCATTCCAAAAATAAGACTCAGTCGCGGGTTCAGAGATCTCCAAACAGACATCAGGGCGTAATGTGGCAGAGAAAGAATACGATCCAACTGGGACTAGAAGGAATTTCGAAAGATTGGCTTCTTCTCATACCCTGTAATTAGGTCTATGTCAACCATGTATCTCTGTAGACATAACATAGCGATACTAAAATCTTATCTTATAACCATTAAAATATCCATTTAACATGTGCTTGTCAACTAATGGCATATAAACAAAATAAATTAGATGTTTTCGTACATTCCAGGCATTTGGGATCCTGGCAAATCTACCATTTGGGTTTGGCATTGGCACCAAAACACAGTGACGAATTTTCCATTGAAGACTATAAGCCTCAGCTTATTCGGTGGTCACTGTGGAGTGAGTTCTGGAGGATCAATCTGGTGCTCAGTGAGTCTTCCAGGACCAGCGTACTGTTAATAGTAGCTGATTTCTCTAAAGACGTCTTTACCAATCCATCCATTAGCATTCAAATTCATCTCATTAGCACTTGCTTAGCCAGCATTTACAGTTTTTCTCGATTGTTTACACACATTTTCTGAAAGAATGCCTCATATTCTCAGAACTCTACACACAAATCTAAAAACACTCACACAATTGGCATGGCAAAACCCCTCAATTCTCCTGCAAAATGAAACTTTGCATTCAAAACAATGTTATTTCTTCTCAAAATGTTATTTGGTTTTCAAATGACACACACAAACCATCATATGAATAGACATTTATAAGAACCAGTTGAACACTGATGTGCTCAATGTAAAACACTACGATCAGTGGAAAACACTTCTTCTCCATTCATCATAATGACTTAGGCCTTTTTTGTTCAGTGTTACACTTACTACAGACATTACATACATAAGTGTGTTGTAAAATATTTGAGAATATTGTTTTTTATACCCAGAACACACAAATACACGGTAACAAATATATTTTATTTTTCCCACAAAATCAATGGGAGATAGATCCCATATTTTGTAGCTACAACCCAACCAACACAAAGTTGCACATACAGTGGTCTACATGCAAAACAACAGAATTTTTTATGCTGTTACAGTAAAAAAAAGAAATAAAAAAATATCTATGCTACATCCTCTCTTTGGTTTTGGTATTTTATGCTAAAGCTCTGAATGCTAATTGTAAAACTGTGTCAAATGTGTTTGCCCATGTGACGAGTCAGTGTGAATATTTGAATGGCAGTGTGTTCCTCATGAAAACAAGAGATTTTCTGCATGAAAATTGTGCCAAATGCAGAGAATTTTGTGTAGTGTACACTCAACTGCAATTTGAGTGTAAAGCAGGAATTGTGCTTGTAGTTCAGCAGAATTGGTTCAGGGAGTTGGTGAATGAGTTACGTGTTGTGGTCATTGTGTCTCAAGTACCAGAAAATGTGTGTAAACAATCGAGAAAAACTGTAAGACCCACACAAAATTTTAAATGAGAAGATTTCAAATCTGCCATCCTTTCTCACACCATGTCACATTCAAAAAGTAATCAAAAAGTACAAAAAGCTGATGCTTTTCAAAATGAAAAAAAACAACAACAACAAAAAAAACAGATAGGGTGCCAGGAAAAATTAGGAGCTTAAAAGTAAAGCGCACAACCACTGAGTGATCCTCATTACTCTCTGGCAGAATTTAAATGACAACACTCAGCATCATTACAATCTCTCTCTTATTCACTTTGCTGTGGCTGAGAGGATTGTTAGAGCGTTATTGGCAGATGCAGATGGAGCTCAGAAGGGAGACGCTGATATCTATTCTCTCTCTTTCTATCCAAAGCTTCATAAGGTGCTGTGCATAAACAGAAGCAGTGTATCAACCCTCAGCTGACCTTACACCAGGAGTGAAGCCTGGCTTCAGAGCCAAGAATCAACAGTAGACATCCTGCTCGGCTACTAAAGCCCCATCTGTCAAAGTCAGAGAGTGATTTGTGAAGGGAGTGAAACTCAAAATGAGGAAGAGGGCATGCTTTGAAATAAAATGTTCTTATTAATTCAGGGCCGAAAAATCCTGATGTAAATCCCTAATGAACAAAAAGGCTGAACATGAGCTATGGCTGTTTGGTGAATTCAGCTTCTAATACATATTATCGTGTGGGTAAGTGTGAATCAGAGAGTGCACTTGTGCGTCCTTCCTCACCTGCACTGGCAAAGAAAATGAGCTGAGATTTTTTTCTTGTCAGAGGGGTTTTTGCAGCAAGCTTCAGCAGTGCAATGCCAAATCCCACACCCACCTACAGCAAGCCTGTGTATCTCTACCTCAGAGCTTCATCAAAATGCCCAGAACTGCATGTGGTGTGATTACAAATACATTTCAGGGGATTTTTTATGGACATTCTGGGGCTTTTGCTGCAGAAGCCCCATCTGCTATTTCCTCATCATCAAAAAGTCCCTATAAAATGTTAGAAGTAATATTTAATTTACACAAAATAATCTGTTATATTATCATAGATCCTGTTACTGATTAATTACCACATTCACATACCAAGGTATTAAATAATAACAGAAATACACTTTATTAATAATTAACAATATCATTCGAGCAAGAGTGTTGTTGCTCTGAATATCCGCATTATTACTTGAGAGAGTTTGATATTGCTTACATAATTGAGCAAGTTAACATTCAGTAACTTACATTTTAGACGCAATACCCATTTGTCTATTGTTGCTCCTCCTTCAAATATATTTGCAAACAAAGCCAAAACAAATTAATTCCTACCTCAATGTATTAGCCTAGTGTTTTTATTTTAATTGAGTGATTGCTTCAATGACTCACTCGTATTCTGCCATTCTGCTTTCGTTATTGAATGAATAGTTTGAATCAGCAGATGAATTTGGAAAAGCATACTTACATGCCATATCTTTAACTGCAGAAAAAGTAAGAGTAGTATTAGAATGCTATTCTGAATTTAGCCTGTCACTTCTATCGTTCCAAATGAATCAGTAGATGAAACTATCTCCAAGGTGAAGATCAAGGTCTTAAACCCCAGGTTTCCCTTTTCTAAAGTAAGCGTTAGTCACTTTGGATAATACATGATCTGCTAAAAGACTAATTAGTTAGACAACTCTTAAAGTCACCTCATTGAATATTACAGGCGAATGGAACCATGAACGGCACCATGTGGACAACAGCCATACCTGTACATCCTTCCACACCAACAGAGTTCATCTTGTTCCTCTGTTCAGAACCCAGCAGAATGAAACCACAGTCTCTGCTGGCTTTTGTGTTGTGCTGAATGCTGTTGTTGTTGCCAGCAGTGCTTGAGCACAGTTTATAACAGCAGGCAGGAGCTCACCTCTCGGTACATCACCCAGCAGTGTAAGCCACATGCATGCAGAATCAACAATTGTACACAATGCATTGGTTAAGTCAGATCATTAAACCATGTTTTTGCAGCCCAAAAGCACATTTAAATGACAATACACATCTAGAAGACACTGGCGGAGGTGCATTAACAGTACAAATTATGAACAGTCCTATGCTCTGCCATCATTTGCTGTTGCTTTCTCAGTTTTTTTGGGGTCAGTGTGCGCTTCATGGACGACCTAGATAGCACATTTGAATAGGGTCTCCTGAATTTGAGGACAGTTGCATCTCAATGCAAATACTACACTGAGATTTCCCACAAACTATCTTTTCTTATCATGCTACACAGCATGTCGTCGTTAGGTCTGTGTTCAGCAGATAATTTGACTGAAACAGATAAAAATTTAAAATAACAACAACTGACACTTTATACTCAAAGCAGCTAAATGGCTCTTTAATTTGTTTGCCTTTTCATATGACATATACATGATAATTCACTGTTTTTCCTGATCTTTTGAAATTTTAAACTCTGAAACTACTGGCCAACAAATCTATTTTCCATAATTTGTCTGCCATTAGCCAATATATTTAATGGTCATTCAAAGTCCAAAAAGGACAAACATTATACATAAGATGATACAACTTCAGTAACAACTACAATAATTTAAGTCTTCTGAACAGGGTTATTTTACTGTAAAAGCTTGTTAGCCATGTTACCTTATATCTGGTGAAAAATTGTAAATGGTTTAACATCACATTATATATATATATATATATATATTACTACTATAGGTACATATTTTACTGTAAAGTAATAATTAAGGTATTTGAGGTATATTTTATGGTGAAAAGAAAACAGTAAAATGCCATTCAAGTCCCTGTGAGACACATCACACATGACTATATTTGATCAACCTGTTTTGTTTATTTTTTTTTTGTTAATGTAGATAATGTACATTAGGGTGTTTTAATTACATTTTATGTTATTTAGTAATAGTTTAGTGCAGAATGCCATCTGTGTATGGTGTTGTTTTGGCTCATCTCTGTATGGCACCTAACTATGTGGCTTTCTATTGTACCCACCTGTATTATCATGCATGGTTATCAGTTCAGTTTACAAAGCAGATTTTTGTATTCAAGTAGATTAAAATGATATATTTTGATGAAATATGGCAACCATAAGTTACTGTTTTATTGTTATGTACTGTGAATTATTGACAGCAAACAACATGAACTACAGCACAATTATCAGTAAATTTGAGAATTCCTTGAAAGGAAGGAACACACCCATTCTCCCGAACATCTCCTTTTGTGTTTCATGGAATAAAGGTTCAGTTGAGGGTGAACAAATAACATATTTTTTTGTGTGAACTATCCTATTAAAACATGCTGAAATAAACGGATACTTGCTGAAAAATCCCAGATTTAATTCATGTAACAATGACCCACAATCCGGCTAGGCTCAGAGCCACGTTCCCTTCTCCGGGCTTGTGTGTGCCTCCAGACAGCCCAACAGACAGAAATCCTCCATCTGCCACGGGCTGCCAAGCTTTGCCCACAGGCACTGCCCTGCTTGGCAGGGATCTAGGTGAGCCAGCAGCAGCACTGACACAAAAATA
Organism: Pimephales promelas; assembly: GCF_988280905.1. NCBI lineage: Eukaryota > Metazoa > Chordata > Actinopteri > Cypriniformes > Leuciscidae > Pimephales > Pimephales promelas. Next base: position 25,320,037 of record NC_142782.1, read on the forward strand.
CAAATCTTTCAATGCTGCTACTAACAACCACTAGTTAACAGCAGATGATGAAACAAGTGACAGGAGGACTGGATCTGATTCCTAAAAACTTCAATGAGTGTGGTGTTCTCTCACTCTGCTAATGAGGGAGTCCATGCTAATGCAGTTACAGCGCAGTCTCATCCCAAGACGTTATATAACTGACGTCTTGGGACGTCTTTTGACCATACGTCAACATCCGCCTTTTTAGGGTACCCTTAAACGTTGGTTAGATGACGTTATCAAATCCTAACCCTACCCCAGACCTAAACCTACCCCGTCACCTAAGTGACGTTAAAGGTAAAGCGTCAGTTCTATGACGGCCCGGGATCGTCATCTAACCGACGTTTAAGGGTACCCTAAAAAGGCGGATGTTGACGTATGGTCAAAAGACGTCCCAAGACGTCATAAGACTGTGTTAGCTAATGCTGCAGGTTCACTCTAATGAAGTCTGATCAACAGGAGCAATTCAAGCCAATTCAAATTCAAATGGGACATACTGTGCATCCCCCAACTCGCCCTCTCTCTCTCCATCCTTCTCTGCAGGTCTTCAGAGTCAGGGGGTGTCCTTAGATGATCCCTCTAATCTCAAACTGCAGCGGCTTTCATGTGTCTCAGCTCTTTCAGGTCTGATAATGAATCTACCTTGACTTAAAAAGTGACAGGCCGACTTTAGCGTGACCTCCAGCATAAAGCATGGGGATGAGATGTACAGTACAGCCCTTATCATCCAGATGCTTACAGAGTTCAGAGCTTTAATCAGTCTTTTATTTAAGATGACAGGTTAGAAGAACATCAAAATATCCTTCAAAATCCAAATTTGGTATTGAAACTTTTAACAAAGAAAGAAAAGCTGACTCTGTAAAAAAAAAAAACAACGACAACAACAATGCATTCTGCGTGCATAGCACTGGCAAGCCATGCAGCCTTGAAGAGAAGTGTGGTGTATGGGCACACAGAGGAAATGCAGCACTTACAGTAATCAGCAACTGCCTTCAGTCCTGGCCCAAATATTAAACTGTTTGCAAGTGTGACTCAGATATCATCATTACATACTCAGAAAACCAGATTATAAGGGAGTTTAATTGAGTCTCTACACCTACTAAATGCATTTAGTCCCTTTCAGTGTATGCTCATCATTAGAGTGCAGCCAATACTGATAATCAAATACTGATATTTGAATTCGGCCTTTATTTGTTTATTTCTGAGATAAGTGCAATGCTATGAGTGTTAAAAGCTTGCAACTTTGGAAATGATGTAAAACTATGAAGGACATCATTAGCATTCATTGGAACAGTCAAAATACCATATAGTGAAAAATAAATAGGCCTATAAAAAACATTTATTTTATGCTATTATTAATACAATTCATTACATATTTTATTTACTTAATATAAATATCCTTTAATTGTACTTTTGGTATTCTAAAGTCAAGTGATTTATTTAAAGTCTGTTGAATTGGTACAACTAATTTTATCCAGAAGTTGTGCTAAGGTCCAACTAAAGATATACTTAAGTATTTTTGTTTGTGCTAAAGTGGAACTATTGCAAGTATAATTTATATATATATATCTTGCATTTAAAGGCTATTATACAGAGATCATACTATACCCTTGCTAAAAGTGATATTAAAACCCATTTGGCTTAATATTACAGGTTTGCATTGAAATCTTAGCATGTCATTAGGACAGTATTTCACTTTTTCAGAAAGTGAACATCAAGACAATTTATTTATTTATTTATTTATTTTACTACACTTTCAACTCCAGAACCCGCAACTCGAGAACTAGAAGAGGATGGTTCAATGGTTTGTTCATTTGTTTTTAAAAGCAGTCCATTCCTATCTTAGACACATCTCAGTGCTCTCAAGTGCATCTTAAAATTGTCTTAAGAATGTTATGTTTGTGTACTGTAGATACGCAAGTCTTTTGTGAATCTCTGTTCTTTTAAGGATAGACTAAACAAGAACAAGAATCAAGAAACACACGCAAAAGACAATCTGCATCTGCATCACAAGACTCTCGTCATGAGATGGGAATACCATGACGTGCATTTACAAGAGATCCCACAGAGAAGTCGAGTGTATGTGAGACCCAGGATCTGTGTTGCACAATAACAGCTTTGCACACTCTGTTTTGACCATGTGGGTATATGAAAAATGAACCTGCAGCCATTCTCCACAAAATCTACAACCACATGCCTCAGAATGTGACATGGTGCAAGTGTTTCTAGAAATAACCTGCCACACTTCTGAACAGACGACTAGCTACTTCTAGAGATATTTCTCCTTATCCACTTCATCAAGAATGACAGGGACAACCACACAATTTGCAAAACAAATGATTTGTCTTTCAGGGCATGAAATTCAACAGTCTAAATAGAGCTGCTATTAGAATATTGGTGAAATCTGAATACGCTTTTCTAAAATGTAACTAACTATCCAGTAGCCTACTTATTTTTAATTGCTAGAAAGTAATCCAAAAATAGACCTATTTGGATTATTGGGATTTTAGTATGTATTCATTACAGACTTATTCTTATAGTGACAGGATTAGATTAGGGTTTAGTTTGGTCCTAACCATATACTGTAAGTACATGTAGTTAATTATTATTCCTCAGAACTTAAATGTATAATAACACAGTAATACTGACACCTTAAAAATAAAGTGTAAGTAAAATGTTTTACTACATTTTTTACTGAAATAGTTACATCCCCCCACTATTAGGAAGGTGACCAATAGCAATTAAATGAAGAACTACTATGTAAAAAGTACTAGAGACTTGATACTAGGATTATTTACTAATACTTAAAAAGCATTAGTGACACGTAGATGCTAGTTAGACCTGAAGCAATAGACAAAAAAGATACATCATATTTAAAAAACACAAATAATTAACAAACAAAATAATCTGTTCAACTTCTCCACTACTTTGCCCATCATTATTCGGATCTGTCACAGCAACTTCCTTCCACAAAGCACGGTGTCTAAGTCTTTGTTCTAACAGAGGAAATGCACTGAACTGATGAGGAACCGCACCACACATGCTGTGCGCTGCAGCCCAAACTGACCTTGTAGCAAATGATCAAGCTTTTGCTCCACAATGCTGACACACTGAAACAGAGATGCTCCGCTGGGGAAAGCCTCACTGTCAGTGTCACGTACAATGAACTGCTAGTGCTGAACGCCTATTATGTTGCATTCCCGTGAAAACGTTTCAGCAGCAGCATAACCAATAAATTTACAAACTGTGAAAAGAAACGTAAAAAGCATGTTACCTACCTATGTTGTGGTTTCAGTAAAAACAGTGAGGCTCATTTTCATCGCCGGTAGTTGGTCCGACCGTGGCAATGTGTTACGGAGAGTAACAAGGTTTTTTGAACGAAGAGTTGACAGTGTTAGAAAAGCCCCGCCTGTTTGTGCTCCTATTGGTTCTTTTTTCCTGTCACTCAAGCGTCACCGGAGCAAAGCTGTGTAGGCATGGCAACTGCGTTTCCAATACCGCTTTTCTTAGCCAATAGAGAATGGTTCTATTTCAAGAGGTAACGCCCACTTCTCATGGAGAATAGTCATTGGATAAAGTGTTTGTCAATCAAAGTAAGGCTTTACTAAAGGCGGGAACCCTTGAGTTCGATTATTATAATCTATGCAAATGCATTTCTTTACAGAAATCCATCATGACAAAACACTGTTCAAATCTCAACAAATGTGTTGTCTGTGTGCAACACATTTTTTCCAGACAACTGTGATTAATGCATGTGTACAGGGGAGTTATATATATATCATACAAGCCAAAAATGTTTTGTGTTGATAATTTTTTAAAGTAGTAGAATTTCAACACAAAACCATAAAGATCAAGTTTTGTTGCTAAAATGTAAAAAACAAATAAATAAATAAATAAATAAATAAATCACATTTAGTTCTATTTGATGCCCTAAAATTTTGTAAAATTATTTTGTTATTTAAAAATGTTTTTAACTAATGCAACTCCAACTAACAATGACCTGATTATGCTGATTTAGGTCATTTTACATAAGTCCAGCCTCTGCATGATGAAAACACAATATATACTTCACTAAAATCAGAATAAACACCGTCAGATAAACCACATGGCAATTTCTCAGTTTGTTTATAGAAGCCAAACAGTCCCACAGTAAAGTTTGCTCAAGTTCAAGGATGCACAAATGGTACCATATTTCATCAAAACACGGCATCACAAATGTTATTCTACAGAAATGTGATTCCTGGAAACAGAAGGGGAAGATCTGCGCTGCGCAAAAGGATGCGGGACTGGGTCAGAAGGAGGAAGGAGAAGCTCAGGAGTGGGTGTTTCGTTGTCTGGGTGGCTCTTGCTTCGGTGAGCTGTGACATTGTCTCTCTTTTCAAAGCGACGACCGCAGATCTCACAGGGGAACTGGTAGGTGCTCTCAGCATTGTGCTTCCGCATATGCCAATTCAGAGAGGCTTTCTGTCGACAGGTAAAGCCACACACCTCACACCTGAAAAAGAGAGAAGGGGTGAGTTATATCTGGAGCTGAGAACTGTAATAGCAAAGCCTTGAGCAGTTGTTGTGCTAAATATTGAGGGAATCTTCATGCAAAAATTTGTTTGGGATGTACGCAAGCTTTGGTATAAAACAAAGGGCCTAGTGCACGTGTGTGTATGTGGTGAAACTCATACTGCAGTGGTTTCTCTCCGGTGTGTATCCTGCGGTGGATGATCAGGTTACTGCTGGTTCGGAACGCCCGGGCACAGAACTCACAGATATAGTCTCTCTGATCTCACAGGCACAAAGAATCATATAGAGAGAACCATGTTACTAACCACAACATGAAAAACATCACTCATCCCTACTGCTTACTGTATTTGTCCAGCGGGTCTTCAGTGGGTTTGCTTCTGGACATAGATTTGACATTAGAAAAATATTTTTTTAGCATACAAAGTAAACAAAACTTTCACTATAATTACACTAAAATTTATTATTATTAATTTTACCTTGTTTAAATATCATACAGTATGAAAGCAATTTCAGCATCCAATAATTCAAAGCACACACAATCCATGTTTATACTGTAAGTTACTTCTGCTGTCTGGATTGGATTTTCTTTAACTTTCTGTAATTGTTCATGGTTTTAAAGTGCCATAAACTACAATGTACTAACCTTTAAAATAACAATTTGATACAATGCACTTATTGTATACATACACGTTTTTACATTGTATTTAAACAAAATACATGCAATACATTTTTGGCATTGCATTTACAAGTTTATGTTGTACCAAATAATACTTTTTTTGATGCAAGTACATTATAGTATATAGTATATAAAAGACAAACACAATAAAAATGGGAACTTTTTTTGAGGATTTTTTTTCACTGTGTCCACTTTTGCATCTACTTTTGCATCTATTAGCATTGACTAATTTGGATTCTACATGCCTTCAATTAAATGTAAATTAATTTGCACCAAAATACACTAGGCCAGACTTTGATAAGACATCCAGCATTTGACATCAACAATCAAAGATGATTTTCGACACATTCGTTTCAGTCTTTTTGAATGGAAGTTCCCCAAACCAGAAGTGCCACCCATAATTCAAAACACAGAAAGGTCGTCAGGAATAAGGTGGACTTGGACTGAATACTCACTACTGTGCAACTTTTCATGTTCCTTCAGATGCTTCTTGAAGTTGAATGACTTGCTGCAGGGGGGATGCGAGCAGGTGAAGGTCTTCTGCTGGAGATGCTGGTACTTGACATGATGCTGAGGAGAGGAACAGATTGTGAGACGCTTTTCCATCCTGACTCAGCGCTGATGCTTTTCCATTTAACCTTGCAATCAACATAATTCTGTTTTAAATAAAGTTGCAATCAATGTAATTGTGTTTTAAATAAAGTTTCTTTTCTAACAGTCAGATCAGTGCAGAACAATGGGAAATGTTTTAGTATAGTAAAGACTAATGAATGTGTCATGGACAGTCAATATTGACTCAGCACTCACATTGAGATATTGCCGACTAGAGAAAATCTTATCGCAGCCTTGAAACTCACAAGGCAAAATCACTTTGGATGTTGATTTTCTGTAAACGCAGAGATCAGTATCATGTAATATGACGTCAACATATGATACAACAATAGGACATCATAAGGCATTCAAAATAAAACCATGAAAATATCACCAAATAAATAAAATAAATTACTATTCTAATATTTAAAACTCAAATAACTATACATAAGGTGTATATAAATACAGTAAATATTTTATAAACAATATTCATATTGGTAAAATAAAAAAAACAAACCGTTTTCTCTTGCCACCAATCTGGGACACATCATCTTTCAAAGACTGTGGACTGGAGAGAAAAAAGTAAAGAACTTAAGATTTTATTGAACTTGTTAGAAAATCCTAAAATATGAAAATATAAAAAACATCTGCAGTTAGAAAAATTACCTGTTATTGTGAAGTGTTCCTGCCTTTTTGTTGGTGTTGTGTTTCTCAGTAGGATCTGCTCTACTCTGGATCCCTCTGTTGGTTAAATTCAGCACTGCAACTTCCTCACTGCTAGGAGACAGAGACTTGGCTTAACATGTCTAATTGATTCATTAAGAGAGTAGATGAATAGAGGAAATACCTATCAGCGGGGCTTTGGTTTTCAGTGCAAACCCTGGCAGGTTCATCTTCAGTCATCTCATCACTGTCTGCTGAAGACAGATCAGTTTTTCTGACAATCAGAAAAAGATTGAGAAGACATAATTAAACTAAATATTATAAACACAGCTAAACATTCAAATATGCAAAAAATATATACCTATGTTCTGAATGCGAAAAGTCAGCTGCCACATTATTTCCTTTCTGTGTCTCAGAAGTCTCAGTCACTGTAACACCTTAACACATGATTCTAGTTATTTCTTAAAAAACAAAAACAGCATCTTTATTTGAGAAAAATCCTTAAAAACACCTGCAAAGTCACCTGCATTCTTGTTGTCTCCGAACGTTTGAGACCTTGTGTTGTTTTTCTGTTCGGCGTCATTTGTGGTAACTTTAGCGTTTTCTCGTAGTTGCCGTCTGGTTTTTAATCTAGCCATCATCACCTCTTGTCTTTCTATCTCTGCTTCTGGATCCTTCATCCACCTCCTGCCTCGTTGTTTGAGTCTCTTTGGGCTGGCTGCAGTTATTTCACCTTCGTTTGTAGATGTCATTGCCTTATCCATCTTAATAGGAGACCACAAAAAGTCATGTCCACCTTCACAGGTGTACTTGAGACACACGTCCACCTCACAGTCCTTGGAATTGGTTTCAGCTTCTCTTCTCCCTGTTGCATGAGCACTCTGATCTTGAATTGTTGCTTTTGTGACAGGCCGAGAATGCAGGACAGGGGGGGAAAGGCACATCCGCCCATGGTTGTGGACCAGCAGGATAAGTTCCTGCAAAGATTCCTTGGTAGTTGATAAGGTGCTTGTGATCTCTCCTTTCCCATCACCTAAAGAAGCCATAGTGACATGTAAAACTAAAGTAGACATTCGACACACACACACACATATATATATATATATATATATATATATATATATATAATGCAATTAGTTCTTACACGAGTGACAGACATTTGTTTTATTGTTTTAAGTATAAACACAAAATGTTGATACATTATTCAGAAAATAAGACTTAATATCTTGTATTCTGATATAAGAATCTTTAAATATTTGAAGTGGAAAAAGACAAAAATATGAAGAAAATAGTTTTTAGCAGTGAATGTTTGAAAATGTTACACTTAGTTATGAAGTCATACAGGTTTAGAACAACTTTATACAAAAATGAAAAAGTAAATGATGTCATAATTATAATTTTATGTATGAACTATCCCTTTACCTGAGCACTTGATGCAAACTCTTGATACATAGCTGCAAAACAGGAAGCAGTTGTCATCGTCAGTTAGACCACATCTTATCTATAATGCTTCACACCACCAAAATACTTGGCTGTCAGCCAAACTTCAATATGTTTTTAACTCCATAAACCACAAGTTCATCTTTGTTTTTCTGCCTATACTTCATTTTAAGCTCACTCATAAGTCCTGTCTTTTCCCCTGTATGATCTGGAACACGATCACAACAAATGGAAAAAAATGAAGTCTCTACAAAGCCAGAATCAACAACTGCAGATGTGATTTAACTGGAATTCTAGAGAGCACATTCAACGAACTGTCATCGGTCTAAGGGTAACTGTATCTCTCTGACTGTTTTATACCTCTGCAGCAGATGCTGAGCGAGCTCTGAGTGAAGAGAAAAGCCCAGTTTCTCTTTGAGATGACCCCAGCTCTGCAGACACGAACCCAGCCGCACGCGAGACTTACTCCTGCGGGCATCCAACTCCCTGCGCCACTGACTCCGAGGAGTGTCGCTAGAGGACGACATCACCCTGACAGGTGCCACACACACTGAAATAAAAGAGAGAAAAACACTCTGACAATTACGCGTAGTTGATTTTTTTGTTTATTTGTTTGTTTTTCTATGGGAAAAAAGGGGGTCAGGGGAAAAAAAGTAATTTTAAAAGTTTAAGTCTTATGTAGGCTACTCTAGCCTATTCATTGAAAGTGCCACCCTAGCTGCTCTCAGGCCTCATTTTAAATAGATGCATATAGTAATGACAAAAGTGTAAGTAACGTTATATTAAGGTCCAACAACAAAGTCATAACGGTCATAACATAAGTAACCGACATCAGGAAACCTCTGTCATACCTTAAATAAGACCCTGCGCGAAAGTGTTTGCGGGGCCCACTCGCTCGAACTGTTGCCCTTTTAAGGAGGAACCGCTCAGTCAATCAACAGACTACAGCTTAACTCAGTGTAACGAGCATGGAATTTATCTCGCCACGAAAGAGATGCTACATAAAAATAATGAATATCAGCTGAATTCATCTGCTTAATACTGGGGTATATGTCAAGCGAGCTGCAGATAGAGAAACCGAATCGGAAGTTTCCTGTCCCAGCATTCTTCACGGCAGGGCAAAGATCTATGGGAAATGTAGTCTGAGAATAATCACCGTGATGTTATAATTTTACATGATCAGAACAGTGTTTTATGTGTGAAAAGACTTGGCCTATAAGTCATTTCTAAAAAAAAATAATAATAAAAAATGAATAAAATGGTACCAAAGTGCTGTTCATGAGTGTTTACAGTAGCCTACACTTCTTAAACATGCTATCTTGTCACGTACACACTTTTCTTTTTACACATTTAGCCTACCTTAATTTTTAACCATTGGTAAAACATTTTCAACAATGTTCTAAAACAATCTAATTACACTGGTTTTGTAACACCACTTTTATTAGGTTACTATATGTATTATACAGCTAATAGCCTACTACTAATAATAATAAAAATTAAACACGGCCAAACGGCCACTCAAATCATTCAGTGTTCATTTTGGTAAATGACAGCAAAATGCAAAAAGGTGAAATACATGAGAAAAGGACTGAAATAACAAGAACACAAAAAGGAAGCAACATCAGTTTCACTGAGCTCAACCCACAGCTGCATGTATCAGATCACCCTACCACACATGCTCACTGAGAACACGCAACGTGCGCTGCTTACCTCTCATCTCAAGCCTCAGACCACCATGGATGAACTCGGTGAGTTGTTCGACGTTCTGTGTCCTTCTAACACTAAAGTCTTAATCAGTCTCTATAGATGTACAGGTCTGCTGTTTGGCTATACCCCTTGAAGAATATGCAAGATGTTAATCATTTGAACAAAATACGGATTATAAAAAGCCACAAGACAAAACATTAACTGAATTTACACAAATACACATTTCAAAAGTTTACATACCCTAGAATCTTAATACTGTGTTGTTGGTGAGCAGTTAATACTTGAGCAGTTAAATTGCCCATGTTCTTCAGAATCCTCCAGGTCTCATTCTTTGGTTTTCCAGCATTTTCTGAATCTGCATAATTGAACCCTTTCGAACAGTGAATGTATAATTTTAGATCCATTTTTTCACGCTGAGGACAATTGAGGGGCTCATAAACAATTATTTAAAAAGGTGAAATAAGAAGGAGACACGATGAATTAAGAGCCGGGGATGTACAGTAAACTTTTGAACAGGATGTTGATGTGATTTAGCTTTTTTCTACCCTTCAGAAGCTACATGTACAAGATATTTACATGTTTCCCAGAAGACAAAATAAGTACAATTTACCCCAATCATCCAATTCAAAAAGTTTACGTCCCCTGGCTCTTAATGCATTGTGTTGCCTCCTTGAGCATCAGTGAACATTGTCACCTTTTTTTTTTTTTTTTTTTTTGAATAGTTGGGTGTATTTATATCTATTTAAACCAGGACATTCTGGGATAGAGTGAGAAATGTTGTCATTCGGGAAATAAAAAAGAATATATAGGTATACTACACTCTAAAAAATGCTGGGTTATTTTAACCCAATTTTGGGTCAAATATGGACAAACCCGAAATGTTGGGTTAAAAATGTAATGTAAAAATTTAACCCAACAGCTGGGTTAGTCCATATTTGACCCAAAGTTGGGTTAAAACAACCCAGCATTTTTTAGAGTGTATATATAAATATCCTTTACTGGCAGCATTTATACTGAGAATATATACGTTTTTCCTCCATGTGAGAAGTGTTGTATTAGGAATAAAATTATGTTCTTCCATGTATTTTTCTTGGTAGTCTTACAGAAGTTAGTCAGACCACCCATTTCTATTAGTAACATTTCCTATGTCAGCAAAAAATTGTTGCAAAATTTTGAAATTCAAGTGTTTTTTTATGTTCTGTGCTCTGCATCCGTTGCGATGACAGTGTGGTGCCTTTTCACTTCCTCAGGAAATGACACAAATTGCTAATGTTGAGCGGCTTCACCTTTAGTTGTAAACATGATTGCTGTAATGCAGTATGTTTTTTTTCTCAGTGTCAGTTCGAGTTCAGTGTCACTGATTTCCTGATTTCAGTGTCACTGCATTATTTTCATGTGATTTTGATATTTCAGACATGCTTCTGGAGCAGTTGGCTCAGAACTCCACCCAGACTTCAAGTGTTCCTGCACCCATTCCACCCAAACCTTTCTCACTGGAAGCGTCCGTTAAAAGCAACAACACAACTCAGTTTGAACAAGTAATTACATTTCATGCAAACCATTTTCAAGTTGTACTGAAACAAGAATTTTGAAAACATTACAGTTTCAAAAACATAAAAGTTTGGTGTCAGTATGATTAGTCTCTTCTGCTCACAAAGAAAGCATTATTTTTTCAAAAATACAGTAATATTACGAAATATTATTATACATTTAAAATAACTGGTTTATATTTTTTTAAATGTAATTTATTCCTGTAATGACAAAGCTGAATTTTCAGCATCATTTCTTGTGTCACAATGATCCTTCAGAAATCATTCTAATATGCTGATAAGATTTCTTATAATCAATGCAAACAGTTGTGCTGCTAAATGTAAATTATATTTTTTTCTCAGGATTCTTTGATTTATAACATTTAAACATTTAGATCAATTCAATGAAACCTTGCGAAATAAGTATGACTATTATTTTTAAATAAAATCTTACTGACCACTAATTTTTGAACTATTTTTTTTTTGTCTTTAATAGCTAATACATATATATTTAGGCCTAAACTTATTCATTCTCAGCCCATTCTCATCCCAAGGCGTCATCTAACTGACGCCTTAATTGGGAAGCATTTTGACCATGCTTCAATATCCGACGCTTTAGGCACCCTTTAGCGTCAGTTATATGACGCCCTGGGATCGCGTCTAAACCTACACCAGACATAAACCTACCCGATAATGAGAATGCGTTGTCTTTCTAAATGCTTTTTTCCCTATCGTCACAGATTGAATCCTCATGTCTTGTTGCTGGTGGAGGACAGAAATGTGATAATGCCTACAGGTACATCCATCTTTTTGAAAAATATACAATACAAATATCTGTTGTATGTATCTTATTTGTGAGATCATATTTTGGCATGCTTGCTGTCCTTTGAGGTTCAGCTGTTCACCAAGAACAATAATCTTTTTCTAGCATGCTTCCAGCCCCTGTGGAGGCAGGAGTGATGAGTCCCGGCACAGCTACGCGAGAGCTAGACTCCATCATGAATGAGCTGCTGGGACTCGGTCTGGAGGTGAGGGAAACATGAGGTTGACATCAGTTCATCTTTTCATGCATCAACGCGCATTTTACCGCCATTGCACATAATGAGTGGTACCAGAAGAGGGCAGTATAAGTGTATTAACGCTACTAATTCATGCCAATTGGAATCAATTAAAATCATAATGCTTTGAAATGGACCACATATACTTTATTTTATAGGTTTCAGAACCAATTCCTACATCAAGCCCTCCTCCAGTGGCTCGCAAGTCAGTAAAGGGCAAAAAAACAGAGGAAACTAAAGAAAGTGATAGTGGAAGTCAGGAAGAGGGGAAGAAACCACAGCATCCTCCCCTGTCAGAGAAAGTATCCAAGAGTGTGGATGCTATAGACGACTTGCTGGGCTCTCTCAGCTCGGACATGGAGAAAATGGGGGTCCGCACAGCTGCCAAAGGCCATTGTGCTTCTTGTGGCAAGTGTATAGCTGGGAAGGTACTAGCAAGATACAGACAAAATATTTTATTATAATAATGTTTTGTTCTCTGCAAATCTGGTGAGTTTTCTGAATTAACAAATTTGTCATCTCACAATTTTACTGTCTATGTTTTTCTACCCGTGCAGATGATCACAGCTTTGGGTCAGGTGTGGCACCCAGAACACTTTGTGTGTACGACATGCAGGGAAGAATTCGGCAGCAGTGGTTTCTTTGAGAGAGACGGGAAGCCGTACTGTGAAAAAGACTACCAAAACCTCTTTTCCCCTCGCTGCGCTTACTGCAAGGGTCCTATTACACAGGTGACTCGCCATGTCTGTGTGTATTTACCCTTGGAAGGCTCAGTTACAGTTTTAAATGAACATTTCTTATATTTGTGTTGCATTCTAAAGACTATTTTCTTTATTTTTGGCTCTATTATATATATATATATATATATATATATATATATATATATATTGTATAATACAACTATATACATTTATAACTAATTAGAATTAATTATTAAATTCTAAATATGAAATAAAATTATTAGTAAATATGTAAAAATGTAATTTACAAAAAATATAAAAATATCAAATGTAATATTTAAAATATATAATGTAATGTATATATATATATATATATATATATATATATATATATATAGTATACATTTATTTAGATTTATTACCTTCTTATTACCTATTACCTACACTGTAAAAAATATTGTTGGTTTAACTTAAAAAAAAGGAATCTGGTTGCCTTAAAATTGAAAATTCATAGAAATGGAAAAATTGAGTTAATACAATGAAGGAGATTAATTTAATCACCAGAAACTCAAAATATTATGTTATCTGAACTACATAAATGATCTAAGTTGATTTGACAAAAGAAAAAATGTTGTGATTACAAATCATGAAAACATTTTGTTTACAGTGTTATTTATTTAAATTTTTGAATATCTATAAATAAACATTTTTATTTATTTAATAATAATTTCATTTATTTAAAATTCGTATATACAAATATTTGGAATGACATTTTCACTTGACAAACAAGGTGGTAAATTAGTGTGTTTTGCACAGAACATTCTAACAGCGATGGATCAAACATGGCACCCAGAACATTTCTTCTGCTCCCACTGTGGGGATCTATTTGGACCTGATGGTGAGACAATTGGAAATTCCCCAATTAAACAAGTCAGCGGATCTGGTCATCATTTGAAAAATGATCTTTTGTACTTAATAAATGTGTTTTTGTCTGCAGGCTATATGGAGAAAGATGGTAAACCATATTGCTCTAGGGATTTCTACCGCCTCTTTGCACCCAAATGCTCCGGCTGTGGAGAGCCAGTGAAGGATAACTATCTGTCCGCAGCCAATGGAACCTGGCACCCCGACTGCTTTGTATGTGCGGTGAGTGAATTAGTGGCGTTTAAGACTGGAATGCAATACAGTCGTGTGACTTTCTCCTTATTATGAAGGAATATGGAGTCAGCCAGTCTGTGCTATTGTAGTGAGCTTCATAGGTGAATTCTTCACCTCCACAATCATTCTTCCTCATTAATGCCCACTTTCTTCATCTCTCTCCAGGACTGTCTGAAGCCTTTCACAGACGGTTGCTTTCTTGAGTTGAACGGTCGGCCCCTCTGTTCCCTGCACTATCACTCGAGACAGGGCACTCTGTGTGGGACCTGCGGAGAGCCCATCTCAGGTCGCTGCATCTCTGCTCTGGACCGCAAGTTTCACCCCGACCACTTTGTGTGTGCGTTTTGCCTCCGGCAGCTGAGTCAGGGGGTGTTTAAGGAGCAGGGAGGGAAGCCATATTGTTCAGTATGCCACACAAAACTCTTTGTGTGAAAGAGGTGACTTTCCTCAAGGAAAATTAAGGTTTTTAAACAGTGGTTAAAACTTTTTGACTCTAAGGCCCTCCATTGTCCAACACAAGATTTAAAAGCCCCCACCCACATAGTCTAAGTTTTGTATCTGGTATTCTGCTGTAGCCTATAAAAAGTTACTTGTTAAAGTATTGATAAAGCAAGTATTCATTTTTTTTATTCCAAACATTTAAAGTCCTGTAATTTCCTCAATAAAAACAATAATTAATGAGGAAAAAAATGATTTCAGTTGACATTTTAATTTAGTTTTTTAAGATAAGTTGATGAGTTTTAGTAGGCAATAAAATATAATTTGCCCTTTAAAATTTTAAGCATGTGCCCTATATCACATGACTTGATAGAAATGACATCATTTCCTTGGAAAGAAAGCAACTCCAAGAACAAAGAAAGAATCAGTCATAAACTTTTATCTCTCTTCCTCATTTTTAGATGACGTATTTAATAGCGTAAAACATAACATGTTTGTGCTATGTTTCCATAACACAACAATAACACTGTTGTGTCCATTTATGGACATGTAATATATTTTATATATCTATTAAAATTCTTCCTTAATGTAAATCGTCTGCTGGTATGTTGTTCTGTTCTAGCTAATAAAGGGTTTTAAGCTTAAAACGTCCATCACATTGCATTTTTATAAATGCCATGTAACAGGGTGGACAAACTTTATACACTGTGAGTGTACCTAGTACAATCATCTTGGAAGTCACTTCAACTTAAATTACATTAAGCTGACTTAAAATAGTTAAATCTTGTATAACTATGAAAGTTAAAAACTTAAGTGATATTTATTTTGACCATTATCACATCGCATCAATCAAGCTATTTTAATCCATGTTGAACAAAACAAACATTATCGTTACAGATGGTTCATAAAATTTAAAGACAAAGATTCCTTGTCTCTTCTTCTTCTTCAACCTGACTATGACATGAATTGAATTTTGCTTTTGCGATTATCTTAGCATAACAAAGCTAATATACATCACTGCAGGCCAGTTGAGGAGATTATAAAGGCTATTATTTCAGTATGGTTTCAATGACTAAAAAGACTTTGCTTAATAACATACATGTTTTCATAGCCCATGCATTACAGTGACACCATGGGGACATTTTCTGTAAACATTAAAACGGGTTAGAATAACACCGACCATCATTTTCTTTCTTTAATGCACATGGATTGTACAGAAGCCTGTTTATTTTGTTGTGTGCATGGTAAGATCACATGAGGGAACATCCTTTTAGATATTGCTGAGCATCTCTTGATTAGTCAAGAAGTTACTCAAGGTTCAGATGGGCAGTAACTTAAGGAACAGCCTTCTCATCTTCAAAGAATGCTCTTTGATGGTAAGAGATGACAGCTGCTTTCTGGGAGGATGGGTCAAAGGTCAAGATGTTTATCACACCATAACAGTCACGAACCGTCATGAACTGCAAAAACCTCCCATGGTGAGTGGACAAACACTCGTGCAGCATGTGATGGTGAACTTTAGATTTTTGCCATAAATGGCATGAAGTCACTATTGCGATCAACTACTGTACAAGTATGAAACTCCCAAATATGAAAATCCCCTATGAGCACCCCTTCCTAAAATATGTATTGATTTTGTATTACTTTTTTAAAAATCTAATATTAAAATAAAAAAATTAAGAGAGAGAATGAAGGGAAGAGGAACAGAGCGGAGTGGCTGGGAAGATGTGTACATGCGTTAAGTTTATAAATCAAGTTGTCATCAGTCCATTAGCACTCTGTTTTAGGAAGACTTAATTCAAATATGTTGCTGTTACAAAACAACAGAAGCTGATTATTCTTTCATATTCTTTTTCAATCCGTCTTCTCTACTGTTAATTTGCTGAAATGACTACTAATATAGAGCTTCCTGAATAGGGTTTCTGTCTAGAACCATTTACTGTAAACCCTAACACTGAAAATAATTAATTGGTCTGAGTAGGATAAACTGAAATTAAACAAAATAGTTCAATCAAATGAACTTTTATGAGTATTTATAATTTTCTTTTTCTTATGAGTTCACAAAACTGACACATTTTAAGTAATCTGACTTGTTGCATTGTTCTGAGTTTTATTAACTTAATTAAAACATTATTTTTTAGACAAATTGATCTGAAAATGGGCTGGGCTTTCTATTTTCCAGCATGCTTTGCCATGACACTTGAAATGTTTTATATTGTCGTACTTATTCAGCAATTGTTGAATTGTTGTCTAATGTTATCTAAACATTGTGTTACCAATTAGCAAGTTAGTATTTACTAAAATAGCTTAAAGCTACTATATAACCAAGTTCCTATTACTAAAATATTTAAGTTGAGATTATATGATAATTTTAAGTTAAATGAATGAATTATCTAAAGTTGAGCAATTAAAATGTACGAGTACAAAATAAAAATCTTTACCTCGAATTTTTGGTACACAGTTGTATTTTTACAGATAGGACAGAGCTTAAATAGAGTTCATATGACATCTTTAAGAGTCTGCACACATTGAGTTCTTGAATCGGTGAATTAACTGCTATGATAATTTCAGTTGAATTTGCCAAAGAATCGTTCAATGCAGTTTGTTGATCCGGTTCATTGAAAAGAATCAGATCAATAGAATAATTCGGTCGCGAGTTACACATCACTTTCGGTTCGCTGAGCAGGTCTCGATTTCTTTGTGAGCGAGTCATTGGATCATTTATTAAACGAATTCATTAAAAAAAAATGTGGATTCATTCAGAAATGAAACAAGTGATTGTGTTTATAAGCTACTGTCATGAATGAAACTGCATTGTTTAAAACTATTTGTATTTGGCAGACAACATAAATGGCAATTTTGTATATAAAATGTAAACTATTTAATATTAACCTCATGTATTTAAATTGTCTAAAAGCAACAACCATCCAAAGTGCATCGAATTATTGGGGGCAATGGTGTTTAGTATACTTGTAAAACCTTGGGAATGAAACAGGAGTGTTAACACTCATTAAAGCGGCAGAAATAAAAGACCTGTCAATAAGTGCTGGTGTGGCAGGAGTCAGGTGACATTTACAGCTGTAGGGCTGAAAGAGGCCGGTGGGTGAATTGGCCCGTGGATCCATAGGGAGGGTAAATGGAGGGGAGTCGTACTGAAACCCTAGCCTCACCTGAACCAGACCTTGGCCTCTCTATCACCCCACCGATCCACAAAGCCACGGCATGGGTCACAGAGCACCGTAAATACTGACCAACCTGGCAACTCTGAGACTGCACTCCCATAATAAACAATGAAGCCAATAAGTGTCCAGTATGTCACTGCCAGACAAGCCACTGAGTGTGTAACCTCACGAACAAAACCGCATTCAGGGGGCTCAGGCTCCCTATAAAGGACTGGTAAGATGAATGTGGACTGCTGGATGCCAAAATGATTAACTGTATGAAATACTTAATAAAACCAATGAAGTCAAATGTAACTTAATCTATTTATGGAGCAAATGTGAAATGCAGGAGTGTCAGCAAAGCGGTGTTTTATTGATTTATTTGCCATGTCTTCAATCAAACTTCTTAACATGTATTTTTATTCAATCCAGATGGCTGCCAGTGCATATATTGGAGGCCAAACCCCCCCTCCCTAGATTTTAGAAATGTCTTAGTGATGTAATACAACATATATATATATATTTATTGCTGCCGAACATTTTAAAATCTTAAACTACACTTGCATTCATTAGAAAAACTGAAAATTAATAATGATTAGGTTGTTATAATTAACATGTACACAGTGACTGAATGGATAAAAAAAATCATATTTCTTGAATTATTTTCAAAAGTTTTTGTCATGAAAAACAAAACTATTTTTACTTTCAATATGCATGTATTAAATAATTCCACTCTTACACCTCATACAGGAAAATTTCAAGGAGAGTTATTGACACTCGTTGAAGCTTTTTCATTTCCATTGCAAATCCTGAATTACAACCTCACAAGAATACAATGAAACGCACTTTGCACTGAATTTGTAACAATTTTTTTAGATAAAAGGTTACAAAGCTAGTAAAGCAAAACTGTGTATTGATCTGTGTATTGAAGTAACTGCCTCTGACTGAGAGGTTTTTCAATGAAGACAAGAAGTGACAGCTTCAACACCCCCTAATTGCTTCCTGGTGACACAGGGCCCATATATTAATTAGAAAAGCTCATTCAAAGCCAGAGGAAAAGGGCTGCATTCCCCTCACCGTTACCTGTATTTGGTTTGGCCCACAGCCAGCCTAGCGCAGGTATCATTTCAAATTAATGACTAGCTCCTCTGTACCGATGACTTCCTGCAGTGCTTAGCAGAGGCTCCCCGTGCCAGGCGACTACTTTTTTTCGTCTTTATCATTTGATCTGTGGTTTCACGCTCTCTTTCCTTCAGCTTCTGAATTTGGGCCCCTAATTCCCTCACTCATAGCAAGCATGAAGGCAGGTTTAAACTCTTTGAATTTGAACTCTTCTCTTGCTTCTGTAATTTCTGCCCATCACCATCTGGTATAATGACTGTTCTAAACAGGTTCTCCATTGTTAAGGCAATCAGATAGGTCTGCCCTAAACTG
Source organism: Pimephales promelas (assembly GCF_988280905.1). Taxonomy (NCBI): domain Eukaryota; kingdom Metazoa; phylum Chordata; class Actinopteri; order Cypriniformes; family Leuciscidae; genus Pimephales; species Pimephales promelas. The sequence goes on from NC_142782.1 coordinate 25,339,108, forward strand.
ACACCACTGGAGTCCGTGTTGCCAGGATGCTCAAGAGAAAATGTTTTATACACTAAACTTTTAAGATAAGTCTAAAAGGTGTATAATTTGAGGCTTAAAGGGGTGGCATAATGTCCTTTTCACAAGAGTTTAAAATAAGTCTTTTTATGTTTTAGCTCAAAATTCCTCACAGATATTTTTATAGCAAAAACGCACCGTTTTGTGTTGGTTCCTTTAAATGCAAACAAGCTAGAGAGGGCGGAGCTTCAACAGCTTGTGTCCTTTTACCTCACACAGACATGTACTAAAAATTTCAAAAACTTTTAGCCTTTTTTGTTCAAACCCGAGTCAGACAATGATGGAGAGACTCAAGAAGTGACAACATGTACAGTAGAATGCAACAGGCCATTTCTTAATGGTTTGTTGACGAATTTATGTAGCTTATGTGTAGTTATCTTAGTCATTGATTAGCATATCTTGTCATGATAATCTATAAATCGTGTTCCCGGGGCTTGGTTTATGTAAATTTTAGGGTTTGTGATGTTACTAACCCGAGAGGAAGCTTGGGTAGTCCCTTCCCGCCGTTTATTGTAGTCCTTAAAAACCTATTTCTTTAAAAGAACTTTGAGCGTTGCAACTTTGCAGATGTTGTTTATGCTCAAACAGCAACATTACACACTACTGAAGTCTTAGAAAAGTAAAATCATAATCAACCACCCCTTTAATATTAAAGAAATACATCTCTTTTCTGATTGTGGGCTGTGTGAAATGCGACAAAGACTAACTAGAGTCGCACGCGTGCAGCAAGTCACCAACAGAACTTGAAAAGAAAAACAAAACTCTGCCTCATAAACAGAAAAGCAACTATGGAGATGACGGAGATCCAAAGCAACCTTGGGAGAGCTTCAAATCAACCTCAGACCGCAATCCTCCCACACACTAAATCCTCCTCTCTCATCTTTCCTCTCATTTCCCTCTCATCTGATACTCCTCCTCCTCCCCTGAACCTAAAAAGTGCAGCAGCAGCGTCATCATCAAGGCCTGATTTACTGTGGTGCAGAGGTTGCTGAGGGTGGCCATTTCCACACACTGTTGACCCCCTGAGAGCTGTGGAAGTGTGAAGGCTGTGACAGAGAGCTCTCCTGGTGAAACTTGCCTCGCCGCTGATGGGGAAAAAAATGCTGACATTCGTCATCTTTACAGCCCAGTCTCACACACTAAGGAGGGCAAAACCGATTTAGAGTTTGTTGTGTAAAAGTACACTGTTCAAATAAAAGATTACTTCCTACAGTCATAACGTAGGCCTACAGTCATGTGTTTAAAATGTTACATTTTTAACAAATAATTTAACACAATAAATAGGTTTCAAGCTTATCTTATTTGGTTTATTAAACGAGGAATAGTTCACTTTTAAAAAAACTTTTGCTGATAATTTACTCACCCCCATGCCATCCAAGATGTCCATGTCTTTCTTTCTTCAGTCGAAAAGAAATTAAGGTTTTTGATGAAAACATTCCAGGGTTTTTCTCCATATAATGGCCTTCAATGGGAACCAAAAGGTTCAAGGTCCAAAAGACACTTTCAGTGCAAACTGTTCAAAGGGCTTTAAACGATTCCAGACGATGAATAAGGCTCTTATTAAGCGAAACAATCTCTCATTTAATTAAGTTTTATAAGCTCAAATGCTTGCCTTGCTCTGTTCTGTGATGCACGTTCGTGACTCTCCTTTTCGAACTCGTTCATCAAAATGAACAAATCTTTTTCCGAGTCAATTGGTTCATTCAACGAACGAAACGAACAAATTGAGTCGGAAAAAGATTTGTTCATTTTGATGAACGAGTTCAAACAGGAGAGTCACAAACATGCATCACAGTACAGAACAAGGCGACCATTTAAGCTTATAAAACTTAGTTGTTTTTTTTAAATGACCAATCGTTTCACTTGATAAGACCCTTATTCATCGTCTGAATCGTTTAAAGCCCTTTGAACAGTTTGCAGTTTGCACTGAAACTGTCTTTTGTACCGTGAACCGTTTAGTTCCCACTGAAGTGCATTATATGGAGAAAAATCCTGGAATGTTTTCATCAAAAACTTTAATTTCTTTCGACTGAAGAAAGAATGACATGGACATCTTGGATGACATGGAGGTGAGTAAATTATCAGCAAAAGTTTTTTCAAAAGTGAACTACTCCTTTAAACTCAGGTGTCCTTTTACGGTAAAACAAACAATATTACACGATAATCCCAAGCTCCCAATTATAGAAGTCTTTTTTAAATAACACCATTAAAGGTCCTATATAGCACTTTTAAAGCATGCATCTTTATGGAACCAGGGATCTATTTAGCACCAAAATTGTATTGTATTGTTACAAGCCGAAGAACTAATTTGGTACTGTTTAGAACCATTTTTCTCTTTACAGTGGTGTCATGTTTTTGCACACTGCATTTATTGGAGTGACAGTGCCTTCCACACTATAAGAGAGTTAAGAATTGAGAGATTTGTCTTTGAGGAGCGGTTAACCATATGAGAACTTGGTTGATCAGTCTATGAGTGTGTGTAGATTTAAAGCAAGGGGCTTACAGATGATAAATCACAGGCTCTGTCGGGAGAGACTTGAGCCCGGGGGTCTGTCTGGCCCCTGTCATGAAAAACACTGAGAGTCCCTCTCTCTCTCTCTCTCTCTCTCACACACACACACACACACACATTTATAAACACCCACACAGACAGGCTTATTAATGTGAATAGCAGAGGAATCTGTGCTAATCTAATATAATTAACCATGTGCAAAATCCCATGAACACTCTAAGCGCTGTTTGAAGGGCAGATCTGCTCTTTAGCTTTCATAGCTGTTTGGTAATCATACAAAAAAAATCTAACAGAACTGGAAAAGAACAGGATCCTCTGTGATTTCTCTTATAGAGTTAGGCCTAATTCATTATTTATATACTACACGAATATGCATGGATCTTTTCACAAGTGTCAAAAGACAAATGAACGTTATTTTTTTAACGTTACATTGATTAAAGCACTCTACTTTTTAGCTCTCGGTCCCCTTACTAATTACAGTGCTGCTTTGTGTTAACACCACATTTACGTGCAAGAACACAGTTTTTCCTACTTTAATTTACAACATCTAAGGGTCCGTCTGACATTAGAAACCCTTTCCCTCTGCATCAAACATCGGTTCCTTGTTTTATCAGTGTATCACATACCATCAAACTGAGCCAGGATAAACAGGAAAGAAGGGATTATTGCAATTTTTCATCTCCGTCTTTCCTCCTCTTGCATAGTATGTGGTGGTCAGGCTATGACATTTTTTCCACTTCATATTTTTTTTGTAAAAAATGCTGTTGCAGCTCAAGGGGGATTATTTCCCCAATTACCTACACCGCGGCTCATTTACTGTCTGAGTCCTGCGTCTTCAAAACAGAAGTTGTGTCTCCAAGCACTATATGACGACTAAATGAGAAGCGAACACACTGAAGAAGTTGACTGGGTATCAGATATAAAAGAAATATAGCTATATAGGCTTCATCTAGGTTTTATGGTTTAGGAGTCATTCATTTATTATTTGTAACATATTAGCTGAAACAAGTGACCAAAATCGACATTTACCTCATTAGTAAAAATGTAACACTAGCTCAAACATGTCACTGTAAGATCAGCCTTTTTTGTTTCATAAAATTGAGTTTGTAGTACACGTTTCTGGCATAGTGCATAAGCAGTCCTGAAAAAAAATTAAAAATAGAATAACTTGCTCTGCTTCCTAAACAACTTTCCTTTCATATAACATTACAAATCTCTCAATCCGCCCCGCAAATCTGGCTCTAATATGGTATATAACTCCCACTTTTCGCAACCCAATCAATTCCTCATGGATATAATCAAGTGCCGCACTACAAATGTTCCTCAATGAATATCCTGTTTCAAAATATGGAAATAATACAAGAGCATAAAACATGAGCATTTTTAGTAAAAAACAACAACTATTTGAATATTTTTACAATTATTTGGCTTTATGGGTAATATAAATATCGGAGTATGGATAAATTCTTAAATTTTACAGGGTTTAGGAAAATAAATATTTTTATGGAAAAAAGTTGTATTGACTTAACAAGGATACATGACGTTTTATCTGTAATCCCATTCAGAAAATGAAAGTCAGACTGCAGTACCTGCATGCTTCTCATCCATCCATCCATGCATCATTTAAACCCGACACATGATGAGGCTCTGATCGGCTGTGGCTTGTCTTGAGGAGGGAGTTCTGCAAACAGAAACAATTAAAAGGGTTTCATAACATGTCTCCATGTGGATGAAATCTGTGTTTGACAGCGGAGTGGAAAAAAAAAGCAAGAAAAACGAAGAGGATGACTGTTGTTTATTATGTCTGAGCATAAGGCACTCATCTCATTGAAATCAAATTGAGGGAAACGCTGCTATCACGTACAGCATCTGAGATATGATGTAACTCAACACCGGGAAATCTGCAATTATCTGAGATTGATTTAAGAGCAATCAGGAATTTCATGTTTGATGCCACATGAATCTGGCTGGACCGTGAACGCAGCCATTAATCAAGCTTTCTGCCTTCATACGGGTCTTGCTGTGTTTTTAACCGCCTGTTGAGTGGTGTGTGTTTTAGTTCTTCACCTTTGCCCACACTTAAAACAAACCCCAACAGGCTTTAGTGGAGTCCAGCCCAGAGGAACTGAGTCTAGCTGAAGCTTTAGAACGGCAAGCCCTTGTGGAAAAATAAGTATAGCATACTTTTAAAAAGTATACTCACTATATGAAAACAATATAAAGAATGAGGGATAGTTCACCCAAAAATGAACATTCTGTCATCATACTCACCCTCAAGTTGTTCCAAACCTGTATGAATTTCTTTCTTCTGCTGAACAAAAAAGAAGATATTTTGAAGAATGTTGGTAACCAAACATTTGATGGACCCCATTGACTTACATAACTAAAATTTTAACGTCAGGTTTATCTAAACTTGTCATGTAATTAAATATAATATTGAAAAACTATAAAAAAATGAATGAAAAAAATGGTGGAGTATCCCTTTAAGTATGCTTAAGCCAAGACATAAAAAACACACGTATACCTTCAAGTAAAACTTAAATGCGCCTCATTTTAAAAGTGTACACTTATGACCTTTTATTTCATTAATGTTATATTATACTTTTAAGATTTGAAGTACTCTACAAGTGCACATTCAATACAAATATAAGAGTACTTCTACTGTATTACAGGGAAAAGTTTGATTGACATGAATCAGAGCAAATTAGATTGATATCCAGCATCAGGACCCGGATCAGCCATTCTAAAGACTATATGACCAACATCAAAATTGTTGATGAATATAATTTTATAATAAATATGATAATGATTTCAACACTATTCGTGCCTGGATATGTGACGTGAATGATTCATTCACATACTTGTATAATTTCTTCCATACGAACATATGTTGCGTGTGAAGGGCGTCTGCACAAACAGGCCTGTCGGGCCATGGCCGCTGGCAGGACAATAAGCAAATCAGCATAACGCATGTTTCCTTTTCCGAGGAGTACTGTAGATTACAGTAAGAGCTCAGACACATGCTCAGAATCAGCAAGAGAAGCAGAAATGAGAACTGAGCTTTTCTTGGAAGACACTCATTGTTTTTATTCACGGTTATGTGCCGTTCATTGGGAAGAGGATGGTACAGTATGATAATTTAAGGGATGGAGGGTAAAATGCTTCCTAGACTTTATCATGTCCCTACTGACAGCTTCTCTTTGCTTCTGGGTTGAGGCAGAGAGCAACAACTGTTTGTGAGCTGAAATTGAAAACTCTCTGAACGTGCTGTTTACTGACAGCACTGGATGAAAACAAACTGTAGGAAAGCACAACTGTGATGTCAGAGAGTGCAGAAGCAGAGCATTTTTACTTCAACGTCCTTTTTTCCTCCTGAGAAAAGTACTTAGATTTTTAGCATCCCTGGAGAGCTTTGAGTCATTGAAGATAAATTAACATTGAAGATTATTCAAGACAAAAAAATGCAGGACGGGATATCTATTTGAGTTTTAATTATCCAGTGAAGTACTTCCAGGACATCATCTATAGTGCAAAATTACACAGACATGACAAGAACGTGATTATGCCAAGACAAGAAAATGATGCAGTTTGACAGAATTCGTAATGCACTTCTCCAAGCTTTTAAAAATGGCATTGCAATTCTGTCCAGTTGACAGACTGGGGAAGCAGTCCACGACTCTCTCCCATGGCCTGCTGGCCTTCTTTGATTTATCTATGATTGCTGAGACAGAAATAGTCAGCACAAGCTCAAATCACAGCATGGACACACAAACATTTAAAGGTGCCAACATGAGAGAGATGACCATCAGTTCAACCATTTTTGCAGGACTTCAGAGATGCCTTTATACCAAAATATGATCTAAAGAGATTATTTAGTTAAAAAGACCTTCCATTACCATTTTTAATCATTTAATACTAATATTTTTAATTCTTTGTAAAGTTTGAAAGCAACAGATGCTACTAAATGTTCATTTTCAAACCTTTCACCTTACTTAGTCACATTGAATTATGAAATATTATAGTATTTATAAAAAACGAATAAAAAATGTAATGTGGACTTGTAATCTTTAATCAAAATAGACTCACCTAAAGGATTATTAGGAACATCATACTAATACTGTGTTTGACTCCCTTTCACCTTTTTAATTCTACGTGGCATTGATTCAACAAGGTGCTGAAAGCATTCTTTAGAAATATTGGCCCATATTGATAGGATAACATCTTGCAGTTGATGGAGATTTGTGGGATGCACATCCAGGGCACGAAGCTCCCGTTCCACCACATCCCAAGGATGCTCTATTGGGTTGAGATCTGGTGACTGTGGGGGCCGTTTTAGTACTGTGAACCAAGAAAACATCCCCCACATCATTACACCACCACCACCAGCCTGCACAGTGGTAACAAGGCATGATGGATCCATGTTCTCATTCTGTTTACACCATCTTAATTCTGACTCTACCATCTGAATGTCTCAACAGAAATCGAGACTCATCAGACACATGAGACTCATTTTTCCAGTCTTCAACTGTCCAATTTTGGTGAGCTCTTGCAAATTGAAGCCTCTTTTTCCTATTTGTAGTGGAGAGGAGTGGTACCCAGTGGGGTCTTCTGCTGTTGTAGCCCATCCGCCTCAAGGTTATGCGTGTTGTGGCTTCACAAATGCTTTGCTGCATACCTCGGTTGTAAGAGTGGTTATTTCAGTCAAAGTTGCTCTTCTATCAGCTTGAATCAGTCGGCCCATTCTCCTCTGACCTCTAGCATCAACAAGGCATTTTCCCCCACAGGACTGACGCATACTGGATGGTTTTTCCCTTTTCACACCATTCTTTGTAAACCCTAGAAATGGTTGTGCGTGAAAATCCCAGTAACTGAGCAGATTGTGAAATACTCAGACCGACCCGTCAGGCTCCAACAACCATGCCACGCTCAAAATTACTTAAATCACATTTCTTTCCCATTCTGACATTCAGTTGGGAGTTCAGGAGATTGTCTTGACCAGGACCACACCCCTAAATGCATTGAAGCATCGAAGCAACTGCCATGTGATTGGTTGATTAGATAATTGCATTAATGAGAAATTGAACAGGTGTTCCTAATAATCCTTTAGGTGAGTGTATCTTCCCATCTCTTCTCTTTTCTGATGACGTGTTTACTGGAAACCCTCCACCTTCCCCAGCTCCACCTGTAGGCTATAGATTTATTCCGCCAAGACCAAATATATGAACATCGTCATATCCATGATCATGCCAAACATTCCAAGAGTCATCATGACAGAAATGTATTCATAAAAATTACAATAAAATGTATCCATTCTTGATTAAAAAAAGACTAGGCTTCTTTGTCATATTTTTAACCACGCGTACACACACCAGCCAATGCCTGAACATTAAAAAATCTGACAAGCAATTCAGGTCAAGAAACTAAGATGTTCTTTAAGAACACTGGAAAAACGCTGGATAAACATGGTTAAGATTTCACCACTCATAAAAACCCCACACAGTACGCTGCAGCCAGGAAACTGGCCTCTCCATATTTTCTTAGGCAGCTCTCTGGCCACCCCCCACCCATTTCTGCCTTAAACACACACACACACACATAAGTACATTTTAAACAGAAGATGATATACTACATCTAATGGTGTGTCAGAACACTGTGATCGGCAAATTTATGACAATAAATGTTTGCCTGCTTTGGTCAGATTAAGTGCTCCTTCAAACCCTGTAATTACATGTTCAGAGAATAAATGATTTACACCGGCTTCAGTATGGAGTGCCTTTTTCCCTATGGGAAATTCTGGATCCCTGTTGCCAGTCTAATATGTATTAGCATCTCTTGGATAAGCCGATTTGTGGTGAATGTGAATGAACTGCTGCCTGACAATGATGCCCTAGTTGTTATTTCCATAATATTATGATTTCTTTTGTCCAAATCGAGGCTTCCAGGTCTCGGTATATTAAAGCACCGCAATCTTTAACCAGCAGTAATTTTGGAGCTCTTTGTACAGTTGCATCATGAATAGATGCAGTTGTGCAGTCTATTCAGACTGTAACACTGAGAGACCCCAGTAACAGATGAAGCCATAGCAGGGGTCCCCCACAGATCATCATGCAATTACACACATAATCTCTGATCTAAAAAGAAAGCACTGTTGCATTATGGGAAGCCTTTGTTTGCAAGCTCTTTGATGTGATTGTTCAGTGTTTTCTGAGGTTATGAACACTGTTTTTCCACTCTCTCTCTCTCTCTCTCTCCTACATACATACACTGACAAGCCTATTCCAACATCAAACAAACATAGCAAAGCAATTCCATCTACGGTTTCCGATATTCCCTGGAAGCAGCCTTTCAAATTCGATCTGTAAGAAATTCCATCATAGTCTCAAAGAAAGCGAACAGCCATCCGTCTGTCGCCTTCCAATCTTATCATCATCCGAATCTCTCCACATCCCCCCTCTCACTTTCACTCTTTCTCTCCATCCCTCTCCTACTGATTCATGAGATAGCCCGACAGTCTTTGTCTGCGTGTGAGCACACGCCAGGAAAGCACATAGTTCAAACAGTCGTAAACGGAGTCGATCTCCTTTATTGTTTTTCTACACTTTGCTGTCAAAACTACGCAAGTTCTTCATGTTTTGGCATTAAAACTGTGAAGTCTTGAAGTTTTTTTTTCTCTCCTCAGGCTTATTACTAGTTCACTTAACTCAGAGACTCATGTTTCTTCTAGTGACCCCTAAACGACACTTGCAACCCCCTTCTGTGAGCACCGCTTTGCCCCATGCTTTCCTAAGAAAGCCAAAATGCCGGAAACCACAACAATACCTCAAAATTGACAACAAGGCCGTGTTGTGTTGTTTTTGATTTGGGGGACATTGACTGCCATATTGTATCATGTTTGGCTACAGAACTGTCAGGATGAGCAGCACGGTCTGTTTTCTTTTTAATTTGTTTATAACCGATTTGTTGGGAACTTTCCCCTTAGTTTGACTTTGTCTTAGGTTACTGAGAGTACCACAATGGTCGTTTTTCTTAGTTTGTTCTCACAAACTCTTGCAATATCATGAGTGGGCAATAGAGGGTGCCGTTTTAAAGATCAACAAGTTAAACATATCATAATGGACACAGCAGGTAAGGCACCAAAAAGAGATCAAAATTAGCACAGGCTCACAAATGAACAAAAAAAAGACCTTGAAGACATTTGTTCTCGACTTAATCATGATTCATGAGCTCATCCGGGGGAGAGCTGTGAAGTGTCAAAGCGTCAGTTCTCGGCCTCAGAAACACGAAAACAAGCGCCTTGAGGAACCTTGAGGTGAAAGACATTACCCACTCCATCATAAAAAGCAGCTTGACGGCATATGAGAGCACATACTGGTCTGTCAGCGTGTTTGTTTGGTTGAACGTCCAGTTGAAGGGTTGAGTCTGACGACGGGGTGAATGAATGCAGATACGAACTATGACAGCGCTGTGACCATAAAAAACACACATGCTCTTAGGCTTATGCTTCCCAAGGCATCCATTAAAGAAACAACTAGAACATTAACATTTAACGGTTTTATTTCCACTATCCTAGTGCACAATGTGTGCTTCAAGCTCTGGAGCAGATCCAGGAATATTCGGCACTTACCAGCCAAGAATGTGAAAATCTCCCTCAGACCCCGAGCTCTTCCCAGGCGTCGTTTCAACAGATAAATGCATCTGCAGGTGGCCACAGGTGATACAGAAGACATGTAGGAAGAGAATAACAGAACACACAATGAGAGAAGGCAGATGTGGGCTCACATTGACATTCACCATGAGAGTAACAGTCAAATAAACCCGCTAAACGGCACATACGGCCAATGAGCCGTAGAAAAACACAATTAAACGGGATTATCTATCATTCAGACTGAAAAGTGATTCTCACCGAAGCTCTTACCGTAACTAGAACACGTGGGGTAAACGGCGAGGAATATTTTAGCAAGATCCTGTGGCCAGATATGTCATTTAATCGTTCATCAACGCTTGTGATTGAAACATGCTGCTTTAGATTTTACTGATACTGCACATCATCAAGGCCTGGTTGAGCAGGCTTGCACTCGCATAAACAAATATATGGTTGTAATCAGTGTGGTGTAATCACTGAGCCGACAGAAAATATACAGTAGGTAAGAGCAAGTACGCCGGCGTTAGAGCCCCACACAGGACCTGGGCAGAGTCTGGAGAATGAGACGTGATGGAAACACAAAGGGGCTCTTGTGTCGACCCTTTCTGCTGTCACCAGCGGAGCTCTATATGTAGCACTTGTTTTGAAGGATCCGTATGATTAATTGCCCACTACTTGACACTGTCACTCGCCCATCCACTCGGACAATAACACGGGTCACGGCACCAGAGCTGCGGACTGCTGAAACACGACAACTGGCTTTCAGCACCGCCATTCATCCACCAGTGTTACTGGCCGGAGTGACACATCCTTAAGACATGGAATGAAAAACAAACTTAAAATGTATTTTTGCAGGCATTACTTCCTACAATGTTTGGATCCATTAATCATAGCTACGCCTGCGATCCAGTACACGTCAATGCAAAAATGATTGGAGGCAATAGCCAAAACGCGTTACTGTCAAATAGATGGTGACAGTGATGAATTGAGGGTAAACATTTAAGCATTTAAAAGACCCTGATGACATTCACAAATTCATGAAGAAATTCAGTTTGTGCTGGATATTGTGGAAAAGAATCAAAGGAAAAAATGATCATAAATTGTTAGTTTAGCCCAAAATGAAAATTCTGTCAGTAATTACTCACCCTTATGTCGATCCAAATCCGTAAGACTTTCGTCCATCTCCGGAACACAAATGAAGATCTTTTTAATTAAATCTGTGAGCTTTCTGTTCCTCCATTGACAGCCAACGGAAATACCACTTTCAAGCCCCAGAAAGGTAGTAAAGACATGTGACTCCAGTGGTTTAACCTACATTTTTATGAAGTGCAAGTAAAACACAATTTACCACTTTATTTATAAAATATTCATTTCCAAAGCATTTTCACACAATGTCTGCTCACGCGTCAACCTCGGTGTTGTTAATATTTTGTAAATAATTTTTTGTGCAAACAAACAAACGTCTCTAAAATGGAGGTTAAACCACTGGAGTCACACGGGTTACTTTAATGATGTCTTCAGGGGCTTGAAAGTGGTAGTTGCATAGACTGTCAATGGAGGGACAGAAAGCTTACAGATTTCATTAAAAATATCTTTATATTATAATATTTGTGTTCTGAAGATGAACAAAAGCCATAAAGGTTTGGAATGACGTGAGGGTGAGAAGCCTAATTAATGACAGAAATTTAACTTTTTAGTGAACTATCCCAAATTTCCTGTGAAATATGTAGTTTTAACAGAAAAGGCAAATAGATTAATGGATAAAGGCAGTTTCACTGTAAAATATTTAAAAATCTGATTATGAAAGTAAAAAGTATGGATTAATAGCCGACAGGCCTATTTTACAGTGCAAATCTATTTAACAAGATAATACATGTATATTTAAGAGTAACGTTAAAATGTATATATATATATATATATTAGAAAAATACAAGATATCATTTATAGTGAAACACAGTGAAAGGCATGTCAATAAAAAAGGTATTCCCACACTCTAAAAAATGCTGGGTTGTTTGAACCCAAATTTGGGTCAAATATGGACAAACCCAAATGTTGGGTTCAAAATGCAATTAAAAATGCAATTAAGTTGAAAGTGAAAGTGGAAGTTGGGTTAACATTTGAAATTACATTTTTAATCCAACATTTGGGTTTGTCCATATTTCATCCAACATTTGGGTTCAAACAACCCAGCAATGTTTAGAGTGCATGAATCCCTATATCACATCACATTCACATTGTTTATCTAAATTGCATTTACTTTTTGAAATCAGTTATGCACATTAGGATGTACTTTTTGTTGTAGTTAATGGTTTAATGTGTGTTACTTTGGATGGTATTTTGTGCAACACTGTGCTAACTGTCCATTTAGTTGCCTCATTGCTCATCACGTGGCATGATATAGTTTGTAAAATTATGGTTATATTTTGGTAGGCTACAAAGCGGATTTTAGTAATCCAAGTTAGAAAGGAATATTAACATAATACAACATTAATACAAATGGTTAAACAAAAGATACAGCACAAAAACGTCCTCTGTAATGACCGAAACGTCGTCAGGTGAATTTCTGGCGACAAGAGGAAACAGGAATTTGTATGGGGTTTACATCGATTCATGCACATCCAAAGTCTACATCATTCATCAAATGAAAAATGCAATATTTTCAATAGCTACAGGCTAAAGATCAATGCTCTGTTCCATGACCGTCGAAATGCAACACACTCTAGTCTGAAAGAACCTGTTCTCCCCTCCTCTTGTTAAACAAGCAGAGGGGGAAACATTCAAGGCGTTCCACGTTCTCGACGCAGTTAAGCTGGAAACTTGAGGGGCGCAGCGCAGAGTTTGTGCTCTCCACTGCACAGCTGGGCAATTGGACAGAGAGAGAGAGAGAGAGAGAGAGAGAGAGAGAGAGAGAGAGAGAGAGAGAGAGAGAGAGAGAGAGAGAGAGAGAGAGACAACGCGATAGTCTCTGATAGTCTGGGGCAGTAGAATGGCAGAGGGGCAGAATGCTTCCTTTTCAAGACGGCAAATGTGAGCTCATTATCATAACCGGCGAAAAACACTTCTTTTTTGCGGTGAAACCAGGAAAAACTTGAAAACAACAGAGGTAACGGAGCTGAGGGAAACGTGAGGTGTCCTGTGCCCTCTCATCTCGAAATGAACTGTCACTCGGGACTACGATGGTTGGTAACTTTATGCGCTTTCTTTCAAGTGGGCTCACCCCGGGACACGCACGAGAGCACGCGGCAATGTGACAAGCCCGTATCGGTGAGTTTGTCTCAAACGCACTTTCTGCAGTTGCTTCGCGCGCAATGCACGCACCTTTGGAGATCCTCGTAAATGACATCTTAACTAGATCTGTCTTGAATGATATTATAAACAGATTGATTCGCTGTTTGATCTTTTCCGCTGCTGATGTGGGCTATTTTAAAGGGGTCTTTTTATTATCAACAAATTATTTTTTTTCTCTCCAGATTGTCAAGACGCTAAAACAAAATAATTAGAATGCGTGTAGGCCTAATAAAAGTTCATTTGGCGTTTTTCTAGTTGAAATGAAAGAAAATTCTATTAAAAATAGATAGGCTACATTTATTTGTACGATATTTTTCCTCAAACTAAAATTGCATCTTGCAAACTAAAATTGCCCATGGGTACTAAAATATGATATTTTTTTTAAATTTATTTAATTTGAACAGAAAATATTTGCTACTTTTAAAGTGAGGTCTTCGTTTCTTAATATTTCATTACAATGCACGATAGCTATTGTTCCTCTTCATATTATTAACAACACCAAATATAACCTATAGGCCTATATTTAAAAATAAAATGATTATCATATATACATCTCTAGAGGTATTATAAACTTAATAGAAACAATTATTTGTAGGCTATATTATTATTATATTTACTGCATTCCAGTTAATAAGTGAGCCATTGGAATTTATTGTTTTAAAACAATTATTTTAGTGGCGTGCAGCCAACCGGGTGTCACTTCTTGTCATATAGTTCGTTGAAATCTGGGCCTGAAAAATGAATTTTTGTGCCAAGTGAAATACCGTTAAACTCTTGCCAGTGCAATGCCAGTTTATGTGTCAAAGGAAAAATAGGGAAGCCCACGGGTGAATAGACTTCAAATGCATTTATATGGGGAAAATTCACTGACCCCATAAACTGATCAAGTTTCAGTGAGACGAGAACTGTTAAAGTAGTTATCGAGCATATTTACTTCATTATGATTTGGCAAGTGCGCGAGTCTGTTTAACGCAATTAATGTCTCGCTTTCATCAGAGCCATAGAGTGTATTGAGGAGAGAATTCCTGATCGGTCGAGGTGGAAATCAGGAAAGATGATGCATTATTCCTTTAGACATATTAACTATCCAAAATCTTAATAGAGACACATTCAATAGTCTTGAGTAGTCCAGTCTATATTTAGGCTAAAATGCAACAGACATTGTTAAATATACCAATCCGAAAATTAATGCATTATGCACGCAAACGTTCTGCAAATTTAGCTCTCTATTTGTTTTGAAAATGAATGTTTATCTTTTCCTGGAGATTTATATCATTAATAGCCCCATTGTCCATGACATGACCTGTGCATTCTTTATGTAATTCATAATGCACGAGAACTGCTAGGCCTGTTTTTGGTTAAGAAATTAAAAAACGCAGAAGGTCTGCAAATGTGACCGGCTAATACACAATATACTTTAGTGTGTATATATATATATATAAGCTTCTCTCCAGTAAAGCTGGTCACTGTTCAAGTCACAGATGTCCATTTAGGCTAATACAAAGAAAAGAGCCGTGGCACAAGGATTTCAGGCGTCAAGACCTAGAAAAAAAGGAAAAATGGAAAAGGCTATAGCTAAATAAATGCTGACAACCACATTAGCAACACTATCAACATTAAAGATGTCAGGTTAAAAAATGTAAAAGATAATATGAAAACATGTAAGTTCTTAGAAATGCATTTACATTTATGTTGGTTTTATTTTTTGAAAAACATTTATACCATGTTTAAAAATAATTTGATTGCATGACCCTAAGATATCACATGTAACCAAGTAAAAATATTGAAATTATTTTATCATTTTTTTTAAAGCATTATATATCATATTTTTCAGCATGGAGAGTTGTTTATACATTTACTCTTTTTGACTCGATACATTTTTATAAAAAGGTAAAAATAAAATGTAATGACATGGGGGTCTTAAAGGAGTAGTTCACTTTAAAAAAAAATTGCTGATAATTTACTCACCCCCATGTCATCTAAGATGTCCATGTTTTTCTTTCTACAGTTGAAAAAAAATTAAGGTTTTTGATGGAAACATTCCAGCATTTTTCTCCATATAATGGACTTTATTGGTAACCAAACGGTTCAAGGTCCAAAAGACACTTTCAGTGCAAACTGCAAACTGTTCAATGAGTTTTAAACGATTCCAGATGATGAATAAGGCTCTTATCAAGCGAAACGATCGCTCATTTAAAAAATATATTAAAGTTTAAGTTTTATAAGCACAAATTGTCACCTTGCTCTGTTCTGTGATGCGAGTTTGTGACTCTCCTGTTCGAACTCGTTTATCAAAATGAACGAATCTTTTTTTTTGTGTCACTTGGTTTATTCAACGAACAAAATGAACGAATTGACTCGGGAAAAGATTCGTTCATTTTGATGAACGAGTTCGAACAGGAGAGTCACGAACGTGCATCACAGAAAGGCGACAATTTGGGCTTATAAAACTTATTAAAAAAATTTTTTTAAATGAGAGATCGTTCCGCTTGATAAGACCCTTATTCATCGTCTGGAATCGTTTACAGCACTTAGAACAATTTGCAATGAAACTGTCTTTTGGACCTTGAACCGTTTGGTTACCAGTAAAGTGCATTATATGGAAAAAAAATCCTGAAATGTTTTCATCAAAAACCTTAATTTCTTTTCGACTGAAGAAAGAAAGACATGGATATCTTGGATGACATGGGGGTGAGTAAATTATCAGCAAAAGTTTTTTTTTTAAAGTGAACTACTCCTTTAAGGTGTTTTTGTCACATGACAGCTAAATGGCTTTCACACCCTCATAAAATATTACAATGTCTAATTCAGAAATAATAGAAGAGGTGTATCCAAGTCTCAAGTGAATTGTGTTTCGTAATGTAGGCCTAATAGAAAAAAAAGAGTTCAAGTAAAAGATACCTAGGCTATAAGATACCTGGGGGAGGGGCTTAAAAAATATAGTCAAACATCACTTGGAGTTCTTTGTGCTCTCATTACCATCAGCTCTGACTAGTGGTTAAAAAACTCTAAACCGCTATTTCCTGATCTGAGGTGGATGAACAATTCATTAAAATTACAGATTGACCGTTTTAAAGTGAGTTGTTCATTGAAGGTTACATTTTACGAGGGCACAGCGATTGACAGCCTCAGCAACTAGTAAATACTTGAGGGTTTCAGAGGGTGCAGAACAGCAGAGGTTTGCAGCTCTGCGGAGTGTAAAGGCCCTTTTTACGAGGAGAGGCACACTGTAAACTAAGAACCCCAGTTAAACATTTCCACCCCAGATTTAATACGCCAGCTCTATCAGTGCACTGGCATGAACCGACTCCTCTGTGATACAGCTACTATACGGTGCTTTTTTTCTCTCAGTTTGACTGTGAATAAGGAAAAAGTTAAGGTCTGACTCTGTGGAATCGAGTTAAGATTAAAGGGATACTCCACTTTTTTTGGAAATAGACCTCATTTTACAACTCCCCCAGAGTTATCGTTTTCGAATCCATTCAGCTGATTTTCTGATATTTAGAAGAATATCAGTAACCAGAGCGTTTCTGGTCTCATTGACTTCCATAGTATATATATTTTTTCCTACTATAGAAGTCAATGATACCAGAAACTGTCTGGTTACTGATATTCTTCTAAATATCAGAAAATCGGCTGAATGCATTTGAAAACGGTGAGACTCAACTGTTTAACTCTGGGGGAGTTGTAAAATGAGCCTATTTCCAAAAAAGTGAAGTATCCCAGTGGCCAGTACTTCATCAGTGTGGTTTACTTGGATTAATGCATTAAGATTTATTTTAAATTATAACAAAATCTAAATGTATAAGCTACTTTTCTAAATATAAAGCTATTTGAGTTAAAGTAAATAACTTTTATGTATGTTTAGCCAATGTTTTAATTGCCCCAAATCTCCTCTCTATTCCTATTCTCTCTACAAAGCAAAAAGACATGAACTCCTTCCTCTGGACCGTGAAACGGCCTCGTCCTTACCCCCCGTCCTATTTGTTTGGGACAATCCACGTCCCCTACACTCGAGTCTGGGACTACATCCCTGAGAGCTCGAAGCGGGCCTTCCAGACCAGCACCAATGTATTCTTTGAACTGGACCTCACGGATCCTCTAACCATCTCAAAACTCACCAGCTGCCAGCTTCTGCCCAACGGAGAAAACCTCCAGACGTTACTGCCGCGCGACCTCTACCGTCGCCTCAAGCGCCACCTGGACTACGTCAAACACATGATGCCCTTCTGGATGACGGCAGATCAGCGTGGCCGTGGACTTTATGCTGACTACCTCTTCAATGCCATAGCGGGGAACTGGGAACGCAAGAGGCCTGTATGGGTGATGCTGATGGTGAACTCTCTGACGGAAGCAGACGTGCGGTCGAGGGGAACTCCGGTGCTCGATTTGTTCATGGCGCAGGAGGCAGAGCGTCTCGGGAAGCAGACAGGTGCTGTGGAGAGGGTGGAGGAACAGTGTCATCCCCTGAATGGACTGAACTTCTCACAGGTCAGTGAGCAGGCAACCAGACAGAGAGGCCTGTGTGTGTGTGTTTTGGCAAGTGTGCATGGGAGATCCGGTGGTTAAAAAAAAAAAGTGTTGTTATGGATTAAGTGATTATGAATGTCCACCGACAGACCAGAGCAGGGAGGAAATGAGATAAAAGTCCGACAAAAAAAAAAAAAGTCCGAAGCCACTGAAGTTAAATCAGAGGGGGAAGGAGAGCAGCTGTCAGGTTGATAGATTGGTGTGGAAATCAATGCTGAATAATATTTATGAGGTATAGAGGGAGGAAAGAGAATGACTCGGGCTGCCTGTGGGGTCGCGCTGTCATCTGACACGTCTTGATTATCCTATTGCTGCCTGTCGAATGTAACATGAGAGTGAAAGATGGACAAACTTACCTAATTGCTTGATGATATGCAGGTGGAGGGTATCCAGCTTTTATTCCTGTACTGAAGAAGTGGGTCAGAAATATGTATAGAGCGTCGGAGTTATATTAAACAGGCAGACAGTTTTTGTCCACCTCCCAACACACACACACACTCACATATGTGTATGAATAACTATGTTTAAAAAAATTCCACTCATCCACAAATTCAACACGGCAAAAAAGGCAGAGAGTGTTTTTGTTCCTTGTGTGCCACATATATACATACACAAAATATACATCCGCCAACTCAACACCACAAAACCTGCATCAGTGGCAGCAACACAGTCATAAACGCTCACACTGCAACTGAATCTGTGAGTCGGGGCCTCTGTGTGACAGGCAACAGGGCTCCTGTGCTAATTTGAGAGGGTACAGGGGCAACGTAGCCTCTCCACTTTCATCAGCACCTCCTAACTATGCTGTCAAAAAAGAACATGCCTTCAGGGCCCGCCACATACAGCGCACCCCCTGTAAGGAATCGTGGGAAATGTAGACCCAGCTAAGGGTGACAGCACTCTCGTCTTTAATCTGGGAGAGGTCAAAATACCGCTCTCATTCCCAGGCTGAGCAAGTCGGAAAATCTTATTTAATGTAGCAGCAAAATAATCCTTTCAGACTGGTTTGGATAAATTTATTGCATCAAATATTTCTTTGAGTACGAGTTTACTTTTCAGCGAGTTGTGTTCGTACACTAAATGTGATCAGAACGGGCAGAGCAGATGGAGTTAGGCACTGCAATGTGACCTGTTACAAAGTGCTCTTAATGACTGTAGAAGTCTCTGCTTTAGATTCTGGCGAAGGCTCAGCCAGCGATCCATTTTAATCACAGGGCTAATCAGCAAGCTTTTGAACATCTGAATTTCCTACAGCTTTCCACCCAAAAATAGTCCCAGAAGAAGTAAAGAGCATGAAATGAAAATGACAGGCAAATGATTATGCTGTATTAGAATCTGAGGGATAATTTGAGCGCTGTGCTCGCCTGGAACGCTCAAGCAGGAGTGAGGTCAGACGGCAAGATCATGCGTGGAGGCAAGAAGGAAGGGGTTGGATGATGTGTAGGCTGTGGTGTCGCTGCGAGGCTTAATCTGAAACATGAGCCACGGGATTGTGGGAGATCAGAGTTGGGAATGCTTCCAAACGCCGCTAGCCGGCGTATTAATCGTTCCCAATAAAAGCAACTACCTACGATATCCTCGATCTCGCATGCAGTGCGCTCTTTTCTAGGGGCTTTGTGGTGTGAGTCATCAGTTGTCGCTGGCATTAACCTCCTTTGGCCTTTACCTTAGGTTAAAGGAGTTAGCCTGACCTTTTACCCCTCTGTTCGCTGGGAAACGCTGCCAAGAGCTCAGGAAGTGCTTTGAGCCTTGAAAGGTGCTACAGAAAAACAGGTCCCATCTCAGAGCTGATGTGGTTCCTTGGGGGATAATGGGGTGTGATGCCTGGAGGATAGAGCGGTTTGCCTGGCCTGGCACAGATCCATGTCTGGCTCTCGGATGTGCGGAGTGCAGGGGGAAGTTGAAGAGCATTGGGGAGGGTTTGGCTTTCTCCTTGAAGCAGGAGTGGTGAGTTTCAAAGGCCGCATGGAGCGCATGGTTCATCTCTAGCTTCGCAAACGTGGATGAAAACAGACAGCTGCATGACAGGAAGCAACACACACTTACTTAAATCTTAAGGCATGCAGAATACACCAGGCAATAGCAGAACAGGGTGTCTATAGGGGTGGAGGACAAGCTGTTTATCACTGGTTTCTTGAGAAATGCTCCCATAATGTATCACTGTACAGAATGCCTCATGCATTCTGGTCACTTCTTAGCTAGCATTTGACAAAAACGTACAAGAGACATCAGATATATGCCAATCTCGTCTGGGGTCAAAGGTCACGGCCTTGCTGACGATGCAGACGACCCCATGGATACTAGAGTCTCTGTGTGATTCTGACCAGCAGAAAGGGAAAGTCACAGTCTTTCAGTCTCTGTGAAAGGAGTGAAAACCCCGCTGCAAACTTAGACTAACAGTATAAAGTTGTTGGATCTCACACTTTAGCAGAAGCCACATCTGTTTTCAGCCGTGATGAAGTGCTAAAGTGTTGATGGACTGTGGAGGGATATAGTCTGTTAAAATGGGATTAACAGAAATATATAGGTTGAATACAGCATAAATGTTTGTACACTTACTGTGGAATTGTCATGAGATTTTCACCAATATTATTATACAGCAATTAGTTCCAGTCCGTTAATTTGTTAGTATCACTGCTTCTCTGTGTTTGCTGCGGAGAATTCCAACTATTAGCTAAAGTATTTTTGTAGGCGGCGCAAAAATAAACATGGCCAGCCATATTGTGAAAGAAATGTCAGTTAACTTATATTAATTTGTTCAAAAACTTGTTCTTGTTCAAACGTTTGATGATAGTAAGAAAAGAAAAGAAAAAAATAATAATATTTTGATTCAGCAAGGCGGCATTCTAATGGATCGTGTGGCACTGAAGACTAAAGTAATGGCTGAAAATATATTCAAATAGCTATTTCAATTAGTAATATTCACAATTTTATGTTTTTATTTCCTGAATAGACTTCTTTTGAACTAGCAACTTAAAAATGAAGAACATCAAGAATCAGTCATTCAGTGCACAATTGCACTCTTGCTTGTATTCTTATTGCTTAATTAGAAATGTTATTAGGAATGACACCATGATGGAAAATTCGGCAAAATTTCCATCATATATTTTGGTCAACTGGCTCAAAAGAGTTTATAATCAGCATTGTGCTACAAATATTTACTCAATACTCCAAGCTGTAATCATCTGATGGACTTGGGATAAATAATGCATATTTAAATGATAGAATTAAGGAGAATCTGACTTTTGCTGCATTTAAATATTTACATTCCAGGTCTCAAGTGTAAGAACTGGGCGCTATGATCTGCTGGCATGAGCAACGGCATGATGGAAAAAGCAGCCACCTCTCTGCTCCTGCTGGATAACCTCCTAGCCCAAAAATATTTTCCTCAACTCTCTCTTTTTTCCCTCGTCCGCTTCTTGGAGGCATTTTGCACACCTCTGTGACACTCTACCTGCAAAGAGTGGAATTTTAATGTCAGCACACGGTAGAATTGGAATAAATGGAGAATTAGAATATCAGAATATGGGAATGTGAACACATGAGCTTCAGTCTGGTGGAAGCAAAGATGTTATCATCAAATTCTTTCCTCATTGTTTCAAGATGGTATTGGAGCTTGGTGTTTTCGCTTGGCTGATTGGCTGATGTTTAACCATGTCTTTAAATATTACCCAAGATTCTGGCACTCTCTATTTCATAAATCCTTTTGACTCAGGAATGACCCCTGTTTGTATATCCACGACTTCATTTTCTCAATTACCCATCATGCTCTTAAAGAAATGCAATTTCCATTTGGAGGGTGTCCACTTGGGGACTTAAGCTTTCAATGATATCAAGAGCAAATGTGCGTAGAAGTGGCACCAAAGCCAAATCAGGCAATCTGCGGGGCCTGCAAGCATACACGCGGCAGTCAAACCGCTGGCCTAATTACTTAATTGGCCTTTCTAATGACTAAATTGCCCCCTGCTGTCCAGGACCACTTAGACAATTATGTATTGGCCTGAAAAGGAGGCTTGCTCTGGAAATCACTGAAGTGGAAAAGCCAAGCCATGGATACTGTGAATGTTTACTTTCATCAAATAGGAGGTAGTTACCTACATCAAAGTGGCATCTTTGCCCAAAGTGTGACACACACACAGCGAGGAAGCAGTGGTCAGCAAGGCCAACTCCGTGTCTGTGCTGAGGGTGCGCCCTTCCTCGCAAAGGTAATTATCCATGAAGTACACACAGGAGTTTGCGTCCCACAAACATCCTGTCCTGTGGCATTTTCTGCTTTCTGTCAAGTTGAAAATAGAAGCGGATAATGTTAATGCGTAAAATGAATTTTGACTCGATAGCAAAAGATGCGTGTCTGCGAATGTATACTACAGTTCATACGTTTCATTTTGGTAAGATTGCTATTATGTGCTCGATAGAAGTCTATTAAAGGAGCCATGAATTGAGAAATCAAATTCCTTTCCTCGACATATAAGGTCATTTAAAGTCATTGTACTATAAAAACTCAAAACTTAGTCCAAAAACACTTTTATTGAATCCAAGCTTAGAAAATAACTCGTTTGGAATTTTGTCACATTATGACATAATAGTGTGACGAAAGACTGCCTCAGCAAAATAACAACAACACCTACAGTACTTCTACATCATCATGCCGGCCCACTGGCGCGTTAGTGAGAAAGAGATAGAAAAGAGGTGCAGAATCCGAATGCAAAAGAAGTGGTTTTATTTTTTTCAACTATGTGAAAGTCTCAGTAGAGCTTTGTTTGTTTAGAACATTTCACATGCAACATGATATCATGACATTTGCATAAACATATTACATGCCACTTTCAAGTCAAGTGGCGTGTTATCTATATGCATTTTAAGCTATCCGCGTGAATGTCTACACTATTAATGTCCGAGTGATTCCATGTGTATGTACACGCTGTTAAATGTCCGAGCGAAACGAAGCAAAATGTAGATCTACATCTGGGGAGCGATATTTTTTTTCCTAGGATGGTAGGGGAACACTCATAAATGCCATTAACCCCAGTGACGGGTAGGTTTAGGGACGGGGTTGGGTTAGGTCATATATTTATATATACAGTAATAACGTTAAGTCAACGGCATTCATAACCACGCAGAAAAGCGATTATGCGTGTTGATTGCACGCCAAAAATGGAAATATGAATTGGCATGTCATACACACGCAATTTCATGAAATCAGTCTGTCACATCATGTGATTCTTAGGTAAATCAGTTGCAATTTCGGCACAAGCTTTGCAAACAGACTTTCACTGTAATAAATGGACCTGACAGGATTGTCAAAACATAACAAAACAGTAACCATGTTCATTCTAATGGCTGATCTGTAATCAGTGATTTCTGATATTTCAACATGACATCATGACTTTTGCGTAAACATATACGCCACTTTCGAGTCAGGTGGCGTGTTATCTCCACGCATTTTGTGCTATCCGCGTGTATGCGTGTATGTCTACGCCATTAACGTCCGCGTCATTCCGCGTGTCCGAACACGCAGTCAAATGTCCAGTCATAAATGCCATTAACCCCAGTGACGGTTAAGTTTAGGGACGGGGTTGAGGTAAGTCATATCTTTATATAACGTTAAGTGAACGGCGTTCATAAACACGCTGAAAGGCGATTATGCGTCTTGATAGCACGCCAAAAATGGAAATATGAATTGGCGTGTCATACACACGCTACTTCATGAGATCAGTCTGGATATTTAATGTTTAATGCAGTCAGACGTTCGTTGTCTCAAAATCAGTTATTGTTGTTAATACTGCACATCAGTTAATCAAACTATTGTTAGTCATCCATGAAACATCTCAATGACTGAATGAATGGCCTGAATGAAAGTCTGTTGTGCTACAGTATTCCAGCGCTAATGAATTCTGCACATTGGGGATAGATCGTGCTATGAGCTCCCAACAGCTGGGAATGCACAAGACAGAGAGCTATTCCACACAGCTGTGATCCCAGTGCCAAGATCCACCTTTCTTTTCCTTTCTCATCATCTTCTTCACTGCATTCCTCCTTGAGAATGGAACAGTCATTTCATCTTTGCTTTAATGGCCTCACGTCATGCGAAAGGTCACCCACTGGCTGTCTTACCTATCAGTGAGAACAAGGTCTATTTTACCAAAAAAAAAAAAAAAAACACATACACACAAATACAACCAATGGGTGTAACAATTAGATAACACACTACAAACACCCTTCAAACGGTCAACAGATAAAAAGGTTTGGAGAGTGTTCCCTCTTCATAGGAAAGATTTCTGAGGCCACTTACCACAAACATGGCACCCTTTCAGAAATATGAGGCAACTTTCCAACAGTGCTTTTGTTAGTGGAACAAAGAAGATTGAAATGAGACCGAAACATTTTTGTCATGTACACACACAGACGCAAAACTAGAGGAAATCCACTTGTGTGGTCGACTTCATCATATTTGAAAGTACATGAACTGAAAGACACTAAATGAGAAATTGCTCATTACTTTATACAAAATTCAGCTTTGCCGTCACAGGTATATATTACATTTTTAAATATATTCACATGGAAAACAGCTACTTTTTCTATGCAAATGTTTCATCAGGATTGGTGAGCATAGGACACTTCTTTAAAAAAAATTACACTACATTAAATGGTAGTGTGTGTGTTTTATATATATATATATATATATATATATATAATATAAAATCACATTTCAAACTCATCCAATAAATCTTAATAGATAAAATTAAGTCCCACCTTTCATTATTTGAATATAATATATACTAATTATTGAATATATTAATGTTAAGTTCAGAATATTCAGTTTCAGGAATCTGTCATCACAGAAGGTAAATGCATTTTGAAAACTCTTTAATCCAGAGAGCCTCCATGCTTTGTCCTATGGTCTTCTTCTGAATCTTATCAACGCACACATAGCCTCTCGGTGACCTCTGCTCTAACACAATCCATACACTCCCTAAACACTCCCCAGGGTCCTGCCCGTACATGTCAGCACAAACCCTACGAGATGAGTAAAGATGGACAAGTAGGCACGTGCATGCAGAGTAAGAATCATTGCCTTAATCACAATATTCATTTTCCTTATGGACAGTTTTGAACCATACAGCTTCTGTCAGGTTGCTATTGTTTGAACAGATGCTGCTAGCCACTGACTAAAACATCTCTCTTCTTCTTTTATCATTTCTACCTCCGCCTCAGACAAAGTTTTCATAGCTCGCCCCCATCGTGTCGGGACTGATGTGAATAATGCCCGCTGGATCGTTTGAAATGCGGCTCCTCTCGTAAAGTTTTACAGGCGTGCACATAAATCCTCTGATTCCCTGTCAACCTCTTCCCCTTGAAACCTCACTTTGTCACTGGAACCTCTGCAGGCTCAGAGTCTGAACAACCCCTGATCTTCAGCGCCTGAGGGGTGTAGACAGGCTTCAGTGATATTAACAAGGTCTTATTCTCAGATGCAAAGTTATCACCATTGCAGAGATGTGATGCAGTGCTCACTGTTTGTGGCTGTTTCTATATAGCTACATGGGGAAGCAAGTACATCTACAGTACTTGGTTATGGCATGGCTTTCACCCCCCTACCAAAGTCCATCTAAGACGACAGCGGATATATCCAGATTAGCACAATATTAGGTTTCTGCACTGCGCTAATACTGGTTTAGAGCTAGTGACATCAAAGGGGAAACAGTGACACATATCTGTTGCTGACAGATCATCACCCAGTCTCATTTTATACCCTCTCCTTTTTTCTTAAATATTATAAACCCCTCCCTGCTCTCACTTTCACCCCTACATAACCTCATTTAGTGTTTATAATGCTCCCTACAAAGCATAAAAAAATGTAAATTCTGTCTTCATTTAAAGTACCTGTCAAAAGTTTGGAAACATTA
Source organism: Pimephales promelas (assembly GCF_988280905.1). Classification (NCBI taxonomy): domain Eukaryota; kingdom Metazoa; phylum Chordata; class Actinopteri; order Cypriniformes; family Leuciscidae; genus Pimephales; species Pimephales promelas. Next base: position 25,365,044 of record NC_142782.1, read on the forward strand.
CAATTTCTTTATGTTTTTAAATGTAGTTGCATTTATGTCATCAAAAATAGAGTAGAACAGTAATATTGTGAAATATCATTACACGTTTTCTATTTGAATATATTTTAAATGGCAATTTTGGACATTGATGTAGTCATTGACATTTATAAATCTTTTTATAATCTTTTGACTCATGACTCATTTTTTATTAGTTTGGCAATCCTGTTCCATACCTGCTCCCTTCCCAGTTCCACTGTTTGGACAGAAAGCAGTTTAGACATTCTGCTAAAAATCTTGGATGAACGTTATATGAGTTTACAAGTATGAAAGTGATTAAATGATACCAGAATTTTCATTTTTGACTGAACTATCCCCTTAATGTTGTTGAAGGTTTTTAGGTCTGTCTTTGGTTGATAATTTTGCCTACATTCCTTACAATACCCAAAACTGTCCAACCTTCAGGCTGTCCTTGAGTTAAATACTTGAGAGTGTTTTTACAATCTTTTTTTCCAGAAACAATATACTTTTGATTCAGCCTACAGAGAGATTCTGGTTAGCCACTCAATGTTGCATTGTTTAAGTCTTGTTGTGGGGACATGGTGTTGTTTTCTATCACGGTTGTCTGTTGGTTGAACTTTCAATATTCTGATGTCCTTGTTTTGGGCAAGTAAAAACAGACTGATTGAAATAATTGATGTTTTGTCTTTTTCCCTATTTATGGCCAAGAAAAGTGATGTTTTGGTATATCGTTCTTCTCATCTTCCCTGTTTTTCCTCCGCCTCAGATCTCGCTTGATTTCACCTGCCATTTAATGTTCCGATTCCTGTTCTCCACCTCTCTCCTTTTCTCAGCTTTCCCTCTGCACACACTGGAACAGCTTATATGTAATATCAAACACATGGCAACGTTTATAGAAGGCAAATGAGTTGAGAAATCAAATTTGCTTAACGATTCCAGCTCTGGTTCCTCAGGAACCAGTTACCATGGGAGATGATGATGGGCATCTGAAATTACACCCTCCAGACAGAAAAACAGGAAGACATGAGGAGAGAAAGAACGAGTGAGCGAAATCTCAGCTTTTCGGAGTCACGGTGAGAGAGGACAAGTTTTTGTTGGGCCTCTTGTGCCTGAAATCAAATGTTATGTTGAGGTTCTTAATTTAATACAGTAAAATACAAACTGAAGTAATTATAAATTAAAAGCGAAAGAGAAATTTCAAATTCCAAATATTAATAAATACTACAACAGTATATACTGTAAATGATCCAAAAACAACACTGAAAGAAAGAAAGAAAGAAAGAAAGAAAGAAAGAAAGAAAGAAAGAAAGAAAGAAAGAAAGAAAGAAAGAAAGAAAGAAAGAAAGAAAGAAAGAAAGAAAGAGAAAGGGGAAACACTCCTTTATAAATACAGCTTAATTGTGTTTATAACTTTTAAATGGATATTTGAACCAAGGTCAGCGATGAATGAAAATGAGAAAAAAACAACAACATAACGATTGGGAACAGGGGAATAATACGGTACCATCTCACATTCTTTCTTCTGGACACCGAGAAAGACAGAAAGGGGGGTTCGGGTGGGAGTGAACACGCAGGCCTATTCAGATAGCAAAGTTTGGTTTGGCAGCGAAAAGCCTGTGTGTAAGCAGTCTGGGTAATTGGTTTCTGATGCCCTTGTCAGTTTTCGGCCAGACCACCTGCCCAAGGGAGGAGGTTGAGCGAGCTAGAGAAAAAGAGACTTGCACTACAGCATCTCTATCCCACCCATCAAGCTCTTAACCCCTCCCTGGCTTTCCAAAATGCCCTCAGTTCAGCCCGCATTGCTACACTGGATCATTCACAGGGCCCATGTGCAGTGTATTTGATTATGATGATGGTCAGATGGGCATCGCAGTATGAGAACAGCTCCTGCAAGGCTTGATCGGCCCCCAAGCAGGGTGCCAGCGGATATGTGCACCACAAGGCAACTGTACAGAGCCTCTAATGTGAAAAATATGGCTTCAGGCACTCGTCCGTGCCAGAGAGCGCTTTTCCGTGGCTTGCCATGATATTCGATCGACATGCATTAGCAAATCCTTTCGTTTTCGAACGCATAAATCACGATTCTCGGTTCCAGCTCTCACAGGTAACAGTCATAACAGCCATTTCTCTGTTTTGAGCAAAAAAAAACCTGCATGAGAGACTTTATCTGCCGTGTCTGAGCGGCTTTGAGCACCGGCCTAGAGAGACCGAATGCTGTTGGCGTGCCAAAAGCTAAGGGAGATGGAGAAAATAAATGAGTGAGAGAATAACGGACACCTTCCAGACGTAGCTCAGCTATTATGCCGGCCAACTCAAGCACATGGCTGCGGTGTGAATGGATTTTTAATGCCTGTTAACAGGAGAGGTATTTAGCACGATGGAGAACTGGAGATGGGAAGAGAGTGTCGATAGAGCGGGGAAGGGTCTTTCCAACCATCCATGACTGAGCCGAACACGTCAGCTTTCCTTGGTGTCCACTAATCCTGAATTTTACCACCATCAACGCTGGTTGGATTCAGTTAGATCTACACATTAAGGCGGCCAAAAAATGACTTGAAAGGTTCAAAAAGCATCTTGGAGAGGTTCAATTAATGGTATAATGTGTTATTGCTGGAATAATGCTGAGAGAGTTTAAAAACACGAGTGTGGAGAAGTATTGGGACATTGTTGTGATTCCTGGGAGTCTGTTATTACAGCACCATGTTCGGGCCACCAGCTGAAGCAATTACAGTTTTCAGGCTTTTCAGCCCAAGATTTACATATTTCAGCACCTTTGACTTCAGCCCTGAGATGACCTCTGTGTCTCCACAGCTTTGAATGGCAGTTATACCACTCAGCATGCACAAATGTTTCCTGTGTTTGTATATCTGTGTGCTTAAGATACTCTCTCTGTGTCATCTGGCCTGTATACAGCCATGCACGACTGCTGTAAATTCCCCGACAAATTCCTAAAAACAGGTCAGAGGAGGGTGAAACAGGTCACTACGGAGAAGATAAGGTATGCGATTGACTACACTTTGGAGATGAGAAGTTAAAGGAATGTTCTTGGTTCAAAATAAGCTAATCTCGATCAACTCCACAAACACAAAAAATAATTAGACCCGTCTCTCAGTAACTAAAAATATTTTCACGGTACTCAAAATAGAAGTCTAAGTGGAAGGCTTTCCGCTTGGATAAATGTTAAAAAATACTCTAAAGTATAACCCCTATTAGGGTACTAATATGCACCCTTTAAGTGTAGTTAAGTTTTAAAGGTGTTCCTTTTGAGGGTGCTTCCCCAATGACAAGCTGCTGTAGCCTTAAAAGTAAATGTTTTGCGCATAGTTTTTGGACACTACACAAGGAAAGGACTTCTATTGTATATAAATTACTGTAAACATCACTGTCACAAACTAAAATGTTTTTTTTTCTTTTTTCTGTGGTAATTGACAACGTATCACAGGTCCTACTGATAGCTTGTGCTATTGCTTGAGTATTAATGTTCCTTGGATAAGTTCCAGCTCTAAAATCTGATTGATTGAGTCAACTGTATTAGCCAAATAACAAACACTTTTGACCCCACATTAGTTCAAGATATGGTGTATACCCATGGTGTTTCTAGTTTAGTTGTAGTCTTTAAAGCATAACCTTTCTTCAGTGGGCTCAAGTAACTAAGAAAGGGGTTAAAATGAAAAAAATGGTTAAAAAGGGACCTATATACCAGGGGGTTTCTATCCATGTGTGAGCATTCTCTCCTATAATGTCTTTACCGGCCAAATGCGGACCCCCTCCCACTTTGCGTTCTACAGAAGCCGTGACCCCGCGGCGTAGAGGTCGAGTGTGACAGCCCTCCGTATATTGCGAGAAAAGCACACATGAGCTTGTTAACTTACCAAGCCACATGGCCCCCTGCCGCTCACTCTATTTGGAGTGCCATCCGTCTCGGGGGGTGAACGAGCCCCGTTACAGCGTTACAAAGCAGCAACGTTTCCCCCCCCACCCTTAGAGCTGTCCAAGGTGAAACAGCCATCCATCAACCTGTAGAATAGAGGCCTGCAGGGGCCCCTCTCGAACCTGCCCTAGGCCCTGGCCAAACTCAGGAGGAAACATCCCTCTCCAAACAAGCCCTTCAAGAGGCACCCTGCCCCAAAGGAGAGAGACAAAGAGGGATGAAAGAGATGCAAGGAGTCATTTAAAACACATTATCCATGGAGGAAAAGTAGGAGCTAATGATTTTCCTCCGAGGGTGAACGGGAGATGGTTAGAGCGAGAGAAAAAGAGTACCTTTAGCCGACTGGTCTCTATAGGACAAGTTGCATCCAAGGAAAACCTTCTTGCCTTTTTTGTTTATTATGGTGATAAAATGTTTAATGTGGTGATAGACATCATCAGGATGATCTGATTCTGTGTCATTATTGGCAGAGCGTGTGATCTGGGTCAGTTTTAAGGCTGATGTTACTGTGGATTTAATGACTCACAGGGATCTTTTGGTTTAGTCTTAAGTCTCGGAACTCCTAAACACAAATAAATACTCATTATTAGCTCCATTCCCTTAGGATTTAGTTTCAAAGAGCAAAAATTAAAGTAGGGATGCCCTGATATTAAACTTCTGGTTGAAACAATAAGTCAAGATAAATAGACAAGATTAAAATTCTATACTATTTTATATAAATAAATTTTGAAAAACACAATTTAATATACAGCATAAAAATAGATATTCTATTGATATTTGCTAAATAATACATTTAAGAGTGGTAAATACAAGTTAAAAAAATGACGTGAGTGTTAGATAATGGCAAAGGTCATCTAAATTAAAAAAAAGAGAAAATAGCATACACTTCAATAACAATAAATAAAACAATCTCTAATATTGTCCAATAACAAAACTGCTAAATTATTATTTTTTTATGAAGTGCTCACTTTAACAGAGTTAAAGCAGTTAAAATAAGTTTAAAAATATACATAAAATAAGGTTATGAGAAAAAAAAATATATATTCATACTGTATGTTCTTTATTTCTAAGCCTTTCAGACTTTCCCATAATCCTCCTCTCTCACTCTCTGTCTGTGAATGGGAGAGGAGTGGAGGGGAAAAGGTCTTCTGAAAGTGGATCCAAACCGCCTGTTAATCAGAATGCCAAGCCTAACAGGCACTGACAGCCTTACAGAATGTCTGTATGTGTGTTTTGAAATGGCAGGCTGCCCCGTCAAATCTCCTTTTATTTTTTCCCCCACACATTTACCCTGACAAACCACTGTTTGGACTGGTGATCCATGTGTATCTATTGGCTTATTGTCCACAGCAGATACTGTATCACTGTAACGTATTATGGGAATAGATAACCTCAACTTGTACATGGGAAAACGGTTTAGAGTCCAGCATTGACATACATTACACATGCTCTGATTCCAAACCTCTCGATTCACTTTCACTCACGGACGAGAAGCAGATGAGAGCGGGCGAAAATGGAGAGAGAAAGGAAGAGAGAGAGACAGGGAGAGATAAAGGTAAGGGAGGTCAGAGCGGGGTTTAGGAAAGAGACGGTCCCAGACCCCCGGATGAAAGGAATCCACAATCCTCTTCAATGATAACCATGTGTCCTGGTCCGTTCTCTGGTCGGAGGGAGAAACACATCAGCGCTGACCAAAACCAAAACCAAGTGATCTTCCGAACTAGACAGCATTTGTAGACATCATTGTTGCTACAAACACGTTCCAGTCTGCTAGTCTTCTCTTATTAAAAATAGGAGATTTATATTTTAATTCTAGATATACCTTTACATATTACTTCTGTGTAATAGCCTACTCTGTGTCTTGTTATGCACAAGTGTTGATCTCATCAGTGTCCTGCAATCTGAACCTTGATACCTTGTGAACCCTACACTGTGAAAATAATAAATGATGAGCTTCTGATATGAGGGTTGTTGCAAAAGGCAAGCAGCCTAATTACGTTGCCTACTAAAATATATTCCATGGCATACTCTTAGAAGAAAAAGCAATCCTAGAATGTTTTGCGTTGAGCTCAATAAAAAAGAAAATCCAATATGGCAGATGAGTTGAGAGGAAAGTCCTAACTTATAATACAAGTTATAAATTTAACTTATATTTCACTGAATATCTAATTTATTCATATATGATGATTTAGCATCATAAATGTGTATTTTTTTTTTATATCAATATACATATACTTATCATATAATGTGCTATTTTTTCATTTAAATAGCTCATTTTAAGATCACCTTCGGAACACTAATTAAGATATTTTTGAGGAAATCTGAGAGCTGGATCACTCCTGCATACTAGTCCATTGGCTTCTTGAGGAATTAAAACTGGCCGGCCTCAAAAAGTTATTAAAGACATTGTTAAAATAGTCCAAGTGATTACAGTGGCTCAATCTTAAGTTTATCAAACGACCAGAACACTTCTTGTGCGCAAAAAAACGAACAAAAATAACGACTTTAATTCAACTATTCATTTCCTTCTCTCTGGGCGATCTGTTGTTGTACGTCACACGCATCACACACATGATCAGCGTCGGCCAATAGTGAGCCGTTTGACGCTTAAATGACTAGAAGCCCAAAGAGAAGGAAATTAATAGTTGAAATAAAGTCGTTATTTTTGTTGTTTTGCACACATAATGTGTTCTTGTCGTTTGATAAACTTAAGATTGAGCCAGAGTAGTCACTTGGACTATTTTAACGATGGCTTTAATAACTTTTTGAGGCCGGCAAGGTTCAATCCCTCAAGAAGCCTATGGACTAGTATGGAGGAGTGATCCAGCCCTCAGATTTCATCAAAAATATCTTAATTCGTGTTCCGAAGATGAACGAAGGTCTTACGGGGTTGGAACAATATGAGGGTGAGTAAATACTGACAAAATACCCTTTAATATATATATAAATAAATAAATAGCCCATTTAAGTATCAATAAAAAACTTTCGGACAATTTGTTTGGTCAATAAAATGGACAATTTATATATTCACCCCATCCAAATACAGTGTGAATCATGAAATGTCTCCTAAATCGGTGAGATACTAAAATCGTACAAGAATTCAAACGTAATGTTATCCTTTATAAAACCCAAGCCCAAACCCCATCTGCCAAACCAGCACCATATCTCAGCTTTACTGTATATGCCATTAAGCTGTTTGATCCAGTTCTGTGTTCTAGGTGTGTGGGTTCAGTTACCACACTGTGGAAAGCTGTCTTGAGTTTGTTTAAAAGTACAGACAGAGAAGTAATGTCTAAATGTTCTCTGAAAATGGTGTTCAAGGCTACCTTTGAAGCTGTGTTTTGACTCATGGGCACCGCTGGACTGCCCACAAACCGGACTTGTGTTGTGGTCTGTCTAATTGACACCTTTAAATGTCCCCTGCAGCCTTCAGCAATGTGTGTGTGTGTGTGTGTGTGTGTTCTCTGGGTCTGGTGTGACCTGAAATAACCCAAAGAGCTCATCTTCTCTTCTTAAGGATTCTGGTTTCACACTGTTTGTGGGGTGAACAACTCACTGCCTGTAATCTTTGTGGAAAGGTCTTGAAAATGAAGCATTTCCCCACACAGCCAAGAGTATGAGTGTGTCTGGGTTTGCGGTGAACTGAGACTTATTTTTGCTGAAATAGTTCTTCTCGTTCTGCCATTTCTATTTCGAATAAATAAAAGGCACTGATGTATGCGCACACAGCGATAAAAATGTGGTTAGTTTGTGTCTAGGAGGCACAGCACACCACACACACACGCCAAAAGATACCAAAACCACAACCACTCACCCGGAGCATCTGTTACTAAATGAAACAAGAGCAGTGGCTCGACTGAAAGATGAGAGCTGCTATCGCTCTTTTCTCAAACACATAAACAAAAAACACATTCCTCGTAACTTAAGTGCTTCTGACAGAGTTTAATCTGAGATGTCTGTCAAGCATTTTAAGCAGAACACAGGAATCAAGACTTTAACTGCATGAGTCGAAGCCCAATGTCCGTTTCGATTCTATTTTTAATTTTAAAAAAACAAAAGGTTCATGAGAAATGACTGGGTCCTGAGGTTTGGGTGAAACTGAGCTTTGTGTCGGAGTCATAAACCCTGTAGACACTCAGGTAGAGGCTTTGCCACTGTCAAAGTCATTCATATTCACTCACTCACTAATATTTGCCTTCAAGTGTTTACAAAATTTCAATAAGAGTAAGAACATGTGCATAAAGCAATTTCACCACAATGTTAAAGATACTGTACATTCTCTGCAGTCATACCATAAATATTGCCATTGACTTAAAGTTTACTCAGAACTGATCCCAGATTAAGGTATTTAAAGCACATACGTAACCTCAAATTGTAAGATTTTAGTGTTTATCAAAGTAGTATTTTATGCTCACCAATAATCAAGCGTAGCGTTAGTTCTGGCAGGTCACGTTAGTCAAAGTCATACAAAAAGTCATTAACCCAACATTCGGGTTTGTCCATATTTTCCCCAAATTTGGGTTGAAACAACCCAGCATTTTTTAGAGTGCATGTGAACCAATCATAACCAATCTAATCTTAGCGCAGTGGAGGCATTGCCTCCTCTCATGTGACCTTCCCCCATTCATTCTCAATTACCCCGCATAAAGCATTGCAAACTTTAGGGGGTCTGCTAAAAGTCAATGGGCTCAGGGGAGGCACGAGAGACGCGGCGTCCCGCAGTAACTTTACCTTCTGGTGTTGCTGTTGGACAGTGTTACTTTAGAAAAAAAAGTAGTGATTTATAAACTTAAATGTCACATTTTGTAATATTCACTTTGTTTTATTTTTGTAATAGGGATTATTCTCCATCCTATTTTTTTGAGGAATCACTCCTCGGAAGAAACGCCCCTGACATACATACATTTTTGTAAATAATTTTCTGTGTGAAAATGTTTGCAAACAGATTTTATGCTAGCATACATCTGTACACACTGTTAGTGAGTGAATTAAATTCACTGTGTTTAAATACAAGACTGATGTAGATAGAGAAAGAGAAAGGAAAGGTTAAATGACCTGGGGGATAGCCAAACCAGATAGTGCCTTGAGTCCCACAAAGAGATTTGAACAACAGATAAATGTAGGGTCACAGAACGGCCAATCTGAGTGTGTCAGATGTGGCATTTAAAACCGGACTACAATAAGTCACGTAAACAATTATTTACTCCAGGCTCATTTTGCAAACTGGCAAATTGAATAAACCTCAATATCAGCCTGGCTCATGAATATTAATTACTGTAGGTGACTTTTCTTTCAGTACTTTTCAAAGCATTCATTGCAGCATATCATTAATTGCCCGAAACATTAGGACCTTTTTCATTTTTATTCCCCCCATGCAGTTATAACGGTTGCTGCTACATCCACTGCATAGGTGCACACCTCACACAGCTGCAAAAGACTCTGCCTGGTCCCCTAAAGACTTAATCAGCACCATCTATTACAGAAACAGGAGACTTTAAACCAGCTTTACCCGGCACAAAGTCCTCGGCTCCCAAACAGAGCGGCCCCATTCAAATTTATGAACAAAAATTAGACGGGTAAAGTAAGAGAAAGTCAGAGTGAGAGGGAAAGAATAGTAGTTGAGAGTCCAATAAAAGAGCTCCATTGTATGCATTCCCATGAGGCCTCAGTACAGCCCAAATGTGATGGGAGGCCGTGTTGTCCAGAGCAGGAAAAGGACGACTCATTGAATTAAATCATCTGAGATCAGCCTGGCGGCACCGCTGGATTTACTGCTCACAGCTGGTCCAGCAGAAGGAACGTTTAGGGCTACCACAAAATTACCCTCTTCCTCACCTGCTCCATCACAACTTATCAAGCTTTATTAACAAGATTGATTCACATTAATGGCACTATGGATGAATCAATCTGTGACTGTTTTCAAGATTAAAAGGCTGTTTAAAAGTCTGATCACGCTTAGAATTAGTGGGGCTTGCTAAGACGATCATCATTAGTACTATCGCTCATACTTAAGGTTTGGGATTTGGACAAATCTTTGGCATGTAGTTTGTCCTGCTCGCATTTGTGCTATACAGACATGAATGATACCTCAAATCACGGGGTTTGTTGAAGAGAGATGTGCTATTACTTTTCTATGCAATCAGATTTATGATTTTGCGTGATGGACAATTAAATGGGTGGAAAAATCCCCTAGACTTACTTGATGGAAGGACCCGAGCCATAGGGTCCATTATATCATAGAGATTTGGGAGTGAAATCTTTTGACTTAAGCCAGTGACCAATTACCTAGAGGCAACACAGCAATAGCACAGCGACGTCCCAGGCCAGCAACTCAAAATAAGCAGTAAGCACCACTCATTATTTCGAAAGAAATTCAAAATATATATTATTTATTTGCTAAAAGTGTATGATTTAAGAAATAATTTCAAATGATTGTTTTTTTCTGCATCTGTCATCTATATGTTTTTAAAGCACTAGTACTTTTTTGGTGTATCACACTAGATATACTCTCTGGTGAGTCGTGAGTGTGTATGTGTGCGTTGCCATGGAGTCTGTTTGAGCTGTAATTCTTTGGTTTTATTGGTTAAAATATGGTGCAAAACTTTCCCTCTCCCTGCTGTTACATTAACATCAGCACTTTTTTTCTAGGGTTTTGACATCCAAATTTGCCACAAATGGGAATAAGCACAGGTGTGTGTAGTGTTGCAGACTGATCTCATGAAATGGCGTATGTATGACACAACAATTCGTATTTCCATTTTTGGCGTGCTATCAACACGCATAATCGCTTTTCAGTGTGTTTATGAACGCCGCCGACTTAACGTTACATTAGTGTATAAATATATGACCTACCCCAACCCCGTCACAGTCTTTCCCTACCATCCTAGAGAAAAAAAATAAATAATAAAATATCGATCTACATTTTGCTTTGTTTTGCTCGGACATTTAACGGCGTGTAGGCTACATACACGCAGAATCACTCGGACATTAAACGACGTAGACATACACGCAGACACGCGGATAGCTCAAAATGCGTATAGATAACACGCCACTTGACTTGAAAGTGGCGTGTATGTTTACGCAAAAGTCATGATGTCATGTTGCATTTTTGTATGCTCGTAGTACAAATGACAATCAATCAAAGTTAGCTTACGTTTATCAGAAGAATGTTTTTATATGACACAACCTTTGTGTGTATATGCTCGCAAAATAGGTTTTTGTTTTCCAAGGTTTTAGTTAGCTAACGCATAGATTGGTTTGTGATTGGTCACTGGCAGGAGCTGGAAAACTGGTTGTGATTGGTTGCTGGCTCATCATGTGCACAACAAGACAAAAAAAAAACAACCCTTAGTTTTAGTTAGTACTACTAGGAAAGCAAATCCCAGATCTCTGTTTTTCCTAATGCTGCACATTATTAAAGGACTTAATGAAATAATAAAATGTTTGTTTTTCAAAGCAAAGAGCCACAAAGGGAACACACACATACACACACAAAAACAGATACAGAATGTAGTAAACCAAATGCTGTTGTAATTTTAGCAAAAGACCTAAGGTTGCCAAATGCATGCTACTACTGGAAGGCAAACAAACAGACTACAAACGCAACACAAAACAATAAAACATTCAGGGAAAACAACTACAGCTGTAAATATACAAAAGAAATGAAATCAGCTCTGAGCTGTTGGACTGCCTAGACCTAAACACATCATATGAATGATATGAAAGCTGCTAATTACGCTGGAAAACACCTATAAAGTTCAGCTAGAATTACAGGCACGCACGAAACAGCGTGTAATTTACAGGACCACCACAACTAATGCTTTTGCATTAAAACATTTCATCTAAAATTATTTTTTTTTAACATATAATACTATTTCAATGTTAGTGGTTGGTAATGTTTTTGAAAGAAGTCAATTATGCTGACCAAGGCTGCATTTATTTGATTTGATGATTTTTTGGGGGGTGAACTAACCCGTAAATATTTTTGTAGAAACTATTTTTTCAGGATTCTTTGAGGAATTCTTTGATAAATAGAAAGTTTAAAACAGCATTCCTTACATTTGAAATAGATTTTTTTTTTGCAATTTAGTTAAAGCATTCTTGCTGAATAAATTAATTTCTTCAACAACAAAAAAAACTCCCAAAAGACTTCAAACCTTTGAACGTTATGTATGTTAGATAAATTTACTCATCCTCATGTTGTTGCTCGTTGCATACATTCAGCACTTCTTTTGTTCCACAGAAGAAAAAAACGTCATGTGTTTTTCATGTGTTTTTGATATTCTTGAAGTCAGAAACATATATTCACACAATCTAAGCCCCTAACAGCACTCTGTACACTGCACAAACAAGAGGAACAAAACTCTGAATATAATTTAATTTAAATGGACTCCTCCGAAAACCTTGTATCACATTCAAAGTGATTCAAAAATACACAAAACACATAAATATACAAATAAATAATGTTGTGACAGGCTAATGAAGACTAAATGAAACGAGATGCAAATATAGCTGTGATCTCTGCAGTTTGGCATGTTTCACTTTGCAAGTTGCCCAGTGGCTTATTTACAAATTGGCCTTGCCCTCACCTGTGGAACATTCTTGTAAAGTAATAAACGTCTCTTTGGTTTAGAGACTTGGGCAAGAGAAAGTACGAGATATAGAGAGGGAGAAACTTTGGATCCCACTTTCTAATTAAGACCAGCACATAGTCGAAGAGGCGCTCTGTTTGTGTGTGGGTCTGTGTGTGTGTGTGTAGGTCTGTCTGCCTGGCTCTCTGTCTCTTTTTCCTTGAGTTCATCCTGTCGTCTGTCTGTCTGTATATGTCGGTCTTATCCCTCTTTCCATTTCCCTCTCTCTCTGTCTCGTGCACAGGGTAAGATAAGGATCCAGCCAGCTGTAGAAACGGAAGCGTTGTCTGTCTATGTGTGTGTGTGTGAGCGTCTATTTCTGTATGTGTTCTGGGATGCGGGTCTCTGAGAGAATAAAAATGCTCTCGTTCCTGCTGAAACACTGGCTGTGACTCCCCGTCTTCATCTGCTTCTAATTCACACCCTCCTCTGCCAAGCTACCCGCTCCCTCGCTCTGTGTAGTGATGGGTGTGGAGGACAGGGAAAGAGCTGACATGATGTATTCTTTGCCTGAGAAGGCGGCCCGAGCCGGCATGCACCTCACACACAAACCTTTGAAGCTGTTTTAGTGAAGACTTCTCAAAGATAAAATGGTTTTCATGATATAAAAAAAATGATTTACTATACACCTAATCCTAAGCCTTACAGTAGAAATTATTAGATTTAAAGCATTATTTTTTTCTTATCACTCTATTGGGCTTTAAATTAAATTAAATTAAATAAGAACAATTGTTAAATTAGTAGGCTACTCGCATCGCCTATAACGGCACCAAGGCTGACCATGATCAGCCTGATGTGGGCACTACAGCGGTGAAAAGTATGAAATGGCTGAAGTATCTTGGAATCATTGGCTCATGGCGGACAAAATGCCCTGTTTTTGCTTGTTGTTCGGCGAAAATTTCAGGTGTTTTAGATTTTTGGAAAAAAAAAAAAAACTTTTGCGAACTAGTTCTAGGTTTTTGGCCTGATTGAAATCAAACTGATAGTTTGATTGTGCAGCAATAATGCACCAAGATTCTCTGGAGCCTGATTGTCAATAGTTCGGAAAAAAAGTCGAAATTTCGGAAATTTCCTAAGGGCCACCAAAACGTTCTAAGTGTGAGGAGCCACTTTTACTAAAATGGCTATAACTCGTGAACCGGATGAGAGATTTTCACCAAACCCAGCACACCTATGAGCTCATTCTGTGGTCACGTTGAAAAGGACGTGGCAACTGGCCACTTGATGGCGCTATAATAGGGAAAAACACCTATAAATACTTCACCGCTAGTCTGATTGACTTGAAAATTGTCATGCCGTGTCTTTGTCCGAGCTGCAATGATTGTCTATGCGTACATTGACGTATCTCAAAAAACAAGTCCGCCATTGGCCAATGAATGAATTACTGTTAACTGTTAAAAAAAGTTAAATTCATTTATTTCCTTTTAAATTTCCTGTGGCTGCAAATGGTTAATTTCCATAAATGATTGAGATGGTAAAACGCTTGCTAAATAAAACATAATGTCTTTTTACGCATGTGCTTTAAAGGGTTAGTTCACCCAAAAATGAAAATTATGTCATTAATGACTCAGCCTCATGTCGGCCCAAGCACGTAAGACCTCGAAAGAAATGGATGAGAACACGTCGGCAGTGTCACTGCGGACAGACCCGGAAGACAATAGAATGTTTAATAAAGTCATAGTTTTTGTTATTTTTGGACCAAAATGTATTTTTGATGCTTTAAAACATTCGAACTAACCCACTGATGTCACATGGACTACTTTGATGATGTCTGTATTTACTTTCTGGACAAGGACAGTATACTGTACATACATTTTCAATGGAGGGACAGAAAACTCTCTGACTAAATCTAAAATATCTTAAACTGTGTTCCGAAGATGAACGGAGGTCTTACGGGCTTGGAACAACATGAGGGTGAGAATAATAATTTTCCTTTTTTGGGTGAACTAACACTTTAAGGCCTTAAACTGCTTGAACCCCGATAATTGCTGCTCACAGCTATATTTTTATTTTATTTCTGGGAAAATTATTATATATAGTTTATTATATTATAGTATATACTATATATACTGTATATATCCAATGACATTTGTATCTGTAATGCATCTGTATAAAAACGCACAAGTGTATGTTACACAGAGGGCCTTGGGGTGGTGAGAGTCAAAAACAGAGTGCAAAAGCACGAGAAATGAATGACATAAGACTGCTCAAGCGCTCTGTACATATTTTCCATCAGGAAAAAAGTGTCATTTCATTCTGGTTTCAGACTCTGACTACACTCTAGCCAGCACTGAGAGAACGCTGGCTCCTCCACAGAATCACACGGCGCGTCTGTGCACCAGTCTGTGAAAGCTCCATCAGTATCTGCTCAGGCTCAGACAGCTTGTTCTTGTTGCAGTGTGTACGCACATGTTGACAGGAACTTTTCCTGCTGTAATGGAATACATTGAAATTGACGCAGGAGGCTGACCCCTTTGGATGAGTGCAATTGCCTTTGTACACACACACACTCATGCATTCAACACGTTAAAGCTCCTGATATGAAAGCACACATGCCCACTTTCATGTTTTCTGTCATCAGGTCACATGTACAGTACACACAGGACACAGTCAAGACAACATATGCCTACCATTAGCCAAATTCAACACAAGCACACATTTTCTCTGTTGCTCCTCTAGTCTGAGAGACAGTGGCCTGCAGTGCTGGCACAGTCTATGTGTGAAATCGGACTTTTCTGCAAAGATTTGCCGTGAAATGCTGTGTTTGTTTGGGCTTAGGTTGCATTAGTGTGCATGGTATGACACAAATTACTCAGTCTAACGCTGTGTCCTAAGTGTCAAACCCTCTGTCTTCAATCTCTGAGTTTATCCTTAACAGCTGCATCCGTGACATGCAACAAAAGCTTTTGTTGGTTGCCTAGATTAAGTTTTTTTTGTCATGCTGAGGAGCTCCACTCGGAGTAAAATCTCATTGGTCCATAATAGTGCTCCAAATAAATATATAATAAAGATCATGGGCCCTATAGAGAGCCTAAGTCCCTCCCCTTCCGGTCGACCACCATGGGACCTTATTTCGGAAAAATATTGAATGGTCGTCAATGGCGAGAGACAACAAATATTTTGATCTCGTTTGAATTGTGCCCTGAATTACACATTTGATGTTTGTCAATTTAAAAGATACATTTTAAAGTAAAGAAAGTCGCAGTTTGATGTAAAACCGTTGAGGTATAAGACTGTGAAAATACGTAATTACAAAGACTACAAACCCCAAACCCTATTTTCTCCCAATGAATGAAGCTAACTTTACTGAGGCTGTCTGTCATTGTTTCTTACGTTATAATCGTAACGTTACGCCGTCATGCCTGAGTGTTTTGTACCAGACTGCACACACACGAGCAGCGGATCTTGTTTCTCTTCCCGGGAGATGTAGTTCACAGAGCGACATTCACATAAAACTAAATGTTACTCTTCTATTGTATGAAAAACTGCGACGTTTTTGACTTTCAGAATTATCTTTTAAATTGACAAACATCATATGTGTAATTGAGGGCACAGTTCAGATGGAATAAAAAGATAAGTTGTCTCTCGCCATTGACTACCATTCATAATTTTTCCGAAATAAGGTCCCATGAGCCGGAAGTGGAGGGGCGGGACTTAGGCTCTCTATTTGAACGATCTGAAACGCAAGTATCAAGTTGCTGTTGCTATTGAGCATCACAGTCCCGCCCACAGCCCGAGAGAGCATTGGTGCCGGAAGTAAATTTCCCATTCATTTATCCAATTGACATTTTGTAAAATCCATACCTAAAGAGTATTAGAACATGTCTGAGGATAACCAGCTACGGCTGAACTCATAAGCATACAACATATCATTTCGAGTGAAAAAACGAAGAGAAAATCCAAAAAAGTTGACTGAAGCCACAGTAAAAGAGCCTTTTGAGGGACTTCCAAATTTGACGATGGCCACGTGAACTTTTTCCTCCAGTGAATTTTATATAGTGAATGTGCAGGGAAACTCCTTTACCTTGCTTTGTTGAAGCAAACGCATTTGCAGCTGCACATGCTAAAACATTGAGCTTCTGGCTCGCTCGTAGGCTGTGCTGCGGCAACTGCACATCCAATGGCGCGGGGCGTCTCAGAGGTGCGACCAATGAACTTAGCCCTACGTCATTACACAATCTTCAGTCTTCACATACCTTCGCGGGGTTTCAGACTCGTGACAAGACTTCCACCAATCAGATGCATCACTGTAGGATTGTGGGATTGTTCAGGATTGTGGGTAATGAAGTGCTTATCCAATACATTGCAAATAAAAGGCATTTATGTTAAAACAAGGTTAGTGCCCCTTGAACTTTTGGCGTTTATATGAGCATATACAATCGCTTAGTACAGCCGTAGCTGGTTTTAAGTCTACCATGTATGGTTACGTTTATAGCTTATATCTCAAACGTCAATGGAGAAATTGTATTGAATTTTTACTCCCGGCACCACCGGCTGTGGGTGGGACTGTCATGCTCTATTTAACCGGCGGGATAAAAGCCTCTTAGCTTCGGTTAAACATGCATATGGTAATGTAGGTAAATGTGTAAGGTTTATGCCTATTTTTCCCATCGTCATGGAGACAACAATGATTTCCCTCGTGTTTTAATAGTTTTCCTTATAATAATGTATCATTTGCGAAAAGTAAAAAATGCATCTGTGTAGATGAGAGAATCATCTACGTTGTATGCACGCTGTTCACACTCTGTATTATGGCCAAGCATGTGCGCTTAAAATAGCATCTAAATGTACGCGCAACGCACCTTTAACTTTAGAATAGGTTTTTTTCTGGTCAGTGGCGGAATTGTTTTCTGGAACTGCAAAATAGCACCAGGGAATGTTTGCGCCAAAACATGCCTCCTTTTATGCGTCGACCCGCCCAGGGAGCTCAAGTTCATTCCATAGTTTACCGACGTGCATCTGTGGAGGGTAAAGCCCGCTTTGCGCGGGTGCAAAATAGGAATGATAAATGCGTCGGTGTACGAAGTCATTTGTGCCAGGTGCAAGATACGACCCCATATGTTTTGATTGTGCTTTTCTCAGTATTTATTCAACATTGAATTACATTTTTTTTAATTAAGCAAGGTATATTTCTTTTAGCTGGTCTGCTAAAATGCTTGTTTTAATGTAAATAACATACATTTTATTGCTTTTTTGAGTAATTGATTACAAAATGTGGGAAATTTGAAAAATGTGGGGTCTTTAAAGCCTTGAATGAACCTGTTATTGAATAAAGTAAAGCTTTCTGTTCAACTATTTGGTCTATTTTCTCTTTCAGCCAAAAACGAAAGTGGGATTTTATGGCATTTTTGGCCAATTTTTTTTGTCAGTGCATTCTACAGTCATGTAAAAACCAAATGGAGCACATGTTGACTATACAATCACACTCAGAGTCGGCCAACATTAGTGGACACACACATACGCACATGAAAGGAAAATGGCACAGGAAGGGCCGAGAGTAGATGAAAGGAGAATAAACATTATGATGAGGATGAATCGTAGAAAGAGAGGGAGAAAGAGGACGTGATGTTGGTAAGACTGCAGGTTTGGGTGGAAAGCAGTCCATCTGTGCTCCAGATCTCATCTGTGACTCTGAGCTGGAGAACATGACACACTGTCACTGTCTGCTTCTCATTTAGTCTCTCTCAAACACACACAGGTCTGTCTGTATGAATGAACAGCAGCGGTAGGAGGCTTCCCCCCTCAGTTTCCTTAGCACATTTATTATCATATTAAAACTTATAGGTTACACTCATGTTTCAGCACACTATCCAGCAAGAGTTTGTGAAAACTATAAATCACTCAAGAAGAATTACGCTGTCCGAGGGCATTAAACGGACAAAAGCCTATCGTGTAGATAAGAGAGAAGTTGGAAGGACTCTCTCAGTCTTTCTCTCTCGCTCTGCTCAGGAATGAGCATCATATGGTTTAGATGCTATCAGACGCCCCAGGGTCTGATAAAGAGCAGTGGGAGTCAGTTATCTCTCCCAGTGGGAGGGGCTACTATCATCAGAATGTGAGAAGATCAATGCAAGAGTGCAGGACAAGCAAACACACACACAAACACGTTTTTGTTTGTATCAATAATGAGGAATTTTCATTGACTTCTGTTGTTTATATACTGCAAAATATGTTTTTTGACTATCCTGTTGCATACATTTTTTTTCCATTTTTATATATTTACATTAAACATGCTTTTTTTGTACTGTTCATTTCTACTGATGAGCTTGGTGATTTTAATACCATCCGAATCAAACATGTTTTTCTTGCACAAATTTAAATCAAAATTACGAATCATTTTTCAAGGATCATGAGACACTGAAGACTAGAGTAATGTCTTGGAAAATTCAGATTTGCCATCACAAGAATAAATTTGATTTTAAAATATATTCAAAGTAGAAAATATTTATTTTAAATTTTAAAAATATTTCACAATATTCCTATAAGTAAATGCTGCCTTGGTGAGCACGAGACTTCTTAAAAAAATAAAAAAATAAAAAATAAAATGTTTTTTTGAATGGTAGTGTGTTATATTATACATCGACCACATATATACGTCTCTTTTTATTTCAAAGGGTTTCATGATTCATGTACATCCATAGCGCTTGTCCTTCAGAAACACTTCATGACCTTCCCAATCTCGTCAGAATCAGTACGAAAACACAAGAGCTGTATGTTAAACTCGTCGTTCAGAAAACCAATCATGTCCTAACAGTACTCCCCCCTCAAAACTTAACTCCCTCTCTCTCACAAACACACACACAGGGGTTAATAAGTGTCCTAAAGCCCCATGCAGTTCAGCTCATCTCTACTGGCATGTTTATTCAGAGCGGTGGGCTTTCAGGAGGCTGAGTTTTATTTGACCTCTGACCCCTCTCAACAATACTCCTCTCCTGCTCTGTTTATTCATCCCTCCATTCCATCTTTCCCTTAGCTCCTAGAGACCGGTCTGAGCGTTTTCCTGTTTCTCAGTGGTGTACCCTTTCACTTTCTCTACACGTTTCATACTCTTTTGTAATTTCCCACTTTCTTCTCCTCACAGCACAGAAGCAGCAGGAGCGCTGAGAAACAGTTGATTATTTTCCTGCTCTTTCGTCTTGTTTTCCTTTTTTGTTTAAGGGGAAAGAACGGCTGAAGACTTCGCTACCGGTGCTGCCAAGTCAAATGGCAGAGTTTGTTTTTGGACAAGTGCAAAATGTGAGAGAGAGGGTGTGCGAGAGAAAATAAAAACTCTCTCCATGATCTTATTAAACAGACACAGATGGTCACTGCAGGCTGACAGCGGGTTCAAGACACAGACTGACAGGATGGAGACGAGTGCATGGAGAGATTAGACAGAGAGATGAAGAGATTTGTCTGGCAAGCCAGGAAGGAGAGGAAAACCAAAATGCACCAATAAGCTACCAAACTTCTCTTGGCAGTAACTTTTAGAGAGTCCTAGACTAAAAGAAAAGACAAGACAAGGAAAGCATGTAAAATTAGTATGCAAGGTAGTAAAAAGAGAAACTATGGTTAAGAAAGGGCTTCAAAAGCATATATGCTGCAAAGGGTCTGCTCTGTTTCTTTAGGGCAATGCATTAACCCCTTAAGCACAGAAAGAAAAATGTGTAAAAAAAAAATGTACCTGTAGGGGTGCAACAGCTTGTCACTGGGGCAGTACCCTTAAAATGATATCTCTGTACCTTTTTTATCACAAAAAGTTTAATAATAAAGTACGTATACTCTATGGTACTTATATGTAACTTCTAGGAGTAAAAAAGGTACAAAGATGTCATTTTAAGGGTAATGCAAGAAAAAATGCAGAATTGACTCAAAATGGTTTTGAAGAATGGCAAGACAACATTAAAATCTCACCTACTTTGATTCAGGAGTGTGTATCATTGGAAATAGAATTGAAAATTGCCTTTTGAACTTCAAATTAAAATAGAAGAAGAATTTAAATTCTAATTGAATTCAAATTTCAATTTTAGGAAGTACAATTAATATGGAACAAAAATAAATGCAAATAATTTATTTTAATGGACTAATTAATATTATATTTGTTCATTAAATATGACAAAATGAATAGATCACAATTTTGCGATTTTTATAAAGTTTCCTGAAACAATGTGGTGGAAATTTTGTCTACGGGAGTATTATTGTATTGACAATACTATGCTTTCAGTTCAAATTCTCATTCAAGAATTAAAGGCGTCCAATTCTTACATTCTAATTTTGTCCAAGCTTGCTATGAAAAACATTCTGCTGAAAGATTAGAAACTAAAAACGTCATGCCATGTATGAGTTATCCCAAGTTTATCCACAAAATGCACAATATCTCTGTGACATGTAGGGGGCAGTCAGGAGCGAGAACAAAAGTTTAGGGATAAATTTGGCAAGAAAGAGAGAACCTCTAATTAATGACCAATAAAGAGCAAGTGTCATCCACAAGATGTTGGTTTGAAGTGGTCAGCTGTGCTCGACTGCTGTTTTTCTTTTTATGTTTGGATACGCTGAGCTGATTTTGGCTAGCACTGCCCACCAACTGCACCTGTGCCCATCTGCACTTTTCCCATAATGCATCTGACCACTCTAAAAGAGACGAAATCACTTCCAGCTGTGGTGCACATGCGTTTGCAGCCAGCTATTATTTATTTTGCCATCCTCTCTCCCTCCATCCCTCTGTTCTACCTCAGAACTTTCCATAAACAACAATGAAGACAAGCGAGTCAAATAATTGAATAAAGAAAGACACCCTAAGAAATGAAGGTGTAAGAATGACAGTGTAATGAGCTGTGTGTTGGTCGTGTGGAGGATCTGCGCCAGCTGAACTAAAAAAGAAGTTCGCTAGACCACTAACATGAACGAGCAAGAAGTCAACTACGTCCATACTCACACGTGTCAATGAAATAGCATGCTTCTTTTTCCTCCTCTCATTTGGGATCATTACATGGGAATTAACATTCTCTTCTTTGTGTTTCCCTCCCTCACTCGGTATTTTTCTCTATTTATTTTCTCCAAACCGCTAATGAAATTTTGGAATGCAATGCTTGGGAGAAGGTAAGACGTTCCAGAAGCATGGTTCTCCAAACTTTTTTTGTTTGCAAAGGGGTTTCTGTGTTTAATCAGTCCATGAGACTCAAGCCCCGTTTACACCTACTATCCATCTCGAGTGATCCAATCACGAAAAGGAAATTCTCACCACTGTTTCTCCCAGACATACTTTTCAGGTTTATTTGAAATCTAAATCTTAACACTTGTTTTCAACATCATCCTGTTTTAAACTGACCACCAAAACGGATGTTATTATAGGGTAATAAATTGGGCCTCTCATATGTCAAGAATCACAGAAGAGTCCATCTGGGTAAATCACACACATACCACCACCCAGTGAAATCTCCATTCCCAGAGAGAAAGTGCTGTGAAAATATGCTTTTGTTTAGCACAATGGATGCTTAAGGGTGTTCACACTTCAACAAATGGAACATTCTCACACACTTTAGCCATCCTTCATCCCACATACCCACATTCACACACAAAACACTAGGCCTTAATGTCTGCACTCTCTCGCACTCTGTCCATCAAATGAACAGCAAGCACAGAATGATCCAATTCTCGTTCCTGGCTCGCTTTCGTCCTCGCCGTCCCATCCTTTAATCCCTCTATCTATCACATCCCAGTCGTCCTTTCATCTCTCTATTTCTCACATGGAATGCGCTTAAGGTTAAGGGAAACTCCTCATTTTTGGCACCAGCACAGAAGCGAGACAGATGCGTCAGACACCCGTCTCCTAATCTGAGCGTGCCACAGCAGCTGGCATCACTATAAAGCTCCCATGTGTGGGCAAATATCGTGGCACACAGAGCCAGAGCACATCTGCACAGGAGGGCAACACCCGACATGACATGGCAACGTAAAAAATGAAGACAATAAAACAACACACGCAATATGGAAATAAACGGTCGGCGATTACAGGGCCGGCAGGGGGTCGGCTTAGAGCACGGAGAGCTGGCTGGATGTGAAGTGCGATAGATGGAGTGCATTCGTGCTGTTCTGGTGCTGGTTTGATCGTGGTCCATTTTGGGATTACCGCACTGGCAGCGTAACAAAGATCTGCACAGCACTAGGCTGAAAATAGAATTGTTTAAAAAAAAGTTTTTATAGATTAAATAGTATCACTGAGGTATACTGTCGGGAAAGCTACTCAAACAACAGTGTTGTTATAGTTAAATAAAACCATTAAAAATCATTTTCTTTGAAATAAAGCTTAAAGGAGTAGTTCACTTTTGAAAAAACTTTTGCTGATAATTTACTCACCCCCATGACATCCAAGATGTCCATGTCTTTCTTTCTTCAGTCGAAAAGAAATTAAAGTTTTTGATGAAAACATTCCAGGATTTTTCTCCATATAATGCACTTTACTGGTAACCAAACGTTCAAGGTCCAAAAGACAGTTTCAGTGCAAACTGTTCAAAGGGCTTTAAACGATTCCAGACGATGAATAAGGGTCTTATCAAGCGAAATGATCAATCATTTAAAAAATAAAAATAACAAAGTTTAAGTTTTATAAGCTCAAATGGTCGTTCATCTTTTTCCGAGTCATTTGGTTCATTCAACGAACGAAACGAACGAATTGACTCGGAAAAAGCTTTGTTCATTTTGATGAACGAGTTCGAACAGAAGAGTCAAGGCAAGCGTTTGAGCTTATAAAACGTAAACTTTTTTTTTTAAATGAGCGATCATTTCACTTGATAAGACCCTTATTCATCGTCTGGAATCGTTTAAAGCCCTTTGAACAGTTTGCAGTTTGCACTGAAACTGTCTTTTGGACCTTGAACAATTTGGCACCCAATGAAGTCCATTATGGAGAAAAATGTTTTCATTAAAAACCTTAATTTCTTTTCGACTGAAGAAAGAAAAGACATGGACATCTTGGATGACATGGGGGTGAGTAAATTATCAGCAAAATTTATTGAAAAGTGAACTAATCCTTTAAATGAAATAAAAATATATATTAGAATAGATATATTAGAAAGATGGATGGATGGATAGATGGACAGATGGATAGACAAAGCACGTCGGACTAGTGAGCAAACCAGCATTTTGTATTTCATTCCAATAGAAGAGCACAAACTCTTGTTTCCAACCTTTCTGCATGAGGCAGGAACTAAATCTTCTGTAGCCTTTAAGCTAGTGCATAAATCAATCAGCATCACTGCTTTCATTGACCATTTTCATTACTGTATTTTTGTCACACACACCTTCACAAACACACACTCCCTGTAAATCTCAAAGGCAATTAATGTGACGGGATCCAGCCAGAATAGAGAGGTGTAATCAAGTACACAAATCAACTGACCGCACATGATCGGGTATGAACGCGTTAGCCAGCAAAGTGCACGACAGTGTGACATTCGATCTACCTTTCCATGCAAAATAACAGAAAAAACGACCCCCTCCCACCCCTAACGGGCTGTGCTGTCAAAACGCTTAACTTCGATTGACAGCCAGAGTCGGGTGAGTCAGCCAATCAGGCGTGGTATGGGAACGAAGTGGGCGGGAGTGTGAAGTTTAACCCCAGGAGTCAGGGACAGCTGCAGTGTCACTGTGGTCTGTGGCTGTTGCACACCATAAATTCTCTCTAAAGAGAGTTTACTTTTTATTTTAATGGGGGCTGTAAATTTACAACCCTTGGACCCTGAAGATAGAGCCGTTTTTAAAGCAGCACTCCCTGTCTTTTTTTATTTCTCTCTTATACCTATTTTTTTCTAGAAACTGCCTGCTTTACACAACATATTTGTACCTGGCAGCATGCTGGCGTAATTTTTGGGCGCCTCCAAAAAGAAAAGTGTTCATATGAAGTATGTTTATAGTGTGTGAATAAATGAAGAGTGTGCTTGTGACTTTATATTGTGTGTGTGGGAGTAAAAAATGACCAAACTTGTGTATTTTATGTGTTCAAAATGACAAACTGCCCCCCCCCCCCCCTCTCTCTGTGTGTGTGTCTGCAGGTGTTGTTTGCTCTGAACCAGACTCTACTGCAGCATGAAAGTTTGCGTGCAGGCATTTTGCAAGGCGCCTTCACTACTGAGGACCTCATCACACACTACAACTGTGGAGACCTCAACTCCATCATCTTCAATCATGACACATCACAGGTACACACACACAAAACACACACTCCTGTTCTATGCATCATGTGAGTATGTGATGTATTGAAGTCATTATGAGCTTAAAGTTTGAGCAGCAACAGGTTCCTTCTGATGGATGGCCTATAATTCTCCACTTCACCCTGCACACTAAGAGATTAAAGCAACGTCACACACACATAGTGCAAGAGAGAATGAACATTTTAGGAAAAATATGAGGGAGCAGTAAGGGAACGGAATTTCTCTCTTGTTGTTCCATATTTCTTGCAAAGATCAGACGCTGGGCAGCTAATGGCTTTACTGTCGATAAGGTATCTGACTCCTCTCCCTTTCACTGCTTCGCCTCTCAACTTCATTCTCTTTCTCGATTTCAGTTTCTATATTCTATGCGGAAATGATATAACACTTGACTTAGAGCTTGAGTTGCGTTTTTTGCTAGTCTCTTCATTACAGACAGAAATTCAAGGATAAACCGCATACAAACCGCATTCAAGGATAATGTATACATATATAAACCCATTAAGTCACATTTATTTATATAGCGCTTTTCACAATACAGATTGTATCAAAGCAGCTTCACACTGATAACATGAAAGTAGCACAACACAGATCATTAAGTGCCAGGTTCCCTCTTTTTACTGAATTTCCATGACTTTTAGATCTTTTAGCACACTGAAGGTTCTCTATACTGTGTCTTATATAGAAGAGGAGGAGGAGAGAGAGAGAGCGTATAAGAGGGCATTACGGGAAAGGCTTCTCTAAAAGTGGTTTGGATGCTTGCACTTGCAGGGGTACAGCAGTTCATCTATCAGTGTCTGAATACAAAAACACACACCACAAACACACACACAGTGGAGTCAAACGTATGGCTTTCTGCATCGCTGCACTTCACCTTTAGTTCTTTAGTGCGCAGCTCAGGCAGGAATCTCTCAGATAAACACACATGCACAGCCATATTTACCCTCTCTGCCTCCCAATTTCCAAACTGTTCTCTCATTAGAGGGGCGAATGGATAAACACACACACACACACATACATAGTATTTAGACGTTCCAAAGCTCTGGATTCTAACAAGAGGCCACCTCACAGTTTCCCTTTTAAGTCTATCTTGCTTCCTCCGTCTTGGTACCATTACCCCCCTCCTCCCTCATTTCTGGTGTATGTATAGCAGTCAAGTCATGGGAAGTGTTGTGTTTACGTCCCGACCATCTATTGGAGAGTCGAGCTCCATTACCATATTTCCCCAACTTCCAAAGATCTATACTCACTTTTCCAATTCTAAAGATGGATTCCATACATTTAGAAACTCAAGTAAAAAAAATAAACACATTTTCCAAATTCATAAGGTCATAATGCACTTGGTGTAAATAGGTCTTAAAGACCCAATGAAATCATAAAATGGACAAGCTCAATCATTTCAGATCAGATCAGATCGGAAAACCAATTCACAGGAACTTTAAGATGGCGTCTTTATTGTCTTTCCCCAATCTTCTTTTTCTTTTTCTCTTCTATTCCATCTTTGAAGTCTACTTTCCCTTTTCTCCTTCCATCTATTCAGTCCATCCCTATGTATTAATAGCAGACTGTGTAAAGAGACGCGGCCCGCTGTAGAAAGCTTTCTACACTTTGCCCTGCAGCAAATCAAAGGAGTCCAAGACAGTAAAACAGCATTTGTAAGTGTGTGTGGATGTCACGTTCCACAAAGCGTCATAAACGTCTCAGCTGCCCAATTCATCACATACACAGACTAAGATTCATGCCAGGCCTTTAGTAACAGCTCTCTCTCTCTTTTTCCTCTCTCAGCTTCCACATTTCATCAACAGTTCCCTGCCAGCTCACGAGCGCTTGACAGCGCAGCAGATTGACAGTTACCTGCGGCAGGAGCTCATTTACAAACGCAACGAGCGAATGGCCCGCCGTGTCTCTGCCCTCCTTCAGAGAAGCCCCACCCAAAGATTCTTTTTTGCTTTCGGAGCTGGTGAGTCACACAACATTTATAACCATTACACACATACACACTCTTAACAACGTGAAGATGAGGTCAGTTGACATTGACTAGGAATAGGTCCAGCTTCACATACAAAACAACACACACACACACACACAAAAACTCCCCCAGATGGCAGTAAAACCAAAAGGCCCTCAGAACTTTTCCCACGACTGAGAACACATCACTTACATTCCTATTCTGTGCACCTGTGTGCGATTCTATGTCTGTTTGACAAATGCATACCTCACAAAACGCATTATTTTCATGAAATTTTGAATCATCAAAAGGGTTGCATATAGTGAGAGTTTAGGTGTGTATTATGCCAATTACTAACTCTGCCTACACACTTTAGAATAATTCGGATTCATTAGAATGAGAATAGAAATGCACACATGTACACACCTGTTCTAAATTTAGTGAAAACATTTTTGAGCACACATAATTAAGAACACTTGAATGCATGTAATAGTGAATGAGACCCAGTGAGAGGACTGACAGCTACTCTCATCTGTGTGAGTGGTTTGTTTTAAAGCTGCAGTCCATAGCATTTTTTGGGTTAAAAATGATCCAAAATACATATTTGAGAAAATACATAACCAGCCAGTGTTCAAAACTATCTGCTTGCCTTAGCTCGATTCAAAGCGGTAAGCTTGTAATAATGTTTTTAACTCCAGTGGTACTGGTGGATTTCCGCAGGAGCATGTCTTTGCATAATTACGTCGTCACATCTGTAAAGTCTCGGCAGACTGATCTCATGAAATGGCGTATGTATGACACGCCAATTCGTATTTCCATTTTTGGTGTGCTATCAACACGCATAATCGCTTTTCAGCGTGTTTATGAACGCCGTTGACTTAACGTTATTACTGTATATATAAATATATGACTTACCTCAACCCCATCCCTAAACCTAACCATCACTGGGGTTAATGGCATTTATGACTGTTCTCTTGCCATCCTAGGAAAAAAAAAAGATCGCTCCCCAGATGTAGATCTACATTTTGCTTCGTTTCGTGCGGACATTTGACGGTGTGTACAGACACGCGGAATCACTCTGACGTTAATGGTGTAGACATACACGCATACACGCGGATAGCTCAAAATGCGTAGAGATAACGAGTCAAGTTTCGAGTCAAGTGGCGTGTATGTTTACGCAAAAGTCATGATATCATGTTGGCTACAGAAAAAAAGACCAGACCCATGCGAAAACAAGGATACATATTGGATGGACATTACATATAGTCGCGCAATGCTGCTGACGTTGTTAACATTAACAATTTGAGAAGAAAAAATAATATGTTTTGCACAGTTTTGCGTGATATGATAAGCGAACGTTAGATTTAAGTAGCGCAATTTACTGCAATGTCGGAACCAGAACAAAAGTGGATGTTTCTTACTAATCAGATTTCCTGGTAAAAATTCTTGTGTTGGTCTTACTTAAAAAAGGAATAATCTGTGATTCTGAAAGACAGTATCCACACCGGCGTGGTGACTGACAGCCTTACACTCTCCTCAAACATTGTGTTCATCCACGCTGTGCCATGTCGAGGGTGTTGAATTAAAGTCACGAAAAAGTTGATAAGTCCGCGAATTACTACAATTGCAGATTTCTAACAGAGGCGGTGACAAAGACCTTCAAGTCCTCATGGATAACGGTTGTGTTTTTCTACTGGACAAGTGTGTGTGTGTGTGTGTGTGTGTGTGTGCCTGTCTGTCAATTTGTAAATGTTAATGAAATAGAAGTGGACTATAACATGATCATGCCCTGTGTTTTTTTTATTTATATAGCTCAAAATCTGTAAAAGATCAAGAATGTGACAAATACAACACACTAATAGTTCGGCAACTGCAGTGTTAGTTTGTCTATCTGTCTCTGGAGTTTTTGTCCTTTCTCTAACTGTGTTTAATCAGAGCTCTTGTTTGAGTTACTCACAGTTTCATTTGGACCATTTCACACAGAACCTAGTCAGAACTATTGACAGAAAGCAAAATTGGCAGCTGTAAAGCTGGGCTCAGAGGGTTCTACAGTTACCAGAGTGCTCCACAAGTTTCTGTTGGGGTGATTAAAGTACACATTGTGCTGGTAAAGTGGTTAAACAAGCCATCCATCTTTCCTCCATAGCAAACCTGCCACCTTTGCTTTGTAGACTTTCCAAAAGCATGTTTTGATTCAACAGGAAGCCCTTATGACATAGGCTAAGACTCTTTTGGAAAATGCACTCACACATTCCCCCAACCCTGACGCCAAAACACCTTTTTTTTAAAAAAAAAGTTCCCTAAAAGTCATCCATACAATCGGATCATCCTTAGACCTGGCATTCACTTTCATGAATGAATCATTCTTTTGAATTGGATATGTTCAATGAATCAACAGACACACAGTTTACAAAACTAAATGATTTGTTTATGAATAAGACTTGATTCAGTTTGGCTCAGTTTTCATTCACTCCTTCTTCAAGTGAACTGTATTAGTGGACTAAAGTAAGAAATAGTGATTGATGGTTTAGAGGCGATTTCGGATTTAGCCCTATTCTTTTAAATTCCTGTGGTAGAAGCACAAGTAGAAGTTACTGCTCCCTACTGGTTTGGAGTAGTAAATCACATATATTAAAACCAAGGCTTCATGTAGACCAGGGGTGTCCAAACTCTGTCCTGGAGGGCCACTGTCCTACAGAGTTTAGCTCCAAATTGCCTTAACACACCTGCCTGGATTGGACGTTTCTATGCCCAGTGAGATCTTGTTGAATTGGGATTGGAGCTAAAATTTTCAGGGCAGGACATTGGCCCTCCAGGAACGAGACTGGACACAATTTTTCATAAGAAGAGCAATTCTTATTCTCTTTCGCTTTGTTTTTTTATGAGTGTGAGAAGGACTGGCAAGTTACATAACAGGTCAGATGATAAGCAGGAACACACCACCATGGCACATCTGTTTATGGTACAGATCAGAGATCACAGACACAAACTATTTCACATCCACTAGAAATCTATTAACAATTCTCCGACAAACGCGTATATCTTACAAAGCCTTATGCCAAGGCAATGCTACTGTATATGATGGTAAACATTGTTTGTGTAATAAAAATCATTTTGCTTTCCTCATACATATTCACTCACATCCTAATTAGCCATTTGCTGAGCAAGGAGAGAGCGTGTGTATGGCGTTTCAGCAGGTTCTCATTTGCCTGGTTCCTCGGTGCTGCTTGGAGTTTCGTGCTCTTATTGAAAACATCCCTAGGAATTTCCTGCAATGGCCACAACCCAGGCCAACCACTTTCTTCTTTAATACACACACTACATGTGATAGGGAGCATTTGTCTTCGCATTAATGGCCTTAGATTTGTTTTGCTATTGATTTGACATGCATACGACACTGATAAATGGCAAAGCTAATATCACAGGCTCTAAAGCAGTATTACAGTCAGTTCCATTAAGACCAAGGGACAGTGTTTATGTTTTACAGTGTTTGTATGAATGTGATCACTCATCCGTGTGTGTGTGTGTGCGGTGAGGAACTCTCAACACATGTGTTTTGCAGTTGTTTGTGGTGGTCATTGTATTGTCATTCCTTACAGAAGTGCTCAAAAAGAATTGCTTCAAAGGGCCATTTGACATAAACATTTTTTTGGTGTCCAATCGAAGGACACTTCACTCCCAATGTTCTTTGCGCTGCATCAGTCATTAAAAAAACATAACAAAAGCTCCAGTGGTTTGGGAAGATGATGTCAAAGTACCTTATGTTAACTAGTGAATGTAATAGGACAATAGGCATGGTCACAATTGTTTGATAAAGCAATATGAAGCATTGGAACCATTTGCATTGGGTACAATTCATTTTAGTAAAAGTTCATTCTGATGGATTGTTTAAATTAAGAACTTTTGTGGATACTTTTGAGCTAAACTGGGATGCAAAAAGCAGCCTGACTGTAAAATAATTGCTTTAAATTGAGTCGTTTAAAGTGCTTATAGATTTAAAAGAGGACATCACCAGATGGCATCACAATAACCACTGCGATTGGTCCTCTTATTGGCAAGGAATATTATATAATAGAAAGTTAATCTCATGCAGGCTCAAAAGGCAATCAGTTTTATCTGAGTCCTTAAATGGTCCCTCCAAATACACAATAAAAAAGCTCTTAAATTTAAAATGAAAATTGAATGGCTTTTAGGACCCTGGAGAAAACAGTCTGTTTGTCTTGAGCTGCGGTGTTATGTTGGTCTGCATCTCTCAGTACGTAGTGCTAAAGTGACTCTCGGTGCTAATTAGACCAGCAGAGCTCATTATCAGTCTCTGTCATTACACGCCTCATTAGCTACTAAAACAACTGATCTGGGTGCTAATGGAATTTAAGGTCACATTACACACATAACACATGATCTCTCTTCTCCCACACACTGTTTACACTGTGATGCACTAACACAGATGCTTACCTGCACACGTGATTTTGTCCAACACACACACACACACACAAATAATATGTGGATGCACTCCAAGACAAAGTCTGTGATTTATTAGGCAAATTATTTAAGCAGCCTTCTGTCCCTTTACAACAGAAAAAATAACAGTGCGAATAATTGCAGAGTCAACAAAGTCAGAGTCTTGGGAGTGACAACCACAATTAAAATGGAGTGAAATCACACAGTGTGTGAACAATATATTGAGTCACCATGATAACCATCAGTTATGATGTTTATATATACAATAATAGCATCTAAAATATATATATATATATATATATATATATATATACATATATATTCTTATTGGATGTCATCTTGATTATCGTCTTATCGTCTTGATTATTCAGAGGTGTTTCTTGCTAGTCATTGTTCTTGGTGTACAAGTAGTTTTCATGTTTCCATTGTATCTAGTCTAGTTTTATCATAACCCCACCCCTAATATATATATATATATATATATATATATATATATATATATGAAGAGTTCAGATGCAAAAGCCTCTAAGTGCCATTTGAAATTTTCTTCTTTAATGATCATTCTTATCAAACTTGTATATTTAAGTTCAGTAATTTCACTTAAATAAATATATTATACAGGCACAACTGTCCTTAGCTCCTTGGTCTTAATGACTTGCAATTGACCAGACCAACCAACAATGACTTGCAATTGACCAGACCAACCAACTTTTTAGCAAACATGTATATGTTCTGAATTTAGAGTTGATTACAAAGCTCTAGAACATGCTAGAAGTTACCAGGCAGGAATATTTAGAATATTGCAGAAGATTGCATTTCCTGAGAATTTTGCAATGAGATTTGGTATATAAGTAATTTTGGACATGGAACTTTTTGTCAAAATGTAAAAAAAAATTATAATAATACTATTTTACCAAATATCATTCTAACACAATGTCTTACAGTCTTTGCCCACGCTCTTGTGTCAATGGCAGTCAGTAGATACCCATTCACCATGTAAAAATACACAAAAACTTTGGCCTGGGTATGAATAATTTTGGGCTTAACTGTATATTATTTTCTAATATATATGCAGTTATATGCTACATTGGCTGTACAGTATAAATTTGATTCACACACACACACTTTTTGTGCACTGCCCTGTCAATAAATGTAGTTTTTGCTCTTCGAGTATGTGTGCACATACCATTACATGTATTTATGTGCAAGAAAAGGCTTCTTTCTGTTTACTGCTTCAAAGCCACTTCAACATTCCAAGAAAAAAAGTAGAGACCCCAGCTGTCAGAAACTAAAACAAACTGTAGGGGCAATT
Source organism: Pimephales promelas (assembly GCF_988280905.1). NCBI lineage: Eukaryota > Metazoa > Chordata > Actinopteri > Cypriniformes > Leuciscidae > Pimephales > Pimephales promelas. The sequence goes on from NC_142782.1 coordinate 25,397,508, forward strand.
TCCCCTAAATGCTTTAACCCCTGTGAGTTTTGACTGTTAATACGCTCCTACTCTGCCTGTTTTTGTCTAATTCCTCCATTTTCACATTTCCCCAACTGTGAAAATGTCCCCATCCATTGGACTGACTTTCTCTCTCTCTCTCTCTCTCTCTCTTTGGTAAATCTGCTTGCCCGCCACCCAACAGTCACTGTAAGAGAAATGTAAATATTTAAAGCCATAAAGGAAACAGTTTCAACGTTTCGGCATCAAACCCTTGAACCCCAAACAGACCTTGAAGTAGTTCAGTCCAGTTCCCCTATGGCAGCGCCACAGAGCGAGTCCCCTCATTATGGAGTCTGCTGAACTACCACCAGAGGAGTCCCTTTGGACAGGTAAAAGAGAGAAGCACCCCCTTAATTCTCACTAATCTCTGGGTTCAGCTCAGATCCCTGGGATGGCCTGAAGGCTGGAATTTCCTGATCTTTAGAGATTTATAGGAGGTGTGAGAGCTGATCTGTGGTCATATACTCTCGCTCACACTCAGGGCGGCGCAGAGGTTTTGTTGACTCAGAGACCATGTCGAGATTTATAGATTTCCTGCTGCTGTAAAAACTTGCAGAGGGTAGTATGTGTGTGTGGATTAGATGGAGCTGTGCTGCTTTGCAGGTCAGTAGTTTGTTGGGTTATCACAGGGGATTGAGCGCAGGATAGAAGAAAAACGAATAACTCAGAAGTGAAGGCTTCCCTTGAGCATCATCTAACACACACACCCAGATTCACACATGCTTATAATAATGGACAGCAAGTAGAGAACAAACAACACAAAAGTAGTACCATGATCAAAGACAACAGCAGCCTGGCGGACCACAATGCATTTCAATTTCATACCACAGATCTCAATGTGTGCTTTCTCCTCACTTTCAAATGTTCCCTTTCCCCAAGAAATATTTTGTTTGTTGGCTGTCTATCCATAGAAGCCACCGTGATTTTGCCAAGTAAGACACGTTCCTGGATCAACATACAACATTCTTTCCTGAAAATGTAGTCCTAACCCAATCTTATCCCTAAAATTGGAGAGAAATGATAGGTGAATAACACTGATGTAGAATCACCTAACCCTTGTTGTAAGCCTAAACTTGGCATACACTGTAAACTTGTACCTCAAATTTGATTGGTTGATTGGAATGTAGTTCCTGGATGTTGATCTAGGAACATATTAAATGTCACAGCAGACAAACATATACCATAGGGTTACCGCAATGTATGTATATTAATGCAGTAACAATGCTTTTAGTAGATAAAAGGTTTATGCAAATAGTTCAAAGTATGTACAAATCATAACTGAACTACTTTGCTTTAACGTTTGCTCACTCACTTTGGTTAATGTTTGGTCCGTTTTGCATATAAAAATAAAACACTACTCACAGGTCTAAAATATGGGCTGAATGACTGTGTGTGTGTGTGTGTGTGTGTGTGTGGTTTGTAATGTAAAATGTATCATAAAGGTGCTGACATACCTGGACCCAAACCAAAACACTCAAAGCAACCCCTGAACCGTTCACAGTACATCTTCTGAGTGCGAAGATTAGGCGAGAGGAGAGGGGGATTCATAAAATGTATAAATGCACCAAAGATTTTTTCTAAAAAGTGATTGAGAACACTTATTACCCCAAGAGTGAAAACGAGAACAAGTCTGATGAAAGTCAAAGAGACAGAAAGCTCAGAGCCAGTCTGTAAGGACATAAGTTAAACATTTAAATGTATTAATATGCCAGACACTGTTATTTAAAGGGACTTACAGTGAATTCAATGTATTCATACTCCCAGTGAATTGAACCCACAGCCATGGAATTGCTCCCGCGCGCTTTACCGACTTAGCTACGGGTTGAAAAACAACCTATGGAACCACCAAATGTGCTATACTTTGACTGAATCAGAAGAATGAACTGACAGTCACTGCACCCGCAAATAGGATGATTTGGATGAGGGCTTTAGGTGTAACTGTAGCGAAAAGCTAGGAGCTTTTGCTAAGCCTCCAATGGATTTGTTTAAGGCCTGCGCGTGTTTTCAGGATTTCTTAACAGCAGTTTTCTCTTGGTAATCAGAATACACTAACTGCGGTCACAAAATAAATACCACAAATATACATAATGAATTGTATCAGCATTTGGAGAGCTAAAGCTCCTGTAGTGAAACGAGTCTGTGTGTATGACACACAGGTTGGTTTGTTTGTTTGTTTCTGGGTGTGTGTATATTTATTTATCGTGTGTCAGTGTTTTGGGTGTGGGTGCCTATGGAGAAAGAGCAAGAGATTAGTTCAGGCTGATTTGTTTTGTAGCATGCATCTGCCTCCTTGCATTAATTAAAGGAGAGCTTTTCAGAAAGACCTCCGTACGCGGCCTAAATAAGAAAACAAAGAAAAACCTCACCAATTTGGTAGCCAGGTGACCACCCGCACCTCACCGCAGCCTGAAACTTAATCTAACTACTTCCTCTAGAAACCAAACACAACTCCAGTAACTACTTCCTCCAGTAGCCAAATGTCTGTCCAGCTGGGTTATTAATGTGGCTCAAACCAAATAAAAACAGCAAATATGAAATGAACAGAGGCTTGGCTGTTTTATTTGAAATTTCCATAAAAGATCATTTCTAACCGAGTTTAATATGAACATTAATCAGAGCATGTGGGTGTGATGGCTTGCCGACCATGCCGCAGTGTCATTGAACCGGAGTCAGCACTGGGATGGGAGACGACGAGGTGAGGAACACAACAGGACCGGCCTCAATGGACCGCCTGTTCCTTCCCACCGGGCCGAAGGGCGTAGCGGCATAATCTGTCCGTCTGATCTGACCGCCGCTCAGCGGTAGCCTCTTCACGCTCCGTGCCAGTCGCCCCAGCAGCCTTTGAACTCGGCGGCCAAGAAAGCACTGCAGGCCCCATCTCCCTCCCTCCCCTTCCCCGTCTTCACGAGTGATCAGCAAAATAATGATGATAAAGAAGCATGAAAAGAGACAGCCTTGAAGATTTTCAGCGTGCCGTTAATAAGCTCAAGGAGCATGCTGAGGCGATGAGGTCAGGCTGTATTAGCGCTTATTGCTGGGTTGAGTGACACACAGGATTATCGGCTACGCAGACAAGTGAAACAGCTTTCATCAGCGTGGCGCTGGAGCGCGTGCGTTTGATGTCTCAAGAGTGAAGGAATTATGAGTGTAATATATGTGAGAGCTGAGGCGGAGAGACAGTAGCACGGGAGCATTTTATATGGCCTTATTCTTGAAGGAACAAGTGCACCTCAAGATCAAGAACTAGAGAAACCGAGGGTTCTTGAGACAACGTCCGCCCATTACTATATGGACCTATCTGCTTTCTCTTAATATTTGAACACGCCCACCTGAAATGTATCCTCATTACCATGGCTGCTACTTGTTTCCTGTGTGCTACAGGTCACTTCCTGGGCAATCATAGTGTACTGGATATTCTGCGGCAGGAGGGCTATGAGGTGGAGCACACACCAGCACAAGAGCCCATCACACAGTGAGTACACACACATACAAACACTTTACACCAGGTTTGTACAAAATTCGGAATTAATTCGGAATTTGAATCAGAATGCGGTGGAATTTACTGAATTGCAATGCAAAGAAATTCAACACAGGCAATGCATTCTGGAGAATTAAATTTTCTTCCACCCAGGGCCACAAAAGTTAATCAATCCGTCAGTCAATCCATCGGCTAGATCCAGACCGATTTATCGGCCAATATTAGGCATTTTCCAAAGTATCGGTATCGGCAGTTATAATGGCCGATAAATGAATATTTATTTTATTTAAAATAAAATAAAAAACGGACGAAACACGCTTCAACCATGTCATGAGTGTTGGAGTTGTATAGTTTGTCCACCAGAGGGCACTCTACTGTCCCTATTGGTCACAAGACATACATTGCTTGAATAACAATTAAAAGAACATCCCCATCAGTTCTCTTAACTCAAATAAGCATGACAAAATTTGTGACTATCATGTCCAGTTTTGCTGCTGTTAAATAAGCCGAGAGTGAAGCGGAATTTTAACTTTTGACAGATTTTAACTTCTGTCCTTTTAACTTTTGACAATGTGACTGAAGTATTTCTTTAATAGCGGGTGACAGTTATAGCAATGAGACGTATCAACTCTCGTTGGCCTGTTATATTGAAAATGTATGTTTTACAATTTACAGTATGACATAATCCATTGCTAAATTATGGCTCATCATAGACTAGCTAACCACAAAGCTAGCTAATGCCACTATCTGTTAAGTTTCTTTTTAAAATACATTATCATTTTATTTTAGTTAAAACTCATAAATAACAACAAATAACTAATGTTAGGGAAATCTGTTATCCGGAAAAAAATCCGGTATATATATCAGCCGATATATCGGAATATCGGATTTTAAAACCAACAAATATTTGTATCGGTATCGGCCTTCAAAATCCTTTACCGGTCGGGCTCTTCCATCGGCTTATAAACCTTGAAACTTTAAGGCTTTTTTAAAAACTTGCATTCCAATTGGAACTGAACTTCTTCATCCTGTTTGCTACCTCAGTTCAACTTCAGGAACTGAATTTTGAACACAACTCTGCTTCACACTCTTGGCTTTATGGTTCTCTCACTAAGGACAGTGCTCCTCTTCACCTTTGAGATTCAGTCTTCCACTAATTCCGTTTCCTCCCATGCCAATACCATGCACACACACAATAATTATGAAGTTATTTATACAACAAACTTTCCTGAATATCCTGTGGCGCAGAATATAATGACGCATACTACATACACAGAGTCAGTAGTGCATCGTATTTCACCACATAGAAACCCCAAGCACATTGTAAATCACCAGGAGGATATTCCACTTACTGGGCTAAACTGCAAACAGTGCTAAACTATGCCTTTTATCTCCCCCTGCTAACCATGACAAGGTGGGCTAGCACTCTTCCAAACTCAGTCCTCACCCAGTTATCTTTTAGAGAGAGGTGCAATGCCTGCTCAAACAAAGAAAACCCACCTCCATTGTTGGCATACTCGTACCATTACTCAATAGGCCTTTAGGGGAGCTGGAAGGAGGTGATCCAAAGGCTTTGTAGGTTGTACTCGTTAAATAGCTGTTGTAATGGCTCCAACACCCAAAAAAGACGCAAATGGAAAAATGAGAGCGACGAGCACGCCAACAGTCTCAGAAAGGCAGTTAGAACTCAAAAGCGCCCAACCACTGCCACAACATACAGCCGGTGTCATTTGAGAAATCTCCTGTTGCAAATTTCAGTGCAAAGGTTTTCCTTTGGCACATTGCGGCACTGGAAGTGGGAGAGGCAGAGAGAGCATGGGGGGTTCTCAGATTGCTGGAGATGATGACAGTGGCTGTGGTAACAAGCTGACAACTGGATGGACTAGCTGAATGACGGACTGACTGTGGTTTAGAAACATGAACCCTTCCAGCTTTCTCAGGCCTGCTCCCTCTAGCTCACTTTTCTCTCCTCTGTGAAGCGCAAAAAAAAAAAAAACGAGGTGATATGATGGGCAAGTAAAACAACATGCAATGGCAGCTGGACATGTGTTTACTAAAAGCACATGAACCACAAACTTGAGGACAGAAACCAGTCCTGTCGTGTGTTTGTGGTGTACATATGGGTGATTACGAGATACAAACCAAACAAAACACGCCATGGACCTACTAAACACAGTGGGTTGGCCTAACCACAATGAGGCAGTTTGGAATAAAGTATGGTTTACCAAATGTCGTCATGGTTACTCGATGAAATGCCCTAGGGTACTCACCAGCAGGAGGTGACAAGAGTGGCATAATCTTGAGCAATGCTACGCCCTACTGGTTCAGTATGGTAAAGTCTATGTCCAAATGTCTAAAATGAAACAAGAGTCATGACTGTATAACACTAGCATTTAAAAGCTGTGTGGATTGGTATGCAAGTCTGAATTTGGATATCAGTAAGGGAGCTCAAGACTTTGAGGTTGTAGTTTTGACCTCACTGGCTCTTTGTAAATTCTTAGCAAGCCGAAAGGTTGATATGAAGCTGTTTGAAGTCAAAGGTATCTCCAAAACACATGCACACACACCATAAGCCAGAGCTTTTTTAAAACACTACTAGGATTTTATCTCCAGTACTTCAAAGGTGTCTCCTGACACTACCCAGTTCTCAAATAACCTTCATATGTATTAATCCACTATTTTAAATAGGGATGCATCGATACTAAAATTCTGACCTAAAGTATGCCGACAATCAGAAAATTGCTACATGTTATAAATGTCTGATATTAAAATATTCGTTAATAATACATTTTAATTAAAATGATCTTTAAATAAATTTTCAAAAATAACAGTAAAAGCTAAAAAAAAAGACTCATTTTAAATGCTACAACTAAATTTATATTAAAATTCTGACCTAAAATGATAGCCTGATATAATTTTTTTATATAGATGGCTGATATTCACATATTTATTATTAGTTATTTTATTTAAAAAAAATTTTTTACATAAATTGAAAACTAAAACAAAAAAAATAACAATTTTAAACACCGCAACTGAATTTAAAAATCACAAAGTGATAATTTATCATTAAAAAATGGATATTCATTTTTAGATTTTCTAAATTATTTACATTATTAAATTAATAATGCTATAAAATATATTAGTAAGCATTGGATGATGGTAAAAATAATCTCAATTTAAAATGTAAAGCATGAACTTTCATTAATTAAATCAGCTAGTATATCCAATATTGACAAACATAAAAAAAACTAATAAATGATTTGGTACTGATATATCATGCACCCCTCATTTTATTTATATATATATATATAGTGATACATTTGTTGTATTTCGACAATTTAAAATTCTGCATCCCATAAGTTTTTTAACTTGCACCTGTTCTCACAGAAGCAGCTGGTCTGAGGTTGAGGGGACTACTGTGAATCCCTCTGAAGACAGCTCTGAGTCAGTGACTGAATGGACATCAGAACCTCCAGAGCTAGAGGAGATCAGCCAGGAAGAACTCTCACACATGCTGCTGCCAGACAGTCTCAGCCAGCTAGAGGAGTTTGGCCGCTACAAGCGCCCTCGTAAAACCCATCATACACACAGTCGGCCACGGCTGTTCAGTGACCTGTGGGTGCGCATAGGAGACAGGTGAGGACACGACACATCCCAGAAACCGCAGGAAATTGAAAGCTGCTTTTTACTAATAAAACCCACATTTTTGTTTTCATGTTGACCGTAGCACAACTCCACACCTGAATATGAGGATAACCAATGGCTATGTGACGGTGGAACCTCCTCAAACACGGCAGGAACAACAGCAAAGACGGACGCCGCTCAGAGACAGACTGAAGCCCCCTAGCCTGCCCACAAACCCCAGCGTACTTGACTCCACTGCTCCAAACCCAACATATGCGCTGACGTGCCTTTTGGCCGGTCTCATTTCACAACTGCTTTTCACTTCCTGAAGAGGGAATGGGTCTCTTGGAAGCTCACAAACCAACACGATCAGAATTGTATCTGAGTGACTTTACCTGTGGTAAAAATAAATGGCAGTAAAGTACATTTAGGTACTGCTTAGATCAATTTTGAATGTCTGCCTTAGTGCCTACAATAAATTAGTTGCTGTAGTATGTAACAGCAGACATATGTGAGACATTTCTAATTGTTACATCTGGCAGAATGGTAGTCTGTAAGAATATCGGTAAAAGAAAAACAAGAACATTTTGTTATACTTATGACTCTGACCAGACTTCATTCATAAGTATCAGCTAAGACTTTACCTTGATGTGAATACCCACATGACTGTTCCCTCCTGCCCCATTAGAGCAGACAGCAAAACATGAATGTGCTTTTTTTTTCTAATAAGTGAAATGGGGCAAAAGAAAGTATACCAAATTATCAGTATCATATAAAGGTTAAAAACCTAAAATATGTAATAGAGACTGCTATTATGTGATATGGTCACTGACAGATAACTGAATAACTTAAATAGTTCACAGAGATGACACTTATATTTTGTAAATTGTGCATTTGTTCATAAAGAAATTTTATATTTATTATTTCATGAAGAGTATATTTTCATGCATTTCTCAAGTATTAAAGTTAACAGAGTTATGTAAACAATCTTGACTCCTCTATTAATTGATGTTTTCAACGTTGCTAAAACTTGAACGCATACTGCCCTCTACTGGCACTCAACGCATTTCTCTTTTTAGTTATTATTTTTATTCATTGTATAGTAGCCTGACTAAAATAGTCAAAACAGTTGCGAGTTGATTTATTAAATGGAGGGAGAAAATATGGTCCACACTTTATTAGGCTATTATCCACATTTCAATGATGTCAAGTTTTGTTCCACCCAAAATAAAAAACGTTATCATTTTGTAATAATCACTTACCGTCATGCAGTTCCAAGGCAGAAAATGTTAAGGTAGGTTTCCCATAATTTAAAATCAGATTCAGGTTATATTTAATGGCAAGTTTCGAGTATCATTAAAAAAACATCATTAACGTATTCCTTTGAGTCATGAGCAGGTGAGCGAGTGTTGTTTATGAGATCATTCCAGCTGTCGTGTTCAACTAAAAAATGGCGCCGCTCTGACGTAAATGGTGCAAAACCCCTTTTGTTATCACGTCATGACCGCAAGGCGGTGCACAAGGGAATAGGCCTACTGAATATTAGTATTTAGTCAAGTTCTTCGCACAAAACTTTCGTATGGGTTCATATGGGTTTATCTCTTTTTTTGTAGCTTGGCATTTAAAATTGTAATTCGCTTTCATTGTATTAAACATATGTATTGTATCTGTTTCAAGGAAAAAATAAGTACTGCGTTGGAATAAAATTAGCCTACATGATTTAATGCAACCAACCCATCCTATTTAATCCACTAGGTGGCAGACAACACCTTTGTAACTGATTGTACCTTAAGAAATGTGATCTTAAACCTGTAGAAATACGTTCCAGAAGATTGTTTTTCGACGTTCAATAATCTTGAGTTAAAAAAAGTAAAAAATTTGTACAACAATATAATTTTAAGTTTTTTCATTGAATAATTTTGACATAGGCATACTTACAGCATTCCTTTATTTAATTTTAAGAATTTATAAATAATTACATTACATTGACCATTTGCCCATTGCCTTTATTTTCATCAGGAAATTATTTCTCAATTACACTTAAAAGAAACTGAGCACTGACAAAATGCATTGGTTAATATTAAATGGTTAAAATAAATAATTGCTAACCAAAAGGATTTTTTTTCCCCACCAAATCAATACATGCCACTGTCTTGCCTTATCCTATATCTTTATACAATTATATCTTGCTCAATTGCATAGGCCTATATGTTTGCCCTTCTTATAACCAAAGGCTATTAAACTATTAATACTGCGTGAAGTTTAAACACTTCACATTTCAAGTACTTCTGTCGAAGTAAAATGTACTGAGTTATTGTGAAATAAACTGAACTAAACTGAAGTAATAAATTAAATCTAAAAGCAAAACTGGATAGGCCTATCGATTTTATGCATGTCGTTTATATCTGCACCTCCTTTTGTACTACAGAAGTACCTCACTTATCCAGGCAGAGAGAAACAAGTTTTAAAATAAACAGCTATTTCGCCCCTTAAGCCAAGACAGGACAATGTTTGCCTTTGCTAAAATACCATTTTGCCTTGGCTTTGGGGTGTTATTTGAGGGAGTAGGGGTCCTGACAGGCTGTGACCCCTCCCTGGGCTTGGGGACAGAACGCCCACTGCATATTAATAAAAGATTACTGGGAAAAATCAATGTCTGAGCAAACTCATTAAAAATGCTTCTTTCGTCGTAAATGATTTTTGTTCTTTACCTCCACTCTCTCTCTCTCTCTCCCCCTGTTGCTTTTCCCCAGCGGTAATTACTTTCACAAGTCGTTTTCTGCCCTTTGAGTTGCACCGTTTCACAAATGAAGGTTAAGTTTGTTTAACCGTGCTGGATTTGCCATCCATGTTAAAGCATATAATGTGGAAGGCATGACTTGGCCCACACACCTCCAGGACCCCCTCAGCTTTAAAGCCTCCCTTTGCACGGTCATATGGTCCAAGGTTAAGGCCCACCAGGGCTAGACAAAGATGGTGTGGTTTCAGCATCTTGTAGGCTACGCACTGGAGATGCTGAGGATGGTCAAAATAAATGTAAGACTATTTTATAGATTCTATTTACAGTATATATATATATATATATATATATATATATATATATATATTGTCCCCTTGGAATTATAAGGTTCTTTCTGCGTTCTGAACAGTTTTGAGATATTGAGCTTCAAAGTTTTTAGCATTCCATATAGGAAAATGTGTATGGGGAACAAGTTTCTTTCAAACATAAAAATAACAGGGACCCTAAATGTACAAAACACATCCCATAATGTAAATAAATTGTCACAGAATAAGAATATGTGAATAACTCAATTTTGACAAAAATGTCAGATAGAACCTTATAATTCCAAGGGGACGATATATATAACTTATCTTTGTCTGTGTGTAGTTTTGTTTGGGGCCCTCAAATGCTTTTTGCAAATATATCTAGAGTAGTTCTAATTGAGTAGTGAAAAGATAAAGCATGCACACAATCAACTCAAGGTCTTTCAAATATAACACTAATTCAGTCTACATAGTATGTTTCATTTAATCAATCAAAATTTCAGGGACACGGCTATAAAACACACAAAACAAGAGGGTGGCTTTGTTCCTTACACATGGGACTGCCATTGGAAGGACTCCTTAAGAGAACGGTGGAAATAAATGACAATTTATTATTTCAAATAAAATATATTCTTTCAAAGGGAACGTTTGGATAAACACATTAGTGCATCAATATTCACCTTGAAAAAAATATACAGCTCTCATCATATTACAAAATTACAATTTATTATAGTATAAGCAGTTATAGCCTATGCAAATTATAGCTATATTTACAGAAATAATAAAAATATATTTTACAAATGTATAAAGTTTGTAACTTCTAAAGGTATTGTCATTATATTTACATAATAGTCGATGACATAAAAAATGATGTTATTTAAATCGGCACGTTCAATTATTTAATTTGACATAACATCCACAAAGAAAGGTAGCACAAAATTGTAGGCAAGGTCTGCTTTTATATAATGGTTTTCGCATTGTTATATGTTTAATTCTATACATATTTGTTTTCAATTTAATTAGGCCTAGTTTTTGTTTCGCGTTAAATATTTACAATCTTCAAAAATTATTATTTTTCTTCTCATGAAATTGAGATGGTGCGTGAGAGACAGCATCTCAATTTGATAACCACGGTAAGTGAACAACATTTAAAGTGTCAGTGTGTTTTCAGTATTAAACGTATTTTTATTCCTAGCTAGATAAAATTTGGCATATCAAAGTAAGCAAGAAAAAAAGTTACAAAAGTTAAACAAAATGTTACGCCATAAAGCGCCATATAGGGACACTGCAGTGCAATGTACAACAATATCAGTTTGTATTAAATATGCAAAGAACAAAATTATCGTATATTATAGGCTATATTACATTTAATGTCGCACTATGCAATAAATATTTTGCCACCTAGGGAGAAAGTTTCAATAGGCAAACAGACTGAGAGTGAGGTAAGAAAAGAGTGAGTAAGGTTCACAGGTTTTCTCGACGTTGCACCGATTCATTTATTCGTGAACAAGGGGCACTTCACTTCACGCGCTCTCTTTGATACGGACTGAAGCGCGTGCTCTCAAAAACAGACGCTAACAAATTTATTCTAAATAAATAAATAAATAAGTAAATGGAAGTATCGAGAGAGAGAGAGAGAGAGAGAGAGAGAGAGAGAGAGAGAGAGAAGAGGGGGGAAGTAGTAGTGGTAAGCTTCACTGACACGCACGCGAGGATCCACAGCTTTGATGCTCCAGTGATGACAATCACCACATAATGATGATGTCTGATAATTACATACACATGAAAGCTTGTCTGAGGCAACGAGAGAGTAAAAAACAGAGAAACAAATATGATTATATCCAAAGATACTTTCCCCGTAATGAATACCAATTCAAATGTAGGATTATTTTTATTTACTAAAGCAAAATGTGGAATCATTTGACCTCAAAAATTGTTCAGAGTGCCAGGGTTTACAAATCAACAAGCATTGTTCACACCAAATAATGTTCCATCACCGTTCACATGTAGGCTACATCAATTAAAAAAAAACATAATGATCTGAATTATAGTTTTATTAGAGATGTATGTCGCTCTTTGCCTTTATTTCATCATCTGTGAGCAGACTTGCAAAGAAGCAGTGCATCATCAATCTAGAGTAATCATTTATACCTGTGTAATTTTCAAGTTCATAAATTCACACTTTAGAACTTGAGCCATGCATAAAACAATTATTTTCCTTTTCTTTTCTTGTGCACGCTAGGAGGAGGAGGAGGAGGAGGAGGAGGAGGGGAATGGATGGGTTGGATTTGGAGTATAGAGAGTGAAAGAAAAAGGGGATGTGTGTTTGACCATCAGCGTTTAGTCCTTAGTCAGACATCAAGGCACACAAACACACATCTTAGCCTTCATCTCCCCGGGGAGTTTGCTAGAGGTCATAGGGAAGGTGGAGGTCAAATGGTCCTGGATTAAATTTGATCAAACATTGCTAATATGTGTGTGAGTGTGTTTGTTTGTGAGTGTGAGGCTTGTCTGCTAACTGATGCTCACTACACAAACTGTGCATGCATGCACACACACACATAGCCAAGCACATACATATGCAAATTATATGTTTAAGTGATGAGAAGCATGCACAGAAGAGTGATCAAATATTTTCCCATCAGTCAGTATCCAAACACCTGTTTGAAATGTCACAGAAAGTGTTTCAGGATGCAGTCGACACCATGGAAACAGCTCTATTCGAAGATGCAGACCTACACAAATCAAGGGCATTTGTCCTTAACAGAGACCCTGGACTGGAGAAAAACAAGGTAATACTGTAGGCCTCAGACGCACTCAGAAGGAGAACCCAGAGACTAACTTAGAATGGGTTTAATTTGACCTCACTGGCTCCATTAACTTAAGATCTTTATCACCTCCACCAGGTGTATCCAGGTAACCCCAAGGCCGACGAGCTCTTAAACCCGAGACAGTCAAGGTAACTCGTAACTGCAGTGCTGTCTCGTAAAAACATCCTGTTTGCCAAAGGCTGATCAGCCTCCTTTTAAAACAAGAGGACAGACGAGGAACTGCACCATGCTCGATCCATTTCAGCATCTATAGTATCCCTTTTCCTCAAGATGTTTTCTCATTTTCACTTCTTTAATTCTCAATCAGTTGCATTTGTTGCTCCTTCGATTTCTTTAGGTAAACATGTATATGTTTCTCTCTTTGAATGTTTGATTGGACATGATAAGAGCAGCCATAATAAGAACTTAATGTGGTCAAAGGCCGCCAGCCAGGTGTAAAATGAGCAAACAACTCTGACACACACACACACACACACACACCATATTCAAATAGTCACAGTATCGTTGCATAAAGTGTTGAGAAAACACAGGCGAAATAACCTCCATCAGTCACACAACAGCTACCTGAGAATAGCACATTAACACTGTTGTCACACACATGAACATACACAATGACAACAGGTCGCTGTTTACTGCTGGCTTTGCTCACAGTCTATTTTCTCACCTTCAACAATCACTTGTTTATTTCCATCTGTAAACAAGCAAACGCACAAGCAAAATAGGAGCCATTGACACCGATAGCATAATACTCTTTCTCTCACACTCTTTCCTCTCTCTCTCTCTCTCACTGTGTGTGTGATGCTTTTCCTCTCCATCTCTCTCTCCCCGCTCTTTCTGGTGTGATTTTGCTCCTCTGCTCTTGGCATTATAAATTCATTGTGCACAGCTTGTGCTTGTATGAGCTTGATTGAAGTGACGGGCTCTGGTTCCTCCGGCGTGCTGGCTGGAGGGTGCTAAAGCAAATGGCCCGATGGCACTGTTTGGATAACACTGACCTCTCTCCCGCTGCCGCCGCGCGCGCCTAAGTGAGCGGTTTTATGGGACTCTGGCGCTCGTAAGTGGAAGGGCAAAAAAGAAAAAAAAAGAGGCAAATTGATCAATTCAGAACTGGAGAGAGGAAAAAGATCTGGGTGATGGTTTCGGAGCACATTGTAATTTCCACCTGCCCCCTTTTTCCTGTGAACAAAAGTGACAGCTATCAAACTCGATTGCTGAGAAGAACACAAGAGCCGAGCGCCTGATCTGCATTCTAGAGGCGCCGTTGCCAGGGTGACGTACTGTATGTGGCGGGAAAACCACTCGCGCCACTCCTTAGAAATGGATATTCGGGTCTTTTGTGCCATGTCATTATTGTATTTATCAAACCAATCGTGGTCGCACGGCCACTCACGCGGTGTGTCACATATGGGTAGCCGAGTGCCAATGGGTTTAGCGATGAGTGCTGATCAAAGACAATGAGATTAATTGAGGGGCGAGCCTAGGTTTGCATAAAGAGATGTGTGGGTCGTTAGGATGAGCAGAATCCCGGTGACGACACCAGGCGACATAGGCAGGCCTAAAGGGTTTCACGTCTCAGATTCACCTGTCTATCGGAAAAGCTTTTTACGACATTCCCTGCTAGTTAAGATACTAGTTCATTTTAATGAACAAACGTAAAAAAGGACTTACCATGTGCCGTTTTTACGATGTAGGCTAAATCAAGTCTCGCGCTCACATGCGCTTTTTTGTCTTTTTAAAATAATCGTCTTTGGTCTTATGCAACATCGTACAAACAAAAAGTCAGTTAAAAAGTTATGAGGATCGCAATATGGCTCGTCCCTGGAGGCGGGCGATCGTAAAATATCATTGTAACTCTCACATGGCAGGTGCTTTTAGCGCAGCGCTATTAAACCTGTTAACAGGGAGGAGTCTGTCGTCTCCAGAGAATGATATACGCTGAGAGAGGACTTTTAAACTAGAACGTTGTTGTGTTTTAATTAAAACGGCGGATCCCTCCCCATTGATCAAGAGGTAGGGAGGTTTAAGTCAGCAGAGGGCTGAAGTCAGCAGAATTTCCCCTCCACGCACGCAACACAAGGATAGATAGATAGATAGATAGATAGATAGATAGATAGATAGATAGATAGATAGATAGATAGATAGATAGATAGATAGATAGATAGATAGATAGATAGATAGATAGACAGACAGACAGACAGACAGACAGACAGACAGACAGACAGACAGACAGACAGATAATAAAGAATAGTGGGCTATGACTATTTTTATTTGGCTCAGGGAATAGGCCTATGTGGCGCATATAGTAGCCTAAGTCATTTTTTTTTTTTCTTATTTTCTCGCTGCAGAAGAACCAACTTCACAAGGATTCAAGGTGTCCAGGGAGCCGGGCGTTGCATTGCATTCAGGGGTCACTAGGAGGCGCTGTTGAACACGGCTTTGTCCCTGTATCCATTCTTCAACACCGAAACTGAAAGCGTCTGCAGGACAGGCAATTTATCCACCGTGATTAGAGAACAACCCAGATGGATGAAATGCTTAACGTGGCTTTAATGAAATATTGCAAATTAGGCATATAGCGAACTCTAAACCTGAAATATTATTAACAGAGAGACATTTAATTGTGCTTATAATACACAAAGGCCTAAGTGATTGATCTAAGCTCCAGAATACCAAGTGTTGAAATTACGTATTTGAATCAGTTTAGTGCTGGATTAGGCTGTTTTTATAGTCCATCACAGACATGAGAACCAACCGTAAGCTGTTATTTTGTAGCCTATATCATTGCCTATCTGAACCGCAAAATAATTTTCATAATAAACTGAAAGTAATAAAAACGTTTTTTAAGAAATAATAGGGAAAGAAATTTTGAGATGCAACATTAATTAGCCTAAGAATATGACTTGATTTGTCATGTCTAAGTAGTTCCATGATTATTTAGCAAGTGCAATCAAACGATAGGCTGTTGTGCAAAAAAAAAAATTAAAAAAAATGGCATGTGAATAAAGTTTAAGTCAATATTTTGGATTTATTGTGACTGTGACGGTTGACCAAATCCATAACTCAGCAGACTCGTGTGAAATAATTACGGGGAAGCTAAGAGAGGATCGAAGAGGGTGAAGAAATCCAAGTGATTCAAGACTTTTCACGAGGTGCCCTATAGAAATGTCCAAACACCAGTGAAGGACATTGTCCCGCTGGTCACCTCTCAACGTCGATATTTCAATGGAATGCAAATCTCGGGGTCTACAGGGCTTGCTATGGGTGATCCATTGATTTGGGATGAATACAGTGACTACTTTCAGCCCCTTCACAGTTATTAGGCCTAATAGAAAAACATAAAATAAAGGGAAGAAAAGAAGAAGGGATCCGCACAAATGGTGCGAATTGCTCGCCTCCTCCAAGCCCTCTCCAGCAGTTTGGCCAGCAATTTGCATTCCTTTGTACTACAACTTGTAATCCTCCCCTCAGCATGCCAAGAAACACACAACAGATTTATTGTCCCAGTCAACAAATCGTTTAGGTCATCCCAAACCTATTACGGCCTAATGCAGCGAGAGAAATGGGGAGAAAGAGAGAGAGAGAGAGAGAGAGAGGGATACTCCAGACCCAGCTCTCCCCTCGGTCTCATCACACGAACCAGTGGTTTCCAAACACCGATGAGGAGCACAGAGCTCGGCCTCTTTGTTGAGACCACGAGCTATTCATGCCAAATACACTTCTGAGGACTAAAACACTTCTCGAGGAGGGATGGTAAGCTACAGGGCAATGAACACGGCGGATTCTCAATCCTGGTTGCACTTCTGCGGCGAATGCGCGCAGCTGAAATATTTAGGCATAATTACTTTTAAAAATGCTAAACATTTGTGTTGAGATTCGAGTTGTCTACAACAATTTAGACAGACATTATGACATCAAGGGATGTCCCGACAAACGAAGTTAATTCGAAGATAATTTAATTGGAAAGCAATCACATTACTGTTTAGCCAAAATGTCTAATTGACCTGTGTCTGTTTAGGACGGTACTGGTGGCAAGAGCACGTCCTCAAGAAACGGCGCTGAGACGTGTGTTACTTTTGCGTGCAAGTCTGTTAGTGCAGAGAGAGAGAAAGTGAAAAGAGGAGACTAGCGCCCATCTGCTAGCCTTTGTGTCGCACAATCCAAGACTCCAATGAGGGGGTCATCAGAAGAAGAGACAGATCGCCTGCGGAGAAAACCACTGAACAACCAAACACGTGTTTTGATTCCATTCGTTTTGTTTGGAAACACACATTGATTTAATTCGCGCGTTTTTCATTTTCCAATTTCCAGGTAAAATGGGACACTATTTTTTCTACAAAGACATCAGTAAAAAAAGTTCATATCCCACAATTGGCAAATTTATAGGCCTATCATTATAAACATATGAAACTTATTTAAATTTGTAGCCTATTATATAATTGATTAGGCCTTCAATTATAGCCTATCTATATCTAAGGTCTATAGGTCTATCATAAAAAAAATTAACTAGCCTATTTATATTCTAGGCCTATAAATAAAATAAATAGGCTATAATAATATCAACGGCTAATACATTTATCTGATTATTTAGTGAAATCACAATTTAATCTCAACAAGGTTACGTCTTGTTCTGGCAAGGAAGCAGCAATTATGTGGCGATTACAACAATACTACAGTAATGAAGCGTCGGGCTTGCAAAATAAATTGCGGGGATCAGATTCCGTTCACACGCTGTCTCAATGCCAAGCCTCGGTCCAACGGTCTTCTGTCCCACTGCTGTAAAACGGAAAAGGCTTGAATTGTTACTAAGATGTTATTGAATAACATGACAGACTCTCAAACAACACACACACACACAACTTTGCTGCTTGTGAAATAGGCACCGCACACAAGGGCTAAATCGGGATTTGTGTAATGCCAATTCACTCTGATTTTAATTGTGCGTTTCCTTCCTCAAACTGCAACGTCATTTTCTGCAGTGATTCCATTACATGACATCATTCAGGGAGCATAAAAAGGATGAAACCTCGGCGGCATCTCCAGCTCAATTCGGTGTGTAAGTCGGCTTGGAAACTAAACATAAAACATATGCTCGGTTGTGGGTTTTCTTCCTCGGTCACTTATAGGTAGTTCTGACGTGTGTCTTTTGTGCGGACATGCGAGAAGAAAACTGACGGTTAGGCTAACTGTGACGTCGTTTATAAAATACATTTTTGGACTTGGAAAGCACAGCTGATTAAAAAATCACCACAGCCAATAGGCTTAATAACAACAATGGTCCATTGCTATCAATATAAATAGGCTACTTATAATTCAGACAATTATGATATATATTTAATTACATTTAGGCCTACACATCAAAACCTTAATAGCCTATACATTGATATAATATTATTAGCTAGGCTATCCTTTTATTATTATTATTATTATTATTGAAAGTAACATTAAATAGCCTAATAATCAGTGCCTGCATATTGTCTTCAAAACCCAACTAAAATATGCCCATACTGCCTTCTGTTAGGCTATTAATTTATATTTGTCAAATATAATTTTCCGTCTTATGCGTCAACTCTAATAGGCTAAATCGTGAATTTTCAAGAGCGTGTTTGTAAATTATGTTTGGCAAAGGATTGTGGAGCTTTTCACAATCTGACTTTGTTTAGTTTCAAAGGCTTTATTTATTCATTTATTTCATTCATAATTATTTTTCTTCCCCGGGCACTCTGTGTAAAATAGCTGAGAACTATTATATTTCTGTCCAAATGGACAACTTACAGCTGCTTTATTGAAAGTAAATCGGGTTTGGGGACACAGAAAACAGACTCTTTGAAGAAAGCTGTTCTGTGTGTGTTTTGAGTTAGGCATAACGTTTCACGCGTGTCAGAAACTGAAGGAAATCCTGAAAACGAAAGAATATATATTTTCAGCAGTCTCGATTATTCCAATAGGCTACGTTTGGTTGTCAGCCAAACACAAAGGCTATTAAAATCCCACACTTTCCAACGCTATCTCACGACAAATTCGCACAGACATTTTTTTTTAAAAACAGCTGGGTTGGATTAAATCTATTGTCAGATTAGGAATAGCCTATGTTCCTCCAGAGAAGAGGGCGAATGTGGTCTTGAGCTCAAATAGCATATAAACCTGTAGCATCAGAATAAATATATTTAGCCAAGATATTGTGGGCCTTTAATGTGTCTTTTGAACAGTCTTTCCACAAACTCAGCCAAGCACATGTAGGCTGTGTCTCCTATAGCGAGTTACGCTCCGAGACCGAGTTAAAGCTGATTTAATTATTCGATGTTGTTCTCTCGATGTAGTCGGCGTGTTATTGATCAATGACGTTCATTAGGTCACATTAATTAAAAATACATTTCTATGAATTTTCAGTCGCTTAAGATTCGTCTCGCTCAATAAATTAAATAGACAAAACCCAAGGCTGAAGATTGCTGTATATTTGTCACGCGTAAATAATGGTCATAAATAACGACACAGTTATTTTGTCGAACACTTAATAACGAAATAAAATGCGCGAATTTTGGTTGCTAAAACATTGTGTGAAAAGGCTGTTGAAATGTATATGCTTATTCAAAAATAATGCATAATTATAAGACCCCCTCAACCTTGTTTTGACCTCCTCTGGTTGGGTTCAAGTCATAATTAGGGAGGTCACACCTCCCAATTCCTCCATAATTTGTACCTTGACTTTATTCAATGAAGAGCTCTGCAAATGTGCAGATGTATGGGAACAAATCTGGCAATTACAGAGAAAATAGTTAAATAAAAGGCTTTTATTTTACTACTACAGAAAAAAGATATTCCCATATTCCCAGAGCCCCTATTCCTGGTTGTCTTGGTGAGTGCATAGCCAGGCAGCAGGCAGTGGTTTGGATGTGGAGGAGGTGGTGAGGAGATAAGCAGGTGTTTGTTCTTTGCAGTGCATAGTGTGTTTCAGTAGTGCCCCCCCAATCCCACCCCTTCCTCAATGATCACAGCCCGCATTCTGCAGCCACCTCCACTTGGCTGTTTCCCCTGTCTTTGATCAAAGCCCTCCCACACACACACACACACACACAGCTGCCCATGTGTGAGCTTCTGCCTCACTCCCCCCAAAACCCCTTAGATCACCCCCAGAGAGTCCTCAGGGTGGGATAGCCGTGTTTGTGCAGTTGGGTGCAACGGATTGAAAGAGAGAGGGAGAGATTGCCAAAAAGCTTGTGTGTGCAAGAGTGTGTTAGTGCTGGTAGCAACAACAGACTGAAAGCAAAGGAGTCCTTATGTGTGTGTGAGAGAGGGAGAGAGAGAGAGAAAGAGAGAGAGAGAGCGCGAGAGAGTTTAATTTTGTTTTGTGTACATGATTAAGTACACAGACTTTCAGATGTTTAGGCAGACCTTTTTAACACACAAACAGACAAGACCACAAATGAAAGCCTACAAACCCGCTGTCAGTAAACATATGTGAAATGTATAGACATATGGCAACACCTGTATGCGCTTATTGTTCTGGAACGGAACTTGACCTGACATTTTAACTGTTTCTCTGATACATTAAGCATGTCTGTTGGAAAAGTGCTGTCACTCAGACAACAACATCAAATAATTGCTAACTCCAATAGGTTTTAAAGATAGCTATGGCACAAAATCCTAACATTCAGAATTATACATTAAAATATACTGCATGTTCAAAAATTAATATTTAATTAATATAAAAAATATAAAATGTCCTTTAATTTAAGAAAATTCTTGATATCAATCAAACAAACTTTATTTATAAAAGCACGTTAAAACCACTGAAGTGGAACAAAACCACTGTACAGAACAATAAACAAAATACATAAAATACATGCATTACATATAATACAAAAAAGAAAAATCAAGAAGCTAAAAATAGCCATGTAAAAAATAATCATGATTTTAACGGTAAAAGACTGTTAATTGGTTAACAGAAAGTTTCCATATTATATATGGTAAATACCTGTGATATAATTTTACTGTAAAATACTGTTAAATTTACCATTTTTGAAAGTGAAAAAGAACTACTCATTGTATAGTTTACAGTGAAAAAATGTAAATTGACATTCCCACAATTCCCTGTGTGACACTTCACATTTTATTTATTTTTGTTGAAATAACTATGGTTCCTCATAGTTTTTACATTTAATGTTGTTAAATTAATGTTTATTGCATGGTGCTTTACCATGATGGTGTGAATGATACTGTGCAGCTTCTTAATATAATAGCCTTCTTATGTACAATTGATTGTGATGAGCTTTGATTGCTCATGTAACTGTTGGTTGTCAGTGTATTACAATAGTACAAAACAGATATACATTTTTCAAAAGGTTGCCAAAAATCTACATTTTATCAGAAAATTAAATACGCTTTATTACTGTAAATTTTAAGCTAAGTCTGTAAAACCATTAACGTTCCTACCGTATTTTTAACGGTAAAGTTCTGGCAACCACAGCTGCTGTTTTTTTACCGTAAAAATTACGGTTTTATTTTTTACAGTGTAAATTAAATAAGGTGGACAAAAGGTGGATCTTCAGAAGCGATTTAAAATAAAAAGACAGTGAAGAGGCTTGTATTATATTCCTTTAAAATTCTTAGCATTTCTAAAGCATTTTAACAAATGAAGTCAGTTGTGCTGAACAGTTGCTTCTCCTCCTCTCTAGGCCTCACAGCCATGGTCAGTGAGCGGGCCCGTCACTAGTGGGGCAAAAGATGGAGACGATTCTATAATTATCATGTCCATTTTTTTTGTCCAATTTAGAGATTTTTGCGATTTCGAGGTGGGACGCGTCACATGCTAAAATGCAAGGAGACAGAATAAAACTCACTGCAGGAAATCTGCATAAGGATAATGATTGTAGAGGTTCACCCGGATGATAACTGACTTTTACTGACTCATCAATTACAAAAATCTCTAAAAAGGATAACAAATAAAATATGATAATTCTGATACATTATGATTCAAACAACCATGAAAAAGCATCAGCGGGCCATACAGTAAGACAAAACGCACACATCACGAGCCTGTCGTGAAAACATGGCTATTTTCTTTACATCTCAAGGTTGTTGTCACAGCTCACTTATGGTTGAGATCAAAGCAGGGCATCCAGAAAACTGCCCAAGGGCAGACAAAGCTGAAAGACAACCATCAGAGTGAAAGACAAAAGAGGAATGACACATGGTCAGTCATGTCTGCACCCTCTCCAATATACAATACGCCTTATGCCAACGAGATTCCTCACACAGACCTGATTTCCACAAACTCCATGTGTTTTGCCACAATAGTGGTTGCGCAGGGTATAAGAATTTCACATGAACACAAACTGGCTGTGTTGGTTTTTAGGCATCGTCTTTGTCCTTCTCAGAAGCGATCAGATGTTTTTAATGAAACGAGGCTCACAAGAAGTAGCCTTCAGCTGTTTTGCCTTTATTGGTAAAACAAACAGAGTTTTACCAATAAAAAATAAACAAATCGATAATTTTTTTTCCAGTTTAAAGCACAAGGTGGAAAAATTACAGGGTCTAAAATTCAGTCTAAACTGCAAAATAAGCGCATAACAAAAATTATTGCACATCAATAAATCTGACACGGAGAGTTTACCTAGCCATATTTCTATTATTAGATCTAAAGGTTATAAAACGGGCAAAGCATGTTATTTTAATTTACTACCAAGCATTCACATTACACAAAGAACAGTACAATGCGAGCCTTTTGCATGAAGATGGAAAGCGTATTCATCCATAATGCATGATGTGACGTTAGCTGGTTGCTCATTCCTTCCAAATGTTTCATGTGGTTCTCCTGACTCTCTTCAAGTCCTGATACCAGACAGACAGACAGAAACTCGTGAAACTCTAATCCCCCTGCCTGTTTATGTAAGCTCCTGCCAGTGCTGTTAAACAGCCTCTTATTTTTGGTTCAACCTGTGGAGAGGCCAAAAACTATTCAGCTGGTCTGAGAAAGAGTGGGTTTGTGTGGCCATGTGATTATTTGAGAGGGTTGGAAGAGGAAAAGAAGCTAACAAACACTAAAACATTTTATTCTGCTTTTTGCTACTTTGCCATCTGCTACTATCTTGAAATGCTCCTCGTTTTATAATGTCTGATGATACTATAAATAAAACCACATGAATTTTATTAATTTGCTGCGGTTGACACACAATAGCATGTTCGTTTGTGGCCATTCTCTGCTTCACAGCTAACAATGTGTTGTATAAGACGGCATGTGATAGTTTTAATGCATGTAACTGCAATTGCTACGCGTTTGGCTTTACTCAGGACTGTTTCTACCTCAGTTTCAACAAGTTCACTTTGATTTTAGAGGTGTAAAGAGTACTGTAAAACATACTGAAAGGGTTTGTTCACCTACAAATGAAAATGATCCCATAATGTACTCAACCTCAAGCCATCCTAGGTGTATATGACTTTCTTCTTTCAGCCAAACACAATCAGAGTTTGCAAAAAATCCTGGCTCTTTCAAGTGTTGTAATGGTACTTTGTTTTTTGAAGCCCCAAAGTACATTAATCCATCATAAAAGTAATCCATACAGCTCCAGGGGGTTAATGAAGTCCTAAAGTGGAGTGATGCATTTTTGTAAGAAAAATATCTATATTTAAAAGTCCGCACCAAGAAAAAAGTTGCATTTTGTCGCTAGTAACCACACTTAATGTATTTTTTTTCAACACATCCCATAATTTTTAAAATATCAGCCTCTACCAAATGGTTGAGATGTCACTTAATGGTAATAAATGGTACCGGAATTCATACACATACTTTCCTTTCTCTCACTCTCTTATAGCTAGCCTGCAAAAGTGTATCCTTGTCTTAACTGGTCTCTTTCATATATAGCGCCAAAATGGCTCTTTCATAAAGTCCATTGTAAGCTAACTGTATAGCTTTGATTATTCAGACTGTTCATATTAATAAACCGATTCACAAACAAGATTTACCGATTGGGATCCCATGACTGCATATGTGCAAATTAGAGTGGTGGTGTTGTATTTCAAGTTG
The DNA here is from genome assembly GCF_988280905.1 of Pimephales promelas. Taxonomy (NCBI): domain Eukaryota; kingdom Metazoa; phylum Chordata; class Actinopteri; order Cypriniformes; family Leuciscidae; genus Pimephales; species Pimephales promelas. Next base: position 25,421,548 of record NC_142782.1, read on the forward strand.
TAAAATTGATACTGTCATCCTAATTGAGATAGGCTAAGCTAAATACTTTTTTCAAAAAAGTCGCTTGACAGTATTTAAAGTCATACTTCAAATCATGGTTAGCTTGTAGCTTGACAAGCTACAATTTCAAAGTAGCTTCCCGAACACTGGTTACGACCACACACACCCCTCCATTGTCTCATCAAGTCTATGTCTCCTGATTTAAGTGTTGAGAGAAACCTTACAGATAACAAAACAAAGAACTGTGGAGTATAGCCACACTGGCTGAATGTCATAGTGGGATTTCAAGGTATTCAAAAGCTATAATGCCGTCAACACTCAAAAAGCTTCACGGCTGATAGGAGACCAGAAGCCGGCGTTTGGACTGAATCGCATGACATCTGCAACCTCTGAGTCCTGTAAATCGAGCAAACAGCATCGGGACAGTCAGTTCACTGCAAATACATCAGTAAAACAGTGTAAAACTGTGAGATATACTGCTAATGGGAGAAAGGCAAATGGATGAAAAACTTGGAGATGGAAAAAGATGGAAAGTGGGAGATGAAATGTGAGGCCTGTGACACGGAAGAATGTAAGGCTTTCCCAGAGCACAGGGAATGGTAACAGCATCTATAAATTTACTAACATTTCTCATGGGCAAATATATCAGATGTTCTAAACTATCTCTAGCCTACACAAAAACAGACTCACACACACACGACATAGTCTAATGACATTTAACGCACATTCTACTGTGCTGATGAAACAGCTTGGTATGGGACAGTATGTTTTTGGGAAATAAATCTCAAATGGAAAACTAGCACAGCAAGGAGAACTATCTGAAGTACATTTGTAATTATCTTATACAACGTGTGAGCATGTTTAAACAGTGAAAATAGCCTCAAGTTAACCAAGAAAGCTCACAATTAACATCAATATCATAAATTGCAAACAAAATCTTAGTGCTAACTAACTTTATGTTCAGCTTTACAATTTGCAGGTTCACAGAATGGCTAAAAAGTGCACAGAAAAAATGTTTCTTATATGGACAATGTCAGTAACCAGACAAAATCTGAGAAGAAAGGGGTTGTGTCAAGTCGAAGTTCAAAGCCAGGACCTATACTAACTCCTTACTAAGCTTTTAGCTCATTGGTCACATGATTCAGAGAGCAGGCATGTCACCTACAACCATCTCTATATTACACTAATACCCAAATATCCAAGACTTGAATAGAATAGCGTTGGATGATCATGTCTAAAATAAAATAAATGTATGATTTGTTTATTTTTTAAATAATTATTTATTCTTTTTTATTTTTTTATTCTTTTAAATAATTAAATAACTCAAATTTAAATAAAAAAAAATAATTATTTCATTTAATCATTTTAATTTCATATTTCATTTATGGGTATTGTTATATTTACCATCATATATTTTTATTTCACATGATATATTTAACCAAAGTGGCAATTGAGAGACATGCAATATCTTCACTGTGTGTGGTCATTTTGTGTGGTTATTAGTCATTCTAACAGATGCAAAGTGTTTCCCTCACTATGTTGTTTTTTTTTTTAAATTGTTAGCATAAACTGCTTCACTGGAAAACGCATCAAACAACGAACACATATAAGAGAGAGACTTAAAGGTAATTCAAATGAAAAGTCATGAATAAAATAAATATTACTCTTAAATCTCAAGACATTACACCCCAATCCCTTCCTTCATCTCATCATCAGTCCTTCTCGTTTCCTTCCTATATGTTTCTTATGGCATTCTCACATGCTTGCCTGTAAATCAAAAAAAAAAAAAAATCTACAAGAAACAAGCAACTGTATTAACAGATGGACATAGTCAATAAAACACACACAAATCGTGTCTCTGACACATCTGTTCCCCGGCATTAGAGTAATTTCCTCGCTGAAGAGACCTGGGACAGCAGTGATGGAATGGAGGGGGGGGGGACGGGGGGGACGTTGGGCTCGCCCCTGAGACCTCTCATCTTTCAGTGGGAGTAAGTAACTCGGCTAATCCCTCTTGGACGTTCTTGATGAACGAGCATCATTTGCATGATCACAACCGGCCCTTCATTGTTGAAGGGGGTTGTTCTGGACACATAGAAAGTCTCCTTGTCATTTTTTTCTTTATGACACATTTGGCACAGGGCTTTGTTTACTTAATTAAGGTTCTATTTCATAGCATGCCACCCCAGATGCTTTGTGTCCATTTTAAGCTAAAACAACACAATAAATAAGAAGACACAAACTCTGAACCGTAAAACACACATATTGTTCTCTTTCACTACACTCACTTTGACAGTAAAGACATTAATGTGACACAGACCCCACACCAGCAGCTGAACTGGAACTATGGCTGACCTCAGCAACACAGTTAGCTTACAATCCATACTGGAACCCTGCATGGCAGAGCGGCTCAAAGCAAGGAATTTCCCATGATTCAAACGCTCCCATCGAATTACTGCAGCTCTCTTCAGTCCTGTGAGTCATTACTGGCTTTTCTACTGAAAACTTTTGTGCTATTAAATGCATATTAATAAACCTCATTGGGACATGATCTCAAAGCACTGGTGGTACCATGCTGATAAAAGCTGATGCTGTCTTTGGAAAAGGCACAAAACAAACAAGCTGAATTACACCCCATTGTTTTGACCCATGCATGTACTATATCAAAATTCCACTAAATTGGCCAAATATCCTAATATTCATTATAATACAGGACAGCGTTATTCTGGATGGTCATTTCTGATGTTTCACACCTGGTGTACGTGCAGGTGTATCTGTATATTTTAATGTAATATATAGAAATTCTAAAAAAACATATTATAAAAAATAATTAAAAAATTTAAATTAAAAAAAAAAAATTAAAAAAAGACAAAATATATACATTTTCAATTGTATATATTCAATTGCAGTATAACCATCAGGACATCAGTGATGTGTGAACTGAATTTGGCAACAATAAAGTGAATTACAGTAAAGTTATTGAATATTTTCCATAGGAATCATAAAAATATACATTTTCAATTGTATATACAATTTAAAATTTTCTCTTTTTTCCCCCAAAATAAGTGTTGTAGTATAACCATCAGGGCAGCAGTGATGTGTGAACTGTTTTTGGCAACAATATGGTGAATTACAGTAAAGTTATTGAATATTTTTAATAAAAAGATAAATCTTATATATTTACAATTGTATATTCAATTAAAATTTTCTTTTTTTCCCCCCAAAATAAGTGTTGTAGTATAACCACCAGGACACCAGTGATGTGTGAACACAGTGAACTTATTGAATATTTTTTATACCGCATTTCTATATACCGCATTTATCATATTAATATTATTATCATCCAATATTGTACTATTATATTTTATTTTATTGCAGTTTTATTGCATTTATTGCAGATACACCTGCAAACTGACACCCGTTGAGTTCTTGTGAAGCATGCAGTCTAAATCAAATGGGCGGATTCTCTTTGTTCTTGCATTCTTTTATTCATAATTGCATGCATCTGATGTGCATATGTGCTTTCACTTGATAATCCACAGATTCTGCTCCTTTCAGAGAAACATAACCACATTTGTAATACACGGTTTCCCCAAAAGCTGGTGAATGACAACAGAAATATTACTGAAGTAAGAGGTATTTAATCATGCTCTGGTCCTCCACTGTGTAGTCTGCAGGAGTGGCCTTTAGACAAACAGTCACCACATGCTTAACTTTCAAATAAGCCATTATAGATCAAAGGCCATGAATGCGATTAGAGTGTGGACACTCTCTCTCTCTCTCTGTCTGTCTGTGTGTTTAAAGAGGCCATTTCTGTACAGTAACCCTTGCTTTTTTTCCCCCTCACAAAGTTATTAGAACAAAATATATCATGTAAGATACAAGCTGACAGACCGACAAAAAAATCTTTGTGAAGCGAAATAGCAAAAAACATCAAACAGATTTAATCAGAAGAGGTCGATAAGCATCCAGCCTCGGTTAATTCTCAACAAATTATCTAATCCAGATGTTGCACTTTGAGTGTAAACACAGTACCCTGCAGAATCATAAAACAAATAAGCATGAAAAGGGTTTAGAGTTTCAAACAGAGCCTAACCCGGCTCGAGACCTTTCCACTGCAAACCCCACCACCCTCCCTCCTGGCTTGGCCTTTTTCAAACAGGAAAATGTAAATATGGTAATATTTAGCACGTGTTCTAAAACAGATCGGTTTTCTCAAGCAGGGAGAAAAGAAAAAAAAAAAAAGGAAAAACAGGCCCACACACGATCCCAGGCCTCCCCACGTTTACTGCGTGTTCCTGTTTGGTTCTGCAGAGATGTGCTTTGCGGCTTGATTCTGTTCGCAAACCGTCCCGCCCAGATCTTCCACGCTCCAAAACCTCATCTGGGCCAGTGAAAGTGTCTAACGCCACAACAAACTTAACAATAGAAAAACACCACACCAATAGGTCTACTAATCTACTCATGCAAAAGGATAATGTTTCCAAAGACTATAGGGAGGGGAAAGAGAGTGAGAGCGAGAGAAAGAAAGGGAGGAGTGAAAAGGGAAACACTCAAGACATATGGATGTGTTTAAGGACCACCAAGGAAGGGAAACTTGTGCATTTTCGCATAAACCCAGATAAACTCCAAATATGTAATTACACGGGGTTTAGGGCTTGTCTGTTGACAATTCATTCAGGAATCTTATGGCTTTTAGTGTACAGAGACGCGGCTCCGTGATGGAGTCGGTGCCTGATCTCCATTCTACGCTTGATCACTTACAGCCAAGGAGCGAGAGAGCGCAAGTTAGAGACCACTCCTGTTTGGCAGAGCAAGAAGAAAGGAGCGAGAGGAATGGCTGCAAGTACATAAAAAGAAAGGAGGAAAAAACGAGGACCCCCATAAAATACCTGCAGCACGTTTTAAAACTTTCATCGCGTCTAGTATTTATAGAGCTTCGATTCCATGTCAGTGTTTGTAGCCAATTTGTTGTGTTCCAATAAATAGACTGGCCTATTTATCAGCAGACCACATGGCAGCCATTTATGGCGGCTAATGAGAGGCAGATGTGCCGTGTGTATATTTTCACATGCAGGTTTGACGCGCCGACAGCCCCGGACAGATAGCTGAGATGTACGGCCTCGGCCCTGACTTCCGTATCAGCTGCGCACAGCCACCGTGATTTCCACTTGGTCCCTTCCACAATGACTGATGATTGCATTAATGTGTTCATTCCAGACCGTTTGGTCCGTGGACACTGGAAAGGTTTTCTTTGGCAGGCGTGACGCGCGGACGCAGCCTAAACAACTTCAAAGCATCTTCGCTCTAGAGAGGGAGGATCGTGTAATCTCATACACATCTGTGCTATCAAACTGTGATGTAACATGAATCATAATTTGGAGGGACTTGGCCTGGCTCTCCCTCACACGTCTTGAGAAAAGTGCATTCATGCACCGCAATCTATGTGTGTGCGTGTGTGTGTGTGTTGCCAATTACCCCGGCTATAAATACAAGAGCCCCATCCGTCACCGAGTCTTTGGGTGGCTGTTGCACCACCCTAATTGGTTTCAGATGGTCCCCCAGATTTCTCCGCTTGCAACAGCGCCGTCACACAGCCCGTGTGTGAGAGAAAAGCCGCAGGGCAGAGCGAACAAGGGAGGGAAAAAAAGATGAGTGACAGTTCAGAAGTAAATATGGGTAGAGGACAGGAATAAACAAGGAGACTGTCGAAGTTCCTCTTCCTTTCTTCTCCAAATCCGCACGCTCCAGATCCACAGGGGTGGGATGAACAGTTTTAGGCTCGACTATAAATGTTCTGTTTTGTAAAAGTTGTTTTATGTGATTATGTTTATAAATGGTAATCTTTCCTTGAAGAGAAGGGCTTGTTGAATGTTACGCATCAGCCAATACAAATTGTCTCTAGGGTGAGCTTAGCATCAGAAAGGGACCTTTTATTAGGAGCAGAGAAGTAACGGGGTAAAGAGACGTTCAACATATTGGTGGAGCTGCGGTACGTGCAGGTGGGGCTTTATCTCAAATAAACAAAGGAATGAAAGATCTTACTTGTTTCAGGCTAAAGCAAAAGGTGAACAATTGACTCCCGTTCAATTCATGAGTGTGAACTTGAATTGAATTGCCACACAATACACAGGAAGGTGAATTTAAAAATTGACCGGAAGTGGGATTTATTTAACTGATAAAAAAGGTTATAGATAAACAGATAATCCATTCTAGAAAATATATTGGTCTTGCACCCTGGTGGTGTATTGTCCATCTAAAAACCTTACATTTTCAAATATTTTTTAAAGCTTTTAAACAAGTTTGGACTAACTTAACTGTATTGTAATAAAATGTTACATGATTTGTTTTAACTTCAGTTCATTTTAAATGCATTTACATTTTAGAATTTCCATTTAAATTCGAATTGCAATTTTGGATCTTGCTACCTCAATTAAAATTAAAACAATTAAAACTTCTCCATTCTCAGATCAATTCTGAATATTGCCTTCTGAGATGAGACATTATAACTAATAACCAAATAAAATAAAAAGATGTAAACAATAATTAGAATATTGATAATCAAATCATATCATTATAGATGTTTGTTCACTTTGTTTTCCTTTGACGTTGAGCATTAGTCTTGTGAAGACAGTGTTGCAATGCATCTCAGCAGCAAATTGTGTGGCTTCCGATTCCCTGGATTATCTTCTTTACAGGTTATAGATGTCAAACTCTGTGTGTGGTCATGCCACACACCCTGGGGATATCTGATCAATTGACATGTATTAACACTAAATTAGTATTGATCACAAAGCTGGAGGACGCAGATCCTCTGACAGCTGGCCAGAGCAAACACTGAAAGTACCCAAATGACTTTCAACTAATGTGGAACACAGACAGCATGAGAGATAGATTGAACAGAGGAGCTGAATTAACTGAAGATCCAGATATAAACCCAAATGTCAAAACTTATTTATTTTTTATTTTATTTAATAACTTATATTATTTGATTGGAGTTAATTTTGAATAGTTTCAGTGACAATTAATTAATTAATTAATTAATGTGGGTTTGTTATATTCTTATTTAGCCAACATATTGTAATAGCTCAAAAAAAAAAAATATATATATATATAGCCTATATATATATATAAATAACCTTGGGGTCTATCCAGACAACATGTCTTTAAAAGAGGCATCAGTCCAGTTATACTTGACTTCACATTTGCGTCAGGTGAGCGACTAGATGACAATAGAATGGACTTTTGGGCGAACTCCATATGCCAATTAAGGCCATTTGACATCAGGCAGCCTCGTACCCCGGAGCCCTAAACGGCAATAAATCCATTAAATCCCGCTCATTAAAGCACTAGGCTCATTAAGTCCGAGCGGTAGAGGGAGGAGCAGCGCGTGAGGAACTCTCTGCATGCGCACCGACACACAGTCATTAAAGCAAGCTGAGATAATTACGGACGCCTGTTGTTAGCTAATCAAACCATGAACATCAACATCGACGCTCTTTGGTTACGCTACTGTGGCTATCCTAAACTGAGCAATATGGCCTACACGCAAATTTACATAGGCCAAAACATTAAATACAGTATAAAACTATTTCGACGTAGACGAGATTCATCAGTCATGATTCATCGGGCGTTGTTAAAGGGCCGTTGGAAACCTGCATGATTGACATTCTTTCACGGAAGTGGCAATAGGTCACAATTTATTTATTTTTTGTTCATTGATTTTAACATTAAAGCATAAATAGCTAATATTGTTATAATAATAACATTATTAATACAATTAAATTAAAAGGGAGGCGTGGTACATTAATGGTACCTATAGGCTATTTAAACAAAGGTACATCAATATGTGATGCATGCTATATGCCAGGTTACACAGAAAATAGACTATTTTTTGGTTCAGTTTCCTTAAAAAATACAAAGGGATTCCATACTTTGAAAAACTGTCCATTACAATATATGAGTTTTTCCAAAGCCAAACAACAAGAATGTAACCATTGTTTAAAAATGAGGGTTTTCTGTTTTCCAATGACGAGCGACTTTGAGCGAGTTTAGCTTGTAATAAACAGAAGATCAACATTTTCTTACCAGAGCTAGTTAAAGTTCAAGGTCAGGATGCAACCAAGAGATAGGAAATGTATTTAATTACTTCTGGAATTGTCCCAAAGTAATTAAATACATTTCCTATCTCTTGGTTACATTTTATACAATGAATGGGAATGTTGGGATTAAATTGATGCAATTCCTGATTTATGTCTACTCTCTTAATGCACTTGTATAGTTTAAACCTTGTCTGTGTTTGGGCCTTTAAGCACATACTCTGCCAATCATCTTCTGTTATATTCTCACTTATATCTTGACAGGTCACAAGATATTTTTAAACGTTGTACCCTATTGACTTTTATGGTAGCCATATGACTAAAATCACTACAATGTAATGTACAAATGTACAAAGTGTAATGTAAGATAGGTAGATAGGTAGATAGGTAGATAGGTAGATAGATAGATAGATAGATAGATAGATAGATAGATAGATAGATAGATAGATAGATAGATAGATAGATAGATAGATAGATAGATAGATCGATAGATCGATAGATCGATAGATCGATAGATCGATAGATAAACCAGATGAAAAATGGCATTGTGAAACTGTGAAGTAAATTAATGCATCTTGTTTTTCGCATCCAATAGTAGAGTGAATACAATCCTTCCAGAAAGTATCATTTAGGAGTCAGTCCGGCTGTAACTTTAACTTCCAATTATAGAGTCCATTAACATTTATTGCAATATTCATAAACAATTGTGACATTTAGAATAGTGCCAGCTGAATCTTATTAAGCACGCTTCACACTATATTCTTTATGAGGGGTTAATGCTTTTTCTCAGCCGTTCACATTAAACAGTGTTGATGCTGCTTGCTGTAGTTTTAGGAATGGAGAATCATTCTGTAGAGAATAGAGAGAGAGAGAGTGATTGGGATGAGAAGGAGAGAAAGGAAAGCAAGAGAGCAATGGAAGGAAGAGAGGTGGCTGCAGGTTAAGGAGAGCCGAGTGTTTGAAGTGTGAGCTCTCATCTGGATGAGCATGTGCTAAACCTTTTGCAAACCCGTATCGCACAAGATCAAATATTTATATATGCTATTGTCTAATGGAGAGCTCGGTGGCGAGTGCCTTAATTTGTTTTCCTCTGGCACAAATTAATTCCGTCCTCATCATCAGTGTCCTGCGAGGTGACTGCGATTATCTCAGCTCTATCATTGGACGGCTGATCAAGCATGCTCTCCAGACATTTTAATGGTCAAACTCCACTTTACAATTACTTCTCATCTGATACGCACATTTCCATAGATTAAAGGTGAGGCGGAAACACTTGAGGGAGATGCAACTCTCTCTCTCTCTCAGTTCTCCCTCCTCTACATTTCTCTACTCTCCCCCTCTCCCTTCTTAACATTGCCATAATGAAGAGGCAGATTAAAGGAACATCTACATAAGAGCTTATCAACCCAAGAGCTTCACAATTGAAACCATAAGTACATATATTTTCTCTATAAGATGTAATGTACAGTTAAAAAGCCAATCATCAGAGGAATAGAAAGGAAGCGAGCAGTGCACACACAGCATCAGGGACGTCACTTAGTGTAAACAGATGTAAAGCAGAAATGTGCTAGTAAATGTTTGGCCCCTCCGCAGCAATACAGACTGAGTGTTAGAGCCTGATTGTGCTGCTATTACAGGCAAATGACAGCACTTCCATTCTATCACTGAGCCCATAATAATCAAAGTCATTGATGACACTGAGAGAAAGAGAGAGAGAAGGGCCAGAGTCAGGGGCTCTCAGGCACTTCTGCCGTCACCTCTATCATGTTGTCATAAGTGGATCAGAGGTTGACCGTGATGAACCTGAACGCAAAGGAGTCACTGGAACTCACTGATCAAATGTAATAGAACGAAAGATTGGTCTTTCATCTTGATTCAAGAAAATCATGTCAACAACTGCCTCGCTTCAAATCAGTTTCAGGCCAGGGGACACAAACATTAAAGTACAAGACATTATCAGAGCAAGCTGTAGTCAGCTAAATTATTTTGGTTGAGGGAAACTGAAATTACAAATTAATTTAGTCTATTAACTTCGGTGAGGATGCAGCATTAGCCATTGTGAGGCAGAGTTGAGCCAGTCAGAATTTAACTGAGAATTCATTTCAATGACAATTCAACAAATTTGAATTGAGGTAGGAAAAAAGGAAGCGCATTCTGAATTACAGTTTAAATTGGTAAGGAAATGGAATACAGTGAATTATTTTTGTGACCATTTCATATCCCAGTATCCCACTTCATAACCAAGAGACCCGGGTTCGAATCCACTGTGAGACACCAATGTGTCCCTGAGCAAGACACTTAAAGGAGTAGTTCACTTTTAAAAAAAAAAAAAACTTTTGCCGATAATTTACTCACCCCCATGTCATCCAAGATGTCCACGTCTTTCTTTCTTCACTCGAAAAGAAATGAAGGTTTTTGATGAAAACATTCCAGGATTTTCTCCATATAATCGACTTCAATGGGAACCAAACGGTTCAAGGTCCAAATGAGAGTTTCAGTGCAACTTCAAATGGATTTAAACGACACCAGACGATGAATGAGGGTCTTATCTAGGACCCTTCGAGTCATGACTCGAAAAAAGATTTGTTCATTTTGATGAGCGAATTTGAACTGGAGAGTCACGAACGCTCATCACAGAACAAAGCAAGCATTTGTGCTTATAAAACTTAAACTTTCTTATTTATTTTTTAAATGACCGATCGTTTCACTAGATAAGACCCTTATTCATCGTCTGGTGTTGTTTAAAGCCCTTTGAAGCTGCACTGAAACTCTCATTTGCACTTTGAACCGTTTGGTTCCCATTGAAGTCCACTATATGGACAAAATCCTGGAATGTTTTCATCAAAAACCTTAATTTCTTTTTGACCGAAGAAAGAAAGACATGGACATCTTGGATGATGGGGGTGAGTAAATTATCAGCAACCGTTTTTTTTTTTAGTGAACTACTCCTTTAACCCCTAGTTGCTCCAGAGGCGTGCGACCTCTGACATATATAGCAATTTTAAGTCACTATGGATAAAAGCGTCAGCTAAATGAATAAATGTAAATGTAAATTAAAGAAAGCCAGTTCTTCGATTCTGAATTTTGCCCAACCCTGTTGTGAAAGTTTACAAACTTTAATTTGTTTTCCAACTGAAATCTAAATGGAGAATCTCCATTGATATTCTTATTCAGTCCAGTTCTAGGTATAATCCTCACTGTGGGGAAGTGGTTCCAGTAGTAATAGCAGTGGGTTGTGCAGATCCATGGTGTTAGAATCAGGTCAGATATGCAGCCTCTTGGTGAAGCTCTTAGCAGTTGTTATATTTCTCAGCAAGACAGGGAAAAGAAACAGTCTGTAACTAAGCTCTTTAAAACATTAATTTAACGTATGATGTAACTGAACGTAATCTAATTTTCTCTAACTCAATTTTCATGTATCTGCACCAAATCTGCAACAGAGTGAAACTCAATTTGTTCCGAAAATTCGGAGGGAGAGATATCTTAGAATAATGTTTACAAAGTCACCCCAAACTGAAAGGCTAAAAGCCTGACAAAGACAGCATGTGTTGTCCTTGACCGTTACAGCAGGAAGGTGTGGCTCAGTTTCGTGGAGTTTATTTGAGCTGACTGACAGACACAAGGCCAGATTACACAGCTTTCATTGTGGCGCAAACATCTTAGTGTAAAGCAGCTTCACGTCTGAGACATACAGTACAGGATAGGTTAGTCACCATCCCTCAATGGTCTGGGAAAAATCCTGAGTCATTCCCAGACGGTTTAGTCTGACTGTACGGAGCATGGCAGAACACTGATCTCTGATAAATTCTGAATTTCACAAACCAATGTGAAAAGTTCAACATCAGTCCCAGATCCCAAATAGTAATTTTCTTCGCACAAGTCTGATTTGTACTCGCTTCATCCCTGAAGTTAGTGCTATCGATTTCTTAATCTTGTCAGTTGTGTTCCGTCGGTTTTTCGACATGTTTTTGTAAGGAAAAGTACGATTTGGGGTTGATGGGGTTTGATTAAGTTCCAGGCCGAGGACGGATGACCTTTTAAATTCAACTTGACAGAGTAGCAGCGGTTAATGCTTTCCGACACGAGCAGCAGTGAAGTTTTTCTTCATTTTCCCTAACAACCCCTTTCAATTCTCCATTACCGTCCACCTATCATACGTTGTTTAGCCCACTCAACCCACTTCCTTAATTCTGTGTCCTTTAGAGCCCTTAATGCCCCTGCCAAATGGCATCAGATGTTATTTAGGAAATAGAATGTGAACGCTCAAAATGTTTATGAAATTTCAGAGGCCCGTTCCTATGAACTGTGTAATCGTTCCACTATCAGGGCGGCTTAAGTGCAACAGTATGCACAGCATGTAAAGACTACACACACAAACACAATCTCGCATTAAAGGCAGATATAGATAGAAATAATGAATTAAGAGAACAGAGATTGGGAGATAGAGGAAACAAAGTTTAAGATCTAAAGATACTGTTATGAAAGAGAGCGAGTGCAAAAAGAGATCGCTGTCTGTATGTGTGTGTGTGTGTGTGTGTTGTTCTCTGGCAGGCTAGAGTGGAAGTTGAAGTCAGTAATGGGAACAGTGTGTTTTTCCCCTCCAAGTTCTTTGCCCCAGCTGCCTATCAAAAACTAATATCCTCAAATTTGACGCTTATGTTGTCCTTTGAAATTAGAAAGAATCTGTGTCTAATGCTATAAGCCAAACCTGGCTCCCCTGAACTTCGCTCCACTTCCAGCAGTCTCTCTCTCTTTGTGCCACTGAGACCCCAGGATTTAAATACCTACAGCGTTCTCCTTCCAGTCCCGCACCCCTGCTCCCCCAGGCCCCTTGGCCTCTCTCCTTCCTCCCTCTCGGCCGCTTTCTCCCTCTACGGTCGGTTCTTTTTTAAATACAGTAACACAATCTGCGGGAAACTGATATAATCTTTTCTAAACTATAAAAGTCAGTCACCCAGAGAAACATCTGCATGGTCAAATTTAAAACAAACTGTCAGGGAATCGGGTAACCCATAAAGAGAATGGCGGAGAGGGAGCGAGGTGCCACGAGGGGCTCCCTGATCTTTTTAACTTCACCTCTCCACAGACGCTCCTCTCTCCGTTTCTTTCTGTTTGTGCCTCCTTCAGCCTATCACTCTATTCCAGTAAATTCTATCACATTTCGCTTTTTCATCTCGGCAGAGCCCACCCAGGGAACGCTATTCTTGGAGGTTGATTTTATTAACCGTTAAAGCCCTGCTAAGCGTTAGGTTTTGACTTTTCCCTCATGGTAGCTGTCAGGCTTTCCTGTTTTGTGTCACAGGTACACGTTCAGATGCACTTCTGGGAATGACAAACACATTAAGGCGAGCTCGTTCTGTCGGAAACGTGGCCTAGAGGTTAGAATGCTTGACTGACATATTGAGTTGTGGCACATATGTGAGAGTTCAAATCTGGCTTGCAACTTCTAGCCAGTCCGTACACCTATGCTCACTAAATTCAGTTACCTTTGTCGTTATGAAATGCTCACTTACTTTTCTTAGAATGTGTGACTGTGAATACATATATACAGTAAGGAAAATAAGTATTTGAACACCCTGCTATTTTGCAAATTCTCCCACTTAGAAATGGAGGGGTCTGAAATTGTCATCGTAGGTGCATGTCCACTGGGAGAAATAATCTAAAAAAAAATATATCCAGAAATCACAATATGTGATTTTTTTAACTATTTATTTGTATGATACAGCTGCAAATAAGTATTTAAACACCTGAGAAAATCAATGTTAATATTTGGTACAGTAGCCTTTGTTTGCAATTACAGAGGTAAAGCGTTTCCTGTAATTTTCACCAGGTTTGCACACACTGCAGGAGGGATTTTGTCCCACTCCTCCACACAGATCTTCTCTAGATCAGTCAGGTTTCTGGGCTGTCGCTAAGAAACACAGAGTTTGAGCTCCCTCCAAAGATTCTCTATTGGGTTCAGGTCTGGAGACTGGCTAGGCTACAACAGAACCTTGATATGCTTCTTACAGAGCCACTCCTTGGTTATCGTGGCTGTGTTCTTCGGGTCATTGTCATGTTGGAAGACCCAGCCTCGACCCATCTTCAATGCTCTAACTGAGGGAAGGAGGTTGTTCCCCAAAATCTTGCAATACATGGCCCCGGTCAGCCTCTCCTTATTAGTGCAGTCGCCGGAATTATGACCAAAAAGTTCTATTTCGGTCTCATCTGACCACATGACTTTCTCCCATGACTCCTCTAGATCATCCAAATGGTCAAACTTAAGACGGGCCTTGACATGTGCTGGTTTAGACAAGTGTCCACCAAAGCATTTTCTGCCAGCTGAAAAGGCTAGACGTTCTGCTGAAGACGTTTTGGCAGCGCAGCGTTTTTTCTGTTGAGACGTTTCGTTGCTATGATACAGAATATTCGCAGCACAGTTTACTTGTAACTGATTTCGCAAATATTTTTTTCATACTAAAAAATTATGTTTCATCCATTTTGTTCGGTTAGCTCTGCTGGTTGATGTCGTTGTACAGAAAGAATGTTGTGACAGTTGGTCAGTGTGGTATTAGTCCCGCCCCTCCTCCACTGTGATTGGATGGCTGGGTAAGAAATGACAGTGATAAGCGCTGCGTTTTTATTCAAAGTTGAACATTTTTCAACTCTCGGCGACCAGTAAAAAACGCTGGGCGTTCGGTGCTTCAGCGTGAAAAAACGCTCAGCGCCTCGTTATGCTCATGGTGTTTAAAAAACGCGGCTCTCCCATTGAAAACAATTGAGAACATACGCCAGGCGCGTGGAAAAACGCTTTGGTGGACACACGGCCTTAAGCAGGGGAACCTTCCGCGCCATGCATGATTTTAAACCATGACGTCTTAGTGTATTACCAACAGTAACTTTGGAAACGGTGGTCCCAGCTTTTTTCAGGTCATTGACCAGCTCCTCCCGTGTAGTTCTGTGCTGATTTCTCATCTTTCTTAGGATCATTCCCACGTAGGAGGGGACGTTCTCGCGACCTTATGCAACGTTCCCTAAAAGTTCTCTAAAGGTAACGAAAGTTCCGAACCTTTATAGAACATTGAGGACGTTCATAGAACGTCCTCTTTTGGTTATGAAAGTGCTGCAGTTCAAGGTTCCTTATATGACCTTAGGGGGACGTTCTATTTGGGGTATTTTAAGGTCACATAACAAACGTTACAAAGAGGACATTCGGGACGTTAACAGAACGTTCCCATACAGTCCTCTGTTGGTCATATAATAACGTTCCCAATGTGACTTCAGGAGGACGTTCCATACTGGTTATTCTATGGTCACACAACAACGTTACAAAGAGGACATTCGGGACGTCAACAGAACGTTCCCATACGGTTCTCTGTTGGTCATATAATAACGTTCCCAATGTGACTTCAGGGGGACGTTCGATATTGGTTATTTTATGGTCACACAACAACGTTACAAAGAGGACATTCGGGATGTTAACAGAACGTTCCCATACAGTCCTCTGTTGGTCATAGAATAACGTTCCCAATGTGACTTCAGGGGGACGTTCGATATTGGTTATTTTATGGTCACACAACAAGGTTACAAAGGACATTCGGGACGTCAACAGAACGTTCCCATACGGTTCTCTGCTTGTCATAAACGTCCCCGTTATTACTTTAACAACGTTACAAAGAGGACATGGCAGATCTGCTTATTTTTTCAAAATAAACTACCACAAAAAGGGACAAATCTGCTATGAAGATTGAAAATTGTAGATGACATTTAATTGAAAAATAAGCACTAAATTGTATAAATAAATAAACGTTCTGTTGGATGTGTTTTGAAAAGTAACACATCCAACAGAATGAAGTTGTTTATTTATTTTACAATAAAAACAATAGCAAAATGGTATAAAAAAACATAACTGTCAAGTGAATGGGTCATAACTACACAATGAGTTTTAAATTCATTATTTAAAATTAATGATATTTCAAATTGTTAAATGTTATAATGTTTATTTAAATGCTGCGTGCCTTTTGACGTGTTCTATGGTTTCAATGGGCGTACGTGCGCGTAAACATTGAGTCGCAATTCAAAGACAGGAGCGCGCGTGAGCAGATGGAAACCATGGAAACGAGGAAACCTCATCAACTGTCAAACAGCAAAACTAGCGTCTCTCACTGTTGTTTTCTCTGCTTTCAGGTAAGTTTAGTTACCAAAATCACACAAATAATATATACAAACCTTCCTGATATATGTCTTACGTGTAATTGATACACTTCTGTTGAATATTTACTTTATAGAAATGGTTTTGTGTCTTCGAAAAAGTCCGTTAGCATCTCCGTTTTCAGAAGAGCTAACTTTAGCAGCTATAAGTTTACGTTACAATTGAGCTCTTGATTTACATAAGTTTGGGTTTTTAACCACATTTGTGTGTTGATAACAGTTTTTAAAAGTTTTGTTTTGCTGGTAATTTGTCAGTGGTGGTGGGAAGTAAGCTTTTATTTAACCTGAAATAATTCAATGTAACGTACTGTTAATGACGTCACTTAAGATTGATAATAAGTGATTTCAGGAGGAACAGAAAAAAACCTTCACAACAAAGGGGGAATTATTGTTTAATCATGATAATAATTTCATATGCGTTTTTTGCACAATATATTACCTTAAGATTTTTTATATATATTCTTTATCTTTTCTGCATTTTATCTCTGCTCTAGCTTGCTTCCTTGTAATAAACCCTTTGTTCTTTTGTAAATTATATGTGCTAACATTGTTGGCTCTGTGACACATTGCATGTTATTTTCTAGAAGATCATCATGCTGGTTGGCCTGCTGCACCCCCTGTCCAAGACAATCTCCACGGCTATGAACTCGACTAGTAAGCAAAACTTCAAACATAAGTTACTGTTCAATTGTTGTGGGTCTGCACTCTGTAGGATTTATACTTTTGAATGAAGTCACACACTTTAAAATCATTAACCCCAGTTTTTTTCAGGGAGATTGTCCTTGAGAAGCCAGTAAGCTAAATAATAGGCAGCAAATATAATGTTATAAAAATGGTCATAGTTATAATAATTCATTTAACTATTATTATAACAGGATAATGGTCATTGGTACCATTGTATATATTATATATTTTTATATACTTATATATATATATATATTTTTTTTTTTTTCTCTTGGTGTGTTTTTAATTATGTTAGCCAATGAGACAGACACCATACTGTCCAACTCAAAGGTATTTTTTATGTAGTTTTTTTTCTGATAAATACTGAAATTCTTTTTACTTTCAAAAGCTGAATTCAGGGGGTCGACAACTTTAGGCACGCAAGTTATTTTTCACAGATATCTGTCCAGTTTACTCATGGCTCATACTCTTAGCCTTTAAAATGTTTGAATGTATATCTGTAATACATTATCAGGGGGTAAAGATATCATTAGAGTTTTTAAAGTTATGGCTATGCTCTTGTTACCAGATGAGATGTCAATCATTTGACCCTGTGATTCTTCAGGACAAGATCTTGATGCCATCCACACTGAACATGACATCGTACATGACGAAGGTGAGTTTCACAATAGCTGCCACTATCACAAACCAAGAGACCGAACACAACAGGCCTTCATCCATATGAACTCACCCATGCATATAGGAATAGGTTCCGAAACCCAGTATTAAACATTAAACGGGGGCCAAATTAAGGAAGACCGCAGTATCGATAAGCTCAGATGTTATCGGTTCTGCTGACGGTACTGAAGAAACTACACACACTATTAGACATTGTCTTGCAAATTCTGTGAGGATTAGGAGGGGTGTTTTAAACAGTCTTCATACAACATGTGTTTTCCAGGCTGGTTGTTTGTCATTTTGTAAGACTAGGGAGAGGCTGTACCTCAGTAAAGACTTATTTTACATTCGATAAGTCAATTTCCGTACCTGATAAGTTAGATTTTCCTAAAAAAAAAACATCATGCACTGCTTATTTCAATTGTATTTTTCTTCTTTTGAATTTATCTATGCTTGTAATTTGTTTATAATTTTCAATGCAGATTCACTCTAAATAAATAATCTCTTGAAATTTGTTTTTATATCGCAATATATATAGCAGCAGATAAACAAAATAGATAAACAAAATATTTTATTTAAGGTTTTCAATATTGTCCTGCCGTAATATTGAGCATTTAACCTAACTCTAATTTTTTATTGAACGTGGAATGATAATTTGTGATACCAGATGAGATGTATGCATGATAGATTTTGAACTGTACTATTTTTTTTATTGCAGGTTTTCTGGAATCCACAGCGGAAGGGATCAAGGCATGAGATGTTGGCTTGGACAGATGTACCTGTACACCACACCGACCTCTGCTTCTGCATGGATGGCTGATTACTATCATGTTCTGTATAAGTTTTATAATAGCAAAACTGAGCACCTTCGACAGTGGTAGATGTAAAGTAGTCAGACATCAGTACATTTAAAGTCACAGAGAGAAAGTTTTTTATATAAGTATAAAACAATTTTTTGGCACCATTATACACCAAGAAATGTGCATAATTGGCCAAATTGATAATGTTTATCAACAAAAATATGACCCTATGAGTTTGCTAATTTGTAGAATAGGACACACACACACTCTCTCTCTCTCTCTCTCTCTCTCTCTCTCTCTCTCTCTCTCTCTCTCTCTCTCTCTCTCTCTCTCACACACACACACACACTGTATATTTAATAATTATTTAATTAAATATATTTCATTTTTTTCTTTTTACTTGTTTTATAATTTACATAACATTAAATTAACATAAATCTTTGTCTTGTCCTAATATTATTTACTGTTGATTTATTACGCCTATGCATGATCACGTTATTATTAATTCATAATCTGTTTTTTGATTACACAAAATAAATAAATAACGAATCTCTGCTTTGTATTGTATCTTTGAATGTGTTAAAACGTTAAATGCATGCTTATTCCTGATTAAGGTTCTTCAAGAACAAATTTGAAAAAGTTTATGCATTCTAGTTTGTTTACCTACAGGTCTTTGACAACACTGGAGACGGGCTTAGAACGTTCTGGGAACGTCACATATCCAAATAAAACATTGGTCCCCTAAACGTTCTGAGAACGTCCCGAATGTTCTGTGAAGGTCGCAAAATAACGTCCTCTGACCCTTTAAAGAACTCCACATCATGACCGTCTCCGAACGTTCCCGCAACGTTACTGGGCAACGTGTTTGACACCAGTGGGGACGTTCTGAGAACGTCCCGAATGTTCCGTGAAGGTCGCAAAATAACGTCCTCCGAACCTTTAAAGAACTCCACATCATGACCGTCTCCGAACGTTCCCGAAACGTTACTGGGCAACGTGTTTGACACCAGTGGGGACGTTCTGAGAACGTTCTGGGAACATCACATTTCCAAATAAAACATGGTCCCCTAAACGTTCTGAGAACGTCCCGAATGTTCCGTGAAGGTCGCAAAATAACGTCCTCCGAACCTTTAAAGAACTCCACATCATGACCGTCTCCGAACGTTCCCGGAACGTTACTAGGCGACGTCCTTGACACCAGTGGGGACGTTCTGAGAACGTCCTGGGAACGTAACATTTTTAGCTGGGGAGACAACACGAGGTGAGATCTTGCATGGAGCCCCAGTCCGAGGGAGATTGACAGTCATGTTTAGCTTCTTCCATTTTCCATTTTCTAATGATTGCTCCAACAGTGGACCTTTTTATACCAAGCTGGTTGGCATTTTCCCTGTAGCCCTTTCCAGCCTTGTGGAGGTGTACGATTTTGTATCTAGTGTCTTTGGACAGCTCTTTGGTCTTGGCCATGTTAGTAGTTGGATTCTTACTGATTGTATGGGGTGGACAGGTGTCTTTATGCAGCTAATGACAAACAGGTTTATCTAATTTAGGATAATAAAACGAGACTAACAGGTCTTTGAGGGACAGAATTCTAGCTGATAGACAGGTGTTCGAATACTTATTAGCAGCTGTATCGTACAAATAAATGTTAAAAAAAATCAAATATTGTGATTTCTGGATTTATTTATTTATTTTTCAGATTATGTCTCTCACAGTGGACATGCACCTACGATGACAATTTCAGACCCCTCCATGATTTCTAAGTGGGAGAACTTGCAAAATAGCAGGGTGTTCAAATACTTATTTTCTTAACTGTATATATATATATATATATATATATATATATATATATATATATATATAATGCATACAGACATCAGAATTATTGGCACCTTGGGTAAATATGGCTGTGAAAATAGATTTCCATTGTTTATCCTTTTGATCTTTCATAAAAAAAAAAATCACAAAAATATCTGACTTTTCACTGCAGTAAAACTAATAAATGTGGGGAGAAATCACATTATGAAATAAATGTTTTCCTCTAATACACGTTGGCCACAATTACTGGCACCCCTAGACATTCTTATAAGTAAAATATATCTGAAGTTATTCTCCTTCATATTTACAGTTTTTCAGCACACAAGGGTGATATGAAAATATCCAGCCATGAGTATAAATATGAGGTAACACAAAGGCCAAATTCCCTTAATCATCCATCACAATGAGCGATGAGCGAACCACATATAAAGAACCAAAGAACCATCAGGGCAATAATTAAGAAGTTCCAATCAACAGGAAATGTTACGAATCTGTGTTGCGAATCATATTTGCATAATATTAAAGGACACCTACATCTCCACAAGTTATTTGAGAGGGTTTCAAGAAAATCAATTCTCAGTCAAAAACAAAGTCCAGCATTTTTAGACTTTTAACATAAAAATTGTAATATTTAGAAAACTTATGATAGGTACTGCTTATGAATGTATCTATGTATATTTACACACACACACACACAAAATAATATTAAAAAGAAAAGTATTCTGAGCGATTTGTGTAAATCTGTGTGTGTGTGTGTGTGTGTGTGTGTATGTGTCCTCTTGGCTGTTGAGTCACACTTTGGATGGGTTTAATTGCCACACTGACCCACCACTGTTAGAGAGTGAACCCAGCGAAACACACAGACAAACAGCCCTTACTCACACACAAACTACTTCAGCCCGTCAAGTGTACTGCTCCTGTCTGAGGACAGTGATCTCGGTATTGAAACACATCAATGCACACCCTGCTCAGAAAGAGAAAACATATTAAGAAACACATACCCATGAGCACAAACACACATTCACACACTTGTCCACTCACTTACTCTCTCCGTCACACCGGGTGACTAATCTCACCACAAATAGCTTGAATAACACCCACCGTGTGGTGTTACATTGGAAGTAAAGTGTGTGCGCGCATGTGTGTCCTTTGTGCGAGTCAATAACTGTGGATCTGGCTAATGCCAGTCCTAAATGGTGTCTCTAATTACTTGGCCTAGAGATGGCTTTTAGCTAAATCACATGCTTTCTGAAGAGCCTGTATCAACAGAGACAAGGGCCTGAACAATTACACTAGTCCTCTCCCATCGGCAGTGCCGTGTGGCTTTACCCATCAGCCCCTGGCTCGCCGACGCTCCCTCATTAGCTGCTCTCCTGGACTAGGATGTTTTCCCCTGTGTCTCTGCAGCCACACATGGCTAGAGAGAGGGCTGTCGTGGAGAGAGCTTACTTATGTTAATGTTTTCACTGGCTGTGGGAGAGATAGAAAGAGAGAGAGAGAGAGAGAGAGTTATGGATAAACAGAAGCAGAAGATGAGTACCGAGTGGACTGTTGGTTTTAATTGATACTGGAGAGGTGTAACATGATTGCTCTGTAGAGGACACTGGAGCGCCGCTGCGCTCACTAACACACACACACATACTCAAACTGAGTGCTGTGGGTACAGCTCTCATGTTTAATGTAATGTGATAATACAGAACACTTTGACTTGGATTCATAACCTCCCTGCAATATTTGATCAGCTGTTTTTATTGAACGGTGGCTGAGCAATGTAAAATCTCGCGCAAAGTACCCAAGTCTCTGCAATATTCAGTGGTTTTCCACATTTTCTATCCAGTTTTTGGATTGTTTTTTCTGTCCGTGTGTATACTGTACAAAAAATATTGAGTGCTTTCAGGTTTCTCAATAGTTGGCTAACTAAAAGTTGTCTATGCACATTGCACACTAAGAAGACATAGGAAAATAAAACAATCAGAGTCTCTGTTTTCAAAAACAGAGTTTATTTTATTATACTTTATCATCAGTGTTGTTACTAAAACTATTAAAAACTGTTTTTGGTATAAATATTACATGAAAAATGTAAACTTAAAAACGTCAAAATTACAAATGTTGCCTTGGCAACTAACTAAATTTACTAAAGCAAAAACTGAATAAAATTTTTATAAAATATATTATATTAATTAAAAATATATAAATAAAATTTAAAAAACCAACATGACAAAATTACTCAAATTAAAATGAAAACAATTGGCCGCTAACTAAATTTACTGAAAATAAAAATGGTTTTTATTTCAGATTAACTGAAATAAAAATGGTATAGATATATTTTTTATAAAAAGCAATATAAAATAAAAAACTAACACAAAACTACTAAAATGAAACAAATTCAAATGGAAATAAATTATAAAAATAATAGCATATTCAAAAATATTAATAAAAATATAACTATATAAATAATACTAAATGACAAGGATCAATCAATAATATCAATAATCAATAATAAATAATCTATAAAATTATTATTATAATTATTAAAATACAATACTACAGAAAAAAAAAAGAATAACATGTAATAATAATAAACATTTTTTTTCTTTTACTTGTGTAATTTTAAAAGTTACAATAAAATACACATAGGACCCATACACTATACAGTAACAGATTTTTCAGAATGGAATATGGCATTTATCAAATGCTCAATTTAACAACTTTGGAAAACTACAGTGAAACATTTTTTACCCAAGCCTGAGTGGCAAGAGAAGAGTCTACATGGAAACATAGAAAAGAAGAGGATTCAAAGAGAGGTAGAGAGGGGAAAAAGAGGAGCGAAGGAGCTAAGTGGGGTTGGCTCTCTCAATAGTCAGTCTGCTCCACCCTATTAGCCTCCAACCATCCTCTTCATCCAACTGCGCCATCTGTAACTCAACGCTGACTCCAAACACTATCACCCTCTGAGAGATGCAGAGAGAAAGAGCGGGGGGCAGCCTCAGAGTGCGGGTGGCTCTGGCTCTTCAGTTAAAGAGCTTTGCAATCATTGTGCATATTTCATTTTGCACCATTTCCAAATCAACAGCCTCTCTCTGTTCTAAAGCCCATGTGGCAATCACGAGCAGTCCTCTTCACTGCAGTCTACTTCCACTGGAACAACATGCACCAGCTCGGCACATATCTGGGTTCTTATTTTTTTTTAAATTGCTGTGATAAAAATATGACGTGTACTTCAAGCGACAGTAAAAAAACCCTGTCAACCATTGCAAGTGCAAACTAGCCCTGCCTCAAAATGACACAGCTAAGTGTTAAATCAACACAATGAAATATGGTATGGGCCCACTGGTGGTGCTACATTTAGCATTGTTAAAGGTGCAGTAAGTGATTTCTGAGAAACGCTGTTGAAAGTGGATCGGACAGAGCACCACAACACTCTAAGCCAATCAGGAGTAGAGGGTGTGGCCACTCATCCAGGAGAGAGAGTGAGCTAGAGGAAGACTCGAAGAAAGACTAAAGAAAGTGAGATGGCCGAGAGAGATTACAAAAGAGAAAAGATCAGAGGAATATCCAAGGGTTATGATCAGACAGGAGCTTTAGGACCCTTGTTAGAAAAACTTTTCAGTTAGCGACAATGGCGAGACCAAAGTGGGAAGGCCTAAAACTGACGCAGAGGTTGCATTGTTTCTGCTCCATTAGTGAGTAACGCTGGTTTTGCTATTTTTCACAAAACCAAGATATGCTGTTGTTGTAATGTTAGCTATAGTAACAGGACAGGTTTGAGTGTCATTGTTTGTCTGGACGAACAACAAACACTTGCATATATTGTGTGCTGTAGGTTAATTCTTTGTTCTTCCTTGTTGTTCGTTTGTCATCTACGATTTATTTTTCGTGAAGCATAATTTTGCTTTGCTTCAGATATGATAAAAAGACTGCATTTTTGTTCTCTTGCATTGCAAGCTTGTGGATTTTGGGGGGCGGAGCAATGAAGGGAAGGGTTTGTGTTTGTTTGGGTTGATTTCAGATATCAAGTGTTTCTCAGAAATCACTTACTGTGCCTTTAAAGGTGTAATGTTTGTGCCACAAGCAGCACTAAGAAGGACTGCAAAAATAGGGATTGATTCCCTTGCAAGTTTCCAAACACAACCGACCCATCCACATATCAATTGTTCAAAAAAACTGAACGGCTACACACCAAAGTCACACTGAACGACATGTCGGAACACTTAAATATAGTATGTATGGAAAGCGCTAACATGTTTACACTAATGACTTGCTTATAGTTGCACATTAAAGTATTTAAGCATTAAAAAATTACACACTTCACCTGTAAAGTTGATGCAAGCGATTGAGAAAAAAACTAGAAACTAGAACATCTATTGAAAACCTGTGGGGTCTGCACTTTCAAGGAGGGGAATTCATAGGGGTCCGAGACAATGGCACCAGTCAACAACGGGGCTGCCCTCTCTCTCTCTCTCTCTCTCTCTCTCTCTCTCTCTCTCTCTCGCCATCTCTTCCTCTTTCTCTCTGCCTCTTCTCCTTCTCCCACACAAAAGCCAGCTGTTTGGATCACTCAGTGGAGAAATGAAAGAAGGACATGGCATTTTAATGGGAGGGCTAACAGACAAGAGGAGAAGGGAAAAAAAGAGAGAGGGAGAGTGATCGAGAGAGTGTGTGTGCAGAGCCTAGCCGTGCTGTTCCTGAGCCTTTTTATCTGAGTGATTGCCCCCAATTAGATCTGTGTTCGGGGTGGGTGAGAACACGCTGGGTTCAGGGAGGGGGTTTACAGTGATGAGTGCCCCGTCCCCTGCTCATTAACCCCAGTCAAACATAACCGCAACGCAAAAAGAACATCAAAAACAACACATTATTTTGTTTAATTGTGGGTTTTAATTTTAGACATGTAAACAAGTGTAGAAACGGGCTAATTCTGTTTCCACTAATGGTCTAGAGGTCACGGATTTACATAGGTGTCCTGAATCAGTTTGCCACCAGGAAGCTTTAGAAGCCTTCTCTGAATCATTTTTAAATAAATCACTAATATTCTTTGTTTGTAAGTTGTTTTAGATTCTCAGCTCAATATTCATCATGCAAAGTAAAAGTCCAATATTTTCAGAAAGGTTGATATTACACACTGTAAAAAAAAATCTTTTCATGATTAGTAATCACAACAATTTTTCTTTTTTGAAATGGTTTTCTGATGATTAAACCATTACCCTTCATTTTATTAACTCACTTTTTCCATTTCAATTAACTTAAAATTTTAAGGCAACCAGGTAACTTACTTTTTTAAGTTAAACCAGCAGACGCTTTGGTTTGCTAAATAAATAAAGTAAATGCTTTTGAAATATAATGGATTTTTAATTTGTATGTTTTTATTTTCTTTTGTCATAAATAATTACATAACACTATTACAAAATACATTTAAAATATATATAATTTAATTTACCATGATATTTAAATCTTAATCGAATGAAAAACCCTGAATGTTTGTGAATCCTCATGGGAAACTCTTGATTTAGGTCAACTTTATTTCTGTTCTACGTTCATAAAACTTTTACCTGTGTTGTTTGCCATTATTATTAAAACTAAAACTATTACAAATCTAATCTAAAGATGAAATAAAACAATATAAATATTAGATGAAAAACTTGTTTTAAAAAATGGTTTAAGTTGAAGAACTATTGTGGGTCCAATTCTCACTATTAACTAATTATTAACTATGACATTTGCTCCAATAAACTGCTTATTTCTGAAAATTAATACTTAGTTAAGTAGTTGTTAAATTTAGGTATTCATCAAGGGATGTAGAATATGGTCATGCAGAATAAGTTATTTATATGTGCTTTCTAAGTACTAATAAACAGCCAATATCCTATGCATGCTAAAAAGCCACTTAATATTAAGAATTCTACCTTAAAATAACATTTTACCAAAATTACCTAACTAATAAATATGTTAATAGTTAATAAAAAAAAATAGCCTCCTATAACACTGTATAGCCATCCAACCCCTCAGTGTCAGAACATAAATAACTCCCTCTTCTTTTCTCTCATCCTCTAACCTCTTATATCACAGCCGAGAAAAAAATAATACAATCCCTCTATCCTCATGTACATCAGTTGAGCTTACAGTAAGTCTCATCTACATCTGAGTCTTTCTCTTCTTCTCATATTCCTGATTGAACTGCCAAGCACTGAGATTCCAGCAGACTTTCATTGAGCTGTAGGGAATACACTGTCATAGCCACATTGAATTATAATACCAATTTGGATGGTTTGATATCACTTTATGGCTAAATTATTGTGTAATAAATTGCTTCCATTACTCACCGAGGCAATTGTGGGGCAGAAGGGAGGCAGGGAAGGGAGGTAAATCTTTAAGGTCTCTTTTTTTCATATTAAATAACAGGAGGACCATCACTACAGCTGCCTTAATGTACATTAAGACTCACATAGATTAGCACATTGTCACTGTCACTGTCACGCATACAAACGTTCTGTCTCTCTCTCTCACTCGCTTTCAATGCCATATTGACACAACAGGTGTGCAAGGGCGGGGGTGATTACTATTGCAATCCCTTGTCTCCACTGGCTTAGACATTGTAGAGAGAGAATGATAGAGGAAGCCAACATCCATAAATCGCCATGAACGTGTAAATGCCACTGCTGTGCATTCCAGCAGGAGAACAGGAGTCCAAACTGCTACAAGTTCCCTTCTCTCTTTGCTGCTGTTGTTTTAATACTGCTCTCCCCCACACACACAAACACAACTCACTCACTCTCACACACTCTCCCTCTCTCTAATGTGTTTTATTGGTATGACAAAAACTGCACATTTGTATTGCCAAAATGTCTGCCTGTGTACAATGAAAAATTGTGCACCGTAAAATAAAATAACAAGTGCAAAATAAGAATCAGTAGAGGAAAAAATTGAGTATGCAGCATCAACTAAGAACATAGCATTTAACACATTTAAATATAAAGGAATAATATTGAGCATATAAGAAACAACAAAGACAAAAAATAAGACTAAATGTGTCAAAAAAAATTGAGAATGAGCTTTTCTTTCTCTCCCTTTGAAATCATTAGAAACAAGTAGTTTGATATGACGTTTTGCTATCAGAATGATAATTTTTTAGGACACACTCCCTCCGTGCCACAAGCTGAGAGACAGAGAAAAGCGTAGTAATGTGACAGCGTGTTTCCACTCACAATAGCCAAAGGGTAAAGCCTTCACAATTACTCCCTTACACCCCACAGTTAAACAGAGAGAGAGAGAAAGAGAGTTAGTTTACATTATCATCAGTTGCTGGATTCATGTTTATGTTTAAATAACCACTGTAATTATTTGCTTGGACAATACAGTTACTTACACAGTTCACTGCTTCAACTTGTTTGAGTGAGACAAATTGAGTGTGTGGGAGAGAAATTGAACATGAAAACAAGAGATGTTTTTCCTTATTTCGCGTGTGTCATGACATTCTTTGTCATCTCCGAGGCAAGAAGCTACAGATCAAAAGAGAAAAACACAGAACAAAGCCTCAAATCCAAACCCTGAATTATGCAATATTTATTGCCACTGGAAATGCTTTGCCCCTGATTTTTCACAGACAGCATTACAAAACAATAGTAAGTTGTGACACTGGAGTGCATTTCCTCAGACTGTAGCCTCCCGTGGCTTTTATCATGTGCTACTCAGACTAAATATTACACGGCACACTCACATCTGTCAACAAATAAAGACCAGAATCTACAATATTTTGCAGTCAACACCCATAACATGAATCCAAATTCTTTGACAGTTATTAGACCGAAAAAAGGCACTGTGTGCACAGCAACTCACAAAGCATGAAAATACCCCTTTCCACAATTGATACACGATAATTAATTATTTAAAATAATCAGCTTTCAGTTTGAAAGAACAGTACACTCTCAGAAAAAAAAGGTACAAAAGCTGTGACTGGGACTGTACCTTTTCAAAGGGTAAACTTTTGTCCATTTTAGGTGCCAATATGTAGATTTTAGGTGCCAATATGTACATTTAGGTGCCAATATGTAATTTTTAGATGTTAATATATAGATTTAGGTGCTAATATGTCCATTTTAGGTGCTAATATGGACATTTAGGTTCTAATATGTACATTTTAGGTGCTAATATATACATTTTAGGTGCTAATATGGACATTTAGGTGCTAATATAGACATTTATTTGCTAATATGTACATTTTAGGTGCTAATATGTACCATTAAGGTACTAATATGCACCCTTTAGGTACAAAAGCGTACCTTTTGAAAAGGTACAGCCCCAGTGACAGCTTTTGGACCTTTTTTTCTGAGAGTTGTTTTCAACTGCATAAAACTGCAGTCAATCTGAATTTAAAATTGAAACTATGTACTTCGACACACTTTTGCAAGTGATTATCAGTCTAAGTACGTTATCATTAAAATATTATTAATAAGATGTTTTGAAGAAGATAGGGGTGGGGGTTCAAACAACATTAGAACACTGACTTTTACTGCATGGACAAAAATTACCAAATTATACCAACTTTTTTTTAAACAACAACAACAAAAAAACTATTTTGTCTTCCACAAAAGAAAGAAAGTCATGCAGGTTGGAACGACATGACAGTAATTAATGACAGATCTCGTCTATCTCTAACTAACTTTTAATCGAAGTTGAGAGTGTACAGTGTTTAAATGAGTCTGCAAACACACACATACAAACAGCATGAGCCATGTTCTTGAACTGGGACTGCCAGCTTTCCCTTAACCCCCCCACATCAAAGGCCATCAATCTCTCCCAGTACAGAGGGAAAGCCAAATATTTAGAGAAGGCCCAAGCCCCCATAAATCTGTTGTGGGAGAGAGTGAGGAGAACACGATACACCCCTAACACACACACCTAGCTCCCCATCCCAGCGCTCTCCTCACCTCCATCAGCCAGAGGAAGCAGAGGAAGACAGAAGGAATCTGAAAAAAGAGAAAGCTGTGCTGTGCCTATAAGTTGAAAGGTGCTCTGGGAGTCTTAAATTAGGTAGAGAAGTATATAGTGCCCCCTACCTTTTAATATTTACATGCATAAAGGCATACATATGCTGAGACACAAACACACACTAAAAATACATAACTACTGCTTTAAATCATTGCTATGGTTCACATACTAGCGAAAATGCAATCCCCTGAACACAACACACACACACACATTTGCAATCCAGCAACTTTTCCCCCGGCCTTTAATTTACAATAACAAGGCTTGGTTCCACACGAGTAGACTGGCAAATATTCTAGACTATTTATTCCCCCTTTCATTGGAAAACAATATGGTGTTTTGTGTAATAAAGAAAGGAATGCTGTACTGACAGGTCAAAGGTCACGTTAGGAGTAAATTGAGGGCAGATGAGGCCCAGCAGAGAGTTTAGTTTGTGAATGGAGCCGTGCGGAGGAGAGCGGACAAGACGCAGAGATGTTTGGCCTGCTCTGAGTGCAGAATAAGGAACCAGCCATGAGAGCTGGAGGGCTCTTAGCACCACTGAGCTAAATGACATGAGTTTATCCATCTTATGGCTGACCACTTCAGTGAGAGCATGCCTATTGTACCTGAGAAACTATTTACCAGTGCATTGGTAACACACACACAGTCAGTCACACATACTCATATACACAGACTCTTATCATCCACTTCGTTGTTATGTACACACACACATGGCAGTCCTCAGCTGTCTGGCTGTCAGGGAACAAGCAGGGATTATGTTGTCTCTCTCACTCTTTCAATGTCCTTAAGAGTTCTCAGTGTGTCCTTTAGGGTCAGACAGGAAGATTGATCCCATGGAAAGAACACAACAACCTCCAGCCCTGACAGACGCCCAGATCAACTACAACTTTCTTTCGGGGACCCTGCTGGGGGAGCCACCACAGCCCATTCAGAGACCAGCTCTAACAATGCAGCTACCAACACTCAGATCACAAAGTCTGTATAATATGGAGCTCCTTCAGTAGAGGAAAGCAAATATTGATTCATTTAACGGAGGCTTCAGTTTGATAGCTGACTATTGCAGTTATTGATGCAGTTATTTGCATAGGCCTTATGAATTACCTGAGTCCGGTGCATCTCTCAACAGTGTTGAGATGGTCCTCACTGCAGAACATGAAATCCAGGAGGAGGAGTTGGATCCAGATCCAACTCCTCCCACCTTACATATACCTAAACCTAGCCATCTTGGCCCCCTGATCCCTAACCCCACCCCTAATCCTACCCATCTCCACCCCTTCTTGATCTAACTCCGCCCCCTGGATCTTGTGTACTGCAATGAGGTGCTGGCAGTGTCTCTAATAATATCAAAAATTTAAGTTTATCTCCTCCGAGAACATCCTCGCCATTATTACCTTGCTTGTGACTAAGAAATGTCATGTAACTTTTAAGCTGTTAAACTACTTTACCGATAAAATCGTCAGAGCCGCGTTGACAACAGCGCTTTCCGTAAATAATAAAACTGTTTTTTTTTTTTTTTTTTTAATTTGTCATTTCGTTTCCTATAGTTTAATATATTTATATGTTTGGTCGGTGTCGTTGTGGGGTTTGGCTCTTTAAGCTTTTGAAATAAATCATTGGCGAAGTGATATGAAACTGTAATGTGGTCAAGACCTGCCTGGTAACTGTTAACCCAGAAAATAATACAGAACGTTCCTCAACCAATCAGATTCAAGCATTCAACAGCCGTGTATTATAAAATAATATAATGTGAAACCTACTGTTATTAATACTGGTGGGGATGTGGTCAGCAGTGGTCCTGGTTCAGCCTCTGCCTGAGCATCCAGGAAAGGGCACCAGGGCAAATTCAGGTGCTTCTGTTCTGTCATCTCCCGCATCAGTTTGTTGGTATTCTTGGCTGTCGTGCCCAGTGAAATGTCACCTCTCTGAAGGCCTCCATCTATTTTGTGTATAAATGTCAATAATGAGTTATACAACCACAATATGGCTGAGGATTCTTTGCACAGGGCTTTTGTAACCTTTTTTCAATGCTGCGACTTTACTTTAAAAAATTCGGGTATGTCTTCAATGTTCCCCCAGAGTAGCGTTTCCCCCCTTCTGTTATTTAACTAACCGCTTCTCCTGTGTTTCTTTTCTGTGTTTATTCTTACAGCATTAATTCCACCTTTCTTCTCTCTCTCTCTGTTTCCCTGTTCCTGTGTGGGCTGTGCAGAGAGAGAGCTCCCTTGTCTCGGTGTTTGACACGCGTCTTCCTGTGTGGCTGCCAGGACCGCTAGGGACAGGAGAGGAACAAAGCTGTCCAGAGGACTGCCCGATTCAATTACACACCTAGGCCACAAAGAAAACTCAGACCGTCTGCCGTGGCCTGCACCTCAAAACGTTTGAATGAAGATTTTTTTGGACATTGGTATTTATGCTCATATTTATGTTGGTATTTATTTAGCCATTTATGAATAATTATAGGTTACATACATCCTAATAAAATGTCAAGATCCATCTAATTGACTACAACCCAATTTATAAAGAGATAATCAACACAAAAATAAAAATTCTTATAGAAGTGATAATAATATTTAGTCATCATTTACTCACCCTCATGTCATTCCAAATCCCGAAGGAAAAAAACATATAACAGTTTCCACAAAAGTGTTTTTAACATTGATGATAATAATACGAAATGTTTCTTGAGCACCAAGCATATTAGAATGATTTAATAATTTAGTAGTAATGGCTGCTGAAATATTAGCTTTGCATCACAGGATTATTACATTTTAATTTTTTTTTAAATTGTATTAGTATTTCACAATATCACACTTTTTACTGTGTTTTAAATAAATAAATAAAAGCAGCCAGTTGAGATTCCTTCAAAAAACATTTTTTTACAAATTTTCTATTAAATAAATGCACTGTAAGTCACTTTGGATAAAAGTGCCATCAATAAATGTAAAAGAACACACTAAATATTTTTTATTTTATTTATTTATGCATTTTCCAGGCTTTAGGTCTAAAACCCCCTTAACTGCGGTAAAAGTCAGTGTAACACATGGCCTGAAGAGGCTTACTGCATTTATAAAACAGCAGCAAAAGCAATATGATAATATGTCACATATATCATTCCTCTTACTCCTCCCCACTCTTCACCTCACCCCTCTTGTGAAGCCAACAGCCCCCTCCACTGGGCCCGTGAGGGTCTCTGGCCACATAATTACTCCTTGCTGATCCTAATAGCACATCATAGACACCGCCACTTCAGCCTCCCTCCGTTCAGAAGCACCCGGTCTGAGATGTTCGTTACCCCTGTGACCCCCCGCTCCCAGCACCCAGAGAGGGACCCCCAACATCTTCTACCCCCAACACCCAAGCGCTGGCCCCCTTGCACATGCATTGTCCCCTGGGGTTTAATTGGAGCGATGTTCCCTATTGTGCTCGCACTCAATGGCAGTGGAGAAGCCCATTGTAGGAGTGAATGAGGCCAGGAGTGTTCATTAGGTCCCGCGGCTGAATGGGTCTATCTGGGGGTGAGGACCACAACACAGAGCGTCCTGGACCTCCGTGGAGGGTGAAACCACTGTCGCTCTGACATATACTGACGCTTGGCCTCATGAAAGGTCTGCGACTGCGAGTTCATTTGTTATGGGGCTTTTGTAGCTCTGAGATAGACGAATCAAGAAAGAAAGAGAAAAAGAGAGGCCTGGATGCCCAACCATACCTGAGGGATCCAGAGCTGCAGTATGGAGGTGAATAAAGTCCTGCACTATCACGAGAACGCTCTGACCACAATCAGATATTGCAAATGTTTACACAAAGAAGATGAAACTTGGACTATATATATATATATATATACAGTATAGAAATATTTCTTTCTGTATCAAAAATATATCACTGTTTCCACTATTTTCTTGAGCACTGAATCAGCCTATTTCTGAATGATCACGTGATCACGAATGGCTGCTGAAAATTCAGCTTTCCCATCAGAGGAATAAATTACATTTTATATTAAAATAGAAACCGTTATTATATTATAAATTGAAATACTATTGCAATATCAATGGTTTTACTGTATTTTGTATAAATGTATTTTAAATGCAGCTTGAGCATAAGAAAATGCAGACAAAGATGCGTTAAACAAAGAGGCATCACTCAGAATCTTGTCTGATATGAATAAATTCAATTTCTCTTGGGGGACGGCAACAGCTGGGCATTTCCGCACCTCTGCAGACTGCAGCTGGCACTGTGCCTCACTCCTGCATACCGCCAGTTCCTTCGCCAGACTCATGGTGCATCGCCCAGGACAGAGCCGTTCAATTCAGATCATCAGATTAAACTTGCTATAAAAAACACTGAAGTATACTTATCAACCTTTTTAGTGTAACAACAATCAAAGGTGTTTATAGGTGTCATTGAGTTCATTTACCAGTGTGTGTATACTGTAAAAGTCTGCAAGATTGTGTCACCAACACTGAGTTTTAAACATTAAGCCTGCAACACAGCTTAATTAAACCTGTCCTGTAACATGTCATATACAATGAATCATTTACTCACCCTCCTGACAAACAACCTCACCATACTAGTTGTGGTCTAAAGCTAAACAGTGTATGGGTCTAACTTTGGTGACCCAGAACGTAAACCGAGCCTCTTAGGTAAACTTTCTAAGCTTCCTGCACCCAGACTGCACTGACTCGAGCCCCGCCAGTCTCCGCCTGTCCTGGAGCCACAGTCATGGAGCTGTCCTGACAAACTCCAGCCCTCCACCCCGACCAGCGCTCATCACGTCACCCCTCACAGCCCTGCTATTGAAGTTCAGGCTGCTCTAAGAGGACTTTCTCTCTTTCACACACACACACACACACACATCCGATGGTTACAGGCTGGAAAACAAAGTCAATGCCAGAGGTCATGCAAATGAACACACAAGTGAGGCTAAAATTTAATGTTAATCTGACATCATATAAGTAGTGTGTGTGGGCACCGTCTTATTCTTTAAATACACAAACATAGTGTCTACCAGGCACTTTCCACGAATAGGGTTCAAAATAGCATATGAAACAAAAAAAATTGAATAATTTTTTTCTTTTTTTTATGAAATGGTCAGTGGAAGAAAATGCTGATCATCAACCTCAAGATGTCAAACTAATTATTATTTAAGACATTTACATTTTTTAGGGCTGCAATTTTATGAACCCTGCTATTAAAGTTTAAAGCATATATAAAATCCTGATTTGTGCTATTTTGTAATTTTCTAGCAAAAAATATTTATAAAAATAGACTATTTGTAAGATTTAGAACTATAGGGGCAAAATGAAATATCCTTTATATGAAATATAAGGGCAATAAAAACATTTTATGCATTTATAACTAACAAAAATGTTAAATGTTTAACTAACAAAACGAAACATTTCTCATGGCAATTTGATTTTGTGAGGATAATAATGTTTTACCTGACATATCTAAACAGATCTCACAATGAAAAAAGTGGGATTCTTTAAAAATATATATAAATTTAAAAAGTACTGTATTCATGGAAAGTGCCATTACCCACCACTCAAAACACATGCAATGATTTATACTATGTCTCTCACACATACTTTCTTTCTTTCCATCAGTGTTTATTTCACGCTATGCCACACTATACACACATGCATGCATTTGGCAGATGCTTTTCTTCAAAGTGACTTATAAAAAATGAACAAAAGAAAAAGGGACAAACAGTAACTATACAATGCCCAGTTTATTAGTCAACTAGATTAGGAAGCAAGCTTCACCCCACAAACATAAGGCACACATTAACAAACATACTCAACATATCCACCTCAGTAAAATCACACTGAAGCCCCATGAAAGCACATTCTCAGACATACACAGTTCCACAAGGTCTGTAGCATCTGGATCAAATGGTATATATGTGTCAGTGCTTCAACAATTGGCATTTGTATTCTGTGTGTCCCCTTTCTATGTTCTGTCCTTTCCTGTTTAGCCTGGGCGTCTGCTGGGCGTCTGTGGGCAGTAAACAAAAGAGGGCTACGTAACCACTGTGGCACGCTTAGAGAGATGGGATGGTTTTCATTTTGGTAGGAAACAAGGCTGATTTGCACTAAAAAAAGGAAAGTATTTATGACAAACTTACTCTGACAAAATTATGAATTATTAATAATTAAGTAGTCTTAAAATGTATCTTAAAATGTAAAAAGTAATATAAAACACTTTATTCTAATGATCCCAAATAAAGGAGCCCATCATTAACATAATACACCCACAAACAATATCCATATAAGGACTATCGACACAAGCTCTAGTTTAAAGCACTCTCACTTTCTGGAAACTTATTTCAATCTCTAAAGAGACAGTCTCATCTGAGAGCATGTGCAGTGCATCTAACCAAATACAACAAGGCCTAGACCACGTCTCATCCCAAGACGTCATATAACTGACGTCTTTTGACATGTCAATATCCGCCTTTTTAGTGTACCCTTAAACGTCGGTTAGATGACGTTATCGCATCCTAACCCTACCGCAGACCTAAACCTACCCCGTCACCAAACTGACGACGTCCCAGGATCGTCATATAACCGACGTTTAAGGGTACCCTAAAAAGGCGGATATTGACGTATGGTCAAAAGAGGTCCCAAGACGCCAGTTATATGACTTCTTGGGATGAGACGGTGTTAGCACACACGTCATTACTCAGAATCAAGGGTCAAGAAGAAAAAGGAATAAATTCAACTAAAAAAAAACAAGAAAGTTACATAATTGAATAACTATAAATTATTATTGTTGAATAAATTCCCAGATGTTTGCAAACAGGTTTTAAGTGTATTCATGGTGAATGAAACAGTTCTGTGATATTTCTACCTCACCCTCTTCTCTCGTTTTGGAAAAAAAATCAGTATTTCTAACTCTCGCTTCTCTCTTTGCTCTAATACTTCCCTTTTAAATTCTTCTGCTCTTTCAACTAATTCCTGCCACCCTCTAAAAAGTCAAACCCTGCGAGTAAAACCCTAGACTGCCTTTTTAACAGAATCTCTCAATTGCCAACCGCCCCCTCCCCACTCCAACGGTTTGATCTACTGAGAGTCATGCTCTTCACTTTTACAGTGACATCTGTGATTAGAAACCGCGTATCTGCCCACCCACATGCTGCACATCACACAGAACAAGCTGTCGAAGATGTAAAGACATCACGTTGCGCCAAAAGCATGTACAAAAACGTCACCGTGTGACCCCGAGATCTGGCCGACAGAGCCGTCCTGGGATCGCATGTTGGGGTGTGGGTTTTAATAGGCAGCCATGGCTACATAAAACTCACTGCTTTGTTTGTTTTGCAGCCTTCGTACTGTAAAATCCTAAAGCGATTCTCAGGGCCGCCCTCTTCCATTGAGCAGTATATCTGCAGAACAAATGTTCCCCACACTGGAGCTGTTGCTGGCCACACGGTGGAGGAGAACGAGAGAGAGAGAGAGTGTGCTTGTGTGGTGCTGAAACGGACTGATGTGTGAACACACACACAGTGGAAGGCAGGGCCGAGGGCCGTGGGGTGTGTGTAAATGAGCATTATCCTCACTGCTGCCCCTCATATCCTGACTCATGCCACATCACAGAACCAGACCCAGCCAGTCCACGCACATGCAGCCATACATCTGTCCCCGAGCACTGAGGGGACTGAAAAAGACAAACAGAGTGGAGAACATAAGACGCAGCGGCCGCACGCCGGATAAAAAGAGGAAAGGGAGTGATGGAGGAAGGATGGGTAGAGCAAAATGGATACAAAGAAAGAAAGTAATAGGGGAGTCCAGCTGCGTCCTATTAGAGGTGGAGCACAGGAGGTGGTTGGGGTTGGCAGGGGGCAGTGTCCAGGAAGTGCTAAGAGGGACATACAGCGGTCTGGACAAGGGTTTTATTAGACAAACTGCCCTCTGTCTTTCTCTTTCTCTCTCTCTCTCTCTCTCTCTACGCCCTTGGGCCTTGCAAGGGCTAGACCAGTAGAAAACTATTAGCTGTGGAACTGAGGCCGGACCACCCAGAGACACACATATTATAATGGCTACCAGGAGGAAGTCCTGCCATCAGGGCTGCAGCTGGAGAGAAAAAGAGACTGAGGCTGAAAGAGAATGTGGATGAGGCAGACGGAGAAAAAGGGATAGATAAAGGAATAAAAGAGGCGAACCGCTGAGGTTTTGCCACTTGTGAACACCGCTCTCCTTTGATTTTCTTTCTGTGCTATCTGTCGCATTCAAATCAATCCTTCCCTGCTGCCTTTGCTAATCTTGGTTTTCCACACACTGTCGCTGAGGAGACGCAGGTTGAAATAGCTCGCGTGCTTGCATCACAGAAAATGCGCGCGGAATCCGAGTGCTTCGAGAAATGCGCGCGCGCGCCTCAGTGAAGAATAGACCCTTCTGCCTGTTTTCTGACGATTATCGTCTGTAGCCTGAGGGGTAAAATACATATTCAAGACGAATCATTTCTCTGGTATGCCGGTACATTAGCATATTCATCACCATCGCCTTGGGTAACGTAACCAAAGTTTTAAATAACGGTATCTCGCTATAAAAAGTAACTGAACCGCGACAAGCATATGTGGAGAATTTGACACAGCCACCCTCCGTGTTAACATTCCAGAGCAGGATGTGTATACCGGTAATGAGCCTTGGCTCGGACTTCTGAGATCCTTTCTTCAATTGTCTTTGATCTTCTCCATCTGAGTTGTATATTGTACCGTCCAAACATGCGCACCGTCGCTGTCTGCAAACCACAAGAATGTTTGACTAAATAACGTGATTCCTCGGCAGGAGACATGGAAGGAAAGTATAGCCAAGGTGAGGGCGGAAATGTGTTCTCAAGGTCAACGTTAGAGATGAGAAAGACGGTAGATGTTTGGGCGGGACTCGTTTGTTACTACCTAGATTCTGTTACCTCATCCAAATATAACAGACAAGGGTGGATCCGGTTTAAGTCTAGCCTTTGACTATACTGGCTGAAAAGCTATTTATAGGAAAAATATCTTGATGTAAAAAAAAAATCTTCATTTGTCATAAATGGTCTCACATGGATCTGTCCAACAGGGTTGCCAGATCTGCATACAAAACTAGCCCAATACCACATCAGCAGCACACACAAATCAAAAGAAAAAAAAATGATGATGTATTTACAAGTTTGCTTTCATTTGTATGCAGAAAATAAGGTAGGAAAGTATATTAAAATATATATATAATAAAGGTAACATTTTACAATAATGCTAAATTAACAGTTAAAACTAGTTTAATCATTTGCTATTATGAACTAACAAAAAAGTTCTATAAATATTATGAATTAACGAATTAACAAATAACAACAGTATATTTTTAATTTAACATAAACCATATACTGTAGTTGTTAGCATTAGAGAAATAATGTAACATGCTGTTAAATAAATAAATATATATATATATATATATATAGTTATAAATACAGTATATGCATTGAAAGGAGGCATACCTGTTTTAATTATTTTAAAATTGATAGTGGTTAAATGGCTTAAAAGTTTAAAAGTCTCGGAGTTCACTTCAAAAAGTGAAGCTTATTCATTCGCAGGTAATTATTAAACCACCAAAAGCTGTCCAACACAAAGATTTACGGAGAGGGTGTCCCTGCCAGGAAGCAAAGTGTTGGGAGGGTTTATTCTCCCTCTGGCCACATTGTCACACTCACATGGTTGGTCTCTCGCTTCAACCTCATCCTGTCCAATTTAACGCTATAGGCTCCCTGACAGAGCTCAGGTCGGAAGATTTAATACCTAAGCTATTCAATCATTAAGGTGTTTTATACATCTAGCCTCGGCCTTCTAGCTCCCTCGTAAAAAATAATATTTGTCTTTCCAACTGTACTGTGAACCACAAAGTCCTTATATTTTATTTTCATCTGTGCTGTAAAACCTTGTTCTTGCCCTCAGACCCACCCGGCTATGGGCAATTACCTTGTTCTGTAACTGCGCTGTGGTGTGTGATGATGTGATCATGTATGTGTGTCTGAAGATGTATGAGCTGAGCTGTGGGGAAGCCACACTCTGGGCAGGAGGTCAAGGCTACTTGAGATTGCGAGTGTGTGTAATATGTGTTTTAACTTCCCTTTGGCCTGGCACATGAATGCACGCATGCACACCAGCCCACATTTGCAGCCATGTTTTTCCAGGCCTGAGATGTAACTGCTTCTGTGGTGGTAACTAACAGGCAAGCTGTAAATGAAGTGTGAGAAGAAGTTGTACAGAGTGGTCAAGTTTAGAATAAGAGGAATACACCTGGACCAATGACCGGGTTTCATCACTGCGTGAGAAAGCAAACTACATACATTCCTCATATCTCAGTCAGTTTTATCTAGAAACTCCACTGTGACTGTCCTGACGTTTAACATCACTGTGTTCTTGAGTGCTGTGTCAAGTCAGCTAATATTATTGCTGTCTCATTAGCTAATCAAAGCGCTAACTTATGAGATGAGCTGAGTGATCCTGTTAGCATTGTGAAGAGGCATCTTCAGGGCTGTCATTTTCTCTTCTACAGGCTTGTTAGAGGACAACGATCTGCTCATTAGAAGTGTAAGTATTGGGCCTGAAAATGAGGAGCTCTCCAGAGAATAACTATGTTCGGAGCTGGCATACTACTCAAATGTTAAAAAAGGTTCTGTATGAATGGAATAAATTTATTACAAGCAACAATTTGCCAAAATGTGCAACGCATAGCAAAGCATACCATAATTAACACACTTAACCTTCAATTCCAAAGTGATGAATGACCCAGAAGCAATGTCAATGCTGATTATTATTATTATCATATTTTGCATATTTTTCTTGACATAGTATTCTAGATGAGAAAAAGCAAAGACTTATTATTATTACATAAAATTGGAATAGGACTGCCTCATCTGAGACAGGTTTGTTATTGTTTTCTTAATATATAGCACACACACACATGTGTATATATACTGTATATATATACTGTATGTACATATCAGTCTCAATTGATAAACTCAAGAGTTTGGATTAAATCCTTAATGAATATAATATAAAGTATGTAATAATACGCTATAATAATACACTAATATACTGTAATAATAATTTGATTTAAAAATGTATTTGTTTAAGTTTTACAATATTTTACAATTTTAGAAATGAATAAGATTAGTACTGTATAGTACATCTTCTGTAATGTACTCAAGATTGCAGGTTTTTGTTTGTTTGTTTGTTTTGTTCAAGACTTTTCATAGCCCTCAGAACGAATAAAATAAGTTGCTCATTTTATATGTTTAGTGTGTGTTTGTCTGGCTGTTATAAGTTTCATGACCATGTCATCACATCCGAATACAGAAAATTGAGCATCCATTTGACCAGCTTTGCATTAAACATTAACTCCTGTTCTCTTGTTAAAGCTGCTAGCACGTCACACTGGAGGTTGTAAATACCTGCTCATAGCCTCTTCCCTACCTCCGTGTGTAAAGCTTCAGTAATGAGGTCCACCAGGTGGCTCAATACATACATGTGATATAGAGTTATAAGAAAATATTATATAGCCCTGGCCTGACACCATCAAAACACATTCTAGTAACTTCAGTATACAACAATGCATCATGCAATTTTCACAACTAGAATACATCGACAAAAAAACAAAAACAGGAATCCACTTAAGATATTTTGCCTGGATTAAAGGCAGATTAATCAGATTGTCGGGTCTGTTATTATTCCTATGATTATGTTTTTTTAGGGATGACCAGATAAATTATTCGGCCACTGCAATGTACACTCTCCATAGCAACAGTTTATATTTCATTTCTTTGACATCATGAATGATTTAGTCACCTCTGTCCTTTCCATCCCATTAATAAGGCAAACACATTACGGCACAGCAAAGAGAAGATAACAGGAGCCTGAATTTTCCTCTCGAACCTCCTCCCAAAGAATGAAAATATTATCTTATGCTTATTTATGATTTGAGCTTTGACTTTGTAATTTGCCGTCAAGGCTTCGAGAGTGGGCCAGCCCAATGGACAATGAGAAGCAGCAACTGAACTAAACATGACTGTGGGCATGGAAAAATGATGTATTCAGTATTAAAATTAGGTTCCAGAATTCGCATCACCAAGTTTTACTCTGCTTTCTTTCTCTCTAAAGAGAGGAGCAGGAGTTGAGTGACTCTACCCTCTTCCAAACCCACTTAACCTTCATAGCCTTCATGACACAAATCTTTTATGGACCCATGGCCTACTGGTTTCAGACACATCGAGCTGGAGTCTAATACAGGACACTAGAGGTCAAATTCGGTTCGGGATATGATCCTGTTCTTGATTCTGCCCTTCTTTCCCATTTCTTTTGCTTTTCCTATTCTCTTCTCTCTCCTAAGTAAAAGCGCCAAAAAATACCAAAAAACCTCATGAGATCTGGCAGTGATAGAAAACAACACACATTAGCAATTCTTTCATACTTTTACAATTCCATCTAAGATGAATGTTCTCTGTCTCTGAGGGTCTCTCGTGTGCTTTCTTCCTCTCTGCCTACCATTATCCCGGTTTGTCTATTTTCCTACGCCGCGTTTGTTTTTCCGCAGCATTCCAGCGTTCCATTGCCGCATTAAAGCCGGATTCCTGAGTATAAATGGATTACATCATTGTTATTGAATAGATGTTGCTAATTCAAACGTGCTGTATGGATTTGTTTTTAGAAATCAAGTATAGCAAGTGTTCGGGGACAAGCGAGGGTTGCTGGACAGAAAGCCACAGGAGCAAGCTGCAGAGAACCCATCTAAACTTGATTTTTTACCGTGAGTGTTGGGTTTGGAGGTACGGCCAAGCTTTGTGGCCGGCTGTGTTTGGGTTTCTCCCTATCTGCTGACAGCTTTCCCCGTTGGATCGAGGCAGGACGCTTCCCACAGCGCCATAGCCAATCATGCCAATCAGATTTGACATTTCGAGTGGGCCCCAGAGTCAGGCCGAGCAAAAGACTGACCTGTGAGCTTTGTTACACCACTCAGCAGATTTCAACACCCGCTCAGTTCCCAAACACTGCAGTGCATCTTTAGGCTTGATATTGTCGAAGAGGACAAATTGATTTGGGCTTGAGCGCTGGACAAGAAAAAACACAACATTATATATCTGTTATTTTTAATAGCGCACTGAAATGCGGCAAATCGGCTCAAAGGGCTGTTGGGTATTTTGGTACGTGTTAAAGCACATGATTTTTAAAACATTTCCCTCAGACTACTCTTCTCTTGGGACCACACAAAGTAAAAACCCAAACAGAGAGGGCCAACTTAGGTTGCAATAACGCAAACATGGAGGCGTGTATAAAACTGAGCAAAAGTGATCAAAACCAAGATAAAGCAGGAGTAAGAGAAATCTGAGAGTCCTGTGATCGTGCCAATGAGATTTTCCACATTTACACAGTTCTTCTGACCACCCAGCCCATCACTGCTGCCCCTCACCCAGCCCGGAGCATGGGCTGGAAAAAACTACACTGCCCACTTCCTCGTCTTCCACTCAATCTATTCCTCCCACTTTCTCTGTTACACCCAGTCATGTTATATCAGCTTGTAAAGGTGAGACTTTGAACCCAATTCTCTTGCCCCTCCCCTGATGGCAGCTATTGGGTGTCTATTGTGCATCAGGTAGAAGATGTATTCATTCAGGATTTCAAGAATTATAGGGGAGAGAGGGGAAGTTATTTTTTAAAGTAAATATTTTTTTTTTATAATGACTTAAGTCTTTTATAGGCTATTCAGTGTTTCCACCATTACCAATAGGCTACTGTTGCAATGTGAACCTGGCACAAGTCTCAAAGTCCTGCAAACCCTCAGAAGAGTGAGACTGCTGCTCTCTTGATGGTTAGGAGAGCTTGTTTCCTGCTGTTGCTGTTGTGATCTGGCTTTGTCATTAACACCCCTGCTGTCAGAGGAGTACCGTCCATCTCTCACATTCTAACCACACAAACCAAACCTTAGCACCTAGTCTGAAGGGACTTTTTTCTCCCCATCTTCACTGTATCTCAGTGTCTGTTCCTCTCTTTCTTTGTCCCTTCCTTCTTTCCTCTCTCTGGTGCAGATGTTTCAGCGGTAGCAAAGGTCAGAGGTCACTGAGGGTTTGGGTTTCCTGAGCACAGCCTCCTGTAGAGCTCAGTCAGGGCGCTTCCTTCAGCACAGCCCACTCACTGCAGCCTCCTCTGCAAAAATATTAGTCTTCAAGCAGCACAGGGGGAAAAGAAGAGCGAGGGAAAATACTTCTTGCTTTGCCATGCAGCTTTGATGGGACACTACATAGCTTCACCTTAACAAACACACACACATACATATATATAACATAAAGTCAATAGATATATACATAAGCATAAAGTCAATACAGGAACATTATCAAAAAATGGCCAACACCATTAATTAACATAATTTTTATTTTAAGCACATTTCCCACACCTTCTAATTACTGTTGTGTCAAGTCAATGAGTTTTTAATTAAAATCAGCATAAGAAATACTTATATAAATTATATATATATATATATATATATTTCACATTATGGTAATAGGAATTATATTTTTTTCTCAATATAGCGCAATTTCTTTATGAAAGTAATAACAAAGGGAAAAATCTTAAATGTCTTAAAGGTAGACTTAATTTCCTTTATGCAGAATTTCATTTATTACTTTTTGTCTTTTGAATTCTGGCCCGAATTTTAGAATCTATATATTTGGTCATATTTTTGCATTAATATAATTTGCACATAAGTGTCAAATTTGCTTTTATGATCTAGAAATAGCGCAGAGTTTTAAATTTCATAGCAATTAGTCATAGTAATTATTTTAAATATTTAAAATCCTGAAACTCTCTGTTTCTTTCATGATTTAAATTTTCAATATGGGACCCGGATTTTTTATACAC
Source organism: Pimephales promelas (assembly GCF_988280905.1). NCBI lineage: Eukaryota > Metazoa > Chordata > Actinopteri > Cypriniformes > Leuciscidae > Pimephales > Pimephales promelas. Next base: position 25,465,656 of record NC_142782.1, read on the forward strand.
ACACACACACACACACACACACACACACACATATATATATATATGTACAGCATTAAAGGGTTCATGTGAATTCAAATTTTCCTTGATTTTTTTGACAATAAACGGTCAATTCCAGAACTAAAACTTCTTTGTAATTCCAAAAACAGCTTTTATTGAAACCAAGGCTAGAAAATGACAGGATCTCAAAAGTGGAGACTTATGACATCATAGGGCAGCGAAAAGACCATCAACCCTACGTCTACATCATTTTGTTTTTGGTGCCGCCCACTAGAGCATTAGTGAATAGTAACATGAGAACGAGTAAAGATCGACACAGGATTAATAATACCATTACCTTCCAAAGGATCCAAATAAGGATTTGAAATCAACAACCCACCAAATGTGGGTAAAAATGAACTTTGGCAGGTAACGCTGTCAAATCACTAGCAAATATGGAGTGTTGCTATGTTACTCACTTTGCTGGGGAAGTTTGTGTAAGCCAAATGCAGAAATTGCATTGCAATGATGAGATCACTTCCTTCACGCCATCAACAGATCTGAGATCAATGCTCATCACTGCAACCTTTCATGTGTTGAGAAAGTAGCCTAATGCTATAAGCATTACTTTTCTCACCATTCGTTAATCTTGATAGCTAAAAGATTTTGAGAGAGAGAGAGGTCCACATGTAATGTTAGCTTTTTCATATGCAAACATGTCAGCCAATCGCTGCAGTGGGCATTTACACTGAAGTCTCACAGCAGACACACCCCTTCAAATAGAGCGTTCAAATGCCAATTTATTTTGAAATTATGATTTTTTTTTTTTATGTGAAAACCATACTAATGTTATAAGGGCACCCCAGGAAACATTATAAAATATTAAAATAATCCAGTTCATGACCCTTTTAAATGTGCGTGTTTGTGTTTGCAAGCAAAGCCTATGAGCTTGTGTAAGTCTGTGTGCGCTAGAAAGGCCCCGGAGGTCCGGCCTCAGTGCTCTTTATAAACACATCAGTTGGGTTGACAGTGCACAGTAGGGGTGGACTGCAAGACGGGGAACTGGGACACAGTCCTCATAAAAAATCACTTCTAATTTATTTCCCCCCAAATTGGAAAGTGCACGCTCACACCTGACTAAATCATCACGCGTCAACAGGAGACGGCCCCCGCCGCACACAGGCGAAACCTGAGCTCAGCATTGCTGCACGGATTTGGGCCAGCCAGGCAGAAAAAAACACACGAATGCACTGCACACCCTGTAATGGATTGTGCAGATGTCCCGGTCCAGATAGCCCTGTTCTCAATATGGCCTCTATTATTGAGGAATCCTTTATCAAATTTGTAATTTTGCTCTTTTTTCAACCCCATCTATCTCTCTGTCTGGTCATGAATGCCCTCTCACTCTTTCTTGGGCCTCCTCTCTTGGCTTGTAGCCACTACCATTTCTTGTGCCCTACGACCCTCCACCCTTCCCAATTCCTTCCTTCAGCTCATCTATCACTTCTAGGCCAGTTGGCGTTTGTAAGCGGGGTGTCCATGCTCAGCATGCTTCAGGAAAAAGATTCCTTCCCCTTAATCTCATATTCTTTATTTAACTCATAATCAGTTTTCTGATCAGATTATTTTACCTCTAAGATTCCTGCCTTGTTCACACTAGCTCTTTCCATCCTCCTTTTCTCTCTATGGACTCCCAATGCCTAATGTGGAACACTCGTTATTATGCAAGATCGGATGCAGTTTGGTATAAACTTGACAAAAACCAAACAAACAGCATTGGTCCTCATGGGATAGGAAGTATCGAGACGGGTCAGTCCAGGAGGTTGGGTGTGACTGCTGCCAACACCCCTGAAACAAAACACCAATGCAGACCACCATAAGACGGCTCAGCTCATCTCATAAATGGGGTAGCGCAGTCTATGGTTTAAGAACTGAGGTGACCAAAATGTTGAAGGTTCAAGCCATACAAAGATTTCACAAGCCATGTATTGCAGCATAATAGCCAGGTGCAAAAACTGTGATGCTCTGTTATGTAATGTGTCAGCTAAATGACAAATTAGATAATAGTTCATAATCATTTATGAATATAAATAAAACACCAAAATGATTATAACCAAACCAAGGTTATGACATTAGCCGGCAAAAACTGATTTCTTGGAAACTTGTGCAGCAGAATTGGCACACTGTTTTTTTAAAAAAAAAGGGTAACGTGGTTGCCTTAAATTTTTTAGTTCATTGAAATAATAAAAAATTGAGTTAATTCAATGAAGGAGATTGGTTTAATCAACAGAAATTCTAAATATCATGTTATCTGAACCGATCTAAGTTGATTTGACAAAAGAATAAAGTGTTGTGTGATAATAAATCATGAAAATAATTTACAGTGTTGAAAATCAGAACTGAATGGTTCCACTTTTGATTATCATAACAATTATGGTCCCTTGCATTAACAATACCTGTAAGGATAAATGGAGGGAAATGGAGGGAACTAAATTAAAACAATGTAGATATCGAATGATTAGATAATTTTAATACTAAATACATTTAAAACAAATGTGAGTTTACAAAGACTTTTTTAATGAATAAATGCAATGCACCAATTGACCTACTGTAATTGAAAATAGTTGACAACAAACATATTCTATTCTATCTTTACGAAATACTACTAACAATTTCATAAATGTCAGCAATTCTGTTTTTCACTAACTTTTCACTAATTCACTAATACAAGAGTCACTTGTTCAGGAATCAGACTACACTGGTCAAGCTGTATGTTTTTGATTCAGTAAAAAGAACCGGATCATGAAAGTAATTCATTCAGGAATCGGACAACATGCTGTGTGTTTGACCAAAATAATGATTCACTAAAACAAACGATCTCAAAAAAGTAATTCCGTCTGCATCGACAGAAGAATACACTTGCGTGTATTTAGTTATATAGCTCTTGTTTTAATAGAATCGGTTCTTGCCCCTATAATTCTGTTTGTTATGTTTTGTGAGGTGAGCACTTTATTCTATGATAACATTAAAAGCCACAAAGTCATTACTAATGTTCCATAAACGTGCCAACAAAGCTGAATAATTCATCATGCATCCAAAGTCAAACAAACAAGGTATATATGGCAGACAGTGTCAGTTAAACTAAACATAATTTACTCTCAGATTCCCCATAATATTTAAGTATAGTTTTAAAATAACTAACACTTCTTCTGAGAAAAGATCTAGAGAGAGTAAAGGTGAAAAGGAGATTCCATGGCTGACTTATGTCCTGGTTTGGTATGAGTGAAGGACAGCGGTAGTCAAAGGTCAGTCAGGGTTAGGCTGTCAATGCATGACATAGAGCGCTTTAACTCTCTCTCTCTCTCTCTCTGCCCTCTCTCTCTCTCTCTCTAGGGCCATGCCAGATGTTAAAATCTATGTAACTACTGACAGGCCTACACAGATCTTTCTCTCAGCCTGTGACTGACCCTTACAACCTCTGTTCTCACAGCTGTTGTACTGTAGAGCACTGTTTCCACATAGATGGCAGACAGAACAGAAGGAAAAGATGGATGATGCTATCATTTATGCTGTAGAATGTTGTGTAACAGGGTTTATGTTTTCACTAAATATACACAATGTGAGAATGAATGGTGTCAAAAAGGGTATATAATTTGGATGTATGTGTTTTAAGGAGGGAGGACAGATTATACAACGTATTGTTTAAGATGCACAATGATGTTCCTAGAATGTACGCAATGAATGTAAAAAAAAAAGGTATGGCTGGAATTCTAAAATATTTTTCTTTTTAGAGATTATCTCATGGAAAATATTTTACACAATATTTTATCTGCGTGTGGGTGAGAAAGAGTTACCGTGATATTGCCAAGTCTGATCCTGGAACAATATTTCAAAATTAAATCGACTGAACCCGAAAATTTTGTTCCTACCCCCTAAACGTAACCCCACTCTCAGAAAAAACGTGCAAAAATTATACCTTTAGAGTTACAACAGCTTGTCACAGGAGCAGGACCCTTAAAAGGACATCTTTGTATCTTGTTTTATCCCTTAAAGGTTCTTAGTAGTACAGTTCCCTTCGAAATTAATTTTTGATATGTTTTAGCTTACCTCAAGGGCATCCAAGATGTAGGTGTCTTTGTTTCCGCAGTATTTTCAATTTTGATATTTTTCAGTCCTCCCTCGGTTCATCTCAAAGAGCATGCACGGATTAGTCAAAATTAAACATGATTGAATGACTCGTAAATGCAAGTACACATTGATGGCCTAAGACACGAAACGAGCGGTTTGTGTGAGAAAACGAACAGTATTTATATCGTTTTTACCTCGTGTAACACAGCCATGTTCAACTGATCTGAAGACACGGGCACTTCAGTCTGCGCAAGCACCGGAAGTGATCGCTTGTGTGTCTACGTCACTCATTGTTTAAACAGAGATTTCAGAAGTTTTACCTTTCACTATTGCAATTTCCTGTATATCTAAATATATTCAGTGAAAGGAAAAACTTCAGAAATCTACGTTGACATCTTAAAGACATCACCGCACGTCACTGGATGTTATTACTACTACAGTAACTATATGTAACATACAGTAACAAGGACACTGTAAAATAAAGAGTTACCCATCCTTTTTATTAGAATATATTAATCTCCTAAATACATGTTATTTTCTATAACTTAGCATTTAGAAAATTAAATTAAACAAATAATTGAACATTTCCTACTATGTATTTGACAGACCGATGGATACGAGTGAATGATGTCAGAAAAATGCTATAACATTTACTGAGAAAAAAAAAGATGATATCATAAAGAATAATACAGAATGTTTTATAGTAGCATACATAATGTCGTACAGTTCATCTGAACTCAGTCTGTAGAGTAGACTTTAGAAAACTGCTTATGCCAGTGCTAAATATACTCTGTTGTAGAAATACCAGAATGTTTTCATGGTTCCGAATTTTAGCGAAGGGGATTAAAACTGGTCTGGATTTTGTCACATTGAGGATGTTTTTACACCCTTACAGTCCCGTATGTCTGCACTATTCTGCTAACCCACTGCATTTCAACATTCACTGAGCAACAGTCCAAACAATAATGCCACATGGTATTACCGTATAACAACCGTGCAAGAGCAACAGCCATTTAGACAGGAGACACACCGGGGTGTGATTTGCATGGGTGGCCACTGGGGCTAATAAGACAAGCAAACATTTTTACAAACAAACACATCTGTTAAGGCACTGTCTCAGGTGATTAATCACCGTAGTAATTGTGGTGTAGTCCCCCCACCAACAAGTCAGGTTGTGTGCTGTGGGAAACATGATCTGGGATAATACAACCTGCAGTGCTGTGCTAAGATGTGTTTGTGTTATTACAGCTTGTCCAGCTGCATAAGCAACAATGCCTTAAAGAACTGAACACACCCCAAGACAAATCCAAGCCGTACAACATCACATTACACCATCATACCACCATAAACCGCCAGATTAAACACCACCATACCAGACTGATCTAAGCACCTTCAAACTGAACATAATCATACCAAACAAATGAGAGTATAATCAAACATCATCATAAACATTATCATACCAAATCACATCAAAACGACCATGTAACACTATTAAATCCACTCAAAATAACCATTTCAAACACAAGCAAACCAAAAAAGTCTTTTGCTGGGTTCTCTTCAGTTCTTGGCACAAGAACAAGCTCTTTCTGTATTTAAAAACATAGAAGATCTATTTTGTATTTTGGAACAAAAAAAGAAGGAAAAATTCTATGCCTTCCATTTGATTGAGTCAAATGTTCTCAAATCAAGTGGAGAATTTCACTCAGGCTGCAAATTTTGGGTTAAGGAAAAAATAGGCCATACTCCACAGGAAGTTAAATTATAGAATGACAAATTTTTTAAAGGTGTCTATCAATCCTTTTAAACTTTAAGGGTTTTCAAAACTTTTAAACTTTGTTAAACATTAAAAATTTTACCTTGACACACATTTCGAGTTAAAAATGATTTTAAAGAACTGTTTGCGACCTCAACTGAAATTGAGGAACTGAATTGGAATTTAAAAGGCATTCTTAAGACAATTCTGAACATACGTCAACATCCGCCTTTTAGGGTATCCTTAAACGTCGGTTAGATGACGTTATCGGATCCTAACCCTACCCCAAACCTAAACCTACCCCGTCACCTAACTGACGTTAAAGGTAAATCGTCAGTTGTATGACGGCCCGGGATCGTCAATTAACCGACGTTTAAGGGTACCCTAAAAAGGCAGATGTTGACGTTTTGTCAAAAGACGTCCCAAGACGTCAGTTATACGACAACTTGGGATGAGACTGTGTTACAGCGGCACGACCTGCCAACACTATCTCACGACCAATTCGTACAAATTCGACGCATGATTAAAAAGTGGCTAATTCGTACTAATTCGTACGACCTCACTCGTACTAATTCGTACGATTTGTCTAAACCCACGTGATGGTTAGGTTTAGGGGCGGGGTAAGGGGTAGGTAATTCGTACGAATTCATACGAATTGGCAAATTCGTAAAATATGTACGATTTAGCAAAATCGTATTAATTCGTACAAGTGAGGTCGTATGAATTGGTACGAATTAGCCACTTTTTAATCATTCGTCGAATTAGTACGACTTGGTCGTGAGATCGGGTTGGACCTGCCCCAAACCAACACATTCTCATCTTTTGGCGTCATATAGGTGACGCCATATGACATTTCGTCGAAATACTGCGCACGTGGCACCCTTTAGCGTCAATATAACACGCACTGTTGGCAGGGTATAGATCTGCGTCTCATAGGGGTAGGGTCTGCGTCTCATATTGATGCTAAAGGATGCCAGTCACCCGTATGACGCCTTGGGTTCTGCGTGTTATATTGACGCTAAAGGGTGCCATGTGCGTAGTATTTCGACAAAATGTCAAATGGTATCACCTATATGTCGCCAAAGGATGAGAACAGGCTCCCGAAACACACTCAGTGTTTAGAAGTATTAAAGCCGCAATGTACCAGAAGTAGCATTGATTGCAAGCATGATGGGAGATGATTGGAGAAGAAGACCTACATACGATATCAGAGAGAAGTCGTTTCACCGGAAGATCGAGTCATGACATTTTGATTAAAAATGAAAGTTAAAATGTAACATCATGGATGAATTGTTCACAATAAAATCATTTGAAAAAATCAGATGAAAATCGAACGCAGTCTAAATGATTAGGCACCTCCCTCTCTAACCTGTGATCAATGTCTTTAACCCTAGTGACAGAAAATGATAAATGATACACATATCAATACTTTGAGTTTGTATTGCTTATTTAAGTATTTAAATTTATTACTAAAAATCAAGATTTGGTATAGTGTAAATATGATCTTAATTCTATGCAATTTAGCATAAAGGGCAACTCCCACTTTTCTTCTCAACTCCCCCCCTCTCCGCTTCCCATTTTTTCCCCAATTGTACTCCAGCATCACCAATGAGTCGTGCTGAACGAGACCTTCAAAAAAAGGCTCCAAAACGTGGCGATTACGATCTGGGTAAACCAACTCTGCCTCCTACTTTCCTCCCCTCTTCTCTCGCTCTGTCTTTCTTTGTCTCTCCCTCTCTATCTCCCTTTCCTTCAATCCCTGTGTGGCTATATGTAACATCAGTAAAGCTGTCAGGCAGCACAGCCAAGATAAACAGGCCGAGGGCTGGGTTCAGAGGTGAGAGGGGCTGAAATGTTTTTCCTAAGGAACTGAGGGACCCCTGGAGAACCACGGCTGGGGCCAGGCAAGGGCCAGCGGGGAAGACGATCCCCTCGATTGCCCTCTCCACACTAACACATTGGCCAATCTCCTCTCTCTCTCTTTTTCTTTCTCTCTCTCTTACTCTCCCTCTTTCTCCTCGATCTGCATCTGTGTACACAAATACTCTCAACAGGATCCCCTTCACACATACACACACACACACACTCGCACTCATTCATTCATTGGCCGGACTGGCTCTTTAAATTACTGCTGTGTCAACACAAAGAGCTGACACTCGCATACTCACACATATGCTACATGCAGGTACACATGTACAGTACATGCCAGAATATATTTCACATAAAACATGCTGTGAAAACAAAATAAATTTCTACTTCTTCTGCTATCTTTAAACAGAACTATATCGACTAATTTGCAAGTATGCATGGCAAAAGAGTGCCTGTACTGAATGTGAGCATATGGTACATAGACCTTGGGAGGGGTGATATCACTCACCCGAAAGTGACCTTTCTCCCTCTTGCTTTCTCTCGTCTCAAGCTCTTTTTTATAGAGAGTACAAACAGAATGACTGACGAAAAAAAAGCAAGAAAGCGGGAAGGTATAGGTGCCAGAAGTATTATAAGCTAGAATGGGGTAATACACTAAAACAAGGTGGAAAAGGAGAGAGAGAAAGGCACGTCAATGCCAAGAAAAGCATGTTGAAATGAATTAGGACAATAAGATTGACAGAGCACAGGAAGAAGAACAGCAGAGGGTGAGAGAGTTGGCTTGGTTTGAGCACATACCCGTTCCCTGCCATATGGACCGGCGTTCGCAGCTCAAAACAGAAGGAATCATCTGGGATCTGATTTCTTTTCATCCTACTCTGCTCCTGGTTCTCAAAGCTGATTCAGTTCAGCGCTCCTGACCTGTGATGCTCCAGCACAGGTTAAACAGTAAAACTACGGTCAGTTCTGAAGGTTTAAGAAAATAATGAGCATGAAACACAAGGTTGAAATATAAAACGGACGACAATGAGGAAATAAGAGCAGTCGGGATAACCCAACAATTTCCCTTTTTTTTCTTCTCGTGTCAGCAAGATTTCAATTGATTCAGCTTGAAAACAACAACTGCATTAGTTCAACAAATAAGTGCAAATTTACTTTTAAATTTATGCTGTCAGATTGAAGTGAGTCTTTCATGCTGCAATTAGCTGGAGGTCGGGCATCAGGTGGCGGTAATGGAGCAGGAACTGACAAATCCCTATATGGAAGCTCATGTTGTCAACATATGTCAATTCATTTTCATTCAGTAAATGCATTTATCTTCATGACATTTCACTGTAAACCCACAAGTAAGGGTTTTTATTAATTTATAATACTTTTATTCAGTAAGGATGCATTAAATTGATCAAAAGTGAGTAAAGACATCATTAATGTCACAAAAGATTTCTATTTCAAATAAATGGTTGTTCCAAACTTTCTATTCATTAAAAAAATATATATAAAAAATTAATGGTCTCTACAAAAAAAAAAAAAAAATAAGCCACACAATTGTTTTCAACACTGATCTTGAGCCAAAAAAAAAAAAACATATTAGAGTGATTTCTAAAGGATCACATGACACTGAAGACTGGAGTAATGACGCTGAAAATTCAGCTTTACCATCACACACTGTAAAAAATATTTTCAAGATTTGTTATCACAACATGTTTTCTTTTGTCAAATCAACTTTATAATAATTTATTTAGTTGAGATAACTTATTATTTTGAGTTTCTGATGGTTAAATTTATCTACTTCATTGTATTAACTCACTTTTTCCAGTTCAATCAACTTAAAATTTTAAGGCAACCCAGGTTACTTACTTTTTTAAGTTAAACCAAGAAAAAAAATTTACAGTGTAGTAATCACAACATTTTTTCTTTTGTCAAATCAACTTAAATAATTGATTTAGTTCAGATAACATATAATTTTGAGTTTTTGATGGTTAAATTAATCTCCTTCATTTTATTAACTCACTTTTTCCAGTACAATGAACTTAAAATTTTAAGGCAACCAGGTTACTTACTTTAAGTTAAACCAACAATATTTTTTTACAGTGACTGAACTGTACTATGAGAATAAATATAGGAGTCTCCACTTCACAATCACAACAAAGACAAAGGCAAAACGGACATAACTACTTGAAAAATTGTGCAACATGGATAAAATGCAAAGATAACATGCTGCTCTATTCCCACTCACATCTTTTTCTAGCAGTTTATATTTGTTTGTAAATTGTGCACTGTAAAAAATGAAATGATCAACAAGTCAAGGCATCCAGTGTTTTTACGTTACTTTAACTCATCAAAATAATTTAAGCAATTTCAACTTTTTTCAGTCAATTAAATATAATTTTTAAGTTGATATAATTTTAACAGCCAGTTCTATTATACCTAAAAACAAAATGCAGCAACTGAACGTTTAAACAGTGTATGTTCCCATTTAGTTTTGGCATCAGAAATGCATGACAAGAAGGAAGAGACGAGGATGAAGCAGCATATTCTTTTACCTGCTTCAGAGTTTTTCTTTCCCAGCTCTCAGCTTCCTGCCACTGCTGCCCATCAATCTACCCAGGCCACAATGGTCTGTGACAGAGCCGGGCAGAACCGCAGGGGAAGACAAACAGTGGTGGACACACAGCTCACTTCCTCTTCCCTCCCGTCATGCTCCTCACGCGGGGGTCTGCCACCCTGTCGGCCTCCCTCGTGCTCCACGGCACATCCTCTCGGCACATAAATACCCAGGAAAAACTTCCTGCCCAACTCCAAAACATGACCCAGAAATAAACGAACAAAAATAGAGCCAGGGTTAAATTACAGAAGAAAGAGAGTTTTATTGTTATTTGAGACATTTTTTTTATTTATCGGGTTTTGACTCCATTTGAGCCGTGTAACTTGCGCATACATCCAACACCTTGGGTTCAAACGCATATGTATCTGTATGATACGGAGAGACCCAGCGCAATTATATTATTTTCACTTGAGCTTTTTTCCGCAGCCCTGAGACGTCCTTTCATTCTCCTCTCTCTCACTCACTCACTCACTCACTCAGCATCTGTTACATCTAAACAGCCCACTTAACCTCATCTCTGTCACTTTCTCTGTCGGCAACATGCACATACACACAGAGCAGAGGCATACTTTCTCTGAGGTCTCACACAATGCATTCATGACAGAAAAGGAGAGGAGAAATCCTTAGTAAAATTACTAGAGGACATTAATCATTAGGGCAGATTATAAGCAGCCCCTGTTCTGCCAGATGCCTCTCTGTTTGAGCCTCTGCTCTGCAATCTCAGGGCACTTCACCTCCGCTGCTGCTGCCTCTCAGGGAGGACGGCCATTGTTTCTGGCCAGCTTTTATTTCTTTATTCCTAACATTTTTTAAATAAGGCGCATTAGAGAGGTCTCATCATCTTTTCCCGCTTTTCAGCCCTCCTCAGCTTTGAACTTGGGGGCTGAAAACCACAACCCACTTCAGAACCTTTAGCCCTGTGTGGCCACATACACATATATGCACATGAAGAAACCCACACATACAACACAAAAGACTTTTTCCTTCATAACATGGTGCTTCAGGACTGAGAAATAGTACTAAAGGTTCTCTAAAGGCAACAAAAGGCCAAGGGGAGTATAGCCCGACATGTGCGCGCGCACACACACACGCACACACACACACACACACACACACACACACACACACACACACACACACACACACACAGTCCTCTCTTTAAAGGATTAGGGTAGAAGAAGCAGTATTTAGGACTAAACCCACTAAAGTAGGGTTACTACCTTAGAAGTTCTCTCCAGGAGTGATAAGTAGTCTCCACCTCCTCTCTCCATTTGTTGTGTGAAATTGAAAATGCCAGTGAGTTGATGTAGTAATAATAGTGGTGACGCCGGAAAAAGTATTCTATAGTGAGAGTAAGTGCGATTCCATGATGCACATGATGTACCTGTCAGCTGTGTGAACAAACAGACAAAATTCATAGGTAAACCTCAGAGCGTCAACAACTATCATACACATGTGCTGTGGGTAAAAATCTGGCGGACAGAAACACGTAGTCTGATATCTATTAAACTAATGTTTGTGCAATGAATCACTGCCTATATAGCATGAAGGTGCATAACATTCAAGTAACAGTTAAATAAATCAATCATAAATAAATAATCTATAACAGTTGTATGAGAACTTATGAATGTGTCAATTATTTATATTCAATATTTCTCCAAACAAATATTTGAATGTCTAATTAATCAGTACTAGTGATCCGAAAATAAAAGAACAAGTAAAGAATCTACTAATCGGATTTGAAAGTATTGTCACATTTAAACCTACACTGTGTAACTCTTTTAGTTCTTAGCTAAAACACTTAGTTCTTTCAAAAATATATGTGCTCATTAATGTATATTTACTTCGTCATTCGCTTGAGTGTATAATACGCCATTGAAAATACTTACGGGTAAGGGGTTCTATTGTCGGTCGCCATGTTGCCCCTCCATCTTGAAAGTACATTTGCCAAAGAATTCAAGCTTTGCCTTTCGTGTTTACGTTTGAGTTAACAATCAAGGTCGAGGTCGAACTGGAAGCCATGTTAATCTTGGACTACATTGGCCACCGTAGGAGTTAAAACGAAATCGGAATTGAGAGGAACAGAAATTAATATTCACTGGATGATCATGTATACCTTTTCATCGCTAGATGGGGGCAAAAATCACTCAGTGTAGCTTCAACTTAATGAAAACTCAAAGATATTGCTGGTTATTTAAAAATAATAATTATCTTCTATCCACCTTTGTTGCTATCCTGTAAACAAATTTACACCATGTTTGTTGTTTTATAAATGTATACAAAGAACCCTTTTCACATGTTCCAGAACATTTCATGTGTGCATGCATTAGCTTTGGCTGGCTGGGGTGTAGAAGAGGGATGACCAACAGGAGCAGAGGGAAAGACTTCATTCCAAAATGTGCAAATAGTTTCCCCTTCTCATTTCCTCTCCTGCACACAGATCGACAAATGTGAACATGCAACACAGTCTCATGAAGATGCGTATCTATACCACGAGTGTCATTTCTCGTGGCATTTATACGCCAAAAGTGTTTTTTTCGTGTATATGGTACGCACTAAAAAACTCTGGGTTAGGTTTAGGGGGGAGGGGGGTGGGGAGTTCGTGCGTATTATACGCAAAAAAGTGCGTATCATACACGCAAAAACTGTTTTTGGCGTATAAATGCCACGAGAAATGACATTCGTGCCATAGACACGAACTTTCATGAGATCGGGCTGGAACATGACAGTAATGCCGTTCAGATAGCACACAGCAATCCAGTTCATTTGAGAATTAATAGTGGTGCATGGAGCACGACAGCATCTTGAAACAATGAATCACTGGAGAGGACACATTTGGACAACGTTTGTCTATATTGTTAAACACTAAGGTGCAACAAATCCGGATTATCTGGCAATGGATTATGTGGTATTGTTTAGCACTTCACACACACACACACACACACACACACACACACTCTCTCTCTCTCTCTCTCATTACCTCACACCACCATACTATAGAATGGGGTTGGGGAAAGGTGCTTGAGAGCGGTGGAACATTAAGTGTTTCGTGTCACCCGGTGAACTCAGTGCTATTGTGCCCGTATGCTGGCCCATATCTGGGGAGGCAGGAGGCTCTGCTGTGACAGGGTCCTATAAAGGTATACTAAGAGAGTGAAGTGCAGAGAGGCTTCATCCTGCACTCTGCCCGCTGCCTCTTCACTTGAGTATGTTCTTTGGTATGTGTTGCTCCCCAGCCATTGTATATTTGTGCTCTCAGTGGCCTTATCTCAGTGGTGTGGCATTCGCCCAATTGTTTTAACGCAATAACACTTAAATTGTAAGCAACATGTTGTTGTTGTTGCAACTCTATACCAATATAAGTTTGTAGAGGCACTGGATATTGTTTTTGTTTGTTTGTTTTTTTACACTCCACAAACACATAAGATTTATTTTCATCTAGTGAATGTACAAAGTTCTTTTTCAAATAAGATTAGGTTAAAATTGGACCCTTTATCTTTAAGAGTGTCAGATGCACATTTTAAAAAAGATTTTTTTTTAAATAGTAGGCTACTTTTATTTCATATTATAATAAATATTTAGTAAAGCCATATGTTAACCACATCCTTAGATCTCATAATGAATCCTGTTACTGCCATAAATGTATGCATGTGCTATATATTCCTCCAGAGCTGATAACCCTCCCTTGGACCCGTGTTGGTGGTGAGGCGCGGCCGGGAGAGCGTGAGAGGGGACAGCCGTCTCAGGAGGGAGCGAGGCAGGAGCGGAGAGGGAGTTCGACGCGGAAGACATGGACTGGCTGTTTGATGGCCATTCCAGCTGAACAAACAAAACACCCCAAAACACGATGAACCTGGGAGTTGGAAATATGTGCGGGTCTGCTACGAGGTCAGATTCCTAACCGTATCTAATTCAATTTTACAAACTGTAAGAAAACACAGAGCTTGATGGAGCCTCGATCTAAATAATGCTCATATACAAAACAGTTTTTGTCTGTGATCAAAGGCGTCGAGGCAACGGGTCAATTGGTTTTGAAACAAGTCCATTTGCGTAACCGTTATAACTTCAAAATAATAAATGTGTTGAAACCAAATATTGTGATTTGTTCGTCTCCCTTTTTGACACACAAGTCTCCTCAAGGGGTCCACAGTGTCAGTAGCCGGGAGAGGCTCGCGCTGGCGCGCGCACGCGGAGGACTGCTCGCGCGGTGGTCCGGTCAGCTCTGTTAAAGACATTAGTGCAGCGCTCGAGGAGAGCGCGGGAGGCTCATAGACAGCGCTCACTTCTCTAAATAAACATTAGTCTTAAAAAGTTTGGCCCCGCGACCTCTCTCTGATCGCATTTCACTCTGGATAGTAAACTTCATTTTTATCGCGGGACTTTCCCATTCTTTCCGAAAACAGTCTTCGGTTTACGGAGATATGAAATGCCTACACTGACAAAGTTTCTCTTTCACCTGGCTCTGGGACAGACGTGTATCTAATTTCTTTTTTACTGTGGAAAATAGAGCCGTTAAAAGTGACACGGGAATTTGGGTTTAATTTCAAGATGAAAAAGGTATGCATGCTTCTCCGTTGAGAAACGTGGTTGGATTAGTCCTGAAAACCAAAAGATCATTATTTTGTTTAGACAGACCTCAAAATTTCACACTGAGGGAAAATCAGTCTTTTAGAGTGCAAAAGAGAGATTATAGGTGAAATGTTATGCCGTTATCTGAGGCGACTCGACATCCCCACTTTTCACTTAAGATTTTTCATGTCTGTCGCTGATAGTTTCTTGGGACTTTGCTAAATTGAAAAATCACTACCCTCGTTGCACTCTCTGTATTTACATGTAATTTCCTAAATTGGGAAAGTGTTGGAGTTTGTTCAGTTCTTACTAAAAGCGAACACTAGTTATTATAGACTGAGAAGAAAGTCATTTTGAGAGGTGTGCCACTCACGAAGGTCAAAGCTGTTAAAAAATATCATGATTTGTTATCACAACATTTTTTCTTTTGTCAAATCAACTTAGATAATTTATTTGGTTCAGATAACATATGTTTTGAATTTCTATTTCTATTGTAATCCAATTTCAAATTATTAACTCATTTTATTTTCCATTTCAATGAACTTTACTTACTTTAAACCAACAATAAATTTTTACCGTGTATAAGTGAATAAAATGAGTCAAGCAACCCGAAAATAAGTCATTCAAATTAATCAGTTATTACGGGGTTGAACTTGGTGGTATCCTGACCGGATAACGGGAGCATGCTCGCGGACAGACGACAGCTGTCCCTCTCCATCAAACTAAGAGTTTTTGGGTCACAAGTTAAGTCCTCGGGCTTCCATAATGCTAACACTAACCCGTCACTAAGCCAGGCTCCGATATCGGTGATATCCCAGCTACATCTTGGAGGGAGTATTTGTTACTGTTTTGTGACAAACAGACGAGACTCACGGAAGGATAAGTTGGGCGTATTGCCATGGAGACCGTCATTAAACGGATCATACATCACTTTTGTCGAGCGGTCATTTTTAGGTCATATAAAGAAGCTATTGTGCTCATCGGATGACACAACAGATTTGGGATTGTTCTTCAGTAATCGCTCATCGCGGAGATGCCCGTGTTTCTCTGTGTGTGGGATGGCAGGCCAACAGCAGGTGTCCTTCAGTGAGTCCCAGTGAGTCGAAGTAGATGGGGCGAACACTTCCAAAGTTAATATTTTGTTTCCAGAGAAGAGGGGCGGCCTGTATCTCTACTTTATTTACACATTCTAAATTAATTAAGCAGAGGATTCCTCGGTGCGCTAGAAAAACATGGAGGGGGAGATGCTGGGCTGTGGAGGGAGGGCCTAATTTATTGTGGCCGTACATCTCTGCTTCATGCCAGGGTGTCAGGGGACTCGGCCGACGGCATTCCTTCACAATGAGGGCTACAGCTCCCATCATCTCTTTATTTCACCGCTTTAAATGAAAGAGCATGCTAGAGACATATAACGAGAAAGGGAGAGAGAACGAGATTTTTTAAAGACACAACAACAGAGTTTAATGCGCAACCCACCTATAATTGTTTTAACGAGCAAAATGAAAATTACAGAGCGTGAAAAAAAAAAAATCTCAAGCCACACTGTTTACTTGTAATAAAAAATACCGAATACTGACTTAGGCAGGCCAGACTGCTAGTCCGGACAACATCAAGAGGTTTCATTAGTTTTGTAAGACTGACACCAATTTCATTAACCATCACAAGATTAATATGAGATTACGTTGCATGATGCGCATTAAAAGATGAAGTTTAAAACAGATGTCTGTTTTAAAAACCGGCCTTACATAGACGAAAAAAACTTTCTGTGGGCTATATTCAATAGAGCCGTTTCTGCTGAACGCACGAGCGCGCAGCACCGTGTAGTTCCTGCAGCAGGTGCCCCAGTTCCGCTATAGCCTATGTAGACATCTCAGACTCGTTTTTATATAAATATTACATAATATTATAATATGGAACTAAAATATTTACAAGCTATGGACTTGTAACAATATCCTCACTAATATTACAAACAGAGTGGAGAGTTGTTCGTCACAAGCCAACGACGGCAAAAATTTAATACTAGGCTACTAATAATAATGATATTAATAATGTTTGAAATAATGCTTAAAACAATCTCTAAATTATTTTTTATTAAATATAGGCCAAATGAGATATGCAAGAAAATTAATTTTCAGAAATGATTAGCCTACAGTGAATGCCAGATATAGCCCAAAAAATAGCATATTTAATATTTCACACAATTATACGTTGTTATACGTAATTATACGTTACTATAACTATACTGCGGTCTGCAAACAGTCTAATCGTGACTGAAGAAGAAAAAGAAAGCTTTTTAATGCGCTTTTATGCATTATTCGCCGTTAGCCTAATGTAAAACAGTGTCACGTGCAACTTCTTCGTTCGTTAAAATAATTATCCGTATTAAAAAAAAATAAAGTAGATAATAAATCACAATACAAAACAATTAATAATTGTACCCCTTATCCAGAAATATTGAAATGTTAAATATAGAAAATGCTTATTTGCATCCCAAAAGACTTTTCTATAATTTAATTATGAAAGTGGTGAATTCTTCTTAATTAAACACGAATGTGTTACAGACATAAAAAAAATAATTCACTCACGCATAAAAAAATATTAAAATAGGCTATACATTCTCAAACAGATAAGGCCTAACTAAGAACCTGTCTAAAAATAGGTCACATTAAACATAATAAAATAATAATGTATGCGTGCATTGGCCTGAACGAAATATCAATCGAATTACATCATCATTACATGTAAACTTGAAATCTAGTTTACTATATACGCTCAGATAATTAAATCATTGAAAAGACCTTTCAGTGCGCGCAACAGTGGGAACCCCATGATTCTGATGAGTAGCCCGTACAAAAAAAAAAGAAAAGAAAAAAAGCCGACAATAAAAGCTGACAACGTCGCAACATAAAACACCAGGCCAGAAGCGAATACGGGGTTGTTTTAGAGATATCCTTTTTAAAATTACAGTGATAGAAGAGATAAGTAGAGATATACTTTGGTTCATACGAAATCGTGGGTGGTCTCCTCATGGTGTAACTAACGCGCCACACTGAAGAAAATGAAAGCGAAATGAACAGGCAATTAGTGGGATTCGTAACCCATGATTTACACTTTCGATCCGATTAAAGGAGAGTGATGTGATTTCTCATGCAGAGACAAAACAAGACGCAAAAGTACTGAACGTCAAGAGAGAAGATAAATATCCTTTTTTACATTAAAGCCCATCTCGCATTTCGCCTCCTTTAATCAAGAGCCGGTCTTTCTAAAACTCAACTAATCACCACAAATTCATTAGCAGTAAATTATGACTGGTGCAAACACGACCACATGAGTGCACGCGTGGTTAGGTTGAGGAGATTTCATTCATAGGCCTCGAGTAGTTTTATTCGCTGTGGCAAGTAGATCAAAAGTACACTATTGTGTACTGTTACTTCCTCTCTGCTGCTCTTTGTCACCTCGACCAGCAATACATTTATCGCTCTTCCTCCCAGGCTTTTTTTACGCGTGTTTGCTAGAGAAGCACATGACCTCTGCCCTTAAGTCAGCCTGATGTTCCAAACTAAAGTCACCCTAATAATAATAATAATAATAATAATAAATAATAAAATTATAGTCAGTCTCTATCATTATTCAAAAAGCATCACATTTCTGTAGCTACAGGCCTCTCCGACTATATTAATTTACCATAATCCTCAATAATTCAGTTTACAAATCAATGCATCATGCAACTATACTTAAATAAAAATAAAAATTTAAAATATCTATATGGCTTTATATTAAAAAAAAAAAACTAAATACTGTTTCTATATTTTACTATTATAGCAGACAAAAAAAAAAAACTTTTTTACGCGGCGCATTTGACTGATGGTCCAGAAGTGCTTGGAAATGCGGTTTAACTATTAGTTTGGTCCAGTTTTGATGTCATGAAATATAGAACAGTATGTTATCCTGTTTTTTTAGATGTTTTAACTTAACCGACCTGTTTGCATTCGCGTCAAAGCATTTGCTAAGTTGAAGAAAAGGAAAAAAATACGGTGAGTGAGTCAGCCCTTCGTTAAAAGCCTAAAACCAGTTGTCAAAAACACCCCACGAAGCGAATTTACCCATTTGCGCACGAAACGAGTAAATAAAGGCAGCTTTTAATGCCACCTTCTGAACAGAACCGTGTGCTCGGCCAACTCTGAAATGGATTCATCAGTCTGTTTTTCGCACTACATTGAATTCCCGCTGCTTCCTTTGTACATGTCTCAAGACAACACAGATGACATGAAAGCGGACAACCGAGAGTCTTTTAAGACGATCGCCTTTCAGAAGCAAATGTGTGTGGCTTGTCTCGCTATAGGGACCACTTGCTGGGTGCCTATTCAAGCCTTAGGGACAAGGTCTTCACTGACAACATCAACAAATGGGCAAAAAGCTGCATTATTGTGGATTAGATTCCAGATGAAAAAAAAATGCTACCACAAATTAGCAACGAATCCTCAAAAGACGTGGTGGGTATCCATGTAGAACCATCACATTCAATTATAGGCTTTCAAGCGCTGATGTTCCCATTGCTTTAGCTCTTTGTCATTTGCCAGAAACTGGTCAATTATCATGGCTCAAAGCGCCACACAAGAGGAAACATGTGCCATGGGCCCACTAAGTACTAAATACTGGTGTGAAAACCTCACACTTTTCCTCTGTTTTATTAAAATCTATTTAAGCCTTAATATAGGCTATTGAAGCAAATATTAAACGAATATTTTAACAACGTAACAATATTATTGTTCTTTGACTTTGAATTGTCTTTCATATTGCTGAAAAGTATTACAATAAACTAAAAACTAAATTAATATAAATTGATTAAATTGTTAAAATTACTTGTTTTCTAAAGTCACATAATTGTTTGAACATAATTGTATAAACGTTAGACGACTCTTTTAGGCAGGTCAGTAGGCCTGGTCGAAGACTAAATGGAAAGAAGTTAACGAAAGCATCTTCAAAATTCACAAACATTTATTGTCTTGCCATTACAACAGAAAATGACCTATGGACATTGTTTTGTCTCTTTACATATAACAACATTCTTTTCACAGATAATTTCTCAATGGAATAATGAAATATGTATATGCACAAGTGTCAGACAGAAAGAGGTAATGCGATTTACACCAATAACCACATAATCATCTATCAACAGAAATAAAATAAAAATAAAATTCACCAGAAAACGTCTGTTGAAAGATTTAGGGGAAGTGGGACGTTAACCTATATGTAATCTATTTACAGCCCCTATTGTCTCCTGGCAATGTGCTTTCAAAACAAGTAAATCCTGAGTTTAAAGTCTCGGTTATTGACAGTGCTTTTCACAAACTCACAAAATAGCTATACAAAACAATAAAATAGTTAAAACAATCTTCATTTAAGTCAACCAAAAGAGGAAATTCCATATCAATGAGTAGGCTACAAACTATTTAACTTTCTGGACAAAGCGGCAAAGGTCCACTGGCCGTCCAAAGGTGAAATCTTAGCTTACTGTTTACATGGTCTTAAATTTCCTCTCTTCGGCCTGTTTCTCTCTTCAAAATCTTACATATTTACAGTTCATAAATATAGTTAATTAGCCTTTTATTTAAGAATTCAGAAACATGAAACGGGCGGCATTTTAGTCTTGCAAAAGTGTAAATCCTACCTTAGCAAAGGACGAAACAACCATAATAAACTGGGCTGCTGCACTTTCTATTTGCTGCCACTCTAGAAATGGCAATTGTTAAGGCTTGGCGTTTTGCTCGAGAAAGTCTGTGTGCCCGGCTGAAGCATCGTGTCCTGCGTTAGATTCAAGTGGTTCGTGGCCGAGGCAAGTGTTGGAGTCAGCATGGCCAAGATCTGAGCCTGTCCACTCGGTTGTGCGGTGTACGGCGAAGCTGGAGAGCTAGCCGCACCGATTATATTGTCTATAGAGAAGGAAGGCCGGCTCGGGCCATTTGTGTCCGTTTTGAGAGGCGCCAGACCAGGAAGAGTGGGGCTGAGTTGAGGATAGAAAGGCTTTCTCAGCTCGGTACCCAAAAACGAAGGCAAGCTGTGTGGCGTGGAGAATATCGAGGAAGGCGTTGGGAGAGCACAATGTGCGTTTTGGAAAGGGAACGCGCCTCCCGGGTGGTGAGGGTGATAGGGGTGATGCGCGTGGAAATTCTGCAGCTGTAGGCCGTAATTGTAACCGTACGGTCCGTAGCCAAAGCCAGGTAGAAATCCCCCCGCGTCCCTAAGGATCTCGTTGGCCTGGTGTCTTTTGAAGCGCTTCCTTCTGCGCAGAAAACTCCCATTGTCAAACATGTCGGCGGACTCTGGGTCGAGGGTCCAGTAATTGCCTTTGCCCGGGTTACCGGGTTCGCGGGGTATTTTGACAAAGCAGTCATTTAGAGACAGGTTGTGACGGATAGAGTTTTGCCACGCGGGGAATTTCTCCCGGTAATACGGGAACCTGCTGCTGATGAACTCACAGATCTCGCTGAGAGTCAAACGTTTCTTCGGGCTCTGCAGGATAGCCATGGTTATAAGGGCTATGTAAGAATAAGGGGGTTTCACCAACGCATTTTTCCCTGGTTTATCCCCAGTTAACGCACCGGTTCTGCTGTCATCCTGTGGCCCGACCCGGTCAGCCGGACAGTCCAAGCTGCTTTGGCCCGGTGAGACTGCGCCCTCCCCCGCATTCTGGGATAGATTGTCATCGGAGTCATTGTCCAAGTGAAAACTATGATGATGGTGAAGATATTTACCCTCTTTTACAATATCCCCGCCAACGACATCGATGTCCACGTCGTCGGACAGAGCAGAACTGTCCGACATGTCCGTCCCCAGAGTCATCCTTGGAGAGTCTTTTTGTCTTCCTCTCTCGCGTTCCGTGTCCAGTCTCGTGCAGCACTCAGCACAAGCAGTGTGTCGTCTCAGTCACTTTCTGGAACGACAAAACTCCCGTCCTCCAGAAGCCAAGAATACGTTGTCTTCACGTCCTGGAGCCGCATAGAAAAGAAACGTGCCTTAAGAAACGAAAGAAGACTCGAAAGAATCACACCGGACTTGCATACCACAAAAACTGTCCAGAGCTCAGAGCGCTTTCAAGTCGAACAGGACACTCGGTTCAGACCTCGATTTTCTCTTCATGGAGTGTGTAGTTGGTCCATATACAATACAAACTTTTGGATCATACGAATAGCATTTTGACTATGCATTCACTAACTAGCTTTTCTTTTTTCATAATTCGAGAAGGCTATTTTGTTCTCGTGTACAATCGTAGCGCTGTGCGTGAAAGAGCCTCCAAGTAGCCTATACCCCCGCGCGGCTTCCAAAAACTATTTATCCAGTCCCCACAATCACGTGATCAGCATGTCGGTAACCAGGAACTAGGGAAGTTTACAGACGAAAAAAAAGCAGCACAAGGGAGAAGTGTTATCAACTTGCCCTAACAAGTGTGCTATATGGGAAAATTTAACTGACATTCGCGACAAATGTCAAAAAGAATGCAGAGAAAATAAAACATTTAGCACGATTTAACTTTAATAAAGCCGAGGATTTTTTAAAGATGACAACAAATAAACTGTCAACACATTAATTTAATAGCCTACAAAAAAAAGAATACAAATATTTCCATTGCTTACTGAGTTTTTTTCTATTGTTGTTTAAAAAAACAGCATCATAACAATAAGACAAAATTATTAAATTAACCGTTAGCCTATTTTTGCATTGCATTTTATTGTTATTATGTTGTATTAAGCTAGCAACATCGATAATATAGCAATAATCGATGATATGGTAAATATACAAGATAAAGAAAGAAAGAAAGAAAGAAAGAAAGAAAGAAAGAAAGAAAGAAAGAAAGAAAGAAAGAAAGAAAGAAAGAAAGAAAGAAAGAAAGAAAGAAAGAAAGAAAAGCAATATTCTTTGCATTAAATCACCAGATGGATGTTTATTCCTTTGCCTGTTCAAAAGATAGCCTACAATCAAAGTAGAATAGTATTCGATCGAATCCTTCAAAAATATTTAACAAATCAAATGTTCCAATATATTGTCAGCGAATACATTTTAAAGGCAACAGTATAGCTAATTATTCACAAATTTGGCAACAGCAAGAATATAAGGGACAGATTATTTTATTATTTTAATATTTTTTGAGACTTAGTCAAAGTTAATCCTCAATTTAGTATTTCCTACAGACCATATTCAATTGCACATTTAAATATTTCACGACATTTTAACGTTTATATTATTCATTTGCATGAATTAGCCTATTTCCAATACAGAACAGCACAAATCAATAAGTTGTTCTATCCTCGGCAGGTGTAAGTGCTAATTTAATGATTTATTTTAATGATTTATTTGGCATGAAAAATATCTTAAACTGTATATTAATATTATAACATTTGCTCACAAAAAGAGGGTGAAAGGAAATTTGCGCTTATACAAAAATCTTTTTTTGTTCTCTTTTTAGTGCCGTTATTCACTTTTTTTTCCTGTCAGGGATTCAAAACAACCCCGTTTATGATTTTTTTGCATTGCTATCAAAGCTATACATCTCCTAACGTAGCCTATGTAAAAGCACACACTCTCTGCAACCTGCTCGGATTCGTCTTTGCATGGGTGTTATGGGTGAATGACAAGCTTCATGCGCCATACAGAACGCGCGCGCACTCTTAAAAATAAAGGTTTTGCAGCGACGCCATACAAGAACCTTCAGTCAACAGTTCTTAAAATAACCTTTTTTTCTTAGTATGAACATCATTTTTAAAAATCTAAAGAACATTTTTCCACTATAAAGAACTTAGTGCACCAAATCCCGTGGATGCTATGTTCTTTATGAACCATCAATGCCAATAAAAATAACCTTTATTAGAGTCGGGCATCGAATTCTTTTTATTATGCTCATTATTCATACAAACAAGACCATTGTGCCTCCGATTAAAATCCGCAGGATATATGTCAGATTTCATGCTCTGCATGCTAGTGACCATATTTTCAATGAAATATTTTCTCTATTATTCCGTTTCCCATAAGTAGGCTTAGCCTAAACGTATTAAACTAATTAAAGTAAATATAAATAATTGGGCGTTTCGAGAATTATGTTCATGCGCAACTTAGTTGATTGCTGGTAAAATAATAACAATAATAATACATTGTTATATTAAGGTGTTGAAGTTATAAAGGAAACAGGAAGGGTAAAAAATAAATAAAGTTAGTTCGAAATAGTTCATGAACAGTTGTTGGAGACGATGGCATTACCGCAGCAATGTGTGACAGCTGCCTGTGGGAGCCCAAACTCAGAGGTCAAGTTAGCAGCTCGTGCATTTCTACTGTCTCAAAAAAATAAAAATAAATAAATCTATATTTGATTTCTGAATTATAGCCTATGACTCAAAAATTATATGATAAAATGTATATGTTATACTAGTTATAGGCTAATGCAATTAATATCTTAAGATAAAGGATGTACAGTTCTCTAGTGAATTAACTTTAATGACACTCTTTTCCGTTTACTCAGACAAAAAATAAAAAGAAAAAAATAAATGTCGTGCACGTTTAGAGCCCTGGACAACATAAATGTCAAAGTGCAAACCACAGGCGACACTCTGAAAAAGAACCAGATAATCACCGTCGGTTTTCGGCCTAAACTGACAAATTGGCTTCCCATTCCTATTTTTCCTCCTTTCCGCTTTTAAGTGGGATCACCAGTTAATGTGTCGAGGGCTTACACAGAATAAAAGGACTGCAAAGCATGCTGTAAATCTGTAACATTTTTAACCACAGTACTGCCACCTTGCGGTCCTACGCTGTATTACATAGTCTATAGACTTTAGAGCTAAATAGCGCTTGAACTCCGCATTCCGCACCAACAAAACAAACAGACAAAAATAAAGAAAAGAAGAAATTCTTACTGTGGACATAAAACCTATAAATAATTAATTAAATAAAAAATTCACATTGTGCTGCAAAAAGTTGGAGGACCTTTGTTTCTTAATAACCAATAGAATTGCGCTCTTAATTAACTGAGGCCGGAAACTATTATATTAACTCCCTATTTCTCGAACTATCGCATGCGAATAGGGCGAACGAAGCGTAGCCTATCGTTACAAAAGAAAAAGAGCTGCATTCAGCTAAATTGCTGTTTGTAGCCCTAAATTTTAAAGGATACTATCCAGAAAACACCACCAACCAAAACATACATTTATTAAAATAAATAGGCCTAACGTTCTGAATTTAAATGGAAAAAAAAGAAAACTTTCTACATGTACTGCTTCGAAAGTAAATGTTCAAATTAAATGATAATAATTCAAGTATATATAAATATAGCATTTATTGGCACTGCACTCGCGATGTGGACCATAAGGGGTGCAGTCTTGAAACTTCTTTACAGGCTTTTATTGTTTTTAAAGCTCATTGTACGGTCGGAAATAAAGTAGACTATAATAGCTTTGCATTGATGGGAAAAAAATGCTGTCATTAAATATGAAAGATCAGTTTACTTGTAATGGACTTTGGAGTGTTCCGAGGCTCTCCATAATGAACATACGTTTTCTACGACGTGCTACATGATTAACCATTTTGAACCAAGGTTCTCATATTAGAGACCAGTGCCATGCCCTTAACTTGGTGGTGGCTGACATCTAGTGGATTTTATGTGAAATGCTCCAAATCTCGGTTTTTCAGAAATTATTAGAAACTTATTCCAATAGCCAGTCGATGTCGCCCCCTCACCAGCAAAATGAGTGCACACAATTTGCAATGGAAGATTAAATATAGCTAATCTTCAAATATTTCAAGACTACTATTTATTAGCGTAAATATCAGTCTTCAAAAGTAAAAAAAAAAAAAAAGCTATAGGCTAAAGTCGGTTTGGATATATATATATATATATATATATATATATATATATATATAATTCATACTGGTTGAATTTTAACCAATTCATATCAGAATCATTTTAACCAATGTTAAATAACCTAAATCAAAACAAATTATTTAAATTGTATAGCCTACAGACTATTAAACAAAGATTTGAGTACAAGTTGATAAGTGTTAAATCTCGATTATCGTGTCAAATTATATGGATGTAATTATTATTATTATTATTAGGATACTTATTAAATTGGATATTGAAAACATAAACCTAATATGTTTTTAGGTTACCCTAGTTAAAAGAAGAACAAGCGAAAAATGATTACACAAAAACACATTTATTTGCATATAATATATTTACATTGTTCTGTAGACAACATATCAATACCAGAACTATATTCTTCATTTTAATTAACAAAAAAAAAAAATGCTTTGCACACATACAGCCTACCAAAAACTAGTTAATTCAGTCACACGTTATCTACAAAACGTTTTTTACATAAATCAACAGGAATATGAACTCAATCTCGGGGCCACTGCATTCAGTGGAAGATTATCATACAGTGCAGAAGTTTTCACATGTATCGCTCCAGTCCTGAGGCAAAATTGGCTTGTCTCATATATGAATTATTGTAGGAGTTCATTGCTGGTCCGGAGAGAGCTAAAAGAGATTCTGTATGATCTGCACACGAGCCCGAACGCACAGGGGGCAGAGAAATCCTGTTCCCCGAACAGTACACCTGTGAACCTCCCGGAGAGAAGCTGGACTGCGTGACCCCGGACAGGTGAGTAGGCGAAGCCGAGGAGGGATACGTGTAACTGGTTGTCATGTTTGAAGCAAGAGATCCCGTGTTCCTGCTCAGCATGTTGCTCGTTGGATTGATCTGTTGCGTCTGAAAGCAGGTCGGGTCAGAGTTTGACACGGAACAGCTGGAGGTCATGGCACCCAAGTCTCCCATGCCGAGAGACTGTGCGTTGAGATCTCCTCCGCTTTGCATCATTGTCTGCTGACTAATAATATTATCGATGCTGAACATCCTGGGCTGGCCTTGCGTGACCCCGGCCGATGCCTGATAGTGATGCAGCATCGCCGGGTGCGGGGAACCAGCCAACTGAGACCCGTAGCCAGACGTCACACCCGGGTATAAGGTGTTGGGGTACGCCTGTCTACCCATTGGTGTTGGCGTGAAAGCGCTCGAGCTTTGCATGTATCCAGGATATGTGCTTACATCAGTCCGCTTGAAGCGCTTCCTCCGTCTCAAGAAACTCCCGTTGTCGAACATGTCCTCGGCGGCGGGGTCAAGCGTCCAGTAGTTTCCTTTGCCGGGCCTACCGGGCTCTCGCGGGATCTTCACAAAACAGTCATTGAGGGTGAGGTTGTGCCGTATGGAATTTTGCCACTTCTTTGAATTCTCGCGGTAAAAAGGAAAGCGTTCCATGATGAACTTATAGATGCCGCCGAGGGTGAGTTTTCTCTCAGGTGAATTGGCGATGGCCATTGCGATCAGTGCGATGTAACTGTAGGGAGGTTTACCTCGCTGCACTGGCCTTTTCCTCCGCCGGCTGCC
Source organism: Pimephales promelas (assembly GCF_988280905.1). Taxonomy (NCBI): domain Eukaryota; kingdom Metazoa; phylum Chordata; class Actinopteri; order Cypriniformes; family Leuciscidae; genus Pimephales; species Pimephales promelas. The sequence continues at coordinate 25,492,990 of NC_142782.1, forward strand.
AGTGGCGGGCAGATGTTCTTCGGTTTGACCCAGTGAAAGCACTTCCTCCCTCTCGGTATTTGGACTGCTGACCCGTGGCTCGGCTTTGATGAGAACACCGTCCTTGGTTCGAGCCTGGTGGTTGAGCGCTGGTGAAGGAAGAGGTATCGGGGAGTCCAGGCTCACGTTGGGAGACAGCACCACTGGACTGGCCGCCTCGGCTGGCGAGTGCTGGGACTCTGCCGTCATGTTGCACATGCCAGTGAAATATGAAAAATTAGCAAGATTCATAAAAGTTGTTTTTTTTTTATAAACTTTTATGGCTATTAGAGTTTTTAAATTATAAATTCTCTCAATTTGCCAACAAACAGGCTGTAAAAATATTTGCTATCCTATCAAAATAAGCGTGCGCTCAGCTGTAGATTAGAGGTGTTTGTCTAACCAGGTGAGTGAGTCGGGGGGAGTTTTATAGAGCGGGCAGAGTGACGACACCGGCCGGCTCGTGACGATCGATTGGGTGACAGTTCTCCCCTCACTAGCAAAGAATGCAAGGTCAGAAGATCACCGTTAAATTCATTTTGGATGGGTGAATTTGTATATCGTTAGAACTTGTAATTTAAAGACATCTCGCCTGATTAACCTGATATAACAAACTTTTCACAAAAAGTTATAAAAAAAAGTTACAAATGGGAAAAAGGTAAATAAATTGAAACATTAAACTTCTATATTCTTACCTTAATGAATAATATGAGCTAAATAAACAATTTCCTCTTCTGTCCTTCAAGGGAAAACACAAAGGAAGTCGTACCTGCTTATGACCTTATATGGAATATACATTGTCCGATATCAGATAAGACAAAGTGGCTCACATAATAGCTTCCACTGACTTGGGGGTTTTAACAGTGACTGGATTAGGAAGGAAAGGTTGGAGGGGTCGAGGATAAATACTTGTCGGCAAAATATTTTAAATTCAACAGTTTCACGGAGGAAGGCTTTTTGCAAATGAACAGTGATCTGAAACTTCATGAATCCTCAATTTGTTGACTGATTTTTACAACTTTCTATCCATTCAATTACATTTTTGTGAGTTTTTGAGTTGGGTCTTTCTTAAGTTCAAAGTGGTTCAAAAAGTACAACAAACTTTTAGCCACATCAAGGCAGCAATCAAACTTAAGATTTTCATTTTAGCAGGTTGACATGTATTACAGAGCAAGAAAGGACAAATACAAGCACAGGCTGCTCGCTGAAAGATCTATCTTTGATCTCTCGCTCTTGCTCGCTCTCGTAGTTTGCCCATGGGTTCACTGTGTATCCAGGACAGAAACAACACACAGAAAGGCTGTAAGAGACTTCCCAAACTACCTCTCAATCCACCAATTGAAAAATAATAACACGCTTTTAAAAACAGCAATTAAGCTGTGAAAACTTTACAGAATGGTAAGAAAATACTGCTGGTTTATTTCTATTCTCCAGAATGAGACTGTAGACGGTCGGACAGGCGCTAATACAGCATCATAGCACTCAACATCAACTTCTCAGGATTTCACTGATCGAATTACAGAAAGACAATAACAGCGTGCACATAGAATTCTCTTTAGCTGTAAATGAATAGTTAAACCTATCAGGGAATTACCAGGGCTTTGCTTTTCAACACAAGGGATCTACAGGAAGGTCAGGAGGTAGAAAGTTACCCTAGACCTGACTACCACTATGACTTCAGCTCAATGCAAGTTTTCTAAATAGACAGCCGATATATAATTTAAACCAGAGCATGCATGTTTGGGGTGAGCAAAAAAGGGATGTAAGTGAGAGTGAGAAACTGGACAAATAGTGTTCAGCTCTGACTGATAGGAAAGAAATGGTAGCATGAATAAGACCAGAGTCATAAGCCAAAACAGCATTCACCCCTGCCCAAGCACAAAGCATGTGGCGGCCCCCTGTGCCCAGACGCGCTAAGCCTAGCTAGCCGAACAGAGCGGCTGGCTAACAGCTTCAGACAGGCGTGGGATCAGCGTTGTATCCAAGCAGGATCTGCCCCTAGTGCTGCCAGGTCAGGCAGACAAACAAGGGCTACAGCCAGGAAACAGCCCCTCCTCCCCCGCACCCTCATCCACCAGCCCCAGGGCCTACCATCTCACGGTAATCCCCGTATATTACTCTCTTATCACGCACACACCAGAGATACAGTCTGACAACTCTTCAAAAACTGCTGGAGTAAATTGGACCTGGTGCATTATCTCATGACAAGTCTACAACATGTTAATATCCAGTAAAAAATGTGAGATTTTACTTCCCCGGGGGATTGTTGGCGGTTGTAATGAATTAAATGGGCGGTTAAGATTTAATGGCTCAATAGCTATTAAAGTAAAATACACTTGTGTCCATTTCCTCTGGATTTTATGCAACCTCAAGCAAAAGCATATAGGAAAAACGTTTTAGACACTTAAGAGGATATAAGTTCACTAGAAGAGAATGACATCCTCATGTCCTTCCAAATCTTTTTATTTTGTCTAACTTTACTTTTGTAAGGTTATGGTTGAATAAATGTGGAATGACATTCATACATTTCTACACTGTAAAAAAAAAAAAAAACTAATCTAAGAAATGTATGGTTTAAAGGCAGTCGTGTTTGCCAAAACTTTACCATAAAAATCTGATATATATATTTATTTCAATATATTTAGAGTTTTACAGATTGAAATGGTACAAAAAATATTGTTATACACCAAATTACTAAAATATGTTTGTTTTTATACCTTTATATAGGCTATATATACTGACAGCCACCCCCAAAAAACATTCATTTAACAACAAAGATATGATATAACCCTAATGTACATAACTGATATGAAAACACTAAGAAAAAAAGTTATTTCAATGAAAAAAAACATCAAATGCAAGCTGTCTCTCAGAGAATTCTAGATATGTCTTTTTTATGGATTTTAAAGATGACTTGTACAGATTTTGGAAGTGAAAAAGAACATTTAACAGTATTTTACTGTAAAATTAGATGAAAGGTCCTATAACGGTGTTTTCACTGTATAGATAAGGGAAAGTGTTGATAAAAATTGTACTTTTAATTGTAAGTGTTCCAAACATTTTGATCCCACTGTATATTCATAAGTCAAACAACTCATCAAATTCTTACCCAAAATCTATGCCAATTGAACTTTTCTATGTTGCAAGAGATATTTGAAATTTAGCTTTGCGTTCCCCTCAGCTATATCTGTCAGTGTCGAGAGATAGAGATGTGAAGAAAGAGAAGAGAGAGAGAGAGAGAACTGCTGAGTAAACACTTGGAACTCATTCATTTGCACACTGGCTCCAGGCAGGGCTGGGGTTTGAGAGGGGGTGCATGAGAAAAAGAGAGAGAGAATGAAAGGACGAGAGGGAACGAAAAAGAGAAAAGCGAGCGGGAGAAAGAGATGCCCCTTTTCTTACCCAAGCTCATCAAGTACGGGCCAGGGCTCCTGAAAACGGCAGGATTAGTGGAGGGCCGGGGCTCGGTCAGGTCGGCTCAGCCCACATCACTCCTGTACTGCACGCTACGCTGCTTCGCTAAAGCGCTCCAACATGGTTCTCACAGACACACACACAATGCATTTACACACTTACTATCACGCTCACACAAGCATGCAACACACTGACATTCTCAGCTAAGAGTGGTACAAACATTTGCTGTAACTCTTGACACATCAATGTCCACAACACATGCACACGCTGGCTTCATTATATTAGTAAAAAAAATTATATATATATATATATATATATATATATATGGAAGTCATATTTACAATGACCTGTTGATTATTAGGACATTTTCAAAATGTCAGTCCGCACAAATGTACCTGTATACAAACACTTTATACACATCTGAATGTCCCCATTTCTTTTTAACCTGCAGAACTGCATTAAAAAAAATGTTAAGCAATGTACAGTGCAAAAATAAAAATCAGAACATGATTTCCTTTTGTAATCCTCTAGTAGCACTAAATGTGCACCCCTTAAGCAGCATGCATTGGTTGATCTTATCAACAAACCCTTAATGACAGCGCTTTGTGATTTTAAGCCTCGGGGCCTGCAGTCATGCACAAACACAAGAACTCACTCTCACTAGCACAAATATGGTCACAAGGTCAAATCCTCACCAAAAATCAGTTTCCCCTCTTTTTTTCACTGCAATCTGCCAGCGTTGTGTGAGATGGTCACTACAGTGGTAAAAGTAGACTAAAGCTTATAAATCAAACAAAACAAAAAAAAGTCATGTTTTTGAATAAAGTTTTGCCCTATGATGTCATTTACACTGTTACCTATCAGAGATAGGTAAAGACATATATATAGTAAAAATATAGATATAGTTGACCCCCTTTCGCCTTCAGAACTGCCTTACTTCTACGTGGAATTGATTCAACAAGGTGCTGAAAGCATCCTTGATAGGATAGCATCTTGCAGTTGATGGAGATTTGTGAGATGCACATCCAGGGCACGTAACTCCTGTTCCACCACATCCCAAAGATGCTCTATTGGGTTGAGATCTGGTGACTGTGGGGGCCATTTTAGTACTGTGAACTCATCGTCATGTTCAAGAAACCAATTTGAAATGATTCAAGCTTTGTGACATGGTGCATTATCCTGCTGGAAGTAGCCATCAGAGGATGGGTACATGGTGGCCATAAAGGGATGGACGTGGTCAGAAACAATGCTCAGGTAGGCTGTGGCATTTAAAAGATGGCCAATTGGCATGAAGGGGCACTAAAGTGTGCCAAGAAAACATCCCCACACATTACACCACCATCACCAGCCTGCACAGTGGTAACAAGGCATGATGGATCCATGTTCTCATTCTGTTTACACCAAATTCTGACTCTACCATCTGAATGTCTCAACAGAAATCAAGACTCATCAGACCAGGCAACATTTTTCCAGTCTTCAACTGTCCAACGTTGGTGAACTCTTGCAAATTGTAGCCTCTTTTTTCTATTTGTAGTGGAGATGAGTGGTACCCGGTGGGGTCTTCTGCTGTTGGAGCCCATTCGCCACAAGATTATGCGTGTTGTGGCTTCACAAATGCTTTGCTGCATACCTCAGTTGTAACGAGTGGTTATTTCAGTCAAAGTTGCTCTTCTATCTTGAATCAGTCGGCCCATTCTCCTCTGACCTCTAGCATCAACAAGGCATTTTCGCCCACAGGACTGCCGCTTACTGGATGTTTTTCCCTTTTCACACCATTCTTTGTAAACCCTAGAAATGGTTGTGCGTGAAAATCCCAGTAACTTTACAGATTGTGAAATACTCAAACTGGCCCGCCTGGCACCAACAACCATGCCTCACTCAAAATTGCTTAAATCACCTTTCTTTCCCATTCTGAGATTCAGTTTGGAGTTCAGGAGAACATAACAGAATAGCTACACACGTTACAGAGAAACAAAACCTTCTTTTGTGTTTCACCGAAGAAAGCAAAATCATGTTTGGAATGTAATGATACAGCTTTGCAAAGACCTATCCATTTAATATCAGTCTGAAAATAATTTCCTTTAAATAATTAAAACAATTAATTGTGGTCATGAAATTGCACCATGGAAAAATACCATAAATATTGTGGTATATTGGAGAGCAATGGTCAGCTCTCATTAGTTAGTTGTTGCATGCATTTAAAGGAAATAATGTGTTTAAACAGATGTTACTAATAATCATAGTCATTTTGCTTGTAATTCCACTGTGTGTGTGTCATAAAAAGTGTTTGTGGTGTTTACTGTAGGTTTTAGTGTGTGTTGATTCTCCGGTCTGCTGCTCTGAGCGGGAAGTGCCCTGATCAGGCAGGAGATTCCTGAAGCCTTAGGTGGCTCAGACTGCTGACGGACTGACTAAATGTGTCTGGGTCTATATACAAGCAAAAGAGGGTTTGGAGGACTCTTCAATCCTGAAGCACCACAAAAAATAAAGACCCTATTAGTGAAAGGACCCAATAAATATCAGATTTTTTGACAAATCTGAGCTAGAAAAGACGTAAAAATAAACTAATACAAAATACAAAAAAAAAAGATGGTCCAATCCACTAATAAAATCTCGGTGGAAAAAAAGTGATCAGGTGACGCAAGTGAGGCCACAAAGCTCTGAGATGAGACAGAGACGACCGCAAAGACACAAGGGCCTTCTGTTTCCAGTTTTATCTTTCAACGGACACTTGTTCTTGTCTTTGCTCATAGCCTAAAAAAAAACGGGTTCAAAGATTTGGTTAGATTCCAATATTGACTTTCCACTAACACTCTTTTAATAGTATAAACTATACATGTTTTAAATTAATGAACCTTTTATGAATTAAGCCCAGATGTGACAATATGTACTGTAACTGGAAAAGTTTGAATTCTTCAAAGAAAATGTTCATAATTGAACGGTAGTGTGAAAGGATTGAACGTAATTAGCTTGAAAGTCTGGCAGGAGTCATGGTCTCCAGGCATTTGTGATGTAGCTGAGCATTGAATAGTGATGAGAGATGGAGCTTCAGCATTTCTAACCTTTTATTACATCGAGAAAGACAGAAAGAGGAGGGAGAAAGAGGAAGACAACGTATAACGTACATATCTAGGCTTATATTCTGCTGACACTCACAAACAGGCCTTGCGTACATGCGCACACACACATTACTCCTCTTTTATCTTTATGACATTTCATTAAAGCAGAAAGGTCAGATACAAACAGGTTTCTGATGAGTTCCTCAGCTTCTGTGCTCCTCCCGCAACTCACCCAGTAACACACACACTTTCCACGTCACCTTAAAACACACCAAGCAAACATTCAATTGAAATGCTCAGATGTTTTAGGTATTTCATGGTCTACTCCACGGGCCCAGTTTCCTCTAGATTACATGGATTTAAGTGTTTTGTTGTACTTGTTTACTAAAGGAGGATTCTCATGCGTGTCCCTCCACTGAGTCACATTACACGCTTTGAATAGATGCTAAAGTGGCCTAGACCTGTTCGGCATAGGATTATTTACCCACCCATGTAAGGAGGATTACAGACCATCTTAACCTGTCCATTAGCGCCGGACCATCTCAGACAGACAGGCTACCCGACAGACATCTCCCGGCTCTTTCTCCAGTTCTCTTTCTCACCCAAGCTTTAATCCACTCCACCAGAAACCTGATTTAATAGAACCAGGTGGCTGAACTAAGATTACTGCTTCCTCCCTTTTCTTTCCTTTGCTCGCGCTCTCTCTCGCGCTTCTCCTCTAGTTCTCTCCATTGTCATTTTGACCCCCAGCTGATTCAGAGGATATTACATTTTAGCACATTGCTCTGACAACATACATGTGGAAGTTTTAAGTCTGGATGTCCTGTAATAGGCACATTCGGGGCTTTGCAGAGATACCAAATGTATAGAGGTATAACCATGAAAACTCCCCCTGATTGGTCTTTTCTTATTGAAATATACTATTTTGTAATTATCAGTAATTGAATCTGTTATTTCTGAATGTGGTTTTCTGTTAAAGAGGGCATCTATTTCCTACATGAGCTCTGTAGTGGACATCAGGACTCAGGACTCTGGACTCAGGATTTTGGAGACACAACAAGTGAATAAGGATAGAAAGTATATATCAATATTCTTATGAAATGTGAGATTATTCTTTTTTCATAATATGTTTCCCCAAGAAAACATTAAAAATGCTAATTAGACACATAGATTGCACAGAATGGGAATGACACTTATGGCCCACATATTGCATAAAGTAAAATGGCATATCAAACCAGTCTGCTATATCTTTCATAACATTGTTTGGAGAAAAAAAAAGCTTGAAATCTAAACATTAATTAGTGAATAAAAAAAATACAATAAAAAAAACTGTTTTTGCCTATTCGCGCCTTTTAAATGTTCTTAATAAAAGGGTACTGGTGTCTACTACGGAGGACATAAGAAACAACTTGAATAAAGAAATGTTATTACTATGTTATGCTATTTTTTTAACGACTTAAAAATAGATTCACATGATAAAATTCTGGTAACGGAACTACAGACTTCGCAAACATTTGTATGCATTAAAACAATAAAAAAAAAAAAAGAAAAGAAAAAAAATTGTGTATGAAAGAGTGCACTTCACACCATACACATACCAGAAAATCCAACCAATATCTCCCTCTGCTGGAAAATTTGGTAAATGCAGACTGTGCCTTTAGAGAGACATGACATGATATTTTAAGAAAATACAAGGCTACAATAAATAAGACAAGGAAACAAGATAAAACATAAAAGTTACTTTTTGACCAGTTTCTTTGTGTGGTGCTTAGTGTTCTTGAAACAGACTGCGTGACTAGTATAATTCCTATCAGATATTTTCATATTAATGTCACGTGACTTAAATAATGAAAGTAGGCATCCTAAAGTTGTTTTGTGTGATGCTCATGCTTTAGAAAAACGAATAGGGAGATAGTCATTTACATTTACAACTTTTTTATTTAAAGCAACTAAAAATGAGAAAAAAACAACAACAAAGCAATTGATCTAAAGAGGCAGTCGGCTGTCATTCTGATGACATTTAGGCTACACCTGTAGGCTACACGTTAAATGTACTGCACTTTACTCTCCAGGCCGCGTTCTGATTCACTAATCACCATCATCATCTTCTGACCTCACACGCTCTCTTAACAAGATACCAGCCAATTTTCACAGTGATGTTTCCCTGACGGATAAATTTGACATGAGATAGGCCTTAGTGACGACAGTCCGTCTATGTTTGTTGTCATGGTAACACGGAAAGCCACCAATTAAGAAGCGGAACATGTCTCTCGCGCTGTATAATCTTCCTGTGTTAGCCTAACATGTAAGAGAGAAGTGGAGGTTAAATATGGATCAAAGTTACAAAAACTAATTATTATATTCAAGAATTCTACAAGTGAAAATGTTGCTCTTAAAGTTAGCAGTGAAATTGCCTTTTGTATCTTGGGCTCTCTTGACTTGGAGCATAAATAATTATCTTTAAGGTTTACGCAGGTGCGTGCTTTCTCTGGCGCAATCGCTTAATGAAGTTCACCCCAAAATTAAAATTCTCCCATAAATTACTCACCCTAATATTGTTTCAAAGAATAATTTTGTTCAAAATTATCTTCATTTGTGTTCTGCAGACCGCAGATGATGAAATCTGAACTTCTGTCCATCCATAACTGGCTCTTAGAAGTTTCCAAAAGTGAACGAAGAGATTGTAAAAGGAATCCATATTGAATTAAGCCGTTTAGTCAAAGGTGTGTTTTCAGAGACACGATCACTTTATATGATGAAGATTTAATTGAGGCTTTTATTAACATCAACATTCATCACCTCACACAGCAGTTGTGGTAAATTTAAGCTCAAGCTGGTTTGATGGACGTGCGAGAACCAGTTACGCAGCTCGTTTGAGCTTCTGAAAGAACCAATGAGGTTTGTTCTCGCGCCAGACAGGTTCAGATGAGCTTTGGTTTAGGTCTGTTGATAAATGTTTAAATGTGAATAAAAGTCTAAATTAAATCTCTTCATCAGATAAAACGATCGTGTCTCTTCAAAAAAAAATTGGGAGTAAACCGCTCAATTCATTAGTTTTACGATTTATTTATTAAAGGAGTTCACTTTTTTTTTTAAATTAACTTTTGCTGATAATTTTCTCACCCCATGTTATCCAAGGTGTCCACGTCTTTCTTTCTTCAGTTGAAAAGAAATTAAGTTTTTTTATGAAAACATTCCAGGATGTTCTCCATATAATGGACTTCATTGGGAACCAAACGGTTCAAGCTCCAAAAGAGTGTTTCAGTGCTGCTTTAAAGGGCTTTAAACGACACCAGACGATGAATAAGGGTCTTATCTAGGACCCCTGAGTCATGACTCGAAAAAAGATTTGTTCATTTTGATGAACGAGTTTGAACAGGAGAGTCACGAACGCTCATCACAGAACAAAGCAAGGCGAGCATTTGTGCTTATAAAACTTAAACTTTTTTATTTATTTTTGAAATGACCGATCGTTTCGCTAGCTACATAAGACCCTTATTCATCGTCTGGTGTTGTTTAAAGCCCTTTGAAGCTGCACTGAAACTCTCATTTGGACCTTGAACCGTTCAAGTCCATTATATGGAGAAAATCCTGGAATGTTTTCATCAAAAACCTTCATTTCTTTTCGATTTTTTTAAGAAAGAAAGACATGGACATCTTGGATGACATGGGGGCGAGTAAATTATCAGCAAAAGTTTTTTTTAAAAGTACTACTCCTTTAACTTTTCGAAGTGTCAGTTGCGTAGCTGTCAATGAATAGACAGAAAGATTTCATTTGAAAAGATCTTCATTTCTGTTCCGAAGATGAATGAAAGTCTTCCGGGGTTGGAACGACATGAGGCTGAATAATTCATGATAGAATTTTCATTTACGGGTGAACTATCCCTTGAAGTTTCTTCTAACGCAAAAAAGTCTTTTGTCGACCCTTATAGCTATAGGCTTAAAAGTCAACGATTTAAAAAAAAGAAAAGCGTGAAACGAGGTTTACACACGTGTATATAGAAAAAAAATCTAATTTTATGACATCTCCACCCTAGCCTACCTATTGTTTTTAAAAAAATCAACCAATTTGTGTTACACAAGCCAACTATATCGGAAAAGACATCATTATGTGTTCAACATCGTGAAGCCCTATCTATGCCTGGATAAGTAATACTATTACAAAATAATTATGAATAGCCTATTACAAAGGATTTCATAAGATCCAACATTATCAACACGGGTTCAACCTCGGTGTACATCAATCTTGAGTCATGCATTTCATAAGCTATTCCATGATTGCATTACATCGTTTTTTCCTGCTTTTGTTAAACGGAGAGCTCTATATGATGAACTGAGTGTAGCTCTACGTGAGGAGGGCTATAATGTGCACCGGTACTCCCACGCGCCTCTGACCGTTCATTCAGCACCACAGCAACAGAACAGCGACCACGCCGTGCACATCAACAACGGACAAGGGAACGGTTTATTTAAAAGCTGAATAGCAGTCGTTTTGATGGTGCACATTTCAACGATTTATCCAATCTCATCTGGACGCCTCGCGTGTTTGTGTTGATGTCTGTGTTTACTGAAGGAATACACGCGGAATAACGGAACGTCAATTGTGATGTGATCGAGAGCAAAACTCCGCTGTGTAACATACTTTTCGCGGTTCCTCTTTCGTCGTAAATCATGAAATACTTTAAGATTGTCTGTTGTTCCGAAAGCGCAAACATCAATCGAGAAAAACAGAATCGCGACCAGCTCTTGTCGAGGCGAGCGGTCCGCCACACCTGACTGCTTTTGCCCTGCCTCCGGTTGTGACATGAAAACTCGGACCAGAAAGAAACGGATGAAAGGGCGAAGAGCTGTAAAAGGCCATGCGGATTTGAAAGGGTACATATCAGACTGAAGTGGGAGCCCAAAACAACCCTTAAGCCCGATCGCGAGTGACAATCAAAGCATGGGCACACCGAAGATCAAGAGATGGTCGGAGGTCTTGCAACCTGTTGTTGATCCCGAGTAACTAGAGAGTTATTTGATACCTGTTGATCATATCTAAATGGCATTGACTTGGGGGAACGCACGTGCTTTTGATTGACACCCGTTTATGTCTTGTTGTTGATTTTTTTATTATTAAAATAGCCTACATTTGTTTTATTAGAGTTGCCTATCACTATTTTGGGCGCGTGGACTGTACATGAGCTTATATCGACGCGTTTTTCCGGACATTTGAAAGTATTAAACACCCTACTTGGTTGGTTGGCCGATTACCCTGATTCTGACCCTCTCTAGCCATGGGTTGCCTTCAGAGTGTCGCCTGCAAGCCACGAATCAAACGCGAGAACATCGTTGTTTATGACGTGTCTGCTACTATTGACCATTGTCCGACAGTGATCGAGGAGAATTCACCCATAGTGCTCCGCTACAGAACCCCGTACTTCAAGGCCTCCGCCCGGATAGTAATGCCGCCGATCCCTCGAAATGAGACATGGGTTGTGGGTTGGATTCAAGCCTGCACTCAAATGGAATTTTACAACACTTATGGAGACCTCGGCATGTAAGCCTGGTGCATGTTTTATGCCTTTTATGCCCTTGCTCTTCACTAAATTAACTAAAAATATGGGAATTAAGCCATATTGATAAGCAATCATTTATCTGGGTCAGTGGCTAATAAGGATGTCAGAGATTATAAAAGTTTTTAAAAATCAAGTTTAAAACAAATGTGCTAAGTTCTTACTTATTATGGCAAGTATGTCTGTAATTATTGAAAAACAATTAGCCTAATTCGAATTAAATGACTCCAAAATAGCCATCAACCTACTTGAATGTTGAATACAGGTAAGTCATCCGAGTCATGATTCATGAACCAGTATTTTTCTTAAAGTTACTCATGCTGACTGCAACAAAACATCCTTTTGATAAAAAAAAAATATTTTTTGGTTTTCTTAAAACTTTCTTTATTGATGCCTTTACCAGAACAAAAGATAGGCATATTCATAAATAAATAAAAATATGCCAAACTGCTTGTCAACATTTATACAGTCAAGAATTTAAGCCTTTTAGGATACTTTTTTCATTATTTTCCCTCAACCTCTGGACAGTCACACCACTTAGTTTTTCTTAGTCTTCACTCAAAAAAAGTTGATCACATTCAAATCATCTTTGTATAAATCGACCCATCTATGAGTTAATTTTTCATTTATATTAGGCTTTTCAATTACGACTTTAAATAGTGTATGGCAAAGGACGACTTCAGTGCAGCAGTGATTTATATTCAGAGAGTATGCATACATCAGCTCAGTGCCTAAGGGGAGGAGTGTTTGCACCTTCATCAGTCTCTGCTTTCATTTATACTCCCACAAATGAGTTTCACAGCCTGTCACTGGATCAGACGGGGAGAGGCAGCAGATAAAAACAGAATAGCTGCTCTGAAACATCAGCGTGGTTGCACTAAACAGTTTAGTTTTGCAGGCGAATGCAATTATCTACACAGCGCATCAGACGAGATAGAGACATTCTCACACCCACCCACAAGCCCTGTGACGCGTGATGTGGGCTCCTCTGATGCTGCCTGGGGGGCCTGTCTGTGTGGAGGTGTGGACATGTGTGTGTGGGGGTGTGTATTGCTGCCTGAGCGGGTGGTTGCGTGGGGTTTACTGTGACACAGATGGTGCTGTACCAAAGAAGAAATGCCAGCATGGGGTCATACCTAATAACACCCAGCCACATTAATGTCCTCTCACACAGAGTCATTGATTTCACACAGGCAGCTGGGACCCTGATAATGAATGTCATCCTTAACCCCAGTTATCATTTGCACACTTGGACTCGGCGCCTTCTTTCACATACAGCATACATTCAACAGCACAACCGTGTTTGTTTGCTTCACCTCTAAACGTTCATTTCCGCAGGTCAAGCTGGGAGCTGCCAGAGTTACGAGAAGGACTGGTTAAGGCCATCAGCGACTCAGACGGGGTGAGTTACCCGTGGTACGGAAACACGACGGAAACGGTGACTCTCTCCGGCCCCGCATCCAAACCCACACGCTTCTCTGTCAGCATGAACGATAACTTCTACCCCAGCGTAACATGGGCCGTACCGGTGAGCGAGAGCAACGTGCCTTTGCTCACGCGGATCAAACGCGACCAGAGCTTCACCACTTGGCTGGTGGCTTTGAATATGGCCACGCAGGAGAAGATCCTCCTGCAGACAGTGAAGTGGAGGATGAAAGTGGACATCGCCGTGGACTCCTCCAAGCCACTGGGATCTCGAGCAAGACTCACCGGCCGGGTGTACCAGGACCAGCCCAAGGTGTTGACTCATATGGAGCCGATCCCCCTTAAAGCTCTGGGCAAACCTAATGCTAATGACGCTCAAGTGCTAATGTGGAGGCCCAAGCGAGGACCGCCATTAGTGGTGATCCCCTCCAAGTAGCAGGTTGTGGGAAAACATGAAAGTTTTCAAATCAAAATTTGCCTTAAAACCACACTACTGCCTTTTAAGAGATGCTTGGTTCTCAAATGGCCATTGAGACACTTACGGCGACAGTTCATTTAAAAAAAAAAAATCATAATTACAAAATAATTTCAAATTTGATGACTTTCGTTCCTTGTGTGAAGAAGACACAAGAAGATATTTTAAAGAATGCTTTTGTCCATCCAATGAAACAAAACTACATTGGACACCACTGACTTACTACAGAGGCATATTGCATTCACTTGAAGAAAATAAAATCTACTCTGTTTTTCTGAATTAACAAGTTAATTATCTCAGAATTACGAGATAATTTGTCATGGAAAAAAAGTTTTTGCTCTGTTTTTCTGAATTAACGAGTTAATTTTTCATGAGAAAAAAACAATTTTGCTCTGTTTTTCTGAATTAATTTGTTTATTTGTCATGAGAAAAAAAGTTTTTGCTCTGTTTTTCTGAATTACCGAGTGAATTTTTCATGGAATTTTATTTGTTCTGTTTTTCTGAATTAACGAGTTGATTTTTCATGAGGAAAAAAGTTTTTGCTCTGTTTTTCTGAATTAACGAGTTAATTTTTCATGGAATTTTTTTTAATTCAGAAAAACAGAGCAAAAACTTTTCTCATGAAAAATTAATTTGTTAAATTTAGAAAAACAGAGCAAAAACTTGAAAAACCATGAAAAATTCTCTCATAATTCTGAGATAATTAACTTGTTAATTCAGAAAAAACAGAGTAGATTTTTTTTCTTCAAGTAATTGCAATATGCTTCCGTATGTTTCAATGTATAGAAGAAGAAAAAACACAGGATTTTTCAAAAGTTGTTCTTTTGCATTCCACTAAGGAAAAAGTCGAACAGGTTTGGAATAATGATATTGTAGACAATTTTAAAGCAATTGACAACTGCTTTAAAACCTCAAGGATGAAGATGAATAAATCATTCTTCTGGTATACGTAAAAGGACACTTCACCAAAAAATTACATTCATAATGTAATAACCATAATGTCATTCCAAACCTGATTGATTTTATTTCTTCTGTGGAACATAAAAATATTTTGAGATTTTTTTTTTTTGTCCATACAATGGAAGTCAATGAGGGTGAATGATGGCAGAATTTTAATGTTTGTTTTTGGGTGGAGTATTACAAACAATTAATCTATTTCTAGATAATTTAACTCCAACCTTTTCTTTTAAAGTTCTCTTTAAGTGTAAACCTTCTAAGACAGAGCAGCAAGCTTTATATGCTACTTGTCTTGCAAAACAAGAGAAACGGTTGTGAATGAATGTATGACTTCAGAAGGTGTACAACAGAATTCAGTATAGCCTTTCAACTTAATTGGTTTCATTCAAAGTTCATTTGAAGGAAACAGAAAGCCCCAACTGTCAGATATATTTGCTATTCAGCATGCAAAAGACGAGATATCATACTTTTCAGTTCCACAGAGCATAACCTGGACTGTGAATACTGCTGAAGTGGAAATGACAGGACTTTGCCTGCTTGAATTTCTAAGCTCCAAGCTGAAGAATGTCTGGAGCTCTCTACAATTTCACTTGTCAGCTCATCTTGTAGCGAGGGAATCGAGGGAGTGCAACAGAAAGATTTGACCACTGCTGAAAACACCCAACTCCCACCGCTACTCATTAGAGAGGTGCAAACTATTCCGAGTCCGGACATTTCTACTGAGATAACGAACATACATCCAGACAGGAAAGCACAACAAAACCACCTTCTTCTTTGAAGCACCCTCTTCTTCCTCCTCAAGAGTATCCATGCAGCGCCAGCACAAATTACAGTGGAGTGACTGCTTGATTATCAAAAATGAATCAGTTCGCCTGAGCATTAAAGCCATTGGAATTGTATAAACTAAACTTATGATGCCATATTTGATGCACGGACTTCAAAAACAACATTACCGATGCTGGTCTTCAGAGGTCACTGTAAAGTTTATTGTTTTTGTGATTCAGTGTGTTTTGAAGGACTCGGACAGATAGAGCATCCTCCTGACTGATCACAAAAACATAGATCTGAACGGCCAACGGTATGTAAGAACAGAAAAACCTTTTTGCCTTTTTAATCAATTACCTTTTGCAAGCTGTGATTGCATGCATTGTTTTACACCTTTTGAAACAAATGCCAAACCTCTTTCATTTAAATTTTGTGCTGCCATGGTGAAAATGTATGTATTGTTTGAAAAAAAAAAATATATATATATATATATATATAATTAAACACCTGATTTATTATTACTCATCACCAGATACCAATATAGCTTCACATATTGCGCAAAGTCACCAAAAAAGCACTTCCTTGCATATATAATGGAGAAACTCAAGTATTCTTTGTTACAGAGCCCCTAAAGGATATGAGAAGGGAAGGAAAATTGTCAATGCTTTTGCGGTCTCTCGCAAAATGCTTGCGTTCCCTCGAGAAACCATATGTTCGTTCACAAAATCTGATTCTCAGGGGAACGCAAAACATTTACGAGCAAATGTTACAGCATTGAATAATATTTTTTCCATCAACATGTCCCTTTAAGGGCTCCGTACTTTGTTGCCTGGTGACAGAGGTCATCCGTAAAATAATCTGTAATCACCATATCCCGCAAACTGACCGGCTAGCCTCATTGTCATAAGCCTTGTAATTATCATTTCATTATAATAATATCAAAAAGTTTACATCATATTGACAAAAGGTACATCATTCCCTCAATTATTATGGCACGGAATCTAACCCAGCATCCCAGTCTATTAAAATAACATAAAATATATTTTTGTAGGACGCAAGCAGTTTGAATAATAACACAAAAATACAGTGATGCAACAACCCCATTAGTAGCCTAATATCCATTGGCGAGTTAATGCGAGATTCAAGTTTCATTTGTGGCGAATTAGCGATCCAAAAGCAGCCATTGCTCAAAATGAACAGATATTAAATGATTGAGAAGAGCCAAACGAGTTCAGTGCTCAAGTCATGATCCAAAAAAAGCTCAGCTCATCCAGAATCAGCTGAAGATGGCACGTTACGAAGTGTTTTTATCCATCACCCACTAATGAGATTAGCGATGATGAATGATTTCAAGCTAAACGAGTTTCACTGAAACCACAGGCCCAAAGCATTTCACCCAGTGTGCTTCAGCTCAGCACTGCACAGCAGTGGCCCAGCTTGTTATCCAACCTTGAATCAATCCTTTTCCGCTCTCTACGCCTCCTCTCCGTCCTTCCACTCGTCTCATCCCTTTGTTCCACTCCACTTTCACATCATCCATCCATTTATCATGCTCTGCTTGGGTTGGTTGCCGGCTTGTTCTCATAACCATAGAGAAACGTCGCTATCATGACGAATATTGTGCCCAGGAAGAACACGCTGCGCAGCAGAGAAAAAAACAGTTAATTTCAATTAAAAGCATTATAAAGCATTAATTGATCACATTTTCTTTTTTACCTAGTAGGCTCAAAGTCCTCAAGCCAGAAATATGAAATTAATGTGGAGAGGATTATTGAGAGTGATGTAGCGAAGCCTTTCAGTATGTTGTCAGCATACTTGATGACAGCAGCTATTACGAGTCCTCCAAGAGCCTGTGTGAAATAAAACAAATAATCCATTGATATTGTTCCAGGAGAAAAGCTTGCGTTGGCTTCCTGTTCGCTGTTAATGATGCAAGGAATAATTGACGACAGGCCGTTGAATTGAACCTTGGGTGTGCATTATTTTTCTAATAATTCAATGGCCTGAAGTCAATTATTCCCCTTATGCTACAGTTATCACCCCTAAAAACATTGTTCACTTCAGATGATGCATTTCAAGACGTTTGTCAAGTTTTTGTCATTAAAACGCTCTTGTACGTAGGACTAATTTCTTACGCATCTAATCCCATGCCTCCGTTGCCAATTCCAAAATGTCATTTCAGAGGTAGCAACGGAGGTTTGAGCCACTGATAGCAGACTAATGATGGGGGACACACTTACGACTCGCTGAAATATTCAAAGACCGACTGTCCATCAACTGTAGCAGGTCTTAAACACCAACTGTGAACACAGACTGAACGTGCTGAACGCATTTGGGCATGATCAGTCATAAGTATCAAACTACATTCATAACTGGCCTTAGTAGGCCTAAATGTGTCCTGTCTTTATGCAGTTAATAGAAAAATGTCAAAATAATGAGACAGAAAAGCATGTGCGTCAATATTATTATTTATCTATTTATTAAATTCGTTTTAATTAATTTGTTCATTCTTGTTTTCCATAATTGACAGTAGATGACCCAAAAATGAAACACACAAAGCCCTTTTAACAGCCCCTTAGGCCAATCAATAATTGTTATTTGTTATATTACCTGGAGTAATTACGAAAATCCGTGCAGCAGGACTATCAATGTCTTTATATAGCCTATTCAGTTTAATTTTCTATTTAGCCTATTATAGATTGGACTACATACTTTATTTATTAAAATTAAATTGTATGTGAAGTTAGACATCAAAAATTGCCCATCAAGCGCATGGGGCTGCATGTTTGTTATGAATTGTATCCTATTTTCCGTTATTACAGTTAACTACCCGCAGTGATATGGAACTGTAATGCGGTCAATCCTGCCTGAAACTACTTTAGCCGTGCGTTTACCTGAAAATAATTGCACACCTTAGAACGTTCTCAACCAATCAGAATCAAGCATTCAACAGCCCTGTAGTATAAGAAGCAGTTATTAACTCTGACTGACACGTAAACTTTTGTACTTCACAAGATTTCACAAGGCTCACCTGAAGAGCAACCACAATCCAGGTCAGCGTGTTGTAGCCCTGGAACATTCCATGTTCTTGGACTCTGTCTCCATCGTATGCCAACATCCCGAAGATCCCAAAAACCAGGCCAAACATGCCTGCACACAGAAGAGATCCTCAGATATGTACAGCCATACAAGGAAAATACAGTAGCAGAAAGGCTGTTCACCATTCATTTCTTTGGAGAGAAATGAAGCGAGTAGGTTTATATAAAATATCCATTCTCAAATTATAATTAAGATTGAATAATTCAAATTCATAAAATACTTTAATCTACACTTGTTCAAAGGCTTAGTAAATGTATTTGATAAAAAAAATAAAAAAAACAGTAAAATAGTAATATGGTGAAATATTACTTGGTTACATTTTTGGTGCTCAAGGAACATTTCTTGAAATGATCAAGGTTTAAAAACAGTCCTGCTCCTTGGAAACTATAATATTTTTAACACATAGAAATATTTGAAATAGAAACTATACATTATAAATGTACTGACCACAAACTTTTGAACGATAGCGTGTATAAATCAATAAACAACTTCATTCTGAGAAAAAATAAATTAACTGATTGTGATAAACTTTGAAACGATGAAATTATGAGTTATCACATTATCTTGGCACTCATTGAAGAACAGGGATGCTTTTTTGGCTTCGTTCATTATGATGAACAGAAGTTCACATTAGGAGGTGAATCACTAGATGCTCAATTCACACATTGCCAGTTATAAATAAATCTTACACTGCGACTCCACATGGCACGAATGAACACGCACATACATATTCGCCTTAAGCTACTGAATGTGACCTCAGACTGGGTTTTTTTGTGCAAGGATTCTGCTTTTTTAAAATAAATACAAATTTCACTTCTTTGAAATTTGAGAACATCTTTAGGAAATGCATATCATACAGAAGTCAACAGACTTCTAGTGTAAAAATAGGTTGTACGTGTCAGTGCTTCATGTAATCAGTTAATTGTCACCTATCTTAGCTGGGTGAAGTGTTAATTTAATCTGAACACGAACATGCTCAGATTGAGGAAAAGCATTTTACATACTGATTATACAAAAAACACTATTTCATATACAAATCTTCATATACAAATCCCTCTAGATGTGGCCCGCAACTTTAGGCAGGTGTGTTCGCATTGGCATGGCATAGGTGTAGTTGCCCATTCCAGTGTTGTAATTTGATCTGCTTTTTTGTCGCTTTCTGCTCATAGAAATATACATTGTACTTAGTAGCAGTTGAAAGACCACGGAGTGTTAAATAGATTCCCGCCCCCTGCTTTAGTATAATATAGAGTAGTGCAGGGATGATGTATTTTTGTAGGCCAGAACCCAGAAACAAGTTGGTAAAATGCTTGAAATAAGGTCTGTGGTGAAAACAAGATATTTCCACGTTTTATCCTATGATATATCAGAAATACCTTCTTGTGATTTTTTAAAGCTTTTACTGGGAAAAAAGGTTGCTAACAAATGGCTAAATGGGGCTAAAAAGGTTGTCTGGGATGAACAGCTGAACAGGTAAACTCATCTACTCACTAGTCCACTTTCAAAGCCTTGTTGTGTTTATAATCACACCCTTGCAAACTATTATAACTCAAGCTTTCAGGAAAAATGTTTTTAAACAAAGACATTAGTGAAAATGGTGTGACGTTGGCGTATTTGGTTTATAGCCTGAGCTTAGCTTAATATTATTCCTATCACGATGAACAAAGCATGTACGTATTAGAGATGTTCCGATACCCTTTTTTCCTTCCCGATACCGATACCTGGACTCGGCCGATACCCGAGTGTGTACAGTATCTATACAGCTGCAATTCATACAAGCACTGTATGAATTGATAGAATTATTTTATGGTTTCCTTCAGACTTATCCGTTAATTAAACATGAACAAATACATACAGTGAACTAAAGTATTTTTATTATCCGACATCCATTTCACAGCAATATATTATTTATCATTTTAGTTCTACGATATAACTGTATAAAAAAAGTGCAACAAATAAATATAGGAATCTAAAAAAATAATACATGAATAATATAAGAAAATAATCTCTTTATAATTTAAAGTCCATAAACAATTTTGTTAAACGGCATTTCAGTTGACAGCGACTGGTTCACCCAGACAGAGCAATAAACTCAATACATGTTGTCAGTTATATTTATCGCTCGTTGGCTGTCTTTTGAAAAGATTTCTTTGTTTAAATGAAGCTTCCAGAGATTGTTGATTCTGGCGTGGCTCATTCTTCTCTGCCCTTGCCTTTGTGTAATCGTGTTCTGCGGGGTGACGTGACTTCAAATGCTTAAATTACTTGTGTTGAAGTTGCTAATACTTGTTCCACTCCTTGAAATTCCAGTATGGCATATGAGACATGTCGCCATTTTACTGGCTGGTTAATCCAGTCTTAAATACTGCCAAGCACCGGACATATTGCTAGCGTGCGTGTTTTATTCTTCGCTGCTCTTTCTGTGTTGCCACAAGCAACCAACCACTGTTTAGAGCAGCAAAGAAGAATTGTTCTCTGATTCGCAGCGTTAAGCAAAGCTAGCGTGCAGATATTGTTTAAGAAAATGGTATCGGATCAGTACATGGGTAGAAGTACTCGCCAATACCGATTCCAGGATTTTTATTGGTATCGATGCCATTTCCAAAACTAGTATCGGAATCAGAACAACTCTAGTAAGAATCATAAGCTTTTGTTAGCCACAGATCTCATTTTCTGCAATGGTCCATGTTTTAATTCTTTAAAACTACTTACCAAGCTGGATGTTTCGGATCCAAACACTCTGCTTGGTCTCTTTAAGGATCTTCTCAAAGTAGACGCCAGCAAACCCACTGGAGAAACAGGCCACCAACACAGCCACCAGCCCCACAAACTGTGAGCCTGCAGTCGGCTGCTCTTTCTGAGGGTCTGACGTGGAGTCCGCTGGCCACTGTCCAAACAAGAAATCATGAATTACATTAATACATCAAAGATTGCAACACATTTTTTGGCAGTTAATCTCTAATCAAGGTACCTGTACAAGTGCAACACCAGCCATAAGAATTAACAGAGACAACCACTGGTACACCCCGAGCCTGCGGCCCAGCATAAACACAGAAAACAGGGCTGTGGTCAGGATCTTCAACTGGTATGTCACCTAGAAGTCCACAGGACACATAAAATATCGATATAATGGTAGCCATAATATAATGTATGCAACTAATGAATGCATTTGGACTTACCTGGTAGGTAGCTGCATCAAGGTTGGAGAGCGCTACGTAGAGCAGGTTATTCTGTAGCGTGTAGATCCCAGAAGGAATCGCCAGCTTCAGCGTCTCTATAGGTTTGTGTAAAATCTCCTGTCTCAGAATACTGCTCAGTGCTCGGCCGCTGTAACCTGTTCCACACAGATACAGTAAGTTAGTTACACCCAGCAATCATTCCTCCCCGATGTAGACTCAGACTCAGGCGACATATATATATATAGGATTCCAATCCTCACATTATTTAATTTTCATTACCGTTCAAATATATAAGGGGTCGTTTCATTTATTGTTGTTAACATTGATACTGCAGTACTCCCTTTAGAGAGACAAAACTGTGTTTAATTCCAGTGGTCCTCTGTGTAGATTTTTTTTTTTATTTAATCAGTTTCAATACCATGAACTCTCAATAAATAAATAAACAAATATACACACTATCAAACAACAGCTACAATAATAATACAATATTAAAGACTCTCTCACAGTTGTTTCACACAGATGACACACTAATAGACTTTTCTATTATAAATATAGCAAAATCATTCATGAAACAAACACCCAATTGCACTAATATAGTAGAAGCATCTGAATAACTGTTGTTTTCTGAAATCTGATCATTTTAACTTACGTTTAGTGATAATGAGAGTGAGAGAGACCAAACTGTGTTTTATTTCAGTGGTCCTCTCTGTGTTGTTTGAGGATGCACCACAGTTGTCATGGCAACACTCAACTCCCAAGTCCCAACTGTCACTTAGAATTCAGAAAACGCAACTGGACTGTCCAGTGCAAACTCATATAATTAAAGTACTTTAAATAAAACGTATATACTGTAAATAAATTGAAATAGACATATAAATACAAAATAAAAGATATAAAAAGACTTATTAAAAGATATTAAAAGACAATATTTTCGAGACCCAAATATGCTGGGTGGTCAGAAATGTTTCTTGAGCAGCAAATCAGTATATTGAAATGATTTGTGAAGGATTATGTGACACTGAAGACTGGCATAATGATGCTGTAAATTTAGGTTTTCCATTACAGGAATACAATTTTTAAATATATTAAAATACATATACTATTTTATTATTTTTAACTAAAATACCATTTCACAATATCACTGTATTACTGTATATTTTGATTAAATAAATGCAGCCTTAGTGGGCATAAGATACTTTTTTAAAATTTATTGTGAAAATAGCTCCAGTCAGATTACCTGACAGCATCATACTGTAACATCTAGGAACAAGGGTGAACTTGTTTAAAAGGTACCAGGTTGATATTATGAGCACTTACGAAAAAGTTTTCCAGGTTAGTGGTTTCAAATCTTTGAAAAATATTTACAATCTCAGGCACAATGTCAGAAAAGAAATTGATGAGTAGATTTGTAAATTCTGTGTTGTAAATTGTGTCTCTTTACTTTTGAACTATTTGTTCTGTGTTCAATAAGCTCATTGAGATAAAGAATAGCTACTTCATTCTTGAGGTGCTTTCAGGAAGGTATACTCAAAACAATCTCAAGGAGGAAAAGGAGGCACAATGAAACGTACTGTTATCTTTGAAGACGAGCCCCACACAGGTGAGTATCTTGAGGAACTCTGCCACCACCACGGCAGAGGAGGCGAGGTAACGTGGCCCGTCGCCCTGTAAGGTGCGCGAGTAACGCATGGTCAGCACCAGGGACGTGGTCTGGAACACCAGGACCCCCAGAGAGAGGTACTTAAGCTTGGCTGATGCCATGATGACAGCCTCTCACGAGGAGACCAGGACAGACTGGGGTGACATGAGGCAGAAAAGGGGAAAGAGCAGACAGATGTTGAAATACAATATTGTCCCAGCTGGGTCTGACAAGCAAGCTGCTCTGTAAACATTAATGGCTATAAACAACACTGATATACAGAGCTATATAGTATCCACACAATATAGTGTCCTTGACCAAGAAATCAAACATTAACCCTACAGTTTACTAAAATAAATTTAGGAATGAAATGTTAAACAATTAAAGGGATGGATCAATCAAACATGAAAAGTGTGTCCTCATTTACTCACACTCATGTTGTTGCAATCGGTCACCAAAGTGAATGGTGACTGAGGCTGTTATACGGCTCATCAACTTTTTTGTTTCCAGTGAAGAAATAAAGTCAACATGAGGTTGAGTAAATAATACTCATCACACTTCGCAACAATTATCTTACAATTATTTATATCACTTCCGGTTGAACTATTCCTTTAACTGAGGACACAAATATGTAAAATATGCAGAAACATTAGATACAGAAATATTAAATATAGAATCACAAAACATTATTTCAGAGATTTTCAGAAAATTTTGATTTCTTAATTTACTTGTGAATAGATGAATAAATAAATATAAATGACAAAAACATGAAAGACAACAACAAAATATCTAGCTATATGTTTTATCGCAAGTCACAATGACATGGACAAATGTTTAACACAAATCTATAATCCCAATTAGTTTTTAAACGTAAATATTACATACATTTTCATAGTCTTAACTTACCTTTTCAGAAGACTATAGCAGTAATCCGGAAGAGTTGCAGTTTATGAGTAGGAGTTTGAAGGCAAACATAAACTTTAAAGTTTAAACCACGTCAAAGATCCATCCTTGCAAGTTCTACCTAAGTTGAAACTACATTCAGTGAGCAAGTTAGCTAAATAGTTCAGCAGTGTCTTATTTTGACGGTTAAACACTAAGAGCTACTGCTGCTAAGCTATTATTATTTGATAAAATCAACCGATCCGGGTGTTCATGCCGCATGGTCATCTGCTATACATTTTGGCGGATTCCCTCGTCTATCAAGAATGAAAGCCAGACTGTCAAATGAAGTGTATAAAATCTTCTTGAAGCTTAACAATCTTGCAGTACTTCCTAGTGTTTTGTTGTTTCGATCATTTGATTATGAGTCGTTGTCGCCACCTGTCGGTTGGCGGACAGAATGATGTTCAATTTATTTCAAAGTTGAACTGGACCTAATTTGGATGGATAGACAGACAGACAGTTAGATAGACAGACAGACAGTTAGATAGACAGACAGACAGTTAGATAGACAGACAGACAGACAGACAGACAGATAGATAGATAGATAGATAGATAGATAGATAGATAGATAGATAGATAGATAGATAGATAGATAGATAGATAGATAGATAGATAGATAGATAGATGGTTGAGAGTGAATGTTAATCAAATAATGGGATGTTTAATTACGTTTGTTAGTGTGTACAAGCAGCAGAAAGGAACTCAGTAATTTAGATAAATTTGTAAAGGTTTTTCTTTATTAGTTTCATCTCTATTTTAATCATCAATTGTCTTGAATTATTTCCATTACACAGGCTTTTGTTCTTTAAAGCACAAATTTGAATCTACAAAACACTAAGATGAAACATTTACTTCATTCTAGCATACTGTATGCATATATTTGGTGGACAGGAAAAGAAAAGTACAATAGGCATAAAAAACAAAACAAAATTATATACAGCATATATAAAAATAGCTTTGCATTACATTCGGGTGAAAATAAGATGCTCAAAAAACTTGGCTTTGATCTTTATTTGGTGGACTAACACCCTAAATTCCTCCGGTTTCAGTACACTAAAGATCATACTGTTGAATGGCCCTTAAGTGCTACACGATATCAGAAAGAATATGCCATATGGAGCCTATAGTACATACATGTTTTTATTTGCATAAGCAGACTCTCTTGATATTGACCTTGAGCACATACAATATAACTGACCCACCCATCTGAACAAATACAGCATACCGGAAATTTATAAGACCTTAGTATTTTATCACCACTCTGGCTAATGTATGCATGCATTTCTAAATACTATTATGAGTGTTTATTTGGCATTTAAGAGACCCAGGGGCTTTATTGTGCAAAACACACGCACAAAAAAAGAATGTGATTGTACTAATCAATTTTATAAAGCTTTGCTCATAACACAAAACAGAAAAGTGAAACAGTACATTTAAATTGTATAAAGTATGATTTCTAAATTGTCAAGTGATTTAAACGGTTGCACGGACAGGCTGATTGTAATTAAGAAAGAAAATGCATGACATGCATGTAAAACTCATGTACATAAAAGGTAGAACTTCAAAACCAGTTAAACTGCTTACATTATTAATATACAGTAACAAAAAAAAGCAGAACAAAACAAATAAAAATAGTAACAATGGTTACAAATATGTTGTAAAAAGCACTGATAATATTATTCGTCTAAATGTTTCCTTTTCCGAAAGGCTCAAGCGGCTTGACGATGGCTGCTGGAATTCTTCTTCAAACCTCTGTCATGTGTGTGCTTCCACTGAATACTGCATACGATTTCAAAAGAAACAAAGTGGAACCCATACATATTTACACACCTCCTCTTACCTCTTGTAATAATTGGCAAAGCAGAGGATAAACCGTAACAGACAGCATAGAAATAGATCTTTAAAAAAAAAAGTAACATTTAACTATTTACACCACAGTTTAGCTCTGAACCACACATGAATGAATGAGATGTATGTGGGCATGAGTCTGGAGCACATAAATGCTACCAATCAATCACACACAAAATAGACAAGTACCACCAGTTCATTTAAGAAACATTTCATCACAACAAAAAATTGATCTAAGCAAAAACTTAGAAGACATTGAAGCTGACCCATTATATAAAAATATTATTTAAATTATCAGTTAAAAGGATAGTTTACTCAAAAAACGAATATTCATTATTCATTATTTACTCGCCCTGATGTCATTCCAAACCTGTACCACAAAAGAAAATATTTTTAAGAATGTTTCAACTAAATTTCTCTTTATACAATGGGGTTCAAAACAACCTTAAACCACTTTGACTATTATTATTTAGGGTATATAATTACATTGGGTAAACTATCCCTTTAAGGTTGGTACCAACTAAGCATATCTGACAAAAATGTTTTAAAAAAAAAAAAGATAGCAGATTAAATGAGAAAATTTCCTTCAAGACATAAAAAGGTTTGACTAAAATGTGAAATAAACATCTCAAAACTCTGGACAATAACGGACTCCTTAGCTTGGCGGTGTAATTTGTCCAATGGCAAAAGGGCCTCGGGTCGTAGATGGCCGTGAACGGAAGTCCCGTGTTGTTAAAGCTGTTTCTCTGTTTAGTTCGGGGCTCCTGTGAGATTAAATATTCAGGCTAGTAGGAATTTACGATACGCAAACTTCACAGTCAACATGCAGAGCGTAACACAGACATGGAGGGTGGAGAGAAGGACAGTTGGCCACTCCCTTGTAAGCTGAAGAGAGAGAATCAAAACGGCCGTGCAATTAAACTCTCAAAGGTCCGAGTTCCTACGCGTACACACTGCTGCGCTGGGACTGCTGGGACTGCGTTGGCTGCGCAGCCTGAGACTGGGGCTGCAGCTGGGCTTGTTCGGGAATGTGTGTGTGGCAGGAGGGAGGAAGTGTGCGGGGGTTTCCTAGAGGGGTGGGGCTTGTGGTGACATCGGACCAGTCTGAGTTGGAGTGGGGGGACGAGGAGGACCAGGGGTCGGGCGATTCGGGCGAGGGGGTGAGGTAGGGGTGTTCGCTGGGATTGTGTGCGGGATGACCGGGGGTGGTTCCCTCAGAGCCGGCCGTGGGGTAGCTGTGCTGGGAAGGTGGCGTGGGATATTTATCCACGGGGCTCTGGCGTGGCTGATAGGATGCCACCTGCCTTGCCTGGCTCTCTGGCAGCCCGTGAGGAAGCGCGTGGTTGTGAGCGTGGGGGTGCGGAAGGGTGTGCGGTAGGCCGTGCTGCATTCCCACATCAGGAATGGGGAACATCATCCCCTGGTTGCAGTGTAGGTGTTGACCTTGTGTCTGATTTTGCCCCTGCCCCTGCTGCGCCTGCTTGAGCAGGCTCTGCCCGTTGCCTGTCGCCATCATCTGGAAGGTGACGATGGGCGGCAGCTGTTCGCGGCTCATGGTGACATTCATCGGGGTGAGCATGCCCGGGCTGTGGTGCTGCTGCATGCTGGTGTGGCCTGCACTCATCTGGTGGGCTGACATGAGGCCAAACATGTGGTTATTGTAGTTGTGTTTGGCCAAACCTGCCCAGCTTTGCTGCTGGCCCAACATGTGACTTACAGGGGGCAACATGGGCCTCGTTGACGGGCTGCTGAGCAGAGGGGGAGAATTCGCTGTGCTAGAGGCGGCCACAGCCTCTCCGGCGTACGAGTGCGGAGACTCCAGGGAATCCACAGGTGACATGGTGACTGAGCTCTCTGAGAGACCACTGGCTGCTTTGGTGACGTTTCCTCCAGCTCCGGGCACAGCCACCACACTCGGCCCCTCTCCTCCGGTCGGCTTCTTTCGCCGTTTGGCCTTCATTTCTTTCATATCTTTGGCTGTCCCAGCTGAGACAGCACTTGCTTTTCCTCCGGCTCGGCGATTCTTTTTGCCCTGCGGTCCTGGACGCATGCCCATGATGAATCCTGTGCCATTTGTTCCGCAGACCATCGAAGAGTGTCCGCCGTTGCCCACGTGATTAGGCCCGGAGTGTGGGCTGTGCACCAAGTTGTACTGGTCCAGCAGACGCACTATGTCATGATGCATTCGTTCTTGCGCTGTATCACGAGGCAGGCGGTCAAGATGGTCGGTGATATCGCGATTTGAATAATGATCTAGAAGAACTTGAGCCGCTTCAAAGCTGCCCTCTCTGGCAGCCAGGAACAAGGGGGTCTCCTCCTACATCACACAACAAACAAAACTGAAGTGTTTGGCTGACACCTAAAACATTTGTGTGTTTAAAAAGTGATTAAATATGCACATAAACATAATAGACGTGGAAGACTACCTTGTTGTCCTGCATGTCTCGATTGGCTCCATTCTTCAGTAGCGCTAGAGTGGCTTCTACATTATTGACAGCGGCTGCCCAGTGCAAAGCCGACTTGCCTGTGGATGAGATGAGCATGACAGAATTAAATAGGGCATTTTATTTCCTGTTCATTTATCAACAAAGTTCTTTATTCTGATCTTACCATGGTCATCCACTGCATTGACGTCTGCATGGCAGTGCACAAGTTCCTCCACCATACCCTCTACTGCCAGTCTGGCTGCCAGGATGAGTGGTGTGGTGCCATCATTCATACGAGCATCAAGATCCGTGGCACGGTTCCGGATCAGAATCTAGAGTAACATATAACAGTAATGATTGGTATGAGCACACAAAAATTCTGTTAAATTTTCACAATATACAATACCACACTAGCTGTGCAAATATATTATTATATATAAACAAGGTAATTCAGGAGACAACTACTGTAGGGGTTACAATCAAAGTAGTTATCAGAATAAACAAAAAACATGCCGATTAAAGAAACCGCTTCATCACAATATTCTTAAAAAAAATTGGTAACAACATTTTATTTGAAAAGTGAAAAAAGAAAGTTAATCACTATTATTGATTGATTTCCTTTATTTCCTTTATTTTTCCAGGCATGGAAATCACTATTTTGAAAAATTCACTGATATTTCCAGGTTTTCCATGACTGTGGAAACTCTTTAATTCATTATGAAATTAGGCTTTACAGGTCACGTGTGTAGAAGCACATCCCCTTACCTGGAAGACTCCTTGGGCATCTGCTGCCACGGCTGCATGTAGAGGGGTGCGGCCCATGTTATCATGAGCATTGGCGTCAGCGCCAGCATCCAACAGTCTCTTGGCAGCATCTGCTCGGGCATATCGTGCAGCAAGGTGAAGTGCTGTCTCTCCGGTGCGATCTGTCTGGGCATTGAGTGACGCACCCTGGCCAATCAAGTCGGTAATGACGTTCGTGCCAGGCTCGTCAGCACCACTTTCCTCTTCTTCCTCTCCCAGCATGCTGCCACAATCGGGGCTGCTGCCATTTCGTAGAGATGCCAGCATGAGAGGAGTGAACCCATCTATAAGCGTGAAAGACAATACAGAGTTAGTATAACTTTTAAAAGGGCGAAAACCATCTTTCCTCATCTACCCAGATTGGGAGCAAGAAGGAATCTCAGTCTATTAACCTGGTCCTTTAACATTGACATCCATGCTGTCCATATCTATGTCCGCCTGAGGGGGAGTGAGCGTGATGTCAGCTGCTTTGTGATGCTGCAGGGTCCATTCTCTCCTGTCCACTCCTCCATCCACTCCGACAGGAAGCAACGGCTTATCCTCCATCTGTGGGGTTCGGGAGATGCATTTAGATGGATCATACATAAAGATATCTGTTAGTGTGATTTTCAGTGCTGTGTACACAGACACTGTCTCTTACCCTTGGTTTTTTAGATAGATGATCCTCTTCTGACCAATGATGGGTAGAGCTGCCATCCATCAAACCTCCATCCTGTGGCTTCTGCATGCTCCTGAAAGAAAGTGGAGGATAGAGGAAAAAGGAATGATTAGAGATTACAGATTTACAGAAACATGTAAAAAAGCTTCAGACTGTTGCTGCCTTCAAGGCACCATGCGCTCATTTTTTTTTTTTGCATTAGCACTAAAAAACCTCCTCGCCACATCCGGAATTCACTATTCTGTACTATACAGTATGTGGAAAACAGTATGCTAACAGAGTAGTAGGCCCTGGATGACCTACTACTTCCGGTGAGATTCTGGAGAGCGCATTCGATGGGCAGGAATATGATGGCAGACATCGTGAACAGTGTTTCTATGTGCAGTTAGTTAACATATAACATTAGACGTAAACTTCACTAAGTTAGCTAAACACTAAGTTAGCATTAGCTAGTTCATGCTTACAGCTGCTAGCTAATAATGACTGTACCTAACATTAGTTGTTCGCGGTCAAAACACTGTGGTGTAAACTGTTTGATGTCGGGATATTCACTGTCCAGAGCCTGTTAAACTAAAGCCAACCAAGCCAGTGACGTCACACGCTAGAATACTGCACAATGGTGGCGAAAGATTTTTCTTTTTTCTTTTATATGTTTACATTTCTCATGTTTCTTATATAATTGTTGATTATAGTGGAAATCCATCTTGTAAAACTTGACAGACTGCTTCATTTCCCCTTTAAGTTACACACATTAGCGCTAAAAACATCAGTAATTGAAAACAAAGTTAGAAATATGTCACAAAACTGTCACATCATAAAACCTTCCAACTTATTATTTAAGAAGCCAGCAAATCTGAGATTATTGTGGATTACAGGCACACACTTACTTCATGCCAAAGTCATCCTGTCCCACTGGCTCTCTCCGCTTGGTGTCATTCTTTGCTAGAAAGCCATCAGGAAGCCATAAAGTCCCATGCTTGCGTTTGCGCTTGGCAGCTAGTACACCCAGCACCAAAATCAGCAAGATAATAGCTGCAGCCACAGCAACCAGGTACAGAGCAGTAGGCAAAGGGTCAGTTGTACCTTTATCACCTGAGGTCGAAGAGGTTGGTAACAAAGATTATAAACAGAGATCAACATAGTGAAAACTACAATTGCATTTTGCTGTAGCCCTGTTTTGTCAGTTCACTTACTGCTCACGGAGTAGACGGGATACGGTAGCTCCGATCTCAGGTACTCGGCTGCTATGAAGGCCGCAGCCTGGTCTGCACTGGAGATGCATTCCTTTGAGTGCTGAGAACACTGTCGATTGTCAATCTCCAGGTGAACCTTTGATCTAAACCACGGAGACATCCAAAACCATGTTAATTAATAAAAGGAATTACAACAACATTAGGGTAAAGACAGAATTTCAATCTGTGGCCGAGGAACATACCCAATAACCTCCTTCTCTAGCTCTCGTTTTCCACGTTGCTTCATAGCGGCGACACCGCTTTGGATTTCACTCTGCTCAGTTCCATAGTATGGGTACACCATAGGTTTTTGATTCTCATCCAGCTTCAGTCGCAGGTTGGTGTGCAGGAGCGTCCCCAATGACCGCAAGAAACCCTTAAGGTCACCCATTAGCTCCTCAGGCTGCAACAGCACCACAATAACCAGTGTGCCATCAGCTAGCTTTGGAGGAGTGTCCGTGGCACAGTCCAGACCATCCCAGCCACATGCTTCTGTGTTGCAGCCCTGGTTACAATGACCATTGGCATAATGATCTGCGCAGTATCTATCGTATCTATAGAGGAATTAGGGTAAACAGAGAGAGAGATGGGAGTTAGAAACAATTAGACTCGATTCATCTTTCATTGCGTCACTGTGCAGATCGGTAGTACAGTAAATACATGTCAAATGGCAATGGCTCAGACAGTATATAAATAAAATACTGTTAAAAAATATGGATAATCATAATAATCCATAATTGTGATTATGTGTTATCATCATCATCATATGTGTATTTTTCTGATATATAACATCTCTTTTTGAAAAAAAAAAAAAGTTATTCAAACATTATCTTAGCAATTTTTCCAAAGAAGAAAAGTGACCCTATGGAGTATGAGATTTACACGGGGACACATACTTGCAAATGCTTGCCGATGAACGATTCTGGCATTCAAAGCTGTCGAAGAGGCAGCCTGCATTGTTGCACTGTGGGTCACAGCGGCCGTTATGGAACAAGTTCCAGCAGGGCACTGGTGCTTGGCAGTTCTTCCAGGGCTTGTCCCAATGGAGCGTACAGTCGCCTCCATCCCACTCGCACTCTTGGTTCTTACATTGCGGGTCACATACTTTGTCTCCCGCCCGCTGTTTACAATCCAAATAGGGGCAGGAGGGTTCAATCGTTTGACAGGTCGGCCCACTGAAGCCTGGTGGACACCGGCAGCTGTTGGGATCATCCGGCATACAGGTGCCACCGTTGTGACACACGCATGGTTTATTTGTGATTTTCTCACAGTACGGTCCAGCAAACCCTGTAAGACAGCGGCACTGCGGGCGACCCTTTATATCCACACACTGTCCGCCATTCTGACAGCGCAAACTGGCACAGGGGAACTGATAATTGCCACAGTTGAAGCCAGTGTAACCCTGAAAGAGCCATTCAGATTTAAAAAAAAAAAACAAAAAAACAAATGTCATGGCACTACTTTACAACTAAATGTCTGGAGGCTAGTAAGACAGCAACAGTGAGTGAGAGTAAAAGATCAGTTAAAAGTGGGAATCAGAGTTTCACTTCATACCTGATTTTTGCAGTCTCAGTCTTTAGTGCAAGCATGAGAGCAAGGAGAGAACAAGCAGCCATGAGAAAAGGAAACATTTTCACTCAAAGCAAAGCAGAGTCGTGCAAAGCAAATGTAGCCGTAAAAGGTTGTAAGAGAAATGTCAGAAAGCACAGTAAGAGACTTAATCGTTAATATACCCTCCTCCCCCTCTAAGGGATCAGTTTGTGGAAATTAGATAGAGGTTTTATGTTTTTACAGAAGTTATGGAGTGCTTCAGTACGATAGAGGTTTTTGTCTGATATTACAGGTTTTTAAATGTAGTCATATTGGACATTTAATTGTACATGTACTCATTTTCTCTATTTTTACATTTAGATTGCCTTTGCCATCATCCAACACTTACTTTAAAATTTAAAAACACTAATAAATTATTAATAACAATGTTAACTGTAATTTTATAGCAAATCTCAAAATGAATGTACATTTTTATAGTGTACATTATAATGTCGTCATAACATTTAAAAGCAACGGTATTAGTATTTTATAAGCAGGCATGTGATCAGGTGAAGACAAGAAAGAAGGAAACCCTTATTATTAATAACAATAAATATTAAAATATTTAATATTACAATGCTAACAATTTTAGTTGCCTTAATTTCTTTGCTTTCAAACAGTAAACCATTCTGCTGAACACAAAGGAAGATATTTTGAAGAATGTAACCAAACAGTTGAAGCACCCCATTGACTTCCATAGTAGAAAAAAAATACTATGGGGTCAAGGGGTACATCAACTGTTTGATTACCGACATTCTTCAAAATATCTTCTTTTGTGTTCAACAGAAGAAAGAAATTCACACAGATTTGAAACAACTTGAGGGTGAGTAAATTATGACAGAATGTTCATTTTTAAGTGAACTCTTCCTTTAAATACTCTGAAGTACAGAAGAGGGAAAAAAACAAAATGTTTTATTGCACATGCACACATATACAGTATCGTTCAAAGGTTTAGGGTCAGTAAGATTTCAGTTTCAAATAATCAATATCCCAGATTGGACTGAGACATCAGTTTTTTTATATAAATGATATGGATAGTGTTTTAATGCATTTGATCATATCAATGCTTATTTATTCTCACTCTCCTTTACGCCATAACTCTTGTCTAAACAATGGAACGTGTATGGCTAGAATTAACCGATTCTCTTGCCGCTGTCAACATGTTCTTTTTTTTTTTTCGGGTCAATTCTGCCAGTTCGAACTGAACGAGTGTGACTCTCATCCATGTAAAAATGTAGCTTTCTCTCATCGAAGAATTCTGAAAATTATTAAGCAGGACAACTGTTTTCAACATTAATAATGTCATATTATGGTGTTTTCTAAAGGATCATATGACTCAAAAGTAATGGCTGCTGAAAATTATGCTTACCATCACAAGAAAAACTATAATTTTAAAATATATAGCATACGAGACAAAAAAACATTAAAAAACATTACAGACCCCAAACTTTTGAATGGTAGTGTACATGCATATAAATACTAACACTGCACTTACGGTTGGGCAGGTACAGCTGTATCCATGTACTGAACTCATGTTCATAGCACATCTGCCGTTGTTATGGCATGGCTTGGACTGGCACAGATCCACCATTAACTCACAGCGTTGCCCTATAGGGAGATCGAGAGCACAACAAATTGTAAAAATAAGAAAACTGTTCATTAAAACCACTTTAAAATAGCAAGAATGAAACATTTAATGTATGTCTCTAATGAAACCTCACCAGTATAACCGAGACGACAGCGACATTGATAGTTATTAGTCAGCGGCACACAGTCTATGGTGCCGGATGGGTTGCAAGGTCCAGAACGACACTCATTCACATCTCCCTCACAATGCACTCCAGTGAAACCAGGAGGGCAGGAACAAGTATACCGCCCCACACCGTCCACACACTGGCCGCCGTTCTTACAGCGTGGGCCAAACTCTGGGGCGCATTCATCCACGTCCACCTCACACTGCAAACCTGCAAAACAGAGAGGAGGTGGTTAGGGGAAATTTTCATATCAGCGTTACATCTATGCACTAAACGTACAGCATTAGAAATCAGGCTTTTCGAGCTTTACCTTTGGTGCCAGGAGGGCACGCACAGGAGAAGCGGTTGATCAAATCAATACAGGTGCCTCCATTCCGACAGGGATTCGACTGGCACTCGTCAACATCATATTCACAATTCACACCCTGATAACCTGCTTTGCACTGATAGAGAAAGAGACGTTTATAAATTAGAAGACGTATTGTTTTCTCTATGTATACTATTTCTATATACACCACCGTTTGAATGTTTCGGGGTCAGTAAGACATTTGAATGTTTTTAAAAGATGCCTCTCATGCTCACCAAGGCTGTATTTATTTGATCAAAACACAATGTAGAATGTTTCACAATATTAATGTTTTAATTTAAAATGATTGTTTTCTATTTAAAGATATTTCAAAATGTAATTTATTTCTATGGTGGTAAAGCTGAATTTTCAGCATCATTACTCAAGTCTTTAGTCAAACATTTCTTATTATCAATGTTGAAAAAGTTGTGCGCATAATATTTTTAAGGGAACCCTTCAGGATTCTTTGCCGAATAGAAATTTATCTTAAATAGAAATCTTTTGTGACATTATAATTGTCTTTATAAAGTCATTTTTCATCGATTTTACATGTCCTTGCTGAATAAAAGTATTAATTTCTTTCAAAAAACATTTTGTTTACTGTCCGCAAACTTTTGAATAATAGCATATATCAGTTGAGATCAGAGAGATCAGTTGTACCTGGCAGTCATATCCACCCTGGTAGTCCTTACAGGTCCCTCCGTTTCTGCAGGGGCTGGAGAGGCATTCATCCATCTCCTCCTCACAGTAACTGCCCATATAACCTCTCTGACAAATACACTGGTGTGTGTTGTCTTTGTCCATACACCTTCCTGCATGCTTACAGACCATGTCCACCGCCACACCTTGAGCACATCAAAACATACATTAATGATTCAAAATACACATCACAATTACACTAACAGTGAAATTTGTTTAATGTCTCACCTTTGCTAATGGCGACAGCCTGGCAGGACATGTTTGGGATGTCACAATATAGGCCTGTCCAGCCGTGCTGACAGCTGCATCTCCAATCCATCTCCTTCTGGATGCACGTACCCCCATTCAGACACTTAATCTGACTGCACACGTTCACCATTGACTGCAGAATGAAACAACCAGAGAAATGAATCTGACAACATAATTGTAGAACAATCACTTACTGGCAACCAAATTTCAACACAGCAAAAAAAAAATTTATAATGAGAGTTTTTTCAAGATTGTGATTTAAATCAACATATTTAACCGTGTGTGTTTACAATCTAAGACTGAATGGACAGTTTTTACCTCACAGGTTTTTCCTTTGTACATCAGTGGGCAGGTGCAATGGAAGGTCCCCAGGCCATCTATGCAGGTGCCGCCATTTTTACATGGATGAGAGTCGCACTCATTCAGTTCGAACTGACAGAACTGACCCGAAAATCCATGCCGACAGCGGCAAGAGAAGCGGTTAATTCCATCCACACACGTTCCATTGTTTAGACAAGAGCTATGGTGTAAAAGAGAGAGAGAATGAATAAGCATTGATATGATAAAATGCAATAAAACACTATCAATATAATTTATATAGAAAACTTACGTCTCAGTGCAATCTGGGATATCACGTTCACAGTTGATGCCGTCATATCCAGGCAGGCATTGGCATGTGTAGCTGTTCACATAGTCGCTGCAGTGGCCTTCATTCCAGCAGGGATTACTGGCACACTCGTCCACCTCCTCCTCACAGCGCTCGCCATAGAAACCAGCTCTGCACTCGCACAAGAACCGCCCAACTTTATCAACACAAGTACCACCGTTACGGCATGGATCTGGAGAAGAGAGAGAAAATCAAAGTGATTAAATTAGTTTGGTGTTTTCAAATTAGTCTCCAACAGAAAATATGAAAAAGATTTTAGAAGTTTTATTTTTATCAAATTAAGATAATATTCGTATTTATTGAATCTGACATTATCTCTGATTTATTTGGCTTGAAACTGGCCATTAGATGAATCACAATTCGTTTATTTCATTGACAGCCATCAATCTGTTTGGGAATGACACATACTGGAGCTGCAGTCATCGATGTTGGTCTGGCAGTTGACACCACTGTATCCAGGCTGACACTCACAACGGTAGCTGCCAACTGTGTTCACACAGTGAGCTCCATTCTGACATGGGTTCTTCTTGCACTCATCTACATCTTCTGTGCACTGGGCTCCTGCACACATATACAAGACAGATACTCAGACATTTTGGACAGATTTTCATCAACTTATGGGTGTCATTTGATCATGGATAAGGTGTTAAAAAAGATTCTCTTGAGGAATAAAAGCACTTACCTTCCCAGCCGCTGTGGCAAATACAGGTGTAGCTGGTGTAATCCAGGGATGGCTGACACCTCCCTCGTCTCTGACAGGGCTGAGATGCACAGGGGACCAACTTCTCCACACAGTGTCTCCCTGAGAATCGAGCAGTACAGTCAGTTGTGTATACAGTATGGAGTGGCTCTCAAAACAGTACCAAAATGTTTACTTTTGTACAAAAGTCATCAAAAATGCCCTTGGAATCAAACATTTACATAATATAATTAGGGCTGTCAAAATTAGCATGGTAACGCGTACAATATATTTTTTCAGTTTAACACGTTTTTTAATGCAATTATCCAAGCATTAGTTTTTTCCCCTTCATCCTTTAGCAAGTGTTACATTATAGGATCACGCTATCATTAATTCAAGTGCTTTTAAACCATTCAAGCGTGATAAGATGCAAAAACAGAACTTAAATCTGTACTGTGTCTGTGAATTTCCGGTATGTGTGACAGAGACACACTCATGCGCACAGAAAGCTGCTTCAGACAGCGTGGCGGCTGCATTGAGTTCTCTTTCACGCTTGAATGGACAAAAAACACAAAAGTATAGCAGAATGCCCACTTTGTTGAGTATCCTCGTAAGCACAGCCTTAAATTCAGATATCATGTGCATCATTAATTAATAATCATTTTAAAATATATTATTTAAAATAGAAAACAGTTATTTGTAACTGTAATAATTTTTCACAATATTATTGTTTTAACTGTCTTTAACTTTTTTTTTAATGTTACGTTTATACTTTAGTTTAGGGTCCAATTCTCACTATTAACTAGCTTTTAACTATGAGTTTTGCCTCAAACTCCTAATTACTGCTTGTTAATAGTGAGTAAGGTAGTTAAGTTTAGGTATTGGATAGGATTATGGGATGTAGAATATGGTCATGCAGAATAAGGCATTAAAATATGCTAATATTCATGCTAATAAGCAACTAGTTAATAGTGAAAATTGGACCCTAAACTAAAGCGTTACCAATCTTACCGATCACAAGCCATTGAACGATAGTGTAAAGAATAATATTATTAAATATAGTTTGGGCATACTCAGACAAAAAAAGTGTAATAAATGTTGATCCTATAATTCAAATCAAGTACAAAAAAAAAACACGTTAATAAAAACTGTACACTGTAACTGTAAATGTGTGTGTCACCTGTGTAAGGCAGAGAGCAGTAACAAGTGTAGCTGTTGACTCCATCGACACAAGTTCCCTGATTCATACAGGGGTTTGACTCACACTCATTAATGTTTATTTCGCAGTTAAAGCCTGAAAGAGACAGGGCAAACCAGGGAGTTGGAGACAGAAATTAACGTCATCATTACTCTGTTTAGAAAGGTAATGGACCACACGCCTTTACCTGTAAATCCACGGGAACAAACGCAGGTGTAGCCATTGAGATTGTCATTACAGGTTCCACCATTCTGGCACGGGTTGGACTGACACTCGTTCTTCTCTCGCTCACAATTCTTACCCTCCCAACCACGGTGACATTCACAAAGGTACCTACAAATAGATAAGTTAGAGATGAAAAAGACAACTGGCCATAGAAGCATATAGCTTATCCTTACGGCAATGCTAAGAAAGCAGTGTGTAAATGTTATGAATTTAGTGCTTAGAGTTCATCTCTTTACAGAATATAACAGGAAATGTATTAAGTAGGTTGTGCTACAAACAATCATTATCAGTCACATTGACAAAATGGTTTGTAAGATAAGGCTGTTATCTTATCCTACCCGTCCTGCTGCTCATTACAGTCTCCGTGCAGGCAGGGCATGGGGCTGCAGTGGTCTGCACCTGAGTGACACAGAGGACCATGAGTCCCAAGTGGACACAAACACTGAAACCCGTTCACCTTGTCCACACACGTCCCTCCGCTCAGACACGGGCTTGAACTGCACTCGTTGATCTCCTCAGTGCATCGTTCTCCTAAGCCAGAGAGGAGAAAGAGTCATTAATGAATAATTACTGTTCGAATACATTCATTCTTTTGACCTTTTATTCAAAAAATGCACAAAAATCTAATCTTTCATTGAAGTAAAAGAAATATAAATGGAGGTAAAATCTCATTATTAAAATAAAATATTTTATTTAATACACATTGGCCAAAATCAATGGCCCCATTTATTCAATACTTTTACGCAACCTCTTTTTGCCAAGAGAACAGCTCTGAGAATTCTCCTATAATGCCTGATGAGATTGAAGAACAACTGACAAGAGATCAGACACCTTTCCTCTATACAGATCCTTCAAATTCCCATGTTGATACACTCTCCTCTGGGATTCATATCAGGGGACAGCAATGGCCATGGCAGAACCTTCATTTTGTACTCATTGGCCCATTTATGTGTTGATTTTGATGTTTGTTTTAGATTATTGTCATGATGAAAGATCCAATCAAGACCCAATAAGATTTCTAGCAGAGGCTGTCAAGATTCGATTTTCAAGATGTTCAAGATGTCCAGAAGAAAAATAGGTGCAAAACATTAAAGATCCAGTAGTATTTTTAATCGTACACATGAATTGAAAAACTGAATAAGCTGGAGTTTGTTTTTTAAATTTCTTGTAACTTTTTAAGATTTTTTTATGGGGGATTTCTAACCACAAGACTCAACTACTTTCTGCAATTCTGCAGCTGGGATCCTTGGAGAGTCTTTGGCTACTTGAACTATCGCTGTGCATTAAGACAACATTGACACGCGACCTCTTCCATGCAGATTCGTAACATTTCCTGTTGATTTCTTAATTATATCTGATTATTTCTGAACTTCTTAATTATTTCTCTGATGGTGGAAATGGGAATTTTCAATGCTTTACCTATTTTCTTACATCCACTTTCTATTTTGTGAAGCTCAACAATCTTTTGCTGCATATCAGAACTATACACTTTGGTTTTAGTTGTTGTGATGAATGATTAAGGGAATTTGGCCTTTGTGTTTCCTATTTATACTTCAACAGACAGACATCATGATCATGGCTGGCTAATTTCATGTTCCTAGTCACCCTGGTGTGCTAAAAATTGTAAAAATGAAAAGGAATATACTTAAGATATATTTATCTTACAAGAATTACTAGGGCTACCAATAATTGTGGCCAATGTGTATTAGAGAAAAACATTTAGTTCATAATTGTCACAGTTGTGTCACCCTTGTCTGGGTTTTGTCTTGGTTTAGCGACAGAGCTGTGACACTCCCGGTTTGTCATTTGTTTGTGTTTAGTCTGGTCTGTTGTGAGCACATGGCTGTCATGTTATTTCCTTGTGTCATGTTCTCCCACGAGGGAGTTTTGTTTGTAGTTTGTGTTTTATTAACCCATTTGTTTACCCATTGTTCTTGCACTTGAGTCCTCGCACCTTAATCTACCCATTCCATGACAATAATAAGATGAAGTCCATTTGTATGTGTGTATTTATGTATGTGCGTGAACAAACCTGTGTATCCAGGTTCGCATACACATTTGTACTCATTGATTCCATCCTCACAAGTCCCGTGTTGGCAGGGATTACTGGCACAGTCATCTAGGTTAATCTCACAGTTCACGCCTAAGACAAATGATAAAATAATCAAAGGAAATGAAGGCGGGTAAGTGTGTGTGTGTGTGTTTATTAAGAGAGAAATTGTCCATCAGAGGAGTTTAGTGAGCTTTGTGTTGTCTGTCAGACAATGTTACTGAGGAAAACAGGATTTTTCTTGCTCTATTTAAATAAATATCTGAGGCACTATGTAGACATACTTTAACAACGCACACCACTTACGGAAATTAAACAAAAATGCTTCAATAATTTATCATTGATGCCAGAGGCTTGAGGAAATTAAAATGTGACCACTTAAATTCACATTTCACATACTTTACATAGACATTAGCCAATCAAAACAGAGGTCATGCAGACATCTCAAAGGTACAGTGACAAAAATATATGCCTCTGTAACTGTGAAGGGTGGATAATGGTCAAGATAAACTAAATTAAGACTAGATTTTGGTAAAAGACTATTTGATGTTATCATAATTAGACATTAATAAAAATTAAAATGCTGCAAGTGTGTAGTATTTGCCCCT
This sequence comes from Pimephales promelas, assembly GCF_988280905.1. Taxonomy (NCBI): domain Eukaryota; kingdom Metazoa; phylum Chordata; class Actinopteri; order Cypriniformes; family Leuciscidae; genus Pimephales; species Pimephales promelas. The sequence continues at coordinate 25,534,553 of NC_142782.1, forward strand.
TTAAAGGGTGTGTGAAATGTAAAGATGTGCGAGACCCACCTGTGGTGCCCGGCTGGCAGTTGCATTGGTACATGTTGACCAGGTCAACACAGCGTCCTCTGTTTTGGCAGGGGTCACTCTGGCACTCGCGTATCTGCTCACTGCAGATGGGGCCCATGTAACCTGGCTGGCATTTGCAGATGAAGGTAGCAATTCCGTCTTCGCACTCGCCATGGTGACAGGGTTTAGGTTCACAGTCGTTAATGTTTTCCATACACAATGGCCCTGTGAAACCTAAAGAGAACAGCATACAAGCAAGTACAAGGAATTAGTACAATAAGCTCAGATCTGTGAGAACATTTACTAATAACTTACAATGAATAACACTAATATATTTTAACTATGCAGTATAGTTATTAATTTATATATATATAATGTTAATGCTTTTGTCTATCCTTCCCCTTTTTGGTCACAGTGTAGAATGGAGATTTTTTCAAAGAGTTTATATCGTTACCTTCAGCACATTCACACTCATAGCCGTTAGGACGGTCGAGGCACTTGGCCCCATTATGGCACGGCGTGCTGGCACACTCATCAATGTCAACTTGACACATTTCTCCAGTAAAACCTGTGGTCAAATTAAAATTCTCACATTCAATATCATTGCATATATTAAGGGGTTTCCACACATACAAAGCGACAAGAAGTACATCATTTTTACAGAGATTTGCTGATTTTAAATGACATGAGCGACTGTTGGCCATTCAACATATCTGAGTTGCAACAAAGTTTATGCAAATAATAATATCATACTGTTAAAAGTTCATGTTATTGTGGCCGATTTTATTTATTGCAGAATTCAGTTGTTAATTTTGTTAATGCTATGAATAATATTGCACTGCTGCCATTTATCAGCAAACATTTCCCCTATAGAATGAAAAAAAAACCTTGTCAAAATTAGATAGACATCTTGTTCATACTAGTAATAATAGCCACTAGAGGGCCTCAGTAAACTTCCAAGAGGGTCAGAGGATGATCTAAAATGATTCACAATAAAATAATATTATTCATATAATATAAATAATATTATTAACATATTAAAATAATAAAATAAGACACCCTATCATTCAAACATATGATGTAGGTTGGTAATATTTTAGAGTTTTTTCTGTAATAATGTTAATTCGGTCACACTTTAGTTTAGGGTCCAATTCTCACTATAAACTAACTATTAACTATTACATTTGCCTTTGCATTTAAAGCTGCATTCCGTAACTTTTTTGAGTTCAAAATTTACAAGAATTATATAATGAACGAGTACATAATGTAGCCCAGTACCTGTGTGACTCCTCATTACACATGACTCGACATATACAGAGAGAAGTAGGTCCGGCTACAATGTTCTTCCACAAGACGTATGCAGTTCTGTTTATTAACCGCTAGAGCGCCAAAAGTTATGGACTGCAGCTTTAACTCCTAATTATTACTCCTTATTAATAGTTAGTAAGGTAGTTGTTAAGTTTAGGTATTGGGCAGGATTAAAGTCATTCAAAATAAGTCATTAATATGTGCTTTATAAACACTAATAAACAGCCAACATCCTAGTAATATGCTTGCTAATAAGCAACTAGTTAATAGTGAGAATTGCTCCCTAAACTAAAGTGTTACCGTTCATTCTTATGTTGATTTGATCAAAAATACAGTAAAACAGTAATATTGTAATATTACAATTTAAATTTGTGACATATTACAAAGTAAAATAACTGTTTTCTATTTGAATCTATGTTTTAGCATTTAATTTAATCCTGTGATGGCAAAGTTGATTTTTCAACAGCCAAAAAGTTGTGCCACTTAATATTTAACAGTGTAAATAATATTATTAATATTGTTGATAAATTATCTAACTGATTTAAAATGCCAAAACAAATATGCAATCATGATGTAAACTGAAATCATGCTTCTTTTATTACTTTCCCCCCCTTTAACTAAATATTAGAACTGCCCAAACACTCCCTGATTTTAAATCCAAGTTAAAAACTAATTTCTTTTCTTTGGCGTTTAATGTAGTGTAGTGACTGCAAATGTTGTATTATGTGTACGTGTGTTTGTTGTATTGTGTATATGGAGCTATCTATGAGATTGTAAAGCACTTTGGTCAACTCTGAGTTGTTTTATATAGTGCTATAGAAATAAACTTGACATTGACATTGACATTAACTATTGTTTTGTTTTTTGTTTTTTGAAGAAGAAGATGTAGTTGAAACTTCTGGAATCACAAAATGAATCATGGTTAGTTTAACTATATAGACACTCCTAGTTTCTGTTAATAAAACAAATTGGCAGCTTTGTCATAATTACAGCAGAAAAACTCATAAATCTTATATATGGTTGCCTTCAAATATTGAGGTTGACAACATGGGCTATTCGAGCCAAAAGGTTCAATGCATATCGTACTCACCTTGAGGACACTCGCAGACGAAACGGCTGACTTGGTCTAGACATCTACCGTTATTGAGACAAGGCGAGCTGGCACACTCATTAATGTCAATCTCACAGTGCAATCCATCAAAGCCTATGGGAGGAAACACACTCACACAGTCACCAGATGAATACGAGGACATGGAGCCAAAACAGTGTTAACATGCACCTGAATACAGTGTGTGTGAGTCTGTGTGCAAGTACCTGGCATACAGATGCAGGTGTAATCTCCTATCTGGTCCAAGCAAGTGGCATCATTCAGGCAGGGGTTGGAGCCACATTCGTTGATGTCCTGCTCACAGCGTGGACCGGTGTAACCCGGAGCGCAATTACACGAGAACGAGCCCTCTGTGTTCTTACATGAGCCACCATGCTCACATGGGTTTGGCCCTGATCGATCGAAAAATAAAGCGAGAGAGAGAAAATTTAAGCAAGATATAAAAATGCCTAAAAGACTGTGATGTGTGTATGAAGGGGAAATAAAGACATACAAAACAACAGACAGAGAGAAAAAGGAGAGTTGTAAGAACTTCCAGCAGACTGTCTCACCGATGACACACTCGTCGATATCCTCTGCACACGTACTGCCCTTGTACCCAGAGGGGCAGTTACAATTGAACTTTCCATTGACGGGGTTCGTGTCGCATTGAGCTCCCATCTTACAAGGGTTACTGGTGCAGGCATCATCAATGTGGCAAAGCAAACCTTGAGAATGGAAATAATCGCTTTGGTTACGACTGATTTGAGATGTTTTTAGTGTACGCTATTTTACATTACATTATATCACAGGTCATTTTAAGGCTGTGTGGTTGTTTTTACTGACCAGTCTTGCCAGAAGGGCAGCTGCAAACAAACGAAGCCACGCGGTCAATGCAAGTGGAGCCAGAGGTGCAGGGCTCAGCTGCACAGTCATCAATGTTTTCAGAGCAGTCAGGGCCGCTCCAGCCATTCACACATACACAGTTGTAGCCGTTGCGCGTGTTACTGCATGTGCCTCCGTTCTGACAGGTGTTGGGTTGCAGTCTGCATTCATCCACGTCATCGGTGCAAAATTGACCTGCAAACAAAAGGGTCAGAATTTCAATAGGACATTTTAAAGGAGGTTTGACCTGGCAAACATTGAAAAGTATGAGTTGTATTAATGTTTTAATATAAAGTGGGACCTTAATGGGTCCTTAAATTGATTCAAATAAACAATCAACCAATTTCAGATTGTCAATTTTTGCAATGAATCAGTGAATAAATATGAATCAGATTGACTGAATCATTAAAAACAAATTGTGGAAAAGTGAACTAGAGGGGACAAACATGCATAAAAAGACAGAATAAGATGCTATAACAGAATATAAAGCTATTTCTATACCAGTCCATTCAGGTGGGCACTGGCAGTTGTAGGTGTTCACTCCATCCATGCATGTAGCTCCATTCTGACAACGGTGATTTGGACAATCATCAATGTTCACCTCACAGTTTGTTCCATTAAAACCTGAACAGGAAAATCAGAGAGAAAATTTCCTCAACAACTCACTCTCAATCCCAGGTATCGGTAACACAAAGGTGCTCTGTCCCGCTTTGGCATTATTAAACGTAATTACTCAACTTTAAAGCATGAACAGACATTTCTCACGGCTCTTGTTCTCTGCCTGAGGTGAGAGAAGAGTTTTGGCCTGTTGATTTGTTTTGCCAGCATGGCTCTCTTTAAAGGCTAAACTGATAAATGTTAAGTTTAAACAAATACAGAGGCAACCAGCATCTGATTCAATAAAGAAACGTAAGTTTGTTTTGACTGAGATTAAATGAAGCTTTCGTTTGTATTTGGTGCGAGTCATATAAGCTAACATTTACAGTATAGTATTTATATATATTTATTGATCAAAACAATAAAAACAGCAATATTGTAAAAAATATTTTTAAGAAATATTTCTTATTATTATTAATGTTGAAACCTTTGTGCTACTTTATTTTTGTGGAAACCGTGGGACTTTTTGTGAGGATTCTTTGATGAATAGAACGTTTAAAAAAAAAATTATTTGAATTAAAAACATATTTTCTGATCAATTTTATGCATCCTTTTTGACTTTTGAATGGTAGTGTATATCACACATATTTACATATATTTTTTTGTTGCTGTTGATATGTACACTACAATTAAGCAATTTATTAAGAATGAAGGGAAAAAAGTACAGTCTAGTAAATTTCTATATTAATTCCTGAATTAATTTAATCTAGCTGATTGCTTCTCAACAAGCATTAGTTAGAAATGTTGACTGTAACTTGTAACTAGACTTAATAGTAACTAGGCAGCAGGGCTTAGCTAAAGGTGTCTAGTTGTCAAGTGATTGGAACTCCTATTTCCTATGTAATGACATTTTGCATTTTTCTGTTTTAATCCAACAAATTTACCACCACTGAGGTAAAATCACATCAGAAAATTGGTCAAAGCTGGCTCAGCTCAGTGGAAAAGCTTGGACAAGTTCCATTTGAACAATTTTAGCTTCTGTTCAAACCCTGTCATTTTTTTTTTTTTTGCTATGATCAAAATAGCTATATATTTCCTCTTCGAGGGAACAAACCTGGCAGACAGTGGCATACATAAGTCGTGTCCGTCATCTGTCGACAGGTTCCACCATTGAGGCAGGGGGATGGAAAGCAAGGCACGTAAACGGTCTCGCAGTGGGGTCCGGTAAAGCCGGGTTGGCAGTTACATCGATATGAGCCTGGGGTGTTCAGACAAATGCCTTCTCTCTTGCACAGAGATGGGGAGATGGCACACTCATCTGTGTCATTGAGACAACGGGTGCCATGGTAACCAGGAGGACAGGTACACGAGAATTCATGGTTGGGCAGAGCATGGCAGATACCACCGTTGGCACATGGGCTAGACAGACATGTGTCCTCCTGCTCACAATTCTGACCTAAGGAGATAATGTCACCGTAGATGAAAAAAAAAACAACAACAACAAAATCGTCAATATGTGCGGGTGTTCATCCTGTACCTAAAATAGTTTTTTTTTTTTTTTTAAGAAAAGAAATGAAAAGAACTAGTGAGCTGCCATTTTTGTGCATAGACACGTTTGAATGTTCAAATCCTACAATGCCCAAAAATGCTGTCTAGACAGAAAGATAAAGAGAGAGAAACCGAGATGGGAAGCAAGAGAGAGTTCTGACCTGTCCATCCGCGGGCACACACGCATTGGTACTGGTCGTTAGGGAGAAGCGAGCACTTCCCCTCATTGTTGCAAGGGTTGTTGGGGTAGCAAGTGGAGTTTTTCTGGATCTCGCAGCGCTGGCCCGCGAAACCTAGAGGACAATCGCAGCTTGGGCTCCCGGGTACGCCAGCCACGCTCACAGTGCACTCTCCTCCATTCAGACAATATCCCACATAACAAGGGTCCTTGTGCTGACAGTACTCGCCTAAAAAACCAGGAGCACACCTGAAATAAACACAGAAACAGGGCACAAATATTATTTAGGGTCTGTAAGAGAATAATTAATGTTCTAATAATTCCAACGTTTTGAGATGAGTCATGCAACATAACAGGAAACACAGTATTGTATACTGTTGTCTGCATGGTGTAAAAATCTATTTCAAGAATCATGCCTCATCAAGACAGCATTGCAATTACAACTTAGAAAAAAAATATATAACTGAAGCATTTCAAACACATAAGAAATAAACAAAATGCTGACATTTGCATAAATGTTCTTAAAAAACCAAGAGAGCCCGTGGCAAGAAAAACAATTATTGCAGATTTGCATTGAGTTCAGTGTTTGCATTTTCCGTTTCTTTTGATGCAGTTATACAACCTGAGTTTGGGCAAATGAGACATGGTATCTAAAATTTTACTACGAGTGTAATCCTAAACCTCATTTTTTCTCAGCATCACTCTTTTAGAAATAAAAATGTAGTAGTGTAGGAGCACAAAGTCAATAAAGTTTGTGAAAGACAATTTGATATTAAATGCAGATCCTGTTTCTAGTTGTCTTTCAAAGTTATTGAGATGCCACATGGGATGTGATGACACAACGAGGCCAGAATGAGCACAATAGTAGATATTAAACCATACAGAATGAGTTTCATATCATTTGTCACAAGACATTGAGACACATTTCTCCTCCGCCTCCACACTCCAGAGATTTCAGCACATGACCAGTGCTCACACAGAGGAAATTACATGATTGCAAAATACGATTGAGGGGAAAAAAAACGTCTGCCCTTCTGTCTCTTTTCTCTCTATCCATTCGACCCCCCCACCCCACTATCTATCTCTCTATCTCTCTCGCTCTCTTTCTTTCTCTCTATCCGTTTGACCACCCCCCTTCCTCCATGAATTTTTTAGATCTTACTAAAGTTTAACTCTCTCTCTCTCTATATATATATATATATATATATATATACATATATCTGACTTATCCTCGTAAACGAAGAATTTTTTATCTTTATTTAAATGGGACGGGTAGGATAGCTTTTCTGAGGTGGATATAGCTAACGCAAGAGAGATTTCAAAAGAGACGCTGAAGTCCTGCTTCTCCTCGACAGGCAAGTCAATGTTACAGTCTTAAATACAAGCTTTTTTTCATTGTTTGGTTGTGTACTTTATTTTATAGACAGATGAACATTTATAATTAAAAGTTGATGATATCGAACAATGCACGTACTTCAGAAAATATAACAAATAAAGAAGGCATAACTACTTATTACTATAGTTCATGTTTTAAAGTGTAAAGTGTTTCTGTGTTTGACACACTACAGCCTACTGCTATGCAGGTGCTGGCCTCCCAGAAGACGGTCAGGTAACACAGATGAAGGATAAAAGAAGCCCCTTTGACAATGTGTGTGTGTGTGTGTGTGTGTGTGTGTGTGTGCGTGCGTGTGTGTGCTCCGAGTAAGAATACACCCCCGGCGACCTTCTGGTCATAAGATCACAGCGGTGCTGACACTCAAACAACAACAAACACGCTTAAACCCGGCGCAAGCAAACAGCCTGGACTCAGGGGAACAGGCCTCTTTCAGACAGTTGTGTCACTTTATACTATTCAAAGACATGAAGGGATTTTCGCTATGTCTCCACTTTGATTTCGCCAGGGAAAAGCTTTTTCAGACTAGGGATGTGCGCAATGACTAATTCCGTAAACGTTTAAAAGGAAATTTTGAAACAGACTACTTGAGTAGCATAATGATAACCCTCCCCCACCCCTCTGCCCACCATAGACATTCTGTATATGCAATCAATTTGAAATAGACTACTTAATCTATGAACAATCAAATCCCATATTTAATGCCGCTAAAAACAGGTCAGATACATGCCATGTGCTTGTCTTACATTATCATTGTATATTAAACGTTCACTTAAGCAAAGTTAGCCATTATAGACAAGTCTATTCAAAACAACTGAATCAATAGGCAGCACCAGACCAGATAGTATTATCAACCCTATAAACAAGATTAATTGTTATATTTTAGTTTGACATGACATAGTTTCAAAGAAAACGGAAAAGTTTTGTGCAGGCTTTAAAACACTCAATAACCATGCTCAACTTCCAAATGGACATTTCTCTGAACCTGCCGCGGGAAAAGAGAAAACGAATGCATGCAAAATTTGAGGTAAAACTTAATTATTTTGTTTTTCGCTCCAGATTTACACTTTTACAAATAATATAATTGTAACATTAACATGACAATGATTTAAACATAGCTTTTGTAAAATATAAAGCAAAATATTTTGAGGTCCCCTCGAAAAGGGGTTTTCCTCTTAACAAGAAATTTCAAACATTAAATGAGAAAAAAGGGAAACGGCTAGTATTTCCAGTATCACTTAATCGACTAATCGAATCTCCCACATCCCTGGTTCAGACCACAATCTCTATTCTGAAGGGTTGAAGGTATTTAAGCCCTGGTTTTAAAACATACTAAATGCACTTTTCTTACTTTATTAATGACAGTCATGGTGATTTATATACAAACATTCAACGTCTACAAAATAATGGCTCTGGCAGCTAAACTCATCTATAGGTTTCTTTGTTATCCTTCATGCATTTCACTCTCCCTTCCTCTGTCTCCACCTCTTTCTCGCTCTTTCTCCTGAGGTGTCAGATTTCTACAGATGGTTCATATTAGCACTCCTCTCTCTCTGGCTCACTGACCTCTTCATGTCCCATCCACGAGGCCTGGGGTGATTGGGTGGGGGAAAAAACTCTTTCTAGCTCATTATTCTGAGGCACCTCATCAAGAATTTGATTTCAACCCACTCACTTCCTCATACAAAAAATGTCACCTTGGAGTTTGTCCCCCCTACCCCCGCGGTACTGAGATCATGTAATCTAAACCAACCGAGGGTCGAGTGGGTTTCACCAAGAGTGGGCAGAATTTGACATTTTTCACCCCATTCATAAAAGGTATCTAAAAAGCTCCTTCTAATCCTTGCTCCTTTCTTTCTTCAGGCAGAGCTGGCCGTATTTATAGAAGCAGTCGGCCCTCCTCTACATCCTTGGCTTTCTCTAATTTTCGCTAGAAAGCCAAACGACCACAGGAAAAACAGAGAGAAAAAGAGTGGAGGCTGGGGGAGGGGTGCAAAATCAAAAGAGTAACTCAGACAGGGAGGGCTGAACCACAGAAAGAAAAAAAGAAAGAAAGAAAGAAAGAAAGAGTAACAAGTAAAAATAAAAGTTTAAAAAAAACAAGTAAAAGCAAGTTTTGTTTCTCCTTTTTCCATTTTTGAAAAAAAAAAAAAACAAAACCAGGAGGACAGAAAGAGGGCAGGGTGGAGTAGGCAGAAGTTCTGTGTAAGACTGAGCGTGACTTCGAGTGCATATGTGCTATAAATCTGATCTGAAAACAGCATGTCTCACTGAATCGAAGGCTCTGTACTCTTTACATACTCCTCCTTAATATACTCTTCCTCCCTCGCTCTTTCTTTTTCTGCTTTCTTCTATGGTCTCTTTTTTCGCTTCACTCAGTTACTGTACCATTTTCGTCTGTGCTTTGATGAAAAGCTTCATTGTTCTAGTGTAAAGTCTAAGCTCCAAAACACACACTGAACAAATCTAGACTTAAGAAAACTTGGCAGTACAAATCCACAGCTGCCTTGGGCTGAGAACACAAATTAAATGGGCCAATTTTAATGTAATATATAAATAATTATCTTAATGTAAATATACTGTATACATATAATAATACTAAATAATAAAAACATACAATTTTATATTACAAAAAAAAACATTTTACAATCTTAAAACATTAAATATCTTAAAATTGAATTGCAAATATGCAAAACTAGCTTATACAACAAAACAAAACAAGATTTAGGACAGAACTAATATATCATGCTAATGTATCAAAAGATGTTCCACACCAGTTTCCCCCCAAAATAAAGATAATTACCAGCAATTACCCAGAAGTCTTTGTTCTAGATGACAGGAAAGGTGGTCTTCACCTTCATACATCCCCTGGAGGTTATGGGGTCAACAACACACCCACGTACACAACCATGGCTTTCCAAAAAGAGCTGACTAACCATAATTAGTTTAACAGATGGAAACATTTAACACAGGGGCATGAATTCTAGAAATTTAAAACACTATAGAGAAAGTCGAACACAATCTTAAAACAGCCACATACACAAAATAGACTAATGAAAAGAGGAGAAAATGTCATCTTGCACCATCACAATTTAGAAAGCTTTTTAAACTACTCATGACCACCCATATTAAAATCTAACACGTTTTATTCTATTTATTGTGGATAATAAAATACATTTTAGTGAGGAGCCTCAATGGTCTTACCTGTAATTATGTCCTTATTATAACAAATGCTATGTTAAACAATTACAAGAACTATGGTACATTTTCATAATGGCAAGTACAACAGCTTTAAAGTCTGGATCTGCTTGAATTATTGACTAAACAATCAGTTATGGGTAAAATGTGTTCTGTTCTAATGATGACTGAAAAACCTGGCCTTCAGACACTGGCCTTCAGTCAAAGTCAAAACCGTTAAGAGCCTGATGAACTGTTAAGGAATAGGAAATAAACATATTTCAACATAAGAAAATGATGAGTAAAGCTAGTTTGACTGCAAAAGGCACTCTGAAGTAGAAAATTTAGTTGTTAACAAATAATTGTAGGTATGTTATCAACCAACTTTGCATGTGTGGATGAGTGCATTTGTTGGGACCTCACTAAAACGGTTAAAACTTCAATCCCCAATGTTCAAACCAAAACTACGCCCTTGATTTGACATGCCAATTTTAGAAAGTCATGTGACCTCCAAACATTTGCAAATATTTTAATCACCTTGGTTTTTTCGCTGGGTAGCTGAAGAAAATGCAAATGGTTTTTTTTTTTTTCATATTTTGATAACAGCAATCAACTGATATCCATGGATGAAACACTCCTACTACACTTTTCAGGAATCTTCATGTAATGGAATTCTAACACGCTCTAACTCACAGAGTAGTTAGTTAGTTAATTGCTTGCCATTTACCAGAGGGCTCTCATTCCATGAGTCTTGTGGTGCTGTAATTGTAGGGCCAGTTCCCCTGGAGCAAAGTAGGGTTAAGTACCGTTCTCAAGGACAAAATGCTGATAAGGGCCCTGCTCAGGATTGAACTCACAACCTTTGTGTCAGAAACCCAGATTCTTAATCATTACAGATCTCCCTCTTCCCAGTACAACAGTTAGGAAAGACTACAAATGTCAGAGAAATCACAGTCAAACCTGCAAGCTGAGTAACATAAAACCTCAGCAATGTTAACACCCCAAGTTATGTGTGTGGGTATGTGTGTTTGTGTGTGTCATTGTTCTCATAATCATGTCATCTTTCTGTCACTCAGCTCTGCTTGTCAGCATGGTGTGTCGTGGGTTTAGGGCCTGGTTGTCACATTTCCCACTATTGTGTGAGGCCTCCAGCGATAGGAAACATTTGTGAGAATTTGTGAGAATGTTTTCAATACACTCAGGTTCGGTTTGAAATGGGACCGCCCCTTCTGGCCTGCAGCAGTTGTTCGCTTATATTAGTTGGCAAAGGAAGAGAAACTTTTGTCTCATTATAAAAGTGTTTCATACCAGAGTGTGGTTCAAACACGTACCCACATTCACACTTACACAGATCATGAGGCCTCAAGACTACAGGAAATCAAACTTTACTTAATATGCTTAGTTGCAATCTGTGCAAAAAGACGAGAGAAAGAAAAATGTAGCATGAGTACTGAGTGATAAAATTCATTTTTTATATATAAATGAGTTCATTTGGATGTTTGGGATAAGGAAGAAAGTATGGTTAAACATACAAACTGTTTAACTGCTCCTGTAGCTCAAGTGGTAAACAAGGCACTAGTAATGCTGCAAAGTTGCTCTGGATCAAAATTCATGTGTATAAAGTTTACTCAGCTATACTTAGGGAATAAAATTGTTCTCAGAAGCCACACAAACCTATCAATGGCTGCGTTTACACTGGCACAAAAAAAAATCGGATTTTTTACTCACATCACATCTGACATCTTGTCGCATACTGTATGTGTAAACATAAAAATCCGCATGAGATCCTTTTTTTTTTTCGCATCTGATTTGAGCCACTTCCAAATGTAGTTTTAAATCAGATACATATCCGATATCCGGACATCCGACCTATGACTAAACACGCATATCCGATTCCCCTTTGAATTCCAAGCCACCACAAGGCGAGGACGACACATTTATTCACAAAGAAAAAAAATCCGAACTAGGCTATCTGTTCCGTCAGATTTTGCACTGCAAAACATTAATGAGTCAAGACAGCTGTTATCTTGTCCATGCTTAAAATAATCATGACCATCCGACATGAATTATGTAACTTTGAACTGCACGGCCAATCAAAACCAGGGTGTAGTCAAAAGATCACTGAAAATCATTTTGGGTTGGAATTAATGAAAACAGATATTGGATACCAGTCCTGTCTCAAGTTAATGTAAACAGGCGGGCCAACAAAAATCGGTTATGTTCAAAAGATCGGATCTGTGCATTAAGACTTGCAGCCAAAACTTCTCTAAGGACACCCTAAAAGACGTTTTGTTTTTCACTTCAGAAGGCACATTTACTGTATTTATTTATTATAATTATTATAATTATTTCACATTTGCATTACTAGGCCAAATCCAAAACTTAGACATAATGTTTTTGTTCTTTCTTCCTAAAAAAAATGCTCTTTTTAGCAAAAAAATGATGTTGTAATGTCAATAATTTGCATTTAATCTCATAACAGGATTAATGGTGCAAATCTGCAGAAAAAGAAAAAGAAAACGTTAACCCAAAATTTCCTTACATTTAACATTGTAACAAAAAATGTTTCTGTCATCATTGTCGTCTGATGGTCTTAAAATGTTTGTTTGCATACAAATAAAATATTCTATACTTGTTGAGATTAAATTGCAATTCAATTCTCGCTCAAATTTTGTCAAACATCCAAGACATTAAAAGAAAATCATATTCAACAAAAAATAGAAGCACATTGTCTGGTCAGGTATTAAAATTAGCAAAACACTGACATTGTACCGAGCTTATATAAAAACAAATACAAACAAAAAGTTTACGCTATGTCCTCACTTAGCTAGCTAAACGTGTGCGTGGGGGTGTTTGAGTAAATCACGGCCTCTGCTTGCCACTCTTCACACACAGCCGAGTTGTTGACTTTAGCTTGAGTGTTATATACAGCATTGGGTACAATTTACTGAAGTGACTACACTCTTTCTCTCTTTCTGTCTCTCTTTTATGACTAGAGCTTCTGGTTGGCAGATGCTCTTCTTGAGGCCATTGCACTTTGAATGTGGCTTTGAAACAAATCAGCCCAGCCTCTAGGCACATAGAAAGAGAGAGAAAGAGAGAGAGGTGAAAGAAGGACAGGGATGATAGGGGGGTTGAATAAAAAAAAAAGGACAATACAGCATGTTAAGAGAAGGGATGATGTTGCTCAAAGATTAAAAAAGAGAGAGATAAAGTAACAATGAAAAAAGAAGGCAAAAAAAATAGAGGACTAAGAGAGATGATTGACAGAGAGTGGTATTGACAGGGTAATCTCTCTTTCTGCCTCCTCTATCTCTCACCAGCAGGCAGACACATCTCCAATTTCATCCTCTTGAGCGCTAAAAGACATCTCCGTACAGCTCCTCACTCCCTGCAGGCACATTCTACCTGTCAGATCAAACAAACGCCAAGCTGACTCCACTCTCCCTTCTGACCGAGAGGGGGAGGAATGGCTAAAGGGAGGGGGGAAGGAAGTGAGGGGTAAAAAATTAATAAGTTTGCACCCCTTACGCAGGCCAAGACAAAGACATCTTGTTTGATGTGGAGGAGGGAAAATAAGATTCTGGGCAGAGAGAGGTAGTGAGCTCAGGTATTCAAGCCAGTCTCAATTCTGCTCTCAAAACACACACACACACACACACACACACACACAGCTATTCTCTTACTGCTAACTCACTCGCTCTGGCTCAGATCAGTGCAGATCCATTTGCAAGTTGCAAAATCCCTGACTTGATTCAGGCCTAGAATCGTGCTTCTTTAGGGTAGGAATGTCCAAAAAGACACTACCGTTCTGAAGTTTGGACATTTTTTCAACTCTCAGTCTTTCAGTCTCTCAAATTTCAGTCTCTTATCCTAACAAGGACTGCACTTATTTGAGTACAGTTTTTCTGATTTGCTAAAACAGTAAACCGAATTCTCTGAACCAAATTCTCAATAGTATAATCGAATTGGTGGAATAAATCACTCTTTCTGTAAAACATTAAACAAGTTCCGGTGTTTAAAACACTGTTTGTTTGCAAATCTCGTGCACTTCTTTTTTCAAAACTCGAAACACATTTTCACTCAATAAAACACATTTCGCACTGTGATGCACTCAAGTTTCAAAATGCTAAACACAGGCAGGCAAAAGTTAAACACAACTACAACACAGTTGTCATCATTTACACATGCCTCAAAATTGTTCACACTCATTCTTAATGATGTGACCAAACCAACAGTACATAATACAAGTCAGTTCAGAGTCACAAAATTGACTCAAAATGTTGCACTGAATGTTGACACCAACAATAGATGGAAACAATATAAGAGGGAGAGAAGGAAGAGGATGAGTAAGAGGAGGTGAACCAGCAGGAAGAGGATGAGGACGACGAGGAAGAGCGAGACATTAGGAAATATATTTTACCCGACATTATGGGTCTCGGCGACTCAGCATTCACGGGCTGATCCGAGATACAGAAAAGGCCCTGATCCTTCTGCTGCATTTCATTATATAGCCAGACATCATTTCATATGTAAACTAGGGCTGGGCGATATATCGAATATGTACGATGTATCGTTATATTTTTTGAAACGATATGGAATGAGGCAATACCGTTTATATCGATACAGTAGTTTGATATGAGCACATCTGAAAAATAGCGGAGGTTGCAGTGTGAGCTGCTGCAGTGAAAGTAGCTAGGCAACGTAGTACAATTTGTCCTAAACATGACACAAGCTTATATTAATTGCGTCAAAATCACTTTGATATAGTTAACAAGTTTAAGGCAGCTTGCCGCCCTGTCAAATGCTCTGACAGACACTGTTGCTGACTGACAGATATACTTGCGCTGTTTAATGCGTTTGAGATGTGGTGCTTTCCTCAGTGCTCAACTTACATTTCACATATTCTCCATCTGTAAATGTTAGAAAGTAAAGCAAATATGTCCATTTCACAACAAATATGTCCATGTCAGAAGAGGACGAGCTTCTGCAAGTGAATCTCCGCTAAAATTCATGCTTCCTTGAACGAGCGCCGGCGCGCGCATGCGCGTGAATAGTACTACGTAGTACGCAATAATTCTGACTAAAATAAACATATTGCTAAAATATTTGTTGTTGGAGAAAATAAATGTGCCATATGTGGAATTTTAAACCTACAAGTATATATTTTTAATGAAAGTGAAAGTGATTATAATGGGGTAATCAAATGCAGGCTAATATAATTAGTTTGTGCTTTTGTTTTTGTTTTTATTTTTGTTTTAAGCTAGTTTAGCTTTTAGTCAATATAAAAACAAAAGCTTTTTGCACATAATATATTGCATAGCCTATATTATATTTGTTTCCATATCCTTCAATATCAACATTGTTTGTAGGATATCATTTGGCCGAATGTGAATATACTGTATATATATATATATATATATATATATATATATATATATATATTTAATATAAAGATTTTCTTTATCTAAATAGAAAACGTATAAAGTACCGAGATATATATCGTATATCGCCATTTGACCAAAAAATATCGAGATATGATTTTTTGGCCATATCGCCCAGCCCTAATGTAAACATGAGTTTACAGTGGACATTTACTGTGTTCACCAGTGTGGGAATTATACCGCGGCCGGCCACGCATCAATGTAATCATTATGAGCGCTGTATACTGATGTGCGGACACTCTACTGAACATTATAGTCATTATTATTATCTTTGAACACATGAAGAAGATCATTCGACAATGCAGGAAATCCCAAATCCCCGACCACAAACAAAGCTAACAGATCGCTGTAACATGCAGATTATGTCATTTTGAAGACAACAGACATTTTTGCAATGATATTTGACTTACCTGTGTTCTTCAAGCCATGTCAGGCATTTTCATAATAGATTATAAGTATAATGTTATGATAATCGATAGACTTTATCATCGTTGCATTATACATAAAATATTATATTATCTGTCTGATTTTTTTTTACATTCTAAAAAAGTCATAATTCATGTCTTATTCCAAATTAGGATGTTATGGTATTACAGTTTTTCTCAATTGCTAAAACACAATTTCTGAAACCTTGCTCCATTTTCTGAAAACATTAAACACTAAACCTCATCTTCAAGCACTATTTACAAAACCTCTGACTTTTCTTGCAAAATGAACCTTTCGCCTCAAAACAGTTTTACCTGTGTTCAAAGTCAAACACTGCTCTCAAATCATAAACAAAGTGATCAAAATGCTATACAGTTTCAAGCAGTCAGTAAACAATACACCAAACAATGTTAAACACATTGTTCAAAACATATAGTTCTCAGGGAGAACTATATGTCAAAATGACTCTCAAAACAAATTTCATATTTTTTTCATTGTACAGTCTACAGCAGTGCACTGTACTACAGTATACGATACTCAAAGGGACACAAATGAAAGGAGTAAACATGTGATCAATGTGCTTCTTGTCTTTGGCCTGGGTCCAGAGCACTTCGTAGACATTACAAGCAGTGTTGTCCCTTGCCCCCCCCCCCCCTCCTCCTCCTCATCTTCCTCTTTCTTGCCCTCCTCCTCTTCCTCTTTCTTGCCCTCCTCCTCTTCCTCTTTCTTGCTCTCCTCCTCTTTCTCTTTCTTGCCCTCCTCCTCCTCCTCGCCCACCTCGCACTCGTCATCGTCCTCTCACATTGTTTCTTCAATCCATTCTCAGACTTTCTCCTTCCCACCTGAACTGGCTAATATTGGTTGTCACATCATTTGAAACAGGTTGAATCAGTTTTGAGTGGTTGTGTTCAATTAAATGATATGTGTTCTCTATTTGTATTTGATTTTTGCCACTTGTGTTTACCAGTATGGATGATATGTGCATTAGAGTGCAGAATGTGTTTTGAGAATGAGAATGTGCTCTGAGTTTTGCTGAAAAGTCTAAGTGAGATCTGCAAATTGTGTTTTACCATGTGAAATTGTTTACGGTATTGACAACAGACTCCACAATTAGCTAAATGAGTTCAGGCAACTGAGAACTTTGTTCAGCCAATGGATTTTAGTGTTTTAGCAATTGAGAAAAACTGTAATCTGAATGGGAAAACCATCAAATTGTACTCAATGGCCTTTGTGCCCTGTCATGTGGCCTTGGTGCCCCTAAAAAAAAAGAAAAGGTGGAGGCCAAATGGCCTTGCCCCTTAAAATTACATAATTCCCACCCTGGTGTTCACCCCCTGGAAAGATTCACCAATCAGAATGAATGTAGTTAGATTGACACAAAAGGTATGCATTTAAACAATGATCGACGGGAAAAAGAGAATGGTAACCCCTACTACTCAGCTTTCTCCACAGAACAAGAGCCTGCTAGCTTAGTTTCCCAAAAAAGATGGCTGACTCTATGTGTCCATTCTGTGAGTGAGATCCCACCCTCTATGTGCGGGTTGAGAACATGCGGAACAGCCCCTACTGCTGACTGTAGTCTTTAGCCTCTGGCCAAAAAATCTTCCGATGATGCAAAATAACGATTTTATCTTTTTTTTTTTTTTTTTACAAAAATATCTACTGTCCTATCCAATAAAAGACACAAAAAGGCCAAAAAACATAACTTAAAAAAATTCAACTTCAGATTGAAATGGGAAGTTATTACAAGCACTCGATGATGGTTTAAAGTTAGTTTTGAGCAAAAATAAGAATAATCTCATAAATTGTGATTCGCTTTGCTTTATTACATCGGCTCAGTGTGAAAGGACAGTAACTGTGTGAAAAGGCCTTAACTGTGCCAATGCAAATGTATCAGCCAATGGAGATATTTAAACAATGCTAAATATCAAATATAAAAATGCCAATATATATATTTTTTAAATATCTGCATCGGCCAATACGTTTGTTTGTTTGTCCATGTTGGAAGTGGGACTTTTATTTTGACAGCACTGAGAACCCAAGCTCTGAGAATGGGAGTGCTGTGTGCTCAGGTAGTTTAACAATTTGAACAGGCACTTGAAATAAACAAAAACTATTTATGAGTGTTGCTTTTGCTTGCTAACTGCTAACAATAACAGTAAGTTTCAGACTCAGTAAAGCTACTGTAAAACCATTTCTGAATTCATCTACTATTTCATCATGAAGGTTAGGTTTTGGCTTACTATTTTACCATCTTTATTCATACCTGATCCTTTTCTCTACAGACTACAGGTAATGCGCTTTAAAACTGTGGTGCTTCAGTGGAAATCCGGCAGGCTTCCTCACGTGTCTCTCTCCTACACCACGCACGCTTTCAAGTGCAATGACACACACACACAGACACATATGAAACCAGACAGACGCGCACTTGCACACACAAAAAAATGACAAAGACACACAGGTAACATACAGCTTGCTTGCTTACACCCTGACTGGAGGCTTGCAGACACACCGGTCTGACCACTCACACACACCCTGCTCTGCCAACCTCTGTCACACTGCTCTTCCTGTACCGAGCTCTCAGTGGCAGAGGGAAAAAAACTGAAAAACACCTTGTTGACTTTGGTTCTCGGGTGTCACCTCACCTACACAGAATGTATTAGTAACTCATGAGAGTACCTTGTGTCAGCCTGTTCCATTTTGAGACAGCACGCACACCCAGGCAGCCATTTCAGGTTACTGAAAGCCTGCATTCTCGACCAAAGTCAAGCCGAGAGATGGACTTTCAAAGCATTCAAGAACTCGAGCTGTAGAGAGTCTAAGTGCTGTCGGATCCGGCGGCGACCGATGTGCCCGATTCATGTCAGCCAGGCTTTTCTAGCACAACAAATCACAATTACACGAATGACACTACACAGTCTTCTTTGTAGAAGAACACAGGTCTTCCCTCCTTACCCATAGACAAGAAACATCGCAAGTGAAACCAAATCTCTCCCAACTAATGCTATAAGCTATTCAGGAACCCTATAATTTGGTAGGCCCTTTATTACTATGATAAAAGAGGTTAAAATTAGCAACAGAGCTGAACTATTTTATTCAACTGCTATTTATTTTCAAACATAGTAATTACACTCAAATAAAAACTGAATTCTTTGTATAGCCTATAGCCTACAACTCATTTGCACATAAGGTAGGCCTAGATTTCATATGCACTTGTCTCCATGACAAATTTATTCAAACATACATACATAATTACCAGAAAATAAGCTCCTCTCTAGTGTTTTTATTGTTAAATGAACTATAAACACTGGATAACTTTCCTGAGGTAAATGACACATTAAGTGACACATTGTTCACATTCTGTTTTGTTGACGTTTTTCCGCACATCAACTCCATGAATATTTGGTAGTTATGAAAAGGATTTTCTCCACAAACGACTAAAGCAGATAAACTGAAGTCTGTATGAGGTAGATGTGGAGGATTATTTCTATGAACAATCTGTGGTTTTATCATGTTTATCTGAACCTGTGCTGAAGGCCTGACTCATCCACTTTCCTGGCAATATTTCTTGTCAAAGTCACAAGGTTGCAACTTTTGGTCGCAAATTACAGAGACAGGGAAATATCACTTCATTCCCCAGAAGCCAAGGAATTCCTAGCCAAAATTCCACTTATGTCTCAAATTTTTGAAGATTTTGTCCTTGGCGTGGTGCTGAGGTAAGCTTTCTGTGCATTCCTGTCCTGATTTACCGCAAGGCTGAGCTTTAGCATCAGATGTGGTTTCAATTTCTTTGTTATTTTCAAGTTGTTAAGTCTGGAGATGCAGCAGTAGGAACATACTTACTGTGACCCAAAACCCCCAAAAGTGCAAAATATTGTCAAGGTAAGTAAGACGTATGCAGAATTTGTGTCTGTGGCTGTATATTGTAGGAAGAGGATTCATTCAATGATGGGAAAACAGTCCCTCTGTGTTTCACAGCCCATAGAAATGTAACACGATAGGTTTGTTAGCAAGTGTTTATTTTGGGCAAAGCAATAAACGTAACCCTCAATCATTGGGCATAAAAAGCACAATTACAAGCTGCCACAAGCAGCGTTCAACAAACAACAGCAGCAAAGGAACCAGTATTTAACAATGAAGGAAACTTGTGTGTATGTGTGTATTTTAAACTCTGCAACCACAACAATTGGATGCATTTTACCATATTTCCACTCAAACTGTTACTCGTCATTTTAAAATCCACTTTGCATAGTTTTTCCTAAACTCAAGGGACGGCTTTAAATGCACCGCAAAAACACACACGCACACATAAAAGCCAATCATTAAGACCCACACTTCTCAATGTACTGTGGGAGGGCTATAACTCTGTCAGGAGAGCAGATTTGGCAATATTAAATAGCTACTTAGGGTGATCTAATTTCTTTACTGCTGTGGGGAAAGAAATTAAGTTAGGCAACACAACTTTGTGCAAAACAGTCTTGCCACTGGATTTTTCCAGTTCTCGTCATTGAGCCTCAAGATAGTGGAGTTTAAAACTGAGAGTCTTCCTGTCTTACCTGCAGTAGCCTGTTCCATTGTGGAAGGTGACACAGGTAGCATTGTTGACACAGGGCTTCACGGGGTCCACACACTGCAGAGCTGTCAAGAAACATGAACACTCAGATTAATGTTTAATGTTAAATTGTGTACAAATGTTTCATTTAACTATACACTACTGTTAAAAAGTTTGGGGTTAGTTCGATTTTTTTTAAAAGAGATTACAACTTTTATTCAGCAATAAATTGAACCAAAAGTGACAGTAAATACTTTTTCTTTCTTTCTTTTTTTTTTTTGTCAAATAAATACTTTTCTTTAGAACATTCTACTCAAAGAATCCTTGGGGAAAAATATATCACAGTTTCCACAAAGATATGTAAACTAATTTCAACATTGACAATATAAGAAATATTTTTTGAGCACCAAATCAGCATAACGTATCAGAATAATTTCTGAAGGATCAAGTGACATTGAAGACTGGAGTAATGGCTGAGGAAAATTCAGCTTTGCCATCAAATTCAGCCGATTTTCTGATATTTAGAAGAATATCTGTCACCACAGAGTTTCTGGTCTCATTGAATTCCATAATAGGAAAAATATATATATATTATGGTAGTCAATGAGACCAGAAACTACCTGGTTACCAATATTCTTCTAAATATCAGATAATCGGCTGAATGGATTCGAAAATGGTAAAACTCAACTGTCATAATATAGATTGAATTGTCCATCTAATCATTGAAAGTGGTAAAGGTAAACAAATTGGTAAGGGTAAACATAAATAAAGCTGGAGTTGAGGAAATGTTATAGAAGTGATGTCCTTGTGTTGAGATTGACAGGACTACATTAAGTATGCCTAGTTTTAAACTTAAACATAAAAGCATACAAAGTGTTCAGTCTATAAACTTTAAATTATTTGGTATTATGAATGTTGAACACTGACCCAATCAGACTGAAATGAAACAAATTTAAAAATATATATATATATATATATAAATAATAATCTTAATTATATTCGATACCAAAATGATCACAGATTTAACACTGCATGCCTAATTTATTCAATCAGGTGACTGTATTGCAAATGCAAATACAAAATGTCTTCCGACAATACAAAGCAAAGGAAAAAGCTGCTGTAGATTGTAACCACACCACTCCCTCTGATACAAACACTACAGTCAGTGTTGTAGGGGAAAAGAGGTGAGAGACAAAGTGGCAGAGCAAAAAGGTGAAGAATTTTTTTTTAACCATTTTTAGGTAACAATGTGCCTGAAGTTCATTCGAGATGGAAATTCCTAACTGATCAAAGACTTTCACTCATTTCCTCCTGAAATACAGGAAGCATTCGGTCACACGTCACACAGCGAAGAACATGACATATGAATATGTTTCTGTAACATGCAAATTCAATCCAACAAACTCATTTCAAATGTATAAACATATCCAGTTTATAACAAAGACTATGTTTAGACTCAATCTTAAAACCCTTAAACTCTTGATTTATACATATGAAGCCAGTTTACCAGCACCTCAAGTGCATTTCTGCACATAGAAGTGAGACCTAGCCCACACTTCCCTTTGAGACACTAGGTGGCAAGTCATATGATTTCAAAGCATCACTGACACCAAGTAACATAGTACTACAGCTCAAGACAGGAAGTGCATTGAGCGCTAATACAGACTTCCTGTACTTTGACCGGGCCTCAAAATATCCCGTGTGCAAAAGTGCAGAGAAAGCAAGCGAGGCCTGGGCATAAAGCCAACAGCTAAAGACGGGGCTTTACATAAATGCCCCAAAGCTCTTTAACTTTGAGCCCGGCTACATTTAGTTAATAACACCTGGAAATCTAACACTCAAAAACAGAATTTGAGACTAAACTGACAAGTCTCGAGTGACGTAGAAAATGATCAAGAACACTGATGAAGTCAAGACTTAAACCTGGTTTTATTGTTCAGAAATCTCAGAGGAAAGAGATGTCACAGATGTCATACCATGTACAACACACCAGCTGCCCAAAACACACAACATTACATAATGAAATGAAACATTTTAAAGTTAGCAAAAGGAGGTTGAATAGGTGGGGGATGTGGTCTTCTCATCAACTCGCGTCTTTATTTAGCCAAACAAACACATAAAAACAACACCTAAAACCACCAAATATGTCAATGTTAAGATCTACCAGTGTTAACCGAAATACTATATTAAGTATATTAATTCATTATAAGGCAGATCTAAGCATAGTAGGCTAGTCCAGACTCTTTCAATTCAATTCCAATTTATTTGTATAGTGCTTTTTACAATACATATTGTTTCAAAGCAGCTTTACAGAAAATGCATGGATTGCATCAGTTATGCATTACAGACACATGTTTATAAAAATGTACAGTAAGCTAATAATGTATTAATTTAAGGCAGAACAAAGAGCTAATTTAAGTAATGAATACATACATGTTTAGGACATGATTAGGACTCTGACTAATATGGTAGCCTATACCCTAATGGAAATGCATTTATGCTTAGATTGTTAATACAATGTTTTTCAACAGGTGACATTTTATATTTTGGTCCTTCAGTTGAGTTCAAAATAAAATGGACATAATGAAATGACAAACAAGGTTTTTTTTATGTTAGTCGTCTAGATTAGTCGACTAATCGAAAAATTAGTCGCTACAAAAAAATTAGTCGTTAGTGGCAGCATTAATTAGTGTTGACAACATCATCACCCCAGATCATGTCAACATGCTTATCTTTCTCAACAAAAATATACTGGTGCAGAAGTTGTATGTAAGTCACTAGTTATTTTTTATGAGGCTTTGTTATAGCCTAATTTGTTAAGTAGCCTAATAAATTGTTAGGTTGGCTAATCTCTCTCACCCTCTTTCTCGACTCCATGTAGTTTTGAGTAAAAATTTGACAAAACCTGTCAGATCTAAGTATTATTATGTTATTGTTTAACAAGATTCTTTTATTTATTTATTATTTTGGAGCAAATGAGGGTCTATGTTTAAGAACGCTGGCTCGCAGCTGCTTTTAGAGTATCTTCAAGTTTAGCCTAATCGAACGTCCAGTTTAACTGCCACATGTTGATCTTCTAGTAATAAAGATCTCATCGAGGAAAAACATACTGCATTTGTATATTTTCATTGCATTTTTAATTTATAAAAAATGTCATAAATAATTCATTTGAATATATAAATTATTAATGATTAATCGATAGTCGATCGTTAATTCTCCCGATGACCGACTAAGAAATTTTTTTCGAATGCCCATCCCTAACATGAACCATACCCCAGAACACCCTTTTTAGGCAGACTAGGGCATGGTTCATGGGTGTGCATCTGAGTTCGGAAAACTGCGTTCAACCAAATGAACCAATCAAACGTCAATCAAACACGGGTGCGCACCAAAAGTGTGCTAGTGTAAAAGGACTGTAAGATTCTATTTGTACTCACTCATGAAATAAACTTCTCCCAAGACAAATGTGTTTTACCACCTTCACCAGATTTCCCTCTAGGTTTGTGACTGTGTTCAGGACTTCCAGTGGAAAAGCATCTCCACGGCACAATGCTGCCACCACTACACTTCAAAAGGCATGTGTCTGTTCATGCACACTGTTTGGCTCAATTTTGGTCCAATCAGAACCCAAAACCTTTATCCAGTCACTCAACTTTAAAGTCTCCCACATGACTTCTGGCGAACTGCAGCTGAGATGTCATATGACATGTGCACAGCGGCTTTCTCTTTGCTACTCTCCAATAGACCTCTGACAGATGATTCTCCTGTACCCATCCCCTGCCTGTTTTTTTTACTAATCAGAAGCTGAACCATTCTTAAAGGCGTATATATACTACCTCTGTGACTACACACAGATGTCAAAACCAGTACCAATTGATTGCACCTGTGATGATTTAAAGTAATATTAAAGATGATGAATAAATCATTTATTTTGAAGTACTGTGACTCTGTTTCATCAGAGAAGTCACTGTGCCAAATTAACTGTGATACAATGCTGTATAACAAGAAAACATGAAAAAGTCCAAGCAAGATGAATACTTTCTATAGGCACTGTGTTCAGAGGCAGTGTCGTGCCAGGCATTAAATGTCCTGTGAGGTCAAAGCCTGCAACTGGAGAAGGCGTTTGGTTGCACCCCGTTTTGGCAGCAACTGTGGTGGGAAATATTTGGGAGAAGTGGCTAAGCTGAGTGTGAAATTGTGCTTTCACAGAGATTTAAGAGCCAAGGGGAGGGGAACTGGAGTGCTGGAGATATGAGAAGGAAGAATAGAAGGCAAGAGCAGGAGTCAAGTGTGTTCAAGATGGCAAGAGGCAATAATGGAGAACAGAACGAGAGCGAAAGTGTCTGGGGAACCAAAAGATTATATTCTTTTTAAATAAATGTTCATTGCAGTACCTTAAGTTCAGTAAAAAAAATCCTCTTTTGTCTATAGGTTTCTTGAGTTTCCTATCCTATATGGTTCTTTGAAGGTTACAAAAAAACTAAAAAGCCACTGCTGCAGCTGTCAATTTTATTCCATTCAAAGTCTTCAAATGCACTATCATATGGTATGAATATGTACAGTCAAGCCAAAACAACAAAAGTGCTAAAACAGAAATTACAGTAAGCTCCAGAAAGAGTGTAAAGATTCTTCTGATATAATCAAGTCAGGGCTCCAGACTGCGACTAAAACGGTCACATTTTGCATTGTGTATGTGCATTTATTCAAGATTCATGTTTGGAATTATTGCAGAGGGTTTGATCGCAGTTTTATATGTCATGTGGATATAAAAAATAAATCCTTTTAAAATTAATGTGTGTGAAGGGGTTGTAAACACACATTACAATGATCCACTTGTCGGGTTGCCCTGTCAGATCCTTTTTCAGATACTGTTGCTATGAGCCATCTTTTTTTATTTAATTTGTTTTTTTATAATAATATTAAACTTTTTACATCAATTAGTGTGTTAAATTAGCATACAGGATTATAAAGAGTTGTGGGATTTAACTGGTATATGGCTACTGACTACTGAAATTATGATATTGTGATTTGTGACAGCATTTATTTTCTAAGAGTGTGTGGTCACAAAGTCTCATGGGCAAACATGACGAAGACAAAACAAGAGAATGTAGACGAGTGTGAGACACAAGTTAAGGGTGAGGCTTGCACAGAGAGAGGCTCGGCCCTGACTGGTCTGACAAGCTCCCATGCTTCATCAAATTGCCAGAGAGGAAGTTATCAAAGGATTTTGAGACAGGCTTTCAGAAATGAACACTTTGTAACTCATCTTTACTTCCAGTCCACTGAGGGGGCGTTTTTAAATCCTGTACATCCTTCTAAACCTCATGCACATCTAAATCCGGGATTTGCCTACCTTAAACCAGGCACTTGCACTGAAAGCCTGCACACCTGCTGCGATCAACATTCTGGGATGGAGCCAACATGATTCACTGCATCCCTGATCTGAGATCAGACTCTACTCTGAACATCTAATGAGTAATAATCAGACAGGCAGGAGGGAATCGTTCCTAGGTCAGGACGCTGCATGGGCATCTGCTTTTCAAAAGTCAAATTCACAGTTTCCTCAAAAGCAAACAACTTTCACACGGAACTAAGCTTTACTCTGTTTAAAGTAACCAGGCTGTGATTAACCAACTGCTAAAGATTTTGTCTTCATTTTTCCACATTCATAGGGCCAGAGCTCTGTCCCTGAGGTGTGAAGGAATGGAGCGAGGGGCAAATGTGAGGACAACATGAGAAAAAGAGAGGAATCCAATGAAAAGAACTGGAAGGTGATAAGTGGAATAATTAAAAGAAGCAATTCACACTCATTTGTTAAAAACAAACGGATCTTCATCTCCCCTTTTGTTAAACTCAAACTAATCACTGACATAGTTCTTTCAAAAATGAATGACTGGATTGCATGTTCCAGATATCAGATAGACAGTAAAAATGTGCAAAACTACAAAGTATCAAATAAGGATGTAGTTTTGTGTTGCTTTCCCTGAACCACTGGTTTCGGGTGCACCTGATCCCGATAGGATGCGTTTCTCAGGCAGTGTTTGCATAACATGCATTCTTGCATTCAAAAACAGCTAGACGGAGTGCAACGAAATGGAACAGAACGCACGGGTCTTGAGACGTATTTTAAAAGGCCTATTTAAAAAGTCCTAAACGACTATTTTTAACATGACACTCTATTAAAAACCAAACAGGGTGGTAAAAAACAAAACAAAACAAAACAAAAAAACATGCATGATGATGTAATGGTCTAAGATGTGTGTTTGTTAGGGCTATATCAGAGGTGCATTGAAAAGGTTGAATTTAAGGATGCAACTTACTGAAAAGGGTTTTACCAAGCAAACTGTCAAAAAACTAAAACACAACCTGCTGTTTAACGCAGCATTGCAAAAATATCAAAATACATTTAATACAATATATATAAAACAAGATGCAATGTTTCAAAGACATCTGTGTACTGATTGCTTCAGATGGAATGAATCTGAAGCTTTGCATCCAAAACTATCACTTAAAACTTGAATTACGAAAAATACGACATATACATTTATTGTTGTATGTTTTACATCATTTAATAGAATATATATGTACACATGAATGGATGGATGGAGTTAGATCCATCCAGCAGCTATCTATCTATAATCGGACAGACAGACAGACAGACAGACGAGAGACTCCAGGGAACAGTATAGCACAATCTGCACTTGGGTGATTCTCACGAAACCATTAAAACACCACGGCACTAATGATTTTAAATATTAAACATGGTATTTAGTGATATAAAAAAGCATCACAATAAAGACAATACTGATCTCTACCTTGCACAATGTGTAATTTCAACATGGGAATAATTTTATTTTCTATTTTACTGTATTTTCTGCGAAAATTCTCATTACCGAAATGCGTCCAACTCAACTAAATGTATGTTATGTTGCAGTTTAAACAAATTAAAATAAAAAGAAATTAGAAAAACAATAAATGGATGTTCTATTAGATTATTTCAGATGGCAGAAAAAATAATTTACTGAATATTCATGTATAATAAAAATGTAAAAAAGCAGGAAAATGACTTGTCCATGACTGCGGTTCTCATGCTCCGCAACATTTTTTGAGGACTGTTAAAACGCACATTCAGAATTTAAATAAAGTATGATTTTGAATAAAGAAGGACATGGGCCAGTTCCTTCAAGATGGCTACTAGGTAAGAAGATCTCTTTATATTTCTCCAATTAAATGTAAATATTCACTTGTCAGAATGTGTACGCGACATTTTGATTATCATTACCGAAACAAGTAGTTTTCTACATTTAGAAAAAGGATATATTTAAATTTTTTTTATAAAAATGTACTTCATTAATGTCTAATTATATGCACTGAGTAAAAAATTAGAAAGTCATCATGGATTCTCTTTTGTTAGCAAAACATACCAAGGTACCTCATCCTCCGAAACACCATTCTCATATACTGCAACCATTTAGGGCAAGTTGCGGTAGAGAGAACTTCTGTTTCGGAAATGAGAATTCAATCATTGCATACTACTTTTAAATATACCTAATGGATTAAATATGAATTTAATTTTTTTTCTAACTGTTGATATTTTGCTACATGATTTGTTTCATTGTAGGCAGTCAGCAAGTGAGAAAAAAAAAGTTTTAGCCAGGTTGACAAAGTTCAGGGAAAAAATATACAGCAACCCAGAACTGCTCAAGGAGTACAGAACGAAGGAGAGAGAGCGGTTAGGTTTGGAGATGTTGCAGGTGTAATCAGCAATAAACACTTTACAGTCCTATAAAATGTACAGGAGTGTGCACCAACCCACCCAGCAACACACAACACAGCCTTTTAGCCACTATAATAACAGGGCTATATAAATAAATTTTCAGCAGATTAATATTAATAAAAAACTTGAAAAACTTCAATAGTTTTAATTAATAATACGTTAATAATTATAGTTCTAACCCTAACTATCCTGTTCCTGAAAACGTCTGTTAGGTCTACCTAAAAAACTTGAAACACTCTTTATTTCAGTTGTATCTTTATTCTATTGTATTTATTTGTTCTTCTGTTCACTGCAAAACCCAACAAGTTAAGCTAACTCATTTCATTTGAGGAAACTGATTGCCTCAATTCAATTAAGTTTATAAAAACAATAGTTATGACGGAGTACTCTGAACTTATTTTACTCGAGTCCACTAAAACAATGATATTTCTTAATACACAATTAAACTTTACACTGCATTTAAATAGTTTATATAGCTGAAACTTCATTTATTGAGTAAAAACAGTGAAATAACAAACTTTAAATGAAATCAGAGCACTTGCAGTTACTGCCAGCTCCCAATATCACACAAAGTAAAATACAATAAGTTGAGCTAACTCGTTTCATTTGAGGTAACCAATTGCCTCAATTCAATTAAGTTG
The DNA here is from genome assembly GCF_988280905.1 of Pimephales promelas. NCBI lineage: Eukaryota > Metazoa > Chordata > Actinopteri > Cypriniformes > Leuciscidae > Pimephales > Pimephales promelas. The sequence continues at coordinate 25,563,605 of NC_142782.1, forward strand.
ATGAAAACAATAGTTATGAGTGAGCATTAGTGATGAACACCTGCTGTTAACCAGCAGAATCACAGAAGGAAAGATAAACCCAAGAAGTAAAGCTGTCTTCATACACAGTCTTAGATGAAATCAAATGAAGATAAAAGATGATATTAAATCTCTGAAGATCTCTGCAGATTATTACTACTGACCAGATTGACTTTATATCTGTCAGACATCTACATAAGTTGCTATTGAGAATGGACAGAGGCTTGGATGATTTTTTGATAGTGATGATGATGTATTGTTTCATTTAAAGACACCATGACAGTGGGCAGTGTTTGCTTTAGTTAGGCTCTTGACCCTTGACTTTATAGACCATTTCACAAGATGTAAACAACACTGGTCCAGAAGCACTTCCTGTTTCAGTTTTTTAACACTACATAAAAGCTGGGATAAAATACAACCAACAGAACATTTAAAACTGAATCAAAAAGTTAAACAAACATCTTTAAGATGTTTTCTTTACATGTGAAATAAAGAAAACAGTTACAAACTGAAACAGGAAGTGCTTCTAGACCAGTGTTGTTTACATCTTGTGAAATGGTCTATAACACCAGATTTTCTCTGGCTGTTGAAACTGAGTGTTTATAAAACACATTTGTTATAGAACAAAAGCCAAAAGGAAATATGATCCTGTGTTGATGGTTATGTTTTGATGATAAAAAATATTAATTAGTGACTTGATTCCTTGATCTTTTCAGAGCCTAATCTCTGAATAAACATTGATGTATTACTTGTATTATACATTATAGTAGAACTGTGAATCATCATATGAACCTCAACAATGGTGACCATTAAAAAATAATTCATGCTGGGAGCCATGGATAAGTTTTGTATAATGCTAGTACCCAGCATGCATTGCAGCTTGAGTCATTTTTAATGGTCACCATTGTTGAGATTCATATGCTGATCCTTGTTGTCTGTGTGAGTCTTGGTAATTCAATACATTGTCTGTAAAACTTTTTTCTGCACAAACTGTTTGTAAAGTATTTCATAATATCTGATGGTCACAACACTGTCACTTGTAGAATCACAGTTTTGAATAAAACTAATTTAATATTGCCCTTTTAATCAGAGATTAGTCTCTGAATGAGATCAGTGAATCAAGTCTCTAAATGATGATTGTCACCATTAATCTTTAACAATCAACACCTATTCATACTTTTCCATGAATTTAATGCCATAATTCTTTTATAAACACTCAGTTACTATAGACCTTATGTAGCCCCGCCCCTTTTCAGCTCTGCGCTCGTTGTCTTTTGACTTCCGGTCTGTATTTTCACAGCGATCTTGCATAGGTATGAATGAACTGCTCGTAAAAAAAATCCCGGTCAACATTTGTTAAGACAACTGCTTTACAATGCTTATGATAAACATTAAAATGCTCATGGTAACTTTTGTTAACTCTACAATAAGTAAATTCACAACAACCAAAGAAAACACTGATCTCCATCATGGTGACCTTAAACAAAACTCAAATCATCAACTTCTAAACCTCTGTTATTTCTAATAAGAACTTCTGTAGATGGCAGTAATTAAGTCAAACTTTTTAATACTAAGGAGGCTGGTAATGTTGTTTGTGGAGATGTTTAATCTTCCTCTGCTGAGATCTTCAGAGAGCCGAGCGGATAAATGCTCCGTGTGGCTGGCACACACAGTTCAAATGAGTTTCATTCCACTTTTGGCGCATAAACATTATCGAACATTTATCAACCTCTTGATTTTCGTTTTATTAAGAAAAAATATATCGCGATAATTTTCGTTTTATCGCCCAGCCCTACTAATCCCTCTACATTCATTAAAAAGAAAGATTCAGTAAAAACTAACTTATGTTGTAAATACTTTCTCTTCCTTTTTGGCAATATTTTCCTCTCATTCATCTCCTAAACATCTATTCTTTGCAGCCAGGTGTATACATTGACAAATATTTCAAACAATAGGCATTTACTTAGTTATGAAGAGGTAGAAGAATGAAGAGGTTTGTCCCTCTCTGAACTTTTATAAGTTATTGTTTAACGAAATATTAAAGTTATTTATTTTTGTATTTTTTGTTGTTGTTGCTAATGTTATGTATTGAAGCACTACAATATAAACAGATTTGAAATTGAATCCATGATTTTGCATATATTATACATTTTTCCATATTAAATCTAGACATAGTAAACTTATTATCATTACCGAAATAATCAACCTCATTTCCAAAACTCAAGTTTCATTACCGCAACAGATGATTATTAAATCTTAATTTAATTAATATAAAATGTGTAGTTTGATTTTAAATGCATGTACAGTATCTACACATTATGTTCTTTCAGGTTTGTCACATCATTTTGAAAATGTGTCAGGTTTCATTAAAATATATTAAAAAAAAGATTGTAAATTGTGGAAGGTGTTGCGGTAATGAGAGAAATTAAACTAAAAATTTAAATAATGCTAATTTAAAAATAAATATTATTTCAGATTTCTAAGTAACTGTGCATGACTGTTAATAATCTGTTTTTAAAAATGTGAAATTTTATTTTATTTTCTAACAGTGTTGATGTTTTCACACTGTTGCGGTAATGAGATTTTTTAGGACTTGTTTTGGAAATTATGCTCAAAAAGGTCTTAAATTGTAAGTAAATGTTTTTAAATTAATATTCACAAATTCTCCAGACTTGGTTTCTAATGTATGATTTGTTTTTTTGTGAATTCAAGCATTTTTTAATTTTCATGTTTGAAATTTTTAAAACCAAGATTTCGTGAGAATCACCCACTTAGTGCTGCCAGGATTCTCACTGCACAATTCTTTTTACAATTCTTCCCTATCTACATCTTGAACTCACAAACTCTTTCCTATCTGTAGTCTGCGTTTCTCATTCTCTGTCTCTTTTTCAGATAGGGCTCCAATAACGTGACCGGATGTGAAAGAGTGACTCTCTCGGAGCTGGTTATAAATCAGTTGAAAACATCTACAGATTCATAACCCAAAGTGTGTGAGAACTGAACATGTAGAACTGAACACCAGTATTCAGAGTGTACATGTGTGTGTGTGTGTTTACTGGCACTGAACACTTGGGTGTACAATCTGAAGCCAACTCAAGCCTGCCTTTAATAAAAAGCAGTCCCATGCCTTTTTATCCCCACTAAATTCAGGATTGTGATCAGGGACTCTCTAAACTACATTCAGTGATTTATAAAAAAACTGTTTTCAGCACAAAATCTGTCTTCTATTAAATCTTAGGCTTTGCAGAGCTGAGGGAAATTAGTCTTGAATACATAAAACAGCTGTGATATAGAGAGCTGCCCACCTCTACGCCCACAAAAACACATGAAATGCATGGTTTACAATTCAGTATCAGTCAGACATAAGTGTTGGTAACATTTGATCTGCCTTTGACTATCAGAAATTACACTGAAAAAAAATTGGAGTAGGATTTACTTGGAAAAAAAGCTAGGCAACTTTTTTCACTTAGAAAATGCTAGTAAATCTACAAAGATATTTAAAAGTAAACATATTTAAAAGTAGCTTCAATTTAGAAATCTTTAAGTTAAATTTACTTGGAATATGGAATTAAGTAAACTTTACAGAAAATAAGTAATTTTAACTTGGCAAGTAAAAGGTTGATTAAAATCAGTGTGGTTGAAATTTCCTTTGCATTACATTTCACTTAAACAATAATATTGAATTTTATTAGTCATTTACAATATGTGCTTTACTTAGATCATCTAAGTAATTTATGTTACATCATGTCAGATGTTAAGCATCCTGTGAATGCAAAGACCTCAATACTTGGTAGACAATACACAATGGCGGTAACATTTGATGGGTCGATTTGTGTCATTTTGAGCAAAAAATGTGTACTCGAAATGTCACAAAATGGCAAGTTACTAAACAAAAATCTATGATAAAACAGTGTAAATACAGCTGGAAACCAGTGAAAAATGAACCTCATTAATTATTCAAGGTCCAGTGCATGATGGGAACCCCAGAATCAGAAAAGTTGAGTAATTTTTACTTAATTTTATTGAGTTGATATTTACACTTTCATTTCTACTTGCTTGAATTAAGTACTGATATGGAATTTACTTAGTTTTTTTTTTATTCTTGCCTGAAATAACAACGCATTCTCACCCCAAGGCATCACCTTTGACCATGCTTCAATATTTGACGTTTTAGGCGCCCTTTAGCGTCACTTACATGACGCGATCCTACGGCGTCATCTAACTGACGCTAAAGGAAAGCGTCTGTTAGAGGACGCGGTTAGGTTTAGGTGTGGGGTGGGGGTAGGGTACACGCGATCCTAGGGCGTCATCTTACTGACGCTAAAGGGCGCCTAAAGCGTCAGATATTGAAGCATGTCCAAATGCTTCCCAAGGCGTCAGTTAAGTGACGCCTTGGGGGTGAGAATGGGCTGGAAATAACTTTTTTTTCCTGTTTTTTACAGCAATATTTTCGTCACCAAAAAATCATTTTTTACAGTGTACAACAACAACAGAACTTTTTTTAGACTTTTGTGGGACTTTTCAAGGAGGTTTTTCAGCTCAGTTTAGGTGAAAAATTGTACACATACGGTAATGTAAAGTAATAGCACAACTCGTCTTAAACAATGAGGGATCATTCATTCATGTCCATAAGTGATGCGTCAAAGTTTAGTATTTATTTACTTTAAGGTATTCATCAATTCAACTCTAATCCGGACAATAATCAATAGAAGTAGTCATGCAAACAGTCCTAATAAGGTCAAGGAGTGTTTCAAACAAAGTCTGGTTCTCCTCCTTCCTGATGTGGATCAGGCAGCATTTGTGTGTCGGAGCTTTTGCACAGAGCAGCTGGTTCACAGCTGTAAGCCTTGCTTGTTTGAAAGCACTGCCTCATCCCCGCGACCAAACCCAGAACCCAAGGGACATCTCTGCTCGTGTGTGTGTCTCTCTCTCACTCTTTGTTAGTGCTAATAGCTGCTGAGAGAGATGGGGAAGTAATTATGAGAGTCTGATAGGGCTGGGTTGAGAGGAAAGTACTCAGTGAGTGAGTGAGCGAGAGAGAGAAAAAGAGAGAGAAGAGAAGAGATTTGTCGGCATTGGCCCACATCCATGCTGGACAGCAGAAGGAAGTTGTTCACGCTGAGTGAGGAAGTAACCCCATTTCCTGGCGTTTCTTAAACAGCAAGTGCTTTCTATTCTGTTAAACATTAACATGGCAACAAACAATATACCCTTCCCAAAGCCATATGTAATGAGGCAGGGGGCGTAATTGCGTACAGATTTGATGACAAAGACAAAGGGAGGTTTTCAGGCGCTCATTAAATCTGTATGTCACATGTGGCTAAAAAGCACCCTGATTGTTTAATGATAGGCTGTGTCTAGTTTGGGAGGAAACCTGATAATTCTCAAAGCAACAACATTCCAATGAAAGTGTCCTGAGAACTGGCTGTATGCTAACAATCAGAATGAACACTTTCACCACAACCTAAGTAATGCATCATATTGGTTTTTGTCTGATATTAGAGATTTTGTTTTAATACTGTATCGGTTGATATTAACCTATATAAACTACTTTTTAAAAGTTTGGGGTCAGTAAGATTTTTGTAAAAGGAATGAATACTTTTATTCAGCATGGATGCATTAAATTAGTTAAAAGTGAGTATTCATGTCAAGTTGTACAATTTCACCTGGTTTATAATGTCTCACTATAGGCAAACATCTGCTTTGACCTTCCTTGCCTGTGCCTAGTGATGTGGTTTTCTGCACATTTGAATCTAACTGAAGGGGTTTTTTTATTTTTATTTTTGTGTGTTTGGTTCTGTCCTGTGATTGTATTGTCTATTTGTCTGAAAATTTGAAAATGTACAATAAATATAATTTTAAAAAGTGAGCATTCATCAAAGAATACTGAAAAAATGATCCCACAAAAAACGTACCACAAAACTATTACGCAGCACAACTGTTTTCAACATTGATAATAATAAGAAATTTTTCTTAAGCACCAAATCAGCATATTAAAAAGATTTCTGAGGACCTTGTGAATGATACTGAAGCCTGGAGTATGATGACGAATCAATTACATTTTAAAATATATTCAAATAGACACGTTATTTTAAATGCTAATATTTTTTACAATACATTTTTACTGTATTTTTCATCAAATAAACACAGCCTAAGAGGCTTCTTTCAAAAACATTTAAAATTCTTACCGATCCCAAACTTTCAAACAGTAATGTTTATAATGGTCAAAAAGTTCATTTAATTAGATTACCTTCCCATCATCTAACACTCTTTTAATCAATCTTTGAAAAAACAAATAAATAATAACACTATAGTATAATCTTAAGATCTCTATAAATCAATTTTTCATATTGTACATTATAATGCCGTGATGTCTAATTTACTTGTTGTAGCATTTACAATGAATGATTTACAATGAGCTTATCAATATCAAATATATTAAAATGAGTGCATCCCTAATCACAAGCCCATTTACAGATGAGAATGATTTCACATTATTACATACTTTCTGATACACACAGTCAGCAATAAGAAAGAAATTAGGCTGCATGACATGGCATGGTTCTCAGGTCAAGCCTATAAAGCTTGTATACGCACACACAGGCACTGCGTATGTGTGTGTCTGCCTGGTGCCAGGCTTAGCACATTGCCGTGTGGCAGGAATGCAGAACCTCTTAATTCCCACTTCATTTGTTAACCTGTTCTGGGGTTTTAATCCATGGATTTAACAAACTTGAGCCTCTCACTCCATTCTGGCCTCCCGCAGGATTCTCCTACAATCTTACAAAAAAAGTGCCGAGACCTTAGTTGTGGAGATATGCTTATTAGGAGCTCAATGCCTTGTACATGATCAGTCCAGGCATTCACGTTCAACACAGATGGGGAGGCATCTCCCATCACTCTCTGGAACCTTTAAGCAAAACACATGCTATAAGACTCAAAATCATCAACTTTGAGGTTTTTAAGTGACACCAAACAGCAGCCAATGAAACTGCAAGAGAGTTAATGAGTAACATTCATCAGGCTTGTGTGCTTGGCAGTTTGCTGGGTACAATCCTAAAGTGGTACAATCCAGTATCCTAAACTGGAGAATTATTTCAAAATGTCATAACACAACAAAGTTTCTTCCAGCGACCCGGTCAAGACCTCCACCGCACCAGCTGGTGGGATGTGGGCATCCCTGATATATGCACGACCGTGGGCCATTTCATAACTGGTTCGTTGTGTTTTGAGAAGTGGGAGTTTGCCAGAGATAAATCACATTTCACACCAGATAGGAGCAGCGGGTCAGAACCGTGGCTGGGCACCGTGCATGCCGCTAGCAGGCGGGAACAATGGGCAAAATTCTTATTGCACACGCTGCAACGGCTGATGTGAGCAAATACATGCGACTTGAAACATCCTACACAACTGGGGCGACATGCCAGGCGAGGAAAGAAAGAAAAACGAAATCAATCCCACCCCAAGGAATGATACCCAATACAGATGAACAAAGAGAAACATCATCTGTGGGACACAATGGGCGAGCTGCAGCATTGTGAAAATGAGTGCATCCAGAGGGAAATGTGTGTGTGTGTGTGTGTGTGTGTGAGAGAGAGAGAGAGAGAGAGAGAGAGAGAGAGAGAGAGAGAGAGAGAGAGAGAGAGAGAGAGAGAGAGAGAGAGGAATGCGAAACACCAACAGCAGCATTCCTCCATCTTCTTGCCGAGCCTGCAGTCATTTTATTGTCTTGTTTTTTTAGCTCTTTTTTTGGAGGGATTTGGTCTGACTTGCATGTGGACTTTTTGTCATTTTACATTATTTTATACCTCCAAACAAGAGCCTCTAAGGCAACAACTGGCACCCTTCGTGTCTGAAACCTGCTGAGATGAGCTGCTAAGCATAAATAAACAGGCGTCAGATGGAAAAGTCATCTTGAGAACAACGTACAACTATATGTACTCATCCTTCAACTTCAGCTTTCTAGATACATCGAAAGCCCACAGTCCACACACATTTACCCCACAATAAAACTAGAAAAAAATATTTGCTCTTCCTCTTAAAGGACAAACAAAACTAGTTAATTCCTTTATATTTCTTAAAAGTCCATATTGTTCCCTCATACGTGTCCATTTTGAATTCTTCTCTCACATACTAAGAGCCGCTGCAGATTTTCTCCGCTCAGGCTCTCACATCTGGGCAGGGGTGTGAAACACGAGAGTTACCCTCCTCAGCCAAAAGAGAAAAATAATCCTAAGGTTTTTTTTTTTTTAATGTTTATACCATAGACATATGACGTCTTACACTTTTCTTTATTAATGCGCTTTAAATAACGTGAGGATGACATGCCATTCGAGGCCATGCAGAACTGAAACGTGAGCGTTGATGCTTCAGACCGCCGAACAGATGCGTATGACTATTTTTTTTTATGTGTACGTAAATAAAAGCTGTTAAAGTACTTACCATATGTTATTTTAAGGGAGCAGATAACAAGAAGGATGACTCTGCCCGAAGAGACACCGGGTAATTGGCCCATATTTTGAGTAAAATCCACATATAGTCGCCAGCGCGAGGCTGTGCTCCGTCAGGTTAAAGCGTAACGAATCTTAAAATGATCCTCAAATGTCGGAAAACGAATAATACTCGAAAGAGAAGATGTCTTTTGACCGTCAGAATGCCTCGTTTGACCACATCAATCCGTATAGTGCCTTCATTTGAAAGTTTTCTTCACGTAAGCTAGTTGCGCTGTTGATCTAACTTTCTGAACTTCTCTCTTCTTTTCGTCCCAGTCACTGAAGTCACAAACGTAGATGTTCTTCCGCCAACCCTACGGGTGGATCTATTGTCTGTGATGCGTCCATAAAATAAGAACTCCTCGATAGTTTACTTCTTATAAGTCGTTAAAATATTTAAAGAGTTAAATTATGAATTTATTTAGCCTTGAGTGGGTTTTGGAAGAAGACTCAATTTTTACAAGTATTTTTTTTTTCGTGGCGGAGGAATTTTCACTCATTCGGCAAAGACGAGTATGACTCAAAATTAACCCGTTCATACTTTTTCCTCTCCACCCGTTGACGTTATTTCATAAATCACTCACCCCTTTCTCTGAGGGGTTGACTTAGGGAGTTTTATCGGGTAAATAATCGTCTTTCACGTTTGCCAGAGGTATGTGTAGGAATATAAAACATATTAATAACAAAATGGTGTTGTTTTGGTTAACTGCATTAGGATATGTGACCCAACACAACACCATTTTGTTATGAATCTGCTTTCGACACGTTAATATAGTGTAATTTGTGTGTTTAGTATTTGCCACAATACATTTGAATGACTTGGATTTTTATCCAATTTAGATTAAATATTATCATAAATCAACATTAGATTTTTTCACAGAATTGAAAGGAATATGAATGTAGCCTATATTATGTGTTAATGTCTCACATTATGTGTTACTTTCCACAGATGATCATCAGTGAAAATACAGGCTTTATGTGTACTATATTACGTAAACTAACATTTGTCATGGTGACAATTTTTGGTGAATACGACCTGAGTCTAGCTTTCTGGGTTTCAATCTTTGCATTTCAGCAAACATCCTCACAAACGTGTCATTCAAATCTTTTGAGAGTCCTAAATGGCCAGTCATCTGCTGACATGGGAAATTTATACCAGTCAGTGAAACAAGTCCTGCCCCATGTGGTTCTTTCAACCAACATCACATCAAAACATTACAACACAAATATGTCATGAATCAAGCACCATCTACCCTGAGATCATCAAAGATGTGCTGTGGACACCATTGTTTGAGATGTTATGTTAAATGGGCTCCTGTTGTAAAGGCAAAATAAACAAATCAATCCCTTTTTTGTTCATGTCCTCCATTGCTTTCTGATGAAAGACTTTGCATTGAATAGAGCAAATTAACCCTTCCAGTTTCCCTGTGGGGGGTCCAGCTTTGGTTTAGCTGACTGCAATAAAGGGATTGCTGTGCCATAATAATGCTTTCCTCCAGGGTGCCATACACTTTCTGTTCGTTCCCTATTTTTCCAGACCCAGACAGTTTGCAGGTCTCAGCTCATTTCTCAAGGATGACCTTTTCAGATGCACATCATGTGATTTTCAATTACTGCTCTAGTTATATTGCAAATATAGAGGAATTTGATTATTACAATCAGGTTTTTTGGGGGCCTTGGCTGACAAAAAAAATTAAATCTTTCCATAAATGTAATCTTTGCTGAAAATATTGAATAATTTCAGCATTGTTTGTTTTATCAACGTCAAATTAATTTCATGGCTTCACACTGAACAATTCTAACCTATTATTCATTTTGACTAGAGTTTCTATTGGAATCTCCCCTAAAGTCCCTTCAAAAACAACGGCTTCAATCTTTGGGTGTGCCATCTGTGCCGTTGAGCTCAGATTATGCTCATTTAGCAAAGAAAAAAAAAACATCTGTGCAATGCGTCAGCTGAAGCCATCTGTAAAACTTAGTTTCATTTATTGTTATTTTAAACGTCTAGAAAATGAAAATATCTGAGGAGGATCTAAGCATCTTTTTCGTAGTAAAGGGAAGAGAGTAAAGCTGCTACTTTTTGTACGTCAAGTAATAAAAAAAAAAACAATTTGTAAATTTAGCAATTGATGAGCACCTCAACAAGCAACATATTTGTTACGTCAATGGCAGAGCAAGTAAAAACACCTTTACTGGCCTCAAATTTATACAACCTCCCAAAGTTGGAACAAACTTCATCCCAGATTGATGGACACTTGATACCAGGGCTGCAAATGTAAATATCAAAACGAATGAATGTACCCATAATAAGGCAAAGGTCATCTGGAAACTGCTGGGACAATATTTAATGGCCTGCCAGCTAAAGGGTGATTTATCTCAGTAGTAATGCGTCAAGTGGGCAGGATAAAACACTGATATATGGTGGCTAGGTGGCATCAGAAGACTGATTGCCTCACGATTGGCTACCTACACCCCCACCTCTTCTGCCCACCCTTCATCAGCGTGGGAAACTACACTTAGTACACACCAAAAACTCAGACCCTGACATTTAAGGAGGAAGTTACCAGATTGAGAAAATAGATAGATAGATAGATAGATAGATAGATAGATAGATAGATAGATAGATAGATAGATAGATAGATAGATAGATAGATAGATAGATAGATAGATAGATAGATAGATAGATAGATAGATAGATAGATAGATAGATAGATAGATAGATAGATAGATAGATAGATAGATAGATAGATAGATAGATAGATAGATAGATAGATAGTGACGGAATTCAGCGGAAGAATCATCTATCTCTCACTCCGTTAAAATGAAATGAGAGAGAGGGAAGTGAGGGGTATATTTAGTGGTAGATTATTTCACTCTTCCTGTGACCTTTCATTTACACTTCAACATAAACTGGATGGCACAGCAAATACTGTAGCAGTGGCTGTAAGATGAGATAGTGTTGATCACAAAGGCTTAAGATCTTCAAATCCAAATGTGAAACGTAAAAACGATTAAGGGATTTTTTTTGTGTGTGGAACTCATCCCTATGTTAAGTTCAGAAACCTTTTTCAAACCTTTGGAAAAGAGGCAGTTATGACAGCAGATGAGGCATGGGAAAAGGCAATGCATGGATTAGTTTAACATGTTAACTGATTTCAGCTCATCGTTTCCAATATGTTTATTTACAACACCATGCATCATCACAATAAAGTCATCATATTACTTTTTACACACAAAACACCTGCAAAAGACATCCGCAAAAAAAAAAAAAGTAATTTATCAAAATCTAATATAAATGCCGGCATTCCAATGATGGCATAGTTTTGTTCATAAAATAGGCCAATCTATTCCCTAGAATGGGAATTAAATAGAAAGAGTTTGTTGTGATGCAATGAGGGAAGTGAGGGGTATAGTGAGGGGTATATTAAGTCATCATATTACTTTTTACACACAAAACACCTTTTTAAAAGTCATCCGCAAAAAAAAAAAAAAAAAAAAAAAAGGTAATTTATCAAAATCTAATATAAATGCCGGCATTCCAATGATGGCATAGTTTTGTTCATAAAATAGGCCAATCTATTCTCCAGAATGGAAATTAAATAGAAAGAGTTTGTTGTGATGCAATGAGCCATGTGACATGCAGTGGGCCTGTAATTTGCATCAGCATTATGAAAATGACACACGTAATGCTGGAATACTGTGCTCTTTTGATAAGGTGTGTCTGATTATGAACACAATGGAGTGTCTGTACCGTTTGCAACATTATGCTAACCCTTTTAGGTTACCTGACAAAAATTACAAAAATTTGTAAATATAATCTGCCATTTACAAATTAGCTTTCTGTTTGATGTCTGTGATAATGTACATTGAGCTAATTTGAAATGATCTTTAAGATTTACAAGAAATGTAATACAGCAATAATTATAGGGCCTAAAAGAGGCTGTGAGATTTCGTTTACCATCTTCAAGTTCTCAAAAATTTGGTTGACTTTTTGCAAGTGTTGGGATCACCGCAGCACCACACTACTTTGCAACGTTTCACAGTGGTCAGGGCTCTGGGTTGGCCTGCGGCCCCTTTTGAAACAGCCTGGTATGAAAACTTGCCCTCAGAGGGGCAAAGACAGTAAAAAGGTTACTGGAGGAAGGCGTAAGGAGAGAGCTGACAGTTAAAGCAGTGAGGTTCCTAAGGGGGCGAATTTTGTCCGTGTCCTGTAAGCGGACCTTGGGTCTTGGCCGGAGCAGGTGCGCGGAATTTGCTGTTGCAAATGTGACGTCTACTCAGCCATCACATACACGGTGAGAGGGCTATTTATACAGCACTGTGGGAAAAGGAGAGTGCTCTTGTTTATGAGCATTGACCTACAGACATGAAGAACGAAGGCCATACCATTTCAGCCTTGGACCCATTAGTGACATCAAGGTCAAAGTCTGCATGCGGACACATACAGTTCATATTTACACAACCCTTGCAGAACCTGCAAGATGTTTATCATTTTTCGTCTATCAAAATAGTTTTTCATTTTCAAAATATTAATTAACAAACTATGAACTATGATTTTTGCCTCAATAAGCTCCTAATTATAATATAGTTTTTGAGCTTTTGACCATTTTACATGAGCAAAACTCTAAGACTTTAATGTACACAAAAGGCCTATTTCTCTCAAATATCGTTCACAAATCTCTCTAAATCTGTGTTAGTGAGCACTTCTCCTTTGCCGAGATAATCCATCTAACTCACAGGTGTGGCAAATCAAGATGCGTTTTAATTTGAGTAAAGTTATTGTTTTGTTTTGTATAATATATGCATATATCTGTTTTAATTTTTTATGCACCTCAATGTACATATGAGAAAAATGATGTAAGAACCATTGTGATGACCCATTACGAGTGTGCGCATGTGGGTTACAGTTGTAGGGTATGGCAAATCGTTTTAGAGCTCACGCTGAATGAGCCGCCCTTTGATTTTATGAGGCTGGTCCCACTGGTTTAAAAGTGCACTGAGGTCAAAGTAATTCTCTATGCTCGGTATCCTCTCACACAGTCCAAAGGGAATAAGAGAGAGAGAGAGACAAAGAGATAAACTACTGATGAATGTGCTTAAAACATCAAAATATACACAGATTTGTGTATTACAGGCATTATAAATATACACACGCACAGAGACACACATGTAAGTGCATGACAATTGGGGAAAGTGTAAAGTGAGTGAGCCTGGTGTTTTCCTTCCATGGGTTAATTGTGTCATAAATCCAACTTGATGGCAGGCATGACTGGTATTCACACCTCCGACTTCAACCATCTCCAACAGCAGCGTAGCTAATCTAGATAGGACACTATTAATACTGCCATATCCAGTCACCAGCTTGACACATAGTAAGTGCTCCTGAAGGTAAATCTGCTTTTTTAACAGAACAGACTGTATTTGCAGACATATATTGGAGAGGTTATCAATTGGTATTTATTTTTTTGATATTGGAGAGGTTATAGAAACATTTCATATTCAATATATGTTAAAAGAGTGACTCTTGAGGTTTGAAACAGAAATGCAAAAATAACTGTTTTCATTGTATCTTCACTGTATAACTGGTTTCATTAACTGGCCGTTTTTCTCTGTTGAAATAAACCAACCTGGTTTGCTGGTCTTTCTTGGTTTCCTAGGCACACAAGGGTCTAAAATGATCTATGCAAGCGTGAACAAAAGAATAAAGAAGACTTTTAGTTAAAATAACCAATGTCACGGATGTTTAGATCAACACATATATACTTGTAACAATTGTAATATGTTTCTTGGCCATTCTGTCACACATAACACACATATAACCGATTTAGTGGAGTGCAACTACCAATCCACGGGGATGATGCGACGACAGCAGCCATAGTGCACCAGAACGCCACCACACGACAGCTTATGTGACCGATATCATTGATTTATGACCAAATAAAAAATAATATGGAGGTACAAGGTTTCTGCCCAACAGCGACAATATCTACTTGAATATATAACTTTCTATTGCAACTTTTATTTTGTTGACCTACGTAGCTACCATTAGATAAAATAGAATGTGTTGAACACAAGCTAATAGTATTGGACATGTTTCTCTTTTGCACTATGGATTTCAAGGTCAAGGTAACCTTAGCCTAAACATTCATTTATTAGGCTATATCTAGGAGTCTTTCACAAAATATCAAATATTGTCTGTGACAAAAATGTATTAAATAAAACATACATGCATGAAATATACAAAAGTAGCCGTGTTGAATTGTGAAATGTGTGACAGGTGAATAGTTTTATGCAGTAAATATATTTTTACAATTTGTAAATATCAAAGGTTCCTATATGGGTCATTTTTGACCCATATGTGTAAAATTGATGTAGAAATACTAAAACCGTGTTTGTTAAAGAAAGGAAAAATAAACATAATGATTTGTGGAAATCAAAAACAAGATGTTTAATGAATACCTGGATTAAAATATGATGAAACACATTTCTTTCAAATACTGAAAAATGAATACGGGTCATTTTCGTCCCATGTTGCGCATTAGAAGGGCAGTGACACAAAAACGATTTTTATTCGAAAAGTCAGAAAGGGAAAATTGGATTTGTAAATGATCTAAAACAAGTTAATTGAGGAATACCTGGGATACTGAATAATGAAATTCATTTCTTGCAAAGATATAGAAAATGAAAACTCAGTCAGGTCTATCATAAGGGTTAAACAATTAATTTAAAGAAAGAATTAATGTATAAGAGCAGGACCAGTTTACCTCAACTGTAAGTGCTTTACTATATCAGCACAATCTATTTTTTTTTTTAATTAGGGATAACATGTTTTTCTGTGGTAATCAACATTCTATGCACACACATTGTGAACTGAACCTGAAACGTTCTTCAAAGCCTATGTTAATCGGACAGAAGAAGTAGCCCTACAGATCTAACCTAATTACAGTGACACATTACTATACGCTCCCATATGGCTGATGAGTTGTACATACGAGGTTTAGTGTGACCTCGGTACGAGGGTCACTCCCTTTAGTATGTGTAATGGAGATTGTGTACACAGGGTGAAGGGGCATCAAGCTTCAGCCGTCAGTCTTGTTTCAGGCTTGGCGAGGGTGGAGGGCAGTTCCCAGGCCCCCATGTGTACGTTGGGGGGTAATAACTCACAAGCTCCTTCAGAACTTCCTCTTTCGTCCCTGGTTTTTACAACCCCTGTAGACTGGAGTACAGCTGCTCTGGCTCAGCGGTGCGAATTAAGGGAGCGTGAGAGAAGAAACAGGAGGAGAGATGGGACAGCAGGAGAGCTGATGGAGAAAGGTGAAATCACAGTGTCAATTTGAACAATGAGCAGGAGAAAGAGGAAGCCTTAACATTCAAGGCATTCTGTGAGAAATATGACAACCAGAAATACAATATGGTCACAAAATGTCACTGTGTGTACTATATACAGACGCTGTGTGATTTATGATGCTTAAAGTGTCACTATAACAAATGAGAATGGCTTGACAAACAATTCTCATGCGAATAAGATATTAGATGTAATTTATCAACCTTTATCAATTCAATAAAATGAATTGGGTGACAAATCTTTGCCACCACATACTGCACACCAAATATCAAATACAATAATACAATGCAACTTTGTATTACATGCCACAGTCATCACACAAGAAAGAAAGATATCAAACGAAAACACCATGATGCTGGGTTTTTTTCTAAGGTGTTGCACACCTTTTGGCCAAAAAATCAAACTCTCCTCTCCTTGAACTCTCCTTCAAAGCAATTGATTTTTTTGTCAATTTTATCACTTACCAGGCAATGATTGGTAGAAAAGTAATAGCAACAACCATGTAGGATTGCATGGTTACTCACATCACATGTTTAGTAAGAAATTCATATGTTAATTTTAAATAATAAATTAGATTTAATATATTAAAATTGAGAAGTTATTTTAAATTGTAATATTTGACAATATTGCTGTTTGTACTGTATTTTTGATTACCTGTTATCATGAGCATTAGAGACAAAAACATCAAAAACTAAATAATTGGTAACATTTCACAATACGATCTCATTTATTGACTAGCAATAAATGCTAACAAACTACAGTTTTTTTATTCACTTTGGTACTATTTTCACAAGTAAGGTGTACATTTTCAAAACTCTTAGTACAAAAATCCAAACTGCATCACACTTGTAATGCAGCTAGTCATTCTTTCAAAACCTGATGTAATGCTTTCAGTCAGTTGCACATGTTTTCAGTCCACATAATCATTATTTCAAACACAAGATTATTGTAATATGTAATGAGAACATTTGGTCTAATCACTGAAACACAACAATATAATCTTCTTTCAGTTTAGTACTTTTAACAATCAGTTCATCCAACAGCAAACAATGCAACATGTTTCAAATCGGCCTTAGAAGTGCTGAAATGAATATGCTACAGTACTATAAAAGACAGATTACACAGTTTTACTATAGGCAAGCATTAAAACACTTACAGTACCCAACATTTACATAATCTATAATTTCCAAATATCCATCATATATGTAATCAAGTGAAGGATCAATGAAGACATCCTCTACAATCATTTAGGCAAATTATAGTTTTTCTTTTTCAGATATAATTGTAACATATTTTCTATAATGAAATGTAAATAAATGAGAACAAAACATAACATTTAGTGCACACATTACGTCAATTGTGGTTACCACTATGTGAAATCAATTATCTATAACGAGTACTCATCATGTGTGGTTACATGTAATTTACTGTAAATATTCATACAAACACACAATTTATTTCTGTAGTTCTCAAAATCCATATTCTGTATATTGCTGAAATGAAAATCTATAGGTTTACCAAATGATTACAGTTTTTTACAATCACTTTGCTACTATTTTCAGAACCTTGATGTCATTTTTCATAACTCTAGACACAAAACTCAAAACGGTTATCACTTGTAACACAGGCTGTCTAATGTTCAAAACATTGCATTGTGCGTTCACATCTTTAAATCTTGCACTTGCACAATCATTGGTTCAAAAAACAAATTTACTGTGAAATACCATTGAAACATAACTATAGATCACACACACACAAGCAACCGATAGTTTCACTGTGTCATTGTTCGTATACAATCATTAAATATTGTAGAAAAAAATAGATGATACAGGTTTTATTATACAGTAAATATACATCTCTGTAAAAGACCTGCAGTAGTAGAGAGAATATAGATATACACTCTTAGAAAAAAGGGTTCTATATATGTAGCATTGGGTTTTTACTCAACTGCAAAGGTGATGCAAAAAAATGATGATAATGACAAAAAAACGAACCCTTTTGGCACAAAGGTTCTTTATAGGCTATTACTGTAATTGATTAACCATTAAGATCTGTTGGATTAAATAATAGACAAAAGTATTACAGTAAACTGAACAAAAAGAGATGCAAATAAAAAGTTTGATAGTAAGAGCTTTATGAAAGGCAGTTACTGTGAATGAAACAATAATGTAGATGAAACACTTGTGAAAAGAATACTTGTGATTGTGTGAATTGTACTAACACAGTTTAAAACATGATGAAATGTTTGAAAAAAGTGCACTTTTGATGATCTGTTGTGATATTAGCACTTAGAGTTTTGAAAATGAACACCTTACTTGTGAAAATAGTACCAAAGTAAATAAAAAAAACTGTATTAAAGGGATAGGCTACTCCACTTTTTTTGGAAATAGGCTCATTTTACAACTCCCCCAGAGTTAAACAGTCGAGTTTTACCGTTTTTCGAATCCATTCAGCCGATTTTCTGATATTTAGAAGAATATCAGTAACCAGACAGTTTTTGGTCTCATTGACTTCCATAGTATATTTTCTTTCCTACTATGGAAGTCAATGAGACCAGAAACTGTCTGGTTACTGATATTCTTCTAAATATCAGAAAATCGGCTGAATGGATTCGAAAACGGTAAAACTCAACTGTTTAACTCTGGGGGAGTTGCAAAATGAGCCTATTTCCAAAAAAAGTGGAGTATCCCTTTAACTACATATTTACAGTATTTATTAATGTTAGTTAATAAAAAATTTGAAATTTCACAGTGCATAATTAAATCAACTAATGTTAACGGATGCAGAAAATATATTAGTAAATGTAAAAATTAACTAAGATTAATAAATGCTGTAGCTGTATTGTTCTTTGTTAGTTCATGTAAACATAATATTTAAGTAATGTTTGCAAATGAAACCTTATTGTAAAGTGTAATCCAAAATCCTAACAACCCCAAACTTCTGAATCACTTACATGTGCATGTGTGTGTGTGTGTCCAAATAGGCCTCCAATAGTAAATAACTAATAACTAGAATGGTTTGCCAGTCCACAAATTTCACTAACTTTCCCTGTAAACTGCTCAGAAACACTGTGCGTGTGCATAATCAGTTTATGGTGCGTTTAGTACATGTGCAGCATACACGACCCCTGATCACACCAAGTATTTTAATCCAATCGGCTTCGTTTTCACATGACTGTCACGCACCCCTGCCACCATGGCAACAGAAAAGAGAGAAGGGAAGAAAGTGGAAAAGAGAGCAAGAGATAGAAGTGGAAAATGTTCCCTCCACGCCTCAGGCCTTATTACAACTATTAGTTCTGAATCTGACCTTATCTGAACCCCATCTTGTAAATGTGCGCTTGGCTGTTGTCCAGCCTAGACTGTATCACACTAGAGCAACTTTTCAAGCAGTGTTGATGATCAACGGTAAGCAAACACTTCCCTTCTCACACTTCACACAGCGTCAGATAAAGGTCTTCTACGAAGGTGAGATAGAAAAAAACAGATAGCCTACACCATTTTCTCAGGTCACAATGGCACAGAGCATTTTATTTCAAAGGGGGGATGTGTTAACCAGGTTTATAACTTTTTCAATATACTCTTAAAGCTCATCATTAGTGTGTCTGTCTAGATGGAAGTTATTAGGAGCCTTATAACACAATATTTTCTATGTAACAAAGTGTGCAGGAGGAAATTAAAGTGATGGTGACAGCAGGGTTGGAAACTACTACAACTACATGTGCCTGATACAAAGAGTTATTGTGAATAAAACACTGCTAAAGATACACAGGGGACTATTCTGAGAAGACTATTCTGCAAACCTCAAGGACAGCTGCTGCTAAAAAAGCACAAAGTAAAACGCATGGCACAAGTTAGTTATCTACCCATTCATTTCTGCAAAGAAATGTCCAGCATAGTTCAAGGCCTGGCAGTGTTTATCAGCAGGTCAGCCTCCGCAAACTCCCACTTCCCCCTCTGCAAAGAGAAACTAAGGGGTGAAGAGTTGAGTCTGTGCATTGTGGTTGGTGATGCACGATACGATGGCAGCTTCTCTTTTCGGCTATACCCACTTCCTGCACACACGGAGACATAACTGGGTAAGAATGTCAGCGTTTCGTTGTCTGCAAAAAATAGTTGGCACCTTGCTTCGAGTCTCTCATCTCTCTCACTCTCTCGGTTTCCTTTTTGCTGAAAACTTAGCACATTAACGGAAAACAGGAAGGTTTTGTATGCTCACAGTTGGGCGCACTCTGGTGGTTGTGCATGGAAAGACGTAGCGGACATTGACAAACATTTAAACCCTTTCCTTCATAAACACACACACACACACACACACACACACACACACACACACAAATTTTCTGATGGGCCATTCATGTGATTCGGTAATATTTCAGTCCCCCGGACTTTTTAAAGTGGTGGTTCACCAAAATGAAACATTACACGATACTTTGGTATGTCCATTAGGCTATAATGGACATAGGCCTACCTATTTTTTTTATTTGAATCATAAAATAATGTCTTATTTATTTTGTAAACTAAGCATTTTGTCAGGTCCCTGAGGTACTTCACTGAATTTGTACTTAGAAAATATTTAACAAAATGTACACATAAACATTTTTTGACAATGTTGTAAGGTTTTATTTGTGTTAGCCTACTTTGTCAAAAACATTTTTCTAAAAAAAATTCAAGATAATATTTGATGGTCCTCAGTCAGAATTCAACCCCATCATGATGACTATTCTCTTGCCTAATTCAGGCATAATGACATTATTCAGGCCTTTTTAGTTGCATAAGATGGTCAGTAGTATCATACTTTTTTTTAAATATTTTTGAGGTGGCAGCCGGCTGGTGGTATTGTCAAGCTCAACCCCATCACATAAAAATTAAGATGGAAAATTATTCAAATTTAATTTTAATCCATAAGTATATGTACTAATTACATTGCTGCCATATATGGTATACTCTCCTACACTATATGAGGAACAGTGGCCATTTTGTGCAGAAAATCTCAAGGGCACATTATGAGAAAGAAAAGAAAAAGAAAAATTTGAAGGCAATGCTGCCTTCAAACTGGTTCTTCAACACCGCCACAGTATTCTCAACCTTGTCACATTAATATTATTTTTGGAAAAAATAGGGCCGACTATTAAAAATGAAGCCATATCTTGCTGATTACCACCTGACATGTTAAGGAGGACTAACACCATATAATTGTGGTTTTAGTTAAACATCTAAATTTAAAATATCCTTTACAAAAATAAAGAGACCATGACACAATTTGTCTATTTTTAACTTCAATCTCAAAAAATGTGAAATCATTCATTCATCAAATCATAAATATTACATTTGTTGTTATTAAATTGTTATGAGGGACACATGGGCAGTAGGTGGATGTTTGTTTTATAGCAAGTTTTTTGTAAAACCTTCTTTAAAACAAGTCCATTTTGTCTGTTATGGGGTTGAGAATAAAAGGTGTTCAAATCTGAAAAATACTGAAATTAATAAAAAGGTTTTAAAAGCCGGAGGTGGGAAAATATGATTTTTTTTTAGAGTTTTAATATGTGCCTAATGATGTGGGTTATTTAGAAAATGATTCTATTTTCAGTTATTACAGTTAATGCGCAGTGATATGGAACTATAATGCGGTCAAACCTGCCTGAAACTACTTTAGCCGTGCGTTTACCTGAAAATAATTGTACACCCTTATAAAGTTCACAGCCAATCAGAATCAAGCATTCAACAGCTCTGTAGTATGGTACTAACCCTATATATATATATACACACACATGTTTTTATCTTAAAATGCATCTGAAGCAGCATTGAGGCACGCCAAAACTATAAAAAAAATAATCTTGCAAATGTATACATGTAAACCACTTTAAAACTACTATTTAAACTATAGGGCGGTCAAATAATACTGCATGTCCCTTTACCCCCTCCCCCCTTCAATAGTAATTATGACCAGACCACATGACATTTAACATATGACGCACAACTTTTTAAGGATGTCATGTTAGAAATTCCCATCCAAGTTCATGCCTTCCAATCGTAATTCTAGAGAACTAGTATGAACACGCATGTGAAATGAAACTAAATGAATGGCCTACTTTGGGAACGAAACCCCCCAAAGCCAGTGATACAATTTCTTTAGGTATGATTGGCAGTGACCTTGTATTAAGACTAATGCGTCTACTACTTGTATCTACTAGTCTAAAGATTAAAACACACTTACAAATGCCAGAGTGAACTGTAAAACAGAAAGAAAAGAAAAACTGCGTTTGAATCATTTTATTTATAGTGTTGGTTTAGTAAGCTGAACAAATGCTCTTCTGATGAGCATTTTAGCCACATCTGGTTGGTACATGGACGCCTGGTCGGATACTGTGTTTAATTCTTCAACGCACGTACAATACAGACTAGTGTAAACTCTGAAAGAAAAAGCTGTAGTAGTAACCCAAGTCAGATATCAACAACCATGCAATAGTCAGGACCTCAGATCCATATATACTATATGTAGTTCTAAACCGCACTGGATTACATCTGACCCAAATCAAAAAAAGTGGCAAGCCACCACTCTCCCCTGACACTAGTTTCAGTGATCTGGTCTGTATTAAGTAACTGGACATGACCGCAATCTCACTGCAGTGCAAGTGGTGTTTGTTGGGCAACTTTTGCACCAAGGAACCAATCGAAAGTTCCATGACTGTACATTTGAAACAATTTCAAACTAAGACTTAATAAACCACTCCATTTCATGAGGCTTTCAGAGATATGAGTTGAATTCTTGTATAAGTGGTTTATAGATAGGGGACTAACTGGGCAAACAGTACAATACATTTTGTGCTGATAGTTGGGGTACCAAAGCTTTAATAATGCAGCTGCCTCTCAAACTCCTCTTTCCAACCCACAATGTGCTAAAACTTCAAAACTGAATTACCATAATGAATCATTAATTCATAGGTTTAGGATTCACTGCTGATCTATGGTACTGTTATACAGTATATAAGATACATTTTCATGAACGGAGGGATTTCACAAAGACAAACAAGAAAACACACTTTCATTCTCTCTCGCTCTTTCACTCACACACAAACACCAAGCAAGCGCGGACTAACTTCTGTATAGTTCATTAAACAGATACCAGTGAGGATCAGGCTAGGGATTCAATGGCCTGTTAGGAGGGAAAGAGCCGGATCCGACAGTCTGTGGCTTTTAAAACACAACACGAGCTTGTCGTCATTTGAGAGTCCGTCTGCGTTTCACATGTAACCCTCTCAAGAGGCCCTCTTCCCTCCGCATTTCCGTCACGCTTCACAGCCACCAGAAGCGTATGTATACGATCAGCATGATGAAGAAGACTCCACCCGCAGCTAGCTTAGCGTACGTGGAGCGAGTGTTCAGGTACTTAGCGTCGCTTCTGTATTTCTTCGACAGGCTGGACAAGTTGCTGGCCTTCGAGTCCAATGCTGAGGGAAAAACATGAAGATGTGAAGAGAAGCAATCTAAAAAAAATACAGTACAGAATTTTGCAGGTTTGCTCAGGGATCTTAAACCCTTTCAGGCGAATGACGTCTTTAATGAACAGAGAGACTACCATTTAAAAAATTTGGGGTCTTTTATGCTCACCATATCTTGCATTTATTTGACTATTTATTTTTATAACAATTTAAAATACATTTTTTATTATAAATATCATTTATTCCTGTGAACTGTGACATGTTTTTTTGTAGAATTTATTTTAAATAGTAATATTTTGTAACATTGTAAATGTCTTTAGTGTCGATCAATTTATATAAAAAAAGAAAGAAAAGTATTTAAAAAAAAGTATTAATTAAAAAAAAACTTGACCTGCACTGTAGTGTATAAAAAGAAAAGCTACAAATGACATTTGCATTTAAACCTATATATTCATGCATTTGCATTCTTTGTTCAATTAAAATAAATGTAAACATAATAAAGTCATTAAAATATTATTGAAAATAGGATCATATACTTGAAATATGCATTTATTTATTTTTTAAATGAGGCAAGGACAGTGAATATTTCTAATAATCCTTGTTGTTGATGACAAAATTAATCATTGTGTTTAGACTTTTGTTTCTGGCATTTATAACCACCAATCTTGTGAAACTGCATTATTTGGAGTTAATAAAAGCATGTTTACACATGTTTAATGTTACACATGTAAAAATCTATCATTTAGTCACACACAGACATAAACATTTTGCATACGAGTCACAACAATGGTGATAATAAAAAAGCTCAATGCTGCAATGCATGATGGGTAGCTTTCATAGTACAAAACATCATTGACTCTCAATTTTTTTTTGTTTTGGTTGTCACCATTGTTGAGAATCATACCCAAAATCTTTATATCTGTGTGTGACTATGTGATATATTTTTGTACACAAGCTATTTATTCACCTTCAAATAAGTGATCATTTTAATTCCAATGCCCCAAATAATGCAGTTCCACAAGATTGATGGTTACAAATGCCAGACATAAAGACTAAACACAATGTTAAATCCTCACTTTTTGTTGATTTTATCATCATCAGTAAGGAGCTGATGACACCTGATTTGACTTTTTCTCGGCTTTACAATAGTTACAACAGCCAAAGAAAAGCTAAAGTAAGAAGTACTGGGACCAAGAGCCCAATAAAGCAAACACTGATCACCAAGGGTGATTTAAAATGAAACAAATAACTTCTACATAATGCAAGGAAATTACATTGAAATAAACATGAGTTTTAATATAATGCATCCTGAGTGTTTATTTGGTCCAGAAACAGTATAACTTGTCTAAATGAGACCATAAATGATGCTGAAAACATGTCCACAATGGCCAAATTTGAACTAGTTTTTAAACTTGTAGGAACACGTCACAAAAAGACGTCATGAAAACTTTCATTCTGGCCCCTCAGTGGAAGTCTTTTCAACGTCCGACTGTGTTGTGACAAAGACGTTGAAAAGACGTCTTTTGGACTTCATTTTGCTTCGTGGGTGTATTCGACATTTCTCAAAAACAGATTTTAAAGATGGGAGAGAGAGAAATAATTTCATTTTATATTTCCTGAAACTGAGGGGAGGAATAATCACAAGCATTATTTACCAGATAAGGCCTCTCCCCGCTGCAGAACTTCTTCTATGTTGGCCACCATGATTCTCTGCACATCCTGTAGCTCTGTGTTGATATTGCTCAGGTTCCTGCGTGCTCTGCTGTCGATATATGACTTTTTGGTCTTCTGAATATACGTATCTTTGGACAGATAGGAAGGCAGAATTACAGGGTTATCTCTTGACAGGAAATAGATGAAACTCTGGCCATTGAGAGAGAGAGAGAGAGAGAGAGAGAGAGAGTGAGGGCTATTACCAAACTCTATGAAAGAGTAGGGCCTGGAGACCGTAGGCACCTTCTTGCCATGTTGTTCGTGAAACTCTGCCTGCAGATCTTCCAGATAACCGAAGGCTAGCTTTTTAGGAAACACGGCCTCACAGAGAACCAGATAGCAAACGCCTTTCTCTATTACGTAGCTTTGAGAAGAGATGGGAAGAGACATATTTTATTAGCATTTAGCACATATTTTTGTGTGTAAATCTTGAAATCACCTACTTATTATGAAAAGGAAGAGAAAAGTTTGTGGTGTGCCAACTTATCTCTTCCTTTTTGCAACTCTTTGTGGTTGAGCAATCCTCATTGAGCTTTTTACCCATTGGATGTTTGCACTGTGCACTATGTGTTTAAACCTACCTATTATGAGCGACTATTTAATCAGCTTCAGTGTAGTTTTAATATTGTAGACTTACTGAAAAGCCATTGATCCAGCTTCTAAGGTGCATCGATTGGGACTCTGTTCATTTAGTTTGCGAAAGAGCTGTTTGGCCTGGCTTTGATATTGCTGGAGGTCTCGACCCATCTAAGAACAAAAGTGCAAATTTATTAGATAGCACACTTAATCTTACACTTATCCATGATTTGACTCAATCGTCTTCAGAGGGATTTCACAAATCTAAAGGTGAACAAACCTTTTCACTTCCCTTCATGGCAGCATGAAAGGAGGAAACGTAAAGATGTTAGACCTTAATCGAACGGCTGCTGTAAAGGTAATGAAACTGCTGGCCACCTATTAGACACATTAACACCATTTGGAACAACTCTACACATTTTTTTTTTTTCATTATTTCTTCCAAATCTACCACAGTCCAAAATTTTTGTCTTGTACATCGAAACATCAAAAACAAGGTAACTCCTTGCAAAGGAGTTTTTACATGGTAAAAATTAGAAACAAAGGAAATAAGCTGATTTGCAGTTTATGTTTTTTATTTATTTATTTGTCAGCAAATAAATAAAAGATGATTTGCAGATGGACAATTATAGCAGTTCAGCTGAAGTTTTTTTTTTTTTTTTTACAGAAAAATAGAGCAATGAGCATTCTGAAAAATATAGACACTTTTGTGTTACATAGAAGAAAAGTATACCCTACAGGTTTGGAGCAGTTGAGTAAATGATGACAGAACTCAGTGAATTATCCTTTTAAATAGTCATTTTGAATCCTCATGGCATTGCCATCGTCATTAAATGAATAACTTACAGAACATTGAATTTTTGAGGAAATATTGTTAACTTATTTGCTTGTATTCTTAAATTATTTAGTTAAAAATATGGAGCGTGAAAACAAACGGAGTAAACCAGTTGGGAGTTGAAATCAAGACAGAAGAGGGCGCTGTTACTCATCAAAAGCACTCAAATTATACGGTTACATCCAATGATTAATGAACCTTCTCTCTGTGACAAATTACAGCTTTCAAAATGAGAATAAACGACGAGGGAGACGAATATAATAGATACAGATTTACTGTTAGATTCCAAATAAAGTAGCTATTTCAAATTAATGTAAACACTGCAACGACGAATTGCTGAAAGCTAATAACGGCCAGATTAAAAACTCTCTGCTGTTGTGGATTACAATCCCGGACAACTATACACTTTTAGAAGAAAACGCCATGTTTTCAGGGCATTGCTCTTTGATTTGTCACATCTACAGCACACATAGGCCAAGTGTACATGATATAATCTGATAAATCACTGAGCTCATACCTGCTCATCCTCCTGCATTGAAGCGGCCAGCGGCAATCCATCCGCCAGCCGCGCGATCATTGTCAGCAGCACCATTTTACTGTAATGTCAAATTTACACACAGCAGGTGTAAGTGGAGCGGTTAACAGCTGTGAAAAGATCTGTGTCTGGATTACAGCTTCACAACACTCCTCCGGAGTCCGTACACAACGCTGAGCTGGCCGGAAATACGTACGTTTTCGGTGTCACCGTATTATTGTCCCGCAGCGTTTTACCTTTTTAAACCACTATCTTTGGTTCCGCATATGATTCGGGATTATATGATTATATGTCGCTTTTGAATGACATAAATTAACGATTTAGATCTGAGATATTATCTAATATTTTGCCTGGGTGTTCACCAGTCTACCCATGATATCCTATCTAACAAGAGTTGATAATTCAATTCAAATTTATTTGTGCAGCGCTTTTCACAATACATATTGTTTCAAAGCAGCTTTACAGCAAGTGCATTTCTGAAATGTACATGGAAAAATACATTTAGTTAATCATGTATTAATTTAGGGCATAACATATCGCAGGTGTTGGGGCATCTGACACAGGTTGCTTCAGTTAAAGGGCCAATGTGTAAAAAATTTGAGCATCTATTAACAGAAATGCAATATAACATCCATAACTATGTCTTCAGTGGTGTATAAAGAACTTACTTAATGAACCATATTGTTTTCATTACCTTAGAATGAGACATTTATCTACATAGCCGTGGGTATTGTGACGTCATGTTTACCGTAGCCGACAGTGAACAAACAACGCGTTTCGTCACTACCTTGAAAGAGAAGCCGCAGAAACCTAGAAGCAAACCATAAACACCTTCAGTAGTGACTTTTCCCTTGTCAGTGGTATAAAATATGTAGTTGGATTGTTTCATTTAACTTAGTTCTTCTCCCTCGCTGTGTTATGGCTTTGCTATGTGGGGATAAATGTGCTGGTGACGTTCATGAGATAGCTGATTAGAACTCTTGTCATTGACCGTAAGACAGTATGTTACAGGAATCACCAACCGGTCGATCTTGGAAGCATTTTAAGTCGATCGCGAAGAGTTTTCAACATCAGAGAAAAAAAAGCTTATTGTGTGTAGTAAATGGTGTCTAGGGGATGCAGAGGCGTGCGGCTGACTATGGCTTTGTGTGGTTTATAATGGACTGTAGAACAGAAACAGTGACAATGTTACACCCTTACTCTGTGTGGCTTACTCTGGCTATTCTCTGCTGTCTCAGATGATGACGATATATTTGTCCCGTTTTAGCCACCGTAGCGTCTTCGAAAGGAAGGGGTGAGCAGTGGCCTGAGCCATTAGTGCAAACTCGAATCCGAACCTCTAGATGTTACTAAAAATCACACACTGCACCTTTAAGTTAAGAAAGCTCAAAGATGCATTTTAGTGATGGACGTTTACCTTTTCTGTTTAACCCGGGGTATATGTCCACTGTGGAATATGTATTTACACAAGTTTACATAAATATATTTACATTCGTTTCTAGACATAAAATAGCTGAAATAAAAACAAATGCAATATTTGTGTGCTTACTGTCTTTCAGCCCATAACATCACTAACATTTTAGCCTAACCTTAGATCTTGAACTTTCCTTAGGCAATATTTAAAAATTGTGGCCCTTAATATTTCTGACTCCACCAAAGATCACATCAATTGCCCATTACATGATAAATACACAAACAGATATCAAGGAACAGATTAATAAAGTGTTGTGGTAAATCATAACCCAACAACTGCCACATCTGCCATGTGGAAGATATTGATGGATACATTTCCAAATATACCAAAGGGATGGGTACGTTAACTGGTGGAGAGGAAAAGGTATGAGCGGATTCAATTTGAGATGTCATAAACATTACACAAGATGTGTATCTTGTAAAACAGTATAAAGTGTATCCACAATAATACGTGTCAGTCACTAATTTGTATTCAGACAGCTTTTTCTAGAGGCAACGTGGTCATGACATGAATTTTAAATGTTTCTGTTGCACACTTTAGCTTCCTTTACTTGCATTCTCACTGGGAGAAAATTGTCTAGTGTTGTTGCCGCTGCAGCTGATAAATGTTCTGTGAAGTCAGCACTAAAACACTCATTAGGTGATGATAGCACATTGTCCTCATTCCTGAAATACTAGTGAAACATAACATACCACCCCTACACTGTTTCCACAGGTACTTGAGACTTTCATAAAGGTTTGGAACAACTTGATTGTGAGTAAACAATAGCCAGAACCATTAACAGAATTTTCATTTGTGGGTGAACTATCCCTTTAAGCAGGTGTTGTTGCAAAAATCCTGTTGAACATCATCACTGCGTAAGAGACACTCAAAGTCAAATTAATAAAGAGAAAAGTATTTATTCGAGTAAGAATAGGCCCAGTTACCCTGTGGAGTGAGTGAGACACCCCCAGGAAGATTTGAGACAGCTTTTATACTCTTTTCAAGGTTCCTCTTCACCCGCTGTACCTTTCACCCACCCAGACAAGGTCCTTACTGCTGTTTAGTCTTAAAGACACAAACTGGTACTGAAATAAACTGGCCAAAACTGGCCATCCCTACAGTCAGAGGTCCTGTTCCATATGCTCCTGAAAGCATGTGCACAAGCACGTACACATGTATATTTTTACTCATTGAATAGGTTCAACAGAAACACATGGCTCAAAACACCTATAATCTTCACTACCAATCAATGTAAGATTAATATTTCCACAACACAGGTATTAGGGGGTCTTCAGTGCGTGAGGTAAATTGTAGGGCTCTCTAACAATAAAATGGAAATGCCAGAGAAAATATGTTAAGAACAATGTGTTAAAAAATAATAAGCCACTGCTGATCAAACTCCTTAAACTAGAAATTTCAAATTAAAACAGGCAGATTTCAGGTCATTGAGGTTAGTTAGAACTTTGAATCATAGAATCAAGAATTTTGAATCATAATCTTTATTTAGTTAATTTCAAGATATAAAAATGTCCCTTTTTGTATGTGGAAATATACAAATCTGCAAACATAAGAAACTTTTGTTTCATGCTAATTTACAATTACATCAGCACCAGCCAAAGGAGTGTAATTAATACAGTATTAAAGAATATGTAAAAAACAAAACGTAGAAAAAAAAGAAAAGAAAAAGATTTAGGCATAGAAAATGCAGTATATCAATGGTGTAAAGAAATCAGTCTGAGGATTATTCTTAAATATTTTGAGTAATTCAAGTAGGTTCATTGTAAAGTTATTAAATAAATATATGAAAGTAAATGTTTTTTTTTTTACAGATTTAATATACGTGTTAATATTATAAAAAAAAGGAAAATCAAGTCTAATGTACGAAATGTAAAAAGCATGCTAATATAAGATACAGTACACCAAAAAACTGTAGTGTAAAGAACAGTTTACAGCTCGATAACAATACTAATCTTTTTTTTTTTTTTTGCAATTTCAAGTAGGTTCACTGATATTTCTACTTTTATTTTAATGTCTCTGAGAGAAATCCTTGATTTTTTGTGCTATAGCCTGGGCCTTTGAGATGGGGCATGGCAGCACCGGGAGTCGGGGAGGACCCAGCACTAACCCTGACACTTCACTCATCACCTGCTTATTCACACCCACATCAAAACCTGCAGAGCATACATGATGAAATAAAATTAAAAGTACCATTTACACGACAAAAGCAATGTCTTACTGAGACCTCATAGCTGTACTGATAATAAAACAGCATTCAAAATTTGGGGTCAATTTAATTTTATATTTAAAGAAATTAATAATCATATTCAGCAAGGACTCATTAAACTGATCAAAAGTGACAGTCAAGGCATATATAATGTTCCAAAAGGTTTCAAATAAATGCTGTTCTTCTGAACTTTCTATTCATAAAATAATCCTTAAAAAAAGGTCTCAGTTTATGCAAAACAGTCAACTCACCAAGGTTCATAGCAAATGTGATGACCTCCATAAATTCAAGCTGTAAACAGAAGGAAATTCATTAACCTGAACACATTCTGATGAAGTAAAAAGCACTAAAGGAGAAATGCACATGGGATGATTGATGTACCTGCTGGGCTCTGGACTGCATGAGGTTGCCGTTATCAAAAGCAGAGAGCATCTTGTTCACTTTGAGTCCGAGGTAGTTATATGTGCTGGAAAGGATAGAGAGAGTGTTGCACGGTCTTTAGAAATGCATTATTTATAGGTTAAGTTTTTTAAGCTACTGTTTTTCAATCAAATCAGCCACAGGAGACACTGAATGGCACAATAGCTATGTTTCCATGCATCTAATTTTATGTGAATTTTGGGATATTTCAAAACAGAAGGAGGTGCAAAAATTCTGAAAATGTACATTAAAAAAATGTATGCACACGATAATTTATTTTTATTAGAAAAGAAGACATGCACATAAACTATGATGGAAACGCATTTACCAAATAAATATCTCGATGCGCAACAAAAACTCATCTGTCTCAACAGAGGATGTGACTGCACTAACCAGTGAACCAATCACATTGCACAGCATCTCAAAAGTTGTCAAATGACAAAGTCTGTCATCAGAACGATTTGATATAATGACCTGCCAAAATTGCCTCACACGATTGCGTTTTAAAGAAAGAAAGAAAAAACTGAGGCCAGAGAAAGAGTTGTAAGATGTAATGATGTTGGCACTCACCTTCCTACTGCTCCATGAACACCTAGTACCAAAGCTCCCAAGAGTTGCTGTGTGTAACAAACAAAGTGTGTAAACATATAAAATCAAAACCACTAACAGGAAAAATACAATAAAAGGTAATTTCATACCTCATCTACTCCAAACAAGACAGACCAGTTGTGGGACTGACAGTAACGGACACACTGCCCGAGATCCCTCAGGTCAGTCCCACTGTATTTCACTCCCTGAAAAGAGGGGATAATCTGCTCTATACCATTTAGCACATCAGCTGCCTCCACTGAAGAAAAAAATTAAGAGGAACCTCAAGAGAGACTGAACCACAGTATTCAAACTCATTCAGTATTGTGCAATTCTAAAGAATTTCCTAAAGTTGGTAGTGTTTTGACTGCCAGTAATGGGGCTGCACTTACAGTCAACGCCGGTCATGGCTGGAATATGATAATAATACATTGGAACATCTGGAGCTGAGGTGCTCACTTCCTTTATAAACAACCTCAATGCATCTGTGAAAAGAGGAAGGTCATTTCTTTTATGAAAATCATACAAAAGCACATTTGGTAAAACCTTTAACATAAGATTAATGTTACAAGATTAATGTTGTATTAAAAAGGGGGGTGATACCTGCATTAATGGGTTTGAAAAAGGAAGGGGAGATTACTGCTATGCCGTCAACCCCTATACTGGCGGCATGCCGAGCCTGAAGGAAAGAAAAAACATGCACTCAGCATTTTCCACAGTCACGAGGAGGGGACTAGCTGTTTATCTGCACATGCTGTAACACGAATGGATAAACAGCGAATGGGAGAAAAATATGTATGCAATACTGCTGCTATAAAAAGGGAAGAGTGCATAAAAAAGTGGTATATGCATGAAAGATGTGAATAAAAGGGGTTGTGAAACACTGTGCTCACCAGTTCTTGAGAGTCTTTTATACTCATGCAGCCAACATGAACAATCACTTGCTCAAGCCTGAACACACACATACAGTATAAAGTAATTTAACATCTGACAAGGGCAACTTCCATTAGAAAAGTATTATGGAATACACCAGATGTGCATGAGGGTGTTTCCAAACTTATAAACAAAAAATTTGGCCTTGTGAACCTTTAAAAAAAATAAACCGTCCACTAATAGTGTCCAACAGTGGACATACTTATTGCATCACTGGAGAATCGTGTTATTTTTGCCATTTCCCCTGAATCATCTTTAAAGTGTCCACCACATGTAATTTAAATGCAAGCAACACCACACTCACGAAGTTGATTCAAAGGAAATACAAGCATTCTGTTTTGGAAATTATAATTTTGGGACAAAATGGCCAAGTCCTTTGTCTTGCTAATTTTATAGCTAGGAATGGATGTATCCTAAGCACACACAATTACTTGTTTACACTTTTCATATAATTTGACATTATTAATCATTTGAATCAGTTGAACCATTTTCAAACGGAGTATAATTTTTTTTCTCCCACTTTTTGTTGATATTTTTATTTGCAAATTAAAATTTGTATTTCAAATGTCATATGATGGATTTGCCTATTTTAAAATGGTATGGGTCAGCAAAATCTATTCAAGAAATAAATGTGAGAAGCAGTAGAAAATAAACGACGAAGGCATAGTAAACAAAATGATTAATGTGCCCTTCGCAAGTTTTTTGTTGAAAGCATGTCAAAATTCAGTTACTTTTATAACCCCTGGGACATAGGCTAATAATTACCCATAGCTGAATAAACTCCAATAAACATGCTATAACTCACTTGCCCTTTCCCAGTTGGCACCAAGCTGCAGCAATCTGCTTCCTTTCTTCCACAGTAAGAGAACAGCCCTCGCCTGTTGTCCCGTTAACTACAAAAAACAAAGTGGTTTAGAATTAGATAATAAACATAAATGACAAAACATTTTGCCTTATTCCCCAAAATGTTTGATTAAAGTAATAGATTTGACTTACCAAACACACTCTTGACATTCTGTTTTTCTATTAGGTAATCAATGTATGGTCCAATTACAGAGAGATTGATCTCCCTAAAAACAGCAAAAGTGGAATATCAATGACCACAGCCAGCCAGGTATATGATTGTGTAAAGCTTTTATTGAGGAATGAAGTATTTCACCCCTCTGCAGTAAGTGGCGTGAATGTAGCTGCCACGAGACCAGTGAGCTTTTTTACGCTTCGAGACATCTCTGCATGCACAACAACGAGAAAATGTCAATGTGTATTATCAAAACGTCAAAGCCTACGGACCATTTCCATTGACACAACACGTCTTACGTGTAATGCAATCAGATTTTAAATGTATAAATGGGTTCCTAAAGATCTCAAGTTCTATTCTTTACCGACCAAATACATTTGAATTCAGTCCACAATTAAAAGACAGTCGCTTACCTTCCACTTTCGTTGGCTAAAAGCGTTCAACTCGGGCAGACGGACACTACTCATAGACAGTGGTTGTTGTACTAGTACTACGGTAGTTGTTAGTACATGACGTCACTGCACGAGGCAATGAGGAACTTGCATCGATGGGAACTTGAAGTTCCATTTTAATTTTATTTAGAGGACTTGTATGCATTATATTAATAAATGTGTTGTTATGAATTATTTTTTTTAAACAAACAATGATACGACATATATTTTCTTGTGGGATTTTTACTATTGATATTTTCAATTTATTATATTTGTAATATATATATATATATATATATATATATATGCAAAAATTATATATATACAATTATATATAAATTAAATATATTTAATATACATGAAAATTTGGCTTGCAAGGCATGCTAGGAACTGTAGTTTCTGCACCACACCGTTTACGGGGCGTGTACGCTCGGCGCTACCCGGATGCGGATGTTGTCGTCTGCCTGTAAAACGCAACGGGTGATGATCTCCATTCACTCAGCGAATCTGAGAGGGACCTCTGGCCCTTTACATTACATCTGACATAAAATAACTCTTACGAGGAATATTTTTATTTTTCGGAATCTGGGCTCTGTATGGACCATCTTTGTCATTCGTGGATGATCGAAGAACAGATTTAAGATGTTCTTTCCGCTAGTTACAGCAGCGTTTCTGCTACAACAACATATGCCCAGTGTCGAGCTGTCATCGACGGGTTAGCCGGCGAGCTAAACAACAAAGCGTGACGGGGGTTGAGAAAGCTTTTTTCATTAAATCATCTTGACAACAACATTTCGCTGGATATTCTATTTTTGAAAAACACCGTAACATTTTCTACATGGGTTAAACTTGTTTTTAGTATCACGAAGATGGGATTGGAGACCCGCATACTATCCTAATTGCAATCAGTTCTAGTGGGATCAATACGTTGCGTCCTCTCCTTCTTGTAAACTGCTGATCGTGTCACCCATGGTGATGGTTGCTATTAGAGTCAAAGCATCTTTTTCCATGGCACCATCTGGAGCTCTTCTCGATCCTGTCTCTGCTGGGGATCCACAGTGATGTAATTTTGTTGTTGTTTTATAACCGATACTCAAGAGAGAGTAGCATGCCGTTGTGTCACATGAGTGCCAACAACGTGTTATCAAGGTGACAACAGCAGCTGACTGACCAACACTAATGAAAAGTGACTTGATCAGTGTTCCTTCCTTAGTCATTTTGTAATTGACTCTAAAAGCATCTCAGAAATGCACCACAGCTGCATTCATCCAAGAGAGACGTTTAGATAAGAACATGAACTGTAAAGTTATTGAGCTGGAACAGTGAAAGTATTCAAATTATGTGGGTGTTACTGAATCATATTTTTTACATTCAATTTGAAAATGATGGACCAGAAGTGGAACAATAACTTGGTGCTAAATAAACATATCTAAGGCAGGAAAGAGTTGCCTTGGGTGTCTTCATCTAGGTGAAGGTTGGAAGCAGTCCGTTGTGAAATCGGTGGATTGAGAGCCGTGCGGATGCTTCATTCTGCAACTATGTTGCCTGCTTTTTTGCTGCTGTTTTTTATGGGAACCTCCATCAGGTTATCAGAGACCATGGGCAGAGATGAGAAGAACAAACTGAGGTATGTGTCTATCTGAGGACATGTACAAATTTGAAATGCTTTCCATATGAATGATTCAAAATGGTGTTTTTCTTAATTTAAGTAATGCTTTTCCTTCTCAGGAACCAAGTGGTGGAAATGTTTGACCACGCTTATCAGAACTACATGGTATGTACACAGTGAGTGACTAATAACTGTTCTTGTTGACAGCTGGGTACACATGGAAGTTTTAATCATACTTTTCCATCAGGATCCAAAGTTATGTGTGTAGTTTTTCTGTTAGTTTTTTTTTAATGTTGAAAGAAGTCTCATATGTTCACCAAGGCTTATGTTCACCTAAATAAATGGTTTCTATTGTAATGTATTTTAAAATATAATTCATTTCTTTCATCATCATTACTCAGTGTCACATGATCCTAGAGAAATCATTCTAATATGCTGATTTCGGTCCTCAATAAATATTTCTTATTATTATCAATGTTGAAAAGGGTTGTGCTGCTTAATATTTTTTAGGAATCTTTTATGGTAAGAAAGTAAAGCATAACAGCATTAATTTGAAATCTTTTGTAACATTATTAATGCTTTACTGTCATTATTGACCAATTTAATGCATCCTTGCTGAAAGTATACATTTCTTTTAAAAAAATGTGATTGCATTTCTGGTCAAACTTTATTTTCATGTGCCGTTGTTACAGTATCATTAGACAAATAAGTTCTGAGTAATATTAATTATTAACATACTTATTATAGGTATAGTGTATTATTAAGATTTGGCTGTTGTTTATGCATAATTTACTGTTATTACATACTGTTCACACGTGTAACTACGGCACATTGAAATAACATTTCTTTCAATAGAATCTTTTCTTTCTACATTAATTGTCAGTAGTGTCCAGTGTTGTTTTGAACCCCACTGACTATCAGTGTGTGGACAAAAACTGTTAAAACATTCTTCAAAATATGTTAGTATATAGAAAAATTATATAGAAAGTTATATAGATTTGAAACAACATGAGGGTTATATAATGATGCCTGAGTTTTTATTTAATGATTATTCCTTTAAATGATCCCTTTAACATTGCTCATTTGCCAATAAACATTCCTGACAAAAAAAACAGGAGTGTTGCGAGGATACGGGGAGACAGAGTAATGTTAGAGAGAATGGCATTATAATTAAAATCTGCCTTGTTTCATCTAATTTCATCTCTTTTCTTTTCATTTTGACAGGACCATGCCTACCCCGCAGACGAGCTGATGCCTTTGACTTGTCGTGGGCGAGTGCGTGGACTAGAGCCCAGTCGAGGGGATATAGATGATGCCCTGGGGAAGTAAGTCAGCCGTAGATGTGTTAACATTTCTCTCTATTCATTTATTTGAAACGAAATGTCGAAAACTGAGATGAAAACATGTTTTCCTGTTCCGTCAGGTTCTCCCTCACCCTTATCGACACTCTTGACACTCTTGCAGTGAGTAACATCTCAAACAGAACTTGAAACCTCTTGCAAACACCTATATTTACAGTTAAGCCCAAAGTTGTTTGCTTATGTCCTGTTCTGACATCTCACAGCTGTTAAATAAGACGGTGGAGTTTGAGGAAGCAGTGAGGAGAGTATTGAAGGATGTACGGTTGGATAATGACATTGTGGTGTCTGTTTTCGAGACCAACATCCGGGTGCTGGGGTGAGTAAGACAT
Source organism: Pimephales promelas (assembly GCF_988280905.1). Classification (NCBI taxonomy): domain Eukaryota; kingdom Metazoa; phylum Chordata; class Actinopteri; order Cypriniformes; family Leuciscidae; genus Pimephales; species Pimephales promelas. Next base: position 25,600,929 of record NC_142782.1, read on the forward strand.
CTCTGTCAAGAGGTTCAAAGTAAACTGACGTGGTAAAAGACTGCAATTAAAATCTGTTTAGTAAATTGTGTCTGTTTTGCTTGTGTAATACTTTACTGTTCTTTTAGTGGACTGCTGGGGGGCCATTCCATGGCCATCATGTTGAAAGAAAGTGGGCAAATGCTCTGGTACCAGAATGAGCTGCTGCACATGGCCAAAGATCTTGGACTCAGACTGCTACCTGCATTTAACACCAGCAGTGGCCTGCCTTTCCCTAGAGTGAGTGAAAGCACGCATGAACATGCATTGCATATGCAATATGATTGATTAAAAGTCATCATGAAAGAATGTTGTACATTACAACTTTTTTTTTGGTTTTCTTTGTTTTGTTTGCAAGCATTTATCTTTATGCCTATACAGTACACACACACACATTTCTGTTGATTCGGCTGTTCTGGGCATTGCATTGGTTTGTTGCATGTTTGCTGTAGGGAAATGAAATCGGTGACATCCCACAATGTTTTCACGTGTCATCAACAGCATGACTGCCCTTTTCACAGTTGCTGTTAGTTTATTTTACAGACCTGTAAAATACCTGTAAAAATTGGTCCATCACAGTATTCTGCATTTTTTTTTTTATAATGACCGCTAAACGGAAATTTATTTAACTACAGTTATTTTAATCTCAACATTTACTAATGCATTTTTAAGAAAGGTTGTTTGTTAACATTAGTTATTCATGCACTGAACTAACATGAACATGGCATTTGTTTTTAAACTAACATTAACAACGGTTAATAAATGCTGTGAAAATATATTGCTCAATGTTAGTTCATGTTGTTAGAGCATTAGCTAATGAGCCCTTATTAACGTGTTCCCAATAACTCTTATTTAATAGTTAAATAACATACTTTTATGTAATTCTGTCAACTTTAATGTCCTCTTTAATGTTAATCCCCCATTATTGATTTAAAATAAATAATGCTTTTATTTGATAAAAAAATTATCAAAAGGGATCATTAAGACATTGCTGGTCTTTTGAACTTTTGGTTAATTAAAGTATCCAGAAAAAGCTGTATCACAGTTTTCAAAAATATATAAAGCAGCGTTCTCAACATTGGTACTAAAATGAAATTATACTTGAGCACTAAATCAGCATATTATAATGATTTCTGAAGGATCATGTGACTCTGAAGACTGCTGAAAATTCAGCTTTGCCATCACAGGAATAAATTACATTTTAGTATATATTAAAATACAAAACATGTTTTTTAAATGGTGATAATATTTAATAATATTACTGTATTTTCAATCAAATAAATGCCACCTTGGTGAGCAGAAGAGACTTCTTTCAAAAACACACACACACACAAAAAAATACCAGCCCCAAACTTTGAATCCCCTTGATTATGATAAATCCCCTTGATTCTGATTCTGATTAATGATTGGCTGCATTTACAGGTAAACCTGCGTCATGGAGTCCGTGGACCTGAGACCCGTACAGGCACCGAAACAGACACCTGCACCGCCTGTGCCGGGACAATCATCCTTGAATTTGCAGCCTTGAGCCGCTTTACTGGAGACCCTACATTTGAGGTAAAATATTACAATGGCTTCATGTTGCAAATTTGAACTAATGTCACTTTTGTTGAGCTTCTGAAGTTATAACTTTCGGAAATGTCTTTATTTAACCTCCAGAGAATTGTTTGGAAACATCGCGTTCTGTATAGTTAATATTAACCAAAGTATTTAAGGTCACCAAGCTAGTAGAAACACTGATTGTTTTGTAACAAACTACCAATGGAGAACTGACGTCATTTCAGCCTAAAGTGTCGATTCCTGGAATGCTTGGACTCATTCAGTCTACAGAATTACAACATAGATCTCTTATGACATAACTGCGCCATTTGTGAGACACACACATCATTAGGATTAGCCGTTGTGTTGTGCACTATGAAAAGCATTATGAGGTCAGGAATGTTTTCATTTTGTGTGGTGAAAGAGACTTAAAATGACTAAATGTATTATAAATAGGCCAGTATTTAGGTGTTGATGTTTTATTTTATTGTTCGCAGGCTCATGCGAGAAGGGCTCTTGACTTCCTTTGGGAAAAAAGACAGAGGAACAGTAATCTAGTGGGAACTACCATCAACATACACTCAGGAGAGTGGGTCCGCAGGGGTGAGGCTAAACTATACTCAACAACCCAACCAAAACATAAAACAACTGTGCTCATATACAGGCTCATGTTTTTTTTTTTTGTCATTGTTCCCTCAACAGACAGTGGAGTTGGAGCAGGCATAGATTCCTATTATGAGTACTTGATGAAGGCTTATATATTACTGGGAGATGACCAATATCTGCATCGCTTTAACACTGTGAGTATCACTCATTCTCTTCATCATAATCTTCTTTTTCGCGTCTTATTTTTCAAGCCCTTTCCTCTAAACACCTGTCATATTTAGGCAATTTTGCTAATCCAATCAATCCCAGATTAAGTTTTTTTACCCTACGTTTTTTTTACAAACGCCATTTAGATTTACTTTAAAGTTTATTTTAACATTTTGAATAAGTATTTTTAAATTAATTCTGAATTAATTTCTTTGTTGACTGGAGTAATTATATATTTTGAATTATTATTTTTAGATTTATTTTATTACAAATGTATTATTATTTTAGATTGAATTGTAATAGTTTAATTATTATATTCCGTTTACTTGTTTATTTTGGTAGACTAGAATTTTTACATTTTGAATTATTATTATTATTATATTTCTTTTATTGCTCTATTTATAACTGGATTTTTTGTATTTATTCAATAATTGATCATTCATTTTATTCAGAATAGAAGCCCAGGGACATGTTTCCTGTAATTGTGGGGTCCAAAATAATTTTTTATACCTAATCTAATGCAAATTGCGTTTTAGTTTTGTCTGGCATGAAATAAGGGGTCTCTTTATCTTGTTTCTGTGTTCATGAATTGTGATCGTTTGACATATTTTTCAGCACTATGCATCCATTATGAAGTACATCAGCCAGCCACCTCTGCTACTGGACGTCCACATCCACAAACCCCTGCTGCCAGCCCGCACCTGGATGGACTCCTTGCTTGCCTTTTTCCCAGGATTGCAGGTGAGAAATCAGTGAGGGCATTGTCCCTCTAAATTTGCTATGAATATCCAAACATAAGAGTTTTGCTCTTTGCAGGTTTTAAAGGGAGATATTCGGCCAGCCATAGAGACGCATGAAATGCTTTATCAGGTTACCAAGAAACACAACTTCCTTCCTGAGGTAGATCCTCTTTTCAGCTGTCCTTCTTTTGAATATCATCATGGTCTGTGGTTTATAAACTCTTCTTGACTGCCCTGCTCCCTCACGTACTGTCTCGCCAGGCGTTCACCACTGATTTCAGGGTTCACTGGGCCCAGCACCCCCTGCGGCCAGAGTTTGCAGAAAGCACTTACTTCCTTTATAAGGTACAACTGAGTTCTCAAACAAATCTCAATACAACATCTCCTTTACTCTCCATAATGTTCCTTCATGTCAACCTGCAAATGTGACCCCATTAATGCTGCATTGCTCCTGCTTAGGTGCATTCGACTGTGTATGCTTATTGCAGACAACACAAATGATTAACTGTGAATTTTCTCTGAAGGCAACAAGAGATCCATATTACCTGGAGGTTGGCCGCACCGTACTGGAGAACCTGAACCGGTTTGCTCGAGTTCCCTGTGGCTTCGCTGCTATGAAGGATGTGAGAACGGGAAGTCACGAGGACCGGTAAGAGCTGGAGTTTGTGGATAGTTAAAGAGGTTTATGTGGTGTATTTTTGTACAAATAGTCTGAGTTGATTTTATAAAGTGAGCATTTATGAGTAAAGAGTGGGTGGCAAGCTGTCTCACGGCATATTTATTTCCCTTCCTCACCGCCCACTTGTTTCAGCATGGACTCGTTTTTCCTGGCGGAGATGTTTAAGTACCTGTTTCTGCTGTTTGCTGAGGAGGAGGATTTGCCTTTTAATGTAGAGGACTATATCTTCACCACAGAAGCTCATCTGCTGCCTCTTTCCCTCTCCACTGCCTCAAACTCACATGCGCCCCCTGTCGTCAACACTATGGTACTGCACATAAGCATCACAACAGTTCTGCTTGCCTCTCTATGGGCCCCATTTACACTGCATGGTTCAAGTGTCCCAAACCCAGTTTTTCCTCTCATGTGGCACAGATCGTAAATGACCGGTGAACGTGTAAGCACTAAGCAGGAAAAAAACACATGGATTCTGATTTTCTCAGATCGGATTCAGGCCTCACTCATATGTGGTAATAAATCGGATATGAATTGGATATATACATTTGCATGTGCCATGTAAACAGACAAATCGGATATTCCCCAGTAAATGTGAGTCGTACGTCATTATAAAAAGTGACGTCAACAACCAACTGAGATCACATGACTAATTATAGGCGCGATGGAGGACGAAGGATACACACAGTGGAGTAATGCGGAGGTTTCATGTCTTTTGATTGTTTGGGGCGAAGAGGCAAACGTGCCAACAAGGGCTCTCCTCTTTTTTTCTCCGCCGTACGAGACCAATGTTTTGATGACTTTTCAAAATATCGTAGAAAGCAAAACTGGACAATTTGATTCGCATCTGCATCCATTTGCATTTCGTGCTGTTTTACTTCCTTTTCCGGGTCAGAACGTCTACATTAGGTCGTTTCAGCAGTGTATAGTGTAAATGCGAAAATAGGATACTGGTCACTTTTAAAAGATGATGTAAGTGGGTAGTCAAAAAAATCGGATATAGTCAGAAAATCAGATTTGGGCATCAAGACTTGTCTTGCAGTGTAAATGCAGCCTATGTTGCAACATTGGTCAGAGTTGAATTTACTCGTCCAGCTCTGATAACTAAGCTCATTTTCACTGGTTGTGTACTTGTTTCTCTAATCAAATGTTAATTGAATATCTTTCTGTCACTCCAAGGCCGGAGAGGAGCTTGATGACTCAAATTTTGAGTGGACTTGCCCTAACACCCGCCTACTCTTTCCTGATCCCGCCTTCCCACGCAATCTCCGTGAACCAATCCGAAGCGCAGTGGATAAGAGTTGTCTGCGCCCGACCATTCATCGGTGAGAAAGTGATATAAGCAGCTGGATGATGTTCAAATAGCATTTTACATAATTATACATATTATGTAATTATATATATATCTGTCAAAAGTTTGAAATTATTTTTATTTTAACTCTTATGCTTACTAATACTTTTATTCAGAAAGCATTACATTGATCAGAAGTGACAGTAAAGACATAATGTTACAAAACAATTCTATTTATCAATAATGCTGTTCGTTTTAACTTTTTAAATCTACAAATCCTGAAAAAAGTTATCTGGGTTTCCACCAAAAAAGCAGCAAAAATGCGTTTCCTTCATTTGATAATAATATGATAATGAACCATTAATAGTAATTAAGCACCGATAATAATTGAACACTGAATCATGATATATGAATGATGATAATAAATAAATAAATACAGTTTGTAATTTGTATATTTTAATATAAAAAATGCAGATGGGCCAGTGGAAATTACAGGATTATAGGATTAAATTTTTTCTTCTGTTTTTCATCTCTCTCAGAGAGCCTGGTATGGGCCGTCCTCTTAGGGCTCAAGACTTCATGGCCAATAACCCCGAACATTTGGAGCTGCTGAGGCGGATGGGTGTGAGTCTCATCCACCTCAAGGATGGCAGAGTACAACTCGTTCAGCATGCAACACAGGTACTGTATAAACCTAGAAATAAGAATTATACTATATAAGTTGTTTTTCTTATCTATAGATTGAAACTTGAATCCCTCTCTACAGGCGGTGAGTGCAGTCGCTGCAGAGGACGGCATGCGTTTTATGCAGGAAATGATGGAGCTCTCCAGCCAGCAGCAGAAAGAACAGCTTCCTCCACGAGCTGTACAAATTGTGTCGCACCCCTTTTTTGGTAGAGTGGTACTGACCGCAGGCCCTGCGCAGTTTGGAATGGATCTTTCCAAAAGCAGTTCTGGAGTGAGTATGATTATCTGTGACCTTTTATTATGTACTTTCTCACTTTTTTGGGGGCTATTTCTGTGCTGTTCTGGGTTTGTTCATGCTAAAGGGTATAATTTTTTTTTAGCCTTGCTACATTGTGTATTCTGTTCTCTTTTTCCTTCTCTCTCAGGTGCGTGGGTTCGTAACGGTAGCGGAGCCCTATAACGGCTGTTCTGAGCTCAGTAACGGTGAGATTGTGGCAGGCCGCATCGCTCTGCTGCAGAGAGGCCAGTGCATGTTTGCAGAGAAAGCTAGGCACATTCAGAAAGCCGGGGCCATCGGAGGCATCGTCATCGGTGAGAAACATTTAGGGAGTCAACCATTAAAGGGATTCACTCACTCTCAAGTTGTTCCAAACTTGTGTGAATTGCTTTCTTCTGCTGAACACACACAAAAAAATATTTTGAATAATGTTGGTTACCTAAATAGCATTTTTTTTCTTCCATACTATAAAAGTCAATGGGGTCCATCCACTGTTTGTTTAAATATCTTCTTTTGTGTTTCTATTTCTATTTTCAATACTTTTTGATGACATGAACCCCCACATGTCATGTGATAACCTTACAAAGGTCCCCTTCCTAAACAAAACTAGATAGGTGGCCTTTACAATTTTTACTGTACTGAAGCCCAAGCAAATTATTCAAACACTATCTGGAAATGTAGTTTGTATTAAGTTGACAGTGTATCTTTTTTTCCAGTGAAACTTTTAAATTCAGATTAATTTGTATAGCACTTTTCACATTGAATATTGTTTCCAAAGCAGTTTTACAGTTAGGTTGACAGCCCTAAAATTACATTAATTTATATATATATATATATATATATATATAGTATTTTAGGAGGGACTTTTTTTTTTTTTTTTTTTCATGTAATTAAAATTTATTTATATATATATATATAATTCTTATTTTATTTTTAATTTTTTGCTTTTTTTTAATTTCTATTAAGCTTTCATAGTTTTTCCTGGTTTGGTCATTTTACATTTTAGTACTTCTACTTATATATATATATATATATATTTTTTTTTTTTTTTTTTACCTATAATTTATAGATTTATCTTAGTTTTATTTCAATTAGTAATTAATAATATCAATCATTAAAAATTTTGTACACAATAAATCAATGTTAGTATTTATGTACTACAATACAAAAATGTATTTTTGTTTTGTCACATTTGTTTAGATGATAATGAAGGCAGCAGCAGTGATACGGCCCCATTGTTTCAGATGGCGGGAGATGGTCGGAGCACTGATGATGTCACTTTACCACTCCTCTTCCTGTTCCACAAAGAGGGCAACATCCTATTGGAGGCTCTAAAGGAGTACAAGGAGGTGGAGGTGCTGCTCGGTGATAAAGCTAGAGACAGAGGTGAGACACATTGAGATGTGAGTTTGACAACTGTGAGGTTGTGCATGTTGCATCTTCAACTTTCATATCTTTCTAATTATTCTACCTTTATTACTTTCCCTCTGTGTTTGTAACCGTTTTCTCTTTCCGCTACTTCTCTTTTTTCCTTACTTTCCTACTTTGATAAGCAGAAGCCATATTTAAGGGTAAAGCCCTGCCGGGCACCCTGTTGGATGGCAGTAAGTATCCCTCCTTGGGTTACCCTTCATGCATTGAATCCCCTTGATTGTATGGTGCGTTCTAGTCATGACAGAAAGATTGTACTTTCACACATGAATGCTACCACAAAGTCGTAATTTTGACTAGGAAATTCTTAACTTTTCTGAGTTGAGGGTGTCAGTGAGAAATTATTGGTGACACAATAGATGCTGCATTTTTTTCCTTCACAATAAAACTAGCTAAGTTACTACTGTAGACTTACAATAGAATATATAATAATTCAATTTACAGCAACTTGATAAATTGAACAAAAGCATTAAAAATGCAAAAACACACCTATTGTGCTTGTTATTATTCATCATTTTGTAGAAGTAGCGTTAAAAATCTTGCTATCTTGCTACCAAAGCGACTTGAATCATGACTTCCCAACTCGTAAATACGAACTTCCCAAGAGATTTTAACACTCAAGTCTATTATGGATTTCTATTAGCGTAAAATCTGCATGTTCCTTCTTGCTGACAGCATCAAATTTTGATGACGATACCATCATGCTCCACACCTAATGTGCTCCGCTAGGTTTTGCCTGTGATGTGCGATAGATATTAGGTAGATTTCTTATGGTTCATTCATCTGACCTCTTTTTCAAGGTACAGATGGAGCAGAAGAAGAGGACTGCTCCACAGAAGAGAAAGACCACAGTTGCTCCACTTCCTCAGAACCTGTTGACCAGTCACAAGTCACTACTCAGGTTAAGACAGCAGAAGACTCAGTCGTTGGGCAAGATTCGGTTCAGCCAGTGGAGGGACTTGGCAGCCACGTCCCTGTGGACGTAGGGGAGGAGCCTGCGGTGGACGAGGACTCCGACAGCCAATCGGTGGACTCACTGATTGCTGATTGGCAGGAGGACTTAGAAGCGTTTAAGCAGATGGAGAAGGATGAGCTTTGACATTCCCCTTCATCTCGGACTCCTCTAGCATGTCCCAGCCATAACACAGACTGAGAAATCAGCTCTGTTGAATAGGGACTAGATATCAGATAGGCGTGATTAAGAACTCTGACTCAAAGAGCTCATTTTCTACGGCCAGTTCTCAGGGGCTTTATTCTGATTCACACATATCCTGTTCTCTTCATCTGAACGCTGACAAACTGTTTTCCAGTTTTCACACATTACTTACACATAACTTATCTCTTTCTCTACAGCCTAGGGTACAGAATCACTCCTGTTTTTGTCTTCCTTCTGACAAATAAATTCTCTGATTATTGAAGTGCAGGCTTAAATCATCAGTGCTGATTAATCGTCTGAAAGGCTGAATAATGCCTGGTTTAACTGTGATGAATTGCTTTTTGCAGTAGGATTCATATTTGGTTCTTGTCTCAGTTTGCAGGGTCTGAAAAAAAAGAAAGGAAAAATTGAGATCCTTTATGAAATTATATATGTTTATGTATGAGTGTTTGTATGTATGATGATTATTGTTTTTAATTAGTAAGAGAATCAGCCTGAGGGGATAACAAAACCATCTTTCCACATTAAGTATTTAATGGTCTTATACATTCAATCCAGCTTATGACTGTATGATGAGGTCAATTTTTCAAAGAGTAGCATTAAAGGACCACGGATGACAACTTTGCATGTCAGTGACAGACTTTTTTCCCCAAGGATGACGGAGACATGTGAAGCATCCTAAAGTATCCGCCAGAGGACGCTATTGCTCCGTTGCTCACAGTAGCTCTTTAATTGACTGAGAGACCATGCCAGGGGGCATGAAACTTGATAAGCTCAATAAAATTGATTGAAAATTTTAATATACGACTCCGTTTTATTGGATAAGCTTTCTATCACACGTGGGATATTTATGAAGGGAGCGAGACTTGATTACATTTTTAGCTAAATGAAAGTGCGCATGTCATAAATTAAAGCATTTAAGTGCGTGTGTAGAGTAAAAGCACTCATCTTGGCTGCTGAAAATTCACATAGATAATTTTTTAATATATTAAAATAGCAAAGAGTTGTTCTAAATTGTGAGCCTTGGCGATACTTCATTCAAAAACATTAAATCTTATCAGTAGTTTACCATATTATTGAGCAATGCATAAAAATATACATATATATATATATATATATATATAAAACATTATATAATTATAAATATAAATATATTATAATGAATATAACATAAATGACAATGCATATATAAAGAGATTTAGGAAATATTGGTTCAATTATATTGGTTCGTATCATTTCTTGGCTGAAGTAAGACCATAGGAGTAAGACACAACTGAGGATGATGAGGGGAAAATGTAAGGATAATTCGACTAGTTCCTCCCCTCCTACGTCTAGGCATGTGGTTGGTTTGCCACACGGGCTTCAGCAAGATGGCTGCAGTTCTTCGAACAAATCAGGAGTGCGGGCTGTAAGCCAGTGGTCCACATCACATCACTACAGTCATAGATGACTACAGTAACAGCAGCGCATATTCCCGTCCGCCAGTGTGTGTATATCACAGTGTGTGTGTGAGCCGCCGTCAGTGGAAGTGGAACGAGCGGGTCACTTCTGACAAGTGAGTGTTTCCCTGTCATATTTATGTATTTTTTGCGCTGATTCGGCAAGTGTTTGTTTTCATTTTGCCTTTCTTTGTGTCTTGTCTTTGGTGAGTCGATTCCTGGTTCGCTTATTGACTGGTTCTTTTTTTTTTGCATGATCAGTTCTATCTGATCTTTGAACAGTGATTCTGGACTGCATTGTGGTTTGGGCTGTGTCTCAATGTGCTTTCCAGCATACACAGCATTTATGGCATGTTAGGCGCCTAAAACGAACGTAGGCGCCTATGATGCCCTCAATCCTGACTAGGTAGGCTGTTCACTAGGTGTTGAGACACAGCCATGATTAAGACATGAGTAGGTGAGATCAATTGTTGGTTATTGTCATGAGTCTGTTCCATTGCATGGACATGTTGATTTACAACCGTTTTTTACGAAGTACAGCAGAACTGGAAGTAATGAAAACAAAAGACACCTGGGTTGGCATGCATGCACACGTACACGTGTGTATCCCGCTGTCCTGCGGGCAGACAATGCGCCCTCTGTCTCTGCCGTGGCGCAGCTGTGTGTGTCCTTCTGTCACTGTGTTTTCATATGCAGTATTTTCATTAGCGTAGAGCTCATTCAATGTATGACTGTCTGTGTGTTTGAGTGTCAGACGACTAGGGGAGCTATGGGTGAGCGATGTTAAACGAATCCTTCCTTTTTAGCCGAATCTTTTTAATGAAGCGGTTTAGAGAACCCGACCGATTGATTCATTATTGAATCGGTTCGAGCGTTTATCGAATCAACTCAATGACTCGACTATGATTTATTGGTGATGTGTTATTTTGTGATGTCTGATTCGTTAACTAATCGTTCTTTTGTCGATGAATCGGATTAAGGATTCGTTATGAATCTGACTGAATTGGCCAAAGTGTTTTTTCAATGAGCTCACTGACTTGAATTGAGAATCGCCTTTCAGATAGGTTCAACTAGTGATCTATCTTAACATCACCGAGAACACCTTTACAGTGTTCCAATTTAAGAGTTCCCTTACTCATTAATTATACTGAGAACAACTGACTCTTTCAGGTTTTTCCTACTTTGAATGGTTTGGGGCTACTTTTCTCAAAAGCATCATAAGCATGTGTAGATCGTATTTGGCACCAATAGTCTCTGATCAACTTGGCTCGTGCTTTTGAGAACCACAGCTCTGGTTTGACAGTTGACTTAGCTGAACCATTGTTATGTAAGATTGTATCCCATAGCAGAATTCAATGGGACCCAGGAGCAATTCTTATTTTCTCCATATAGGCAAACTGATTTTTAACGACAATATAAATCTTTAACAGACTTGAGTTACATGGTTGTTAATCAGTTATATAATGCTTTTGTTGAAGCTGTAAGTCCACATTATTTCATATTCTTTTTAAAAAGAAGTTTAAAATGAGTTTCAGAGAGGAATTCCTTGTAATACAGTGACATTAACCAAGAGCTACATTTTAGGACAGTTTAATGTAAATTCGAATTAGAGGTATACTCTTACTTTGTTTTTATGGGCTGTTCATGGCTGCAACAAATTGACACATAAAATCAGAATAAACAGCTTTAATTAACATTAAACTTAATTGGAAAAACTGTAATTAACAACAAAACATGCTTGTTGAGCATGCAATATGCAACACTGAGATGTCAGGAACCACATGAAGATACAGTATAAAACATCTGCTCAATCATTTTTTTTTTTTTTTATCTGAAACAAACTGAAGGAATTAATTTAGAGAAATGAGTTGTGCTTTGCTATGGGGGACATGGCTGGCTCTGTACCTCTCCATCTCTTGATCTCTCATCAGTCTGACACCTCCATCTGTCTCTCTCTCATCTATAAGCGGTCTGTGTGTGTTGTTTTGCACACATGGCTTTTGTTCTGATGACTGAAGAGGCTGAAAGGCTATTAATAGCGACTGTGGGTTCTCCTCTTGGTCAGTCAATTTCAAGCTTCTCCACCACCAAAGCTCCCATCTTCCTCTCCGTCTATTTTATTCCGTTTCTCCCGCTCAGTTCACAGGACCTGAGAAAAGCGACCCAATTAGCCCATGGGGTTATGATGCAATATCAGAGTGACATCACTCAAAGAGGAGGTTTCCATGGCTACCAGAGGTCTATGTGGGAGGTTCCATCCTGTGTATAAGCTTTGCGTGGTGACGTGTGTTCTCTGATGACCAAGGATGTTGCATGTGTGCGTATTTGTGAATTACAACTTTTGGTTTTAGTTGACAGGACAACCTGATCGAACTCTTGTACAGTGTGGATGGCTTGGTGGTTGTGTGTTTAAAGGAAAAAATTTACTCACCCTTGTGTCCTTCCAAAACCCTTGATTGTTTATCATGTGGAACACAACACAAATGGAGATATTACGCAAAGTGTTCTTGCGTTTTTCCATGTGAAAGTGAAATTATATTAATGGTCCATTTAAGTTATTCTGCATGTTCCATACTTTCTAAAGCTATGTGATTTGTTTTGTATGAGAAACAGTTCATTTGATTCCCTAATTAACTCCTTTTATGTTCCTTTCTGCTGTTGATCTCAAGAATATTTTTCATTTGTTTACATTTTAAGGAGAACTCCGGCACAAAATTAACCTTTGGTCTAATAAAACATTGCTACCTAATCGACCGTTCTCTGGGATTTGTTTTCATGGTAATCGAATGTAAAGCATTTTATCTCTAAAAACTGTTTAGCGTATAACGCTAGTATATAGGGCATAGAGTAAGCAAAGAGAAATCGATAGTTAATACCACTAACAAGGCTCGAAATAGCCCCACACTAACACAGTAGCAGAGGGTTCACACATGCTAAACGAAGCATTGAGAACTTTGTAAGTGTACAGACCGTTTAATAAGAAGATATTTTATAAAGACAGTCCACTTCGTGTATACAGGTGGCGCCATCTTTTGAAAACAGTCTCGACAAGTCGAACCACGAACGACGTGCCATGAGCTGAACTGTATGAAGTTCAGAGAACTTCTGAACTGTATGAACGGCATTTGGGGATCGACTTATCGAGACTGTTTTCCAAAGATGGCGCCGCCTGTATACGAAGTGCACTGTCTGTCACCATCTCTAAGTATCTTCTTATTACATCAAGTTTCACATTCATTTAGTGAGAAGAAAGCAACTACAACTCCTGAAAGTAAACAGCAGTGTTTTGCTGTTGCATGACATAAAAAGTAAGTGTCATTTTAACGTCAGGATAAATCAGAGGGTTTATGGTTTCAGGTAGGCCTACATTAGGTTTAGTAACAACATAAATTGATTAATCAGATGGAAGCCGGTTTATTATGCTGTTGTCACTTTAAAAGCTACACGGATCCAATATTGTCACACAATCACTTTCATACTCAACTGTTTACTCCACGTAAGACATATAAACAGCTCTTAACATGAATGCTCACCAAGACGGCATTTTGACAATTTTGTACTGTATGTATTTGGCCACATACATTGTAATCTAAACTCCCATGACAAAATTTATAGACTTTCAGCTGTTTGCAATGAACAAATCAAACAAAATAATAACTGAATAATTTTGAATAAAATTGAATAATTTTGAGACTGCAGAAGTCATTAAAAGTTGCATTTTCAGTTGAATTTTGGGCATTTTTCACATTTGTTGAAAGTATTTCAATTACTTTGGTTTCATTCGTTCTTTGCAAACAGCCAAATGTCTGTAATTTAGCCAATAAACCTGGTATGCAATGGGGGTTGGAAAATAACAGAAATCGGGTTTACGAGTGGTCCTGTGCACTTGAGACGGCCCTACTTCACTTAATTGCGCCAGTAATAGTCATGTTTTGTAATATTATAAAATTTTAAAATCATTCAGTTATAGTAAGCCATTGCAATATGCATATCGTAAAATGTACATTTGCTATATTTCAATAATTTAGATATATCGTGCATCCCTGATTATAATATATAACCCTAACCCCACATCATTTAGACAAAATGTTACTGAATTTTAACGCTGGAAATTTAGGTTATTATTGCCCATAACATTTTGTTCCGTGGGGTAGAGTTCAGGCTGAAAGCTGCGTGTGACTAATAATTGCTCGCTGTTCTGATATGACAGATCAAACATCCTCCTCTGCTATTGTCAAACATGGACGTCCTCTCCATCCCTGCATCAGGGCACCGATGTCTGGTGTGCGTGCTGAGACGGATGAACACTCATTTGAATGTTTAAATAACAGTGCAGTCTATTACCGGTGTCATTTAGATGGAAGCATGACTTTTTTAAACCTTACTTTCAATTTTGTTGAATTAGTAAACATTTTATAAAGGGATGTAAATGAGTTTCGCACAGTGGGGGGTATTTTCATTTGGAGACTTTAAAAAGCTGATTAGAAAGCTGTGTGTATACTTAGAAGAAACAGGCAGACCAATTATGCTGCTGCAGGCAACAGAATTGGTTTATAATAGATGGTTTTCTAATTTCAAATGAATATTTATAGGCAGAATTAGGAGGCGCTTGTCAGCATTATAGAGATGGATACGGAAAAATTAGAGACCTGACCCTGGAGAATATTTCCACGAAGCCGTAGCCGTGTGCTTGTTTGCTGGAGGAGAAATGGTATTCTTCATTATATTACAGAAAGGAAATGTACGAAGATGTGTTGTTTTGAAGATGCTGATATGTATATACGTATATATAAGACTCTGTTTCATTTTACTAGTCATATGAAGGTGTGTGTTGTTTACAGTATGAGTCGTTTCTTTGGTTCTTTTTTGACACTATATAGAGGTGACGGGCACAAATCAGTTGCTGAGGGTTGAAGTCAGTATTTGAGTCAGTCAGATACAGGCGGTGTTGGGACAGCCCTGAGTGGTACGGTGTGACAGTGGATGGACAGATTGATTCGGACTTCTGCAAGTAAGATTTCCACTCCGTCTTTGCTGTGGACACTGGGACTTATTCATGAAATGCGAGTATAATGAGTTTTTGTGTGAATAGTATGTGACACCATTCTTCAGTAAATTGTCTCATTTCAAATCAATGGGAAGGTTTAAGAATGGATTTAGGAGCGATTTCTGCGACGTGTATATAATCTATATATATTTTTTTTATCTATAAGGTCAAGTGAGTTTATATGTTGGCTGAGTTTATGTAAACGGCACAAATCGAAATTATTGATAGCTTGGTTTCCCTTGTTGGGGGTAGTGTTTTGAAAAAATGTATGGAAACATTCATTAGTTCTGCTTTCCAAGGAAAATTACTTTCCTTGGTATATTTCAGGGTTATTATCAATAACCAAAGCTATTAAAAATAATTTGTTAAAGTCCCCCTGTGGTGAAAATCAAGTTTTTAATGTTGTCTATGTGGTGTTTTTAATATGCTTTAAGACAAACCATATGCAAATAATACACCATCGCTGAGTATTTTCTCCTTAACTGCAGTGAACAAAAAATCACTGAATCACTGGTCTCAAAAACACGGTTTGAAATCTCTGGTGTTTCTGACATCACAAACTACGAGTGGATCTCTGAGCTGGTGCGAGTGAGTGGAGATGGGGCTAATTTGCATATTCATAGAACCACGTATGCTGAATGAGGCAAGGGTGTAGTTACATTCAAGCTATTTTAAGGAAAAAACTTTTACATTTGTCATTTTGGTGAGTTTTAAGGGATATAATTATTGATTACAGAGGGACTTTAATTGAAATAAAGTTTAAATAAAAATACATATTTCAAATAAATGCTGTTCTTTTCATCTTTCAGTTCTTTCAAAGATCCTAAAACATATTTTCTACAAAAAAATATTAAGAGCCCAATGATTTTCAGCATTGATGAGAAGAATTAATGACAAAGAATTGTGACACTAAAGACTTGAGTAATGATGCTGAAAATTCAGCTTTGCCATCACAGGAATTAAATTTTCAAATATATTAAAATATAGAGAATATATATCTTTTTAAATTGTAATAATATTTCACAATATTACTGTTTTTACTGTTTTCTTTTTTTTTAATCAAATAAAGGCCCCCTTGTTGAGCTTAGACCTCTTTCAAATATATATATATATATAATGTATATATATATTTTTTAAACAATTATGGTACTATAGCTATAATTGACAAAAGCATCACTATTCAGCTGATCAATTGGTTAATCAAAGGATAACTAATTATGGTGGTGATAATTGTTTTGAGGTAGTCAATGTTTTCTTACATTTTTGGCTGTTAGATTGTCTGTAGTTGTTTTGCAGTTAAAGTGGTCTGCTGGGGGAAAAAAACTTTTAACTGATGTTCTGGGCATGAACAGTGGCAAACTGTCACCTTGACCATCTTTGACCGCTTTTATCTTTCCATCTGTTTTTCTATCCTTTTGCTTCCTCTAACTTGAACTATGTCTCTCCCTCGGTTGTTCGTCCCCCTCTCTTCTCATGGCTGGAGTTCCCTTTTTAAACAGTAGCTCTATTATATTTACATCTCTCCACCCCAAACCACCACTCATCCTGCTTAAGACATAAAGAAGGAACAAAAGAGAAAGAGGCTTTAGTCTTAAGATAATCTTGACAGCACTGAGACGTTTTCACTGTCTCCTCTCAGCAGGCTGTTTAAAGTGGGACAGAGAGTTGATGCTAGCCGTTGCGGGTGAGTAAATGTTATGGGGACTGCTGTCCTGCCCGGTCGGTAACAGGCCAGGCGGAGATGAATGAATGGGGTCTCCTCTGGAGATGGAGTTTGGTGTTCGTGTTGTCCCGTCTCAGCTGATCTTTAAAGGACTTGTTTAGTCCTTCCCACGATTCTTGTTCTCTCCAGATCAGCCAGTTTTTCAGGGTGAGCAATGGCTCAGACAGCTCTCAGCCCTGCGGCCTGTTGGAGGGTGTGTACTTGTGCGGTTGTGTGTGTGTGTTTGTTAGGGGAGTGATGCTATATTGCTTGACTTCATCTTTAAGGCTGTTGCATAGAAAGTAGGTTATTAATTTGTCTTCACACATTTTCATGCAAATTTTCATACAAATGTGTAAAATATGGACGTTATCTACAAACACATATTTAATACAATCTTGGCATAGTTATGGGCAGCCATTACTCTAGTCCTCAGTGTCGCATGATCCTTCAGAAATAATTTCTTATATGTAGTCACTCTCAGAAAAAAAAGGTACAAAAGCTATCACTGGGGCAAGGTACGCTTTTGTACCTAAAGGGTGCATATTGGTATCTATGCACCCTTTAGGTACAAAAGTGTACCTTTTGAAAAGGTACTGCCCCAGTGACAGCTTTTGTACCTTTTTTTCTGAGAGTGTTGGTGCTTAAACATTTCATATTATCAATGTTGAGAACTGGGTAACGCTCTTTTGAGACCCGAGATGGTGTAAATCTAAACGCATCACCTTATCAAAAACACCTACTGTGGGTGATTATACTTTCACAGGCTTTTATGGAATGGCGTATCAACACTCCAGAGCCTTGATGGGTAGATCTTGTTTACTCAAGACTCGCAGCAGAGAGTGGTTGGGCTTATGGGTGTACACACACACACGCGCGCTTTGCACACTTTTCGTCAGTACACCTGGTGCTTTGTCCTGTGCCCCGTGCTGCTAAAGGCAGAGCTAAACACTGCCCCTCCTGACAACTTCAAACGAGGAGAGAGTAGGGGGACGAGTAGCCGGCTCTTTTGATCTTTCACTCTCCTGTTTTGTCTTCTCTCAATTTGTCTCCCTCATTTCTGAGTCACTGATTCTGAAGGGGTTTTTTTATGTGGATGCAAAATATAGAGTGCTGTGATGTATTTTTGTAGGCCAACATGGAGGTTAGCAATTAGCCTGGCTGCGCCCTCCTACGCACTTCCGCTCAATTTCATTTTACTTCAGTAACTACGTCTGGGATCGCTCCATATCCTTAGGTTTCCAGAAATCAATTTTTTGTAGGACCAATCAGCGAATAGAGGGAGTGGCTGAGAAAGATGACGTTGATGTAAGCGCGTCAGTTTGAGCAGTAATGGCAGCGGAGAAAGACGTGAGAAAAGCTATTCGGTCCGTTGTTGGAAAAGAAACTGCCGAATATACAGAATTTAAAGCTGGATTGTTATCGTCTAACCTCTTGTTGCACAACTGAGGACCAAGTGAAGGAGGCAGAAAGTTTGGAAGTTTGTGCTGGGCACGATGACCGTGACATTTTGGACGGACGGTTTAGCCTGGTGTTCGCGGTGTTCGGAAGCCCCGAGTCCTGGCTGCTAAAGCCTAGTTCACACTACGTGATTTTAAGCCCGATTTAAGCCCGATTTGCAAATCGTTGAGTCGCCGACAAGTCAGGGTGTTATCGCGTGCAAATCGCGGGCGATTAGCGGACGATTAACGCTCGCCAATCCGTTAGTGTGAAAGAGCCAACAACGCATCAAAGACAGCTCGCAGACAGCTCGCAGACAGGTCACCGAGCTCAGAAAAATATCTAGCCTGCTAGATATCTCGAGCAGTCGCGCGACTCAATCTCAGTGATGTCATGAGTACAGCCAATCATAGCAACGCATGGGTTGAGGACACCAGGTAAATCTTACTTTTTCTTTTTTGCATTTTTTTTCTCAGAGCAGATCGTCGAGCAAACGGTGTGCAGCACTAGTTTCTGTCTGACGTCCATATTCGCGTGTTATGTTCTTCTCTGTAGTTTCGCGTCATTTCTGGTTCGTTTTATTGCGTGGTTTTTCGTTACAAAACATGGTTTCTAGACCAGATAGAATCGTGTTGTTGTCAACTCGTTATTTGTTTGATTATTTTCAGGATTTAGACCGTACTATAGTACTGAAACAGCTCTCATTGAGTCACAAATGATATGCTCTTATCATCCGATCGTGGTTGTATCTCTATGCAGTGCGTTGTTAACTCGTGTAGTGAGTTACCTCCTGTTGTGGATCAATCACGTTGTGTTGTGTGGTGTGAACAGCTAAACAACTTGAACACTCATGATTTCACTGAGAGCAAGTCATGTAGTGTGAACTGCACAGTTCAGCCCAACATTTTAAAATCATGTAGTGTGAACTAGGCTTAAACTATTGTTGAAGATCGGCTCAGGAGTCATGTCTGTCGCTCATATTCCCAACTGTATATTTACTGATTCTTGTGATGAATAGAACATTTTGAGCCCCTTTGTGCACTCGTGCAGGAGGTTAGTGTGTCAGTTTTACATGTTGTAAATCATACAAATTGGTTGTGATTTTTAAAAAAATAATTGTCATAAATAAAAATGTGAAAAACCATACTTTGAAGATATTTGATTTTCAGTTTTAGATGCCAATGGTTGATTTGTTTTACTAAAAAAAACTAAATGCCACATAAAAATGTACAAACACATACTTTGAAGACCATAATTAAGGTAATTAAGAAACAATGAGACGTAATATGAAAAATTGTTGTTTATTACACATCTGCAGATAGAGACAAGACTGATCATTCACTGTAGCTGCTACAGCATTTGCGGCAGATCAGAAAACGACCACAGCGGCATATTTGTAATGATTAGACACAGCTTCCACCGTTGAATAAATATATCACTGTCCTTCGTGTCAAATATACATTTCGAATTAATAATTGTTCCTAGATTAACAAAACCTGCGGCGCTCGTTGACTGAAATCCTATTGTAAACATAATCCTCTGATCATTCGGACTTGTTGTTTCCAGCCATTTCGGCGCGTGACATACGTCACTCACGACACCCCGTTAGCGATTGGCTATGGCAGATCGTGAGTGACTTTGGGCAGATCCAATAGATTTGAACTTTAATAGTGAACCCGCCTACAAGGAAGGAAACGTTTCTCAATGGAGCGGTTCCAGACTCTTTGTGGAAATGAAATGAACTAGAGTCTGGTTGAACCAGGCTAGTTAGCAATAGCGTCACGCAATAGAAAAACAAAACAAAAACACAATAGAATAAGGACCAACAAGTTTATAATTCTTACACGTTTGGTTCATCATGATAATCTTCACAAATTTACACAACTTTTATGAATTTTGAGGTCAGAAGTAAAAAGCTAAACATAGGCTATAGACCAACTACACCACGGTTGCATGACTTTAATGTAATAAAGCTTCTGGCAGCTCTTTAATTAAAAAATACTTTCTATGAAAGTTTGAGTTCGTATATGCAAGAGTGATTATAACCTCAATGAGTCTGAAGAAAGGGAAGAGTTTATCTGTTCAGAATGGTGATGTTTAATTCCCAGACAACCTTTGTAGGGTCCCAATTAGCCACTTAGCGACCACCTTTAAGTCACGTAAAAGGTTTAATAAAATGAAAGGGGGGAAATTGCTGATGTAGAATAACATGTTGTCGAATAAAATGTGGGTTTGTTCACCACAGACATTATTTCAGACATTTAACCAAATCATATTCAAAGAACTCATTGACTTTAGGACGATGGAATTATAAAGCTAACTTGTTTCTGGGTTTTGGCCAGATTAGTGAAATCAGCTCGCTGAGATTATGGGGATAATGGACATGTGGCAGGACTTTTACTTTCTGACCCCTGGACTTTACACCTCTGCTATTAGCATGCTAAGATAACTAGCATAAAACAGCAAACACAGGCAGTCGACTTTGAAGAGGTGTCTCTTGGAAATGGTTGAGAATATTCATCTGGAAAAAAAATTGTTCAGAAAAAAACTGAATATTATTTCAAGATATCAAACAGGGAAATTGATGGAAAATAACAAATGAAATATTGTCAGAATCAGCATAAACCAAGAAACATAATGACACAGAAAACAAAAATTGAACGTTTCAAAAGTTAGTGTTGTTATTGCTAAAACTTATATTTTTGGAAATCTAGGTGGCCTTGTGTTCAAACTTCTCGGGTACCTTCAGGGCATGTTCTCAATGAACCCTGCCAAATTTTGTCAATGTTAAAGGCACACTATGCAGGAATTCCATTTTTGTCCAACAGCGACCCTCTAGAGTCACTGTGGCGTACTTGTATTTAACGTTACTGTTGTAAATGCCACTCACGCAAAGCGTCTCTCGGCCTGATACCCCTTCGAAGCTGCTATATTAAGGTACAAATCTTGCATAGTGTGCCTTTTAAAGGGATAGTTCACTTTGAAATTAATTTTTGATATGTTTTAGCTTACCTCAAGGACATCCAAGATGTAGGTGTCTTTGTTTCCACAGTATTTTCAATTTTGACATTTTTCGGTGAAACCTTTGTTGTCTGTCAGTCATATAATGCAGGTATGGGGGTCCACGTCAAAATTAAACATGATTTAATGACTCGTAAATGTATGTACACATTGATGGCCTAAGACACGAAACGAGCGGTTTGTGTGAGAAAACGAACAGTATTTATATCGTTTTACCTCTTGTTAACAGCCATGTCCAACTGTGTACTAAGAATTTTGTTTCTAATGGCGCTTTTCCATTACCAGTACCAGTTCGAGTTGAGCCGAGCTGGTTCTGTGTAGTGGAAAAGTGCCATATGAGAGGGTTCAAAAGTTATAACCGTTTGAAAAGTACATTTTTGAGCTGGTGGTGGAGCTACTGTATAGAGATGGTCTCTCTCATTACCACTAGAACAAGTGTGCCAAATATAGTGCTTTTCTGTGTACTCAAAGTGCTTTACATATTGATGGGGGGAATCTTTACAACTTAACATTTCTCTTGCACAAATCTTGTTAGAATTAGAACAAATCTTGGCATTTGTTCTGTCAGCTATAATAGGGTAGAAAATACTTTCTATTTAACTGACTGCTGTTTGGAATCAACTCCCTAATAGATATTTTCCACTTTGCTTGTCAACTAGAAAGAGACCATTTACTTTTTGTCTTAAATGTTGATCTGTTGTGTGTTTTATTCTTAAACGCTTAACAGACTTCTTTAATTACATTTTTGCTGAAAGTGTGCTTATGCTATATTTCTTTCTGTGTAAATGCCAATGACACTCATACTTTAAGTGTGTCCAAATACTTTTTGGGGCTGCTGTGTGTTTCTTGTGTTGGTCTTGGTTCAATTTGAAGGTGCACATGTTCGTAACTTAAGAGGGAAAAGATGAATCTGTAACTCTGGCTTTGGGCTGTGATAGAAAGCATGTCTAGATCTGTTTAGGCTCAACTCGGATGTGTTTTCTTTTCCTGATGATCGGTAGTTCGTAACCCAGCAGAGACTCTAATGGATCTAATCATGTGTCCATTCTGACTTTAAAGACGTGCTGTCAGGCTCCTGAATGTGAATGTTGATGAATGTGTTCTCTGTTTCTCTCAGGTGAGATGGTGAGAGGGGGAGAGAGTGAGGCCATGGGCTGCACCTCGGCTAAGCAGGTGTCGGCTGTGCCCACCGACGAAGAGGGCCGGGGCAAAGCCTACAGCAATGGAGACCTTTTCACTGGTTAGTCTCACACACACACACAAACACATTGTCGTTCCACGTCTGTTTGACTAACTTTTTTTTTTTTTAAACAAAAGAGGTATTTTGAAAAGTGAATGAATGATTGTTAGTGGACCTTAACCATCTTCAATATTTTGTGTGCCTCAGAAGAAAGGAAGTCATGCAGGTCTGGACAACATAAAGCCTATAACTAAGACAACATATCCCTATAACTCCAGGTTGCTACTGGGGAACTGTCTATGTAATAAATAAATTGTATGTTAAAATATTCTTGCTTTGGATAAGAGAGTCTACTCAAGGATTATTTAGTAATTTTTTTATAGAAATTGGCTTTTTAGGCGTCTAAAACTAAATGGTTTTATTAGACAGTCACCATTCACAGTCCAGGTTTGGTTATACCATAAATAATATTAAAATATCCTTTGATTTAAAACAAAGGTTTGATTTCCATGGGAGACTGTCACATTTTGAGAATGTAATTTCTCCACTGGACGCCTGTTTTCCAGTCTGTATTTTTGGCTTTGTCCCATTTGGTATACTTGGACTATTGTTTAAAAGTATGTACTTTGGTAATGAGGGGAAAGTCCACACTTTGGAATATAGTATCAGGACACAACCATGTCATAAAATTGTGTCTTGATTTCCAGATCAACCTCTGTTGTGTATTGTTTACATGAAAGCATTAGCTGAAATGACTTAGTAAAGAAATACATGACTCTTTTCCTTCATTGGGTGTAATGTGGGTAATACTAGCTCAAATATAGCTATACCTATTATCTAGGAAAACATGATAAATGGGAAATCATTCGAACACATTGGTCAGAAAGACATCTTGTTGTCTTAGACACTGGCTGTTCATTCTGCTTAAAGTTTAATCTTGAATGTGTCTTCAATGATTGGTAAAAAAAAAAAAAAAGAAACAGCCAATGTCCAAGACATTACGCATAGGATTGGCCAGCAATTAAAACGACTACTGACAAATTAGTTATTTTTATTGCTGGCCAAACCTATGCATTAATCTTATCTAGGAAACCATGATAAATGGGAAAGCATTCGAACATATTGGACAAAGACATATTGCTGTCTTGGAAATCGGCTGTTTCTTTTTTTACCAATCAAAATTAAACTTTAAGCAGAACAAACAACCAGTTAAGTAATTTATGTTTAAGCAGTGAATAATGTTTTACAATGTTTTGGGAAGATGATTACATTCTGGCAATTCTTGGATGCATTCTGGGTAATCATACTGTGTTTGTAAAGACTCTCAGCTACTCCGCTCATCTGTGCCAACAGGCGTGTGTTTTAGGATAACATTATCAGCTGGAGTGAGTTACTTATGTGTTCTCTGGGTTGTGTGTGTGTGTATGTGTGAGGTTGTAAATATGTTTTAAAGAGTTTAGATAACAGCAGCGCTTAGTGTGTGTGACCTGTGAGAGAGTGACAGAGATTATAGGAGATTAAGAATTAAGGGCAAAACTGCAGAAAATCCTCAATGACCATAGGAGTCTCTCTCTCTCTCTCTCTCTCTTCCTGCCATGTTCTTTTCTCGGTCTCTAAGGATTCACAGTGTGTGAGATGGAGGGAAATGGTCGAATGAGAACGAGAGGGAGAGAGTGAGTGACGTGGGATCAGACTCCCATTTTTTTCCTCCCCTGACATTTATCCCTCCCTCTGCATATCTGCCGTTCTTCTCAAGGCCACACTTTCCTTGTTTCCTTCCTTTCTTTGCTGTGTCCTTTTCATTATTCTGCCTACTTTTCTATTGCCTAAACTATACTTTACTCTCTTTTTTTTACTTCAGGATCCCTTCCTCTTTCTCATATGATGTTTCTTAAGCGGTGTTGAGAAGATACAGAACTTCTAAACTACTCCTAATATACTTGTAAATTATGTACATAACCATTCAAAAGTTTGGGGTCAGTAAGCAGTAATACGTATTTAGCAAGTATGCACTAAATTGTAAAAAAGAGACCGTAAAGACATGTATAGTTGCAAAAGAAATCTGTTTTAAGTAAATGCTGTTCTTTTTAACTTTCTATTAATCAAAGAGTCTTGAAAAAAAGTAGCATTGTTTTTCTACAAAATTATTTTCTTCAACAATGATAATAATGAGAGAGGTTTCGTGAGCACCAAATCCGCATATTAGAATGATTTCTGAAGGATCATGCGACACTAACGACTGGAGTGTTATAGTGTGCTTGTGTATTTTATTGTTGTTTAGAATTATAGAATAATAGTGCTCTCTTCATCTTGAATTAAAGGTAATATCAGCCACAGTTTGTTACACAATTTTGATTGCATATGTCATTTTTCACAAATAGTAGGCAAAATAAAAATATGCTGCACCGTAAGCTAGTATCAGAGTAATTTTAGTATTATTTATATTTTACTATAGTATGCATACTGTATTTTGAGGTAGCTTTTTATATTTTCAGTTTTCACGTAAATAGTACTTTTAACTTGCATAATTTAAGTAGGTTGTATTAGTAGGCAATATTTCAAATTTTCATTTAAGCATTTCATCTTTTATTTAACTTTTAATTTCAGCTTTTATTTCAGCAATTAAACTAAACTGATTAAAGAAAAAAAAATTGGTTGTTAACAAGAACAACACAAGCTAGAATTCGTTTTGATATTGAATATTTGCTGTTTAATGAAGAACTACCTAATCGACCAGTAAGAAAGTCTATATACAGTAAGTATGTATTCGTAGTAATATGGGGACCATGTTAAGGCCATGACACACCAAGTCGGCCCTCACGTCGGCTGCGTCTCGGCCAAAAAAAAAAAACTGTGGTTGAACACACTGCAAAGACTGCAGCAGACTGCCATGTGTGTTCTGTGGCTGTGTGAACTGTCTATATCAGCAGGTGTCCATAGTCTATTCATCATTTAAAAAGGGAAACTAGTAGGACTGCAGATATACCAACCGTAAACATTCGACATTTAGCTAATATTTGACATAATTCATCTCTGGGAAGTACCAGTAGTCATTTTCAGATGGGTTCTGTTTCTCTGTCCTGCATTTCCTCTTGTGAGGATGTGACGGTTTATACGGTATCTTCTGGTTCTCTTCCACTCCGTGTCTGTGATCTGTAGGCTCATAATGTGGCATGTTAATCTGAGAGAACTGTAGCGCACAACAACAGATTGATAAGTATTATATTCACCAGCGCGAACAGAGCAGTGACCTGGTTACTGTGGATTATTGCTAACTCCCCCCCCCCCCCTTCTTTTTTCTATCTATCTATCTTTCTGTCTCTCACTCGCTCTTTTTTTTTCTCTTTCTCCTGCCAACCCGATGTCCTTCTTTCCACTGCCCTTCCCAGCTGTCAGTCAAACAGCTCTATCAATAGAACAGAGGGCTTTCGCCCCCTCCCCTCTCTCTCCATCTCTCTTTCTCTTTTTCACTCTCTCAACTCTCAGCTCTTGCCTTGATTAATGCCAACAAACTGTTTACTAGTCAAACTGTATCAGTGTCTGTTCAGGCAGTGAGAGTGTGTGTAAGTTTGTGTGTCCTCTCATCTGTGATTCAGTGCTTAGTCAATCCCAGCAACACACACGGTCTCCGGCACGCACAATGACAGGAAAGGCCGAGCTGCCCTAAAACAAACAAGAGGGGCAGCAGGCGGAGAATATGCTGTCTGGTTACATGCGATCTGCAGTGAGCTGTTGTAAATGGTGTGTGAGTGTGTGTTGAGGCGTTCCCATTGATGCTGATCTGCACCGACAAAGTAACCAGAAGGCATTTGATTTTCAACGAGGGCTGGCCATATCTGACATGAGCGACAGTTCGACCATTCGCAACGTGATGTAGGTGTGTCCAGTGTTGCGAAAAAAAGCGTTGCTTTTACTTTTAGAGCCGGGTATCGCGGTTAATGGAGCAGAGCGTAGGGGGTACAGTTCAGGTCAGGCCAGGCCCCCTTGTGGCGCCGACACTTATTAGCCATAACAACTCTCTAGCTAGCACCATATGTTTGTTTTTCTTTGCACCACATGAGGACAGTGCAATAGAGAGATGTTTCTTGCCATTATTTCATTGTACACCATCTTTTTATTGCATAATCAATACAGATTGCAAACTTAGATTCACAACTACCCACAGCGGAGAAAGATCCATTTAGAGATTTTAAAGGATTAGTTCACTTTTGAAAACCTTTGCTGATAATTTACTCACCCCCATGTCATCCAAGATGTCCATTTCTTTCTTTCCTCAGTCGAAAAGAAATTAAGTTTAGGTTTTTGATGAAAACATTCCAGGATTTTTCTCCATATAATGGATTTCAATGGGAACCAGACAGTCCAAGGTCCAAAAGACAGTTAATAACAGTTTCAGATGCAGCTTCAAATGTCTTTAAACGACACCAGACGATGAATAAGTGTCTTATCATGCGAAACGATCGGTTATTTCAAAACTTATTCCAAAAATGTAACTTTTCTAAGGAAAAATGCTAGCCTTACTCTATTCTGTGAGGCGCGTTTGTAACGTCACGTAATACGTAATTACGTTCAAAAGGTCACGGGCGACGTAGCCAGAAGTACAGAATCAAAATCGTCCGACATCGTTGTTTTTTTTGTAAATGGCGTTTGTGTTAGTTTGCACGTTGAACCTATGCGTTTGACTTGTAAACACTGACTCTGTACTTCCGGCTATGTCGCCCGTGACCTTTTTGAACGTAATTACGTATTACGTGACGTTACAAACGCGCCTCACAGAATAGAGTAAGGCTAGCATTTTTCCTTAGAAAAGTTACATTTTTGGAATAAGTTTTGAAATAACCGATTGTTTCGCATGACAAGACCCTTATTCATCGTCTGGTGTCGTTTAAAGACATTTGAGGCTGCATCTGAAACTGTTATTAACTGTCTTTTGGACCTTGGACTGTCTGGTTCCCATTGAACTCCATTATATGGAGAAAAATCCTGGAATGTTTTCATCAAAAACCTTAATTTCTTTTTGACTGAGGAAAGAAAGACATGGACATCTTGGATGACATGGGAGTGAGTAAATTATCAGCAAAAGTTTTTCAAAAGTGAACTAATCCTTTAAGAATAGATATTAGAATCGATGTTTAACATTATAGTGAGCAATTACATTGTTGTATATAATTTTATATGTTTGACTTGTTTTACATTTCTCTCTTCATGTTTTTTTTTGTTTCGAAAACTCAAACCCATGACTTTGAGGTTTCCAGCTTTTGTTCTACCAACTGAGCTTCAAGAAATTTCTGCAGTGATTTGTTTCTGCCCACATGCAGTGTTATTAAAAAAATGACGCATGGAAAACTGTCAGATATTGCGAGCATTGATTCATGCATCGATGTGATGCATTATGCATTTCAGCAGTGTTACCATAAAGCTTTCCCCTCTGGTTTTTCCTCTAAAGACAAGAAAACTGATTTGTCAAATATGATTTGCATGTTTACAGTTGATATTTACATCAGTTTACATAACAGGCTACCTAGCAGTAGGAATGTCCAAAATGGCTCATTAATACAGAAACTTGTTGACCTTCAGCGATAAAACTTCTTTGTTTGAACTGTGTGTGTGGAACAGGCATTTTTCAAAGTCACCAAGTGACTACGTCCACTAAGCGACTGTTTGGCTTATGTTTTTAACGGCAACGGCGTACAGTAGTGCAACAGATCATCTCGGTGACACTCTTGTCTTCTGAGGTTTAGAATTATGACTTCAGATGTTTAACGGCTGATCTTTAACCAAAGGCGTGGTATCGGTCATGTGTCTAAAGGTAGCTCAAAACGTGTCTCTTGTTTTGCTGGATTTTGAAACTCCTCTCAGCTCTGTCTTAACGTTAGTGAGTAATCTTCCACCTACTATCATCAAAGAGAGCGTGAGATTGACAAACTCCCCTCCCTTGCGGTGGACTCGCTGTCTTAACAGACTCCCACTTATAGAATCGCTTCGGGCCAAAGCTTCTCCACACTGATTCTAAAAGTAAAGCGGCCCACTCATGTTCCTCAGACACGCCACTCACGGCACTGAACACATCTGAAATTAGGCCAGAAGGTAAAAGTGAGAGGAAGACAAGGTTGTGTAGCTGTTGTGTCATCCGATTTGTTTCGTTTAAGCCGATCGAGTTCCCAGACAGCTAAATTACCTGGTCGTCAGAAGGCATCTTGTCACAAGCATAATGATTAGTGGAAGTTTTATTTAAAAGAAGTGCGTGCGTATGTATGTGATCACTGCTCATTTAGTCAAATAAAAACACTTATTTAGAATGCAAAATGACATTCTTAGGATTTGATTTTAATATGTTGAGTGATGCTATAACTGAATGACTGAATTAGTGTTGTTGTTGTTTTTTTTAATGAAATTGCCAGTTGATTCGCATAGTTGAACAGTCCATCTGCAGGGGTTTAAACGTTGAAATGGGAAAATCCGAGATGCTAAAATATCTTTGCTTTGGTGCTGTCATACTCATGAGTCATGACACAAGAAGCAGGCAAACTGCCTACCATCACAGACTTCAGGAAATGTAATGACTTACTAAAAAGCACATCAAAATCAACTTAATATTCACAATGTATTTACAATAATTTAGAATATATTAAAAATATTCAGAATTACCCAACTATTCTCTAACTAACACATCCCATGGTGCTCATGAGGCCAGCGGGCAACATTTTTCATTCTCCTCATTTCCTTTATTTTCTATACTATAATAAAACACAAAAAAGCCATTTCTGTCAAGCAAGCATCCTCGTCTCAATCACGTCCTAAAGGTCGGCATCATGCTGTGATCACCAATTAGCCAATCGAAATATCCCTACATAAGAGAACATCTCATCTTCCCACCAGAAATAGCCCATCTGGAACATACTAAACTGATATAATGTCTCTCTCTCTGTCTCGCTCACTGCAAGCAACTTTGTTTCTCTAAGATACTTGTTTCTCGAATGATTGTCTCCCTGAAAAGATGGATTAGAATATGTTCCTCAGATCTCCTTTTTTAGTAATGCCATCGCCCTACTTGCGTTTATGCGAGCGTGTGTGTGTGTATGGGAAGAGAGATGCATGTATGTATGCATGTATTTTAAGTTAAGTGTCTGGCTCTTTGGGATCCGGTAGGCCTGTTTTGTGTAACACACCTCAGCCAAATCAGTTAAAGTATGACTTTAATTTGTGTGTGACGTTTCTCTTTGGTTCGGCTTGTGTGTGCGTGTGTGTTTATCAGCATGTTGGAGCGTGGTCTTTTGTGCAGAGACATGTTTACATTCCTCAAGCTGTGAAAGACTGGCGGCATTGCGCCCTCTTTTTCTCTCTCCTTTTGTATTTCTCTTTTTTTTTTTTCCCCCGTTTCTCGCTTTTTGTGCTTGTGCGGATGGACTGCACTGAGTCACATTCACAGGCTGCCCACTCCAGCTGTCATGATGGTAACTGACAGGGAGTTCACAGAGAGAAAAGGAGAGAAAGACGGATAGAGGCGAAGATAAACTGAGATTGAGTGGGCTGCGATTTGCCTCGTGCTGATTTGTAGACAGAGTAAATGACAGATTTATGTATGTGTGTGGGTGTGTGTATGTGTTATGAGGAAGTGAATGCATGGACATGCAAACATGGACATGGCTGCTGGGAAAGGGCAAAATTCAAAGTTAGAGATGGGTTTAAGGCATTTTCAAATGTGAATTCGGTCACTGTTTACTCACTCACATTGTTCCAAACCTGTATGAATCACCTTTTCTGTGAAAAACAAAAGGTGTTTTGAAGAATGTAGTCACATGGTTCTCAGTATAATGAAAGTGAATGAGGACTAAGGCTGTCAAGCTCTAAAATGACAAAATAAAGCACAATAAAAGTATATAAGTGGGTCATATGACTCATATGCTATATTTTAGGTCTTCTGAAGGCCATGCATTAGATTTGTGTGAAGAACAAACTGAAGTTTAAAATATTGGTGGCTTAATGAGAGACGTATCAGTGTCTTATTAATGACTCAATAATTTGAATCTGTTCATGAATCGGCCTGATTCGGTTCTCAATTGGAGGGGAAAATTATCAGTGAATAACTTTTTCTCCACACTATCGAATGACTTCAGAAGTGCGCATGAGTCATGTGAGCTATTTTTATGATACTTTTATCAACATTTGTTTCAATGCTTGAAAGTTTTAGTCCCCATTCTAACTTGGAAAAAAATACCAATATATGGATGTTTGGAACGATAAAAGGGTGATTAAATGATAACAGACCTTTTTTCTGTGAATCATTTCTTTAACAGCTCTAGAATAAAAATCTAACTTGTCTTACTTTCTCTGTAGATGAATATAAGAATAAGGGAGTGGAGGAGGTGAAGTATATGCGTGGAGAAGAGGACCGAGTAAACGCACGCAACCAGGAGAACCTGGTGAGATACAAAACATTTTTTCTCTCTCACACACACACACACACCTGGCAAATTGTGCATTGGTGTCCTTTCATATTGACTCTTTATTTGCAAAGACACTGCTTGAGGCACATATGACTGTTTTTTTGCTTATACAATGAAGTGAAACTAAGCGTATGCAGCACGCACGTGTGTCGACATGTTTGGAATGTGGGTGAGGGAAATTCTGACACAATTTTCCTCTTTGTCATAGACACTCACATTACCAGACAAAAATTGATATTCTTGAGTTCTTACATGCAACGTTTCCTATACTCACACTTATTCAAACATTGGTAGTACTTTTATTTTACAGTCCTGTTCCCTGTGTACATACTTAATACTTATATTAAAATGACTTGGTAATAACTAGGTAACCCTGAACTTACCCCTAAACCTAACCTTAACCCATGTAGTTTCCTAATATTACCCAGTACTTTCTACTTTCAGTGCACGTACTGTAAAATAATTCAACCCAAATATTCTCAAACATCTGAATTGATTCTTTGCCTAACAAGGACACTCTATCAACGTAATAATATTAATAATAATTCTAGTAATAGTAAAAAAACAATATTATTATTAATAAAACAATAATAAAATCTAGTATTACAGTAATACTAATTTATTTTGCAGATTGTTTTCTAATGTAAAACTCTATACACTCACATATTTTTTCCCCCACTTAATAAATAATAATGTCAAAGTTTCTTGTATAGGACTACTTTCTGCCTTTTTCTCTGACATTTAGAATTAAACCATGTGTTTAGGGACTTAAGTTTCAAGGCTTTATGTAAATGACCTCTGTTAACCTTTTCACCTGTTAAATGAGTAATAATGTCACTGCCAAGTTGTTAAATACTGCCATTGATATGCAAATGTGGGTCATCATATGTTAATGTTAAATGTAAATGTGCCCACTTGGGGTGTAAAATAAATCATGACTTTTCTCAACATATTTGAAATGTAAAAATCCATACTTCTAGTTATATTTGTGCCTTTTTTATATAATTGTGTAATATACCAAAACAAAGAAATAAAACTCGAAATGTGACCAGATTTCATATCGTAATAAAATGGTTGTCATAATTCTACCCTTAATGCTTCCAGTTTAAATGTATAACCTAGAAAAGAAGTTAAGAATTATAGATTTTTGCATCTTAGTTTCAATAAATGGTCTGGTTGTAGTGTGAACAATGATGGATACATAGTAGGGGTGTAACAATTGCGATACTTCAAGACATAAAAGGTTAACAAAAAATGAACTTAAAATGAAATACTTAGTATGAAACTACTTTTTTACTGGTAACATAAGACATGGCATTATCATCAGGACCCACAAATATTCCTCATTGCATTATTATACATTATACATCAGTAGTACTGACACTAATATACATACCACGATACATATTGTTGCATTTTTGTATTGCGATATATTTGTGACACGATACATTGTTACTCCTCTACTACATAGTACACAGAAGAATTGTATTTCAAATAGAACGAGTCCTATTTTTCATGATATGTCTCCTTTAAACTGGCCAGCTTAATGAAGCTGTACAGGCAGAGCAGGTGTTCTGATAAGGGGGGTTAGAGGAGAATGGAAACGCAGCCCTCTTTCTCGCTGTCTCTCAGCAGGGCAGCATTCTCATTAGCAGTGGCCAGAGTAAGGTCACTCCCAGGGCCTCTCTATCATGCTGTGTTCCAGACAGAGAAGCTGATTCTGGCTCGCGTCCAGCAGCCGACAGGGCACAGGAGGGCCACCGGAGACAGTCGGCAGAGGCTGTATTTGGCTTTGTTGTGAATAGTAGTAAGTGAAAACGTGTTCTTTTCCGGGTGCGTTTGCAGGAGAAGACCTCGGCTCTGCACAGGACCAAACAGCACAAAGAGGTGCCTGGGCCCAGCGCCAACAAGACTAAGTGAGTGGGTTTATACATGTCATGCAGTTTACGGTGTGCGTGTCTTTCTGTTTGCTTTGTTTGTGTGGGTGTGGGCATTAGAGTTCTTGCTCTGTTGAAAATGTGCCAAAAGTCATTAAATTGTGTGTGGTTTGTTTTGCTTTGTGGCCTGTCTTATCCCCTCTGGATCTCATTTGCATGTTCTGTTAGAGCGTAATGTGCCATATGTTTCACAACTTATTGTTTGTAAACATGATGCGTTTATTGCCGTCGGATGTACGATTTAAAAAGTGCTTTATTGGCATAATTATTTCTAGTGAAATTGGATTTCCAAAGGATCTGTAACAATAATAAAATTGTGATGTAATGTGATGAAGAATAAATGAAAATAGGCTAACACTTTACAATTACTTTCTTTGTGAAATGTCATTTAAAGGTGCAGCACGTGATTTCTGAGAAACACTGTTGTTGATGTACCCTTCATTGCTCTGCCCATAAAATGCACGAACACGCAATGCAAGAGTGGATTTATCCTTATCATATCTGAAGCCAAGCAAAATAATGCTTGGCTTCACTTTTATTTCGTGAAAAAGTATTGCAAGTATAGTAGAGATTAATAACAGGACAGCTACTATATCTCTCTATAAGTAATAGAAGTACTTAGAGTATATATATATATATATATATATATATATATGTGTGTGTGTGTGTGTGTGTGTCTATATATATAAATGCATATATATATATATATATATATATATATATATACATATATATACATATATATTAGTACTTATAAATATATAAGTCTTGCTTCAAATCTCCCTCTCTTTCTCACTGTCTCTCTCCTCCACCATCATGAGTGGACATGCTGATTGGCTACAAGTGTGTTGTGGTGCTCGGTCTGATCCACTTTCAACAGGTTTTCTCTGAAATCACTTACTGCACTTTTAAAGGAATAGTTCAACCATAGATGAATGTTTTGATATTTATTCAGCCTCATGCAGTTTCAAACTAGGGGTGTCGCAATACACCTGTATTTATGATGACCATGATATGTAAAACATGAAAGTTTTCTCATTTTAATGTTTTTTTTTATATGACTGTGCTGCACATGCTGCACTCAAAGTGATTCCCAGGCATCACTGTGCACTTCAGCCCAAAATACCATAACCAATCAGGAAAAAAAGAAATATATACAGTAAAGTTAGGGATGAATTTGATGGATAGCATTATTCATTTATTTGTGATTTTTGGAACTAAACTGCCCAGTCCTCATTTCCATGTGTTTGTATGGAAAACTTTTAACTTTATTAAAATAAAGCTCTTTATTGAACTTCATATAGTGTTTAACTGAGCAGTAGTTAAAATATAAGTTTCGTAATTTGTAAATTAATTTGATCGGTTAATCATTATTTTATTTGTTTGTGACTTTAATTTCCACTGGGCTTTGATGGATATTATGAACGCATTACACAGAAAACTAATACATACGGTGTTCACATCGTCTAGATGGAAATAAATTGTGTTTAGAGCATGTTCATTAAGAACAAACAGTTCATTATTGTTTTATGTGTGTGTCGATGGAGTAATGGTCAGTTAATGTGCTGTGTGTGTGTAGAGGCAAGGTTTATGGTCCCCGCTGTAATGCATCTATAAAAATGATTCCTGCCCAGCCACTCTGGATCCTACAGTAGCTTGTGTGTGTGTGTGAGAGTGTGAGTTTGTGTTCTTTATGCTTGTTGTAATGGAAAATTCGAGTGTATTTGTTGCTTCCCTCCTTCTACCCCCACTAACTTCCTCCCTCCCTCTCTCTCTCTCTCTCTCTCTCTCTCTCTCTCTCTCTCTCTCTCTCTCTCTCTCTCTCTCAGCATACATACATCAGAGAGCCAGCAGGAGTTCTTCAAAATGCTGGATGAGAAGATTGAGAAGGTGAGGGCGGGAGGAAAAAACGAGGCACAGAAGTAAAGGAGGAAGCAGATGGGTTGGAGATATTAAAGCGACAGTGTACATGAAACCGTTCTGCTATAGACTGCTCGTTTATCTAGATTGTGACATTTTGCCATATTCATTGCCTGTCTGTTACTTCCTGTAGACCTCTGGAGATAAAATGATATATTTATCCCTCTGCTTTTTTCCATTACTTCGTCCTGTCTTGAGGCCTGAGATCAATTGGTTTGAAATTGATTAAATGAAAATATTTTAGATTTAGTTTTAAATGAGTTGAAGCAAGGTTACATAAAGGCTGTATGGCCTTGTTTACTTAAAAAAATCAAAATATCTACATTTGAAATGCATTTTTAAAAATCTAATTTTAAACACTTCAAACTACATATAGATGTGGTTTGGATCATGTTTGAAAAAAGAGCAAGAAACATTTGCGTGTAGTATACCGTGTGTGTGTGAGATCTGGTGAGGTGTTAAATTAACATCTCAATAATAATAATAAAAAAAACATTTTATAAGGCTAATTAATCAACTAAGGCTGTCTCAACAAAGCCTAAGCTGATTAATTAGCCTTATGAAATGTATTTTTATTATTGAGATGTTAATTTAACACCTAAGCAGACAAGACAGGATTCCAGCAATAAACAACTCGACTTTTTACATTAACAATGGAAATGCAATCACATTCAGCCAATTAGAACAATGTGCGAAGACTGCGAACAGAGACCTCATCCAATGCACTGTGCTGCTTAAAACATAGACGCTAATATTTTCATGATATTTATGGTTTTCCATTTGGAACTTTATCAATTTGCACTACAATATCCAATGATTTCAAAATCAGTCTGTCTTTGTCCATGTTTGATGAAAATTAAGTGTTGCTCATCACACTTTCTGCTAGTTGGTACAACTAATTCACTTAGAGTTTTTTAGTTTAGGTTATTTTCTTTATCTGTCTCTCTCTCTCTCTCTCTCCATATTCTCCAGGGGCGGGACTACAGCTCCGAGGAGGAAGATGATGTGACATAGCAGAGAGGTGCCAGATCTTGCCAGAGATGGAAATGGAGAGAGAGTGTGAACTCATACATCAGTGTTTCCTATGTCTGTAACACTGTCGATCTGAGAGCGAATGTGCGTGCGAGTGCGTGAGAGAGTGTGCTTGTGTGAGCGAAAGAACGCAGGACTTTTCCTCATAGGCTGTTTGCACCCTTGACCTCTTCTCCTCTCTTGGGGTTGCCTTGCTTCGAGATCTAGATGGTTTTGGGTAAAGAAAGAACAGCTTGACTGATGTATTATCAACATAGACTCACTCTGATGTGAAATGAGGACCCCCTCCCCATCCTCTCTGCTCTTGTCCTCCTACGGCCAGCATTGAAATAGCCCCTTCCTCCGCCCGGCTGTGACGGAGCCATCTGAGAAAGAGAGATTATGTCGGGGAAAGCGAGATGCTCCTCCCAGTCCTTGTTTTATGTGGCAAGCAAGAGGAAAAAACGGACCTATGAAGAAACGGGAAGAGAGCTTACAAACATCCTCTGGAGATAGTGGGGAGTGAATGTAAAGATGGAGTGTTGCGGGGTTTTTTGGGGGGAGAGGGTTTGAACGAGAGATATTTTATTAAGAGCGACTATATGTCTGACTATTTCGATATTTTGATAAGAGCGATGTGGCAAGTTTAGAACATTTGGTTTGGACTCCTGCTTTTTGAAGGACTTTTTTTAATTTGTGGACTGTTCCCTAATGTTTATTTTTAATTTTTAATTTTTTACTGCATAGATGAAACCTCCTCAAGCGTGTGCTATAAAGGTCAGGGCTGTGCAGTGACCCCATAACACACTCGCTCGCGCGCGCACACACACATACATGGGGAAAGACTTAAAGCTAAAATAATCACCACACCCTCTTTCCACATACAAGTTCTCACTTTCAATTTGTATATCCTGCTATTATTTGTTAAATTCTCACAAAAGGGACGGAAATAGCCTCACTAGTACCAGCAGTCACCCTCACACATATCCAAATATATCCATTACAGCCACCCATAAACAGGCAGCATTTAACTTAAAGATCTGAATCGACTTTTTATGCTGTCCAATGAAAGAACTGGGGTTGTCTTTTTTTGTGTGTGTTTCGAGGCCCGTGTTTGTGTTAATCTGTGTCAGAGAGCCAGGTCTAACTGTGTTAATCGATGTCAAACGGATGAAATGTTTGTCGTAGACCTGTGTATGTTTAGCTACAGTGTTAACCTCTGTTGTTCCTCGCCCTGCCTTTCTCACTTAATAGTATTTATTTAGTCGTGTTGGCTAAAATGCACCTGGTTGTCAGCCTGTACACTTACAATTCACGGAGACCACCAAACCAGTATGAGGTGGGGTGGGGTCACTTCAAGTACACAGCGTTGGCCAAGCATCTGTCATTATAATTACTGGATTGAATCCTTTTTTATGTTCAATGTTTTCTTTTTCTATTAAAATATAAGACACAGGAGCTATGGATTCTGTTTGTGTGCTGTCTCACCGATTAATTGGTTGGTTGGTGTGTGTGTGTGTGTGTTTGTGTGTGTGTGTACGTACGTATGTACTGCTTTGCTGACATCATTAATCCATTCTAGCGTCATATTTCCTGTCAATGGTCTGACTCATAACGTTAAAAATACTTATTGGCTTCAGGGATTGAATTTCAAATGCAAAAATGTGCAGATTTCCATGAGTTCAAGTAATACACTTTACAAAAATTTAACTAAAAAATTGCTGTCCAACGGAGAATCCTCAAACAAGACATTTGGAGCTGTTGACGAACCAACTCTGCATTTTGTTTTCATTCACTTGTTGTGTTTTGTCTCCACCTGGAGGTTGAAGAGCAGAACTACATTAAAAATGTCTAGCTAGTTGTAAAGAATTTTTTTTTTTTTTTAAATTGAGCATCATGATTTTAGTTAGTTTTTTTTTTTTTTTTTTTCATTATTTTTTGTCACAGTGACTATTTTAGATGCTGTGATTGGTCACTATTTCATTAAATGTTTTTTTCAGTCCTTATAATAATGTTTGCCTTTACTACTAGCCTACTTTCCAGTGCTTCTGTACAGAATTATTTATTATATTGTGACTAATTCATTAATTGCACACAAATATCCCCTCTCTCTCCATATTATGTAATGAACACATGCACAATATTTTAGAATGCAATATTTCAATTTATTCTTAGATTATAATTTTTTTTTTTTTTTTTTTTTTTACATTTTATATCACTGGACTTCAGGGCATTGCAGTATTCTTACTAGGAACGAGATCCCAAAAAGCGGTAAAGATTGTAAATTACAGCATATAATTGGTGAACAAGGCTTATAAATTATGTGTGTGTGATATATATTTACACACACACACTGTAATTTACCATCTTTTTCACTTTATAAAGATTAAACCATCTTTATTTATATATATATGAAGAGTTCAGATGCAAAAGCCTCTAAATGCCATTTGAAATTTTCTTCTTTAATGATGATTTTTATCAAACTTGTATATTTAAGTTCAGTAATTTCACTTAAATGGCGATGATAATTACCTATTAATTGTTATTTAAGTGAAATTACTGAACTTAAATATACAAGTTTGATAAAAATCATCATTAAAGAAGAAAATTTCAAATGGCATTTAGAGGCTTTTGCATCTGAACTCTTCATATATATATATATATATATATATATATATATATATGTCTGTGTTTATAGTCAAAGGACAGTTTGTACTGTACTGTATTTTGCACAGAATAAAAAAATAATACATTCTGCCTTCAAATCTGTTTGATAAAATCTTGAGTGTAAACAGGATTGTCCTTATTGATATTTTTTATATCTATATTTTCAACATTGTCACACTACACATGCATGACCTGTGGTTATTTCATCTTGGCGTTCTAGTACAGCTCTAAAAGTATCTTCAGAGAAGAGGAAAACCAGACGGTCAGGAATAATGGGCAAAGAATATTCTTTCCACTGTGAGGTAAAACCCAATAAATCCCTTCTCATGTGAATGCTGCCTCATTAGAGAACAATATGTTCTGGAAGTTTGGCCGTAGTCTCTCTCTCACGTGGTGTGCTGGTGTGACACAATGTGAGTTTTACCAGGCTAAGCTGGTGGTAGGACAGCGGTGAGGGGAATTGAACACAGAGGGCTTCATGATGGTTGTTTTTTTAAAGTGGATCTTGATAGTTTTGTATGGTTTTAATGTGTGAGAATGTGTATGTGTGTGACTGAGCTCCATCTGGTGTGTAGGAGAAGTGGAAGAAAGGAAGATATGAGATTGAGAGAGTTGGGTTTAGCCCTGTGAGAGCTCTGGCTTGGTTGTCACTCTACATTGCCAACATGAGCTCACAGCAATTACATCTAACTCAATCCAGCAGGCCTCTGTAATACCCTCATTCCCCTTTTCAGTTTTCCCTATCCTCATTCTGCACATAAATATCTCTCTCTTTTCTATTCCCATCCCCTCTTCTCCTCCATTATACACTTCCTACATGCCTAATTTTGCTTTTAACTGTAGCCCTTCATAAATGGGGTCCATTAGTGTCATAATTATACACTCTTTGAAATTCACTCATCTTTAAAAAAAAAACATTCCCACCAGAACTTCAGTTAGCCTCTTCAAAAACTCACTTTCAACACTGAATTCAATTCACTAAGCTGTCATGGCCTTTCCCCACTGACATTTGCCTATAGTGTTGGCCTATGCATAGGCCTAATAGGCCTACACCAGCGGTGTGATACAAACTTCTCATGTATTTCTGGCAGAGGAAAATATTGCGGTAACTGTCAGAATAACTAATTTGATGTGAGTATTTGTACCAGACATGGATGTAGCAGACGAAAACCAGATTTTCACCAGCCAGAGCTCTGAGCCAGCTGTCTGCTGCATTGTGCTCAGAGTTTTTCTGTCAGCCAAATCAAAACGAAGGCCATAGGGCTACTTTTTAAATCACTTTTCTTATAATGTCAAATATGTTTTTTAAGGAGAACCTGTAGTTGTACAGGTATTTAATATAGGCTACATTCCCTTGTATTGACCATACATGAATAGGCTAAGTCTTGATTTTTAGCTTTCATTGCCTGTCCACTTGCACCTTTTTCATATGGCGTAGGCTATGTTACATTCTAGATGTTCACTATTTATCCGCTTCTATTGCAAAATTCAGATGCTTAAACTGAATTTAGCAGGCAAACCGCACAAACATTTCTAAATGCTAACTGGCATTAAAACAACATTTTGACTCGCTCATTTTATACTTTTTTCTTTCACTTTTAAACACTAGGGGTCACCATAATATTAAATGTAGGCTAAACGTTTTAAACAGCGCAATAAAATGCAGAAGTGAAGTCAAATGTCCCTAGAGAAAAGAAAAAAAATATCACTTCTTCAGGTCGGCTACTTTTAAAAGATTTCTGTCAAAAACTAAATAAACCCACTCTTAGAATTGTAATCTTGTTTCGCGCCCAAATTCCATAGGCTACAGTTATTAGGCTATAGCTACAAACAATAGGCTACAATTTACTGCTTGCTATTCGCCAAAAGGGAGCAGGTGTCAGCTGGAACGTTAGTGAATTCGATCATGTTCTCGTGAACTCTCAGAAGTGTTAGGAATCACGACGAGACGCGAATGGAATGATATCGAGCAGGGAATATAAATCTCTCTGTACAACAGCGTTTCAAAATCCCAAATAATAAATAAACAATTATATAGCCTATCCTTTATTTATTTTTTATTTTTTCAATTTTACCCTGGTGAAAAAAAAATGCTAACTATACTTGCAGCCTAATGATCAGTAGGCTACTTCAAGTGTGTTAATGATTAGTTCACTTGAAGTGTGCTATTTTGAAACAAATTAAATTGTAGTAAAGCATAACTCATAACATAACATAAGTCTATTTAGTGTACTAAATTGGATCAACTTCAAGTACTTACCAATATTATAGCCTGTGTAGGGACTAGGCTAATTACATGATTGATTTGATTAGTGATATTAAAACATAAAGTAGGCCTACTTTATTTGTGTTAGGCCTACTAGTACATTACAATTTCATTACGAAGTATAGGCTGATTATTACCTTTGGCTTTCTTCAAATATCACAAATTGCATACTTTGTCTTCAATAACAAATGTAGGCTACATTATTAGACAAACAAAACTTAGCTATACTTTGTTCAAAATATTGTATACTATAGCCTAATATATTTTGAAAGTATATTTTAATACAATGATCATTTACAGTAGGCTACACAGTTAAAATATAGCTATACCTAAAATATATATTTTAATAAAGTGCAAATAAATACACTTAAAAATAAACTGAATTTTCACTTCAAGTAGGCTATATTTTTCTAAAAACCTAGGCTATATGAGTTGGGTTGGGTGGTAGAAAATATTAACCTGTGAATCAAAGAAAGTTTAATATAGTGAAACAAAGGTGTGTGTGTTTGTGTTTCTGTCTGTTTGTTTGTCTGACTAACTTCATATTTCATAAGCTCCTCACTGATCTGTCCTGGTGATGGTGATGAAGGGTGTGAAAATCTGGAGGAGGCAACCCACTTTCTTAAAGGTGACCACTCTAAACCTCTCCACCTCTCTCTACTCCTCCTTACCCACCCTCTCTCTGTCTTCCAGCCTCTCATTCAATCACATACAGTATACCCGCTCAGGTTGTGACAGCTTTGTCCATCAGGCAGAGATGCCAGCTGAGGGATTCGTGATTGTAGCTGTGATTTGCGCTCTGATGGCGCAAAACTGCCGTGGAGAACTTGTGGCTCACGTGCAGGACTTTAATCCCGTGCCCGAATCCTCCTTGCTTAAACCTAAAGTCATGATCGCGATTTTGGCTCGGAACTCGGCGCACAGCCTGCCGTACTACTTGGGCTGCATCGACCGCCTGGACTACCCGAAGGACCGGATTGCGATATGGTGAGAATTTGTTGTGGAGTGCTGCACTACTGCTGTTTAGGACGGATAATGTGTGTGAGAGAGATGAGATGGTTTGCTTTTGCAGCAAGTGTGGTGGTTGAAAACTGAGAAGGTCTTGTACATAGTGGAGTTATTGTGGAGCAGAGCGCGCGCATGCAGGTAAGGTTAATGAAAACCTTCTGTCAGGCAGATAGACGAACAGAGACGCCGCTGTCTGCGTGAAGCAGACCTGTTAAAGCGGTTTACTACACTGTCACGCGCGTAAGCAAGGGTTTAATTACATGTTAAATGAAGATGAAAGACATTTGCTAATTAAGCAACATGTCCGGTTCTCTTTATAGCCTATTAGAGTGCACTTTCTTTTTTAAGTTGCCTACGAGAAAATTTCTGTCAGCATCATTTTGGGGCGCAATTTGACTTGGGAGGCACACCTACCGTAGTCCCAATTGAACTTCTATGCTTTTGCGACATAATATTGGAATGCTAATAATAATCAAACAATAAAATCAATCAAAGTAATGGCAGTATCCTAGCTACGTGTGATTGCTTCTTCTGTTCACTATACTGTGAACTTCAGTTTTGTAAAAACTTGTAAAAGCTGATAATGCCATGATCCGATATGAGATATCCCTATATTGTGATGTAGATCAGTGATTGTTCATAAGTGAATGCAGATTCATGCAAGCTTGCAAAAAATCTGCACATGTCACCAGAGAGAAACCTGTCGTTTTCACCATAATTAACATTATTAAATAATAATAATAATAATAATAATAATTAAAAAAAAACAGATTGTTCACAGTAAGATACGTGCATTTAGAAAATAATTAAGTTGAATTTTCATTTCATTAACCTAATGAATGAGCTGTTTTTGGATTATATTTCTTTCACTATCAGGAAGACCTTTAGAAATTTACTGAACAAACAGAGCAGTCAAATGACAGGCTAAAAGTCTCACTGCTTTGCGAAAGAATGCTGGGAATTAGGGGGAAGAAAGGATGGAGAGAGAGAGAGAGAGAGAGAGAGAGAGAGAGAGAGGTAGAGAGAGGAAAGGGCAGGGGAGGGGCACTGTTGAAAATTACACAGGGGCACAACAAGTGGCCTAACAATCCACATTCCATTCCTATTGACCATGTGCAGAGGTCACCCACTATGCCACCTCTCTCCCACTTTCTCTTCTCTAATTTGTTATGGAAGTACCTCAGATTGGATCAGAGAAGGTATAAGGTGGAGACGATGTGCATGTTTACATTAGAATTTGAATTAACTCGGCTAGCCTGAAAAATATTGTTATATAGCATGATTTGAACAGAATAAGCGACATTTAAGATAATATTTTAATTGCTGTAATCCTGACTAACAGTTTGGAGATTTTCTGTCTTTTATACTGTTCAAGTAAATAATTGCTGTACTTATATACCTAAGGTATCCAAGATGGCCACCAAGTGTGCAATTAAATAAAAAATTACTGGATATATTGGTTAAGTTATTGATCTTACTGTGATCAGTTCCCTGCATGTTTAATCAATAGGCTATACAATAATTTGGACTCTGAAATAACAGATTTCTCTCTACAGATGTATGCAGAATTTTTCCAATCAATTTGTTATTACAAGCTCGCATTGAGATCTGCCTCCATCCAATCAACAACCAATTAATAGATCCAAATCCCCACTTTTCAATTTTTTCTTTTTCAATAATCAGTTTCACTCTGATGCACTTCATAATATGAAAGAAAAGATCTGTCGCTACGTCTGTTACATCACAAATTTAAAGGGACCTTGGTTACAGTGAGAGTTTCTGCAATTGACTGCTTTAGCATGAGCAAAGCTACTGTAATGCTGAAGAGAATTGTGAGCACAAACGTGGGAGACCCAGAGGGCAGTCTCATCTAACACGGTCCTGATTAATGACTCTGACAGTCTTAAGTAATACAGAGGGAAGTTTTAAAGAGTGGGAATCCAGCATCATGTCCCTAGAGGCACAGTCCTGTAATTAGTGAAACGGTGTTCAAGCTAATGCTGCTAACACAGCTTTTGACCTCAGTTAGACATGACTGATCAAATTAAACACAGACTTGTTAAGGAGAGCTGACTGTTCTTTTGTGCCTGTCTAGTCTTATCGAGATGATATGATTTTCTTGACAACTATGCAAGAAGTTTCCCTTTAGACTCTCAGGTGTTCTTTCCAGCAGTTATATGATGCTGCTGTTGAGGAATGCTGGGCATTTTGGCAAGTTAAATTAACAAAGCATGGTGAATAAAAGTTAACAAAGCAGTTTAGAAAAGAATTGAGATATGTTGAGTACTGAGCTGAAAGAAATTCTGTAAATGATCGTGTTTATTTCATTACAGCTGTGTGTTTATGTTTATTTTAGATTTGCATGAACATTGCTGTAATCAAAACCCTGGCATAGTATCAGTTCAGTGGGGTCTAAAGCCTAACTTGAACTTTTCTGCTGCTCTCCTTCAGTTTTGTTCTTTTCAACATGTCCAGAACCAGGTTCCACTCTTTCCAACAATAGTTGTTTCCATTTAGTTGTTCATCCTATCCACTCAAACCTCAGAAGGCCTCAACCAGGAGTTCAAGAGTAGAGGAACATTGGTGCAGAAAAGTCCAGACGGCTGGACGATTGCTGGCTTTAGTCA
Organism: Pimephales promelas; assembly: GCF_988280905.1. Lineage (NCBI taxonomy): Eukaryota > Metazoa > Chordata > Actinopteri > Cypriniformes > Leuciscidae > Pimephales > Pimephales promelas. The sequence continues at coordinate 25,645,266 of NC_142782.1, forward strand.
CGGCTGTCTAGAGTAGAGCTGGAGCAGGAGTTTATTGGTGTGCAGAGGGTTGAGTTATAGGGCAGGTGACCAAACAATCTGTGTAATGCTGTTATGTAAAAATGTAGGCTAATGGTTAAAAAAGTCATGTAATATCATAAGAAATTGTGTCAGGGCTGAATAAATTAGTAATTTAACTTAGTTGGAAAGCCCTTGGTTGTATAGGTTGTATATTACATTCTAGACCCATAAAAGGAACTGTAATATTGTGAAATATTATTACTATTTAAAATAACTGTTGTCTGTTTTAACATATTCTCAAAATGTAATCTCGTCCTGCGATGCAAAGCTGATTTTTTTAACAGGCATTACTCCAGTCTGCAGTCACATGACCCTTCAGAAATTATTCTGATATGCTGATTTGCTGCTCAAGATACATTTCTGATTATTATCAATGTTGAAAAGTTGTGAAATATACTTTTGAAATATATATCTTTTGTGATGTCTTCACAGTCACTTTTGATTTGATCAAATGCGTCTTTGCTGAAAAAAGAGATTACTTTCTTTGAAAAAGTTGTAGTGACCCCGATGAATGGTAGTGTATATAATTCTAATTATAAATATACATGCATAAATTTCATCATAATATAATTGTTGCATCATTTTCATTGTGTCACTTGCAACTCTTGAGTGATTAGTTACATGATTCAGTTGATTTACTCAAAATGTTGTGTAGTCCAATGCAGCTGCTGTTGAGATATCTGGGAATGCTTATGCATAGCTCTCTCCAGACATTATGATATACTGTAGGCTTCCTTGGGTCTGACAATCTAAGAGGCTTTTGTCACAGTCTCAGTTGTTTTTAGTTGTCCCAAATGGCACACTTACCTTAAGAACTGAGGACAAAATGCATGCGTGAAGCGAGCACCTCTGCAGGGACATATATTAGTGAATAGCGAGGTATTTCGTGAGGTTTGTGTTGCTGTCGGCTGGATTCATCATTCTGGGAAACCGCTGGGATTACTAACAATGTCTACACAGCAAGTTATCAAACTGTATGTCGTGTTTCAGTCTTTTTCTTGCACACCTCAATTTTTCACTGTCTATCTCTCTTGCTCTTGTTCTCTGCGTAAACACTTCACATACGTTTTCACAGTGTAGCCGATATGTGTATATACTGATATGACAGTGTATATTCTCAGGACGGTGGAGGGAGGGAGAGTCTCTGAGTTAGTGTGAATGATAAACTCTGTCAGTGCGTCAGGTGTGACTGTGGGAATCTCTCCTGCTCTAGTCAATGATCCTTCTGTATTTTTTGTACTTGAGTGAAACATGTTTGTCTTTACCGATGTGTGCTTGTTTTTGTGATTTTCTTCTAAAAGATTTACAACTAATTTGACTCTTTGTTGTATTTATCAGATTTGTAACTCCAAAACAGATGTATAAGTGAACAATGAGTCATTGAAAAGCTCATAAAAATATCTGCTACAATCTCTGAGGCTGTAGTTTGCAGCTGTATCAAATTAAATATATTGGTACTTTTGATGTGATGATGTACTTGTAAAAAATATGTTTTGTTAAATGTCATGAAACTGGTACTTGGCATAAATTGCTGTTTTCAGCAGGGATGAACTGTCATCATACTCTATAGTTGTGTTTGTGTGTGACATGGCAGACCTGCGTTGACAGAGGATGGCTGGAGGAATTTGAGTAGCAGAGGTTTCACAAGCCCTTTTGCCCCCTCCTCAATCTATAGAGCCAGTGAGCCACGTCAGCCCATGCATGGGGCAGCAGAGCCACTGGAAAGTAAACACACACACATGCAGATGTTGGGCTTGTTGTGTAAAGTATTATCAGAATTTTCTAAACCTACCCCTTTCAAAAACATTCCACATTTTTACATTAAAAAAAAACTAAAACACAATTTAATATGATTATATAAGCTGTTTTCCACAAGGACAAGGATTTTGGATATTGTCATTTTTCCCCATAATGTATACACTCACCTAACTGATTAATAGGAACACCATACGTATACTGTGTTTGACCCCCTTTCGCCTTCAGAACTGCCTTAATTCTACGTGGCATTGATTCAACAAAGTGCTGAAAACATTCTTTAGAAATGTTGGCCCATATTGATAGGATAGCATCTTGCAGTTGATGGAGATTTGTGGGATGCACATCCAGGGCACTAAGCTCCCGTTCCACCACATCTAAAGATGCTCTATTGGGTTGAGATTGGCATAAAGGGATGGACATGGTCAGAAACAATGCTGAAGTAGGCCCTGGCATTTAAACAATACCCAATTGGCACTAAGGAGCCTAAAGTGTGCCAAGAAAACATCCCCCACACCATTACACCACCACCAGCAGCCTGCACAGTGGTAACAAGGCATGATGGATCAATGTTCTCAATCTGTTTATGCCAAATTCTGACTCTACCATCTGAATGTCTCAACAGAAATCGAGACTCATCAGACCAGGCAACATTTTTCCAGTCTTCAACTGTCCAATTTTGGTGAACTCTTGCAAATTGTAGCCTCTTTTTTTCATATTTGTAGTGGAGATGAGTGGTACCCAGTGGGGTCTTCTGCTGTTGTAGCCCATCCGCCTCAATGTTTGTGCGTGTTGTGGCTTCACAAATGCTTTGCTGCATACCTCGGTTGTAACAAGTGGTTATTTCAGTCAAAGTTGCTCTTCTATCAGCTTGAATCAGTCGGCCCATTCTCATCTGACCTCAAGCATCAACAAGACATTTTTGCCACATACTGGATGTTTTTCCCTTTTCAAACCATTCTTTGTAAACCCTTTAAATGATTGTGCGTGAAAATCCCAGTTACTGAGCAGATTATGAAATCATATATATATATGCATAAATGCACATATCTGTGTCTGGCTGTGTTTTAACTAATGGACATTTTCATTGAAATTTGCAAAGCAGCAAACTTTGTCAAATTTTATTGTAACTTCAGGGATACAGTAGGCCTAGTTCACCTACTGTAAAAATTATAATCATTTACTTATCTCATGTTGTTCCAAAACAGTATGCCTTTTTTTTAACTGTTTAGCTTTTTAAAACTTTAAAGGTTTTTAAAAGTTTAAAGCAAAATGTCTGTTCACTAAAAGTCAGTGGTCCTTCTTGGACCCTATTTGCTTGTATTTTATAGACAAAAACAGTTCTTCAAAATATATTGTGTTTTGCAGAAGAGAATAAGTCCTACAGTTTTGGAACGACATGAGGGTGAGTAAATAATGAATTAAAACATTTTGGCATGAACCATCCCTTAACATTATGAGTGTGGTGGTGGGTGGCATCAGCAAATGTGATGTTACAAATCATCAGAGCATCTAAAAGAAAATCACTCAGCACTGATATAGAAAACATACTTATGTATTTTCAAGACTGTTCTCTGCCATTATTTACACACATGCTCATAATACAGCAGACACTGTCATTGTTATACTTGAAACAGGTAATCGGCCTAGTAGGAACTGTGAACTTGCCTGTGCAAGTTTTGATATATTCCAAGATCTTTTTTTTTCTATGTGATTTATCCAATTCAGGATTTTTGTTTAATGTAATGTAATCTTTTTTTCTGTTTATCTGTGATGGCTGTACTGTGCAGGTGGAAAAAGCATAAGATGGGCATGTATGGAGGTGAGTAGCATGTGGTGTCCAGATGCTGTCAATAATAAGGTCATATGGAGGAGAAACAGAGAGACAAAAAGAGAGAGTGAGCCTTGAGAAGTCAGATAATGAGCTGGAGACTTACAATAAACTTCAAAAAGGTTTTTATAAGCAAAGTCCTGCTTCCTCCAAGCACAGCAGGAGCGCACGCATACATTCAAATCTAGAGTTAAATATCCTGCTATACACACACATGCAGCCCTAAACACTTTTCATCACCTTTATCATGAGGTCCACTTAAGTGAAATAACTTTCAGTAGTAAAAGTAGTTTACCAGTGAAATATCAGATTATTTGCTGCTTAGACTGAGGATGTATGTCCTAAACATAAAAAATCAGAATATATATCAATACATGGGGGGAAAGTGTCTAAATAACTGCACCTGGACCATATTCACAAAATGAAGTGATTTAACGTGGTCAGTGTGTCAGATGTCTGTTGTGGCCCTTGGGTGTGGAAATTTGTTAGAGATCGAAAGGTGAGAGTGAAAGGTGAGGAGAATGTGTCTACCCGGATATATAACAGATTGAACCTTCAGAAACCAGAAGTTTGAGTCATTCATAGACAGGTTCCAATTCTTCAGGCTGTTTGCTTGTCCGGTCATGAATATGAATGTTGACTCCTGCAGCCAGAGCTAAGACACAGGCTCAAAGACTTCAGACAGGCAGAAATTCACTGACTTCAAAAATGGCTTGATTTTTCATTATACATTGTTCTTTTGATTTTGAGAAATATGATCCAGATATTTTCTTCATACAGACATAATGTAATCATAGTAATATAGCATAAAGTCATGCAGAAATCATAAATCTCCATACCCACCAGAGATTGTTGCACACTTTGTCATGGATCAGCATAACCCAAAATGCAACGTTTGGAGGGTTGGAGAGCACATGTGGAATCATTAACCATTAGAGAGTCATTTACAGAGATGCAGCGTGCCCATTTATTCCAAATGTTTATATTGGTTGCAGCAGAGTGATGAAACCAAAATTATATAAACCTAACCTAAATGCTAGAATGAACAGAGAACTGATAAACATAAGAATGAGAATTGCATGCAAAGAAAAGCGAACACACGTGCATTTATACTCATATAATAACATGCACATGCATTGCTTTTCTGACTTTTTTACAGATGTTCTGGAAACGTTGCAGCTTGAAGGGCTGTTTTCCTTTTAAAAACAACTGTGGCACACTTACATTCGCTGAGGTCATCAGAAAAGCAGTGCGTGTCTGAAACCAGTGATCTTTTTGACACGGCATTACCTGTCATTACCTGTTTCAGGTGTTTCGAACCAGTGATAAAGAACCAGACTGCTTATCAAGCTCAGTGCTGTCTGTTCCCTCTGCTGCCATACACTCATAAAATCTTGGACACCCGTAAAGCATAGTTAAAAAAACATATATACAACAACTTGGCCTGTATTTTCGGTTTTCCTTGTCGGGATATGTTGTTAAGACTGTCTTGAGTTGTTGTCTACTGTATCTTTGTGAGAGTGACGAAATAGCAGGCGTGGTGCTAGTATGCTCACACTGCATGCACTGTTATCTAGTATTTGCGGATTTACACTAGTATTATTCACTGCAGATGTTCATGGCAGACAGGCGTAGATTTGGGAGGCGGCTGTGTAAAAATATATGTACATAGGACTGCGAGTAAAAACCAGTGTTGTCAATGAAACAGTTTCAATCACCAGTTGGCCGGTAGCATTTTTTTTTAATTTCTAACAATGCAATATTGTGAGAACGTGAACGACACTCTGGACAGCTGACGGATGGTGCTGAATCGTCACAAACGTTTAAGCCTTGCCAATTTAAATATTCAAACGTAAGAAGATGCGAAAGGGAACTCAATTCGTTACTCGCAGTGTGCGATACTGAATTGAGCAAATAAAACAAAATCAAACAAACAAATCAAACAAAATTGACTAAATGCTCATCCTGGTGGGTACCCTAGTAAACATAGTCAGTTGTCATTAGTGAATGTAAACAGTTGAGAAAGAAAATGGATTAACTCTTAAAGTGACAGCAGCCTAATATTCCTGTTGCTGTCTGTGTTTTTAATGTTAATTAAACAACAAAAGACAAAAAAATTTTTTTTCAACTTTTGTAACTTCAATAAGGATTAATCTGTTTCATGGCTGGTAAAAATCTATGGTCGGTAAATTTTCCATTGGCAGGTGTGGCAAACAGTTTTAGTCCCTTTTATATACATATATATTTTATTAATTTTTTTGTGTTGTTAAAAATATTCAAACATCCTTTTATTTATTTTAATTAATTTACCTGAGAATAGAATACATTAATAGAACAGGTTACACAGGATATACTTTTTTCCTCAGATAATATATTTTTTTGGAATAACCCATGTCGTGCCTTTTTTCACTGGCAAACTGTTTTTATTTGTACTTGTTTGACTAAACCTTAGTAAATTTAGCAAAGTTTATGCTTAAATCAAGTAAACAGTGTAAGTTAGTTTTAAGCTAAATTTAGGCCTGTATTGTTTAAATGATTTATAATTTGTACTGAAAGATGAGACAAAATGCTCATTTAATCTTTTTTATGCTCTTTTTTACACATTAGGTGAAAAGAATTGTAATGGATTTTTTCCTCAAACCTAATTATTTTAGATTTGTTTCCCTAAAACTAACTATACTGGTATAACTTGTAGTTATACATGATGCATTATATAGCCTAATTTCCCTACAATTTGATTGGTTCTTCATTTCATAATCACAAGGTTTCAAACCTAGACTGCCTAGTTTCATTTCCCATATTTGTTATTTACACAAACACACGCGCACACTCAAAGTTACAAGTTTATTGGTTTCGTATAGTACATTCTGTTCAAATGTTAGATGGTTAATAAGTTAAGATGTTAGAAACATGGTTAGTTTAATATACAGTCTAAAATTTCCATGACAGAATCCAGTTTAATTTGCCTCTTTGTCGTTGCCTTAATTACATTCCTGCTACTGTAGAACAGCCTGCAATGCTGTGAATAACATTATAAATATGAATATAAACACCAGATTTTATTTCTGGTAAAGGTGGGGGGAGGAAATGTGCACACGTGTGTGAATGTGACGACTGAGGTGATGTCAATATTTGTTGGTTCTTTCCACGGTTTTACTGCAGAGTCCCTGTGCAGTGGAGGTTTCCATTGGCATTGCCAAACAGCCCTGACTCAACTAAGGACACTGTGTGTGTTTGTTTACATGTGATTTCCACAACCCAGTGTAGTAATACAGGGTAAACTTACTGTTATGTCACAGCATTTGTATGTTTGGCGCTTTTAATGTAGTAAAAACATGAATTAGTTGGTCTATTGTGCATACATTTTGTTGTAAGTTATGGTATCTTGTTTTATGATGTCTTTATAATGGCTCATCTTTTGCATATCTTTTGACAGCAACATATTTACATTCGCTATGCTATCTTGAAATGCTAAAATGAAACTTAGACAACATCTTTTACCTCTCACAAGCTGGCGTTGGCAAGCGGTTGTCAAGTGCCTCACTTCCTTGCAAGCCCATAACCACTCCTGAGGAATTTATCATCTCTGGGAATACAGCGCTAGCTGCTAGCTAGCACTGTCATATAGCACTTTTGACATCTTCATGTGAATTTTAATAGTCTTATCATGCTCTGCCACAAGTCTAGGAGAAGGAAACTAACTCAAAACACATGGTTCACTGTTTCACCTTAGCCTGAAGGAAGCATCTCTCTTTCACTGCCCATGACGAGCAGCTGTTTTTGGAGTTTGTCTTGTTTATATTAAAATGAAGTAATCTCGCCTTTGTCGTTTCTTGAAGGGCTGCAACGGACCATAATGTGGACAACACCACAGCCATCCTGAGAGAATGGCTGAAGAACAGGCAGAGCAGATATCATTACGTGGAGTGGAGACCCATGGATGAGCCACGGTTGGTTAAAAACATCTCGTTTCAGAACAGATGGCTTCAAAGTCAATTAGCACTAATGACTATTATATTATACAGTCATTTCCCATCGAAATCTAATGATTTCCAGAACAGGAATTAAACAATTCTGTCAACCTTTATGACCTTCTTCCATGGAACATATATATTTATAATATATTAAATAGATATTATACATATTATAAATATCTGTAGAAGATGATAAGATTAAGTTTGTTTATTATAGGAGTAAATTGGTTTTAAACCAATTAAACAGTTTTAAATGTTATTTTAAGAAAAAGTGTATGCATATTCTTTTCTGATGTAAGGTCATACACAGATGAGTGGGGGCCGAAACACTGGTCTCCGTCTCGTTTCAATCATCTAATGAAGCTCAGGCAGGCGGCACTGAAGACTGCACGTGAACGCTGGGCTGATTATATCCTGGTACAATGCTGCCATTCTTGTAATAGTTGACTTGTTAAATAAAATCTGTTAGACTTGTTAAATAAAACCACAAGTACTACTGTAATACTCCAACCATATTCATCAAATGCCACTCATGTTCCACAAATGATACAAATAAACTCTCTCTCTCTCTTTCTCTCAGTTTGTTGACAGTGATAACCTCCTGACCAACCCACGGGTGCTGGATCTCATGATGGCAGAGAATTTCACACTGGTGGCGCCTATGCTGGATTCCCGGTCCCTCTACTCAAACTTCTGGTGTGGCATCACACCTCAGGTACAACTCTGTCAGAAAACAGACTAAAAGAGTATTATTTTAAAGGGATATTTCACCCAAAAATCATTTATTCACCCTTGTTGTTCCAATCCTGTTTGAATTTATTTCTTCTGAGGAACATATAGAAGATGTTTTGAGAAATTATATTTGTCCATACTATTATTGTAACTGGTCACCATTGTAACTTATTTTGCTGGAGAAAGAAAGTCATACAAATTTGAAATGATGTGAGGGTGAATAAATGATGACAGAATTTCATTTTTGGGTGAACTATCCCTATAAGGCAAGATTTCTTCAATAGTACACAGAATGCGTTCAAACTAATTTGTACATTCAGAATGAAGTCTAATTATGACCAGTACTTCAATAGCCTGGTTTCTCTGCCATCAACTCAGGGTTATTACAAGCGAACCCCAGACTACCAGCCTATCCGTGAGTGGAAGCGTTTGGGCTGTTTCTCAGTTCCCATGGTGCACTCCACCTTCCTGATGGATCTGAGACGTAGCGCCACGCTGGACATGGCCTTCTACCCACCTCACCCAGACTACAGCTGGGCGTTTGATGACATCATTGTCTTTGCATTCTCCGCGCGACAATCTGGTGAGAGATCTCCACTGGGTGGCTTTAAAGGTTCAATGTGTAATATTTCTGAGGATCTATTGACAGAAATGCAATATAAGATCCATAACTATGTGTATAAAGACCTTACTCAATGAACCGTTATGTTTTTATTAGCTTAGAATGAGACATTTATATCTACATAACTGCGGGCACCCCTCTCTATGAAGGTCGACATTTTGTGACGTCATGTTTCTACCATAGCCGACAGTGAACAAACAGCGTTACGGGGTGCGTTTTGTTCATACCTTGAAAGAGAAGCCGCAGAAAGCTAGAAGCCAGCCATGGACTTATAATGTCCCATTTTAGCCACCGTAGCTTCTTCGAAAGGGAGGGGTGAGCAGTGGGTTGAGCCCTTAGTGCAACTCACAACCGAACCGCTAGATGCCGCTAGAATCTACACACTGCACCTTTAACCATTAGAAATAATCTCTATTTATAACGACTTATAATGATTTATAACTTACTATCAACTATAACTAACACTGAAAAAAATCTAGCATTTATTAATCTGATAAATTCTATATAAAATTTAAATATTAAAATTGTATATTTTAAATGTATATGTATTTGTTTATCACATATGATTATAACATAACAAAATAATATATATTAAGATTATAGATTTAGCCAGGTTTAGGCCTAAATTACGTTTACTAATTACTAAATTACTAAAAGATTACTGGTGTGCATCTTAAGACAAAACAATAGAACTGGTATATTTCAAGATATGTCAGTGCAAGTTGCTTTCAGTTAAAACCGCTCAAACATGCATTTTACGCTTAAGTAATAAATATAATAAAAACGCTTAAGTCTTGTCCGTGAAACTAGGGGAAAATGTTGAAAATGTGTTGGTGTATACAGAAACTAACATTGAGCAAGATTAATAAATGCTCCAGAAGTATTTTTTAATTGTTACTTCATGATAACCTATGCATTTAATATTGTTTAAACATTGGCCATTATTGCAAGTGTTACCATTTTATTACTAAAGTGCATGAGTTGTTTTTGTAATGAGTGTTTTGAAGCACAGAATATTTTCAGAGCAAACAGAAAAAGGCAGTTAAAGTGGCGTTCCCCTGTTTTTGGGACCCAGAACAGACACGGATCAGAACACAACACATAATTCAGAGCACCTCCAACTGTCCGGTTCCAGTATTTGTTGCTGAGAGAGGGGGGTTTGTGTTAGTGAAGCGTCAATGCCGGATAACCCTGTGGTTAATATAACTAGCTCCAGCTGGGTGTTTTATGGCCTCTTTGGGTGTTTGTGGATCTTACATGGAGGAAATAATGAGAGAGAGAGAGCATGCATGCAGTTGAGCATACAGTAAATCCAGACAACACACAGCTAACACAAAGTCGATAAATCAGGATTCCAAACACACCCATGAATACAAATAGTAACAGCACACAAACACATATTAATGATGTAACACCCATGTTTCTAATTGTATTGGGTGGGATAAACAGTGTTTGCGAGCAGATAATTTCCATGAAGTGTATGTATTATGCTGTTGTTTTTCTCTGTAGGTGTACAGATGTATGTGTGTAACAGAGAACATTACGGTTTTCTGCCTGTACCTCTGAAGGCCCAGCAAAGTGTTGAAGATGAGAAGGAGAGTTTCATACACACCATCACTGAGGCCATGAGTAAGTATTATACAATTATACAATTATTTATTAAAGAATGGATGCTCATTCATTCATTACAATTCAAAAGTTTGATGTAAGAAAATAGTCTCTTTGTTCACCAAGCTACATTTATTTAATCAAAAACACAGCAAAACAGTAATATTGTGATTTATTATTACGATTTAAAATAACTTTTTTATTTTATTATATTTTAATGTGTTTATTCCTGTGATGTCAAAGCTGAATTTTCAGCATCATTACTCCAGTCTTCAGTATCACATGATCCTTCAGCAATCATTATAATATCCGGATCAGATTCTCAAGGAACAATTCTTATTATCAGTGGGCAAAATGATTAAAAGTTCAAATAGAAATCTTGGGTAACATTATAAATGTCTTTACTGGCATTTTTAAATCTATTATCTATTTAATGCATCTTTGCTGAATAAAAATCTTAATTTCCAATATATATATACTGATCACATACATTTGAACTCTCTCTTTGCATTTGTTTTTTGTCATAGAGGTTTTTATGCTGAGCTTATATTTTCTTCTCTTTGCCTTTACCCTAAACCTAACACTCACTGAAACCTTTGTGAATTATTATGTTTTCAGGGTGACATTGAATATGTTTATAAATGTATTTTCTTCTTGGGGACTGTTGCCTGGTCCCCACACCATTGCCAAACACACATAATGAACAACACCCTGGCCACTGCCCCTAATAAACCACCCTTTTTCCAGCACTTCAACTCTTTTACACTTTATATTTTCAACCTCCATTAATTGAAGGATACATTTTTATTGTTATGGAATTTTGTTATGTTCCAATGTATAACTGTCAGATGTGCATTTAATCAGCGTCAAATGCCTTTTCTTACAGTCGATCATAACATAAAACCCTCCGAGTTCCTCTTCACTCCACCCAAACCCCAGGACAAGATGGGCTTTGATGAGGTGAGAGAATCTCTGGAATGCCTTGCTTGACTGGACACTCATGATAGTTATCCTGCAAAGAAACTTCAGCTGATTTAGGCTTCTTTGAAGTGACATTTTCTTATTTTGTCCTGCTTCATTCGTCAGACTCTCTCATTCTCTCTTTTTCCCTCAGATCTTTCTGATTAATCTGAAGCGGAGGTCGGATCGGAGGGAACGGATGTTGAACACAATGGCGGTGCTGGGTATTGAGGCTACGCTGGTTGATGCTGTAGATGGGAAGTAGGTCATCAAGGGGACGTTCTGTGGCATCACATTTATGATGTTTGGGTATTTCGAAATGTGGCAGAACAATTCATGTGAAAGTGCTTCCAATTTTGTTGATCTTACCTTCTGTACTCTCTTAGGTCACTGAATACGTCTCAGCTTCAGGCTCTTGGTATAGAGATGATCCCGGAATATAAAGATCCGTACTCCGGTAGGGTTCTGACACGCGGAGAGATTGGCTGCTTCCTCAGCCACCACTTCACTTGGATACAGGTAAAGACACACTCGCATATAAACAAATATGATGGTCCAGAAAAACATGGTCCAAAGTAATTTTTGACTTGTTCAATAAACATGTAGTGGTGTCCTTAAAGTCACCCTGTAGTCAGTATACACGGTCCTATGAATATGCAAATCAGCCCCGCCTCCACTCACTCACACCAGCTCAGAGATCCACTCGTTGACATGATTGGTTACAAGGTAGTTTGGTTTACTGCAGTTTTAAGGAGAAAATACTCAGCAATTGTGTTGACTGTTGACTTTGCACATGGTTTTGAATTTCATGGTGTGAATTTGCACATGGTTTGTCTTAAAGTTTATTAAAAACACTACATAGACATTAAAAGCTTGATTTTCACCACAAGGGGACTAGGCTATAAGAAAATGCTGATTTTCAACATCAGGATGTCAAACTAAATATCAATAGATTAGAGTGGCTTTATTTTCTTTTAATTTTATATATAGCCTAGTTTGCAATATATATTTTTTGTGCACAATTTGGGATGTCTGTTTTTTTTTTCTTCTCTTCTTTTTTTGCGTCACGTCAAATAAATATCAATATGAATTACATGAAAATGATTGGGGAAGAATTAAATGGGAAAATTTACACTTCCCATAAATTAAAGAATTATATTGGTTTAATACATTTGTATTCTTATAACTTATGTAAAGAGTTGAATTGTTGAGCTTGATATTCTTTCAAGACTAAGATTTGTATAAAAAATTATGTTTTTTTTGTTAGATCATTTTTTTTTTCTTTATCAGGTTTATTTAACACATCTAATAATTATCACAACAAAACATAGAATTTGTGCTTCTACTGCTTTAAAACAAAGACCTTGTTTGCTGAATGTGCTCTATATTTGTACACACACACACAGGGACACTGGAATTCCTGTGTCTTTGTTTTGCCTTTAATGGCATCTTTTAAGATTATGGCTGTTAGATTTTAACATAAACCAAATTTATTAATATAGTATAACTGTACAATTAATCTCAGCTAAAAAGCAACTCTCCAGTAAATGTTACCATTTGCTGAAACAATTATTTCAAAAGACAACGTGCTTTCTGTAGTCCCAGTAGTTTACAGGTGCACAATGTGTGTAATAGGTGGTGGAGAGGGGTCTGCGACATGTGCTGGTGTTGGAGGATGACGTGAGGTTTGAGCCTCGGTTTAAGAGGAGGTTACAGACCGTCATGGAGGATGTTGAAAAAGCTCAGTTGAACTGGGACCTCATGTAAGAATAACAACATCATATAACGAGCACATAACACCTTTTCACCGCTCACAAAAACATCTTTCTACATCTCTACATCTCTCTCTTTCTTCGTCTTTCTCCATAGATATGTGGGCCGTAAGCGGATGCAAGTGGCTCAGCCGGAGGTGTCTGTAGAGGGTGTGAATAACCTGGTGAAGGCCGATTACTCATACTGGACTCTAGGTTACGCTCTTTCACAGCAGGGGGCCAAGAAACTCCTCGCTGCTCAGCCACTTGGCAAGATGCTCCCTGTAGACGAGTTTCTGCCAGTCATGTTCAACAAACACCCTAAGTAAGTGGGATGGATGGATGGATGGATGAATGGATGGATGCTTATTTCTAAATGACAATGATTCGGCTATGTCTAAACCTTTTAAAAGTACGATCACATCTGACCCAGAGAGCAGTTGTCATGTGTAAGTATAAAACAACTTCAAAAACAGTCTTTTCAACCACACAAGAATCCCTATTTCTGTGTCACAGTAATTAAAATTGTTCACAGAAGTACTGAAATAAAAGTTTATTGTTCAGATATTAACACTGGTGTCTACATTAGCGATCAAAATAGAGTAAATCGCCTTTTGAAGGTATCTTGACACTTCAAATAAAGATTATATCGATTACATTGTTACATCAGTAGGTTGTTAAGTGACTAATGTATTACTGAATCATTCATTCAAGAGATTCATTTAAAAACACTAATCCATCCAGTGAAGTGTTAATCCGGAAATCCACAAGTGAAGTCTTTATGAGTGAGTCACTGAATCATTCATTCAAACTGCCATATTTTGTTTAGATGATTCAGAATTTTGTGATTCTCAATTTATCCATAACCATGCAGTGATAGATGGATTGATATATTTTTTGCAGCGGTTACACATAGGCACACACTGAGGCTGTATTGCTGAGTGGCACAAACACAGTGGTAGATTGTTCAGAGTGAGAAAATAAGTATGGTGTCCCTGCTGGGTCACACAATGACTGCCTTTCTACCTCAATTCCTCTAGTGGGAGAACTGCTTAGCACTGGCTGTGCCCCCATATCTGTCGCCTTTACTGGCCCTTCTCTTTCTCTCCTTCAGAACCCTGCGGTCCTTCTCCCCTGTTGTCTAGCATTCTCTGGCTTCCCCCGTCTCCCTGCTCTTTCTTTGAGGAATTTTGGGAAGGGCCAGTTCTTCCTGTTGCCCCACGTTAGAGGGACAAAATTCCCATTGATAGCTGAGTTTGGGGGAAGGGCCATTGGTATAAGACAGATGGATTACTGTATAAATATACTTCACTTTCTCTCTGTGTGTGTGTGTGTGTGTGTGTGTGTGTGTGTGTGTGTGTGTGTGTGTGTGTGTGTGTGTGTGTGTGTGTGTGTGTGTGTGTGTGTGTGTGTGTGTGTGTGTGTGTGTGTGTGTGAGAGTGAGATAAAGACTCATTGTGTACCCCAAGTGTGTGAATTTACTCTTGTATATACGCATTAAGTGTTGTAAGTAATGCAATGTTTTCATGTCCTATGGAGATTGTCTAGCATAGCCATCATATAATCACAGAATCATTACTAAATATAATAAAAAATATATACATTATGTAAATTAATTGTGACATTATATACTCTACCGTTCAAAGTATGGGGTTCAAGATAAAGATTTTTTTTGAAAGAAATCAAAACTTGCATTTCTTTTGGACTTTTGTTTAAAATATAATAGTTTAAAAAAAATTAAATAAACAACACAACTGTCGTCAGCATTGATAATAAAAAGAAATTTTCCTTGAGCATGAGATCAGCATATTAAAATGATTTATGAAGGATCATGTGGCACTGACTAACGTAATGATGCTGAAAATTCAGCCTTGGCATTTATTTTTCTAATATAAATAAAAAACTGTTATTTTAAATTGTAATATTTCACAATATTACTGTTTTAACATATTGTTTTTTAAATAAATACTACCTTGGTGATCAGAAGAAACATCTATAAAAAAAAAAAAAAATTCAATAATAAACCATAAATAATTTATCCACTATTTATTTTCTTCCTGTCTGTATTTTTTCCCATGCCCTTGCTTTTCTCCCCCCTTATCTTTGTTCTCTCTCTCTCCCAGTGAGGCATACATGTCTCACTTTGATCCCAGGGATCTTCGTGCTTTCTCTGTTGAGCCATTGCTGTTGTACCCAACACACTATACGGGCGAGCCGGGTTACTTCAGCGACACTGAGACGTCCACTATTTGGGATGACGATGCTGTCAACACAGACTGGGACAGACAGTATGCCCAAAAAACTGCCCAGCAGGCACAAATTCGCTCCGTCGCCCAGAACAGTGTCACCGGGGACACACCACCGCCTGCGTCCCGAGCCTCGCGAGACGAACTCTGAGTTCTCTATGTGTTCTCGAACTACACAACTGAATGGCAAAACACACTGATTCATTGACAGCTCACTCCTCAATTTCCAGCACTCCTCTCCTCCTTGGCGACACATCAGCCAATAGCATGACAGCTGGCTGGGATGCTCGAACACCATTGGCTGGCTGGTTGATTTTGCACAAAGACACACAAGCTCTTTTTGTTTCCACTTTATTTATTTCATCATGCCTTCCAGAGACATTAAGGGACCAAACTGTCCCTGATGGACACTTCAATGAGTGTTTGATGGATGAGGAGACTGCCGAAGGACTGGGCAGAGAAACACAGACATATGATAGTTAGATTTGGTTTTTCTTGACAATGTACAAGACAGATGAATCTTTATTTTTAAGTTTTCTTTTTATAGTATTTTCTATTTATGTATTTTAATAGCATCACCAAATCACTTTTAAATGTCATTCATGTGTCAAGTATATTTTAGAGCCAAAAATTAAGAGCATTGATTACATACGTTTGGTTGGAAGTTGTTCAAATCTGCAGTTTTCACATGTTTTTAAGTTGTACTGGATTTAAAACCCTGTTAAAACCATGTTTAAGCCATAGAAGGAGAATGTTGAACATTGAAGACACACACTGGTCATTAAGTATGTGAATGAATGAATTTTAATGAATCAGCTGTACAAAATCTATTTCAAAGTGTGTGTGAGACAAGTGGTGCTTTTGTGTTATTGTTAACATCCTATTTTCACTAAGTGCTTCCAGAATATTCCTGGCGGCTCAAAAAGATACATATTCCATGTATCTTAAAAAGAGTGTATGATTCATGGGCATTATGTCATGTATAATAATTAGAAATAGCTCTCATTTTTCGGGACACACTTGTATTTTTCCACTCAGCAGGCTGGCTCCTGTTCTCTGACTGTCTATTTCATTACCTTCTTTGAAGATGTCTTGGTGCTGGTGGTGGGCTGATTCAATAAAACTGACCGATCATAATATAATGCATCTAATTACGTCCAGGAAAGCTTCAGATTCATATTGATATATCAGCAACCTTTTTTATGCTTTGTTAGTTAACTGTCATCTTGAATAATGTACTTCCAACAGCCTCTGGCTGTTTCTAAACTCTCATAGATGTGTTTGAAACCTCCATTCAGTGTAGGGTTGAGTTGTTGTTAAAAATGGGCCGCTCGTGCATTTGGCTACCAAAACATGGCACATTCTAGCTTGCCATTTCAGAATGTGCCATTTTATTTGTTCAGTGAGTCAATAAGAGATGTTTATTCATAATTTTGCCGGTGCTAAAATGTCAAGTCCGTGCCATCTCTGCCATTAGTTTATTTTAACTGATACATTTAGTTCACTTGACATTATTGAGACAGGATAAAGAGGAAGGCCTTTTGTTTTTACACATCAGTATGGGAATCATAGCATGACACAAATATGTAGTAGCTACAGTAGATATGTTGCTATATTATTTCGGTAATGTAGGCTACACTTTCACTATGGACATATTGAAATATATTACACTATAAACGCTCAACGCAGTCTGTTTCATAAGTGAGTGGCAATATTTTGTTTGGTAGCTCCTTCGTGCTGTAATGTTTGGAGACCCTGCCATCTGCTGGAGCACAGTGGTATTGCAGTTTGTCTGTGAGGTTTATAGAAATGGTGGGCAATGGTGAGTCAAAACATTACTTTTAAATCGGTGTCCTTGGAATGAGGAATGTTATCTGTCCTCTAGAGACATTTAAAGTAAAAAGTTCCTCAAGTAAAGTAACGTTACAGATAGTCAAAAAGTGTACAGTGGGCCTATGTACTTTGTTACTGTCCACCGGTACACAGAGTAGCCTAATTCACTGTGTACGTTCATGAACCAGCATATTGTATTTGTTTGTATGTAAAATGCATTATCACCCTATCTTAATGATGATCTAACTTCACTACATTTGAAAGACAAATATCATACTTTTTACTCCACAACATTTTTGTCAAGGTCCTTGAGTAGAAAGTAGTAACGTCAGTCAGGGGATGATTTTGGTTGCAGGGGTTGCATTTTGGTTGGAAATAAGTAGGAATTCAGAGGCATAAGGGACTGTAACTTAAGTATTACATACAACAATGCAATAATAATAAAGCAATGCATTGACATTTACTTTTTACTTTTAAAAAACAAGTGCTGCTTTTTTGTGTGTGTATGTGTATTAAGTAGCCTACAGAAAAACAGTGTATTTAAGTGTGTTGTGTCTTATAGGTGATGCATTTCCTAACACATACATAATGTAACCAAATATATCCTTACAAACAAGCCACTGTGACTAATGTTTTTACTATGAGAGGCATGAAGGAAGTACTTGATTTTTTTGTGTTTGTTGTCACTACTTGCCATCAAGACCACATGTTGAAAAGAATTGTTTGAATCATATAGTGTTATGCTGTTAAGACACTAGGCCTGTATATTATAGCTTTTTACCTATTTTAACCTGAAAAATGTGCTTGCTTATGCAGATTATTTATTGAATTTCTGGGGATTCAAATAAATAATTAATTTCTAAACAAATTTACAAAAAAACACCAGTAATTTCCACTTTCACCCAGATGATTTTTTTATTCAAATATAAAAAAGAACAATAACAAAAACCAGGCTAAATACAAAACCAGACTTGACCTGACTCACATAATAAAACACTCTCAAAACCAGTTTTAACAAATTAAACAGTCTGAACAAATTTAACCACATATATATTCTCATTAAAACACATTGATCAGAATAATGTACAAATACTTAATAATTGACACCATCTGTATTGTAAATACCACCACATCAATATATTCCCTACCAACAAATGCTAATCATTGTGAAATGTGATTAAAAGCTGATCAAGCTTTTACAAATCTGCAACAAGACTAATGCAACAGAGCTTGAGTAGGGTCTTCATTTGTAATCTGTTGCTCTCTCTGACTCTCTACAACACTTTGTCCATCATTGTGGATCTCGTCATACCCCCTGCTTGACCTAAAGTGGGAAAACCTCCTCCTTCGTTTCATTAAGAGGACAATTCCTGCCATCACAACAGCGATCACAGTCATTACACCGCAGGCTACACCAGCCTTTTCCCCTCCTGACATCCGGGTAGACGACGATTCGAACATTGTGGTCATTTGATTTACTTCACCAGGTTTTGCTAGTCTCCATTGTTTGGTTTCTCCAACCCTTACCCAAGCCCGATCACCTTCTGTCATCACAGCCACAGTGTTTGTCGCCATCATGTTGACCAGAGGTGGTTTTGTGAATGGTGGGAGGCGAATAGGTTTTAACTGGCCACCAGTAAACTCGTCTGATTGGACACAGTACAATACCTGACAGCCATCACTAATGGCAGCAAGATGTTGGCTATACTGTGGTGGACAACGGTATTCACCCCTTGCAAGAGGGTTGCCAGATTGGCAGCTAAAGAACCCCCCAAAAGGCACAGAAGATATTGTTCCTGCCTCGTAGTCATTGCTCAAACAAATCATCATGCCATTAGTCAAAAATACTTGTGCAAAGTAATTAGGAGGACAGTCATGAGATTTGGTCAATGGATTTTGCAAAGATTGTCCGAATAGACCTCCAAAGAGGTATCCAGAGTATGGAGGGACTGTCTGATTTGTGGAACACCAGTAAGTGTCAATTTTTGCACTACGGACGTAGTAAGCATTTCCACATACATTGTCACAACAATCGAAAATTAACCAGCATGAATGGCATTTCTTATGGCACTCATATTTATTGTAACTCTGCTCTACTGTCTCTGAGTGTAACAAAAAGGAAGCATACGGTTGGCGGCAAGAATAATCACCAGTATTTGGATTTTTTTGCGCGAGCTCGTCACAGATGACATTTCCGTCAGCCGCAGATGGAGTGCATATTTGGTAAACTCCACCAAAGGTCAAATTGGTGACAGGACCTTCGCAGGATTTGTCATCTACATTGGCCTGAAAGTTAAAGTTTGGGGAATTTTGATCTACACATCCTGGAATGGTGTTTATATTGTAGTAGCGCTCTGCAGCCTTTTGGACTGACAAGGCCAGTTTTTGTAAAGTTGGAGCTGGAAGGTCAGGAAATGCGGATGGATTGAGGAAATAGTGCAGTGGCATACCAGAACGGTCAATAGCCACAAGGTTGTTTTGCGTGCTCTCTTGCCACTTCTGCAAAGTGATGCCTTGGTAGAATAAAGCCCCACCATGGCTCTGAACTATAGAATATGTAATGTTTTGCTGGTAACTGAGGGTTTGAGAGGTTTCCTGGGTTTCCTTGCTACCAAAGTTAAAGTTTACCTTGTTAAAAAAGTTCAAGCCTGCTGATGCAGAGACAGAAGTCTGGTCTGACTCACTGTTAGAGACATAAGACCTTTTTATATAGTCTTCTTGGACCAAAGTGGCACCGGCATCGATTCTTGTGATGACATGGGTACCGTAATCAAGTATGAGTTTCTCTGACAGATAATTTACTTGACGCGTTTGATTGTTCTCAGTAGCGTCTGCGATTTCCACTATCTGCTGAGCAAAGCGGGAGTCCAGAGTAAAGTCAGGATATGCATTAACAGTGTAGAGATGGTTGCGTACCTGAGAAAATATAGTAGAAAAGACAAAACAATTGAAATAAAAATTAAACCCTTTTCCTGGTCAATTTAATTAATTTATTTTTTTTAACTAAAAAATAAAGAAATACATAGGAGCAACTGACTGGGGTATAGGCTACATATTGTCTTCTCATTTATTTAATGAAAAATCCTCTTGAAATGAAAGCATTCATTATCATTGTTAATTAAGTTTATAAATTAATTAAAGTAGATTCAAATAAATTAGCTGCCTTTTTAGAGTGAAAGATCATTGTGAATATATGTAGGCCTATATTTAATATTAGTCAATACAGAACTTGTCCTTGAACAGACACATCCTCAGATTATGACGTGGACATAATGACCAGTCCAGATTTTTCACTTTAACGTGAAATGAAACTGAAAGAGAGCGTAGCGCTTGCGAAGGTCAACGCATATTGCGTAGGCTACGCTTCGAGATTGCGCTCCTTTTGACAAATAACAATTAATCGTTACGTGTTCATTTTAAATCTCCCATATGAATGTAATAATTGACACATAATAAAAGAATCAAAGTGAACAATTAAGACTGTTAAGCAGTAACTATTTTTATTTTGGCTATTTAAAAAAGGTTCTGGCTTACCTGAACTCGTGTTGTTACGGAATTGCCTCTCACTTGGTGTGTTTTCATGCGTGTATTTTCTTCAGAGAATTTTCCGTTTAGTACAGGAGGGAAGGAAAAGTCTGCATTGATGGATCCTGATGTGGAGCTTTTCTGTTCCAGCCATGACATGATGGTCTCAGAGTGAGTTTCCACTCCGCTTGTTTTCCGTGGAATAACAAAGACTTCATCTGGGATAAGATAAAGTCCATCCTCTGTGGTCTGGCACTGGGAATAGCTCAAGTTCATCACCCGTCCCATGTCTATGTTGCGCAGGTTATCCCACCCTCCACCTGGAAGCACCTCTAGTGCTGTTAAAGTTGAGTTTATACGACATTCGCGGAGGCCATTACTAGGACGAATAAACGCATTAGACTCGCAGACAGCGACGAATATTATCAGTAAAGTATGTAGGCTTAATTGCTTCATGGTGGTGTGTGGGGAACTGACTGACTGATTCTGTCCTCAGGATTTTTTGTCTTTATCTATTACTAACAGGAGGTGTGGCCTTGGGAAATTTTGTTTTCATATTCAAGTTAAGACATACAAGCTTTTTTTATTGTAGGCTACATTGTTGTCTGCATTTGTTAGAATAATTTATGAATGGTGTGTTTTATGTAGACTGCACAAAAACAGTTGAAGACCAACTAGACCCTTTTAAACCAGCTAAGACCCACCAACTAAAGTTTTTACTGTTGAATATAGTAACTTTTGGTTTCATTTTGTTGGGAATCTCCAAAGTTATGCATGTTGTGCAGTTGGTTATTTTTAATGAAATCTGAGAATTCTGTCACTTCATTGACAGTCTACACAACTACTTTGTCGCTTCAAAAAAAGTTCATAAAGTGATTGTTGTCATTTTGCATCGTTAATTTGGGCAGACAGGAAAGATCCACACTGAAGTTGCTGGTGCTGCTGCTGCGTCGAAGTCAAACTTCTGGGTTTGTGTTTTCGCGTTTTCAAAATGGCCATCAGGTGAATAAGGCGAATAGCCTACACTCTAGTCTTGGTGCAAAAGCTGTCACTGGGACGGTACCCTATAAAAAGGTGAAAAGTTAAAGTGACATGAAGGCCAAGTATGGTAACCCAGACTTGTCCTCTGCTTTTAACCCATCCAAGTTAGTACACACACATTAGGAGTGCACACACACTGCAAACCATGGGGACAGACACCTGGAGCAGTGGGCAGCCATTTTTGCTGGTGCACCCGAGGAGCAATTGGGGGTTAGTTTCCTGCCTGTATTGAGAATCAAACCCACAACATTCGGGTTGCCAGTCTGACTCTAACCATTGCCACCACTGCCCCCTGTATACTGTATCCTTTTTATATACTAATATGTATACTTTTGGTACCAACATGCACCTTTATAGTACTAATTTGCATAGGTACCTTTTGAAAGGGTATACCACCCCAGTGACAGCTTTTGTACCCTTTTTCTGGCAGTGCTATCATCACCAATGATGTAGCTACATACTTGACTATTGCTGTCCAATACTGAAATAATTATATATTTAACTGAGAAAAAAGGAATTTAAAAGTTAAATGTAATGGCATTAAAGAGGCTACTCAAACCTTCTGCTGGGTTATGGGTGGCACTGTTACGAACTGCTTTGAGACACATACTGTACACTTTATTTTCCATCACAGATCATGAGAATGCTGAAAGTCTACAGCTCACTTATCCATGCATGAAGACAAATGCTTAGAAAACTGTCCCAACTGGTTTCAACTTTTATCTACAATTTGTTTTTTTACACAAGCTTATAAAAAGCCTCACAACAGGAAACAACCAAGAGAAATTAAGACTAATATTCTTCATAGCCCTGCATTTATATTTCTATTGACCAAGTAACTAAGTATAAGTAATTAATTACTGTAATTGAATTACCTTTCCATTGAAAAAGTAAAGTAAAGGATTACTCCTAATTTTTCTGTAATTTAATTACAGTTTTTTATTGTTCAACTGGTTGAGACTGATATGGGATCTAATTAGTAATGTAGTACTTTTTATGGAGAGTTATTAGCCACCTAATCGAGCTGTTGAAGATGTAATTAGTTGTTGGTATTTTTTAGAGTACATTCAGAGCCTGTTTTGACAGCTAACAAGATAGGCTAGGTGTTAGTGTCCTCTCAGTCAACTTAAAAAAAGATAATGAGTAGGCCTACCTGTTAAGTAACAAACATTTTCAGTTACTGAAGCAATGTGTAGGAAGATGCTATTCGCAGTCATCCATGATTGAGTGATTTCATTAATGAAAGTGTTCACTCACTGAGGGTTAACCGAGTAGTTGGCATAATTCGAGTATAGCAAGCTATTCGACTGGTCATATGATCTCAACAGGAAACAGGCGACAGACGCACTCACTCCGTGGAATGAACATATTGTAATGTGAAAAACACTGGTGTACTAATACTAGTAATAGTAGTACTAGAAAGTAGAAATACTTTATATTCGGTTTATATTTTCGGCTCAGTTTATATTCGTGGTTTTTTTTTTTTCTTTCACCCCTTTCAAACACTATAATAAAGCATACACTTAGGCTTAGGCATTAGTTATCCATGACATTAAGGGTCACTTAAGGTATCAGCACAATGGTGATTACTTGTTGTGGATAATTTGTTGTAATGTGTATGCAATTCCTCCCATGTCCACTTGATGGTGGTAGACGACAGCAGTAGTTTAAGCACACCGTTTGTTTTTACAGTATAGTCTTGTTGGTCTTTGAAGTAATTTTTTTTTGATAAAATATTTTGGTAGAAACAAATATTTTATTCTAAGCCATATTATTTCACATTTAAAGTCTCTTTTAGGGTATTTTATATACACTTTCGTGGATTTTTTTGACAGTTAGCTTGTCCTAGTGAACTTTACCCTCAGAGAGCTAAATCCTGTGATTTACAAGGGTGTTATATGTCCAGTGTGTCCCGCATGGATGCCCTCATAAGCACTTTTTGCTGATAAAAACAGCTATACTGAAAAAACACAGTGTTCATGGATGTTTTATGAGCAGTGAGCATGATGTTCCTACTTTTAAGTGTGAACAACAAATGCTTAGTTCTTAACATTGCCTTTGCATGTCTTGTGTTGCCAAGCTGTATTGAAGTAAAGAATATAACTTGGGTGATATAACTTGTTTAAGTGTGTTTGAGTGTAAGTGTAAAAGCCAAAAAATTGTGCCAGCTGTGTAAACTTCTGCAGACCGCACTATGGCTTTGTCAGCAAACTGTATAGATCAAAATGTACCAACTGAGAGACTCTGGAAGCTGAGAAATTTCAAAACAGTTCACATGGGTGTTGAGCTCTGCCATGAGGACAGAAGTTGGATTGAACAACGGAGAAAGGAAACAAGGAAGGAGGAGGGGGAGAGAGTGAGAGAGGAACCCACAAGGTTGAAAGCGAGGGGATTCAGGTCCCTCATTCTGTGGTCCACAATAAGATACTCTTAAATATTGAACAATAGATGAGGAGCCTGAGGATATGAAAGAGAAAATCAATGGCATTCTGGTTTAATTGGTTGATTTATTCTCCAATCTTTGCTTTTGAATGTGAGCATGGGTGAGAGAGAGAGAGAGAGCATAAAGCTTGAAGTTGAAGCACATACAAATGTTAAGGGTTATATAAGTTAAGCTTTGTATTACCTCATTTAATATTATGGACTTGTCTCTCATTCTTTAAAAACAAACAAAAGTTTTCTTTATGAAAGCAGAAGGCATTGCACTGGAATAAACTAAAAAGTAATTTTGTATTTTATAATTTTATCAGTATAGGACAGAATTTTATTTAATTAATTTTATCCACCTTGAGCAGTAATCCGACCACTAGGCTACTAGAACCTTATAACCCATATCGTACTGAAAATATAATTTTGAGTTCCATCATATCAAAAAGTGGGACATTTCTGCTTTTAAACCCTCTGAAATGTCTTCCATTGTAAATGAATTACATTAAACATAATGTCTTTTCTTACAACCTAAGGCACTAATCAAAATGATTGCCCGGATTAATGACAGCATATCATGGAAGCTTTCCACAGATTTAAAGTTATACTTTACCCAGAACATTACATAAAGTGAGCTCACTACCTGTGTACACGTCTCTGTATTCTGTGAAAAGTGCTAAACTTAGTGTTTAACATCCTCCGGATCTTGCTGTTTTGTGATTTTATGTTACTGATTCACATTTCTGCTGCAGGCATTTTTGCAACAGTCGGAAGTTACAGCTTTTAAACTCTGTGTCTTATTAACTGTCCCAAGTACTGTATGCCTTAACGTACATGAGTGTGTATTGGTTAGCTACTAATTCACTTATGGCTGACCAGTCAGGACTAACTATATTTATAACTATTAATACTGCCCCGTTCCCAAACGATACCCTCAGCTTTCGGTTTTGTCAATACTTTACCAAATCCAGTTCCAATCAATCAATATGCATTTTTCTAACTATGTTTTTTCCACCCCAGTCTAAAATATTTAGTCACATGCTTGTTATTACACTCTTCAGGTGAAACCTTGCCTTTGGTCCTGGTAACAAAGGCCACGCTGCTGAATTATTGGTTAACAGAAAAGTTTCTTGCCTTACTGAGAAGAAGGCAGATGACTCCAGGTCCTCTTTCAATCCTTATGGCCAGTTCACACTAAGAACTATAACGACGATTATTATATTAGTGTCCACACACACCAAAACACAATATTGTTATGTTTGCAGCCGTTTTGTCATCTGCCACTTTAAATGCACAAGCTCTTTAAATTCACTTGGCTGTTAATGTTTGATTATTCATCAGCTGAAGAAAATTCTTCTGAAAGTGATTCCAATTATATTGTTCCTTTCCGTACCGTTATCGTTAAAGCTGCAGTGTGAACTTGTTTTCTCATTAGAATGACAATTAAAGCTTTAGTTATGCTTATCAATCATTATAATTATAATTTTTTGTCTCTGTTGTTAACAGGCATTTAGACTCCCTAACCGCTGCTCATGGAAGAACATACATTTTTGTTAAAAAAGCTGAAAAAAAAACTTGCCTGATATAGATAACTTTTTGTGGTTATAGTTTAAAAGAATTAACACAAAACTGTATTGTATAAATTTGCTAAAATAACACTATTTTGTTTAAATCTCCTCTCAGTTTTCCTTCTTCAACATGAGACCACTTTTTTCTCTTTTCCTGTAATTCTCTCCCTCTTTCTGCACAATCTTGGTATTAGTGCAGGGGCAGGGCTTATCGCTCAGCCCTCCTCCTTCTTTGAAGAGAGAGAGAGAGAGGAAAAACAATAGACTTTAATCACTCATGTGGCTACAGCGGAGAAGCTGCCAACCTCTTCTCGAGTTAGACTGAGGTTGAGAGAGAGACTTTGTTTGTACGTGTTGGGAAACAGCAATTGTGGACTTCTAAAGACAGATCTGTCAGACTGTTTCCACTTTATTCAAAAGGACAGAAGGACACCCTCTGGAAGACCACAAGTGGGAATGCCCTCCAGAGACAGACAGACAAGAAAACACACATAGACCTTCATCACAAGTGTTCATCATCAGATCTGAGTATGTGTGAACAACCTGGACGGGCATCATGATCTCACACTACCCGCTGGCATCGCTGCTCCCCTGGCCACCCATCCCACACTACCTGGACCTAGATGGAGATGGAGGGGTGTCCCTGCAGAGGTACCAGCAACGGTCACCGGAGAGCAGCCCTCAAAACTGGGTCAGTCACTTATGTGTGTTGAAGGCTGCTGTGATGGTTTATCATTGCTCTATAGTTCTTGCTTAGGGTGACTTTATTCGCAACAGCATGTAAGTGGACTTTATCCGAGTTGGGCTCTGTTGTTGGAGTCTTTAAGAGTTTTGGGATGATGAGAAGAAGAATCAAAAGTTAAATGGTCAGTTAACTGATCTGCATTAAACTTAATTTGTGTTTGGCTTTTAGTCTGAAGTCAAAGAATAAAATTGTACTCAGCAGTCTGAAAGTTGCAATAGTTATGCTTGCAGAAGAAATTGCTACTTAGACTTGGTGTTTACACTCTAAAAAATGCTGGGTTGTTTTAACCCAACTTTGGGTCAAATATGGACTAACCCAGCCGTTGGGTTAAATTTTTACATTACATTTTTAACCCAACATTTCGGGTTTGTCCATATTTGACCTAAATTTGGGTTAAAACAACCCAGCATTTTTTAGAGTGTAGAAGCAGCATAAATCTGATAAACATACCAAGGCTATAGCCTATTAAACAAATGATATGTGCTGATATATTTAATTTGTTTTTAAAATATAGGCCCACTTCTGTCTAATTACTTAAATTTAAGTAGCCTACAAGGCTGCTACTTGTTTTATAGCCTACAATCTTTAGGCTAACTTGTGGACAACCAGTCTGATTTACATTTAGAGAGCCATGCAACATAGCTCAGTAAATTTGATTCGTTTGATTCACTAAAAAATTACTTAGCTTAGCCTACTACATTAAGACATATTAGAGTCTTAAGATTAAGGCATTTAAATCATTTGTTCGGGAATCACTCTACACATAGCCTACCGCTTTATGTTTTGGTTCACAAAGAAGAACTGGGAATGGGATTTCAACCACCCAGTGGTCGCGCTGTATGGATTTGGTTCAAAGAACCGGCTCATAAATCATTCATTCGAGAATCGGACTAAACTGGTCGCTCTATGTTCTGCGGTGTAGATAGGCTAGTGTGGCGATGCCGCGGAATAACACAGAATGGCCGTTCTTTCCGGTAGCCTATTTTTTTTTAAATAACGTTCTTCTTCTTCTTCTTCTTCTTTCTTTTTTTTTTTGTAAACAAAACGTGTACTAGATTAAAATTCCTCAGAGAAATATTCCATGATTGCGAAAACTTTTTTTTTTATACTTTAGCAAAAAAAAGTTAACTTTAACTAAAATGTCCAGAACTCTTTTTTGAATGTGAGCCAATCCATTCAAGGAAGCTGAATCATCTTTAGAGGTGAACAGTCCTCAAGATGATTCAGCTTCCTTGAATGGACTGGCTCACATTAAAAAAAAAAAGAGTTCTGGACATTTGAAAAGGAAAAACAGCAATGAATGTTTGCCTCAAGAAAGCCCCTAGATTTGTCTGGCCACATAGACACACTGACCAGCAGAATTTGTTAAGAGGATGGATGGGGTGTGTGTGGTTGTGGTCATGGTGTGTGGGGGTTTCAGAGCTGGAAAAGCTCACTCTGTCAGCACTTTTTCACTGGAGTTGACCGCTGGTGACTTTGTCTGACCAGCCAGCACTGACCAGAACGGTGTTTCAATTCAGGGAAACAATGTCATTGTATTAAACAAAATGAGACTCAGCATTAACATACTCGCTGGAGGGAGGGCACAGATTTGGGCAGTAAGGTGGAGTTATAAATGATGCGGATGCTGAGAGAGGGAGATGGTGAGGGAATCAGGATATGTGAGCGTGTGTTTGACATCTCATGTTATGGCTTCTTTTTTAACAAAGGTAAATGTGTTAACCTAAATAGCAGATTTGTCAACAAAAAAAGTCAGATTTGTCAGAACAATACTGTAGAAAAGTTAATAGAAAAAAAGTGATACAAAAATAAGTAGGCTAAAATATCATTCTCAATAAATACGTAATAAAAATAAAATGTAGGCTAAATAATTTGACACAATAAATATGTCCCGCTGCCAGTGAGGCCATGGAGAGTTCTCTCATCACTTTACCCTATTTTTTTTTTTACTAGTAGGCTATAGTAAAAAAAAAATCTATAAATAATAGTGTAAACTTTTTAGAAAGTAAAAAAGTTCTAGTTTTGTTTACACACTTTTATATTATACTGCAGCATAAATTGGTTGAAAACAGTTCCGCGATGCACTACCATTCAAAAGTAATGGCTTAATGGCAAACTCAGCTTTGTCATCACAAAATAAAGTATAAATTAAAATATATTAAAATTAAAAAAAGTTATTTTAAATTGTAATAATATTTCTCAATATTATTATTTTTCTTACTTGTATTTTTGATCAATTAAATGCACTCTTGATAAGCATAAAAGCCTGAGAAATGTAAATGGCACACATTTTTACTGGTAGTATATAACGGTCATGGAGAATAGACATAGACATAGAGAGAGAGAGAGAGATTCATCCTTATCCAACTTCCTGCTTCAAGTCTCTTCCTCTCACATTGGAGAGTTTCCGAGTATTGTTCCTCTGACAGCTTATTGTTTCTCTGACAGTGAGGCCATAGAGAGCACCCTCATCACTTTACCCTACGCTCACCCATGGAGTCCAGTCCACACACATATTCAACATAGTTCACACACACATGAACTCATTCATATCCATTCAAACACATTCAATTAAATACCAAACCCACAGATATGCGCACATACATAGACCAACACAGAATGACTTTGTCTCCCAAATGTCCCACAGCCCTGAAACTCTCATTTCAGGATAATGTCGGGTGGGACCCCCAGCTATACCCTTCACCTCAGCCATGACATTCTCACTCCCTCTCATAGTTCAAATTTCCAAATTATCTCAGAATAACTTCACGCGATTATTATTCTCTTCCACTACCGCTTCTAACTGGAAAACAATTCATGCTCATTCAGAGACAAGAGAGAGTTAACGTTTCTGCTTCCACGTTTATAGCATTTTACGACTTTACGTACTATCCTTAACCTGCCTCGCTACAGTTACAAAACCTGGCTGTAAAATGTTTATATGGCCTTAAGGCTTTGTTTTTGTGGCCTTAATGATGAAGATGGTGGCCAAAGTTCAAGATGCAAGGGTCATGACGCTCTTCGTCCCTCCCTGCACATTCTACCCGCCATAAATGCTGATATTGCAGCTGGTTTTCTGCTTGACTCTGCAAAGCCTCGCCACAACCTTAGTCAAGTGATCAAGGACTGGGGTCAATGCACTCATATATTCAACACAGTCCTGTTGCTACACACACTCTGCAGAAGTCAATATGGGTCAGTATCACACATTGAGGAAGCTTTGCGCAGGCCGCAAGCGCGTGTCTGGAATTATGCTGAATATAGGAATCGCTAACTAAGTATTCTCTGTTTCTGCATCACTTCTCTTTTCGTGATTTTTCTTTAGTGTGTGTTTTTGGAAAGTGACACTGATGGTTGGTTGCTAGTCACTGTTTCTTTGCTTATGTTCAGTGAGTCACTCGTTGGGATGGAGAATTCGTTTCAATAATTCAGTGTCAGTATGTTTTGCAACTGGTAACAAGAAAGCACAAGGCCTAGAGCTTACATCAGTGATATAGTCATGAATGGTGGTTCGTGCTTCAGCAGAGATGTGGTGCTCATGTGGGAGATGCAGGTTCCAATCTGGCTTATGTTTCAATCCAGTTACTTCTCCCTCACCTTGATCATTTATTGTTCCCTCCCTGCTCTCAAAAATGCATAAATCAGGGCATAACAATATTGTTAACTTACTGGGGCTGCTTTGAGACTAATCATTTTACATTAATTAACATACAATTCATATGCAAACTTAAACATTTGCTTTTCTGTTATGCATTTGACATTATTGTTATAAATTCTACATAAAATATGTTGCAAAGATATATTTCTAGCAAATACAGTATCTTTCAAAGTTCAGTTTAAGGTTGGGACTTATGCTCTGTGTTTATTTGCTAAAAAATACCATAAAAACAATTGAAAATAACTGTTTTTCGATTTTAAAATAGCTAATTATAGGGCTGTGAAACGATTAATCGCGATTAATCACATCCAAAATAAAAGTTTGTGTTTATATAATATATGTGTGTGTAGTGTGTATAATTATAAATACACACATATGCATGTATATATTTAAGAAAATGTGTTATTAATATATCAAATACTTATATTTATGTGTAATGTTAATTTTGTATAAATATATATAAAGTATATACATGCAAATATTTCTTATATATATACATGCATGTGTGTCTATTATATATACAAAATAATTATACACAATACACACACATATATTATGCAAACACAAACTTTTATTTTGGATGCGATTAATTGCGATTAATCGTTTCGCAGCCATAGCTCCTGTGATTGCAAAACTGAATTTTCAGCAGCCATTATTCCAGTCATCAGTGTCACATGATTCTTCAGAAATTATTCTAATGTGATTTATTTTTAAATAACATCTTTTGAATTTTAGTATATAGAGAGCTTTTCCTAATATGACATGCTCTTTAGATGTTGTAGTATTATAATGGATAGCACTCACCATAGATTTGTCAGTTTGCATGACTGCACTATTGAACATTTGGTTCAATGAGTATGACAATGGAACAAGTTAATAAAGCTGATCATATGACTGCTGTCATCCTCAGTCTGACACCTCAGGCTGAAGTCCAAAGTGGGCAAATCACTCAACTGATGCAGAAAATGTATAACCCACGTGTTTAGAGCAGGGTACACCGGTGAGTGCAAATGTGAGGGAACAGTGTGTGTGTGTAAGAGGTACTGTAAAGATATTGTACTTGAGTAATCTGGGAGGTCTGTGAATCATCTTAGCTGCTAGAGTACAGGTGTGGAGCCATTCAGGTCACTACAGTTAAACAAACACACACAGCCCTCACACAGCTAAAAAGAAAAAAAAAAACAACTCCCTCCCCCCATTCATTCACTCTTCCCTGATCCGTGTCATGTGGCCTGGCTTACTGCCCCCTCTGTCAGAGAGGGATGGATGGAAGGAAGGAAGGGGGCTGAGACTCAAGCAGACAACGTCAGGCCCAGTGATGTTCCCTGGCTAAGTTATTTAACTCTCTGGTCAGCAAACACACTCTTGATAGACAGAATCACTAGAATCAGAGTCAGATAGACTGTCTGAGAGAGCTTCCATCCATCAGATCTATCTGTCTGTTGTGACAGATGGTTTTGCCAACGTGGGGGCCCAAACCAGACTGACCACACTGGCTAATTAAAGCTTATTAGCTCTAGGTCAGATGAGAAGATTAACAACATGCTGCAAACAACTGGCCACTACATTAGTCATTAAAGAATGCCATCCAGGATTATTCATGTTTTTGACCGATCTGAGAATATAAAACCCATGCTTTAATGATTATATTAATCTTAATGCTGCTGTATCAGTCTATGATATCACAGATACTGCCAGGCTCTGTTATTATGATACACACAGGACAAGACAGACCTCTGAAAAAAACAACAGATTTTTTTGTTCATCTGAAGGGACTGCTAGGCAATATAGACAACGCATTCTCACCCCAAGGCGTCACCTTTGACCATGCTTCAATATTTGACGTTTTAGGCGCCCTTTAGCGTCACTTACATGACGCGATCCTACGGCGTCATCTAACTGACGCTAAAGGAAAGCGTCAGTTAGAGGACGCGGTTAGGTTTAGGTGTGGGGTGGGGGTAGGGTACACGCGATCCTAGGGCGTCATCTAACTGACGCTAAAGGGCGCCTAAAGCGTCAGATATTGAAGCATGTCCAAATGCTTCCCAAGGCGTCAGTTAAGTGACGCCTTGGGGGTGAGAATGGGCTGATATAGATTAATGCACAGGCTATGTGTTGTGTTTTGTTTTTTTTATCGGTGAATGCCTACTAATTAAAAACAGATGACCCAGATGTGTCACACAAATGTAGAAAAACAATATAAAAATAGGATTGATAGAAAACACTGCTGGTAAATGACGGAGAAGTTTGCATCACACTGAATAAGAGAGAATGAGAACTAACAAAAGGGGGGGTGACTTATTGGATACAGTGTAAAACACTCAAATTACCATTGGAGCATATAATAACTCTTAACAATAAAACATAAAAAAAGCCATAGGAAAAAGCCATAAAAAATGTTTATTCTTTTCTCTTGTTGAAGTTGCTACTTGCTAACTCTGACCAGATTAGCAGAATCGTGTCACACTGCCCTCTACTGGGCATGTAAAACAAAACTTTTGAAGTACATCAACACACACACACGAGCGCGCACGGTTTCTGGGAAGTGTGTTTTTGTGACTTAGTCCTTCAAAGTTCCAGCTGTTTGAGGACACTGAGATTTCTACCACATATTTCACAATGATAGAGTTTCTTCTGTGGCATATTTGCCTGCTTCTTATGGTTTTCAATGGGGAAGATGCTGCTTTCTTTTTTATCTTGTTTCAGTTTTCTTTCATCTGAAAACCCCAGGAGCAACTCGAGGACTTTCATTTCTTCATTCATCTCTGTCAGTTGATTACTAATGCAACTGCAATATTAAGCTGTCTTGATTTATAAGGTGGAAAATACAACAGCTAACTAAAAAAAATAGAAAACAGAGGAAATGCTCTGTTTTGAAGAAAAAAAATGCTTTGTTTTGTTTGCAATAGTGTACTGAACTGCCTATACTATTTTTTTACAAAACAGACAGTACGCATTAACACGATATAAGCTAGTACATACACCTCTTTGCATGTTTAATTCAACAATTTAACAAATAGTTATTTAGCATTTTTAAAACTCATTTTGAGTTTAATTAAGTATTTAGAATTCATCATGCTGAAAATGCAAGGTCAGATGGAGTGGAGTGCTGTATAAAATTGTTATTAAAATGTTAATAATATTTCACAATTAAAGCTACACTGTGTGATTTTTACCCCCATCTAGCGGTGAAAAGGTATATGATCATCCAGTTAATATTAGTTTCTGTTCCTCTCAATTCCGATTTCGTTTTAACTCCTACGGTGGCCAATGTAGTCCAAGATTAACATGGCTTCCAGTTCGACCTCTTCCATGAGTGTTAACTCAAACGTAAACGCAAAGGCGAAGCTTGAATTAACGGATATGTCCCTCTTTGGCTAATGTACTTTCAAGATGGTGGATCAACATGGCGACCGACATTAGAACCCCTTAACCTTACGTATTTTCAATGACATATTATACACTCACGAGAATACTTTATTACTTGAACGAAGTAAATCTACATTAATGAGCACATATATTTTTGAAAGGACTAAGTGTTTTTAGCTAAGAATAAAAAGAGTTACACAGTAGCTTTAAAACGTTTTAATGTATTTTTGATCAAATAAATACTGCATAAAGCATCTTTTTTAAATGTATGATTTTACAAACACATGCAGTGATTTCTGTTCCATTAGAGTGTTGCTTTCTGGTAACGTTTCATTATGCATTTTCAAACCGCATAACGGAATTGATCACAGTTGTGACAACAAGGGATTGCAGATTCTTGAGAACTGTGAATCACAGATTAAAGTTAATCTTGAGCTTTTTATCAGACTTCACGTCTGCAAATAACAAGAAGAACTTGTGTTGGCTGGCATGTCATAAGACAGGGAGATCCGGTACCATTGAAGGTCTCCTTCCAGCGCCCTCTATCTCCAGCTCTCTCTGCCTGCGTCAGCGCAGCTTATAACTCTTCTGGTGACGCTAGTGCAACACAGCAGTCTAAAACCTCACCGTAAATCTCCCTATACATACACAGAACGGCCTACGGCTGCAATTTCTTCATCCCTCAGGTTTTTGCGAGCGCCTTTGGCAGTGCAGTCATGATAACTGGCCCGCCGGTCAGGTACAATGACGACTGGCACATAGAGTTGTGAGGCTGCAGGCAGGAAGTGGGAGATTTCCTGGAATGTGTGTTTTTTCCCCCCACAGTGGTGCAATAACAGTGCTCTCGTTACTCATGTTGATGTCCTCCATAGCTTCACAGGCCCTGTGTGTGTGTGTGTGTGTGCGTGTGTTTACGTGTGTGAGTCCACCACAGGAGGAGAGACTGACTGGAGACTGTGATTGTACTCCAGGGAGGTTTAGACTCGCTATGTCTCTACTGGTGTCGACAGGACAGATCTCCGACCTCAGCCTCCCTATTGGGGTCTAAACATGCCCCCTAAGATTCCCTTTAAGCCTGTTTTCTAAGCCCACCCCCCATGCCTCCCCACCTGAAACTAAAACACAAATTAAACCTGGTCAATTAAAGAGATAGTTTACACAGAAATTAAAAAAATATGCCATCATTTGCTCACTCCTCGTTTTACCAAACATAAATGATTTTTTAATTTTTTCACAGAGCACATGGCGGTGTTAGGCTGGATGTTCATGCTGCTCTTTTCCACTCGATGAAAGTGAATGGTAAAAAAGGGCTGTTACGCTTCACGCAAACAGGACAAAAGTACTATAATAGTGGTTCATCACATAAAAACAAATGATGCTGATGTCAAATCTGTTGTGAGATGGATATGTGCACCTATAAATTTCCTTAAAATGCACAACTCGCATACTAGTTTTTTTATTCTTATTTATTTATTTATACTCTATTAAATAACATTTTCACATTTTCGTTTCTTAGAAGAAAGAAAATAATTTAACAGATAAAAAAAAAAACAAGGGCAATAAGTGATAATACAATTTTAATTTTGCCAAACTATTGCTTAAACAGCTCAGTGATCAATACATTTTCCAATAACGACCTTCTAACCTTTTATATTTTCCCACACCTTGCATGTTATCAAATGATACAGTATGTTTCCTTTAGAGATTGGCATCACTATGATGTAGTGGTGTTGTGCTTTTATTTCATAGATACACACACTATATCTATTCCCTAGGGCTATAGTTGTGTATGAGATCATAGGTGTGTGTGTGTGTGTGTGTGTGCGTCAGCCGGGTCCAGCCCAAGCGCCTGCCATTTGTCAGGCCTTGTTGTTGTGCACTGCAATGACATCACTCCCTTTTGAGAGCAAACAGCTGTCCCTTGAGGGGGACCATAAGGTCACGACCTCTCCCACTGCTCCTCCACGCTTCCCAGAACCCCCGAGGAACAGCCGAGCAGAGGACACCCAGTCAAACCGGCCTGGGAACTAGAGCAGATCTCAGAGAATGAGGGTTTCCCCTCTCAAGCCCCGCTGCCCTCGCTGACCAGCCCTCTCTGACCTGAACACGAGGGGGACTCTGCTTAAACACACTTCACTTTATTGAATTTGTTGTGACTGTAGACAGCTAATGGTGCGTGGAGGTGAGGGTGAGTAAGTGTGGTTTGAGGGAGTCGTGTGATAGGTTGTCTGAGTTTTCCTGTGGTTACTTGCACACACTTTTACTAATACAATCTTGGTCCTGGTTTCCAGAACGTTAGCCACGATCATCCGAAAGCTTAAAAATGCTGCCAAGGAGGCATGAGGGCCGGTTCGAATCCAATGTTAGCTTCACTTCCTGTCTCCTGCTGATAACTTCATCTGATCGATTTTTGGAGGCAGCATGACAGTTTGTGTATAAATGTACATTTTCTACTTTTTTTTTTTACGTCATTTCTAGTGAGAAATTACCGTTACTTTCTAGAAATCCCTAAATATCTCTCTCTCTTTTTTTGCTGTAGATCATTAAACCGTCATGCTTCAGAAGTCTGTTTGCTGCTTGCAAAGTCATTACCTAAAAAAGCAGCGAGGCAACAAGTCAGATGCCTACATTTGTGGATGCAGACTTACCACAGGGAATATAGCGCTTGATTAAATTCCAATGTCAATGGAAATGATAGATTATTTGCTCTTGGACTAGACTTTTTGGTTTTATTTGGAGGGTGCCTTCAGAAGAAACCTTTAAATGTACCATATAAAACTAAAGTGAATTATTTATCATTATTGATGTTTTAAGTAGCTTCTTTTAACATTGGGGAAAAAATAGTTCTATGATGTTCTTCAGAACAGTTTTTTGTAAAATGTAATTTTATCTAAATTTTATGTATACATTTTCTTCATTTTTATTTGAACTGGTCCATCAACTCCAAATAAATCAGAAGATATAAGAAATATGCAAACTTTAGGAAAAAATAGCTTACTGGCAAATTGAGATACATAAAAATGTAAATTTCTTTTAGTGTTTTGACATTTATAAAACATTTATAATTCTTAGTATTAGTTAATTATTAATACATATCAAAAGTTATATCTATTAATATTATTTAATGGACCTGAACTAACAATGAACAGTTGGATTTTTATTAATGTTACAACAAGTATTTATAATACTGTTGCTCATTGTCACAGTAGGTCATTTTAGTTGCATTAACTAATGTTAACTAATGCAACCATATTGTAATACCATTATTTCTGACTGGCTTTTTCATATGCACATCTACACCCAAAATCAAGCCCATAATTGTACTATCGCCACCCTCTCCTGTGTAATTCTTTGTTTAAATATTCTCTGCTGAATGTCTAAATAGTCAATAATATAAACTTTAAATGTTTGTGATTGAACAAGATTGCCTGTAAAATGTGTTTAGCTTGAGAATCTGTCTTCATAAAACTAGCCCTTGACGTTTATGATCTCACCATCGGTCTTGTTAACATAGAACTGAAGGGCAAAGAACATTGACCAGCTTTCTATTGAGCTCCCCACTGTGGCTGCTTGAATGATCACACTGATTCTTTATGGCAAAGCTTACATAGCTGGACGTATGAGAAACCAAGTGTGTCTGTGTGTGTGAAGGCCCACATGACACCTGCTAATTTCATCCACTAGGTTCCTGCGATCATACAAATGAAAACCCAGACGTCCTGCACATAAGGGATTAAAGGGAAAATCCCTTCTAGACAATACAGCGTCAGCCTTCCTCATATTGTCTCTGAATTAGGGCTGTTACCACCGTATGGGGACAGATCCCTCTCCAGTAATTAAAAATGGCCAAATTGATCCCTCAATATTTTATATTCTTGGTGCTGCTTTGCTGCACCCCATTACTCTCTCCACTTGGGATGTTGCTTGTCAATGTCAAAGTGATTGATATGGCCTGTCAAATCAAAGAAAGTGGGCTTTACTGTACACAGAAGCTAAACATGAATTCTAGCTTGATGCTTCAGATTTAACAGGGAAATAGAGCAAGGAAAGAACATAACAATAATAACATAACATAACTGTTTTTCAATAGTAATATTACAGTGATAGCCTATTAACTTTTTATGTCAAATTTTGCTGTTTTTAATTAAAAAGTTTATATATATATATATATATATATATATATATATATATATATATAGAGAGAGAGAGAGAGAGAGAGAGAGAGAGAGAGAGAGAGAGAGAGAGAGAGAGAGAGAGAGAGAGAGAGAGAGAGAAGAAGCCCCATCAGAAGAAGGGCCATTTCAAGGATTAAAAAATATCTCATCTTTTATTTCAATAGCATAATGATTATTATTATTATGATCTTTGCAATTTGTGGCCATAAGCCTTTTAATGAATTGTTCTCCTAAACTACAAATTCCACCATACCATAATTGGCCCACATGGCACTGACATTTGACCTTTTGGGAGTTTGACAGCTGCATCCAGTCACCATCCATTATATGAAAAATAAACAAAGTAATGAATAAATAAAAAAAATGAAACAGCTTTAACATTCAGCTAAACATCTACTTGTGTTTCAGATGTTTAGATGACAGATTTTTTTTTTCGTGGACTGTCACTTTAACTTCTCTGGCAGTTATTTAGTTATTATATACTATATTATTGTTATTATATATTATCATAATTTTCCATACTAATAAAAGAAATATAAATCAAAAGACTAAAGAGGAAGGGAGGGAGCGGGAGCGCAGTGGGCGGAGTTGTGTCATTTACTGAGCGGGGGTGGACAGCAGAGCAGAGGGAGAGAGAGAGAGAGAGAGAGAGAGGGAGAGGGAGAGAGAGAGACAGCACGATCACTGGCAGCTTGAGGCTCCATCCGTGACGGACTATGTGTGTGCGCCGAAGGAGGACAATCCACACAGGATAGCTCTGCGTAGCCTTGTACTATACTTGAAAACATTTTACCCTTTCTCGCTGGACTTGGGCTGTGTTCTAATGCCGCTACCGGACGATGAGAGAGGCCCTCACCATGAAATTCGCTTGGAAAGCTAAAATGGTAAGAAGTTGCGTTTGCCTCCTGCCACACTGTTGATTTTGCGGCTTTGAGCTTCTAGAGAGAAAGAGGGGAGAGGGAGGGGGATAGAGAGCTTGGAGTGGAGGATAAAGAAAGAGTTTGGAGGAGGAGGAGGGCGTGGGGAATACAAATAATGCCTTTAGTTTATATTTTACTGCAATACTGTATCACACTCGTCTGTTTATCACACGCGCTGGCTTTGGATCTGATCGTCTCCATGTAGGCGGAGGTTCCCGTTAGTTTCTCACTCTAGAAATACTTCTACTGTTGTGATGAACAGCCTCCAGGCTCTGCGGACGAAAACAAAGAGGACAGATGGGCTTAAACCCACTTGTTATTGTTGTTATCGGTGAGGGATTGTTTCTCATGGACTTTGGGGTTGTGTTGTATTTGTTTACAAGCTAGGGGGTAGAAAACGTCTCTGTTTGTGATGATAACGGTCAGCATCCTTTCAATGTTTGTTTACTGGAGTTTGAGGGACCTAAACAAAGTGCTCAAATGTCCCACAGCCATTCGTTGTGATGCTTTTTCTGGACTTAAATTATTCTTTATGAAAACATGCGTCTACATGTGTTTTTAAGACAACTTCTGACCACATAAAGTATAATAGTAAAGTTTATTAACTTTATTGTTTATCAGAGGCGAATATTTAAGTTACATGTTATAGAATGGATAGAAAGCATCTTCATGTTTTTATATCCCTTGGGAGTTTGGAACTGGCATTGCTATTATAATACATTTAAAACAATAAAATATTATATTGGGCAAATATTAATAAAATATGGTTATTAATAAAATAAGAATAACACAGTAAAACAATTTACAAAACAATGTAAAAAAAAAAAAAACTAGTTAAAATAAACCTGATAAATAAAACTGACTTTATAGAGCTCCCATCTACTCGTACCACATGTGGTCACAAATACTAGTACTCAGCTTGTTTTATTTCAGAAAAAAAACTATTTTGTTTCCTCATATGTAGTCCCACCCTCTCCAATATCTGCTTGTGCTGCTGAGCAGGCTTTAAAAGCCGCTTTGGAAAACATTTCATCCAGCACAAAGGAGCAGCACAGTGCATAGACTATGGACTCGGCAGGGTCCGGGCAGCGGGTATGCAGACCTCCTACCATTGTTTTTGAGTGCAAACTGCATGACTCATCCAGCTGAGTATTTATCTGAACGCACTGTACAGGAAACGGCCCGGGAAATAAAGACAGACTGATCCGCTTCATTCCAGGGACAGTTACTCTTTCAGCTGCATAAATGTGCAGACGTAGTCTGGATGTACTGCAATAGTGAAAAGACTCAGTAGGCCGATATTTTAAATGTCAAGGTTGGTTACTTTGAAAGTAATGTACAGATTATGTTCTTTTAAAACTAGTGAAGCGTTGTAGAAATACATACATACACCCATATAACTAACTGTTTAAGATTGGAGGGTACACAATAAATAAAAATTGTCATTGAAAAAGGGTCTGAGAGGTCACAAGATGGCTTTGGCTGAATTCACATAGACATACACGCTAGGCAATAAGGTCTTTGGACTTTAACAGTAATTCCAAGGCCATAATTCCATAGTGCAGTCTGACTTTTTCTAGACTTCTGGAATCTTTTTGGGAAAAAAATCTGGTGATGTTGTTAGTGAGAAATATTTCACACATTAATTTAGGTAAAAAATCTGTGCATTAAGGTAACCGTTTATATAATACCTAAGCATCTGTGTTCATTCCCACAGTCTCCTAAGTATGCGCTCACTGCAAAACAATTTTCAGATAAAAATGTCTTATGAAATTGCATAAAAAGAGTAAGAATAGTCTTTAGAGAAAATTTCTTAAATGTGATTTTTTTTTTGTCTTGTTCATTTGGCAGTTTTTCCCTCATTTAAAGCATTTTTTATGCCTACTTTTTTCATTTATTTGCACTATAAGGACATTTGTGGACATTTGTGGATTGAAGACCTTATCGTGAACGATTCATCCATGCATGTTTTTAAGTCTTTTTAATAAAAAAAAAAAATGCTATTTTTTTAAATTAATATGTCTTAACTGGATCTTCCGGTGAAACGACAGGCTTCTCTCTGCTTTTGTATGCAGGACTTATCCAATCATTTGTCTTTTTTTCTTCAAAGTTTACATACCCTCGCAGAATCTGCAAATTGTTAATGATTTTATCAAAATTATAGGGATCATACAAAATTCAACATTTGAATAAGATATTTTACATAAAAAAAATGTTTACATATAGTCCACGAGACAAAAAATGCTGAATGTATAAAAATGACCCTGTTCAAAAGTTTACTCACCCTTGGTTCTTAATAGTCTGTCATTACTTGGATGATCCACTACCCTTCCCTTTGTTTTTTAATGGTTGAGTCCCTTGTTTGTTCTGAGCAGTTCAACTGCACAATGTTCCTCACAAAAATCCCTCTTCTTAAAATAAGTAATTTAGCTGATTCTGCAAATGATATGTAAACCTTTGAGCATTACTGTAAACCCCAACCCGTTTCACTCAGACGTACATCACAACATCGAAGAAAAGGTCTGACTTTAACGGAGATGATAGACAGAGATACTTTGAATGTGAGAGACTATCCAGGTTTCATATATCACATCTCTACATTATTGTTTTTGACTTCAGATCAAAATCCTCTGTCTGACAGTTTAATATGAACGTTAAGCTGTGCACAGCCTGAAAGACTCCACTCATCCAGACACTTAATGCTGTATACCACATTATACTGTTTGTATTTGTGTGTGTCTGCCTGAGAAAGCATATGAGTGTGTATGTTTATAGACTTCTCTGAGTTTGGTTCTTGAACTCCAAGGCTGGATGGAGAAATCTTTCCCTATTAAGAATC
This sequence comes from Pimephales promelas, assembly GCF_988280905.1. Classification (NCBI taxonomy): domain Eukaryota; kingdom Metazoa; phylum Chordata; class Actinopteri; order Cypriniformes; family Leuciscidae; genus Pimephales; species Pimephales promelas. The sequence goes on from NC_142782.1 coordinate 25,686,905, forward strand.
TGTAAAAGCTCTTAGGCTGATTTTTAAAACCCCATGCCAGCTCTGATCTCATTTCTTGTCTCTCCCCCTCTCTCTGTGTCTCCTTCCTTCAAATGAGTTATCATTTTCTCTCCTCCACACACCCCATCATGTCTGTCAGTTTTTTTGATACTAAAATTTAAGTACGGTTCCTGTTTGTGCCGGACTAAGACATATTGTTCCCCCGTTTTAGTCCACAACATTCAAATGGCGTGACGTTGATTGCTTTCTCCATCTACAGAGCTCTGTGCAGGACTGGGGAGAGGAGGTCGAGGAAGGAGCCATATACAACGTGACGCTAAAGAGGGTTCAAATCCAGCAGGCGGCTAACAAAGGCGCAAGATGGCTGGGGGTGAGCGGAGGCCTTTGATCTGAATGCACTTCCACTCTTATTTAAAGAAACACTTCAGTTGCCCATGCTGGGCCGGCCAGACAGTAGGGGATATTAAGGGTGACCATTTAAAGCTTTTTATGGTTTACGGAAGTATTTTATTTGTGGGGTTCTTATAGTGTTCTAGTCATTAGTCTTCATGGTTATGGCGTTGCAAAAAACACATGAAACTGTATATACGGTTGTTTGTTTGGTAAAAGCTTGGTTAAAGGGATATTTCACCCAAAAATTTAAATTCTGTCATCATTTACTCACATTTATGTCATCCATTATTTCTTTTGAAAAATGTTTTTAAATCATGTTGTCAACCATCGTCTTTAATTGTATGGATAAAAACAGTTCTCCTCAATGTGATAGCTATTTATTATCTGTTTTTATTGACTGGAAAACATTAAACTCAGTTCTCTGTTGCAAAGGTTTTCAACCAAAAATTTGCTGTATGAGCTTCAAGGTTCATACAACATTGTTATTTTATGAAGCCAGCCATGCTGTTATGGCTCCGTTCCGAATTACAACGGTGAATATGGTATAATCTGTTGCTTTAACCTTGAATAACTTTTTCCATATTGTCAACACCCTTCTGAAAACAAAGCACTTATGAGCTGACGTGATTTCCATAGGGCTTTAGTTTGTTGTAACACAGATGTTTCTACATTGTAAAAAAACAGTTAATTTCATAAATATGACATTCATGATAATGCTGATTTCAAAAGCAAGTTAACTTTACAGTACTCATGCTGTAAAAATTTAAATGCAGATTTGATTGACGTTACAATTAAATGAAAGCAAGTTTTACATTCGGCATCAGTTGGGGCTCTGTTTTAGAGAGGTCACGGTCCTTAATGTTTGACCTAGTTTTCACATTATTTGTTCGTTTAAAAGGTTAGTATTCTTGCTGTTCCACTGATACAGTGTTACTTTTGTATAATTGAGATACTATTATAGTTTTTATTAATATTTTGAGTCTGGGGTTTTAATTTAAATTTTTTTATTTTCTGTTTTCATTTTAATTGTAGTAAAAATTTTTTTTTTTTTAAGTTTAAAATGTCTATAGTTTTAATTATTTTTTTATTTCAGTTTTAGTTTAATTAGTTATTAGTTAAAATCAGAAATGTTGCCTTGACAGCTAGCTGAAATAAAATAAGATAGAGTTTTATGTATTTTGTTTTATTTCAGTTAAGTAATAAAGTTTTTTTTTTGCTTGATCCAGTTTTAGTTTAAATTAACTATAATAATTATAATATTCACCTTTTTGTGGCCAACCTTTAAATCACATAGGCCTGTGAACCACATAACTATATTTTTCAACTAATGAAGTATTTTTAAAAAGTCTGCCGTCTTTCCAGCGTTTCTCAGAGAGGGAGGAGGAGGATTGCTCTGATTAAAAGCAGATTGTAGAGTTTCCTGTTGTAGCGTGCTTGCAGTACCAAGGTCTCATTCTTTGCCCTGTTTATTTCTGCTTTTCTCCCTCTGTTTCTCTGCACGATACTTGGATGCGTGTTTAATAATTCAACTGATTTTATATTTCTCTCACGGCATTTTTCTCTCCTCTCTCAGGCAGAGGGCGACCGCTTGCCCCCAGGTCACACGGTCAGTCAGTTGGAGACGTGTAAGATCAGGAGTATCCGGGCGGGGACACTTGAGCGCTTGGTAGAGACACTCCTCACAGCGTTCGGTGATAATGACCTGACCTACACCAGCATCTTCCTCTCCACATACAGGGCCTTTGCCACCACACAGAATGTCCTGGAGTTGCTGCTGGACAGGTGTGTACACGTGTGTGCATGTTTATGTGTTAATACACATCATAAATGTCAAGAGAAACCTGAATGCATTCTGACTGGCTGTTTTGAATGCTCACATTTGATTTGTGTACATGCAAGAGCCTTGCGGTCATCAGCTTAGCAAGTAGAAATGCCCATCTTGGCAAAGTATTAACTTAAACACAGTCGATTAAGCTCTACAGGAATCCCAACAGTCTTGGAAGACATGGAAATATCAGGGAATTTCAGGTCTGACAAAATGTTTTGGAAATGAATAAAAAGTTATTGTAGTTTTTATTGTCAAAACAATACTTTTTTTTAATGCTTTTTTTTAGATTTTGAACTTATTTTAGTGTGTAATGTTGCTCTTTGAACATGAAAGTTACAATGCACAAAGTCATTCCAATGGGAGTTATTCTCTATATCAGTAAGCATTGTTCCTGAACTTCTGAAACGCCTCAATTGCAGTCTTGTATTTTCTACTTAGAACGTACACGACACAATATTCCTCATTTAAATTCAAGCATGAAAACTTCAAGAAATCAAGAAATTGTAAAAGGGCATTGTAGGTCCTCTTTAAAAATGCATAATAGTCATCATCGCAAATAACTAGAAAGTCATGGAAAAATCATGGTAATTTATTTGTCTGAAAATGTAGGAATCCTACATTTTTATTTCATACTTTCATGCCTGATATTTTATACTTTATTTTGGGTTCTTATACAGTGGTTACTCCCATTTGTCAGCATGCTCACCGGCTGGTTTCTCTCTTATTTCACAGGTATGGCAGTTTTGAGGATTGTGAGGGGGAGCGTAACCAGTGTCAGACTGGAGAGAGCAGAGTCGCTGTGAGAACGTAAGTGTCTTTGTCGTGGTTATCTGTGTGACTTCTGGGAGCTCTTGTGTTTTGTTGTTTCATTTCCAAAGAATAGAGATCAAACTTAAAAATAGAGGTCAAACTCTGTGCTATTGTGTGTATGTGAGTTTGCAAGCAATTGGGAATAAAAGGGAACTAATTAATGGTGTTTGGTTGCTGCATGAATCACAGAGTTCCAGTTAAAGTGTACTATGAAAGATTCCATCACTAGTTTGCGCCATCTGTTTTTTTTCTGGTTTATACAAACATCTATGTGTTATTTTTCTTTTTTTTTCCCCCAGTGCTTTGGCCTCTATTCTGAGAGCCTGGTTGGATCAGTGTCCAGAGGACTTCCAGGAACCTCCATCATATCCGAGTTTGCATCGTGTGCTGGGTTTCCTGCAGAAGGCCATGCCGGGCTCAGAGCCAATGCGTCGGGCTCAGAGTCTGCTAGAACAATTGCGTGTCCAGGCCAGTCTTGAGAATGAGTCTGAAGGCAAGTTATATCCGGATTAATTATTTTAACCATACCTCTATCGAACTTTATACCTCCTTTGTCTATTCATGTTTGTTCTGTCTTCCTGTGCATACAAAAACACCTGCTGTCTATTTGTTACAGGAGGCTTTCAGTACACCAACCCATTCTGCCTAGGGGAAGATGAGGAAGTGGAGATCGATTTGCAAGAGGACTTCTTCTCCTTCGAAGTTGACCTTGTAGCAGAGCAGCTGACCTATATGGATGCGGTGAGAGAGAAAGCTATATATAGGACAGAAGCCCTGAACTGCAACGTTAAAAAAAAAATCTGTAAAAAATAAATAAATAAAAATCTAGCATTAAAGAGAAAATCGAGATTAAAGTCGAAACGTTTCGAGATTAAAGTCGAAGCGTTTCGAGATTAAAGTCGAAGCGTTTCGAGATTAAAGTCGAAGCGTTTCGAGATTAAAGTCGAAGCGTTTCGAGATTAAAGTCGAAACATTACGATAATAGAAGTGTGTGCATTCATAACAGTGCACGTCCACTAACTCAGAGCACACTTGTGTGTGTGTAAAGAAGTGCTCTTGTGAAGTCGAAATATTTCAACTTTAATCTCGAAATGTTTCGACTTTAATCTGGAAAATTTTCGACTTTAATCTCAAAATATTTCAACTTTAATCTCAAAATATTTTGACTTTTATCTCAAAATGCTAGTTTTTTTTTTTATGTTGTGCTTCAGGGCTTCCATACTATAGTAATGATGCAAACTTTATTTTGCTCATTCTTTGACTCTTCTTTCCACAGCTGCTATTTAAGAGAGTGGTTCCTCATCACTGTTTGGGCTCTATCTGGTCTCAGCGTGATAAAAAGGACGGCAAACAGAGCGCGCCCACCATACGTGCCACCATCACCCAATTTAATGCAGTAACAACATGTGTGGTCAGCACCATCCTTCGCCAGCGTCAGATACGCCCACATTTGCGTGCTCGCATTATCCAGCGCTGGATTGACATTGCACAGGTGCATAACCCAACACAGACACGCTTGAATGGTGCCAAAATAGCTTAATGGTCATGTTCATGACCTCTGGTGTTTGAGAACTGCAGGACTTTAGTGTCGCTTGATTTTCTAGCAACACTTTAGATTTCCTGGCAAAATCAAAGCCTGATGTTTATCTGTAATATTTTTTTTTTTTTTGCAAAAGGCATTTACCATATTTTCTGCATTTGGGTAAAGAGTTACACCTAATCTAATAAGACATAACTGTTTTAGATTAGATCTAGATAAACCAAAGTAGACATAATAATGTCATTCAGCCTCCCAAAAGATTTCGGATAAAGTGTAATTAGGCCCATTTGTAATAGAAAATTTGTAAATATGGATTAACTTTCTCAGGAGTGTCGCATTCGTAAGAACTTCTCGTCTCTAAAAGCCATAGTGTCGGCGCTGCAGTCCAACCCCATCTACAGACTGAAGAGAACGTGGGCCTCTGTTGCCAAGTAAGTTCTAACAATAAACAAGCCTGTCAGTCTTTTCTCTATTTTTAAACACTATATAAGGTGCTAAAATTATTCATATCCTTTTAATAATATTGGTTATGTTTACCAGTAATGTTATGTGTCTAGATGGATATATACAACCATTTACGAGTTTCGGATTGTTATTATTTATTTATTTTAAATACATTTTTCTTTAGCGAGGATGCATTAAATTGATCAAAAATTAAAGTAAAGACATTCACAATGTTAGAAAAGATTAATATTTCAAATTAATGTTTTTCAAGCTTTCTTTTTTTATCAAAGATTCCTGAAAAAAAAGACTGTATCTCTATCTATATCTTCATTAAGCTGGACAGCCATTTTCAACATTGATAATAATAAAAATGGGCATTGAGCCGCAAATCAGCATATTAGAATGATTTCTGAAGGATCATGTGACACTGAAGACTGGAGTAATGATACTGAAAATTCAGCTTTGCATCACAGGAATAAATTACATTTTAAAATATATTAAAATAAAATAAAAATTAAATTGTAACAATATTTCACTGGTTAAAATGTGTTTGATCAAATAAATGCAGTCTTGGTGAACCAACCAAAACCAACAAGCCTTAGTGATCCCAAACTTTTGAACGGTGTAGTGTATTCTGTTATTAAGAATGACATGTTCATATTCATAATCTTGAATTATTTTTATTCCACTATGCTACATTAGAGACAGCATGCAGATGTTTGAAGAGCTTTCCGATATCTTCTCCGACCAGGATAATTACCTTACAAGCCGGGAACTGCTAATGAGGGTGAGCTCACACACGTCTTTCATTCACAGTTCTGCTTATGTTGTGTTTTCTTTGCACAGAGGTATTTTGTAAGTTAGCGTTCACTAAAAAGGTGCAGATGGAATCAGATTTGCATGATTTTAAAAATGTATGTGTTTGTTTATTATGTTTTCAGGCTAATTTGATTATAGCTACCAACAAAGGTGTTAACTCCATTTAACTTACTGTTTTAAAAAAAAAAAAAAACAGTTCTTCTTGGCTTGCTAAAATCTAATGACATCTCTCTGATCTTCAGGAGGGCACCTCAAAATTTGCCAGTCTTGACAGCTGTGCCAAAGACCACCAGAAAAAATCCCAAAAGAGACTGCAGTTGCAGAAAGAGATGGTGAGTTAGTAAAACAAGCCCCAAAAGATAGTATGCATACCTACCTACTTTATTTGAGAGCAAGAGTTAAAGGAGTAGTTCACTTTTAAAAAAACCTTTTCTGATAATGTGCTCACCCCCATGTCATCCAAGATGTCCACGTCTTTCTTTCTTCAGTCGAAAAGAAATTAAGGTTTTTGATGAAAACATTCCTGGATTTTTCTCCATATAATGGACTTCAGTGGGCACCAAACGGTTCAAGGTCCAAAAGACAGTTTCAGTGCAAACTACAAACTGTTCAAAAGGCTTTAAACGATTTCAGACGATGAATAAGGGTCTTATCAAGCGAAACGATCGCTCATTTAAAAAAAAAAAAAAATAACAAAGTTTAAGTGTTATAAGCTCAAATGGTCGCCCTTTCTCTGTTCTCTGATGCGCATTCGTGACTCTCCTGTTTGAACTCGTTCATCAAAATGAATGAAAATTTTCCTGAGTAAATTTGCTCATTTTGTTCGTTGAATGAACCAAATGACACAAAAAAAGATTTGGTCATTTTGATAAATGAGTTCGAACAGGAGAGTCACGAACGCGCATCGCAGAACAGAGCAAGGCGACCATTTGAGCTTATAACACTTAAACTTTGTTATTTTTTTTTATTTAAATGAGCGATCGTTTCGCTTGATAAGACCCTTATTCATCGTCTGAAATCGTTTAAAGCCTTTTGAACAGTTTGCAGTTTGCACTGAAACTGTCTTTTGGACCTTGAACCGTTTGGTTACCACTAAAGTTCATTATATGGAGAAAACCATGGAATGTTTTCATCAAAAACCTTCATTTCTTTTCGACTGAAGAAGGAATGACATGGATATCTTGGATGACATGGGGGTGAGTAAATTATCAGCAAAAGCTTTTTTAAAAAGTGAACTACTCCTTTAAAGTGTTAAATATTGTGTGTTAAAAAGTTGAAGCTGACAAAAATATACATAACTATATTGTTTCCAGGGTGCCATGCAGGGGACGATCCCATACCTGGGTACATTTCTCACCGATCTGACCATGCTTGATACAGCACTGCCTGACCAAGCGGAGGTGAGTCAGCCGTTCATCCACCACACATTCCCAGAGTAAAAGAAAAGCTCATAAAGAATTATCTCTGGTGTTATTATTGACCTAGCATTCCCAGACCAGTAAGGTATTCATTACCAAGGTTTATTTGACCTTCTTTTGGATTGTTTCACAAGCACTGTAATCAAACTTTTCACGAGTAAAATCATGTGGAGAATCTGGACTAAAGTTTCTTTCTGTGCTTCACAGGGAGGACTGATTAATTTCGAAAAGCGGCGCAGGGTAAGTACAACATTCCTTATTATTTGGTCTTTATTATAGTCAAAACATCTGTTGAATCGCTTAGGTCTGTGGGAATGTTGAACAAAATCTCTCTTTACAGGAGTTTGAAGTGATCGCTCAGATTAAGCTCCTGCAATCTGCGTGCAACAGTTACTGTCTGACCCCTGACCCCACATTTCTACGCTGGTTTAAAAGTCAGCCTCAGCATTCAGAAGAGGAGAGGTACACATTTTTTTTCCTCTCTCTCTTTTTCATGTGCAAGTCTCAGTGCTAATATTGGTCACTCATGTTTGTCACTCAGCTTTGCGCTGTCGTGTGAAGTCGAAAGATTGGGAGACAACAGCCCAACGTCACCAAAACCACGCAAGAGTATGGTGAAGAGATTGAGCCTGTGAGTGACCTAAAACCAAACTTTTAATATCTGAATCAATCAAGCATTATACTTAAGACCCAATGAAATACAATTTCTATTCTATTTCTAAAAATTCTATTTCAAACGAATGCTTTTCATTCCTGGGATAAATTGTATTTTTAAATATATTAAAACTGTCATTTTAAATGGCAATAATATTTAACCATATTACTGTATTTTAATCAAATACATGCAGCCTTGGTGAGGATAAGAGACTTCTCTCAAAAACATTGACAATCTTACTGTCCCCAAACATTTGAACAGTAATGCATATTCAAAGAGGAAGACTTGTTAGGTATTTTATTTCTTTTTTTTTTTGTCTTTCCAACCTCTTTAGACTCTTCTTAGGACCCGATGCCACAAACACAAGCTCTCCTGTGAGAGAGAGTCCTCGGTCGCCTCCTACTGGCAGCTCAGGGGAGAGCATGGACTCAGTCAGTGTGTCTTCCAGTGACTCTAGTCCCTCAGAGAGTGAAGGCATGACACCCACGCACTCTATAGACACTCATCTTAAGAAGGTACAAACATCCTAAATCATGACAAAATTCTTGATATACTGTTGTATTAAATGAAAGTATTAAACACACATCTGTTTGGTTACAATAGCTGTCCGAGTCTTCCTCTTGCACCTCATTGCACTCCATGGACACGTCCTCGTCTACAGCCAGTGCTTCTATGGCCTCCCCAACCTTGCCCGGGCCACCCTGCAACCATCGGCGCTCCATGTCACTGACACCCATGACCCCCACATCACCCTCTTTTCCACCTGCCTATAACACACAAGCTCAGGATGCATGCATCATCCGAGTAAGCCTCGAACAGGGAAACGGCAACCTCTACAAGAGTATCATGGTTAGTGATGAATAACATTAATCTACTTTATCAGAGTGTGTAATCTATTCTTGCTTATATTAAAATTATATTTGACCATTATTGGTCAAATATTGTATGATTAGTTACTGATTGATTACCTACTTGCTTTATATATTTAATTATATTAAGACATTTTAATTATTATTGCTGATTAGTGTTTAAAATCAGGCAGATATGCTTTAAAAAAATAATATATTAGTTTTCAAGTTGTGGTCTGGGGTCTAGGCAAAATTCTTTTCATTTTTAGCAGAAAGAAATCTAAAATCTATACATTGTTTTGTGAAGAGAAAAGTGTTCATCTCTCCTTCCTTATGTTGTACATCAGTTTAAAGTGCTTTAGAATTATTTCAACAGGTAATAAATATTATAAGAAATATATAAAAATATTATTTTTATAATATACAATTGAATAATTTAATATTTTTTCCCCTATTTTGGTTTATACATTCAACATTAATTGTTGGGGAGGGAATTAACACTGTCAACTTACAAATAAGTTTTTTCAGATAATAATTTAATAATTTATTTCAGCTGTAGTACAGTGTGAATAAATCAGGCTATTATTGAATTTTGCAAACCACAGGCTGTTTTTTTTTAATATCTCACTTACTGTTGTTGTTGCATAGTATAAATGGGTTTTTATATTTGAAAATATATAACTGTTTTTATAATATAGGACACAAATGGATCATCATTCTTGGTTGCAAATAGCACTAAGTTCATAAAGGGAAGAATTGTAAAACGAATGATTGTTTCTCCATGCAGCTGACCAGTCAAGACAAAACTCCAGCGGTGATCTCTCGAGCCATGGCCAAACACAATCTAGAGGGTGAGCAGGCTGCCGACTACGAGCTGGTGCAGGTCATTTCTGAGGAGAGAGGTACAACAGTAAAACTTGTGGATCTTGTGTCTTTGAAATCTTAGTCCTCTAATCTGTTTAAGCTTGTTATGATGCATCATGTTTGCAATCTTGTTTCTTTTTATCTCCAGAGTTGGTCATCCCTGACAACGCCAACGTGTTTTACGCCATGAGCACGTCTGCGAACTTTGACTTCCTGTTGCGTCTGCGTGGCTCTGAGGGGAGGCCGGTTCAGCTGCGCAGTCGCTGCAGCTCCACATTACCACGCACGCAGCAACGAGCCAGTCTGTCCCTCAGGCTCAGCAAGGTCACGCTGTGACCTCAGACCTTTTTTTTGAATCTGAGCGGGCATCATAAAAAGACTATAGTGGGTGGAGTACTAAAAAATGGGCTTTTATAAACTATTGCAAGGCAAGTTTGTTGACTTCAAAACATGTCAGAACTGATTTAGGCATCTCAAGGTCTTCAATTCTGCCTTTTCTTAAATAAAAGGCTTGTCACATAGTAGTATGTGCCTCCATTATCCCATCTGGCCCACATGTAAAGAGACACATCCCACCCTCCCTATTGCTGGATATTTTGCACATGTGCAGGATAGTTTCCTGTTCCTCGTCAGTATTTGCATAAGAGCACATCTCTTCCCAGCCATGTGGCCTACACGACTTCCTCTGAGAGTGAGAGGGGAACGAAAGAAGCTGTGTGAAGAGAAAACAAATGACAGCCATGTTGCCTTTATCTTATCAACGGTAATGATGGAACTCTTGCGTCAGTATTGAAGATGATCTGCAGTAGCTGTGATGTCATCAACGTGTCCTCCTCCTGTCCCCTTGTGCACTGTGTGGACAATGTGGACTGCATCCCTAGACTTAAAGTGCTTAGACTGGCTCACTAAGAATCCCGGCACAGCAAAGCAATTGCATTTACTTTCTATCTTTAAGGCCAACCTTGAGAAATAACAACCGTTTCCTCAAGATATCACAATATATACAGTAGGTATCTATGATGAAACAAGGTGTATGAAGGCTGAAACCTCATGTTTTTCTCTGCCTATTCTAAGCATTTTATGTCTATTTCTGTGTTTCTCATATTGTGAGCTGTGTGACGAATGCAAAAATATGCATTCTGATTGGTTCCTGCTTGGTTTTATCAAGTCTGAGGTTTCCTTTCACGAATGGATCAATGTTGTGTCTTTAAGGTGTGTTGACACCACACCAATAGGATGGGTTTCTGTTTGGAAACCTGGATTGAGCTGCCTTCCTCACTGATACAGTGGCACTTGTTGTGGAGTTGGTGGAGTCAATAGGCGTGTGTACTGAAAAGAGCGATTGGTCCACTTCTTGTGGCTTTCCTGTCTTCTGTCTTCAAGCAATGCTATATTAATGATATATGTTTCTGTTTCTTTTTTATATATGTTTTTGTAAGAGATGAATAATTATCCATGGTATCTATGAAAAAAGGATTTTGGAAGTTTTAAAAGATTTGTTAACTAAAAGAGAAAATGTAAAAAGCTGTGAAAAAAATGAGTGTGTGATTGTAAAGTGAGCATTAAAACAAGTCAGACATTTCCATCAGCCAGCACAATAATGTGCAACATTTTCCAGAGGATCTGTGTACCCGGTGAATACAAAAACACGTCTTACCTAATGGTTTCAGTAGTTTGGTTTCAAAGGCTTGCAGATTTTTTTTTGCCTTAACTTTGTTCTTTCTAATTCAACCTTTTAATCTGGTATGTAATGCATGTTAGTTGGCCCTGACTCCTGGTAATATGTCAACAGATGTATAGAATGTGCCATATTTTGCCTTTTGTTCTCACAGTAATTGAAAGACACTTATTTTTGTTACATTGAACACGTAAGACTTCGATGACACTAACAGTTTAAACCAGGTTAAAAAAAAGTAGTGTTTTAACAGTTGTGGGGCAGCAGTGTTTGTGTTTTGATTAATTTGTATTGGTTCAGATTTATTTAGCACTTGTGTGTTTTCTAAAATCTTTATTTTGAATATTTCTTCACTACCAAAGAATTGTCTATCTACAGTGAGTCAGTGAATAAATTATTATCATTATGATTTTTGCAATTTGAATATTACTTTTCATGAATTAAATGGAGACTCTCTAAAAAGTACTGTGGACGTTGACTGAATTTGACTTTGGTTGCATCACACATAAAATATCATCATAAGAAATTCATTCATTTGAAATGTTTTGTTTTGTAATTCTCATTTTCTGCTTCAGTATTGTTATATTGTTTACTAAAACTAATACTTTTAAAAATCATTTTCTGTAATTGAAATTGAAATACAAACTTGAATAAAAATTCTAAATGTTGCCTTGGCAACAATCTGAAATAAGTTTAGGTTGAAGTACAAAAATTTTAACTTAAAAACATAAAATCTATATAGACATATATTTTTTTAATAATAGAAATGACAAAAGCCCCAAACAAACTTATTAAAACACACTAAATTAAAATTAAAATATAAAAATAAAAGCTAAAAATATATATATATGATCAACAAGTTATAACAACATGTTTTTACATTGCTTTAAATTATCAAAGTAAGTTAAGCAATTTTCAACTTTACAAGATTCAACTTCTTTTAAGTCAGTTTAATGCAATTTAAGTTTAAATGACTTAAGCATCTAAGTTGATTATACTTAAGCTCACAGCCGCTGCCAAGTTGATTGTACTTAAGTGTTTGAAAACAAAATAACCTAATAACCTAACCTAACCAAATTGACCTAAAAATATCAAAATTGAAACTACTGTGGAAACAAAGACACTTACATTTTTGATGCCCTTGAGGTAAGCTAAAACATACTAAAAAATAATTTCAAAGTGAACTATCCCTTTAAACTGTACACGTCAACAACTTACACATCACTATTATCTCAAATGATTAGCATTAGTGTAGAGGCGGGGGTTTTTTATCACTGATTTCATATCATCATAAGATTCCATATCTTATCTTTTGTGGTTGTCAGTGTTAACTGCCATAGACATGGAGGGATAGGGATGGATTATGGACCAAACCAGAACCTCAGAGGCCTGCCTGGGCCTCAAAAACTCATGCTGTACAGCTCGAGACTTCCAAACATGTTTAGTTATACTTGAGTATCATATTGCTTCTTTCACCTCAGATGAACCCAAAAGGTTAATGATAATGATAATAATCTGCCAGTATCTTTATTAGCACCCTGATAAATCTGGTATATAAAGGTCCAACATACTGAGATTAAGTAGCTCATTAACAGGATACATAAAATGTTATGAGATTATTATTTTCTCATTTAAGACAATTGTATTCTGGAGACATTTTACAGTAATATTAATAATTATAGGTTGTTTTAGAAATGCTTTGTTTAAACAGATTTTTCTTGGGTGGCACAATTTGGGGAGTCATAGCCAAACAATAATTTATCTGCATGAGGAACATTTAGGTTTAGAGAGAGAGGAAATAATAATCATATTAAATATGCTAAAAGGGCTCATTTTAAAAAGAAGGAAACAATCATTGTGGGTAGCGTCAAAATAAGAGATCTCATAGAGGCTGATTGGTTTGTTTCAAAGAACTCCGCCTAACTTTGCACTTGTATTGCGTCAAGTTGACTCAGGCTCTTGCCTAGACAGCGATTCAGACTCCCACATACTTCACGCGGGTCAGCGAGGGACAACTGAGATCAATAACAGGTCAGTTTCTATGACAGCTGTCTAAGATAATAGGAATATGAGTCTGACAAGAGTTTTGGGGCATGGCAAATTTTTTCATCGGTGCGTTATTGTTATGTCAGTAACGTAGAGACAGTAACAGTGAGCGCGAGCCTACGCTTACGTTTTTTCTCCAGTTGGCTAAAAGTTTCTTCACACAGTTAAACAAGCCGCGCCTCAGAAACAAAAATTAATTTATACGACTACAGTGCGAAAAAAAGTCTATTGTGTGATTAAAATGTTGTTAAAACGGTTTGTCAAGTCTATAGTTTCAGTCTCTAGTTGTCAGATTCTAATCCACACGGAATCAATGGCGCAACAATAAAATTTCTCAGGAAGTGGGTGAAAGTTTACGCCTTTTCGTCTATTCAACGCTCTTGATTTGTCATTAGGAAGGTCATCATTACTATGACGGGATCTTAACGCCCACTTCTGTAAAATGTAGCAAAGATATGTTATATAGTTATATGTTTTTATAGTTTATAATTCTGTCATCATTTGCTTATCTGATTTTTTTTCTGACCAGGCTGTGAGTTTTATTGGGACCAGTGCCTTTGTGTTTCTGAGGTGAATCTCTATCCATGATTGTCTGTGAAAAAATGTTTGTTTGTTTTTTCCCACAGAATGGCAGATAATGGGAAGTCAGGAGAGAAGGACACAGAGGCATCAGAGGCTACTCAGGAACAAGTGAGTCATATGTTTCATGACCCTCACATTCACAACAGAAGTTCAGCATTAAAATCTTGTTCTGTTATGTTTCATGAATGAGCCACATTGTGCATCAAAAGTAGAGTAAATAGCACCTAATTTGTATTTCAGAGTGTGGTTTCCCGAATGAGCAACCTGCCGCTGGTGAGTTCAGCATGTGGTGCGGTGTATAATGCTTACAGCTCTACTAAAGACAGCGTGCCACTCCTGAAAGGAGTAATGGAGGTGGCAGAGAGCGGGATGCGAACACTAGGAGCTGCTGCTTCAACAGGTTCCAAACCCATACTAGACCGACTGGAACCTCAGAGTGAGTTTCTTAAACCTAGATGCAGTTCGTAAAGTTACGGTAGTTTGTACACTGATGGTCAAAAGTTTGGAATAATTATGACTTTTTTTATGTTTATGAAAGAACAGTAATATTGTGAAATATTATTACAATTTAAAATATCTGTTAATTTATTCCTGTGATGCAAAGCTGAATTTTCACTATTATTACTCCAGTCTTCAGTGTCACATGATCCTCAAAAATCATTTGAATATGCTTCTTAATATTTTGTTACAATCTTTTCTAAAAAAAAAAAATGTAAATGAATACTTTTATTCAACAAGGATGCATTAAATTGATTCAAATGACAGTAAAGATGATCATAATGTTGTAAAAGTTTTTTAACAAAATTTATCACAGTTTCCCCAAAGATATTAAGCAGCAAAAACAGTTTTTAAACACTGCTAATTAAAAAAAAAATCATTTTTAATAATTGAGCACCAATAATAATAATAAAGCATTAAATCAGAATATTAGAATGATTTCTAAAATCTCATAAATTATATTCTACAATAAATTTGCAGAAAACAATTATATCAAAATGTAATATCATTTTATTTCACTAGTGTACTGTTTGTACTGTATTTTTATTAAATAAATTCAGCCTTAGAGAGCAAAAGAGACTTATCTTTATTTAAAAAAGGTTATTATATCTCAATTATTGCAAACTTCTGTCTTTCAATGTATTACTTTTTTCCCTGCTGGTTGTTCAATAATAGCAGTTGTTTTGTGTTTTCTTTCTCTTTTGCAGTTGCAGTAGTAAATGAATATGCCATGAAAGGCCTGGACAAGGTAGAAGAAAACCTTCCAATTTTACAACAACCAGCAGACCAGGTAAAGCCTAGACTGACTTATTTGAATCACTCCATGAATCATTGTGAATATATCCATTGATATTATTGTAATTTTTTTAATTAATAATTTTTTTTATTTTTTTTTTATTTTGCAGTACTGCTTTATAGAAATGAACTAATTTAATAATTGATTATCTTTACAATGGATATGACTCAACATACGGAGCTGAACAACAGCTGGAATACTTTTTTTCCCCCTGTTTATCACTGTAAAGCTGCTTTGAAATAATCTGTAGTGTATAAAGCAGTATATAAATAAAGGTGACTTGACTTGCAGCTGGTCTCCAACACAGTGGGCATGATGTACCAGTCAGTAACAGGAGCGAAGGATGCTGTGGTGGGGGCTGTGTTGGGAGGTGTGGAAAAGACACGTATGGCTGTGGCCGGAGGGATAAACACTGTCATGGGGAGCCGTGTGGGCCAGATGGTCAGTAATGGTGTGGATAAGGCCCTTACTCACTCTGAAGACTGGGTGGATCAGAACCTTCCACTTAGTGAAAAGGAACTTGGTAAGTGGAGTTGCACTTCAGACCCAGCAATTTATTTATTGTTAAGAAATTACTTGACAAAAAAAAAAAAAAAAAACAAGTTAAAGGTAACATCAGCTAAAGTAGTCTAAAAATGTTCTCTTCTCAGTTAGCCTCTTGTTTGGATATACATCATCACAATAAAAGGGCAAAGAGCACATTCTTGGAGGAAATACTTTTTGTTTCAGTTCTGGCAAAAGCTAATGAGCAAAAGGGAATCCAGCTATATGAAAACATTTCACTTTCAAGACCTGCTATTACATTATTACCTAGAATTTTAAGTTTTTAATACAATAAAAAAAATTTGTTTGATTTTCTTTATTTATTTGAATATTTACATTAATATATACAGTATATACTGTTTAAAAGTCAATAATCAAAAAAAAAATCAAAAAAGTAAAAAAAAACAATTTTTTTTTTCAGCAAGCATGCATTAAATTGATAAAAATGTGACAGTAAACCCTTTTACATTTAAAAAAAATCTAATTTATCTAACTTTCAATTCATTGTTTTTGCTGCAATGATTTGAAGGATGTTGTGACACTGACGACTGGCTGCTGAAAATTCACATTTGTCATCACATCAATAAATGACATAAAAAAGAAATACATTACATTTAAACACATTAAAATCGAATTTGGTTAATACATACTTCACAGCATTACTCTTTTTTGCCCTGTGTTTGATCAAATTAATGCAGCCTTGGTGAGCCTATGAGCCTTTGGAAACCATAAACAAATGTCACTGGCCCCAAACTTTGACTATTATGAATTTAAGGTGTTGACATCAGTGTTGTGTCTTCTGCTTCCAGTTGCTCTGTCTGAACCAAGGCCAGGTGAGGAGGAAGGATTCATGGTAACTTCTAGCCCCAGCTACTTCGTCCGCCTGGGGAAGCTGTCTGCCAAAGTTCGGGAGAGGGCGCTTGAGCAGTCCCTGCTTAGGGCCCGCAAGGCCAGAGACACTACCCATGCCACTGTGACTCAAATGACCAGCACTTTGGACCTGCTTGAAAGTACCCGTTCTACTTTGGCCAGTGCTAGCCAGCAGCTAGGGGGCGCTCCGGAGCAGTTATTTCAGAAATGGAAAGAATGGAAGGAAGGGCAGCCCAAAGAACTGCAGGAAAAAGTAACAGAACAGTCTGAGGTGGATGCAGCAAAAGGCAAGGGAGAGGTACGGATGCACTTTGTATTTGTTGTTTTTGGATGTATTTCCCTTTGAAAATACTATACAAAATATTAATATCTTCCTCAAGACACATTCTCAGTGAGTATATGTGGATATCTCATCATAGGAGCTGGAGTGGAGAGCCCTGTCAATGATACAGGGTTTGAGTGATCAGCTAAAGGTAGCATCTTCAGGTGTCGTGTCCAGCGTTCAGGGTCTCCCAGGCACCGTGCAGGAACAGCTTCTGAATGCTCGACACACAGCTGAAGAACTCCAGGCGTCTCTGAGGAGCACCAGGACACTCACACCCATTATCTTACAGCAGACGCGTCAGCAGGTAGCCCAGGTACAGTCAGTTTGAGTCGAGTGTATGCAATTTTGTACATCAACTGTCGTGATTCTGTTTGAATCTATTATTAAATGTACATAGAATTTAGGCAGTGTTGATCAATCTTCATCTTTTAACAGGTACGACAATCTTTGGATGGAGTCGTGGAGTACCTTCTCAATAACACTCCTCTCAATTGGCTGGTTGGGCCTTTTGCACCTCAGATAACCGAGAAAGGCGATTGAAAATGCCCGATAATCTAATGACATAGGTTAATATATGCTGCAAATTGTTGAATGTTGTAACCATTTGCATTTCAGAATTTTAAATAGTTTTTACTGAGTCATTAGACTCATAGTACATTTTTAAAATGACTGTATAATGAACATATAATTTTAGCAATGTCAGTATTTTAAACCAAGTATTGAAACCACTGGCGTATGGAAGCAGTGCAATGCAGGTTGTACATTGCCGTATAGCATTCAAACCTGTCGCACTATCAAATACTGAATACATCATACTTTCTAAATAAGAGCAAGCCACATAGTCCCTGGTTTTGTAATTCATGATGTTTATGTCATAACTCCTGCAAAAGAGACCTGTTGATTGTTTGAAATGCAAAATCAGTCGATCAATGAAATAAAATACTTTTATGAAAGAAATTATTTCTATTTTTCTTCCATTTGTTTTTGCTCTCTGAGCTCTATGGAGAGGTAATATATAATATTTAAGCATTTCAGCATATTATATATAATATTTAAGCATTTCAGCATATTTAGGGTCATGTTTATGCAATATCACACACAGATGCAATTACTTGCGTGGTGCCATCTTGCCGGGTGGGACCTTCACCTGAACCTTCCCTGTTCCTGCCTAACTCAACCTGAGCTACTGAGTCTTTAGCCATTTTCAAATAACAACTGAAGACACATCTTTTCGGCAACACTTGATCCATTAACACTAACACTTTGCTTTTCTCTACCACTCTATCTACTAAAAACAACAAAAACGTATACTGTGTGTTAGACTAAACTGGAGTACCAGCTTGCAAATTGTTGTCCTTGTTAGTTTAATTAAGTCACTTTGGATAAAAGCGTCTGCTAAATGATTAAATGTAATACCAGAATTTTAATTTTATCCAATGTTATGATTTCTATTCATAACAATGTTTGCAAATCAGTGAGTAATTAATTAGATAATGACTCATTTTATTTACCTGTGGGTCTTGGCAAAAATAGAATAATGCACAATGTTATAATATAATATGCATTAACTTAAGAAGCTGAAGTAGGAAGCTTTGGCACCGAAATTGAAAATGAAAGGATACACGTTTAAAATGCACGTGACCATTTTGCCCTCCGTATTCCTTAAGATATCTAACTTTTTCATCCATCAAACCAACGTTGTCTCAAAACAAGCATATAAATACATAAATACATTGCAAGTACAGAAATACTTGTGAATACTCCAAAGGAGTGAACGGCCATGAAACGAAAAGAAGAAGAAAGAGAAATACTTGTAAGCATTTGTTGGTGAGTGGGAAGTGTGATGATGGGGTTTCGACGAATTGCCAAATTGTTGCGCTTTAGGTGACGTCACACCCGTTGTTTCAGATGACGTTGAGAGAAGCAGGCCGCACGCGCATAGCAGGAACCTACTCTGTCAGATTTCTGGGGATCAAGGTCGTCGATTTCTCCCCAGTCTCACGGAAATACGGGTAAATATTCGAGCGAACGGAGGTTTTAAGCCACCGCAAGTGTTCGTGGGACGGTCTCGAGGTCCCAGCTGTCCGATTTGTGTGCGTGCCATCACGTCGGCTAGCCATTAGCAGAACTAGCGCGTTAGCCTGGCTAGTTAAATATCACAAACAAATCGACTTTCATCTATTCAGCAATTTCAACACGGACATCTGTACGTAGAGTTAAATATTTCGAAGGATTGTATTTGGTTTCGATGTCACTTTGACGCTGGCAACACTTCGGTTTGTTGTTTGTCGCCATACTAGGGTCAAAGACAAAATGTTTTTCTAATTGCGGAGACGCTCTCTCAGCTGATTTTTACTGGACTTGCTCCAAAATAACCTATTTTTTCCCGTTTATTTGGTAATCTGTCATCCGGATTTTTATGGTAAACTTCTATATTTCTATATTAAACACTTACTGCTGTATTTTTATGCATTGAAGCGCAACTGTTGCCAGATTGTTAATCGTCGTTTGATCAGCAGGCTGTTAAGGTTTCTGTAACCTGGATCATTCGTTTGCTTGTTTGAGAAACAAAAAGCCGAACAAAGAAACTATTGTTTTCAAGCAGCATATTGTCAGCATCTAGCAGGGTCTAAATAAATCAAAGGGGTTTAATTTGGGGTTTCACTCTAATGGGAGCCCAGCAACATTGAACAGTTTTACAAGTTTATTTTATAAACTTTGTCTCTCTATTTTGTCTTCCTATCTAGTTTATATACATCGTTTGTGTAATATATGGTGGCGTTGTACAAATTCAATCATGTCAAGAGTAAATGAACAAAATATGGATGGATATGTTTTCTTCAAAACC
Organism: Pimephales promelas; assembly: GCF_988280905.1. Classification (NCBI taxonomy): domain Eukaryota; kingdom Metazoa; phylum Chordata; class Actinopteri; order Cypriniformes; family Leuciscidae; genus Pimephales; species Pimephales promelas. The sequence continues at coordinate 25,706,707 of NC_142782.1, forward strand.
TTTCAGCAACGTCAGTGGTAGAGCACAAAGGATGATGTCCAATTCGACGCATTTCATTTTAGTTTATTTGATATTCTGATGTGTGTTGTGATAGGAGTTTTTAGTTCTAAATGTATTTATCACTTTATTTTACAGTGTCCATGCTATACATTACATTTACTCTATATTGCTAAAAAAAGAATAAATTATGCATAATACAAGCAACTAAACCAAACCCTAACTTAATATGCCTCCTTATGTATTTGTGTTATGACACTCTAACCAGGACACCTTAATAAGTGTAACCAAGTAAGTCATTTAAAAGAAAAAAAATTCTGTCATCGTTTACTTGGCCTCATGTCATTACAAACCTAAATGCTATTTTTTCCCAAACACTAAAATAGTTTTTAAAGAATATTAGTGAGCATATGCTGTCAAGCCCCCAAAAGAGCAAAAAAGCCCCATAAAAGTGTAAATTATGCTGATGAAATGCTAATTATTCAACCGCATCTTTAGGATCGCCATCTCCCGTCCCCCTCACCCCCCTTCTCAAACAGCATGGCTCAGGAGACAAATCAGACGCAGGTGCCAATGCTTTGCACTATGGGATGCGGTTTCTATGGTAACCCTCGCACCAATGGAATGTGCTCTGTCTGCTACAAGGAACATCTGCAGAGACAACAAGGTGGGGGACGAAACAGTCCCCCAGGTGAGAAAGGTAAATCAGTCTTTCAGTGTCAAATGCACCTATAGCATTAAGAACCTAATTTGTTCTCTTAGTTTTGAAGTTAAGAAGAGTTCATGGTTAGCTCCTTGTCTGTCTCTTCCAGCGGCTACATCTCCTGTAGGTTCCCCTGGTGCGTCTGCAGTTACAGTGGAGTCCACCCCTGTTCCCCCTACGGAAGCCGTTATCCCGCCTGAAGAACGCACGTCTTGGTAATAAGGTCTTTATAAATCTGAGACTGATCGTGCTTGAATTGGTTCAAACTGCAAGTGCAAAAACGGTCTGTAGCTCAGTGGTAATCTCTTAATGAGCTCAATCTGCTTATGATGGTATAGGAAGGAATTATAACAAAAACTCCTGTATTTGGTTGGATTGTGTTCATGCAGTAGTTCGACCAGCCCGGTGACCCAGCAGATGACTGCTATGAGCATCTCCCAGGACACGGCAACCAATGATTCAGACAGAGCTGAAGTGGAGGAGGAAGAGGAGGAGGGATCGTCTAAAAGCACAGGTCTGCTGTGTTCATTTGAATAGATATACTTTCATTTTACAAGCACATTCTTTGGTTATTTGAACCGTTCATAACCGTTCAAAAAGCATTTTTTTGATTTCATATTATTTATTTTAAATAATGTTATATTGTAAGCACACAATTTTAGTCTAAAAAAAGACAATCAACCTAGGTTTTGTTTCAAAAATATGTTTTAATTCAGATAGATTTAATCTTGGTCATATTTAGTCAATTATGAAAGACCGGAGTAATATAATATAGAAATAAGAAATCAACCTTGAACAACCATATCCAAACTAAACCCCTGCTTTCAATTCTCTTTATGGAATACATGAATACTGTTGAATCATTAAATCATTGATTTGAGTATCATGTAGCCTCAGAAGACAGGAAGTTTATTGTGTTTTAGAAATTATCTATCAAAGGCTGGCCATGTGTTTAACAGGGCCAGTAGGGGAGGCTGCACAGACTTCATCAGATGGAGATCAGACCCCTGACAAGAACAAAAAGAAGAATCGATGCTTCACTTGTAGGAAAAAAGTTGGCCTCACGGGTAAGAGCCAAGGGAAGCGCTTTTTGTTCTTGAATGAGGGCTGGGCCGCGCTTATCTTTGAGCAGACTTCAAAACTTTACAAAATAAAGCTTTAATCCAAAGCTGTTCTTTTTTTTTTTGTTTATTACTGCAAAGCTGCTCATTTTCCTTTTTTGTTGAAAGAATCAGCAGATTGTCTCCTAGTTTTATTATTCTAACAGTCTTATTCCCATTACCTAAGTTCATATAAACATTTGCATCCAACATGCTGGTTTGGTTCACAATATATTTCAATGTTTCATATATGAATACACTAATGTTATAACTTTGTCAAAACTATTTAAAAAAACAACAACTACGGTACTATTATTCAGCAAGGATGCATTAAAGTGACAGTAAAGATTTGACATTTTTACTAAAGATTTCTCTTTCAAATAAAATGCTACTCTTTGAACTTTCTATTCATTAATGAATCCTGAAAAAATGGATCACAGTTTACACAAAAATGTTTTCAGCATTGATAATAATAAATGTTTCTTGAGCACCAAAGCAGCATATTTGAATGATTTCTGAAGGATCATGTGAAACTGAAGACTGGAGTAACGGAAAATTAAGCTTTGCCATAACTGATATACGTAAATGACATTTTAAAACTATTGTAGTGTAATATTTCACTAATATATATTTTAATAATTAAGCATAAGAGACTAAATTCAAAAACATAAAACTTTTGAACAGTAATGTATAATTTTCTCCCCATAATCGACTTGCATTTAAATTACCGGCATATGTCCATCAATTTTAGTTCATTTGTCCTAGTTTGAATCTGTATTCAGACAGCATACTGCAGGTTGGTGCTGCATTTCACATGGTCCTGCTGGTATCCTACCCTTTCTTGAGAGAAATCACTGCTAAACGTTTTCACTCAGCAGGATTACATGACCATCTGAATCCACTCGCTTTTGTGTCTGTCTATAGGCTTTGACTGTCGCTGCGGTAACCTGTTTTGCGCTATCCACCGTTATTCTGACAAACATGACTGTCCCTACGACTACCGAGGAGCCGCTGCCGCCCGCATCCGCAAGGAGAACCCCATCGTGGTTGCTGAGAAGATTCAGAAATTATGAGGACTGATGGCTAAACGAGCAAAAATTGTTTGACCTGCAAGTTTTGGAACCATGGCGCTGAATAACACCATTCTAAAATGGGTTCATTTCTTCATTGTAGGATAAGGTGGGTGGGGTTGTAGGGTACAGCCCCTGCTTGGCCACTCCCTAAACTATCATCTCCCTGTCTCTCCCGGAAGGACGGTGTAGAGGTGTGTGTGTGTGTGTGTGTGAATGTGTGACATGTTGAGAAAAATGTGCGTGCGTGTGTTTGTTTCTTTTCTTATTTTCTTTTCTAGAGAGCCAGGGAGAAGAGGGATTGGTTGTCAGGTGGGCATCCATGTGAACTGGGGGGAGGGTGGACTCTTTAGTTTTTACCCTGGCATTGATTTTTGTTAGGATATTAACATTATTTTTTTATAGGAGCCCTGAGATGTGGGTTCAGGAATCATTGGAAGAGGTGGGTGGGGGCGTCATTGAGAGGGAATTTCTGTGATATTGCAAAACGTTGCTTAAGAAGACTATAGATTTTAATGACTACTCCCACATTTACCCATGTAAAATTCTTTTTCTGTGTTATTCTTTTTTTTTTTTTTCTTTATTCTGGTTAATTATCCCAACATGTCAAATCCCAGCCTGTGCATTTAAAAATATTTCTCTTTTATATATTGACTTATCATGCTAATGTTGGGTGCATGAATAGTTATTGGATGGGGTTTAAAGGGGGGAGGGTGGGGCGTAGAAAGAGCCTTGACATAAGCGAGTGACTGTTTTATTTTATTTCCTTTTCTGTTTTAATGAGTGTATGGCATCAGAAGATCTATATTAATATATTGTACGTAGCTTGAATTGTGTGATTGCATTCTATTTATTTCGTATTATCATTTGGTTGGTTGATACTGGAGGATTGGAAGCATGTGTCCAAAAAAAAACAAAAGTATAACCCATTTGTAGGAAACCTTTAACAATATTTAAACATTTTGCTCCATTTACATATGAATTTTCCAGAATTATATGTCCTGATGGAGTCACATTAGATTGGGCTGAAAAAAAATCTTGCTTTTCAGAATCAAAGCACAAGTATGTTCAGTTTCTTCGCACAAACACAAAAAAGTGCAGTTAGCGTAGGATCCTTGGTGCTGTACGGAACCTAGCAGGCCTGTTGTTGCTAATGCACGCCAGCGATTAACTATTATGACCTTTTACCTCAGAGTCACAGAGCTTTGAGAGCAAGGTATTTGTTACCACCAGCAGACCATTGAATGATGCTAATGGAACCGGCTAGTAATATGTTTATTAGGTGACGCCTTTCCAGTTCCAAGACATGTATTTACAATTAATACCGCTGTGCTTATGATGTCATAGTGGAAAATGCACACACTTCTCCTAACAGATTAACGTTGCATGCTCACACAGATATTAGGCCAAATGCAGTGTTTGCTAAAGCCACATTTTACATTGCTACAAGAATGTAAAACGAAACAGTGTCCCGTCGCACGGGCGAATGGAGCCTGCTATCCAAACGAACAGGTTTCTTCTATTATCTAATGTAAATATTATATGGCTAAATAGAATGTTTAAGGGTTTAGAAAGAAGGTTCAGAAGGGAAAAAAACATCCGTTTCGTGTGTATGTAGTGTTTAACTATCCATAGGTAAGGAGAAAGATGCAATACGGTGTTCTCTGTCATCCTTTGAGTGAATCTTGTATCTTTGTGCTGGTTGTGTTTTTAATTACTACTTTGTTGTTGTAAAAGGGCTGAAACAACCATTTTGTATTTATCCTTAATGTTGTCCAGCTATCTTCCCCTGTGATGTCTTTGGATGTGCACATTTTTCCATGATTCATTCACAACCCCTTGATTTCAAGACTTGTTAAAAGCAACTTGGTGGATGTAACCGATTTGAAGTCCTGGTAATGAGCTTGCTGCTTTATTAAGGAAATAACCTGAGCTTTAATTAGCACCGTCTGCGATTGCGGCATTATCCTCAGTGGGGCTGCCAGCTCAAGAGGGCTTTTGTGCAAGGCAGGTGTCGGTGGCTCAGAGTATTCACGCCATGCTTGGCTGAGCCGGCATCCTGACAGCCTTTTAATGAGGGTTGAGATCTCACTCTTTCTGTCTGCACCATTGGCTTGAGGATAATCCTACCTTTCTAGGGTTTAAGTGTAGGCAGACATACAGACATGTGAAAGGCAGTGTATGGAAATACTGGACTCCTAATTTCTAGTGAGATTGTTGTAGTGTGTGTGGTGGGCACAATACTGTGAATGTAGTCAACTGCTTGACTATGAAGCTCCAGTGGGTGGAAAGCCAGTTAATGTTGCCTTCAGTGTCTTATCAGATCATTGGCACTATATGCCAGTGCATTATCCCTTTTATGCTAGCAATGATTAACTGTCCTCCTCATTGCATGTTATTGAGCAAAATAGTGAAGTGACGCAGTTAAAGAAGAATGCCTTGATTTTGGTGAAGCTGTTGAGATTGAATTTTCTCCCTGTAGTTCATCAGAACATTCGGATGAGTGACGCGAGTTCGGCAGTACATTAACCAGCATTCGTGGGTTAATTTAGCAGCGTGCCCAGTCCCCCAGAGACACCACCAGATACCTTTGTTTTCTTTTGAAATTTAGGATTGTATGATGTGTATGAGTAAGTATAAAACCAATAAAATCACAAAGTTTATTTTAAATTTACACAGTGTTTTGTTGTGCAAATACTTTTCCAGGACATCTAAAGCAGCGTTTTTTAACCAGATGGGGCTTGGAAAACTTCCAAAGGTCTTCAATAAGTTTTAAAAGTATTTTAGTAACAATTAAAAGGCTTAAACTAAAAGGTAATGGTGTACAAAATAAAGGTATTAGAGGTATCAACTTAAATAGGACAACCTTTGAATGTTGTCTTGGATAAAGAGGGACTTGAAGTCAATAAAGGTTAATAACCACTGATCTACACTGTTCAAATTAAAGGTTACAAAAGGGGTGTTTTTGTAGCGACGCAATAGGCCTTATTCAGAGCAGCGCCATCCTTGGTTTTTAATGAGAAAAAAGTGAGGCTGTAAGGTATATAGACGTACATCTCTTCGATGGATTGTACTGTTATTTAATGTGTTTTTTACACTGCTAAAATATATTTCCAAGACATTTCAGTTGACAAAATTGTAAGTGATCTAGGAGCTTTATACTGCTTTTCGCAATGGATGCCATTGAAAAAAACACGGTAAGTCTATCCCTCACAGCCCTCAGCCCTGCTTTCCATCATGGCGCTGCTCTGGATAAGGTCTATAGAAGAGCCATTTTTAGGTTCCTTTTGGGACCCTTTCTTAAAGAAGTGTGTTAGTGAGAGCGAAAGAGACAAAATAATGTTTTGATAATATGAATAGCCTTTTCCCACTATGAAGAACCTTCTGTGCACTGGAAATGTTTCATGGATGTTAATGGTTCTGCATGGAACCATCAATGCCATGAAGAAACATTTATTTTCAAGAGTGTAGTGCATCTGTTTTGCTGAAAATATACTTGAAGTGAATTAAACTGTTGTACCTTTGCACAAACAGCCCACATGACTCATACACATGGGAAACTTGGAAATAGTTGACTCCAGGAAGTGGTGTAGGTATTTAATGATCACCCAACCAACTTAAGCTGAAGATCTCTTAGCCCTCCTGACATTTCTTCAAGCAGAATGTCCATTCATGCTGTGATATTGAGTAAACAGTGACGATGTGCTGTGTGTGCATATGAATCGCCCTGTATTATTGCCACATCTCGGCTGCTGCCCATCACACAGACAATTGTCTTCATTCACAGGTTACTGTCATTGTGCACTTGTGTGGTTTTAAGTCTCCAGGTTTAAAAGGGTTAATATTTGTCTGTTAGATTTAGTGTTACCACGTGATTCCATTGTAATAATTTGGTTGAGTCAAATTACAGCTATGGAACCTTTAAAAGATATCTCCTATACATAGCCTACTTTAAACTTATTTTATTTTTGTCAAGACCGTAGTTTTTGTTTTTTACATTTATCATGTTTAATGTATTTTAGCGTATAACACTTACATTGTGGTCGTTGTTTTAAGAATCAGTGTATTGTGTGACTTGGAATAGTATATAGAATAGAAATAGATTATACAACTTTATTTAAATGGAAGAATTTGGTATTTCTCTCGCATGACTGAAATCATCAGCTGTCAGGCAGATTTTACAAAGCTACGACAGCAGATCTGACAGAAGTTCCTTGGATACTCCTCCCGCTATGTCATGTTAGCGTAATTTCCGGATGCGATACAGTAAAGAGCAAAGACGTTTAACAGGAGGCACAACCACGTCCTCTCTGCATGTTTTCCGCACTGAAGTAGCGTCGAGTCACGTTCTACTCAGCGGACCTTCTGATTGGTTACATGCCTTCTGACACTAGTTTGGTTCTATTTTATTATTTTAAAATAGCGCAAAGGACTGTAATGTCTTTTTAAGGCAAATATATGTTTGCCCATGTATTAATAAAGTTATCAGACAATCTGGTATTGATAGTGAAGCTGAAAGAAAGTTACTCCGAAGAGAAAATGTTAATGCAATTGATAAACTGATTATATATGCATACATACAGTTATATATTACTGCCCATACAAATTTTGCACTTCAAATAAGCCTAAATCCTAACATTTTTAGTAGTTAGTAAGGGGGGCTTGTTTTGTAGTATGTTTTGATTGTAAAAGTGTACACAAATTCTGGAAAGAATGCACATGTGTTACTGTGAATATGATTGTTTTTGTAAATACAAAAAAATAATAATTCTGATTGGTTAATTATTTCTATATTCACAAATCTATGTACATTCAAATATAGCCTATTCCATGTTATAGCTAGGTACGATCTCTTAATTTAATTAATCAAGAATGAGAACAATTTTATTACATTTGTTTTGTTTTGTCTTTTTTTAAAATAAAGTATATTAATTTATTATACAATATCATGTTTGAAAATACCAGTTATTAATAATTTTATCCTTCAACCCAACAGATTTTTAATCAATGTTTACTTACTATTTCCCACCACTAGCGCCTGTCACGTCAAGCAGTTTCACTACCAGACGCAATGAAGAGTGGGAAGGCTAACTAACATCTTTGACCGGAGTGGAAAAACAGCTCTATTAGCATATACCAGCAGATTATTATTACATGACAGGACAGTAGCCGGAAATCAACTCGAAACGACAAACCAGAAATTGAGTTTTATTCCTCGGGCTCTGCTTTTTATTTGCGGATGAGATATGTCCTCGACGGCGTCCAGGCCTTTATTTGTTATCTGAGAGGAGTCGTAGCTGACTGGCTAGCTGGCTAACTCCTCCCTGCCCCCTCACTACGAGCTAGCTACTTAGCGATAGAGGTGTGAAAATATAAAGAAATCCGGCTTTGGCAGGCTGTGGTCAAGAGAACGACACGTATGTGGAATATATATTTATACATAAATGTGTTTGTTAACAATGTAGTGTTCATTTGCAGCTGAAATGAGGTGTAAATTTTGTGTTAGCGGGAAGCGGGTCTGTTGGGGCTGATGTGACCACTGGTGGATATTTTACATTGGAGCCTTTTAAACCGGCAATATCAGACAATATGTATTATTTATATTTGTTGTCTATACAGTGTCCGATAGCAGATAGACTATCAGTTTTAAGCTGGCAAGAAGAGTATAGCTGGGAGATAGGTTTACTGGATGCCTGAGTTAATTCTACCTGGGTATTACTTATTAACTATTTGTTTACTGTTGGTGCTTTTTGCCCGTTTAAGTCGTCGTAGAGAATTTAGCACAATAAATTTATAAAAGAGAAGCTCCATCATAATTTTGGTTTTGCAGGTGCCTGAATCTATTATAATTTTTTTTTTTTAATTATCGTAAATTGGATGTGTTAAATTAGTTATTTGTGTGAAAAAAAATGAAAAAAGAAATCAGCAACACTTCTGAGAAATATCAATAAATTGGTGTACATTCACATGAGATCATACCAGTCTTCTTGAAAATGCTGTTTAGTTGTACTGGGAGAGTTAGGGTTAAGATTCGTGACCCATGGGTGCCGCCATGTTGAGATCACATGACCAGTGGTGGCATATAATAATAATAATAACAACAATAATAATGTTTTATGCTTGAGGTAGAAAGCATAATCATAGAAGTACATACAAACAAAACTAGCAATATAACACCGAACACAATTAACATGAAACAGAGCCCAGTTAAAACTGAATAAGTATAAAAATACATAAAATGTTTTGTGTTGAATATGTTTTGACCTTGATCTCCTGTCTTCTTTCTTGCAGTTGACAATGAATGGCCTTTCTGTGAGTGAGCTGTGCTGCCTGTTCTGTTGCCCCCCCTGCCCCAGCCGCATCGCTGCCAAGCTTGCCTTCCTGCCCCCTGAGCCTACCTATGCCCTCCTGCCGGATCTGGAGGCCGGGCCGGTACCGGCCGGACCAACGGGAACGTCAAGCTTGCGCTCCCGGGTAGGAGGTGGCGGTAGTGGTGGGAGTTCGATAGGGGGTGTGAATACCACTGGAGAGGGGCGCTGGAAGCTCCACCTCACAGAGCGGGCAGAATTCCAGTACTCCCAACGGGAGTTGGACGCCACGGAAGTGTTCCTGACTCGCTCTAGTCGGGGAAACAGAGTGGGCTGCATGTATATCCGCTGTGCCCCCTCTGCCAGGTAGGATTGGACAAATTTTTGGATTAGTAATAGGGGCTTTCGCACCAGGTAGCTATAGGAACTTAGTTATAGGAACTAGCCACCAGGGTTCAGAGAACTAAATGTTCCCCTAGGGACCAGTAGCAACTCATAAGCCTAAGTTACATAAGAAACGCTTGTTGTGACTTATTTTGACAGCGCTGAAAACGGCAGAGCCTGAGCACACAGCACTCCCATTCCCTGTCTTCATTAGTTAACAGTCTATGGAACTGTTAAACAAAGAAAGTAAACCATATGTTAGCATTTGCTATGTGGTTGATGCCCAATGTCTCTAGCTGAGCAAAATCATGTTACGCCTGGTCCCTTAATGTTGCATTGGATTTTCTCCTTAGCGTAAAGTTTGAGAGGTCCATCTATCACTGTGTTCATAGTTTTTGGAGTAAATATATGGGCTATAAACTGTGTGTGTACACCACTTTTTTTTTAAATGGTGGGGGCTGGTGTTTTGCGTGCGTTCGGCCAATCAGTGTACAATTATGTCACTGGTTGTTCCTATTGTGCTGGGTTAGACCCTACTCTGAAGTAGTAGCTAATTTAGTTCCCATTAAAATCGTTCCCAGTTCCTGTGGGGCAAACACGCCAAAAAACGGGTACTTCTACCTGCAGTAGAAGTAGTTCTAGGAACTATAAAAACGTTCCTCCGGTGCGAAAGCCACTAATGTTTGGAGGGGCCTTATTTATAGTTTTCACAATAATATATGTTGAACTCAAAGTGTCACGTTTCCTCTGATGGACCCCCCTTTTCCTCCCAAGGGTCATTTACATTCCTTTTTTTTTCATCTTTCCTTTGTCCCATTTCCTGCTTCCCTCTCCGAGTTTGTCTGCTATCTTTACCCAGAAGCCACTCCTTCCTGGACGCATTCTTTCTTTATCACAAGCCGCTTTATTCCCACTGTTGTTACTTGTTCCTTTGTTCCTTTATTTCCTCTTTAAGAGTGATTTCCATTGGATGAGTACAGAGGTTTTTGTTGTGCTCGATATTGTGGACGTCTTTTCACAATAGATGTCTTCTCTACTCTACACAAAGTACGTGTTATTTCGTTTTGAAAGTCTGGATTTGATATCAGTTTTGTTATTATTAACTTAAGCAATTAAAAATAGTTCTTTTATTGAAATAAAGCTGAAATTAAAATATGACAGTGACATGACGTTACGTCCAAGAATGGTAACCCATACTCGGAATAACTGAAATAAGTACTGAAATTACTAAAACAAACTTAAATTAAAGCTGAATAGAAATGTTAATAATCACACTAAATTACTAAAATTAAAATGAAAATATAAAAGATCATTCAAAATATTATTAAATACTTTAATGGTACATAATTCAAATTCAATGACACTGTTTGATATACAGCCAGCCGTGATTTTTTGCCATGCAGATTATTTGAAAATAATTCTACACACATACACACCCCTGTTAGTTATGAATCCATTCCCTCCAGCGTATCGGGCTCAGTGCTCACTCCAGATGTGTTTACATGCAGTGATTCAGCAAATGAAATGATAGGTTATTAAATGTCTGGATCCGTCTTGATTTAGATGTTGAGTCAGACCCTGAAATAGTGTAATGAGCATATTAGAGAGTGACTTTGTACTACAGTTCTCATCACCCTATTTCTCTATCTCCCCTCAGGTTCACTGTCCTGTTCTCCCATGGTAATGCAGTGGATCTAGGCCAGATGAGCAGCTTCTATATCGGCCTAGGCACTCGAATCAACTGTAACATATTCTCCTATGATTACTCCGGCTACGGGGTCAGCACGGGGAAGCCCTCGGAAAAGAATTTGTATGCAGACATAGATGCAGCGTGGCAGGCTCTACGCTCAAGGTGAGACAATCAATACCAGGGCACAACCAAAACAACTGTGTATGTGCATAGTACGGCTAAAGTTTTAGAGTGCTGCATCTAAATGTATAAATCATTTTAAAAGTTTGCAAGAAATAATTTTATTTAGCAAGCACCCATTAAATTTATCAAAGGTGGCATTAAATGCACTTATAATGTTACAATAAATAGCTGTTTCTAATTTCTATTCATCAAAGAATTCTGAAAAAATGCATCATGTTTCAACAAAAATATTAAACGGCACAACTGTTTTCAACATTGATAATAATAAGAACTGTTTTTTTAGCACCGAATCAGCATATTAGAATGATTTCTGAAGGATCATGGTGACATTATAGACTAGAGGCAAATTGAAAGCACATCTTTCTATTGTCTTGTCCTCGCTGGCTGCTCACAAACATTTGATTCGTTTATGACTCTTATGACTCAGTTCATTTTAATAAATCAGTCAAAGTATACTGTATATATATGTTTTTTCATCTCTTCAGGAGTTGTTGATTTGAATCAGACTGACAACTCACTCAATTGGTTTGAGCTTGACTTTCTGAACCATAAGCTATTACTTTCGCCATGAAATGAGAACTGGTATTGTGTTCATTGGTGGCTTGTAAGATTTAAATTGGTGTAGTTATTCACTTGTTCCTCGTATAATGAGGAATGATGTTAAAGGGTTAGTTCACCCAAAAATGAAAATTCTGTCAGTATTTACTCACCCTCATGTTGTTTCAACCCCGTAAGACCTTCGTTCATCTTCGGAACACAAATTAAGATATTTAAGATATTAAGATCGCTCCTGCATACAGTCCATAGGCTTCTTGAGGGACTGGCTCTTGCTGTCCCCGAAAAGTCATTAAAGACATCGTTAAAATAGTCCAAGTGACTACAGGGGCTCAATCTTAACTTTATCAAACGACGAGAACACTTTTGTGCGCAAAAAAACAACAAAAATAACGACTTTATTTCAACTATTCACTTCCTTCTCCATGAGCCTGTAAGTCAGTTAACGTAGTGTGATTGCGTAGAGCTACGTCACACGTAGGCTCACTATTGGCCGACGCTGGTCATGTGTGTGTGATGTACAATAACAGAAGCTTACGCTATTAAACTAGTAACCTGACTCGCACAGAGGGAGAAATAAACGAATAGTTGAAATAAAGTCGTTATTTTTTTTGTTTTTTTGCGCACAAAAGTGTTCTCGTCGTTTGATAAACTTAAGATTGAGCCCCTGTAGTCACTTGGACTATTTTAACGATGTCTTTAATGACTTTTCGAGGACAGCAAGAGCCAGTCCCTCAAGAAGCCTATGGACTGTATGCAGGAGCGATCTTAATATCTTAATTTGTGTTCCGAAGATGAACGAAGGGGTTGGAACAACATGAGGGTTTCATTTTTGGGTGAACTAACCCTTTAAATATACACCTTTTTTAAAATGGTAATGTTACTAAAAACATTAATTAACCTAAAAGAGTATTATTTTTAGTTGAGCATTTTCCTTTGCTAGTCTATATAAACCTTTCTTAAAAGTGCTAATGAATCCATAAGAAACCATTCAATAAGCTAAATGAACAGAGATTTCTTTAATTCAGGAATGAGAATTTTCTCAAAGGCTGATGAAAATTCACACTCCACTCAATTTTTTTGCAAGCAATCTGAAAATCGTACTGCTCTTGGTGTGAATAGGCTGTAAATTACATGGACACGAGGCGCTTATTTGTTCAGTGTATGACATTTAATTAGCTTTTGATTCCTCTCCTTCAAACAGGTATGGCATCAGCCCAGAGAATATTATCCTGTACGGACAGAGCATTGGCACAGTGCCCACGGTGGACCTGGCATCACGATACGAGTGTGCGGCTGTGATACTTCACTCTCCTCTCACCTCTGGCATGAGGGTGGCCTTTCCCGACACTAAGAAGACTTACTGCTTTGACGCATTTCCCAAGTGAGTGCCAAAAATCATTAGGTTCTTACTTGTCCTCGATTATTTGTGTCATCTTCCCATTTTCACTAGAGGTCTGACAGGGCTCATCATTGTTAATGAGCTGATGATTTGCCTGCTCATGGCCAGCACAGATTGCTGCTATTTATGAGCGATTCACTGGGTTTTGATTTTGGCGAAAGCAAACGGAGTGTGTTATGATGTGGATTGCTGACTGAGATTATACTGAGCTTCTTGTTTTGACACAAAATGGGAATCAGCCTTTTCATTCTTGAAGTTTGATTACAATAATTTTCATTGCATTTTGGCTTTGACCGCAGTGTTGTGGAGCTCAGAGGGAGTGGGCGGTGTCATTCAGTGCCAGTGTTGTAGAACACATGGTCGCATACAGCTGCAGTCAAAACCACCACTGTTCTCGCACAAGTGCTGTGTAGTTGGCTGGCAGCTGTTTAGTTTACACACACAATTGAAAATATACTTGCCTAGATACATTTCCAAAATGTCAAAATTGCTCAAAAATGACGTTTGAATATTCCATGTAAAAGAAACACATATATTGGAACATCTGGTTGCGCATTATGTCAATAACAGGACAAATTAATCAAAGAGACTACTTGTATAGACCATTTCACAAGATGTAAACAACACTGGTCCAGAAGCACTTCCTGTTTCAGTTTTTTAACACTACATAAAAGCTGGGATAAAATACAACCAACAGAACATTTAAAACTGAATCAAAAAGTTAAACAAACATCTTTATGATGTTTTCTTTACATGTGAAATAAAGAAAACAGTTACAAACTGAAACAGGAAGTGTTTCTGGACCAGTGTTGTTTACATCTTGTGAAATGGTCTATAGGTAGGTTATTTAAGTTTAAACATATTTGATAAAGTATTACCTACACAAAAACAAGTAAATCAACTAATGGGCAAAACCACAGACCTCACTCGCACTCACAGGCACTCTCGCCCTTTCTCTGCGCATAACGGTTTAAATGAACAACAACAGTAAATGTAGAGTGCTGATCAAGAGTTTTGTGCAAGCAATTAAGGTTGTGACTCCAAATATAGCAGGCTTCATCCAGTGATTGAAACAAATATTATTAACATTAATTGAAGTTTTACATTATATAAAAGCAACATTGAACGCTCCGAGCGACTGCGAGCTGTGCTGTGGTATTTTTCATGGAACTTTTCCTTGACAAGAAACGGTAAATAATCAAACACAGTGGAAGCCTGCAGTGCATGAAACTGCTTGTTTTAACCTACCTTATTCGTGCAATATCTATTTAGTCAGTACAGTAAGCCTACACTTTAGTAATGTTCCCTCAGGCCTACTCGCAGCAGACAGCCGCGCCTCTGCTACCGCAAACGTGCTTTTCCACATTTGAATATTCATTTTCCCCTTCAAAATTCTGATTTTTAAAACTATTTAAATTATTGTTGGTTTTAATTACCGGTATTGTGTACTACTGTTCAAAAGTAGGATGGAGTTGATGCTGAATTTTGGCAGCCATTACTCCAGTCTTCCAGAAATCATTCGTATATGCTGATTTGATGCTCAAGAAACATTTCATATTATTATCAATACTTCATTAATTAAAGGGATAGTTCACCCAAAAGTGGAAATCCTGTCATCATTTACTCACTCTCAAGTTGTTCTTTCTTCTGCTGAACACAAAAGAATATACTTTGAAGAATGTCAGTAACCAAACAAGAATTCTTTTTTTTCCATAACACCATTGTTTCAATTTGACTTTTATTTTTTACATTACAAATGTCACTTTTGATCAATTTCACGCATCTTTCCTGAATAAAAATATAAATTTCCTTCAGATTTTTTTTTTTGAGCGGTTGTATATATTATTACGTATTCAGTTATATTCAACTATGTATTAAAATATAACTTTGTGTGACAACAAATTTAAAAGCCATGAATTTAATTCATGGCATTTCATCGATCATCTACATCAAGTGTGAAATGAGCTATTCAAACTGTAAACGGATATTTTAATTTACTTTCTGTGTGCGGTCTTTCTTCTAACACTCAATGTCCCTTTGTGTGTCCCTGCTTCAGCATTGAGAAAGTGTCTAAAATCACATCTCCAGTGTTGATCATCCATGGGACGGAGGATGAGGTGATAGATTTTTCCCACGGGCTGGCCCTGTACGAGCGCTGCCCCAAAGCTGTGGAGCCGCTGTGGGTGGAGGGAGCCGGACACAATGACATCGAACTGTACACCCAGTACCTGGAACGCCTGCGTCGTTTCATTGGGCAGGAATTGGCCGCACAACACGCCTAAGCTCTCCCTCTTCTCCTCCTTGTTCATCCCACCATCTCCCAGTCTGAGCGAGAGTGAGATGGATGCATCAGTAACTTATTGAAGGTCTGCCAACTTGTATGGACAACCTTACTGTCAGAGGAGCTTGACAGATGATCCACTGCTCAGATTTGTTTTCTTAAAAGTGTTTTCGTTTTTTTTCTCCCTCCATTTGTCATCTCCTTGTACACGTGTATATATATGTGTGTGCATGGGGACCCTGGGGGGTGATAGTGGAATTTCTCTGGGGCAAGAATGATGGATGAATTCCTCTGCCGGATTCAGTCCGAGGAAATAAGCCAGACAGATTTCTGTACCTCCAACCAGACTGTCTCTCTCCATATCTGAGCATTCATCTGTCAGTTGAGTGGTTTGATTCTCCAACCTGCCCCCATGATGCCTCAGCCTGAGAGATTTTCACTTCCCACTTCTCATCAGGCAACTTAAAATAGCTCAATCTCAGCGCTTGGCAAACTTCCTAGCCTTCCTGACCCTGCAGGATGGAATAAACCGGTTGTTTGGTCGAGGATTTCAGGATTGAGGTTTGAAGCATCCTACACAGGTGCAATGATGCCCACCTCTGCATCTTCATTCTTTCATCTGATCATTTGGCCTTTTCTGGATGGCTCTTGTGGCCAGGTGTGTGGGTCCATTCCCTCTCATATACCCTGCGGTATACTCGCCTCTATGCACTGATGTTCCCTTTTATTGAGTTTTGGCCTTTATGTCAAAGATGAGCTTGGGATAAGGTGACACCTGATGATGTACACCGCTCCAGGCAGGGAAAGATCGAATCCTGGAATGTTGGCTTTTGTTCCCAGCATTATCAATCTATTTCATTTCTCTTTGGTGTCTCTGTCCTTTCTTCTCAGCATGTTAGGGTGTCCATCCATAGCACCCTGAGGTGAAAGAAACTGGGAGGGCTGCTCGCTGATCATCATATTTCAATGAAACCACCGCACTTGGAATAACATGATACAGAGCATATTCACGTCCAGATCCATAAATCATGCATCTGAACTGTTGGCCAGTAGAAAGATCAATGTTTTATTCTTTCGTCAGGACTTTCCTAAAGCCAGATCTTCGGCATATCATTTCCATATTAATTTAACTAGTTTCACTTTTAAAATGGATATTTGGGCCATTCAATTGTCTAATTGTGTAGAAACAAATAATGCACACAACATAGTCCGAGATAAAAGCAGAAATCACTTCTGAACCCCGTAGCAATGACACACAACTAGTTTTTCCCGTTTTTAGCCTGACGTCAAGAATGTTTCTTTCATGGAAATGTTATTTCCTCTCCCTCATTCAAGTCTGATGTGAAGCTATAATCATGCATGTTTACTCGGTGTCTCTTGATTTATAATTTTGTTTTTTAAGCAAATCATTTCAAAGCATAACACATAATTTAAATACTCCTCTTTGTGAATATAAAGGATTTTCCTTTTTCTTCCCACGTCAAATTGCTAGTTAGCGGCACATGGTTTCATCTATCTAAGTAATGTTCTGACAGCTGGGGGCAGGTTTAAAGATTATAACTAGCAATAAAGGCACAACAATGTGGTCATCTACAACCTATTTTTGTGATGTCATCTCTAGTCAAGCTGCTTCTCTTCAAAGGGAGTTTGTCTGATATGATGTGGACACAACTATCAGGTTACCTGATGCTTAGAAAGATTGTTAGAGCTCTGAAAAACAACTGTGAATTATCAAGGGAACTTGCTGCTACAGATCTCGACTGAATGGTCTCAATGAAATTTAAAAGCTGATCCCTTCAACCTTTTGTTGTTTTCTGATGCAAAGGCTTCCAAACCTTTTCAGTGAGATAAGACATCGCTTCCCCATGCTGGCGGGATTCATTCTTGCCCTTTTTAAGGGATAGTTCACCCAAAAAGGAAAATTCTGTCATTACTTAGTCAACCTCATGTCATGTTATGGTGAGAAATTGATTTTCTTTCAACCAGACAGTTGGGAACACCCATTGACTTTTTTTGTCGTCAACTGTCAGGTGAGTAAGTAATGACAAAATTTTCATTTTTGGGTGAACTATCTCTTTAAAATTGTGGGCTGCAAAGTCATTATGAATTCCGCACAATAATTTGTTTAATTAACGTAAGTATATTTTGGGGGTAGGGTTTTTTCAAGATGAATTTTCAGATTTTATGGTGCCAGAAGATTTCATCTCTAGATATCCTTTTTTTTTTTTTTTTTTTTTTTGGAAACCTTTATCCATCCACCCCTTTTGGTCTGTTCCTATGTGTTCTGGTTAAACTCATTCCCATTACTGCAAAACACAAAGTAATTATGTATTCGGAAAACAAAACACTGGTTTGTACATAATTTCAAAAGCTTAATTCCAGCAAATGTGATTCCATGTTTCATCATGTACTAAAGTATGTAATCTGGGGTTGGACACAAGGGGGCTTGTTCGTTCTCCATTCTAACCAAAGATGACAGGTGTTGGATTTGCATTGGCCACCCACTGCCATTTGTCAGCGCTCAGATGTGGATTAGAGCAGGCGGTGGACTTGGGCTGTTCAGACAGAGCCAGTTCTCACACAATACAGGCTGCTGTTGATGCCGCCAAGGGGAAGTTTTTGACTGGACTGTTGGTGCGTGTTTACCTCCTGCAAGACCCAAGTGTTTGCAGGGCTGAAGCAATACCAACTTGTAGCCAGCAGACTGGATGTGTGTGTTCTAACAAGAAGGGAGGACGTTGGTTTGGGAAGGGTTGGTGTTACCCAGAGACTCCATCCCAACACATTCAGTTTCAGCTCTTTTTACTAAGATTTTTTTTCTTCATTTGTTTAAAGAAAGTAAGTTAAAGAAATATCTTTTTAAAACTATCAGATGTATGTACTGTATAACATTGTTTGAGAAGCTTAATCTTGAGGTTTGAGAATCTGTTTTTGTATCTTAATGGATCGGGAGTAAGAGTTATTGGGGTGTTACTGTTCTATCCTTTTATGCATTATTCTAATGTTGTTGTTTTTAGTTTTAAATATATGTCTGTTTCTTTTTCCAGAATTAATAAATAAAAGAGATCTTAGAAAATAAAATTATGAATTGATAATTGTTGTAATTCTCTTTTCTTGTAACTGCACACAGAAACGTCACATTTATATAGCAAATTATAAATGTTGGTTTTAATACGTTTATTTATTAGAACAGGAAATTATTGAAACCATCACATTTATACAGCAATATATTATATGTATAATATATACCCTCACTCCTGTTCAAGATAATCTCCTGAACTCCAAACTGTCAGAATGGGAAAGAAAGGTGATTTAAGCAATTTTGAGCGTGGCATGGTTGTTGGTGCCAGACGGGCTGGTTTGAGTATTTCATAATCTGCTCAGTTACTGGGATTTTCACACACAACCATTTCTTGGGTTTACAAAGAATGGTGTGAAAAGGGAAAAACATCCAGTATGCGGCAGTCCTGTGGGCGAAAATGCCTTGTTGATGCTAGAAGTCAGATGAGAATGGGCCGACTGATTCAAGCTGATAGAAGAGCAACTTTGACTGAAATAACCACTCGTTACAACCGAGGTATGCAGCAAAGCATTTGTGAAGCCACAACACGCATAACCTTGTGGCGAATGGGCTACAACAGCAGGAGACCCCACCGGGTACCACTCATCTTCACTACGAATAGGAAAAAGAGGCTACAGTTTGCAAGAGTTCACCAAAGTTGGACAGTTGAAGACTGGAAAAATGTTTCCTAGTCTGATGAGTCTTAATTTCTGTTGAGACATTCAGATGGTAGAGTCAGAATTTGGCATAAACTGAATGAGAACATGGATCCATCATGCCATGATCTTACCACTGTGCAGGCTGGAGGTGGTGGTGTAATGGTGTGGGGGATGTTTCCTTGGCACACTTTAGTGCCCCTTCATGCCAATTGGGCATCGTTTAAATGCCACAGCCTACCTGAGCATTGTTTCTGACCATATCCATCCCTTTATGGCCACCATGTACCCATCCTCAGATGGCTACTTCCAGCAGGATAATGCACCATGTCACAAAGCTCGAATCATTTCAAATTGGTTTCTTGAACATGACAATGAGTTCACTGTAATAAAATGGCCCCCACAATCACCAGATCTCAACCCGATAGAGCATCTTTAGATGTGGTGGAACGGGAGCTTTGTGCCCTGGATGAATCAATGCCACGTAGAATTAAGGCAGTTCTGAAGGCGAAAGTGGGTCTAACACAGTATACGTATGGTGTTTCTATTAATCCTTTGAGTGTATGCCTGTGTGAGTTTACTGTATACACACACTTATATTTATACATGTGTGTGTGTACAAAGACATGCACGTGCACACACACATATTTAAAATTAATATACCTACTATTTAAACAAAAACCTTTAGATTTTAATATTTGATATATTTAGTCTTGAACTTGACATGATTTGATAATTATTGTCAATCAAATTTCTTGTAAAATGAAATAGGAAGATAACATTTACATGCTATACATTTATTTTATATTACGATTTATTTTAAAGCCTTTATTTTTAAATAAATGTAATGTTTATTCAAACTGAATATATTTATATTTGATGTTTAATGTTCAATCTTAAACTTGACCATATTAATTGATAATTATTGTAAATCTATTTTCATGAAACATACTGTAGTCACATTTGCGTACAATTCTTTAATATTTACATATATTTAATGCATCTTTCTTATATTTTATAATTTAATATATTTTATCTGACTTTGAAATGTTGAATTATTAGTTCTTGTAAATCTCTTTTCGTGTAACTGCACTCGGGAACAGCACATTTATATGGTGATATATTTTAAAGGCTGAGCTGAACTGAACTTCCCAGAATCCTTGGGCTATAAACATCCTCAAGAATCGTAAAACGATCGTAGCAGCTGACCTGCATATTAAATTGTGATCCTCAACTTCTGTGGAATAGATAAGTCCCAACAATCATTGATGAGGCATTTATAATTCAAGGCACAGAGAGAAACATTCTAATGTGCAAGCGTGTCGGATAACGCTGTCGCCGATGGCCCTGTTTTGTTTATTCATCATGTAGCTGCATTTCTCTTCTCATCGATGTCGTCGTCTCCTCCAATTCATCAGTTAATGCCAAACCAGTCCCAAGACTCTTGATATGAATCTTCCTATGCAAAACAAACCAGTGCAAGAGTATATGTGTGTGGGTGTGCATAGACAAAAGAGTTGCAGAGCAGCAACAGATGGGTTTCATTATCTGTAACAAAAAATCTCCAATTATCTGTCTCTTTTTAATTATTGCCCTGTGAGCTTTGGCATGACCCGGCCTATCGGCAACAGCCACATTCGAGAGGCGTTAATACAGCCAGATGGGATTTAAGACCTTCTGTTAAACACACATGCCTCTCTCTGAACATGCATGTGGATATGTACACAAAACCTTGTTTCTACAGTCTAATCACACTTGGATAAATATCACTATGCCCATTTGCTTATATCCAAATGCATCAGTTAAGCTATTTACACATGCTGTGATATGCCAAACACATGGAATATTCTGGGAGTGTGGCATAATGTTGATTAGACTGTACACAAACTTTGATTTGGATTTGTATTATTTGGTAACAGTGAGGCATTTACAATGAAGTTGCGATAGACTTTTCTTCTCTTGTGAACTATTAAAGTAAATGGCTACAAAAAAGTGTAGAACGTGATTTTGTGCTATTCATTGGATTGTTGGACTGTTGTGGTTAGCTATTGCATGTAAGTGATAGGTTGTCCTGTCATTGTGACAGTGAATGCGTCATTAGAGAAGAGAAGTCGCATGCAAAAGGGAGGGGAAGTTATTTTAAATAAAGATTACAAGGACGCCATATGATTTTTTTAAAAAAATGATGATTTGAACGGGTGAATCAATAGAATAAATACTGCAATATTAAATAAAAAATACGAATTGTCAATTTTGATTTATGGTGACTTTAACATTAAAACGCTTTTTCCAAAATACTGCAACAAATTCATATGCGTTTAACAGTATAACTTTGTAGCTCAAATAATAAAGAAGCCCTACAAGAAGAATTAGTGGAATTAGAATCTAATTTATGCTTTTAATAAATCCTTAAAAAATATGTTTATTCAAGTGTATTAGTATATTTATTTTAAACTAAAAATAAGAAAGTATACTTAGGATATAGTCTACTTTTTATGTATTTCTTATATAGACTATAGGCTGCTTTTATGGCTACTTCTCAGAAATATACTTTTGCACCTATGGATACTCGACTTTATGTCTAAGTAGGCTATGTATTTTTTGAAAAATTAAGGCACTGGAGAGTACAAATGGTTTGAATGCAAAATACATTTTCACCGCTAGATTGGACAAATTCCTACACACTGTCCCTTTAAATAGGCTGCTTGATAAAGTGGAATTGATAGACTAATTGTTTTTTGTAAGGGTCACCGCAATCTTGATTTTTTTTTTTTTTTTAGTCGAAACTATTTTGTTTTAATCAACAAAAAGCATACAATTTTAGCATACTATTACATCCTGTACTTTGAATCAATATATCTTTGTAGAACATTCAGAACTCCCGTTTTATCTGTTTTTGCCAGTGCACGTTTTCTTATTTTATGTCTTTATTTCAGCTCACTCAAAACCTAGATGACTGGAAGAAAATAAGACATGTATCATTGTTTGCTTCAGGAGACGTTATTGTTGTTTTTTACCATAACTATGTCATCTGCTGTCTCTTGAGTTTGAATCACAGTTTGCCTGAGGCTTGCTAGGGGAGATGCTGTGCATTGTTCAGATCTGACCACTAGGGGGCACAAACTACATTCTCAATAGATTTTGTCGGCATTTCCATTATCTGTCTCTGTCAGTGACATAAACAACGAGCTTCCTCTAGCTATATATAGGACCTGACAAATCCATCATAAAAAAAGGTTTGATTGCAATAATAATGCTGGAAGTAGCTATTTGAGTTGCTTTCATCAGTTAAAAACATGTTATAGCCTATTTTTAGCATATCATCCAAACGGCAGCACGTTTGATATTTGATTAATGCGATGTGATGTGTGCATGTACTGTTTGTTTTTTAACTAAAAGCTGTAATTAGCATCACTTATAAAATATCTTCCTTCCTCACCACATCCTCAAAATATGTGTTTGCACTTTATTACTGAGTGTTTCATATCACTGTCACATCTGAGGTCTACATTTCTCTGCCATTAAAGAAATCTGTGCTGCAGTCTCACTGTGACATCAGAAATATGTGTTTAGTCCTCACTAAAGTCTTTGTTTGTGCTTGCGTACCACACTGCTAAACAAACAAACATAACCCAGTGCGTTCGTGAAGAGATAGGCCTAGATCTGTTCATGGAAACTAACCAAGCTGGAATATTACACGTTGCATTTGTCATGGTTATTGTTTTGTGTATTTTTCTTGAGTGGTCTTAAGCATTTTTTCCCAAGACCAGCTACTACGGCCCCGAGGCCAGCGGTGTCATCTGGTTCTGCTTTGCTCGCATTTAGCTTTGCAGGGTCGATTTATTGTGGTCCAAATTGACCTGGATATTGGGTAATTGAAGATTCGGGGACAGCAGGCGAAATGGTTGCTCTGCCTGAGGAAATGAGGTTATTGTTACCCCGTTGCCAATATCGGCAGCCTCTTATGCTGTATGATCGCACGTGATCAATGGTGTGCGCTTTGGTGCACGTCAAACCACAATCTATTGAAAAGATCTTTTCTGTTTAGAATAGTAACATTAATGCATTGTCGTTTGCTGCTGAAACTACACGTTTTGAACGTTGCGAGAACATTCAAAAATACACATTTTATAACCTAATGGGAATGTTAGCAAAACGTTTTTAGAAAAATATTTTTGTTACTTGGGTTCTTAGTATTTTCGACTCGAGTCGAATCCAGCTGTTGGCTATGATTATTTTCACCTTTAATCAACATTATCTTTGACATCATTAACATTCAGTTTAGTTGCGAAATGTGTAGAATGCTAAAAGTGATTCTGGTTTGACTCTTTATATGGATGAACAGATCATATTCTTTCCAAATATCAACGTTAAAGGGATAGTTCACTTTGAAATTAATTTTTGGTATGTTTTAGCTTACCTCAAGGGCATCCAAAATGTGTCTTTGTTTCTGCAGTAGTTTCAATTTTGATGGTTTTAGGTCAAACCGTTCTTGTCTGTCATATAATGCAGGTCTATGGTCACCACCTCAAAGAGCATGCACAGAGAAGTCTAAATTAAACATGATTTAATGACTCGTAAATGTAAGTACACATTGATGGCCTAAGACACGAAACGAGCGGTTTTTGTGAGAATTTATATATCGTTTTTACCTCTTGTAACCACAGCCACGTCCAAGTGATCTGAGGGCGCGGTCGCTTCGGTCTGTGGAAGCGCGGGATCTTTCGCGCGGTTGCGAAAAAAATCTACATTGTCTGTTGATATTTCTAAATCGTCTTCCATTGCGATTTCCTGTATATCTAAATATGTTTACATCTTCACAGTGAAAGGTAACACTTCCGAAATCTCTGTGTAAACAATGAGTGACGTAAACGTGCAAGAGATCACTTCCGGCGCATGCATGCGCAGACCGAAGCACCCATGCCTTCAGATCACTTGGACGTGACTGTGATTACAAGAGGTAAAAACTATTTAAATACTGTTCGTTTTTCGCACAAACTGCTCGTTTCGTGTCTTAGGCCATCAATGTGTACTTACATTTACGAGTCATTAAATAATGTTTAATTTGGACTTCTCTGTTCATGCTCTTTGAGGTGGTGACCATAGACCTGCATTATATGAATGACAGAACGGTTTGACCTAAAAATATCAAAATTGAAACTACTGCGGAAACAAAGACACCTACATCTTGGATGCCCTTGAGGTAAGCTAAAACATAGCAAAAATTAATTTCAAAGTGAACTATCCCTTTAAGGTCATGACTCATGAGAGTATTGTAGGCTATAACCCTCAAACCCTCCACCATCTGGTTCTGGCGTGAGATGTCGTCGCTCTATCTTTTTCTCTCATATCTTGTGTCTGGAATCATGTATGTGCCGGCTACATTCGGTATCAGTAACATAGAGGTTAGAGAAACAAATCATGACAAAGATGAAAAATTATACATAAACTTCTGCCCCGAGACCATTTATCATTTAATAACATATTAGTGTGTGACCTTGGCCAGGCAGATATAGAGCAATTGGACCGAAACATATTTCACATGGATTCAATATAGCTTCGAAGACTTAGCCTTGCATCAGCCGTAAAAAATAATTCACCCGCCACATCTGGCCTGTTCAGTGATTTTCTGTGTGATATGATTTTTGAAGGTTTGTCCTTTTTTAATCATTCTGTCTCCTTACACTCTCTAATAATTTAGCTTTTTAAACAGCCAAATTCATAAGGCAAAACACTTGAGATTTGGCACCAGACTGCACCAGATTGCAAACATGAGTTGAACACAAGTAACAGTCATGTTTAGTCAACTTAAGAATATTTATTATAGGTAAGATAAAAAAAATAATAAGAGGAAATAATTACAAAAGCGTATCTTCTGAACTAGAAATATTCATTGTAATAATTACAATATTTTCATATATAAATTCACAATTGTTTGTATATAATTGTATTGTATGATTTTAATTTAATAAATATATTTACATTTTTAAATATCCTTCCAGTAGTGCCCAATGGCTTCCTATATAGACTCCTGAAATATGACCAGTTTATTAATTTAATCGCTTTACGCAGACTGACATGCCTAATCTAAAACATTCATAGATTTAAGATATACAAACGTTAACTAAACATCAGATAACTTCACACAAACACTGTGAATTTATCACTCTGACAAAGCCTTGTAATTTATCATCACAGAAAATCTGTCATGATTTTGGTGTTTACATTTCGTCGACGTTCCATGCATTTCTTTGGAATGCTTTCGCAGTGTTTTTTGGAACGAGTCCAGTGTTGCACAAAGCTCTGGAATCTCTAAAAAGTCCTGTGCAGTTAACAGTCGGGTTCCATTACACAATCACGGGAACTCATCAACCCGTCCCTGAGTGGGCAGCGAGCATGCGAGATGGTTAGAAATACACCCCTCTGCTCCCGGGCTGACATTTTTAGAAGCGTTTTACCAAACTCATCGGAACATTTATAGAGAGGTGAAACGAAAACCGTTGTCTCCAGGGCAACACTACGAAAGCTAAACGGTTACAGGAAGCCATTGTGTATTTTCAGACATTGTAGGTTACGGTAGAAAAAACTATTTGGCCTATCATTCAGCATGCTGTTAAAGATAAATAAATGACTCCAGCTTTTGGTATGCTTTTTTTCCGTAGAGGTTTTTAATGTCCCTGACACTCACGCAGGCCCTGTTTGTTGCTCTGAGATCATGTCAGGTGTGGGTTGCTGGCGGGTGCATGGCCGTGGTGTGTTCAGCACTCAGGGTGAGGTGAGATCTCTAATCTTCTCGCTGTTAGACCACCGTGACCACCTCATCACAGCATGCCTTACCAAACAAGGCCTTCAACTGTGGCACACCGACCACTGAGAAACCAGAGATGAGGCTCTTTTGTACTGCTCTCATGGACGTAAAAGAGTGTCGACGATAATAAAAATAATGAATCTTTTAAAAACCTAGTTAAAAACGCGGGGCAAGTTCTTAAAAACAAAGGGTGTTATCACTACTTTCAAAAAGTTTTAATGAGCTATATCAATATAGAGTGCCGAAGTTATCACGTCACTTTGTAGGCCAAAATGCGGAAGTGAATTAGCATTTTAGCACTCCCTCGCTCTAAATGGGATTTTTGAATGGGTTTTTGTAAGGTCTGTGGTTAACAAAGCCTCTAAATATTTTCAAGTTTTGATTGACTATGACATAAAACACAGCAGTTATAATCTGCTTGTGGTTTTTTAAACTTTATTGTGTTTGCCTGTGTTTTTTAAAATACATTTTGTATACATTTTGAATCAACTTGTAAAGATTATCTTGATAGACAAAACGTGTAAGGGTCACAATTTGTTGAACACAGATATTATTTATTATTATTTATTATATCTTTTACACAGATATTTTTCTTTTTTTTGTGATTTTCCAAAAGTCTATGGGGAAAATGCATAGCTTTTCGATCGAGGGAACCCATGCGACGCTAACTTCCGAGTTGTCCTACAAAGTGACGTCATCACTTCGGCACTCTATATCACACGAGTAATATGGTTCTATTAGCATGGCTGTGAATAGGCCATAGTCAAATTCCTGAAGGACTGGTCAAGAAAAAAGCTGTTCTCGATGGGTACGAACGGCCGCTGACGACTTGGAGCTCACATCTCCGAAAACGTCAAAACAAATGTTCAAATAGGAGCTATATGTTTATATATAAATCGCATTTGAGGTTTAAACAACTATTGCATAAAAAAACTCTTGCATATTAAAACTACATTCTGTGACACAATAACTGTAGTATTTGTTAAGTACTACTAGGTTTGCTCCTCCACCATTAAACGCTGCCAGTATAGATCTGGCAGAAACAAGCGGAGTGATACAAATTGTGAAATGGATACCGTGTGATAGTAGAATATTGCATGGCTGGAAATGTATTTAAATATATATAAATTCATAAATATGAAGCTTATTGGGGAGTCACTCCACATGGATTTTTTTTTACAACCTGAATTAATCCTGCTTTGTCATAATAAGAGACTTTAAGAGACTTATTGACCTTGACACATGTATAGTCATGATGGTCTGCAGGAGTCCTCCCTATGACATCATTTACTGTTTTATGTTTCCCCCCTGCATGTTTATGCACGTTCATTGGACCACATGACTTTAATTTGAGGCAAACAAAAGGTTTTTTTTCAGATTTTACTAAGCAGCGAAGCAGTTCTGTTATGCCAAACTTCTCCTTTTTCTTTCCTATTTCTTATTTTTCTTCATTATGATATCATTATTACCCTGACATTTTCAACTTTATGCCCCCCATGTATTAAAGTACTACATTACTGTAGTACTGTAGGTGTATTCAAGTTGTTGTACAGTATATGTGAATTGTATTTATGATGTATTTTTTAATACGTTTATAAATAAGACTAAATTAATAATAAAAAAATAGCACAATGTCATCAACAAAGCTACCAACCTCTAGTAGCACAATAGATTGTCAGACTGGTCCAAACCAGCTCTGTTTTTTATCAGCACTGGACATCTACCAAGTTCAAATGACCTGTAATTGCATTTGCATTCACAAACATTGAGTCAAGACTCCATGGAGAGTATGTTTATTGAGACGCAAGTAATAATGGCTGTTGATTCGATTTGTACATGTGCTTGTGATTATAGCGAAAACGGTAAAGAAAGAGGTTTGGATTTGGGTGGTTGACAAAAGTCACCTAGGGCTCAGCTTATTGTTGCGTTTGGCACTTGTTGCATGGATTTCTGCTCATAAACAAATGAGGCTTTGGAGCTTTAAGACAGCTATATGATTGAGAATGTGTAGGCTATTAGGCTGTTTGGTTTCCAGCCAACACAATGATCTATATGGTGCTTTACGATATGGAATTATGGAGTGAAATCTTGTTACTGCAAGTGCAAAAGCAATGCTACTGTAAAGCCACTGACTGTGTACTTGTAGCAATGGGCCGAAACTGAAGTATCCCATCCCATTAAAACCTAGATATCTCTAATAATGGATATCAACATGGAATAAACTGCTCGGCTATTCGCCGGCTGCTATCAGGACCTGCAATCAAATCACAAGGAAATGGAGACATGATGGTTGGCTTGTGACTGCATGTAATTCGATTGTGCTTGATCACATGCAATGCAGCTCTGAGCTAAGATATATGTCATTACCCAGAGATATCACATTGCACCTCATTTTGCGGTGTAATGGTGACCTCACTGTTCTTATCTCGCCCAGTCACCTAAATATACACCTGGCAACCAGTGTTAGCCTGGAGCGGAGGATAGGAACATTATTTTAGCATCACTACTAAGACTGTTTCAGAGTTAGCGCGGCACTGATTCAGAGTGATCTTTGGTTGCTTCTCTAACAGGAGTTAAAGCTAAAAAATGTTGCTCTTCAAAGTTCTTTGTCTCTGATAAATTGCCTCGTTTCGTGTTCCCAACACGGTTTTGTGGCCCGGGTTTGAAGCAAATGCTCCATTTCAGAGAGGCAGTGTGGGATGAAAGCCAGGAAGAACAAAACTGAGCTTTTTGTTTATTTATTTGTTGTCAGTTCCACATCGCTCTCTTGCGAGAGCTTTACTTCAGATCAAATATGGAGAAGTGAACAAAGCGAGATGTTTCCCTCAAAGTTTCTTTGGCCTAATTTGATACTTTTTTTAAAAAAAAGATCACAATAGGGAGAATCGTACTGGGTAATAATTGTGAATCATTGGGGCTTAGCCAACTCAATTACCCCAATTGCGACAGTGGCTAATCAAATTGACTTTGTGTGGAAGGGCCTGAATTATCACAATGCTGTCTAATTACTGTAAATTAACTTATATTATGATACATACACCACACACCTAGGTTTTTTTTGTCGATGTATAAAAATAATTAGTTTTTAAGTCACCATGAGGAAATGCTCAGTTGTTTTTATTATATGTCTGATAATATCAGTCTATTAGTCATTCATGTACCTGCCCAAGGCATCTTCAGCTTAACTAATGAAGTCACCAACTGCTGAATGCCGTCTCCTCTGTGGTCTGGAGTCCTCACAATAACTTATTGTGATCACAGATAGAGGAATGAGGAAAAGAAGAAGGAACATGAATAGAGGATTGTTATTACCCTCCCTGTCTTGAAAACCTCACCTGTTTGGAATTTCAAAACATTTTTTAATCTTTATTAAGATTTGTATGTAAATTTATATCTCAATGAACAGAAAATAATATAGTATGGAGTATATTAATTGACACAGATGTATTCACCTATATTTAGATATAGCATACTTGTTTCAAATTCAGTGACAATGCAGCTCATAGGAACTAAAAAGATGGCTCTATAGCAGCACTAAAAGAAACTATGAACGGCCATTCACACCAGGTATGATAACTGGCAAACCAGAATTCATTCGCCCCAATGGACAGCAAATTCACACTGTCTGAATCGTTTCCTATACAGTAGGCTATAATGCACTATGTGCCATTCAAATTGTAAATGTGTGAATAAGTGACCAATTTGCAGCTTTAGCGTCCATTTGGGGGCGGAACGCTGTAGATTCAAGGGAGCATTTGATTGGACAGAAAATCTTATGAGAAGCTGAAGTATAGTGTGATGTCATCAAAGTCATTGATCCATATTAGCAGAAGTCGAGACTGTAAGTTTTGAAAGCTTATTATCTTCTAAATACAATTTTTTTTATTGTTTTGGAGCACACAACTATAAGAAACGCCAAGAACTTCCATTTTGATTTCATGGGGACTTTAAATAGGCCTATAGCGTAAAATATAAAATAATCATAAAATACTTGATGTAAAATATAGCTACGCCTTAAAATCACGACAGTATGAGTGTGTAGGCTATATTCTCATTTATAATTTATTTATAATTTTATTAAGAAAATTCTATATTAAGAATTAAAACTTAGGCTATTTTAAACTGTCTTTGCAGTGAAAGGATTGCTTTATTTTAATGCCTATGCTCGCTCTTTCGATCTTCAAATTAAATTCACTTACTTTGCCACTTGCTCGTCAATATACTAATCCACTCAACCAAGTAGCTAGGCTATATCGCTGATGTATTTTCTGACCCCAAATGATTAACAACAAATTAATTCCGCTCCAGTCTGCAGCTCTATTCTGCGTCAGGTTTTGGCATTGACTTGCGTTTCAATAGCTGTGGGTGACAGACTTACAACAGCGCTGATATGGGCAAACGCGTGATCTTTCTCTCTCAGACTAAATACCGCGAGGTACATCCCGGGGATTGCAGGAAATATTACATTTCTCCCGAACAATAAGAGTTTCTTTTAGCGGAGTGCAAAGGCTGCTGGACTCAAATTGGAGGCAGCGGCGCGCGCACCAAACAAATGAACGTGCCTTTTTGTCCACGCGCTCAGGAGCGTACATTCTACTGGCGCAGCACTGAATAAGTATTGTAGCGGTAGGTGATTGATAAGGCAAGTGTTTCCAACCCAGACAGACACGTTTTCATAAGGCACAGCTGGTTGCGCTGGCGTGGACTCTTTTTTTTTTTTGCCATCATTTGTTAGACAGAAGTCAATTTATTTCTGCGTATTCCAAGCGACTTCTTGGATTCTGGAAGGCTGTCCGAAGGGGAGTACAGCAGCGGCTGCAGGACCAAGCCGGGAATGCCATTTGTTCACGAGCAGCATAGACGAGCTTTGTCGCGCGGTGTTTTTTACCCGGGGACAGGTGTCGTTGTGTACGTTGGGGGTTATTTGTTGGGGGTTTGGACACAGTTGTCTTAAGGATGTCAGATCAGGGATCAGATCTGCACAGAGACAGGTGCGATAGAGAGGAGTAGATTTCACGCGGACCCCTCCTCTCATCTTCTCCTCTCAGTCATTCTGGATTATAGTTCCGAGGAGGCGAGTCATTCACAGAGAACCGGGCTCACCGTTGCTGTTATCGGTAAGTATGCTGGTTTACCAAATGATACGCTTCTGTTCTGGATTGTAGGACTAGTTGTTACGGGTCCCTCTCTCTATCTCAGTGTGACGATGGGTTTAGTTCTGCACGCGCCCCTGAATTGTGCTGTTTCTACTCAAGTATAGGCTACAAGTCATATAATTTTGTTCATTGTGGATGCGTTGTAATTGTTGTCAAATGAGGGATTACGCTTTTGTAAATAAAAAAAAAACTTTTTATTTTATTTAGACATGATTTAGAGAGTTGTTGGTCAGGACTTAATTTTGCCTATGACATTCTGGTTGTGTTGTTGAAGGCTAGCTGTACGGATGGTGGAACAACATAATTAAATAATTAACACTGTCAAATTCTGGATGATATTTACGTATTCATTGACAGCAATTTCACTTTTCTTGCAGCCCTTTCATCATTATTACATTTAGTTTTAAGTTATGGCATTGTTTTAATCAAATGCAGCTCTTACAACATTGCCTTCATTTTATTTAGGCTATCTCGTATGCCTCTATTTATTATTATTTTATTACTAGATTTTTGCTCTCGTGTCTCCTGCGTTTGTTGACTCTTTTACAATTTAGTGCCTGATACGTCTTTACACCTTTACCAACTTGACAGCAATTAATCTCAAATTCACTTAAATCACCAAAACAAATGAACTCATTCTGCCATAACCACATTTACACCCATCAAAACACTTTGAGCAAGAATTTAAGAAACCAGAAGTCCTTGCAAGAATGACAGCTCTTTAATTGTGTTATAGCGTATGTGCCACAATACCAGAGAACATTTGAAAATGTTATGCTTCAGCATGCCTTACATTTGTTGGCATATGGTTATTCCACCATGAAATGTAGCTCTGATACTGTAAAACAATAAGATGTGTCTTCACATATCCGTGCAACACATCATCTTTAAACAAACAGATTCATGCCAATAGAACATAACAATGCTAATCAACATTCTTCTCTTGATACACATAGAAAAATGTCTTGGCATGCCTGATCCATCTCAGTCAGACATGTTTACATATTTCAAAGATGGGCTCTTTTGAATTGATTATAATAAAACTGCCTAAAGTTGTTGTCCACTACTACATTAATTGTGGTAGTTGTTTTTCTTATCTTTTTTTTTAAGATATTACAAGTTCCTATACAAATACATTGCGGATTGCTGTACATTGCTGATTTGAACATACATTGTTTAACAGTTGTGAGACTGATACATAAAGTTTTCCAAATAGTTGTCTGTGAGTGAGAAAAGATTTTGTGAGTTTTCAAAGATGTTGACCAGTAGTTCATCTATATGCACTTGTATGACTGTCTGAAGACTTTTGAAAGGTGAACTATAGGCATTGAGAAATGCACTTTTGACAAAAACCAATTGAGTAAATAAAACCGTGAACAGTAGCTTTTAAATGGAAAGCACGTAAATCTAAGTGTCATTGTTCCTTTCGCATTCAGCCTGTTTCTTGTGAACTGAAATTTAGTCCAATTACAACCAGAAGGTTTTTATGGGCAAATTTCATAGCAAAACCAATTTAAGTTCCACAAAGACCTTTTTATATGAAACCTACATGTTCCGGTGCGTTTATAACCCAGACCCTACAGTGATCTGAAGAACACATTAAGAGCTCAATTAGTCCCCCAGATATAGCTCATACATCTCAATACATTTCTTGATGGATACTTTAAATATATAAAGAACCATTGAAGAATTTTTGAGTAGAGAGGGTATGTGTATAGTTGGTGGGTGTTTACCGAGCCGTATCACCCAGGTGTTTGAACGCACACCCATTCAGCAGCTGTTCATATTCCACCACACAAAGTGGGTTGCATTGTTCCAGAATAGTATTTTTCATTCTGCTTTCTGAACGTGAGGGTGAACTTTCATGAATGACTGGCTCTTCAGCACAGTCCCTCTGCAGCCTTGGTGTGAGACACTTTTTTTTTTTTGGTCGTAGTGCCCCTGTTTCAAATTCAAATAGCCATTGCTCTCTTTTGTTATCCTTCAAGGTTTGTGGACTGAAAAAAGAGAAAGAAGAGAGTGAAGTCCCTAAGGTTGAGAGCATTTTAAAAGAACCCAGGAGAGAGAGCAGATGTGAAAGAGGGTGAAAAGAGGATTTGCCTGTGGAGACGATGTCCTTTAGTGAAAGAAAAGTAAGATGTGGATAGGATTGCAGCCTACTTTCTTCAACAACTCAAGCTTACTGAACAAGAATTGTTCTTTGACGCAAAATCACAATTTGCTCACTGTCTACATGATTAAAGGTCTCAAGCTCAAAAGCAGTAATTTGGACTGTTCATTTTTTTAAATTGTGAATTGGGTTATATCATCCATCTTCTTTGTTTGGTTTCAGTCCAGCTTTAAGCATTCACAGTTTTTCATTTCGACAGTCCCTAAGGCCCGTGATTCATGACTGAAGGTGGCATTTGTATGAGCGTTCCACTGACCTCTTCGAATGCACATACAAAACCACTCATTACGCACTAAATTATCATAAGCACCACAGCTCACATTTTGTAAAGTGCACAGGAAGTGTACGACTCAGAATAGATTGGTTTCAGTGTTAGCTTTTTTTAACTCCATTTGTTGCGCTGCACTGTTTGTTTTCATGAGCAACAAATTAAGCTGTCACTTACTTTGTATTTGGGACAATGATGTACATAAGAAATCTTTTAAAAATACTTTGAACAAATGCCATATAATATACTCTTGTATTCATTGCTTTCAAAACAAGAAAAGTATCAATTTAATGATGCTTAAAATATCATGTGGTGTAATCCTCACATACTTCTATTTGAATGTTTTCCTTACAGTACATTAGTGTCCATGACAAAACAACGTTAAATATTATTTTCAATAAATAATCAGATATTTTAAGAGACCTCTTTACCTTGCCAGATATTTAATGAATATTTTATGTTAAATGTATTCTTTTTTCTTTCTGCAAATTGGGACCACATGACTCTTTTTCTTTTCTTTTTTGTTTAGGAAGTAATTATTGAATACTTTTAATATTCTATTGCTTCATTATGATTTCACGCAGACCTTTTTTGCTTTACCCCCCCCCCCCCCCCAAAAATTGTATCATAAATTCATCAAAATGAGTTGTTTTCATTCAGAAATTGAAAACATTTTCATCATAGAAGAGGTGTATTCAAGTCGCGGTGTGTGAATAGCATTTCTAATGTATTTTTGAATGTATTTATAAGGACAAAAAGTTAGTCTCATTGAGAACAGAAACATTACTGGGCCATTCTCAACAATGTCAATTCTGCTGCCGCCATTGTTTTTTTGTACATCTTTAATGCACTTTGCATCTTAACAGACTGTTCAGCAGAGCTGTTCTAATCCCTAACAAACACAGAGCTGTTTTATTACCAGCCTTCCTTAAGGTGGAGACGTGCAACTTTCCCAACATGCACCGAGCCTGAGCAAACCTCCTGCTGATTTAACTGGGATGTAATTCGGAGGATATTCTGAAATGTGGAGGAGGGAAATGTAGAGTGTTCCAAGTTTTCTTGAATAGGTGCCCTGTTCAAGTCCGCCCTTTTCCCCCAACAGCCGCACTTCACCCCTCAGTGCAAGTGTTGAGGCCAGTGTGCCGAGGGAACAGGTGCTGTGGGCACAGGGGGCACACGCGCGGACACACACACATGCACGCTTACAGTTGCCCTTGGGGTTTTGCATCACCTGCGGCTGCTTAACACCAATATCCCCGTCCCCCTCCCCCATTTTTGAGGGGATCCATGACCGGAGGGGCGCCATTCACTGGCACTCCCCAATACAGGGCCCCCTAACTCCCTGTCATTTCTGTACATTTTATTGGGCTTTTACTGTCATCCGGTTTCCTTCCCTTTTCTTTTTTTTTCTTTTGTCAGCCTTCGATTTCTCCATATCTCAAACCGTCCCTCCCTTTTTGGCACAGCGCTCGCTCTGTCTTTCTCTCCCTACGTCTCTCCGTCTCTCCCTCACTCTTGTCTTGATGTCAGACCCTTCCAGACAGAGTGCTTTCTCTCAGTGTGCTGTCAGGCTAAAGGACACTGCCCACTGGGACTCTGAAAGGAACAAATTGACCGGAACAATGTTCTCACTTAGCATGTTGAGCTTGCTGAAAGAGAAGGTGAGAAGCACGCTGAGGCCCGCAAGTTGAGATGCCCACCCGGTCTTTAACCGGCCCGGTCCCGCAATTCCCTGTTTCCCCATCATGCATTTATGTCTGTTGAAGGTTAGTATAGGAGTTGTAGTGAGGGAGCAGTAAACGCATTAACCAGTGACCTTAAAAACCTCATTTCCCATGATCCTCCTGCCCCTGGAGGGTTAACCCCTCTCCTGACCTGCCATAAGGTGGTGCTGGAGGTCACGGCTCCACCCATTAAAATGTAATAGAGCTTCTCTTCCAAGCTCTCAGCGAAGACCCTTTCTCCTTGTAGTTTAATCCCACATCCATCTATCTTTCATCTTTTTCTTTTCGACTGATCTGCCACATATTTCATGTCAAGCAGAATAAGTGAATTCAGAATTTACCCCCTGGAAAAGTTCATTATTAAGGGAGTGCGGGGCGGGCATCGTTCCTCGGTCCACTGGTACTTGAGAGGGTGTTTTTCTATTCCCCTTTAATTTCTTTTCATTTTCTATTGTTTCTTTTCTTTCCTGCTCTCCGTTCTTTTCATTTTCTCCTCTCTTTATCCTTTGCTTTTTGATTTTTGATCCATTTTTAACACCCTTCCATCACTTTTCCCTTTATTTTTCTCCCTGTTTCTTTTCCTTTTTCTGGCTTTTTTCAATTTATTCTACTTCTAATTCAATTTCCTTTTGCCCTTTACGTTTCTTTTGCTTTTATACCCTTCCTTTTACCTCATTTCCTTTCCTTTTCTCCTTTCCTTTTATAGCTTTCTTTTACTTCATTTTCCTTTTACTTCTATCTCATTTCCTTTCCCTTTCCTTTTATTTTTTCTATTTTTCCTTACACCTTTTCTTTTTCTTTCTGTCCGCAACTTGACATCATGACTTTTTTGGCGTAAACATAC
The DNA here is from genome assembly GCF_988280905.1 of Pimephales promelas. Classification (NCBI taxonomy): domain Eukaryota; kingdom Metazoa; phylum Chordata; class Actinopteri; order Cypriniformes; family Leuciscidae; genus Pimephales; species Pimephales promelas. Next base: position 25,743,067 of record NC_142782.1, read on the forward strand.
ACGCCACTGTCAAGTCAAGTGGCGTGTTATCTATACGCATTTTGTATCCGCGTGTATGTCTACGCCATTAATGTCCGAGTGTTTCCGCGTGATTCCATGTTAAATGTCCGAGCGAAACGAAGCAAAATGTGGATCTACATCTCTGGGGAGCGATATTTTTTTTCCTAGGATGGTAGGGGAACACTCATAAATGCTATTAACCCCAGTGACGGGTAGGTTTAGGGACGGGGTTGAGGTAAGTCCAACGCATTCTCATCCTTTAACGTCATATAGAACGCTATATGCAAAAACGGCGCTATACTACGCACATGGCACCCGTTATCGTTAATATAACACGCGCTGTGAGGGCTAAGTTTAGGTGTGGGGTAGGGTCTGCGTGTCATATTCACGCTAAAGGATTTATGACGTCTTGGGTTCGCGTGTTATATTAACGATAAAGGGTGTCATGTGCGTATTATAGCGCCGTTTTTGCATATAGCGTTAAAGGATGAGAACGGGCTGGTAAGTCATATATTTATATGTACAGTAATGTAACGTTAAGTCAACGGCGTTCATAAACCTGCTTAAAATCGATTATGCGTGTTGATAGCACGCCAAAAATGGAAATACGAAATGGCGTGTCATACAGTCTGCTGTCCGATCCTTTTTACTTTTTCATTATCAATTCAATTCAATTTCCTACTTTTATTTGTAATTTTGTTTCTTTTGCTTTCTTTTTTCCTTCCCCACCTTTTTGTTCCACCCTTCCCTTTCATCCAAGCTGATAAAGTCTTTACAGTCGTTGCATAAGCTACATAAATACCACCTCAATGCGTAAACAGCAGGCAGGGTATCAGAGAAAGGAAGAGTTTTGTGCGAGGAGGGCTGTGTATGGCTCTTTCAGAACACAGAGAGGGTTGTGAAAGAAGATGCTGAATGCGATTCCAGACCTTCGGCTGAGAGAACGAGGTGATGAGAAAAGATGGTGGGCGAGATTGTTAGCCTGCATGGGCGTGAATAAATAGAACGTGTGTGTGTGTGAGAGAGAGAGACAGCGGATGTGTGAGTAAGAAACAGAGAAATAGAAAAAACTAGATTGAATGTGTGTGAATGTTTCACGGCGCCTTTGCTCGTTCTCTGAGGCCCAGTCACATCTTTCTCACGCAGTGGCAGCAGGAAGATTTGTTAATGATGGAGATTCTAACAATGAGGACCTGGGAAAAACTATGTCACAGTAGAAAGACAGGATGCTACTCTCACATCGCATAGGACCCGTTCACAACTGATATTAACAGCCGTCTCAGGTGATCCGATCACAAGTGGTCAAATGAGACATCACTGTTTACACATTTTATTTGCATCTCAAATGTGTCTCCTTTAAACCGCTTGTGATCGGATTTCAGGGGATCGGATTGTCACATCTATTGCTGTATGCTGATAAAAACTATATTGCTTTTCGAATGCAAAAATATATTAGTCTGAATTCCAGATTGCTGCATGTCGATGTGAAGCAAAGTTCTCCGAGTCAATATGATCAGGGACTCCGTAACGGGTTGGGAGATTTGAAAATAATATATTATTAATTATTTTGATTTAATGGTATATTTTTATGATATAATTATTTAGCTTTTCATCAACTCAAACCCCCCTGCAGTTTTCCAACAAACGTTTTTGTCCAAAGACTGTCAAATTGACATGTGAATTGAAGGTTTGTTTGACAAAACCTTCAGTATTGTCTGAAGGTTTCTCCGAATGATTATACCAGGTGTCGCATTAAACAGTTTTACACACTACATCTTTTTTTTTCTCTCTTCATATCACCTCAGGCTGCATCTGTCTATCACTTTTGCTCTCACACACACACCCCAACACAAAAATTCTCACATTGTTGCTTGCTGTATTTGGCTGGTGCTTCTCTGCAGCTGGTGTGAGAACACAGTCTCTCAGGTAGACAGGAAGCATGTGTGTTGTTTATGAGGAGGATGAAGCCATCGATGACTCACTGAGCCTATGAGGACACATTCCTGCTTTTTGGTGGTTAAAAACACCTGAGGATGTTCGTTTTACAGCCTTTCTTTGTCCCCAAAGAGGTGCTTTTTACCTAGAACACAATTCTGTCTTTCCTCTCTGCTGGAAAGGGTTGTTTGCACAGTGTTAAATGTTTAACCATCTCTTTGTTTATGGACTTTCCTTTTCCTCTAATTCTCTCGTTTCTGTCTCTGTCCTGGCGGCTCGTTCTCAGCCTGAGGGTAATTAACATTAACAGCGAACTGCATTCTGTGACCCGCAGGATGCAATCATGCATAAGCGAGGGAGAGAGACTGAACAAAGTAGCCCTGAAATGAATGTGGGGCTCAAGATGGGAAAGAGGGAGAGGGCAAAGGACAGAGGGCAGAAGGAGAGATGCCAGGCAGTGAGGTAATCCTGAGAGCGGATGAGAAAAATGAGCAAGAGATGGGCTCCGGAGAGTGAATGTGGGTGTTTAACGGATGGGCAGGATGCTGGCGGCTTGAAAACATTTAAATCAAGAACTCGGAGGAACCAATTAATGTATAGAAAACCTCTTGAGTTCCTGCACAAATCAGCTCACGGAGCCAAACAGAACTCTGGTGACTACTTCTCTCTCCCTCTCATGGGTAAATCTCAAGAAAACCTGTCTCAGTAATATTTTACCCCAAAATAAAAAGTAAGAAAACAAAAATTTGGCATATTTTGTATGCCACCACACTTTGATGGTAAATTGTTAGTATTGTAACGCTGTAGTTGAAATACTGTATGTACTGTACCCTTCAAATAATATATAATTTATTTCACATTACAATAAGGACTTTTATTTGATTGATTTATTTTTGTATTATGGTACCTGTAATGCAATGTCTTTTGTAGATGAATCCCTTTCTCTCTGACTGTCTCAACAGCATTCTTGGCACTACTGTACAGTAGAATGTAGAGATATTCATGACTGTACTACATGCATAATAATATTAGCAAATCATAGATTCATAGTGATTGGAGCTTATGCATGAAAGAGATCTCTTAATATTGAACCAGAGATGAAAAGATATCACTCTTGTGCTGAGACTGTTTTGAAAAAGAGAGAGTGTGAGTGTGAGTGTGTGTGGTGGAGGCCATCTGGAGGCAACAGGTCTAGTGTCAGCGGGCAGTTGCTGTAACACAGTCTGGTGCTCCCTTGGGATGATGTCAGACACACTCACACTCACACACACACACCATACGAATCAATCTGGCGTTCAGCTGAAACGCCCAGACAAAAAGCCAAAAATCTTTGATGTTGAGCATCCTCGCTTATTAAGAGCACTTTTCTGTGTGGGGAAAAACACAGCAATTTTGGGCTTGCGCACATAAACAGAAGAGATGGGAAATGGAAAGAGAGAGCTCTTATCCGTTTGATTAGGGATTACAATTCTTGGTTTCACATGACAATTTGCTAATGTATTTCAAATCAATTGCAGCACATTCACAGTGATGGATTTTGCTCTAGTGAAGAGGAATTATGCTAATCAGATGCTGTGGCAGTCTGTATGTGTGCACGTGCTTGTGTGTGTGGTGGCATATTTGTATTTTTATGTAAATGTTTTTAACCCCGGTGTGCTCATGAGGACCTGAATGGATTTGTGTTGCAATCGTTTAGTGAGACGGGAGCCTGACTGCTCACCCTGCTGTCAGGCTTCTGCGTTTCCTCTCCTTACAAATCCTCCATGTGATTATTCATACCCCCTTTCAATCAAGCCTTTTAATAACTTGTTTTTGTGGTCACCAAGCATCGGAGGCTGCTGGCATTTCTGTCAAACCGAATAGAAAAAGAGAGAGTGACAGAGTTTCCGAGTTGAGCTGTGAAGCTTGGCTCAGCCGTTAGCATAGCTTACTCCTGCCACAGCATTCTAAATCCTGGAAATGTTTATATTGTTTTGTCCTTTTTCCTTTACACAGAGCATGAGGTCACACCGCAAAAACTTTTTCTTCATGTTTTTTTTTTTGTTATCCAGTAAAAATTCTAACATTCTTAAAGAGATAGTTTACCCAAAACATATGTTTGTCATTTTTTTGGTCGTTGCAAACCTGCATAATTAACGTTATATAAATAACTTAAAGGAGTAGTTCACTTTTTAAAAAAAAAACTTTTGCTGATAATTAGCTCACCACCATGTCATCCAAGATGTCCACGTCATTCTTTCTTCAGTCGGAAAGAAATTAAGGTTTTTGATGAAAAGATTCCAGGATTTTTCTCCATATAATGGACTTCAATGGGAACCAAATGGTTCAAGGTCCAAAAGACCGTTTCAGTGCCAACTGCAAACTGTTCAGAGGGCTTTAAATGATTTCAGATAATGAATAAAGGTCTTATCAAGCGAAATGATCGCTCATTTAAAACAAAAAAACGAAAACAAAGTTTAAGTTTTATAAGCTCAAATGGTCGCCTTGCTCTGTTCTGTGATGCACGTTCGTGACTCTCCTGTTCGAACTCGTTTATCAAAATGAACTAATCTTTTTTTCGTGTCATTTGGTTCATTCAACGAACGAAATGTACGAGTTGACTCTGGAAAAGATTTGTTCATTTTGATGAACGAGTTCAAACAGGAGAGTCACGAACGTGCATCACAGAACAGAGCAAGGCGACCATTGAGCTTATAAAACTTAAACTTTGTTGTTTTTTGTAAATGAGTGATCGTTTCTTCGCTTGATAAGACCCTTATTCACAAAAGATATGTTGTCGAATGTTGGTAACCAAACAGTTTTGTTACCATTGACTTCCAAAGGACGGACAAAGACGCTGCTGATTTTCCAATGATGTAAGAAGATGCGTTTTTCTGAAAGCAAGTCTTAATTTGGCTTGCAGTTTTCTGCAGTGCCTAATAAATAAATATATGAAGAGTTCAGATGCAAAAGCCTCTAAATGCCACTTGAAATTTTCTTCTTTAATGATGAATTTTTTCAAACTTGTATATTTAAGTTCAGTAATTTCACTTAAATAACAATTAATAGGTAATTATCATTGCCATTTAAGTGAAATTACTGAACTTAAATATACAAGTTTGATAAAAATCATCATTAAAGAAGAAAATTTCAAATGGCATTTAGAGGCTTTTGCATCTGAACTCTTCATATACAAAACATAAAACTTGAACTCAATGATTTGGATTTTACTGGATTATCATCAAGTAACTTATTTAATTATATTTAATCTCTGAATCAGTTATTATTTGAGAATCCAACTTGTTCTTTTGAGGCGGTTTAAAACAACTCTTCAGCTTTTTCAGTTTACAAATCAAACTGAGTTCAACTCATTGGAGTGGAATTATAGTTTCAAGTTATATGGATTCCTTTTATGGTGTTGATTGTCATGTTTATAGCCTGACACAATAAATACAACATCACACAGGTTTGGGATGACAGGAGGGTGAGTAAATGGTGACAGAATTGTCATTTTTGGCTGAGCTTTCCCTTTACAAAGCCCTTTGTTTGTGTGATATATAAATACTTGTTGCTCATATTTCAGTCTGTTATCTTAAAGAGCAGAATTAGTCCCTCCGCCCCCTTCTCAGCACACACAGACCTTTGGCATAAGAGAGCCTTGTATCCCGGGCAAGCAGCCTGGCAATCATGTGACACACTCTTCCTCTTTGTGCCGCAGGGACAATCCACACACACACACACACACACACACACACACACACACACACTCACAGAATGCTTGTTTATGCTTTGCTCGGAGCCTAACCTTTAAACAATTATCTACTTGCTCAGTATAAATAGCATAGCATGTCACTCCTGTTTTATTTCAGCCTACCCAGCACCGCCGCCGCCGCTGTCGTCAAGGAAACTTGATACCGTCAGTGTAAACTGTAGAAGTGATCAGGCAGAGACCATCGTCCCTGAGAACTCTCCGCTCTGTCCTCCTGCCCCCTGTCTGTCATGACCTCGGGATCTGCAGGTTGCATGAAGCACAACACTGCTTGGCATCGGCCCGCCACTTTAATGATGGTCAAAATGCATGCGTCTCCTCTCTGCGCCGAGGGAGCCGCAACGGCTGGTGTGGAAATTCTGAGCAAATTGGCTGGGATGTTTAAACCTCTCCAGATCACGCTAGAAATATGTTGTGGTAAACAATCTCAAGTATTTTTTTTAATGCTTGGTTTATTGATGAATCTCGGTATGAGGGAGTTTAATTGCATAGCTGCAGGCTCGACTGCACAATCTCTCACGACATGGGAGAGCGCTGGCTCTGCCAAATGTTAAAGATGGCACTTGGGTTTTTAAGGCCATTGCTTTTCTTTCTCTCACTTAGGCGATTTCACCTGCCTTGTTTCTAATGACTGTCGTCAGTGCCGTAAGTGGTGACAACAGAGTTCCTATTAAGGAGCGCAGCAGAAGAGCTGCCTGGTGTTCAAGCTAGTTGTGGACGAACAGCTTGGGGCTCCTTGGGTCAGATTTCTCCTTTCTTTTATGAGATAAGACTTTCCGGCCTGCTGGGTCAGTTGTTAGTTTTCACAACCGCACTCGTTCTTTCTCTCATGTCCCCTCTTAGAGTTTCACACGGGTCCACGGAAGGTAAACAGTCTCTATGCTGCGATGTTTAGCTCTATAAACAGACTGTAAGATAAACCTAACAAATGCTTGAAAGGCAGATTTGTCAGCGAACTTCAAACATGCGACACACAGGCATAATAAACCCGCGCTACTGAACTCAAAAAGCATACATACAATAGATGAAAGAGTAATTACCATGTGGTGCCAATGAAAAACATTGGAATTCCCAACTGTGAAAATTAATTGAGCCTAAAATTGCTATGAAAGTGAGAGAATGGCTGAGTGGCTTGAGAGAGTGCTGGTATAGTATCCATTTTATTTTATTTTATTCCAATTCACAAGCTTTCAGTTGGATTCAATCCATAGAAGTTTCATGATTCTTCATGTGATTCTGCATGTTTTCAGAATATTTTGATGAATTGAAAGTTTAAAAGAACTCCATTTATTTGAAACCTTTTGAACACTGAATAAATGTCTTGACTTTATGGCGTTTGGGCATACAATCTGCAAGGTTACAAAGCTCAAAGTCCCCTCCAAAGGGAGAAATTTTATTTAACAGAATCCACTTTCCAAGAACTACAATAAATGTCTCGTTTGGACTATAATGCGATTTCTTTGGGCTTTAGTTTTATGAATTCATAATGTTCCTCAATTAAATAATACCCGCCCACGGAATACGCAGAGAAGTGGACAAGGCCTGGCTGAGCTGCTGCTATCATTTCTTTGACCTTTTTATGGCGAACTTAGTATGGATCAAATTTATTTTAATTACTGCTCATTACAAGCCCGATGTTTATCTCTGTGCTACTCATTTTACGATAAACAGCTTTCAGATCCATGTAGGCTACACACAAATGCTTCTCCTGAAATGGGGCAGTTTCCACTTTGTCAGGACAATCTGTTATTTGTGGATGAGGACTTGTTAGAACAGTACGTCTTATTATTTGTAGTTGCGTTTTCTATTAACAGTTCCATTTATAAGTTTTATGTTGTTGCTCGCTTGCTAGCCAACATTAGTGTTGATTTAGAGTTGTTTAGTATAGTTTTTGTAAGCTTTCGCTTCTGTAAGGTTGTTCACTGCCCATTAGGAAAATGAATCATGTTTTTGTTATCGATTACTGTTTGTCTAACCACAGTTTTCCGACAAATATCATGATTAAATGGTTGATAACATTGTACCTATAATGTACAAGAATAACTGTCTGTATGAAATCCGTTCTGGATGCTCTTCTTGTTTGTTAACATTGTCAGGGTCTGAATCGGTTTTGAAATTAACACCATCCTTTATATTTACGCTAGAGCTGAACTCGCGGTTAGAGGGGCGGGGCATTTCCCAAACACACGCTAAGTACTGCCAATCACAACACACTGGGCCAGCTTAACCGATCACAGCACATTTCCTATTTCGAAAGGATGGGCTTCATTGAAACCTGGACTAAACAATGTGTTAGGGATCAGACTGGGTAGAGAGGAGCTAATGTAAAAAATAATGGCTGTTTTAAACATTCAAGCATGAAAGCATATTCTAGTACAATCTAAAAACAAAATCAAGACTTGATAAAAGGGCAAATTGTTGTTTTTTTTTACTCAGTTAGTGAAGGACTCAGCAAACCGATTCAAATGATAACTTCTGTCTTCTAGAATGACACTACTAGTGCGTCATATAGGTAACGCTTTTGAAATTGCATCTAAATTCAACGTACATGGCACCCTTTCACGTCAATATAACACACTTTGGTTATGGGTAGGTTTAGGTCTGGGGTAGTGTTAGAGTTAGACCTCTAGGAGGCGCCTTCTGGCCCATATATATCTGCATTTCACATTGACGCTAAAGGGTGCCATGTGTGTCGGATGTAGACGCAATTTCAAAAGGGTCACCTATATGATGCCTTGGGATGAGACCTGGCTGCATATAACGTATATGTACTATATACATATACGAAAAAAAACCTGAAAGTCACTGTTTTGCTTTCACCTCCACTTCACATTACTGCTTATCTTGGAGCTGGGGTTTATTGAGAAAGAGCAAGAGATGAGAGAAGGGGAAAGTGTATGTTTGACTCTCTTTGGAGATGAGTGTTCTGCATCAGCAGCAGCTGCGGATGTTGTGGCACTGCCCCATTTGCCTGTCAGATTGAAACCGGCAGCCTCTGAAAAAGGGAACGGCTGAGCACGGCCTCAGCATCTCTGCAGGCATCTGCTGCTAAGCATTCATTAATATAATAACTCGGCTCTGTATTTCTCTTCAGCCTCTCTCTCTTTCTTACCCTTCTGTGAGAGTTCACCGCTGGTGGAGCCGTGTGAAGCTGATGAGAGTTCAGACCCAAACCTGGAGGAGTTTCACTCAGTGTGTCACTTGTCTTTTATGTTTATACCCAAAGTCAACATCTGAGCCTTTTTTGTTCTTTCATTCTTGATCTCTTCCTCTCTTCTGTGCTACTTGTTTCATGTTGCAGAGATAATGTGACAGTTTTTTTGTGTGCTGTTTTTGCATTAAATGAGCTTCTGTCTTTCTCTTGCTTTTCCTATTTTGCTTTCTCCCTTTGTACCACAAGAACAAAGTGCCACTTACAAAGCTCAAACTCCTACGACCCTGAAGCTGTGTGGATGTGCACAAACCGCGCTGGTCTCTGGAGTCACTGTGAGCCACATTTGCAGGCCGTTCTCACACTTTAAAAGGTTAATTAGAGGATATGTGTTAATGATTCGTGGTTTTGATTTGACATGCCCCTCTGCGTTTGTGCCCAGTAGGGCAGCATGATTATGACAAATTATAATTGTGGATTATTTCTGTTGATGATATAATCATGGTTCTTAATTTCGATTAATAGAATGTGCTTTAAAAGAAGTCCAACATAGTTAGTTAGCAGTGGTGGAATGTAACGAAGTACAAATACTTTGTTACTTTACTTAAGTACATTTTTCACGTATCTTTACTTTACTTAAGTACAATAAATAGTGCATACTTTTTACTTTTACTTCGTTACATTTTGCAGCAATTATTCTACTTTCTACTCCACTACATTTCTACAACTTCTGTTACATTTTCGTTACATTTTCTGATCAGTTTTTCCCCTGCCAAAACGTAATCTGACCGTCCGTTCGTTGCACGTTTGTCTCACCAGTGACGTTTGGTTGCCATAGATACAGTATATCAACCCGGTCACACTAAATGCGTCTCACACGCAGTGTGTTTATCATGCAACTCATACGCGAAAATTTGTTTTTACGTGCATAGGAAACACACCGTGTGTAATATATGTTTGGTTTGGTTAGGATTATGGCAAGCCAAGAGGTTCAGAATTACACCATAAATTAATCTCGTTTACTGCCAAACATAGTTATTAACATATAGTAAGGATAAGCATGATGTGTATATTGCCTAATTGCAAGCTTGTTTCAGAAATGGTGACATTTTTTTCCATCATTATTGAACATCATTATAGGAGTAGGCTATTAGGTTGAATGAGTTAGAATTAAATGTTTAATTAATCATTAGAAAATAGACATTAAGATAATACATTGTTATGCAAGTACTTTTACTTTTAATACTTAAAGTACATTTAAAATAAAGTACTTTTTACTTTTTACTTAAGTATGGTTGTCATTGTGTTACTTCTACTTTTACTAAAGTAAATATTTATCTGGGTATTTGTACTTTTACTTAAGTACTGAGATTCAGTACTTCCTGAATCTGATTAATCGCATGATATTTAGTAATTTATTAGATATTATCAGCATGAGTTTTAGTTCCCAAAAAAGTTCTAATCAGCTTTGTTCATGTATATTATAATATATTATATTCCATTACAGTGCACAAAACAATCGTATCAAAATGGCAGCAGCTGCGTTTTACAAGAGAGTGAGTCCGCGATACCAGATGACATATTAAATAATTCTACACAAAATTGATTTCACTGAGTTTTAATGTTTTAGTTGCTCACCAAACAAAAAACTTCCACACGGGAAGTAAATTAAATGTAATTGTTTGTAAAGTATTTGGAAGTTTTTCACTTCCAAGAAGTGGTACTTTTAAGTTGATTTAACAGCATTTTACTGTAAAATTACATGAAATGTCCATTCACCATAAGAGAACTTATTATATACTGTATAAACAATTGTTAAACTGGTTTTTACCATAGCATTTCTATGGTCTTTTAAAATTATATTTTTTTACAGCAACTTTGTCTACATTTTTATTTTTAACTAATAATTAAAAAATGTTTTAATGTAGGGCAACTACAGTACATGCCATATTCTGTCTCAAAAACATGCTGAGTACTACTTTGTTCCTCAGTAAATCAAGAATATCAAGAATTGAAAGTTGAATGTAACTTCACGTTGGCCTACTTGGCACCAGAAAAAACAAAACGAAAGTGAGCAACGGGAAAATTTCAGAACACTCCCAATCCCATTACACTCGATGAAGCGGTCACTGCAGGTTTATACAGTTTCACCTGGAGTTTAGAACAAACGTTAAACATAAAAACAGTCTACTAATGGTGGGTAAAAGTCTAGTGTACACCTCTGAATTGCCATTGCATTTGTGTGCACAATGAACCTGATTTATTTCTCAATTAATTGTCCTGGTATCCACGGTGGAATGATGAATGCACAACTTGCTTTGGTGTGATTCTGGGCACTGGAGCTCAGTGTTCATCCTGGCCTGGATATCTGGCTCAGTAATGAAGCAGTAGGGTTCTGGCCTGTCGCTGCGAGAGTCTTATCAGCCGTACCTAGCTGCTTCTTGACAGCCCATGTGGCTTATGAGATCCCTGCGGAGACCCCCTTGACCCACTTAGACAACTTGCAGTAAGTACGACTGAGTAGGGTGGTGATATCGTTTGAATCTAGAGTGCTTTTGCAGAATAAAGTGGACAGCAGTGATGGTGCCTGCGAGAAGAGAAGGATGTTTAGAAGACCTAACCATGCTTAGAGTTGAAATATTGCTGTGATTAGAGGGAGCTGTACTGTATCTCAGGCTGGCTGTGTAGACAAGATGTGAGTCTGTTGTGTATTCAGGTCTGTTCCCCTGCTAAACCTTCCTGATTAATTCTTTCCAAGCCAAATCCTGAGAGAGTCACCTTTCTCCTTAATCACACACTTTATTTTTTTTTTCTTTCTCTCTTAAACGGTGCAAGTTTATAAAAACGGTCTTTCCGAGAAAAACTCAAGTGTCACCTTTAATTTCAGTTTGCCTAAGTAAAATTAAGCATATTCTATGCATGTGTGGGAATTCTTGATGCTTCTGGCTATGAAATATGTCAGAATATATTTGAAACAAATACAATACCATTTAAAAGTTTGGGGTGGGTCAAATTTGTTTTTGAAAGAATGCCCACCAAGACTAAAAAAATAGGAAAACAGTGTTATTACGAATTAAAATAACACTTTGTATTTTAATGTATTTTAAAATATAATTTATTCCTGTGATGACAAACTGAATTTTCAGCATCATTACTCCAGTCTTCAATGTCACGTGATCCTTCAGAAATCATTCTAATGTGCGGATTTGATGTTCAAGAAACTTTTTTTTTGTCTTTATCATATTTGAAACATTTTGTGGCATAATATTTTTGTGGAAACCGAAACGGAACTAAAAAAAAAATCAGGATTCTTTGATGAACAGAGAGTTCAAAAGAACAGCTCTTTTGTATCAATGTTAAAGTCTTTACTCTCACTTTTAAATTATTTAATGCATCCTTGCTGACTAAAAAAAATTTATTTCTTACCAAGCATTTGCACAATTCTGTAGACTAGAGTATGTTTATGCTCTTTCTTCATGTTTGTCAAGCTTCACAGAAAAATAAGGCCTTGTTTCTTGGTGAGGACCCAGCTCTCAAGGGATCCCTTGGGCTCCAGCTGAGCTGACCTGAAGCCATTTCTCTGCATAGCATTACCATGCTCATTAATGATAGTGATTAGGACCATGAACAGCGGCTAAATTTTGACACTAGCAATCAGAGACTGGAACAGGACTGTAATTTCCTTAGTCACGCTCTATCTGATACTAGCCGTGTTCGATAACCGTGTCTGATATTAGGCATGTCTGGTAACCAGGCCCACACAGAAACTGCATGAGAAGCTCCAGATTTGCACAGAATTGAACCAGCCTTCTTGGAAAAAAGGCTACAAATCTACTCCTCCTTTTGCCCTCATTTATTGTATACATTTATACATTTGGCTAATTTGATTTTGCTTTCAGCGACCAATAAGAGTTCAGTTTTTTCAGCATCCATTCTGCCGAATTTTCCTTCAAAATTGGCTCTAAAAAGTCAACAGATATACCTTCTGGGTCTGCTGATAACTTGATAAGTATATTATTGCCGTTGTCTTAAACTAGGTCATGAAAACACTTCGAGCACATCTATGTGCTAAAGTCTTTAAGCATGTTTAAAAAATGCCATTAAAAATGGAGATTGATTCCAACAATTAAGCGGCATTTGCTAGTGGAGTCATGCTGATGTACTGCACCTCGGAAAGTTAATAACGTCTGTCTTGTATTATACATCCAATAAAGCAGCAGGTGTAGCGGCCTTAATATCAGATGACTGCGTAGACCCGAAGACTCCCGACAAACGGTTTGAATAATAACCCACCTGCTTTCTTTTCGCTCAGTATGCGACTTTAAGAGGCTTGGAGATGTAGCGAATGCAAAAACATAAACATACCATTTTAGGTAAACAGTTTTATGATAATTACTGCACTGAGCAGCAGCCATGCTTAAAAATGCAGATATGAAAAGTGATCTTAAGAATGCAGGATGAAAAGAGGCGCCATTTGCTGGCTGCAGAAAGTGGGGTTGTGTATTTCAATTCAATCGGAACACACACAAATAGCCACGTTATTTCAAGAAGCATCGTCCTTTTTTTGTGTATGTGTGTGTGCCTATAATAGCATAAGGAGAACCGCTCTGTGCCCAATTTGGCCAATCACGTGTTTTTAAAAGAGTATTTTGAAAGTAATGACACTGCTTTATATAGAGGACAACTTTATCCGCTGGCCATTACCGAACCGGCTTAATATAGCCAGATTGTCCTGCTGAAGCAGCCCAGGATGACGGTATGCTGTCAGTACATGATATAGTTAGGCTCTGTGACTGTATGGCAGCCTGATTTAAGGCACTCTAGGAGACTGGGCACATGGGGCTGATGCCCAGGTTAACAGAGGTCTAGCTTCTAGAAAAGTCCCATAGTAGCTCTGCATCTAACCAGTGACCTGATTACCGCCAATTAAGTACATTGCATCAGCGCAGCCATCCGGGGTGCCCAGAGAGGACCCCGGGTAGGACGTCTAAAAGTGCTGTGTGTGCTGATTTAGAAAGACTCTGGTTGGAGAACTCTGGAGCTGTCTTTTGTGGATAGAGGACAAGGCCAGGAGGCCATTTAAGTCCCTTGATGTGTGTGTGTGTGTCCTCTTCGTCAAGGTTTTTCAGTTGTGTTGAGTGCCTCTTTAAGACCTTGAGTTTTGTAAAGGAAAACGCAACTCACTGCAGTGCTACTTAAGGAGTTTTCCATTTGCAGTTTTATAATGCTGTTTTCAGATTACTCTCTTATGTGGCTAAGAGGGATAGTTCTCAAAGATTTTTCATTTACTCACCCTCATGTCGTTCCAAACCTCTTCTATGGAACTCAAAAGATGATTCTGAAGAACTGTTCCCTAACAGTGGAAGTCAATAGGGTCCAAAGCCAGTGACTCACTGTTTTTCATTATGTGGAAAAAGTTTAAAGGGATACTCCACTTTTTTTTGGGAAATAGGCTCATTTTACAACTCCTCCAGAGTTAAACAGTTGAGTTTTACCGTTTTCGAATCCATTCAGCCGATTTTCTGATATTTAGAAGAATTTCAGTAACCAGACCAGTTTCTGGTCCCATTGACTTCCATAGTAGGAAAAAATATACTATGGAAGTCAATGTGACCAGAAACTGTCTGGTATACTGAAATTCTTCTAAATAAAATGAGTTGTAAAATGAGCCTATTTCTAAAAAAAGTGGAGTATCCCTTTAAATTTTTGGGTGAATTTAAGGCAGTTTATTTATTTTCAATGGACCAAAGCCCTTGTTTTCTAATTCAAAAATACCTAATTCAATCTTGTTTTTGTGAGGGTATGAGTAAAGTGAAAAACACCTGTCAAAATGGCATTGCCTTGGTCACATTTATGTGTTCGTGATTGTAGATTTTAGGATTAAACCCAGTAAAACAATATTGCATATACTATTTAATTATTCATATTTAGAATGGCTTTTATTAATGCAATCCCAAGGCAAGAGAGATAAAAAAAAGGTTTTTAAAAAAAAGGTTTTCTGCCTGTGCACTGACATATGACATGGTCTAAAATGTGAATCCTATACGGATGACCAAATCATTGCATGAAAGTTGCTCACATCAGAATGAAGAGTGATCTGCATTTTCCAGCCAGTCGTTACGATTTCATTTGTGTCCGTTTTTGTTATCCGTATCACAGGCATCTCAAGCCATATCGCCTGTGGGATGTCTTCACCCACACACACTCTGAAGTCAGACTATTCCTCAATGTGATGAGAGTTCTGACCACTAAAACAGTTTATTTTGTAGTTTAGTTTTCAGTTTTGTTTTAGTTTTTCATTTGCTTTGCACTAATTATTTCATTCCAGGTTATTGTGTCTTCAAATGAAAAGTTTTAAACTTACAGAGAGAGCGAGATATGTGTGTGATTGTGTGAGAGTTGTCTCGAGCAGGAGCTGCATAGTTTCCGCTACAACATTCAGAGGTCTGTTTTGGAAGGACATAGTGTGTTATTGGCCAGGAAATGTACACGCCGATGAAATGAATGAGCCTCTGGTGAGGGTTATGATGAAGGGTGAGGGAAAGTGAGGTTGGAAGAGAGTTGGAGTCTGGGACTAAGGGGGATACGCACTCACACAAGCACGCACATCCTGGAAGCCGTGTTCCTGAGTGGGAGGAAAAGAGGCCGATGGCTCTTAGTCAGATCATTACTGAGAATCATCATCATTTCCAATCAACCGTTGGAAGGAGTGTTTGAAAATGTGAGACAAAGCGTGGGGGTGTGACACTGTGTAACCGAATGACATGGCGTGTGTGTATATTTATTGCAATAAGAAGGTTCATTTGTGTGGAGTGAAACAAGAGCGCAGACACTTGGATGGGTTTGATAGATTTTTTAGCTCAGACTCCGGAACCGAGGAAGCCCCAGAGACACTCGTTACTTAATTAACCACAAAATTAGATGAATGATAAACAGAATAGAAAGAAGCTCCCCCCTTTCTGTTTTTTCCCCTCTTCCCCCCACCAGAGACAAGATCTCTGACTGAGTTTCAGGCTATTTGCTGATCTGTCTACAGAGAGAAATGTGCTTTAGCCCAGGCACAATTACACTGTTGGTGTTAAAACAATAATGCAGCTTTGAAGTCTAAAGTCTTTTTTGTGTGTGAAGCCTCTTATGATCGCAGTAAATAGCTCTTATTATATTACGGCTTCATCAGCAGGAGTGACAAAGGGATGTGGGATTATGTCAAGTTTCTATACATATATTATAAATGAACATATACATATATTATAAATGTTCTAATTCAAAAATACCTAATTCAATCCTGTTTTTGTGAGGGTATGAGTAAAAATTGATAAGTGAAAAACACCTGTCAAAATGGCATTGCCTTGGTCACATTTATGTGTTTGTGATTGTAGATTTTGGGATTAAACCCAGTAAAACAATATTGCATATACTATTTAATTATTAATATTTAGAATGGCTTTTATTAATGCAATCCCAAGGCAAGAGAGATAAAATGAATTGAATAAAAATGAATTGCCCCTTGTGGGATTAATAAAGTTGACTGAACTGAATGAACTGTTTTTAGTCATAGCTGGGCTTCCTTTTACCAGCTTGAACTGTGCAACCCTTGTGGATTAGCAAACTATAATAAAGTAAACTGAGTAATGTGAAATACTGAGTCTAAGAGGAGAATTTACTAAGTAATGGCATTTTGTCACTCTGTCTGCATTGTTTTAGCGTCTAACTCTCTAAATAAATGATTAAAAAAACTCCACTAAAACAACAACAGCTGCTGAATGCAAATGTGATGATCCTATTCTTTCGGGTTGGTTCTGAGGTCTAGTGTTTATCTTTTTTGTTTTGTCTGCTTTCTAGCATGCCGTGATGTTAATAATCAGATTATTGGTTGAACAATATGGGTAATGGCATGTTGAATATTAAGTTAATGAAAACTGAGAGGCTGTGAAGGCTATACTTTATCTTTAAAGGGTAACTAAACCCCTGGTTAGAGCCTGACTCCACCCACTGGCAATATTTGAAAAATGCTGGAAAAGTGGGCAGAGGCCAGTGGAGACGCATCTCTCTGTAGGCAAGGGCGTGGTTAGCTGGTACTCTCTGACATCACAGAGTACCTCAACTTCCAATAGGAAAATTCAACTGCAGTAGCCACCGTTCAACCTGAAGAGGGCAGCACTCAAAAATAAATTCAAAAATACTTGAATCAATGAACAGCATTAATAAAGCCCCAGTATTATAGATCATTAACTAAAAAAGGTTGTTTTAGGGTCTAGTTACCCTTTTAAATTGCCTGCACGTTACAAAGTCCTTGATCATATAATATTAAACTTTCTGAGTCATCATATGACATTCAAATATTAACAATGACAAAATCTACAAGATTTGACACACTTTCCCCTAGAAGTCAGACAATATGGGACACAACCAAAAAGAGTGAAGTAAAGTTGCTGGTTCAGTTGCGCAACGAAGACAGGTTGAGTCAAATCAGGAAGTTTATTTCTGGACCCGGACCAGTAAGTTTTATGCACTACTTTAAATGTAATGAGAGCGTGCCTAGCATTAATTGATGAATGTATTCAGCATTGAGTCCCAAACATTTTCCTCACGCACCAGGTTTAGCTCCTCCATCCAAAGTATACTCAACGGAGCCATTGAGGGGAAATGTTTTGTATTAATTATAGTATAGATCTCCGAGATTGCCCATTTTATGGATTTTTGATGTCTTAATTATGTCCTCAAGAATATTCAAGGAAGCAAGGGGAAATAAGGAAACTGCTTATGAATAAATTCCATAATGTAAAGTCTCTAAATAAGTTAGAGCTTGATAAGTGAAATTTCCCTTGAAGTTTAATAGAAAATGCAAAAATATTATCTATAGTTGGCCAACTGTAACTAAGCCATGATTCCTCCAGTTGTTTTAGGCAAATTGAGTCTACTGAATAATTTTTGGAAGGTTTCATCTGCTGAACAACTAGCATGTGGTTAAAAAAAACCCCAGTAAAACCCACTGATCTGAACACAATGTACTTCTGTCCCTTACAGCCTTGTTTTCATTCCTGGAAAAAATTAAACATGGCGCTACCCTGACTATAGTCTACTAGACTGAATATTAAACATTGGTTCCATCTGATGCTTTCAGATCAGTTAACATTGATATTAACACAGCTTTCCCTGATGCACAGTGACTCTGGCTGTCTAGAGAAGTTAAACGGCAGCCCAGTAGTGTTGTCTCCACCACAGACTCCTTGTTTGTACTGTATTCAACATTATTTATACAGATTGTTGCTTTATTAATCCTTAAAGGGACAGTTAGTGGCTTTCGCAGATCATTAAAGCCTCAGTGTATTAAGATGTGGATATTACCACTCAAAAGTAATGTCTGCTGCTCACATTCCTGCTGTAATTTCAGTTCAAAACCATGTGTAGTTCTTAACCGCAATAACATTCCTTCTCGCCGTGTACACGCTGCATAGATTAAGGAATGACAGTCGCATTTTAATAAGGAAATGACCTTTATTAGCATTCTTTTTCTATATTCAATACCAAAGTCACTTCCAAAGTTGCGTTTGAAATTGTGATAATCTTGTGGCTGTGAACGGCTCATATTTTATTTTTTGAGAAAAAATAGTGACCATAACATTGTAAGGTCTACTAAAGAAATGTTTTGTGTTCTTTAAGTGGCTGCTTTTAAACTGTATGGACTCAAACCATGTATGGGGAACCCCTGGCACATACCTTTATTTTCTGTGTATTATTGTCATTTTTTTCTAGCAATACACAAACAGTCAACACCTTTTCTCAGTTACTCAGTTGAGTTCTATAACTAACTAACTGTTTTAAATTTAATGCAAATACATTTTATTATCGCTTAGTGAATTTGGTTGTCTCATTATCAATAGAAATAAGTATTCAGAAAAGTGGCACCATATTTGCTTATGTGAATGTGTGATTTGTTTGACACTTTTCGGGGGACTTGATGCTGTAATGAATTGAAGGAAACTGGCTAAAGTCATTAAAACTCTTTTCTGTACTTGTGCTTTTAATAAACATGAGACTGATTAGTATGCACGAACAGCAAGGAGCAAACCAAATTCACTTCTTTCGACAACTGCATATGCAAATATAGACTTTTCGAGCTGGAAGAGTGTGAGAGAGGAAGATAAGTCCACTAAATGGTTCAAGAGACATGTGTGGTTCCGTATGTGTGTGATCGGTTTGATTGAACTCCCATTGATAATGTATCTAGGCTGTGGGCCTCATTCCATCACTGCATTGTTGCCATTGTTTTCCTCACACACTTTCCCAGCATGCATCAAGAGATTCCTCTCCCCCTGAGCTTTAATTAGTGTTCACACACGCTTCAATTAGTGGGAATAGACAGTAAAACAGTGCCAAAATCTTTTATTCAAGAGAGAGGGGAAAAAGAGATTTTTGTGTGTGAATAAAATGCAGAATGGTTTCTTTGTGCATGTGTATTGGTGAATTTGAATCTGCAGTTGTGGAATCGCATCAGACTTGGACACCACAAGACCACTGGAATCCGAATAAACTCAAAGGTCATGGTGTGGCCTGAGTGTGTGTGAGAATAGTTTCATAGCGATATCTTTGAGTCATAGTTTTTAAATAGCTTCATTTTTGTCAGAGCCGTGCACTCTAGGCAAAGAGCCGTGGTGTTCATGCAAGAACTGTGAGTTGATTTTTGGGTTTGCACAATTTTTTTTCCAAAAGAAAAAAGACCAAAAATGCAAAATAGACTTTTTCATATTGGAGATTAATTTAAGTGTGTGTACACTCTAAAAAATGCTGGGTTGTTTTAACCCAATTTTGGGTCAAATATGGACAAACCCGAAATGTTAGGTTAAAAATGTAATGTAAAAATTTAACCCAACGGCTGGGTTAGTCCATATTTGACCCAAAGTTGGGTTAAAACAACCCAGCATTTTTTAGAGTGTATGTCCTGTGCTTCTTCAAGAACTCGGCCTGTCCAACCACACAAGAATCAGTTAGAAACCAAGAAATCTCTATACTTAAAAACAGATCACAGACACACTTCAGATCTGGCCTTGTGCTCTGTGTGGCTCTCCTTCAGTGGGATCTTGTACTCTCAGAAGTGGAGAGCAGCATCTGTCTATGCCCAGGCTGAAATGAGTTGGGCGTTTGTAGGGTTCTTCAGACCGTCGTTGAGAGAAGGGTATGGCTTTGAGCGGACGTGGCTGAGCAGGCCCTTCATTATGTGAGCAACACTGGCCGTCACAGCCACGGAAAGAGGCCATATTTGACCTGGAGTTAAAAAGAAGAACTGAAGATTACTCCGCAGGTCCAATGGCGTTTGTAGTTCAGCGTGGGCACAGTCGGCAAAACAGCTCGTTGGATATGCAAACAGCATTATTTATTCACAAGTGTTTGCCGTTATTTACCAAGAGCTGTAAATTGTGCACAAATTGCAGATGTCGTTTTTAAACCTGACACAGGGTTAGCCTCTGGGGATTGATAAGAAAAAGATGTTGGGAGAAACATGAAGGGAGCCCAAAACCAGATTTTTTTTTTTGTCTTTATCATTAGATTACAGTTATGGTCCAGATATATCATAATATTTTTTATTCTCCTACTTTGACATTAATAAAACTATTAAATAACTGCCAAGGCATTTTAGGAGAAACATCAAAGACATTTGAGATGTAAAGAAGAATTCCTGGAGGGAAAAAAAAAACCTGGGTAAACCGGAAGGAGTGTTGTCCTGGGCCGTGTGATGGGAGGGGCTCACTTAAGGTTCTGTATCGTGTAGCACTACTCACAGGGAGAGCAGGGTTGAGAGAAAACGATGATAGAGATATGGAGTAGACAAGAGAGAAAGACAGCAATTTAGAGGAGAGAGGAGGTAAAATGCGATAAGGAGCAGGGTAATGAATTCTAATGCATGAGAGAACGGAGAACATCAGCTTTTCACAGCCCTTCTGTCGGTTTCCCAGCGGTCTCATCCTTATCTCCTCATCTCGCTGTTTTTCTCTTTCTTATCCTCATGGAGTTACTCCCAGAAACCCAATATGTTCCTCAGCCGACCAATATGACGCAGATGTGACCAGGTGCAAATACAGAGACCATTTGTTACCAGTGATTTACCACACTGTTAGAGCAGACATCATTCTATATCTCTGAATCTCGTCTGTCTCTTTTATATCTTTCTCTTTATCCTTCTAAGGCTCTTGCACGTGACTCATTTCCCCTGTTCTCGTCAGGTCAGTATAAGAAGAGGGAAAAGCGTTGGTTCCACATGCATGCGCTAGCTGGAAAGAGTTTCTCTGATGGGGCATGAAGCCCAGGGGTCTGTGGCGTTGGACCGCTTTGCTTTTATGTGTGTGTGGTTTTGCAGTCCTCCATGAATTGGCTGGATTTCTTCTATTAATACTCTGTTGATATTGGCACAGTGAGGTGGAAATACTGTTTCTGTTTGCTCAGTACTGCAGGAACGCTGAATAAGGAAAGAGAACCAAGTCTTTAAGTGGCTTAGCACAATAGGGTTTTTAGGAAGCGCCACCTTTCCTGTGGCTCTACCTTGAGATTTTGACACTTTTTTCCCAATAATGAAGGAATTTGAGTCCAAGAGTGACTCAGCATAGTGTCAGGCTATTTTAGGGTAATACATGACTCTAAGTAACTTCTGATGAGAGATGTGGTATTTAACCAATCCATGAGTCTTATTCATGAACCGTGAGCAGATCAAATTTTGTAAAACCATTAGTAAATCGTAAAAATATGTGTATGTAAATTGTCCCATTTAAAAACGAGTGTGGCAATTTACATACTAATGGGTTTATGAAGTATTTTCAGTATAAACTTCTGCTCGTGTTTCATGATTGAGGCTAAATGCTTAAATTTTACATATTGATTTTGACATGGCTATCAAAATCTAATTCCTGAAGACAAAGTCATAGACATGTTTTAATTCTGTTTTGAGAAAGCTTTTAGTTTATGCATATTTTAATCAGTCAAACAGTCAAGCCTTACGTGGTTCTACTCGGATTCTAGTCATTATGTGAGTCTGATACTGGTCCATTGGGCTGTGATTATGGGGTGTTTCAACCGAACCAGGAAAGAAACTGCCTCTGCACTCATTTGGATCGACAAATGCCTTGATCGCGGTTCTCTGTTCCTCTTTTAAAATGAATGTGCTGTCTACGTCTTCTAGATGCGATGGCTGAATTAACACATCTAAATTCTCCAGTGGCAGCCATTCTTTGTTGTAAACAAATTCAATCCAAGTTTTTTTTTGTGTGATGTGGATGATTACTTTACGGTTTGATCATCTGTCCATCATCGTATAAAGCCCGCCCTGACAATTTAGTTGGTCCGAACAGCTTTGTTCGGGCATACTTAACAACGGATCAAGTCCAGACCGAACTTCCCATCCTCAAATGTTGTGGGCAAGGCTTAGTTCGACTGGCATCCAGGCTAACAGAAAAAAAGACGTTTAATTGACATTAATTTGAGCTTCAGGAAAATTTTTTTTAAACTAGCATCCAGGAACCTCCAGGGGGTGCAAGAGGGTTCTAGGGGATCGAAAATAAATTTTAAAAATGTTTTTAGTTGTATTTATCAGGACTTGTATTTATAGGACTGGCAAAATTAAATGTAAACTGCTCTGGAACCATATTTATTGTGAAATACATTTCACAAGAAATGTAAAAAAAAAAATGAATTTTAAAAATTGTTTTAAATAAAAAAGTTTTAATTGTATTTCATTTTGTTTTACAGTAACAAAATTGAAGCTAAGTTGTTGGCAAACGACACAGCGTTTTTAACCCATCACATTTTAGATAGCAGTCAAAAATAATTTTTTAGAAAGCAGTTCCAGCACAACAAGGGCGTCATTATAAAGTTTGAAAAATTCTGATAGTGCATGAACAAATGAGTATTTTTGAACTTAAGTCCAAATTTCTTCAAGTGTTTTTTTGCTGTCTGAAATGGCTTCTTCATATGCCTTTTTCCCTCTGGTGGTCCTGAGTGGTCTCTGGAGTGGCCTGGTGGTCTTCTCGTTAGGCGTAGATAACATAAACGGGGTCGGAGGTCATGTTTATACTGCTGATCCACCTTTGCGCTCATGCCTCATCATCAGAGAGATGGACTGTTTGAGAGGGTGAAGAGCATAAGGTGTCAGCTTTCTTTTTAAACAGTTTTGTCCCCCTCTCTACAGATAAAAGACAGGGGTCATGGACCACCAAACGCAAATTTCCTCCTCCTGCCACTTGATAACAGCCAATGTCTTTAAGGAAATTCAATGTAAACGGCCCTGAATGGGAGCATTAGCATTTAAATGGCCGAACAATTGAAAAATGCATTAGTAAACATAAAAAAAGCCTTGTTCCTATTTTTTGGCCACTTTAAGGATCAGAAAGGCGGCGAGAGAGAAAGAGATTACTTTTAAAGCTGCTTTTCTGGAAAAGATAACTAGCTGTCCAGGTTCATTTGTGAATGTGTGTGCGCGTATGATTTTCACACCAGACACACTTTGTCCTTTCCATTTGCTTTATTGCTAGTCACACCTTTTGCTCCTGCTGGCAGTGTAAAATCCCAGACAGGAACGTTTTGGCACATACAGATGTTTGGGCTGGAGTTCCACATTGAAAATATTTGGGATGTGTTTTGAATTGCCTCATAATCTCTAAAAGTGTGAGAGTATCCCTTTTCCAAACAGATCAAAACGCATCTTCACATGTTCATGCTGATATGATCTAAAGGAGAAGAGTTGTTTTAGGAATGTTGTTTTACAATTTGAGAGAAGATTTCACCCCTTCATGTCAGACTCTGACTATTTATCATTTATGTTATCACTTTTGCTCTGAAAAACTGTCATCTGCTAGAGAGTAAGAATGTGAAGGAGATATTGTGCAAATGAACGAATGACAGTGAGTGAGTGACATTCTGTGATACTGTGTTGACGTTTTGGATGCGCAAAACCGACCTCAAAATCGAACTGTCGGTTGGTTTTCTGCATGACTAGTTGGTCTAAAGGAAGCCCTGTATGATTACACAGGTTTAGGACAATCAAAAACATTGACTTAAAGGGACAGTTCACCCAAATATGAAAATTCTATCATCAATTTCTCACCTTCATGTTGTTCCCATCATGTTTGACTTTATTTTTTCTGCGGAGTACAAGAAAATTTTGGAATAAAAAATGATGTTTTAACTTTGTTTAACTTCATTGTTGTTCCTGTTCCATGTAATAGACAGTTATTTCCTCACACAGGCACAGAGCATACATGCTAATTGGTCATTGGCTGTAGTCTTTGCAGTGTGTTCAAGTTCAACTTTTGACCAGACGCAGGTGATGCAAGGCAACAACACAGACGGCTTTCATCATCACTAGTTCGTTCTTCTTGGCTGCCATCATGCTAAAACACAGCATGCTAAAAACTCTAAATTCCTATTTTTTCCCAAAAGAGATGGATGAAATCTCACTAATAGACTCATCGGTGTTGACCAGCTAACCGACTAGTTGACCAACCTGAAAATCCCTAATCAATGTTATTGAGAGATGAAAGGGAATGGGGTGATTCTTATGCCAGGGGCTGTTTTTTATTCAATCTTTAAGCTGACCTGAGAGAAGGAAAGAAGAGGAGAGAGAAAAAGAGCTCTGCTTAACTGGCAGGGCCAGAGGCAATGAGTATTCAGAGAAAACTTTGATCTGCTGCATGATGATTCTGACCTCATGGTTTCTTCACCACACTCCATTACAACAACGCACAGAGCGAGAGAGACAGACGGCTGTGGTAATTCTTTACTGTGGTCTGTGGTTTCAGTGTTTTTTTTTTTGTTTTTTTTTTGAGGAATGGCTACTGTGAAATGAATCAGTCTTAGATTCCCTCTTGTTTTTCTACTCTAGTTTCTTTAGCCTTTTTCCTCTTTCATACCAGTTGCAGTGATGTTTGTAGGTGATGAATCCATGAATTTTCTAAACTCTAAACTGAATTCATGAAGGTTAATTGTTTCTTGGCAGGTTACTGCGGGCTTGAGTTGACCAATGAAATCAGCTTCAGGGCGGGGTTCGCGCTTAACTGATTTGGGAATCAACTGGGAAAAAGGTTTTGACTGACTTGTAAAGTGACCAACCACAATTAATTTTGATTTTACCTGAAACAATCAATATTGTTAAAAGCACTGTATAAATGTGACTTGACTTGACCTAATCTTTAGAAAAGTAAAAATGTAAAAATCATCTTTTAAAATTCTGACCAAAACTGAAATGGTTGTTAATTCCATATTTTTTCACTTAAAGCTTTTACAAGTTAAAGCTATATTTTAAAATATCCAATTAATCTCACTAAACAATATTACTTTTAGGGATGCACTAATATTAGAAGAAATAGAATAATAGTCTGGCCAATAAGTGAGTGAGCAATTATTTTCATGTTTTGTTTAAAAAAGAGGCTGATATTTAAAATTATGGATGGATGGATAGGGTGAACGTGATTTCACCAAGTACCACATGTTCCTGGATCAACATCAACTTTCCAATCAACCAATCAGATTTGAGGGACAAATTTACAGTTTATGCAACTTTGATACCTTTAATACCTTTCATTACCCTCTGATTTTAGGGAAAAGTTATGGCTAGGGTTAGGTTTAGGGGTATAGGGATTGGGTAAGGACTACATGACCATGTCTTGCATGGCAAAATCACGGTGACCAGATGGATAGATAGATAGAGAGAGAGAGAGAGAGAGAGAGTTTCTTGGTTTAAACAGGATTGTTTGGATATCAGTTCGTTTGTCCTAAACATCACAAATTGCTTTAGGCCGTGTGTCCACCAAAGCGTTTTTCCCCGCGCCTGGCGTATGTTTTCAATTGTTTTGAATGGGAGCGCCACGTTTTTTAAACGCCATCAGCATACCGAGGCGCTGAGCGTTTTTTTTTTCACGCTGAAGAGCCGAGCGCCCAGCGTTTTTTACTGGTCGTTGGGAGTTGAAAAATGTTCAACTTTGGATAAAACGCAGCGCTCATCACTGTCACTTTTTACCCAGCCATCCAATCACAGTGGAGGAGGGGCGGGACTAATACCACACCGACCAACTGTCACAATATTCAACTGCTGCGGATATTCTGTATCATAGCAACGAAACGTCTCAACGAAAAAAACGCTGCGCTGCCAAAACGCTCTCAAGCGCCCAAAGCACGGCGTCTTCAGCAGAGCGTCTAGCGTTTTCAGCTGGCTAAAAACGCTTTGGACACACGGCCTTAATGTCCCTTAATTAGAATATTGATCCACTCTTGGTTTACTTGGATCTGAATCACAGACACCTTCGATTTAGTCTTGTTTTGTGGCTTTAAAAGCCACTAAAACACTCAAGAGGTTGTTCCTTGATAAAGCTGCTACCATGAACTTGCCAATGACGAGTACAAATGTGTTTTCTGTAACAAACTGAGAACTAAAGTTTAGCTCTTCTTTTTAGTGAAGGATTGGAAAAGGAAACTTCAGTACGTGTAGCTACCTGCTGTGATTCAATCTGAACAACGGCGAATGATGCTGAGACAGAAAGAGACAGAGCGACGGAGGTTACTGGACATAAACGATCATTTGTATTCAGTCCATGCTCTCTCCCATACTGCCCATTTATCATCCTTGCCTAGAGGTGGATGTGCGTCCTTTATACTGGTACAACTTTATGCTCATTACTGAGATGCTGTGGATTCCTGTGGAGTGTGTGATGATGGGGTTGTGTGTCTGTGCGAGTTTGTGTCTCCCTTTGGTGGTATAAGATTGCTTAAAATCTGTGACAGGCCCCAGAGGAGAGTCGATTCAGTCCATCTCCGTGTGAGGTTGAAGCCTCGTGTTTCTCCAGGGTGGTGGATGTGATCAACGGGGTGGGGAGGGACAGGCTGGTGAAGATGGTGATAGCCAAGGCTGTGCCTGGGGAATCTGATGTGTCTGTGTCAGTATCTGGGTGCAGGAAGAGTAAGGAACAGCACTGAAGCTTCACTTACTTTTACATCCACATATCAGATTTAAAGACCTGGTTCAAACATACAGGAACAAGAAGGCAGACTGCCATCACAAATCTTTTCTGTTCATCTGCTCTCAGCGCTGTCGGTGGACACTCGAAACACAGTGTGTCATAACGGTTGTTGGCTAATATTGGAGTTAAGCGGCTTTCTTTGTACGTGCTTACGCTGTGTCAGTCAGCGCATGCACCGCATTGAGTTCTTTTTAACTGCTTATTGCTGCTGCTTAATGTGTTTTTTAACATCGAAGACATCCCAAATTCGCAATCACCTTCTGAGAGAGACCGCTTTCTGTGTGCACACTTTGGCAGTGTGCCAGTCAGCACTAGCACAGTCCCTTTTTCAGGATATGTTGCACGTATAACTCTCTTTAACGTCAAGCACGTCCCGCTCTATATATTCTCATTCTTATATTCTCAAAGTGTCTAGTGCTATAGCAAAATGTCTTAACGATAGACATTTTATACCATGGTATTGGTAAAAATATATATCGTCATGCTCCCCAGGCCTAGTTGTGACATTGTTAAATAATATTTTTGGGAATTATAGTAACTTTAACTGGCATTAACAATTCCAAAGACATTTTCCATTAATCTCCTCTTTGACTTAGGTTTCATCCAGTTTCTGGATGAATTTCGCGTGCATCCACATAATGAAATGACTCACACACATACACACATGAAAATGGAAAAGAGGTTAAAAGACGGAAGATTCTCCGGAAGAAATAGTAACCTGAGTGTCACCACTGCCACTGTCTCAATTCACCTTATCTATTCTCTCAAATTAGGTTCATTATGTTCTTTTTCTCATTTTCTTTGTCTGTAAATTATTTCACACAGATGACCTCAGTGTGTAATTTACCTTCTGTTCTTTCCCTTTTTCCCTTTTCTTCTTTTCTCGTTCCTTTGCTCTCAATTCCCTTCCAAAACACACAACAAATTTACTTGGAGGCTTTGTTTACACTGCAGATTAAACTGATTTATTTTTCATATCAGATCATTAGGACTGACTGTCTGTACTGCCATTTTGCAAGAAATCAAATCTGTTTTTGTTCAGACAGTGTAATCAATATCCAGTGTATCTACATTGATCGTCATAATGACTTCAGTTCAACTTGACGCCAGGATACACGACAATAGTTGTCATTGAAAAAAATGAGGACCAGGAAAAAACTAATATTGTAGTCTTTACCCGATTACATAATTTTCTGAATATCTATAATTTATTTATTAATAATCTTTTTAAATGAGTCAATCCCAGAATGTCTCCAAAGCGATGTTCTGTCTGATTTAGCTAACATTGTGGACAAATTTATTGATTAAATATAGCCAGATATACTCGCACACACGCATTGTGTCAGATTAGAGCAAATTTGCTGAAAACACACTACTTTATACAAGCTTTGAAAAACTGTCTAATTCAGACATCAGAGACAGCTTTATCTGTACTATTCTCCCGGTCTCCCATTACACACAAATGCATGAAACAAAACGGATTATCCGAATGTGGCGCCCGACACATATGCAAAAGGGCGACACTAAAGAACCTTCAGAAAGCATGTGCTGCATATTGATTAACATTTGATCCTTTTTGCTTTCATCTTCACTGTTCCCTAGGCTCTAATCCAACCCTCAAGACCTGTGTGTCTGCCTGCATTGACCCTCTTACTCTCTGCTCCTCCAGGGGTGAGGCCACATAAGAGCCCGGGTGGTACGGTCCGCCCAGATTGATTACTGGTCCGCCTAGTGTCACAATATACTAATGGTTTGGAAATAACGAGATCAGAATTTTTATTATATTAGAATGTATTGTGTT
This sequence comes from Pimephales promelas, assembly GCF_988280905.1. Lineage (NCBI taxonomy): Eukaryota > Metazoa > Chordata > Actinopteri > Cypriniformes > Leuciscidae > Pimephales > Pimephales promelas. The sequence goes on from NC_142782.1 coordinate 25,771,701, forward strand.
ATATTGTATTATTATATTTTATTAATTGTTATATTATTATATTAGTTATCAAGATTTTAAAAACAATATTGTAAAATATTATTAAAATGTATTTTACACACACTCACACACACACACATGACAAGGCTAGAAATCTTCACTTGAAGATTTCTAGCCTTGTCATTGCTCTTCTTTGTGGACACCTTGGTATGCTTGAACACATACTGTACCTTGTGCCCTTTGGGAATAACATAAATTAAGAACTAAGGAATTCTGAGAGGGATGATAAGGGCAGATGGATGATCTTGGCTAGGGGATGAGAGGAGTGAGCTGATAAATCCAATACTGGTGTCAGCAGGGGGATGGCTATGAAAGATGTAGTGAAAGGAGGAAGAATGGGTGGAGGAGGGAAGAGAATTATGTTTGTAAAAATGCTCCGGCAGCACTGGTTGTAGGTGCTGGTCTTTCAGCCTGTGGCTGTCAGCAGGGCCTTCGTAAGGATCACTGCTGTCATATGAGAACATATACTGATCATCACTAATGGTGTTTCTTTGACTGTGTTGACAGATTCAACACTGTGTCCTCCTAACCAAGTGCGACATGTTAAAGTCACAAGTGACATGGTTCTTCCATGTACAAAAAAAGTTTGTGGTCCATAAGATTTGATTTATTTTTTTACAAAAAAAAGTAATTTATGTTTTTATTTAGCAATTTCTTTTGAATTATCTGAAATCTGAAAAAGGTGTCCGTTTCCATAATAGCAAGCTGCACCTGTTATTAATATATTGAAACAAATAAGAAATGTTTCTTGAGCACCAAATTAGCATTGTCAGAATCTTTGTCTGCAGCAGTCTGTCTTCGTCTATACTACATGCCCGTGCAATATTAAGAAGTTTATATTGGACCTTCTGCCTTCTTCCTCCAACACCACACCATGACAGAAGAACCGACCAATTTAAAATGAAGGTGGAAGACTGGATATCCCAAAACGGTTGCTCACTGGAGGAATATGTGGAGGTTTACCTCAACCTTTATCAGGATGTGAGCTGGGATGAGGAATCTCTTAAATGGCAGTTCTGGAGTGGGATGGACAAATATACTCGCCCAGATGCTGCTGTTGGAAGATGTTCATCTCCCTTTTGTAGAATTCGTTAACCGCACCTTGTGGGTTTGTGGATCGTCCCTCACTGTGGGACTCGTCGAGAGCCCTGAGTCTCATCCTGCCTAGCCCGAGCTTATTCTCGCCATACCTGGTCTTTACATTCTGGACCATCCCATTCTCAACATCCTACCCAGAACCCTTGTTTCCAGCCAAGCCTCACATCTCCTTCAGAGCCTTCACCGCTGGTCCCGTCCAGCACAGAACCTTCACCGCTGGTTCTGTCCAGTCTTAAGCCTTCACAGCTGGTTCCATCCAGTCTCAAGCCTTCACTGCTGGTCCCATCCAGCACAGAACCTTCACTGCTGGTTCCGTCCAGTCTCAAGCCTTCACTGCTGGTCCCATCCAGCACAGAACCTTCACCGCTGGTTCTGTCCAGTCTCAAGCCTTCACTGCTGGTCCCATCCAGCACAGAACCTTCACTGCTGGTTCCGTCCAGTCTCAAGCCTTCACAGCTGGTCCCATCCAGCACAGAACCTTCACCGCTGGTTCTGTCCAGTCTCAAGCCTTCACTGCTGGTCCCATCCAGCACAGAACCTTCACCGCTGGTTCTGTCCAGTCTCAAGCCTTCACTGCTGGTCCCATCCAGCACAGAACCTTCACCGCTGGTTCTGTCCAGTCTCAAGCCTTCACAGCTGGTCCCATCCAGCACAGAACCTTCACCGCTGGTTCTGTCCAGTCTCAAGCCTTCACTGCTGGTCCCATCCAGCACAGAACCTTCACTGCTGGTTCCGTCCAGTCTCAAGCCTTCACAGCTGGTCCCATCCAGCACAGAACCTTCACCGCTGGTTCCGTCCAGTCTCAAGCCTTCACTGCTGGTCCCATCCAGCACAGAACCTTCACCGCTGGTTCTGTCCAGTCTCAAGCCTTCACTGCTGGTCCCGTCCAGCACAGAACCTTCACCGCTGGTTCTGTCCAGTCTCAAGCCTTCACTGCTGGTTCCGTCCAGTCTCAAGCCTTCACTGCTGGTCCCATCCAGCACAGAACCTTCACCGCTGGTTCTGTCCAGTCTCAAGCCTTCACTGCTGGTTCCGTCCAGTCTCAAGCCTTCACTGCTGGTCCCGTCCAGCACAGAACCTTCACCGCTGGTTCTGTCCAGTCTCAAGCCTTCACTGCTGGTTCCGTCCAGTCTCAAGCCTTCACTGCTGGTTCCGTCCAGTCCTGAGCCTGCACTCCCCGTCAGCCCTGCCGAGCCTGCACTTCATGCCCCCCCATGCCCAAAGGCCCTCGGCCACCCGAAGGGGCTTTTCCATCGTGGCCACCCGAAGGGGCAGAAAAAGTAATTTAATTGTACACTCTTGCCTCTACCTCCTTGTGACACACCATCTCCATTTGTAGCGTTCTTTGTCATAACGTAAACTGTAGTGTCGAAGCGACCTTAAAGCGACCTCTTCCTGCCTCACTTTTTCTCTCTCCGCTAGGTCATGTTTTGGTTTTTCTGCTGAAGGAAGGTGCTTGGAATTGTTCCCCATAACAGTAATAGAATATTTCTCTCCTCCTCTGCAAACAGTTTCCACGGCAACAGCTGGGAGGGGGGTAGGTTGGTTGGGTTTGGGGGGGGGCGCTTTATGAAAAGCTGCAGAGCCATAGAAAGTATTCATCTTATGTTTTGTATCAGCAGTGATAGTGCAGACAGACACACACACACACACACACACTCACACACAAATGAAATGAGGCAGCACAGGTCGTGACGCAGCTCGGCAACAGCATGCATCTCTGAATTCATTGCGTCCGTGATGGATGTTTGTCATCACGATTCACCTGACCCAACACTGAGAGTGAAATGTCTGACACTGATGACCAATCTCATTATTATTTTCCACCGGTAATAACGATCATCCATCACCCAGGGAGACTTTGATCAGTGCCGTGTAACGAGAGGTGGAAACGGTGGAGAGGAATTCTTTGACATTTCCGTTATCACTCAATGGAATCTTTTATTATCTAGGACCGTCATTTCCACCGCGACGCCTCGACCGCACGGTCCATTTCACCAACATATGAGATTTTCTATCAGTCAACTTCCCCCGTTATTGATCCTGCACAGATTACTGCCAAAAGTCTCAATCAAAAGCCTAATTTCTTACCGTTCCACCCCTCCACGCTTGAACTGACTGTGAACGAGTACATTTATAAACAACAAACAGCATGTCACACACCAACTTTTAACAGCACAGCAGTCTGGTATTCCTTTCCAGTACAGTGACATAGTATCTCGTAGTGTATGTGTGCGTAATCCTATCCTCATAGCGTACTACAGTACCTACGGGAGATCTGGGTTGAGGGGGGATGGAGGGGCTATATTTAGCTGACCTGGGTGCCCGTGAACACAGGGTGGTGGGCAGGGAGACAGGTGCAGACCTGCCATTATGGAAGAATAGAAAGCCCCTGCGGACACAGAACAGAGCTCAAGTTGACAGGAATAAACCATGTATGTGTATGTACTTTATGTGCATATATATATATATATGTACATACATATACAGTGATTTTAGAAAATAAATGCATTATATATTATGTATTATATGTTTGTGTGAGTGTGCAAAAAGAGCAATAAGGAGGTGGAACTAAATATTATGTACAGTAACTGTAAAATTAGCCAACTTTGAAAACAACTTTACACTTTTCCCTCATTTAATATGAATGTAAATGTGTGTGCGCCTCTTAGTTACAATTTGTAGCCTACCAAATCAAACAACCATTTCTATTTGTTTGTATTTTCCTGGGCCTGCTGTGCCCTGGTTGTACAGTGTGCTTACAGAAAAGGGTAATATGTAGATAATAAAAAGAACGAGATTGGGAGCGTGAGAGAGAAAAAGCTATACAGAAAGAACCTGTCCCTCAATTATCAGAACCTCCAAACAAAACAAATCTCCATCCCTTTTCCCTGGCCCTTCCTACACACACACACACACATACTTTTGCTTTCAGCATTATGGGCATTAGCTCGCCTTTGCTTTTGAAAGCTGTGAGTGACACTAACTATAGGCTGTGCCTTTCACTGCAGGTCTGGTTGTTTAAGAGTGGAACAGACAGCTTGTCACCAGGTCGTCATAGTGACAGCGACCTCACCGCCACTAACCGGCGGCCTGCCAGTGTATGTGTGTGTGAGACTGACCGTGCGAGAGGCCCACTCTCCGCTTCGATGCCTGTGTGCCGAGAAAGCAGATATGTCCTGATTACTCTAACACTTTTGGCCTTGTAATAAAGCACGTCACTAAAATCGGCTTTAAGATGCTTTTAAAAGGCTTCTGGAAACGCTGTTTGGATTTCATAAAGAAGAGGCCACATTTTTTTACATTTTGCGGCATTCGGTTCATAATTCTCGCAGGCATCCCTGCTGTGCTGGCAAAGATCACCGGGTGACTAATGGCACAGTCAAAATACAACCTGCACAACTGTTGGAAAGCAAATTCATCACGGTTTGTAGCAATGGAACATTTGTTTTTGCTAGGTGAAGCCATGGAGTTACAAAGATAGCTCATTTTGAAAATATCTAAATTAAATTCAATAATGTTTCCTGTGGATCACAATGTTTGTGCACCTTTTTTCATTAAGAGAAAATGAAGTCAATCTGTCAATTCCCATTCACTCAAGCTTAAACCAATATAAACCTCTTTGAGAGCCGTAGATGAAGAATTTCAGCGAAGACTGATTTGACAGTTGTAGAACTCAGCAGTCAGGTTGCGCAAAGTAAAAAGCATGTTCATTTTAAAAAAATAAAATGAATTCATTTTTTTGAAATTTTTTTTTTTTTTTCCATATTCTCTAAGAAAAGTCTTGTATTGTTTTTTTAAGGAAATGTCTGTAAACTTGACGGATCCGCAAACATGACCCGGGATTGATACCGGCATCGATGCCAGGTTGGGGACCTAGTAACATTGCCGGAATCAGTCCCGGAACGCGTGCTGTGAACAAAAGCCAGGACCAATGCCGTAAGGAGTGTGTCATAGTGATGACGCTCGTGCCATCGTGCGAGTCTGTTGCTCTTAGAAGAAAGTTTGTGGACGAACAAATGTCTTCAAACTGGAACGAAGCAGAGGCCATTAGCTTCTCACTATCCGCGCTGAAGCTGAGATCATTCAACATCTTTGTGAAACGGTATGCGCGTGTACGTTTTCGACATGTTACACGTCTCATCCTGACGTCATGTGTCTTTCCGGGATCTTTCCGGGTTGTGTGTGAACGCACTCACTCCCGGCAAATCACTGGCAGTGTGAAAGCACCGAAATCAAACAATCCCGGGACAAATCCCAGGTCACATTATCCGTATGTTTTACGGAATTTTCTGGTCTTTTTTTAAAATCCCTGTGGAAGAAATGAATGGGTAAAATAACTATGGAAATAGTTTAGAAAACGCTGGAACTGGTGCGCTCTAATGTCGGTGTACATATGGTGTACATAGGTTTTACTCGCCCTGCTCTGAGCAGGATTCAAACCCAGGTCTTCGGCATGGGAGGCGGGCACGCTAACAAGGACACTAAAGACCACAACCTCTAGCATCAGTCGCTAGATCACCTCTTGAGGCCATAAGCACAGCTCTTACTGGCCTACGTCCATTACATCCACCACTATTTGCTTTTGGGAGCTGTGTCAATTTTCTGCCAAATAGTGTTCCATATGTAGAGAGGAAATCATACAGGTTTGGAATGACATGAGGCAACTATTAGAGATTTTTTTTATTTTTTGATGAACGATCACTTTAACATACATCCTCAAGCAAAAACATATTGTCATTCTGGTGGTTGATTTTAAAGACCCCTCCACCTACTTACAAATAGTCATGCGCACACAGACTCACATTCAATCAAACCCGAACAGGTCCCTCTGGGAAGCCACCATATGAGGCATTAGTGTGTAATTTGAGATTATGAGGTGGACCGGAGGTTTAGTGATTTTATCGGAGGCTCCATTTCAGCCATGGAGCCAAGGTCAGATTCACAGCGAGGGGACGGAGAACAGGGGGAGTGCTGGTGCATGATGGGAAGGGGCCCATTGGGGCCTGTGTGTGTGCATATGATAGGGGTGAAAAGGAGCTTCAGGCGGAGAAATGAGGAGATTGGAGGAGGAGATTGCACATATCGTGGATGGAGAGAGTGCTAAAGGAGAGGAGGAGGAGGTCAGCGGCAGAGGAAAGAAGGGAGAGAGGGAAAGTTTGGAAGGGTTATTATCTCAGGATGTGATGAGAGATGGGAGAAGTCAGCATTTGGCACGTAGGCCAGTCGGGCACAGGCCAATTTAATCTACGGTAGGTGCTCCTTGACTCACCCGCCACAAGATAGAGGAGAGGGATGTCGCACGAGTCAAGAATAGAAAAGAATCGTGGTGAGTGGATTGAAATCACAGCTGATTTCTTTAACTTTACACTGCATGATTATGATAAGTGGGCCTTTTAACAGTCTAAACCTCTGTCAAGCATTACAAATCGCTCAGGATTTGTTTAAAACTCCCAGACTTCTTAAGTGATTGGTTCGAAAGCCCTCAAATTCCCCTCTGAGGGATGATGGTATGCATGTTCAGAAAGGAAATCTGAAGTGCACTCAAGTATCGGTACAAATTGGTGTCCCGCTGTGTACAAACTACCTAGAGTGTTGACAAAGAGATACGCTGAGTTAATGTTTTCAAATCTGTCTATATTAGAGCGAGACGAGAATGAAGGCAGAGATAAATGCTTATCTATGAACTTCACTGTTTTTCTTTCGTGCATTGTTACATTTTTCACGGATATCAGTCGATCTGATTGTTTCTGCAACAGTCCACTGGTGTGGAGTGAGCGGAGCTGAGCAGGCATTTTCAATTCAGTCTCTTTGGGTGGCGAGTAGTGTGTGAAACTCTTGTTGATTGACAGCGAAGTGGAGAGCGGCAAAAAAGTTGAGAAACTATGCAAATTCATGTCTCATGTAAATTTTTATATTATATTGTATTATTTATAATTTAGATAAATATTTTGTGGAGATATTTATATTTGTACTCTACATTTTCAAAGTTTTTTGTTCCATAAAATTATAATTTTCTTCTTTACATTTTTTTTTGTCGTATAAAATTTTCTAGAAATGTTTTTTTAAATAAATCACACTTGTACATTTTTGTTCGATACCATTATTATATATATATTTTTAAATAATTTCATATTTTCTAGAAATGAATATTTTCTAGAAATTTAATTTAGATGTTAAATGCAATTTACGTGTTTTTGGGGGTTTTTTTGTATTGCAGCTAGGTTGTGGTTGGATTGTTTTCTATACCAGTGGGCAGGAACCTCCGAGTCTTGGTTTTACCTACACACACCTCATATTCACATCTCAGCTGCGGCACGACTACAGCGCTCACACTGCCACGCATCACGTCTGTATCTGAGAGGCACTCATACCGGCACCTCACATTAATCTATTCACTCAGAGAAAGAAAGAAACGGAGCAGCCCATTTATCTCCATGTTCCACAGAGTCACCGGCCTCATCTCCATTTGTCATTTAGAGGTGGAAAGAGTTGCATTTGAGCATCTCACATGCCTGATACTCACGGGTGTGTATTGCGGAGCTGAACACCATCCCTGATGTTTTATTCCCTTTAATTATATTCGTGCTCTTCCAGTACTCCCTCAACGAATGAAACTTTGAGCAGAGCTTTAGTGAGCCTCCGCCACAGATGCTTTCCAGATGGATTGTTTGGCTTGTAGTGAAAGTTGCTAGCCTTCATTATCAACATCACCTTCACAGTCATCATTACAATTATCCTCTTCCTCATGAATTCCTAGTCCTTATTGAGCCATTGTAGGAGCATTGCTAGAATGATAATTAGCAGTCGCCAGCTCATGAATATTTAATTAAAGCTGGTTCTCTGAGCCAGTGAGTGGGCCTTGTTCAGTGCCTAATTAATTAAACATCAGAGTTTCTGAAGCCTTTTGATTAAAGATAAAGAGGAAATATAAGGATCAATAGAAAACTTTTTTAAAAAAAGGGGGAAGAACTGTACAGAAGTGTTAGCATTTTGCAAAACATTTTGTTGGTAAGGGTTTGAGTTTCACTGATGACGTTATAGACCTTATGTAGCCCCGCCCCTTTTCAGCGCCGTGCTCGTTGTCTTTTGACTTCTGTATTTTCTTGTCTGTATTTTCACAGCGATTTTGCACAGGTATGAATAAACTGCTTGTAAAAAAATTGACATTTGTTAAAGGAATACTAAAGGAAATTGGCTCATTTTACATAAGTCAATGGGACCAGAAACTGTCTGGTTACTGATATTCTTCTAAATATCAGAAAATCGGCTGAATGGATTCGAAAACGGTAAAACCCAACTGTTTAATTCTGGGGGAGTTGTAAAATGAGCCTATTTCCAAAAAAATGGAGTATCCCTTTAAGACATCTGCTTTACAATGCTTATGATAAACATTACAATGCTCATGATAACTTTTGTTAACTCTACAATAAGTAAATCCACTTCACCAGCTAATTACTCCTCGACAGCGATGCCATAGAAATATACAGAGCGGCCGCGAAACTGGAAGTTCAAAGACAATATTCTAAAGATGGCGGCGCCCACGTTTCTCTGGTGCACAAGGTCTATTGGCTGGTGGCATCCAAGGAGGTATAAAAGTGATCCGCTAGCATTCCCATTAATCTCATTGCCTGTACTTTAGCTTTTGAATGGCAAAAACTTTTGAGCGTCAGTGGAGAAAGACTAACTAGAACATTTTGACAGGTTTTCTAGTGAGTGCCTTCTTCAGTGACTATATATCTTTAAACCTGTCCCCCAGAGGTGATGTCAGTCACGCTAACCCTACTAAATAATGCTAACTAACTCCATCAGGCTGAAAAGGGGCCTTCAGATACTTCCTTAAAGCCAAGCCACAGTCCTTGACGCCTTGAGATATAAGCTCAGCTCTGTTTGATTTGCAAATCCTGGCAACTCGCTGACAGACGGGAGAATATTTACTCTTTTTTGCCTGTGTTTAAACATTCCGGGCACGGCAAGCACAGAGCTCGTGTTAAACATTAATCAGATTTATTCAAATGCCATTTGTAATTATCATGATCTCTGATTAGACTTGTAAATGATGTCTCTGAGACCAGGATGGAGCTAGACTCCAGGCTTTGGAGTTTGGCTGCAGGTGGGATTATTCTTATGGATTATAGAGGAGACAAGGGGAAAAGAGTGAAAAGGAGGGGTAAGATAAGTACACTGAGACGTGTGTGTGTGTGTGTGCGTGTGTGCGGGGGTCTGTGAAGAATGAGATAATAGAGGGAGAAAAGCACTTACAATTAGCCAAGCACAGCAGAATGTGCCCTCAAGTACCTAAGATCCACAGACCACATTTCCATTTACTTTAGTGATTTGCTTTGTTACAGAGAATATATATCTTAGGACTTAGTGAGTATAAGATAAAAAGAGAGCAGTAAAGATGGTATATATGGCACTTTGATATGTCATTAGCAATCATTTGAATAATTGATTTAATTTTGTCATTTTTTACAGGATCATGTTTGGTTCAGGTAACGGCTGATGTGAATGGAACACTAGGCAAGGCAAGGCAAGTTTATTTATATAGCACATTTCATAGAAGGAATTAAAAGAATCAAAATAAATCAGAATAATTAAAACACTTTAGAATAAAAATTAGAAACTTAGCGAGAATTGTCGGAGGAGCTTGAGTTTGTTTCCCACTGTGAGCGGCGTCTGCTCACCGCTTATGCCACTCCTACGTAATACTAAGGGTCAGAGCCTCCGGAACTAGACTTGTGTACGACCATAACCGGAAGCCAGTGGTTATAGTTTGTGAAGTTATAAATACTTTTTGGGTGAACTAACCCTTTAACAGCCCGGCTTCTGAATCAAGGGTGAATCAAGTGATGAGTGCAGTCCAATTCCCAAACAAATGACTCTTATTAAATGATTCCCTTTTGTGAAAGTGCATGAACTGTTTACGAACTGTTCATTTTTGTCAATCAAAACAGCTCAATTCAGTGTAGTCTGATTCCGCATACAAATCTCTCTTGTTATCAAAAACGGACAACACAATCAATGTAGTCCAATAAATGTAATCTTATGAGGTGGATGAATCAAAACCATACAATATGACTGGTGTCATCCATTTCCTGACTGAATTATGATTTAGTTCTTTTTATTGGATCAAAAACACAGAAGAAAGAATAAAAGGGTGAGTAAATGATGACAGAATAATTTTTTTGCACTTCAAGTGATCATTAAAATTATCTCACCATTTTGACAATGGCATTGCCAATGTTTCTCTCTCATAAGTAGGCTATTAAAAGAATTGTTCATAAAATGTATGATTCCCATTCATAATACCATGGTGCTTTTTTTCTAAGGGAACCATCATGCTCTACATTCTGTAATCTCTACTTTTTCCATTAACCAGAATTATATGATCTCTTTGCCCTCATCATTTCAGAACACTGACATGAAGACCTGATTATAATCATAAGGCCAAATCATCCCACACAGCCTTCATTAGCGTGAACCTCTTCTCAGTCAGAGCGAGGAATCTTCCTTACACTGCTTTTTTTCTTTTTACTGTAGCTGGTCTTCATCTCTTATATCATCTCACTGTGTTGCTGAGGAGGACGGTGTGAGAAAGTGTTGAGTCAGGACAAATGATTTGTCATATTTAGCAGCAGAGATGGAGAGGCTGGCACGCTGTGAAGGATGTGGAGAGCCTTATGAATCTCTGGGGTTTCCAGCTGAGCTGATCAGGGGCTAACAGGATTTTTTTTTGTGACCAAGTCCCAGTTTTTCTGAGTATCTGAGGAGCAATAAAGGGGGAACGGTCTTAAAGAATATGAGAACTGGTTTCTGTGAGTAAGCACTTAAGAGGAACGGCTACTGACAGCTTTTAGATCTCAAGGGTGAAGTTTGGGTTTGAAACTTGATAGTCATTTATTGCAGAGTGACAGGAGACTTATACCAGGGTTGAATTAAGTTTACCCTTCTTTTTTAACTTTTTTTTAAGCAGAACCTTTCATAACATGAAAACACATTGGAAAATGTGGCTAAATAAGTGTTTTCATTGACTTCTTTCTTCAGTCGTGTTACCATAAACCTCAGTATATTTTGTAGGATTTTTTCCTAAAAGAAGTTTCAAAAGGGCATGCTTTGTTTACATACCAAATATTATTATTTAAAAGTTATTATTAATATTATAATTTTAAGCACACTTCAGTTGTTTTATGCATCAGCATACATTCCCTGCCTCTCTAAAAAGTGTTCAATTATATCCAATAGTTACTGTTAAAAACAGTGAAACAAACACATAATTAGCATAGATGCTGTGTGCTTGCTGCAGCTTACTTTATCAAAAGCGTCTCCTGCCTCATTGATAGCTTTCATCCAGCCAGATTGTGGTTTTCATCAATGAGCCAAGCCAACAATAAATGGTGCAATTAACAAATGTGCATCAAGAAGTGCAGCCTATTTGTGAGCCTGGACATCTTTTAGACAAGGCTAGACTAAACTATATTTAGCCCCACATGATTAAACCTCTGAGACCTCAAAGAACTGGCTCATCTTGATGGGACAATAATATTCGCTTGCTTTGGCTCAGATTGTGGCAAATGAGTCAGTGTGTTTTGGAACAGACTGGATGGTTATTGTTCATTGTCTTCAACAAGATTCAGCAGGAAAATCTTGTCGTAAATACACTGATAAAAATGGTGGGGGATCTCCTGTTGCCATAGCGCCCAGTAGCTGTGTGGATGCCTTAAGATTGACGTAAAGACAGAAAGAGATGGAAAAACTCAGTTGCACAGTTAGTTACACAGCTATGCTGCCTTGGGTCTGAACTTTTATCTGTAGAGCAGCAGAGGCAGTGACACTGTGGGAGTTATTGACTGGTCGTGACCTGACTCTTGGACTTTCAGTCTTATCTGCTGGTTTGAAAAATGTATCAGTGTGATTTAGCCAGTTTGGACATGTACTGGGATCAACCTAGCAAGAGCTGAAATTGTGGTTTGAACAGCATTTTCATCAGCATATTCTTTCCTTCTGATTTTAGGGGTTTGCAATAATGGCTGTAATTAGGGCTGGGCAACGGTTGTTCTAGGGCCAACTAAGGATGTTGATCTAGGAACCTGTCTAACGTCACGTTGACGTCAATTTTTATTTTATTTTTTTTTTCATTTCTGTTAGCCGTAAGGCCTTCTAAATGCTAGTGTACTCTTAAATGTTGATTAAGTTTACAATTAGCAGATATATGCATTTAAATTTGCAGGAAAATTTTGCAAAAATAATGATGATTGCGATTTTTGTCCAATTAGATGCTCTTGAACCGTCATTCTCAACCCAAAGTCCCCCCATTGTCCAACACAATATTTGGAGGACCCCCATGTTGTCTAAAATATTTCCTCTGGGATTTCTGCTGTAATTATGACAATTCTGCATGCTTTCAAACTTTTTAATTAACAGAAACTGGGTGTTGATATTCAGTTAATGAATAGGCTACATTTCATTTGTGATTCTATAAGTTAGAGTAGAGCGAGTTCGGTAAAAGGCGCATTCGAATTCGCGTCAATTTGCGTCAACTTTCTGCCACGCATCTTACCCCTTTACGCTACCATTGACAATTTAGAGTCTTCCGTAATTGAGTTAGTGTAAATAGCCTCTGCCAACAAGACAGGCCATTTGCACTTAGTGTAAATAGACACTGTTTACATAATCTAAAGCCTAATTGTTTTTTAAAAAGGGACAAGTGCTTTGACATGTCCAATCAATAGGAAATGCATCAACACCAAATATTTTATGGTGTCAATTTTACCTTATTTGATTTTTTTCCTGACCAAAAATTAATTTTAGTCCTAATAAACTATGATTTTATGCATGCAAATTTATGCTTTCCATTAGCCATAAAACAAAGGGCATTAAATTGCATTTAGCATCTCTGTTCTATGCTCCTGCTTTTTGAGTTTGTACAGACAGGGGAAGAGAGCGAGAGGGAAAGATATACTTGAGACTAATGAAGGTTTGGAGAAGCCTGTCCTTATCTTCTCACGAGCAAAATTGTTTCTGTGCCAGAGAGTGAGAGAGGCATCATTACAACCCAGTGTCCAGTCCATCGAGCCCTCTATTTATCTTTCATGTTCCCTCATCTCTTCTATTCTCTGCCCTTTATCTCCCTGTCTTCTTACTCTATCTCCAAAAATTCATTTATGACCTGCTCTACTCTTTCTCTCTTTAAAGGGTCTCGTGTCTTCCTCTCATGTTAAAGCTGTCTGGGTTTAAAAAGAGTCCATTATTTGTTCCCTGTAGTCCACGGCAGAGGCCTTCAGATAGCGGCCAATTGAGTAACGGCGCTCTTAAACCCCACACAAACACGGCTGGATCTGCCAGCCCTACCTCAGCCAATTACCAGCATACCTTTCAGAGAGGATGACATGGAATAAACAAATGGGAGAGATATTCACATCTTTTATTAGACTGGGCTTTTTATCCCCCATTGATTCATTTCTGTGGCTATGGTTTTGTTTTCCTCGTAACACATGGACACAGGGAAGAACATCTCTAAAATGTCAATATACAAGTGTGTAAGCTTGTTTGATCAATTGTGCTTACTTGGCCTTGCGCAAAGCTTTGGTTTAATTGGCATGGATGTGAAACATGCCTTCCATCTGCATTTAAACTGGTGTCACAACACCAGTGCCATTAAGGAAGACAGCCGTGAAACGCTTCAATCACTCTGTTCCAGGGACTCTTGTTTTTATTTTTGTTTCTGACTGTTAGACGAGTGTAGTCTCGTTTGTGCGTTCCAAACTTAACAAAACAGTACAGTGACTATTAAAAAGTGATTTGAAAGGAATTTAAAGGGATACTCAACCGTTTTTTTCATATTAAACTGTTATTCCCTTAGCTAAGACGAGTTGATGCATACCTCTCTCGTCTCAGTGCGTGCACTCAATCTTTTTGGTGCACGAGACACTTTGATCGCACTTAACTAGCCCAGTTCATTCAATATGGGCCAAGCAGAGAAGCGACCAAACACCTCCACGTTTTCCCTATTTAAATACAGTTACTCAAGCAGTGTAACTCGACCTAGGACGGTGACACAAAATAAAAAGTTGCGCTTTTCTAAGCGTGTAAAATGGATCAAGTCTGCTTCACTGGTCATGTTGGAACAATGGATAGATGATTCAGAAAAGAACAGGTCAGAGTAATTTGTAATTTTGAACATGCTGTAAGAGTAATTTGTTCAGGAATCATACTGCTCTAGTCATGCTGTATAGTTCTCGTTCTCTAAAAAGAACCAGTTCACCATAGAATTTTGTTAAGAAATTTTGCTACTGTAGTCATGTTATACGGTTTTGATTCACTTAAAATAAGCCTGATTTCTATAAGTGTCATTGTCTGGGAATTGAACTACTCTGGATACGCTACCCTAGTTATAGCATATGTTTTTTTAAACACTAAAACAAGCTGACTCATAAGAGGAATCAGACATCACTGGCCGCTAAATGTTCTGTGCATTAGGTTTAGAAGTGGATCCAGCCATCCTTTTGTCAGTGATGAGAGAGAAACTCCAATGTGCCTTTTAAACAACATGTAATTCAATACTATTCAATAGCCCTGGGTGAGTTCCCACACACATTGATGACACATATCCTTTTACAGTAAAAAACATGTCGACTTTATTAAATACGGTGTGGTAGTCGTGGCCAAGAACAAGCAGGACAGGTAGTGGACAGATGAAAAGGTTTATTTTCTATATCTACTGGGGCAAATGTAACAAAGATCTTTTCCAAATCAAGTTCATACAACAAATCAAAGACTTGAAACTGAAACTAACAGACCATAAACAGGCCTAAAAACAAATAAATCTCCAACAAGCGAACAACAAGCGAAAAACACTAAGGTCAGCAGGTCATGATGTTACTGTTACTGTGACTGGACAACTCTGACAAACCTCTGCTCTTCCCTAACACTGCTATAAATACTAATTTAGCCTCCAACAAATAAAAATAGAGGTAATTATCAAATAAAACTTTATATATTTAAACACCAAACAACAATAATATTTACAGCAAAAATATACCTTTATTGTAACTAAAGCCGGGTGCAGAGTGTGCGATTTTGGCAACGATTTGCCTGTCTGAGACAAATTTTGCAATTCCTAAAAGGATCCTCGGCTTAAATCTGAAGTTTTGGATCATTAGTTGACCGTTGCAATCAAATATTACCTCTATTACCAAATTTTACCAGAATATGAAATTTTGACAGCGTCAGATTTGACTTGCAGTCCTGCAGTGTGACTTCTCATAAGATGACCGTCAAATTATCTCCATTTTTCAAGACAATTTACGTTAGAGATTTCTTTGTAGCCACCATTTCAATCCTGCGTGTAACGCAGCTCACCGTTACCGAACATGTCATCGATTGTTAATGTAAAACTCCAGACAAGTTTTCTTGAGTGTCCGTTTTTAACGCGTTGTGACTGTTATACAGTTATACATTAATGAAAACTGAGATCTTACAGTGTGACATGGCTGACCAGCAACAATCGCAAAGGACTATTATAAATCGTACAGTGTGCACCGGCTTAACATAATGCAATCTACTTAAAGCACAATATAAAAAACGAGTCCAAACAAAACAAAAAGATAGATAAACTGAATAAAATAAAATAAAATAAAGGATCCCCCTTCTAATCGGATCATGATGTTACTGTTCAATTTCCTCTGGAACAGCACAAATTGGGAGACTGAAGCACCACCTCTCCCTTTGTTTGCTGGCACATGGATTTTTTTTTTTATCTTATAATAAGGGGATTGAAATAAATTAACAACAACCAGTTTAAATCATGGTAGAGGCCAAATATGTGAGGTGGGCTACTCACTCATCACGTACAGGTAGGGAACAACCTAATGTGGCTTTACCAGCCTTTCCAACCCACCTCCCCTTCACTTCCATACCTCTCTCAGAGAATATCATGTTGGACACGCTTGGTTTGACACATAAGGATGTTATGTTTCCCCTCAATGACCTCACTCACTTCAAGGCTATTGACAACGTTTTTCCACAATATTCTTGAGCAAGACCACAAAAGAGTCAGTCGGGGGGAATGCAAGCTGTGACACACTCCGAGGTAAAAGGCTTTATTGATTGTAAACCACTCTCGTACAAGTGGAGCATGTGAACTAAAGCAGGCCCGCATTATGCGCCGTTCGACGTAGACGCTCAAGGCCGACGCATGAATGACGGAGAAACAAAACAGTCTCTGCTTTTCAGATGCTGTCTGGGGTTTGATGGGTGTGTGGAGTAGTTCAGCTGGGAGGAAGTTAACACCAGGTATTGTGAACCAAAAGAAAAGGTCAGCAGGGTCAAGGCTACATCTCTCTCCATCTTAATCGGCACTCGATAGCTATATTTATTTGTGTGCGAGTGCTGCATTTCAAGCCTCCAAACGAGCACACACACACATCCGTGTCGTCAGCTATGGGGCTGTTTAATGGGCTCTATGCTTTCACTCTTTCAACATAATGGTTTCACACTCTGTTAATCCCTCTCTTCTCTTTTTCTTTGCCTATTCTCTCCTCCTTTGTCCTTCTGCACTTTAAATTCTCTCGAATACAGGAAGCTTTCACCCTATTTACTCACCACCCTGTGATGTTTTCATCTTGCCATCACTTCGTCCCATCTACCCTCTCTTTCTGCTTCTTCTTTCGGAGTGTTATTTTTCTCTCTCTGAATGGCTTGGTTACTCCATCAGTTCTCTGCCTCTGTTATGACTAAATCTGTCCCTCGTTGCTCATCTCCTTAGCAACGGACTGAGTAAACATCAAATCTTATTCCATCCATCTTTTCTTCTATCTTCCTTTCCTTCCACACACCCCGGTGGATCTCATTCAAAAGAAAGGCCGGTACGGCTAAAACCCAAACAACTCGCAAACGTGTGTTCTCAAAGTGCTTATGCGCATGAGAACACATGCACATCCACCCTTTACATTTGATATGCTTTCAGGATGCTGCACGCACACCCTCCGCCGAAATCCCTCTCTACTGTGTTTCCATAAACAGAGCGCCACACAGACAGGCTGTCTGAGGTCTGATAAGGAGTCGTGAGAGAGGACACTGATGGGGAGGAAGTTTTTCCATGTTCAGCTAAAACGACAATGTGCAGCCTCCACCCTGTCATAAATAAGCCAAAGTGAGATGGCAGAGAGAAATACACAGTGATGTAGAGGCGTTTGCAACGAATGCATACTCTGCGGAAAGACCAGCATGATTTTTTTGCTGGTTAATGGTGTTTTTGCTGGTTCACAGTTAGTTCACCCCTAATTTTTGCATTTTTTTTTTATTTAGACAAACACTAGAATTAACTATGACTTACAGAATATCTCACATAAATACATTATTATACACATTATACAATACATATACCCCTTTTTGCATCCTTTTTTATATCTAGAATGCATCAGTCTCTCGTCATTGTAGTTACATGGACCAGTGTATTTTTTTCCTCCAAGGAAAAAATGAATCACACAGGTTTGGAATAACATGAGGGCGAGGGAATGACAGGATTTTCATTTTAAACTTAAAGAAGCCTGCTGGAAAAGCATCAGCATTGCAAAGCAGGGACCAACATCCAAGCACAATTTAAGCTGGTCTTGTCCGTATTGAATGGATGAAAATTAAAGAGAAAACCAACCCGACATGTGAGGAAATGAGTCAAGAGGAAAGAAAGTAAGAGAATGAGATGTATAGTTGGACTGGTTGTAATGCTCAGGTCTGATTCCCAACCCTGGCTGGCAAGCATAATAATAAGCTCTCTCTCTCTCTCTCTCTCTCTTCAGCCCCTGCTTGGAGCACAGCCTGCAACATGCAGATAGTCGCAACGTATGCATGTGTGTGTCTGTGTGTGCTGCCACCTTGTATACTCAACAATTAGCAGGCTCAGAATGGGTTTGATTGGCATGCATTGTGAATGGTTTCCTTGCTATGCCATGTATCATTGTGCATTGATGGAGAACTGACATAAATTCTTCCTGAAAACGAGAGAGCCTCCCCTCCCATGTACCTATGCACACGCGCAAACTGTATGGCTCTTTGGATTGGGTCGGAAATGTATTTCATAAAGTGGGTGAGCAGGTGGCTCATTTTGTGGAAAGAATTTGGGCAATGGGGGAGACTAGAGGGAAGGAGAAGATTGGGATGGGGGGGGGGTACTGACAAACAAGCTGTGAGGGAAAGAGAGAGAGAGAGAGAGATAGAGGAAGAGCAGATGGACGCATGATGAACTGAATAAATATGTGTCCAGAGATCGGTGTGTTGGCTGTAAAGACTGCCTGAAGCATTGTTGGTGAGAAACGGAGAGATATGTGCGCTTTCATACTCATCGATATGCTGCATCTGGAATCTAAACAAGCTCTTCACACACTAACTCACTCACTGACTGCTGCTTTATGAGTGAGTCTGACGGAGAAACCTCCATGTCATAATTGGTTTTACTTAAGGAAAATGATGCCAGTTTTAAGACCATTACAATGTTTTTGATTTGTGAGTTTTTTTTCCATGACATTTAAGCATGTTTTCTTCCAAATTCGCATTGCTTTAATGCATAAGTAACAAAAGTCTTTGTTTCTAGACACACTATCTGCATCCAGAATACTTTCAGATTATGTACTGAATGATGGAGAACTTCTTGACCTATTGAAGTACTTTCTTGGTACTCGTACATCACTCGAGGGTTTTCGAATCTGGCAGATCCTCATCTACCGTTGCATTGTGGAGTAGCAATTTATACACAACAAAATTGCTGTAGAATAGAACATCCGGACTTTGTTCACCCAGTGTTTCATGAAAACTGTGCAGTCAGACATCAGTGTATTGATTTTTGCTTGCTATGTAGTAGGAAAGTATGAATACTTCTCTAAAATCTGAATTAAATTCATTATAACACATGCTACTACGTTTACATATTGTACAATTCAAATAATATTGTACTATTTTGCACAGTATTGAGGGATTCTTTTTTGCCTTACAGCTACTGACTTAAGAAAGAGTGGGTAAAATGTGTGTAATCTCTTTTTCCATGTTATTTTTAGGTGAAATATGACCCAGACGTTTCTTGGCAGTTTTAGTGAGGGTTCTCTTCAACTAGAGCAATGTATGTATCAGTGTGGTAAAGTTAATGAGAGGCAACAAACTGAAACTTAATTCCAAAAGGAGTGTTATTTACAAGATGCTCCGCTGAACCATATGCTATGAAGGGAGGTGTTTATTGTTTTTCTTTGTATTTCTATTCATAAGAGCTGCGTAGTTCCGCTCTACTGCAGTGTGCATCATCCCTAAAGACGTTAATTTTGCATGACGAGCGTGACACACATACACTGATGCACACTTCTGCCTATCCCTCCTTCTCCATTCCTATTCCTCCAAGTAATCTTCCCGCCTCTCTTTCATCCCTGATTCTCCTCCTTTGTCTTTAAAAAATAAAGGCCTGGCAGTTTGTGATGAGCACAGTTGAGATATGAAGATTCTAGAAGGTATTTTTGTTAGGTAATGCATAGCTTCTTGGGAGTCTCAAACGCTTGTCAACCCGGGAAACCTTTGTGATCCTTGCAAGTCTTTTTAGTCATTAGCCTGAACTTTTTCATTTTATTTATGACTGTCCTGTGGATTATCGCCTCGCTGTTTTTGCTTCGCTCGTTTTTACGGCGGTCTATATGATGGATGGGGTAGCTTTAATCTTTCAGCAGTCTTTTTTCCTTCTTTTAACGACGTAGAGTTGTTTCCAATTCACCCGTTATTTGATTTACAGCGCATGAAGCCTTCAGCCGGGTGAGGGGGTCAACCTCGCCGGAGTCTACACTGCTGCCTCTGATGTGTTTATGATGATGTTTGCCCATTAAAAGCTCTATTTTAAAGTCTTGTACCGTCCTTGAGATGAATTCAAACAGAGGACCGTCTAGACTTAAATTTGTTGAATTTCTTGAATAGTCATAATCCTTTGTAAGATATACAAGAACATACAATAGTCCCTGGTTTCATAATCGATTTCTTTTTTTAACGAATTTATACTTTTATTCAGCAAGGATGCATTGAATTTATCAAAAGTGACAGAAAAAGACATTTTATAATGTTACCAAAGTCTTTTTAACTTTATTTTTATCAGGATTCTTCTTTAAATAATTGAATCATGCTTTCCACAAACATATTAAGCACCAAAGACATTACAAATTTGATAATAATTTTGAATTTGAGCACTAAATCAGCATATTAGAATAGATAACTATTCTAAGAGTCAAATTAAAAGAAAATGCAAGGAATATAGTTCACAAGTCATATGGACCTCTTTAATCGTGCTTTTTGCATCCTTTCTTTGCATGCATTTTAAAGAATGCATCAGTCTCTCTTCGATGTAGTTAAGGTTAAGGTATATTTTATTGTCCTGCAGAGGGAAATTTGCCTTGGCCTCAAAAATACAGCCACTGCATCACATAAAATAAATAGTGAAATGACTAAATAACTCAAAATCACCATAACACATAAATTAGAAAGAAAAAAAACCTTTGCAATGGAAAATAATATTTTAAAATGTATTAAAAAAAGTTTTTTATTAAATAAAGGCAGCTTTGTTGAGAATTTTTTCAAAAAAATAATAAAACTCTGACTTTCGCATGATACACCCAATACAAATACAGAAAAGTGGTGTAGTATGATACTGTTGGGGTATTGAGAACTAACCTGGGGTCAACCACAACTGTATGCTGTATTTTGCATCACTTGTTAGTACTGATTAACCAACAGTCTGTATAAGTGAATAGAGCTCAGATGAAACCTGTGGTTTTAATAGTGAAAGATGATTCCATCTTCTTGGAATGCTGCCTGACCTAGAGAAAAGCCAATTTCCCCTGCTGTTAGCTTACGCACAGTTTGTTCATTTAGCTCTCATATATTTTCGCCAAAGCTGTTAAGCAGCATCTGTCTATGGTTCTCTCCTTTTCCTGATGTTTGTGTGTGTGTGTATGTTCAAAAGTGAAGCAACAGCCTGATTCATCCCTTTTTTGTAGATTGCTGTATTTGTGTCTGCAGCGAGTGAAAAATAGCTCAGGGTGTCTCTGCATGAGAAGGTGGTGCTCTGCTGGTTCAACCTGATGCCACACTTCATCAATTCAGAATCAGGATTACTGCTCCGTGGTAAAATCCATGTAGTGCTGGAGCATCTCTCTTCCCTGTCTGGACTTATGGAATGATGCCGTGCATCTTTATAATGTGAGACTAGCTCTTTGACGTGCACAGACCATTAAGTAGATCTTTAATTTCATGTTTCTTCCTCCATGCAAAAAAATCAGTGCTGGAGTCACTGTGCTGTTTTAAACTGCCCTGATAAATGGCTTCGGGGCTTTGACTGTGTCTGGAAAACAACCTATTAAAACGGTTGTGGCAGAACGGGAGAGTGAATTGGACGTCATGCTATCCAGAAACAGAGGGCAGTAAATAATAAATGGCAGTCCAGACTGAGGCTGCTGGGCTCTGATATGGTTTTGGTTGGCTTGCCCCATTCCCCAAGGGGTCAGAGACGGAGGTTAGCAGTCTCGGGTCACTAGAGTAAGATTTTAGGGTGAGTTCAGGAAAGGAATCAGCCTCTTCTTGGCTCCGGGTTCTTCCGGTTTCATTGCTTTGAAAGCATTCCAAACATTTTTTTTTTTTGGCATCTTTCTGCATATTCAGCTTTGGTCTTCCGATACTACTTCCAAATTGCTTTGTCCCCACCTTACTTCGGGTATTTTTTCTCTCTCTTGTACTTTGCTACATTCTGCTTAAAGGGATACTGCACTTTCTTTGGAATTAGGCTCATTTTACAACTACCCCAGAGTTAAACAGTTGAGTTTCACCGTTTTCCAATGCATTCAGCCGATTTTCTGATATTTAGAAGTAACCAGACCGTTTCTGGTCCCATTGACCTAAGTTAAAGAATGGATTCGAAAACGGTAAAACCCAACTGTTTAACTCTGGGGGAGTCGTAAAATGACCCTATTTTCAGAAAAAAGTGGAGGATCCCTTTAAGGAAAACCCTATAGGGCACAGAAGTCAATGGAAGTCAATGAGACCAGAAACTGTCTGGTTACTGATATTCTTCTAAATATCAGAAAATCGGCTGAATGCATTTGAAAATGGTGAAACTCAACTGTTTAACTCTGGGGGAGTTGTAAAATGAGCCTATTTCCAAAAAAGTGGAGTATCCCTTTAAAAGGATTGTTCATAAATGAAATTGGTCATCCTTTACTCAACATCATGTTGTTCAAAACCTGTATAGCATTTCTCTGAAACACAAAATAAGATTTTAAGGAGTGTTTCAATTGTTTTTGTCCATACAATTAAAATGTGTAAGGTCCAAAACAACATCGGACCAAAAGCAACATTGCACCACATTGACTTTCATTATGTGGACGTCAAACCCCAGACTTGTTTCAAAATTACTTCAATTACTTGTGCTGAAGAAAGTAAGTCATACAAGTATAGTAAATGATGACAGAATGTTGTTGTTTTTTTGTAAGTTTTAATGCTGTTTTTTTAAAATAATTTTTTATTTAAAGCACCTTGAATTACCATTTTGAATGAAATGTGCTATATAAATAAACCTGCTTTGGCTTGACTCCATTTGGAAGTTCACATCATAAATCATTTGTGATAAACTGGCATCAAAATTATAGCAAAATGGCTGATTATTATAAAAACAAAAAATTTATGTTGGATGATTGGTGGATCAACATGGTTTGCATCCTGGAGCCTTTAAGGCAAATCTGATAACATGAGGTCACAGTGCGAGTTTCATGAGAGGTCAAGGCCAGGTCGTGAAGCAGTCTCCTATAACAACATGTTCTGTTGCTTGGAACATAAAAATATGGTCTCGAGGCCTCATGTAAGCGAATCGTTCCATTATAGATTATGATCTGCTGTAGCTGTTTAAATGCATCAAGACATTCTTTACCTTCAAATTCACAAATTAGAAGCAATTGTCAGATAGTGGTTTAATTTCTGTTCTCTCTGATCGTTTGGGTCTGATAATGTATGCGTTAATTCAGCCCTTTATTACTGATCACTTTTCTCATTAATGCCATTCTCTACACTCATTATCAGTATTTTATCTGGGACACACATAAATGAAGTTTGCTCTGAAATCCTTAGATGATTTATCGTGTTCAAATCCCTCAGGGGTCCTAAATGAAATCAGTGCCTTTCTTCTTTTACCCAGAATACATATCATCAGAACATTATGCCTTCTAAAGGCAGAGGAATAGGGCTCATAATAATCTTATTCATACACAAAATATTTGAATTTTGACCAGGTTTAATGTCCTTGAAATTCCCAGGATGCAGCTTGGCATTAGCATGGAGACCTGCTTTCCGGTAGGCAGTTATTCATTCTACTCAACTCTGAGTTGTCACGTCCACGTTTTTTTCCCCCCCGTTCTCTGGTCTCGATTGACCAATCATTCCTCAGACTATTGGCAGTAGATCAGAGTTCATTAAGCAGCCTACGCTACCGAGCTACTATTGATTAGCTAAGTGATTTGTTATCTTGAGTAACAGCTTCTCAATGGTCGGTCAGAGATAATGCCGCCCCATCCGTGCTCTTCTCACGGTATCTTAATGACCCCATTCAGATAATTACCTTCTCAAACATTAGTAATTTAATTGACGGGAAGGTCTAAAGAGGCATGTGAATCCTGTTGTTGGTTGAGCCAAATATTAATTAAAAGTGATGTGTATATTTTTTTTCTATGTCAAAGTTTTTCTAATTACTAAAAGTTAGGGTTTTTTTTGTATGTTTGTTTTCCTACGAGAGTAAACACTGGTGCTGTGAGTTTTTGAACATTGTTTAATTGAGCTCTCTGAAGTGTCATGGCTCAGTTAATGCATGGCATGTGTTTGGATGTGGACTACCTGCTGGCTTAACATTGGCAATATTTCCAGGCCATTTGGTTCTGATTACGGTTTTTGCGCAAAACATACACAATCATTGTAGTCTGATTCATAAACAAAAGACTATTTCGAGCTGGTTCTTTTTATTTAATCAGATACATTCATACAGTCAGTGTGACCGGTTTATCTCATTCCTGAACTAGTGACTCTTATATGTCATTCCTTTTTAGTGAATCAAACACATACATTGCGACTGGATCTCATTCCTGAACTAATGACTCTTATGAGTCAATTCTTTTTAGTGAATCAAACACATACAGTGCAGCTAGTGCAGTCTGATTTCTGAACTAATGACTCGTATGAGTCAATTCTTTTTAGTGAGTCAAACACATATAGTGCAGCTAGTGCAGACAGTCTGATTTCTGAACTAATGACTCTTATGAGTCAATTCTTTTTAGTGAATCAAACACATACAGTGCAGTCTGATTTCTGAACTAATGACTCTTATGAGTCAATTCTTTTTAGTGAATCAAACACATATAATGCAGCCTGATTTCTGAACCAATGACTCTTATGAGTCAATTCTTTTTAGTGAATCAAACACATATAGTGCAGTCTGATTTCTGAACTAATGACTCTTATGAGTCTTTTTTTGTGAATCAAACATGTACAGTGAAGCTAGTGCAGTCTGATTTCGTAACTAATGTTTCTTGAGCCAATTCTTTATTAGTGAGTCAAACACATACAACACAACCAGTGTTTCACAAGTCCTTGAACGAATAAATTTAATGGGCAGAAAGGGTCCTTTGTCTATGTCAAAGGTGTGATGTGTGAAGTATAGTTCACACAAAAGCCATTTTTAAACCAAGCAGCTTTCTGTTGTTCAGCACTGTGAATTTGCATGGTTACATGGTTAAACCTGTGGTAAAATGGCAAAATCAGTATGGGGAAATCTTTCACCTTTACATGAAATTCCAATAGGGATTGCCATTGAAATTATTAAAAATAATTATAATTAAAAAAATAATAATTAAAAGTGGGATGGTGTAAGTTATATCCAAGCTTGTATTTACTTTACCCCCTCCGCATCTGTTTAGCTTGCTGTCCCCTGAAACTCTATAGCTCAGAGTTTCGAATTATGCTAATTAAATGCGTGAGGCCTATCGCATACTCGTAAATGATTAATTGTAGCTAGACAATAGAATCACTGATACCAACTTATGGCAGTGTCTTCTAGTTTTAGCTATCCTGTTCTGTCTGCCTTCATTCCCCAATTGGCCTCTTTTCATTTTCTCTTTTTCTTCTCCTTCATGTAAGCCTATTGTTGAGCATAATTTGCTGCATTGGGTGTTGAACTATTAGTGTGTGGGGCGGCCTTGTTCAGACTTCAATAGGAGGAATTCAAGAAATGTCCTGGAAAGATAGTTAGCCCTGATAAAACGTCACAAGTCGTTTCACTATAGAAATAGACCCACAATGGATGTAGTTGTGTGTGTACATTGTGTGCGTTTTGGACAGCAAGGCCACACTTTGACGAATGAGAGCTGGCTGTTTTGCATTGTGTAACTCAATTGGTGCTTAGCCACAGGAAAATGAGAAGGGTTTTTTTTGAATAAAGAAATTGAGGCTGTCAGATATTAATACATGTACGTGTCATCTTAGCGCTGTGGTGGTGAAAAGCTCAACTGACACTGATTTGTTTATGTTTGCACTGTGACTGTAACAAACAGCATTTCCACTAAAGTTTCAAAGCAAATGTTCTCAGCTTGTTAACACTCAAGGCGAGGGATAGCTGAGCACTTATTTATTCTTATATTGAGTTTATGCTATCGAAACCACTGACCACTGTGGAAAATATATCAGAAACACATGACAAACTGTAATTTCCCAGGTTTTCCAGCCCTTCTTTTGTTCAAATACAACAGTTCATTGAACAGTACATTCATTAGGTATGAAAAGCATGCTGTGTCTTTTCATAAATTCTGTTTTTTTCCCATTATTGGCCCTTTATGTTCTCCTCTGCTTGGCGTTATGTTCTGTGAAGTTGTTAAATTTTCTTGAACTCTTCCATTTGAATCTGTTCCTTCTGACTTAACCAAGCCAAAAAGATAATTATTGAAGTTAAAAGGGGCTATTTATCAAAAAAAAGATGAAAATTCTCTCAGTCTCTCATGTCGTTTCAGTCAATGAATCTCTTTCTTCGATGAAACACAAAAGAAGACCCCCACCACCACCACCACCAAACTGTGAAAGTCAATGGTTTCCAATGATGAGGTGGACATCATTGGAGACTTTTTTTGTGAGGACAAAAACTGTGAAAATATTCTTTATAATACCCTCTCTTGTGTTTCACAGAAGAAGGAAAGGAATTGGAATAACATGAGAATTTGAGAATTTTTCTTGGTGGACAATTGAAGTGTGTATTGACTAGATACATCAATCTTACATATGTTTTTTTTAAGCTATTAAAATACCGTTGGTGTCTTTCAAACCAGTAAACGAAACACACAAGCATACATGTATCATCTGTCCATTGAAATCCCTTTTTCAGACACTACCATTACGTTAGACTATTACAGAAAATACTATTGTGACAGTTCTCTAGAGCTTCCCTGTGCCTCTCTGAAGTGCAGAGGTAATTTTCCACATAGATTGTATTGCACTTTAATTTGAGTGACATTTGTGTTTCCATCACATCTTCGCTATTTCTGCCATCTTTTTTCAAGAGGGCAGAAGATCTGAAAAACTATCATATTTTAAGAGATCCAATTTAAAAGTCCATCTCTACTAGTTGTTATTTTTTCAAGTACACGCATATGCAGGCACACACAAGCTTTGTGATAAATAAATAAAAACGTAGTGACTACCTACAGTATATTATGTGAGCCTTAAAATAATAAGTTTGTTCTGGTTAAACTCTAAGTTGAACTGATTTAAAAAAAAAAATTAAATAGATTGTTTTTATTGACACTTCTCAGCTCTGAATGAAAAAAGAAAATGAATATTTTTATGATAATGAGATTACGGTATGACATTGTTAACTTAATAACATGTGGGAAGAGTGTGCAACAGTCGGGTTCCAGAAGTAAAAATCCATCCAAAATTATCCATGATTCTTTTCCACCAATCAGAGAATCTTGACATGCTAAAAGAACACGTTAGCGTTTATAGTTTTATATTTATTTGTCGTTTTTAATTTGATTGTCATTCGAATTGTTTCATAGCATTCTAGATATGTCCCTTCTTAAAGCTGTTATGGGCTCTGTTGTCATGATTCCTGTCTTGTGTTTCACTTGTCTTGTGTGTACTTTTGTCATTTCCTGTCTTGTGCCAAGTCGTGTAGTCCTATGTAGTTTTTCATGTTGATTAGTCTCCCCCAGGTGTGTCTTGTTTCCTCATTTCCTAGTTAAACTTGTTTGTCCCTGTGTA
This sequence comes from Pimephales promelas, assembly GCF_988280905.1. NCBI lineage: Eukaryota > Metazoa > Chordata > Actinopteri > Cypriniformes > Leuciscidae > Pimephales > Pimephales promelas. The sequence goes on from NC_142782.1 coordinate 25,799,142, forward strand.
AATAGCTGTTGTGTTTTACTTGTTACTTTGTCAGTTGTTGTACATGTATGGTTATTTTATTATTATTATTTGTTCTATGTGTTATTTCATTAAAATCCCTGCTGATAGATCCTCACCTTCGCCTGCTTTCTCCAGCAACATCACACTATTTTTTTTTTACCTTTTTTTTCTTTTTATTCAATTTTTCTAATATTTTTTTCTTCAAATCTAAGTTCGCGATGTGGTGATTCACCTCATAGCTGGTTGATTTAGTTCAAGGCTTATAACTCTTTCACAACAGACTTTTTAAAAATCCCTACAGGATACTTCCTATGTAGAGCATTAAATCAGTCATTTCTAAGTCCATTTCGGTAAAGATTATGCCTATGTAGGCAGTAGACAGCAGGGCTGCTCTAGGTTTTTAAACAGAGCCTCTCACTCACACATGCTTTGACCCCCTCCCCATTTCTGGCTCAGTGTGAAGCCCTTTTGTTAGACGTCCAGGCAGTTCAGTCTTGGGTCCCGTGTCTTTGATGACAGTTCTGTGACACACCACTTCGAATGGACCATTAGGGCTGGCTGACACGAATTCTATTGGTGGATGACTTAATTGCTGATCTTAATCTCTGGGGTGATGATAGAGATGCTTTACAGCCTATTAGAGTGGTAGTTTTGTTCACAAAGTCAATGTAACTAGAAATCTTGCTAGATCGCCACCTCACCTGACTCTTTTCTGCATGTTCTTTTCATAGTGCCGGAGCTCCACTACCATGACGACTGTGGCCAAACCTTTCATCGGGCTCTTCTGGCTACTGCGGTTGGTGTGTGCGGTCTTCCCCGAGGAACCGGGACCTCTGAACTTCATCCCTACTGAAGGTAATGATGTCTCCATTTCACATGCAGTCAGTCAGGATCAGGGTTGGGCCCCGTCTGCGCTGTCAGGCTCTCAGCTTTCACTTTCTTATGCAGAGCAGGCATGTGATTGATCACAGATCGATAATATTGATTCCATGCATCCCAGCTTAACTCATTCAGGTCTATCTAAGGTGAAAGATGAGAAAAGCAAGAAAGATACAAGGAGCTGGGTAGCTCCAGGGAGGGTCTTATCATCACATACAGGATGAGGGAAACAAACAGGGATGTAAAGTACTCAAGTAATTGTATTTCATTACTATAATGTATTATTTTGAGAAAATCTGGATTTTGCCTGTGAATTTCGGCAAGCAGTGATATGATCGAGAACTTGATGTACCCTCTTTCTCAAAGTCTCTTACCAGTTAAAAGTTTGTTGTTTTATTATTTTTCATGACAATTACAATTTTATTGTACTCTAATATTACATTTATACAACTACATTAAAATATCAAACAACTATAAAATTGTATAGTTTTTTTAATTTAAAATTTAAACATTTCAAGTAACAATTTAAGGTTCCGGGATAATTTCTAAAAGATAAAGGCAGCTGTATATTTTAATGTAAATAATAGCGACATGCTAATAATGCCAATTTTATGTTTGTTTGTTTGTTTGTTTGTTTATATTTTTTCTGATTAATTAAAAAAATATATATCTCTAATCTTGCCTTGATCCTTTCCTAATTCAAGGAATACTCATTCTTTCAAATAAAACCAGATATTATTAATTGTTTGATTCATTTATTTAAATATGTCAGGTAACCGGTTTCTGGATAAGTATATTTTTTTGGTTAAATTTTACTCCTCTGGTAACAACACTACTTGACTAAGCCGAACATATGAGGACAGAGTTTATCTGTGAAAACCAATGAAGAGCAACCATAGGCAACAGTCAACATTTTTATCTCAAAAGTGACAAGAACGCCTCTCGCCTTAACGGATCACCTCTCCCACACCTAAGTGCAATGAAAAGAGGATACAACCCTCTGTCAACCCTTTCTCTTTATCATTCACGGTCTCTTCTACCTCGTTTTCCTTTAGTGGTAAGGCATCCTGTGTTTCTCGGACGACCCCATCGCTCATCCCTCAGACAGGAGCCCTTACACATTCAGAGGATTCTGCAGGTCAACCGAACCCTTTATATCGGAGCCAGGTAGGGTGTGAAATAATGCTGATTAGCATGGGCGTACCCTGTAATTATTGTTGCACCGGCATCTGTAATTATCTGTATGGAGATGTGTGTTTAAGTAAATTGTGTGACACTCAAAAATCTCTTTTGAGATCAAGAGTCTGAATTGCTATTGTAATTCAAAGCTATTTAAAGGGATAATTTACTCAAATTAACGTTCTGCCAGCATTTACTTATAGTTTCAAACCTGTATGGCTTTATTTCTTTTGTATAACACAAAAGAAGATTTTTTTTTATTCTTGTTATTGTTTTCAACCCCATTGACTTTTTTAATGCATGGACAAAATATCTTTTGTTTTTTTGTGATAATGTCCATTTTTAATTAATTTTATATAATTATTTTACTTTAATTTTATATGGTTTTGTTTTATATTATAAAATATTAACTCAATCATATATATTTCAAAATAGTTGTGTAAGCCTCAGGAAAAAAAACATACAGGTTTGGAATGGCATTGTGAACTGTCCCTTTAAGAAGCATGATGTGTTTCTTGTTGTGGTGGCATTGGGTTATAACTTATAAAAGTAAATATTGGACACCTGTAGTGTTTTTAAGATTTTAGGCCAGAGTGGGGCTTTAAAGAGGTCACAAGGTCAATGATGTTTTTGCTTTCTTGCATTTTTTTTCTACCTCACAGGAGCCGGGGGTTTGGAATAGATAAACAAAAATAAAACTTCATTAGGTTTGGCGCTTTAGAAAAATAAGCTGTTTTTGTGAATTTTTGCAGCATGCTTCCCAAAAATGGCTGGCACGTCCATTGGGAGAGTTCAAACATATGGTGATAGTTACTGAAATTTGTAGGGGACCTGCAGGGGAGGCGTCGTACTCTAATAAAGTCTGTCATACCGTGTCAGGAAATGACCTGCCTGCTCGACCGTGTCAAAAATTAAACCTCAAAAATAAATATATCACAAAGCGCCATATGACTTAAGATGTCCAGACTAGAAGCTGGCCTATAGAAACTCAACTCAGAATCGAGCAACTGTTTCGCATACTCTTTCCAATGTGATGCCACTGTGGCCAGCGTAATTCGATGAAATTCAAGCCCCACTGTGTGCAGTCAGTAAACCGTATGTACCTAACAGTGTCTGAAGTAAATGGAGGTGTTTGCCGTAGCCAACAGAAAATGACCTCTGTGGAAAAGATGATTTATTTAGCCGATGACTCAAGAGGGAGCATTCAATAACAACGGCAACATCGAATGAAATAAAAAGCAGGCAATACTGGATAGAGGAGAGGGAGAGAGTCAGTTATGTTTCAAGTCAAGGATATAGACAGCCTGGACTGACTGAATAAAGTCTGAACGGTGTGCTCAAGTGTGATAAGGGGTGTAGACGGGTTAAATCCTGTTAGCATTAGCATGACCGCTCATGAACGTGCCTCAAGAAAGCGACCAGCCTCTCAGCCCCTTCACAGTATTACTGTGCAACACCTGGTCAGGGATGAGACGACCGAAGTATATATATTTTTAAACACACTTGGTTTCCTCCAGAAATTTCTCGACTTCAACGCAACTGCGACTGCAATCTAGCCTCAGACTTGGGGGGGAAAATTCAGACCAAGCCATAAATAAATACACCTATAAGACAAATGAGGTGTTTCTTTTGTGATCTGTATACATAATTAATGTTCCGAGTAACTAGAGGAGGGCTACTAAAATTGCCAGCGGCGACCTGGTTAAGTCACATTAAATCAAGCCTCAGCCACCTCGTTGTGTTTGACCTCATCGAGAGGTCAAGTCTTTCAATTAAGCTCAGGAGTGAAACTCAACACATTCTACCCTCGAACCTGTCAATAGCGAGGCGGACAGGTTCCGGCTGACCTCTGAGGTCATGGAAACAGCCTGACTGAGGTACAGCCTCTACTGGTGCAGAGAAATCATGGACTCAGCTGCCGTCCGGGCTGCCGCACAGATGCCGTAGGGCATGGGACGAATGGTGTGAGACCTCCCGCGTCTCCCGTGTCTCCCGTAGCACTGCAATTTACACTTACTCTTTTAGCTGTCTCCTAAATGTTAAATATAATTAGCCCCATCCACCCCTCTAAATCACATAGGGAAAGCTAAAAAGAGACAGAGGGTAAAAAAAATGTACTAGACCACGTAAAATTGCAGTTTTGATCTCTTTAAAACTTGGAAAGATCAGAATTTTTAACAAGTTTATTGCTAGGGTTGTGCAAAATTCAGAATCGAAGAATCGTCTCCCTTGCCATTCATAATTGTAAATTTAAAATTAATTGTCCACATCAGACAGGAAGTCAATTGGAATCCATTCATCAAAAACCTTTTCAAAACCATTAAACAAGGCTTTAAGCCAACAATCAAAGTTTGTCTGGACATTGCTAGTTTGAATTTGAATTCTACTTTCTTCAAATTGCAATTCTGTATCCTGTTTGCTGCTATTCTAGCATTTCAACGCATTCTCATTCCAAGGCGTCATTTACGACACTTTTGCCAAAGCATAGACATCCGACGCACATGGCACCCTTTAGCGTCAAATGAGACGCTTCGGTTATGGAAGGCTTAGGTATGGGGTAGGGTTAGGGTTAGACCACTAGGAGGCGCCTTCTGCCCCATATATATCTGCATCTCATTTGACGCTAAAGGGTGCCATGTGTGGTGGATGTCTACGCTTTGGCAAAAGCGTTGTATATGACACCTTGGGATGAGAACGGGCTCAGCATGTTCACATTTCAATATTTAGATGGAGACCCTATTATGTTATCTCCATTGCACACTATGCGAGTTGTTACATGAAATTTTGAAAGAAGATAAAAAGTCAAGTTTGTATATGAGATCAAGAAAGATACAGAGAAAAGAAAAGGTACAAATGGAGCGACTGAAAAAGAGTTTTTACTGGCCCCTGCGTGTTCTGTTCTTGCCAATGGTCTGCATGTCTTGTCCAAACCATCTGTGTTTTTCGGTAACCTTGTGTAACTATAAAGCCAGTTTTTTTGTGCACGTAAATGTGACAGTACTGTTGAACTCCAAACCAACCTCCAGCTTTGCTTTACTGCTTGAATTATTGTATCTGCTCAAAGTTTGTACTCTCTAAATAAGGCAAGCACTGTGTAAGTGTATGATAATTTTAACCAGGGCACTTAGGGGCCGCCCTGCTCAAAGAGGGAATGGCCAAGGGGGATTCATTTTAACAAACCACACAGAGGGATTGAATAATTTATAGTCCATCTCATCAGACTCTCTTCAAGAACACACAAACACACACACACACACATACATAGTCTACATTTTTTTGTTGTTGATGTGTCCACAGAGCAGTGATGCAGATGGAAGTCTGTAAAAGATAAGATCAATACTACTGCAAGAACATGGGCTGGTCTGTGAGCTTGGCAAATTTACAGATTACAACATTTCAGAAGGAAAAGAGAGATAGAGAGAGAGAGAGATATTCTCATGATTTGAAATTCTCCAGTGCTCTCTCATCGGGCCGCACGGCAGCTCTTAGTCCTTGGATCAATATTCAGGCACAAACTAGGATACTCTATAACACCAAACACGCAATGATTAAAAGAGATCAGATTCATAGAGACTTTAATAGACGCCACAAGTTTATAGAAAGATTATTAAAAGTAGTCGCAGGAAGTGTTAAAGCACTGGATGCTGTGTTCAAGATGAGAAGCTGCATGCAACATGCATGCAGTGTGGGGGTGGGTTATGAATTATGGAGGGGAAATCAGGCATATCATAATCCAAAGAATCGTGATTATGTAGGACGGGCTGTGGTGAATTGTTTAACTGAGTGCTTGCACTGAGACGGCAGATCTGGGTGAATTTATGTAGGAAGAAGAATGTGATATCAATTTGTTAAACATTTGAAGAATACACATTATGCTTCAATGTGTGAGGTTGACGACTTTCAGATTTCAGATATTTGTTCACTGAAAAAAAATATGTTTGATCTTAATTCTGACATTTCTGATTAAGGAAAGGATTGTTCTCCAGTGTTGTGTTACTGCTATGTTGTGGTTCACAGTCTCTCGCTCTTTCTCTCTCACTGTGCTTGTGTCAGAGATGACCTTTTCCGAGTGGAGCTGGACAACGTGGTGGGAGAGGAGATGTTTTACAGCAAGGTGAGAGCAGAAATGCACACACACATATAAACATGCTATGTTTATGATGGAAATGAACAGTCACTCATTATTGACGTTCCCTCTGTTACAGAAGAGGACATGGGAATCCAACAAAAATGACATCAGAATCTGTAGAATGAAGGGAAAACATGAGGTGAGTGGATATTCTCACACATTTATTTATTTCAATTTATATATTTGTATAAATGCGTGTACACACACAGAGAGAGACACACGCGTTGTGTTTTCATGTTTTATGGGGACTTTACGTAGACATATTTTATATACTGTACAAACTCTATATTCTATCCCCTAACCTACACAGAAACTCCCATTCCACCACATCCCAAAGATGCTCTTTTGGGTTGAGATTTAAAGACTGGGGCCATTTTAGTACAGTGAACTCGTCATGTTCAAGAAACCAATTTGAATTGATTCGAGGTTTGTGGCATGGTGCATTATCCTGCTGGAAGTAGCCATCAGAGGATGGGTACATGGTGTCCATAAAGGGATGGACATGGTCAGAAACAATGCTCAGGTAGGCCGTGGCATTTAAACAATGCCCAATTGGCACTATGAGGCCTAGATTGTGCCAATAAAACATCCGCCACATCATTACACCACCACCACCAGCCTGCACAGTGGTAACAAGGCATGATAGATCCATGTTCTCATTCAGTTTACGCCAAATTCTGACTCTGAATCTGAATGTCTCAACAGAAATCGAGACTCATCAGACCAGGCAACATTTTTCCAGTCTTCAACTGTCCAATTTTGGTGAACTCTTGCAAATTGTAGCCTCTTTTTCCTATTTGTAGTGGAGATGAGTGGTACCCAGTGGGGTCTTCTGCTGTTGTAGCCCATCCACCTCAAGGTTTTGCGTGTTGTGGCTTTTCATTACATGCTTATTGAGCTATTCATTGTAGAACCAACATTGGCTGGTCCCTGCAATGTAGGCAAAACCTGACCCATACAAACACACACTTACAACAAAACTGTGTAACAACACACAATTATTCATGTTAAATGCTCGTATCTGTGCGAGTCACATTGTTTTTGCCCCTGCTCACACTCTAAGGTGCCATCACAAGAGCTGCCTGTGGCAAATTTTTAGGAAATCAGTTGTTTTTCCTGTGCTGTCTGCAAAATAGAGAGGGTGTCAAAAGCTGCCAGCGGTCCCCACAGCTGCCCACGCATGACCACTGCAGATATCTTCCTTTCACACACCTTTTCTGCTTGGTCTCCTGGAATGCTGGGTATTTTGTCTGACTTCAATGAGAATGAAAGGGAGTTTTTATTGAAAGGTGTCTGTGTGGGAAGATGACTTAATCCCCTCCAGGTGAGAAAAGAGAGAAAAAGAGATAAAATGACTTATTTAACACTGAAAATGACACCTGACATTGAATCTGGGTGACCGAGCATAAGACAATAGTACAACAGAGAGCAAGTGAGATGAGACACGCAAAGGAACAGAGAGAGAAAGCGAGCAACTCCCCCACCTGTCTGCCCTAGGGATGGATGGAAAAACTGAGAGAAAGACCAACATAGATGAGGAGTGAGAGAGTGAGAGTGAGACCCATTGACGATCATTGAATCAGTGAGATTGTGGGGCTGACGTTTTATGATCAAATCAGTCCAGTTTGCAAACAAATCAAACTTGGTTGTGAATGAATATTGGTATAAAACAAGAAAATTGATTTGATTCTGAAGTTCAAATAATGATTTGATCACAGCAGTTCTTGAATGAATAGTTCACTGAAGGGGCAAATGAACAGTGAATAACTTCATTTAAACTCAAATTTTGGTGTGTTTGTCACAATAAGCTAACAAATTTCTTCAGATTTGGAAAATAGTGCCGAGTAATATACAGTAGGTTTTTTTGCAATTATTTTCTGTGAAGATTCTAAAAGAAAATTCTCATAGATGGTTCGTATAATGACATTTGGAATGAGTAAATCATGACAATTCAGGGGTGTGAACTTCTCCTTTAAAAAGTGAGCTGGCTATAAGATAAAGGAGAGGGATTAAGGGCAAGAGAAAGAGGGACTGTTGGGAGGGGAAGAAGAGAGGAAGAGAATTGCCCTCTTAGAGTTATTAAGTCTCTAAACATGAGAGGTCATGCAGAGATGAACGAGACACGACAAGCTCTTAAACAGAGCCCAAGATCTCACGCTGAGTGGACACTGATACACACACACAGGTCTACACACTCACTGTACAGCAATACACAGTGTCCTCTAGTTCTCATGTGCGAGTCCTTGCATTTTTCATTGTGATACATTTGCCACTGGGGTAATTGGTTTTGGTAATTAAATGTTTCTGCACGGCTGATCTAAGAGACCACACGCTGTAATTGGGAGGGAAATTCAATCTCCCCATCTCTGCCCCTTTCATCTGGATCTGCAGGAGGCCATTTTGAATCTCAAATGAATGCAGATGCAGTCTCTTCTCTCACTGCAAGTGTCAAAAGCAACTACAGTATGTTCTCTCTCACTGTCTCACACACACACACACACACACACACACTCTGACTCAGGAGCTGGTTTAATGCAAGGCAGCTGGGGTGCAGCCAGTGCTTGCAGAAAAGAAATTCTATGCCAGTTCTAGACACATTGTGATTGACAACACTTAGTCAGATTGTTTTACGGATAATGTGCTGATGCTGCTCATTGCACTTCCAATTATACACACCTGCATGGATGTGCTGAATATTAAAGATCCACTCTGAATCCGAATTGAAAATCTACAAAGAACCCAAGTGAAACACTTTAAATCTGTACAGTCTTTGTTTGTATGTGTAACATAATCACTCAGAATGCGATTTCTGAATCCAAACGATCCAAACTGAATCTGAATTCTGAATCTGAAAATTAGTGACCAATTCGAAACGTAATATAAATTCTGGATCTAAAAAACATCTGAATTGTAAATCTGAAAGAACCACTCTGAATCTGGATTCTGAATCCAAAGGATCCAAACTGAATAGGAATTCTGAATTTAAAAAATAGATAGACTGTATATAGGAGTGAACAGTTCTTAATGTAATACCAGTTCTGAATCTGAATTGTAAATCTAAAAGAACCCAAATGAATTGTTTTGAATCTAAATTATTTCTTCATTTAAATTCAAGTTGCATTTGAATATTCTCAATATAAATGAGCACTGCTCTCAATGTTGATGTTAGCCCATGGTGTGTTCACCAGCCATCAGCATCAAAGTGTGTGAGGGGGCGTGGATTAGCCCCAGAGCAAAAACACAAACACACACAATCCCTCTCTCACATACACAAAACTCCAATCATTTTTCTCCTCACTTTTTGTCCATCTCTTTCTTTCTTTCTTTCTTTCTTAGTCAATCTTTTTTATAGCTAACATACACATCCTACACAACCACAAACACAACACCCCACTCTGTGTTCCCTGGCAGATTTGCACTAATTTAGCCCCTGCTGTTAACATGGTCACAGTCTGACCGAAGCTGCTGTCACTGCAATTACAGAAAGAATTCTAGAATGACAATATTGCCATGGGAAAGAGGGAGATTGACAGGGGAAAAAGAGGTCTCTGACAACTTTCTTGTGCTCTTTCCTACAGTATTCCCTCTTCTATCATGGTTTGAGATTCAGACTCAGCTGAGCATATAATGGAAACTTCTGAGAGTTGGCTTTGCTTATTGTAAATATGACCCTTTTATTATGAGGAACAGTGCCTAAAGTGGTTAAGTGGACTCCTGTGAGAGATAAGTTATGCTCGTAGTTGATAATTATGTGCAGAATTGTGCAGTATCCACCCAGTCAATCGACGTTCACGGTGAAGGTGATTTCCAGCCATCATTTGTGATGCTCAAAATGGAGCATTGAGCAAAAACAAATGAGCTTTATTCGCAAAAATAGAAATAAAGCGATCGACAATGTTATGTTGTTCATTGCTTGTTACAGTTGACAGTTTTGTTATTAACTAAAACTAATAACAGTGTTTCCATTCATTGAAATAAAGATGAAATAAAACATTTGAATTAAAATAAATCAAATTGACAAAAGCACATAAAATTACTAAAACTTAAACCAAAATGAAAACTGAAAGCTGATTCGAAATATTAATGAATACTATAATTAGGGGTGTCACGATTCTCCTAATCCTCGATTCGATTACGTTTTCGATTCTAAGGTCACGGTTCGATTCGATTCTCGATTTTTACATTTATTTGCTTTTAAAGATGAAACCGGCCAATCAGGATGCTCTCTGTCTTAAAGGGGGTCGCACACCAGGCTAGAAGCGCAGCGCAGCGCCATGTCTTTAAAATTCGAACACATTATTCTATATATGAGTGTACACACACCGGCGGTGCCATTCGGCGTCTGTCCGCAGCGCCCAGCTACGACTCAGGACCTTGTTCAAAACCATGCCACGCCACAGAGTGTCATTTTCATAGCTTTATATTAAATTTACGTTTATTTTTTCTCGCATTTCGAACGATTTCGATCTAAAATCGTAATCGCGACACCCTTAACTATAATAGTTGTCTTATATTAAAATGAAACTGGCAGTTGAAAATGTTTTTAAGCTTTTATCAGCTGTTGAAATCTTTTATCTCATACTGACGTCATGCTTTGGACACATTATGAGGCCATGTCAGTCTGTGGATGGTTTATGATAGTATTGTGGGACTGCATTTTGAAAGAATGTGTTTGGATGAAAAGATATCAGGAATGTAGGGAGTACTTTGCGCAGATGTGTGGTATGTCATGTCTAGAGACTCAACAGAGGAAGAGAAAGAGGAGCAATTCACTTGTTCGGTTTCACCTCAGCATCTGTTAGAGAGAAAAAAACATCTGCCAGAAAGACAACGCCCTTTTACTAAAGCTGTCTCACACACAAGCTTGGGTGGTAAACTTATCTTGGACCCGGTATAAATAATTTAGTACTTGACACCAACAGCGATAATTTGCAGGGGATAGTCAAGGTCCTGTAAGCTGAAGAAATATGGCAGGGTGAAGTCGAAGAGAGAAGACTTTTTTCATTCATCTTATTTCTTATAAAACAGACGTGACTTGAGATTCAGAGAATCTCAGAGAATTGAGTCAGAGAGGTTAAGACAGAGACACTGTGACACAGAAGTTCATAGAAATGCTAAAAACCTTTCAGACCTCATTCTACTTTTTTCCACTTTAGCAGAAAAGGATAAATGTATTACTGGGTGAGGGCATGCAGGAATGCATTTGTGTTTTTTTGTTTGTTTGTTTTTTTGAGCTACACAACCTTATAAGCCACATTAAGACCATGTATAAGAGCAATTTAATTAAATAACCTTGTTTTTATTTATATAATAATAAAAATAATATTTTTATATAATATTATTTTTATAATAATTTTTAAAATATTTTTTAATTTTTAATTTACTTCATACTGTATGTTGGACACGGTTATTTTCTTACCATTGTCTAATATATATATATATATATATATATATATATATATGGTTTTTTTAGTACTATTCTTTCTACTTTTTTCTGTCTCTGCTTGTGTGTGTGCATACGTGCGTGTGTGCGCTTTGGCTACAATCTTGACAATAAATTACTGAAAATTGGAAAAGCAGAGACAAGAACAGTCTGGAAGAGAAATGCTGCAGGAGTGGAAAGGGTTATAGACGGACACAGAGGAAGGATAAAGGGATAATTGGACTGGTAGCAGGAGAGGAAAAATAAAGGGACGAGGAAAGTGCTATTGTGCTATAACACTGAGCAGAGGACATCCAGCACTAGAGAGAGAACCCCCTTAATGGACTAATGAATAGTGTGTAAATGAATCAAGCCTCTTTGAAAATATGAAACGAGGGGATGAAATTGGAAAGACCAGGTGATGTTGATTGAAGAGCTGGAGGAGGACGAGAGGGCCGTTGTTATTTATCCGCGGTATGTGCTTTATCGCTTAGAAGACCAGGAGCTGTGCCAAGTGTTTGGACTCTTGGAGGAGTTTGGCGAATCGGTTTTATGAGTAGAGTTATAAGGTCTTGGTGCATTGGTCCTACAGAGACTTAAACACACAAACACAAGATACATCTGCATCACAACACCCACACCACCTACACACAATGCCAATACGATAAAAAAAAAAAGCATCTGTCTTACAGGAACACTAATAACAGGCCATGCACACTCATAGCAATGAATTGTGGGCTGACATTTATGTGATTTAATGTGCCGTTATCGGTTATGCTGTTAGTTCATGATCTATCGCCAACAATTTTAGGCATTTCTGTTTTGCTCTCACCTCGCACTGATTCTCATCCTTTATTGGCATGACAATTGGTATTCATAAAGCAATATGATAATTAAAATAAATGAAGAAACAAAATAATAGTGCAAATAAAGTAAACAATTTGTACAGCTTCAATTACTTTTTTTAATACATTAACAAATAAAACCCTTCCATTGCTCAAGGATGCTTAAAGTAGATACAATGAGAAAGGTAACAGGCTTCATGCCAAGCTTCATGTGACCAAACCCGAAAACGGGTCTCATCGCATCCGCTTGTCAGAGAAAGTGTTAACGGCCGTAAGAACTGACTATGATATCTATGGATTTTTAAGGTAATCAGCTAACCTACCTAGTTCACTACCTAGACGTTTTATTACATTTAAATATCTAAACGTTACTGTGAATTAGAAAAAATATAAAAGTTTAAATATCAATCTGCACATGTGAGGCACATTTGGTTCCAGAAAGTTGGAGTTGAGCTGAAAATATTTTATTAAATAATTTAGGTAATTAAATAAATTAAATATTTTTTGATAATAATGATTTCATGGACTATTTCTCTCTCTCATTTCTCAACAAACAAAAACCCCGTGAGGACCCGAGCATCTGGAATAACACTCACTCCCACTTCTCCCCCTCCGGCTGCTTCCACACGTCCTCACTCTCTTCTCTCTTCATTCGATAACAGATTGCTGTGATCGTGAGGTCCCGTTGCCCACAGGTTGCTGCCCATCAAATGGTGCCACACTGGCGGGCACACGCGGGGTACACCGGTGGGGGGTGGCACGTGGGGTAGCATAACATAATCCATCTCTATTTCACATCTCTTAAAACCCTTCACAGGTGCAGGGCTCAAACATGTGCGTTCAATTGAACCGAGGTTTAACCGAATGACTCACTGTGGCGTGCCTCTGGTTTGCCAAGAGAATTGTTTGTACAGATGCAAACAATCCTTGGAATAAAATTGAAAGTGCTGAGAAATGTGATGTCATTCTGAGGGGGAATTTGTTCAAGAGAGCATGATTTAGGAGACAAATGACTTTCTTCTTCTATATTTTAGGATGAGTGCCGTAACTACATGAAGGTTCTCCTCAGTCGGCAGGGTGGATTGTTTATCTGCGGGACCAACGCCTTCAATCCCGTATGTGCCAATTATACAGTGAGTACGGCATACTTGAAACACACTTGCACAAAAATGTATTGTTTCAGAACCTCACCACACCCTCTGTGCTTTCATTACCCCAAAGCTTTGTCAATGTTTTTGGGGTCTGTATTTTTCTCATTACATTTTTTTATTCTCTGCAGCCCATTACATTCCTCACGTATTTTATTTTGTTCTCCCTAACTATTTTTTTTTTTGCTTCAAAACTTCACAGTGCATTTCAGAGCACTGCTTGCAGCATCATTTCAACCGACTGGCTTCATTGGGTTACTATGCAATTTTTGACCCGGATGGGAATCACTTCACAAAAAAGAATCTCCCCTGCCGTTTGTTTATACTCTGTTTTTCCACCTGCCTGACCGTCAATATGGCCAGAAGCAGCAAGCTGTTTCTGATGACCTCAAGAGCGGAGAGCTGTCATTAATCAGTCTAGATGCGGTTTTCTGTGCGTGGTTGTTTATTCGAAAAGAATGGTAATGCCACTCAAAGGGCACGTTGTTTGAATCCAAGACTCTGTGTGTGTGTGTGTGTGTGTGTGTGTGTGCGTCCATGCGTGTGTGTTGGTTGCCTTCCATCCATCTGGTCAGTGACTCTATCGCCCCCAGCGTACGTGAGTCACATTAATGGAGGGTCTGGTCCAGCTGACGCATCAACTAGAAACATAAATGCTGCACCTGACTTCTAAACTGTCACACTAATAACAAACAACCTGCTGAATAATGAAGGAAAACTATATTTACTAATCATTCACTCTGCCGGATTCTAGCCTGGAATAATATAATATAATATAATATAATATAATATAATATAATATAATATAATATAATATAATATAATATAATATAATATAATATAATATAATATAATATAATATAATATAATATAATAATTAAATTTTTTATGTATGTTCGGGGTCAGTAAGAATCTTTTGTAAGAATGTTACAGAAGATTTCTGTTTTAAATAAATGCTCTTCTTTAAACATTTTAAAGGATTTTATATTTTACAAATTTTATAAATTTAGTCATTTAATTCAATTAAGTAATTTATCTGGTTAGTAGCAATTTGAGAAACTGCTTCAAGAGCAAAATTGCAGACACCCCGATCTTAAAGGAGTAGTTCACTTTTAAAAAAAACTTTTGCTGATAATTTACTCACCTCCATGTCATCCAAGATATCCATGTCATTCTTTCTTCAGTCGAAAAGAAATTAAGGTTTTTGATGAAAATATTCCAGGATTTTTCTCCATATAATGGACTGCAATGGGAACCAAACGGTTCAAGGTCCAAAAGACAGTTTCAGTGCAAATTGCAAACTGTTCAAAGGGCTTTAAACAATTTCAGACAATGAATAAGGGTCTTATCAAGCGAAATGATTGCTCATTAAAAAAAAAAAACAAAGTTTAAGTTTTATAAGCTCAAATGGTAGAAGTTTGTGTATGCAGTTCTCGAGGACATGAAGAAACTCTGTCTGTCGGGTCTGAAACACGCTGTCGCAGATCTGAGTAAAAGAATTATCGCACACCTGTAATGCAACATTACGCCTGACAAGAGTTTTAAAAGGCTCTCTAGAGACAAACATGTATGATAGAGATGGAGAGAGAGAAAGAGAGTGCACAGGTTTATTTATAGTTAGTTGTAATGTAATGGCCTGAGAGTAATTTTCAGCTTGAACTGTTATTGTGCTATAAATCGCCTGTGGATGTTTCTGAAATTACATTTTATGCATATGTTTTAACTCTGCTTGTGTTATTCCTACACTTGATACTATTTCTCTCTTTCTGCTTTTGTATTAGCGAACTCTATATTTTGGAAGATAACATTTATTTTGTTAGTGTTAGTTATTCACTTTCTGCACATTGGGCATTTTTGTCTCTTCTTAATGAGTGTGTTTTGCATGTGTGTGTATGCAGGGAGACACTCTTGAGATGGTGGGTGAAACCGTCAGTGGGATGGCTAGATGCCCATATGACCCGAAACATGCCAACGTGGCTCTGTTTGCAGGTGAGACTCTGCTAGCATATTCTGTTGTTTTCTTTAACACAGTGAACATGACTGCATATTAAAGGACTATGTATAGATAGAAATACAGCAGCGCGGTAATGCTGTTATTCTTTAACTTAATTACATGTCGGTCTATGAACAATATTTATGTGTATCTCTCAATGTAATCATGCACATATGCTGTCCAGCACATTCCCTGCACGACATTATGGCTTTACTGCTTCCTGCCTGGATGAACCTAAAGGAAATTACTTTTTTTTTAAAGTATATGAAGATGCATTACTCTGACAAAAGTATATTGAGAGCATATTTTTAGTCTGTAAGGCAGTGCTGATCCATTAGAGAAGGCAAGGAAGCTAAACAACTAAGAATATCTGTTGTTTTATCAATTTATGTGCATAACTCAGATGCATGAAACATGTATTCTGATGCACAAAGGGGATATGTTAGATGGAAAAGGGGAAAGGTATATATTATATCATATTAAATTACTTTTTATTATATATATTAGTTTTAGAGAGGTTATATATGTTATTATTAGATTATATTTTATATAATATTTCTACATACAGTATATTTTATGGAGTTTGTGTGCTGTTTTTGCAGAGGGGAATCTCTACACTGCGACAGTGACTGATTTTCTGGCCATTGATGCCGTGATCTACAGGAGTCTGGGGGACAATCCCGCCCTGCGCACGGTGAAACACGACTCCAAATGGTTTAGAGGTAATGAAGACATCAGACGTTAGTTGACGGGAAGGGGAAGCCGTGCAGACTAGAGTCAGCACATGGATGTAATATTAATGCTGTTTGTGAATGTATAATGTATGTGAGAGACAGTTAAGTGTATTAATGCATGTGTCATGTCTGATGTTAAAAAGCTTTTTTTCACCCAAAACCTAAATAGGCAACTGCCTGCTAAGACAGCCTGCTAACTATCTTAAAATGGTCACAAGTGACCATTTTATATATGTAAATAGGCTATATTAGGGCTGTCAAAAATAACATGCTAATTTTTCTTGTTGTGTTAAAATGTTAAAAACGTTTAACGGAATAAATGCAGCATAGTATATGATTAAAGTTTGTAATTATGCTATCTGGGTTCCGCAAGATCTCAAGAGAACACAGTTAGTTTACTGGCACACTGTCTGAGAAGCATTAGCCTACTATGTGAACACGCACCTGAAACATACACACAGAAAGCTGCTTCTCAGACAATGTGATTGTACAGATTTGAGGTTATTGTTTACGTCTTAAAGTGTTTGAATGGACAAAAACACACAAAATCATGACAAAATACTTCAAAATACACTTTTCACACACTCTCACACATCCATTTTCTAACGCAGAGAAAAATCGCGAAACAAAAAGGACACTGACAGCGACAGACTAGACAGAGCAGGTTTGATATTAAACAAATCATCAGCTCTGAGATTCTGTACATTTTATTACGAAGTTCAAACAATAGCGTTTTGGCGCTTATAATTTGACGTGACGGATCGTGGTAGTGAACCGAACATCTCTTCTTCTCTCCTTATTAGTTAATAGTAAACACGAATGAACAATAGTTGGGTTGAAAGATAACAGTTACAGTTCAATTTACCGAAATTTATATGCCAGCCTCATACGTAATCGAGCAATCAGTGTTTTCCACCGCGGAATCAATAAAACAGCTGGAGAACAATATAGGCTTAGGCTAGGCTATGTCACATAACGTTATATTTACCTCAGGAAATGTATGTAGAATCTCTAGCTTGAGCTGTACAGTACATTGTATGCATATCATTGATTAAATAATATAATTGAATATAAAATATCAATACAAACAGATCAGTGATATATTAAATTAGATTCATATTTCAAAAATATGAATTGGATTTACGTTTGAGATTGTTACAATTGCGTTCTGGGGTAGACATCTCATTAGGTTTTGGAGTGGAGCATTAATGTCAGGGTCGATAAGGCTGTCCAAGAATCCACATCTGAGTCAGCAGTGTCAAAATCCACCCCTTCTTCCCATCTTCCTTTTCTCCTATGGTCTGCACATCTGTGTCCTGACTCAAACTCCCTCCTGCTGTCCTGGGTCACTTTCTGTCCCAAAACGCCCTCACTTTCCTTCTTTTGGTTTGTGTGTCCGTTGACGAGCTAATGGCCCTATTGGAAAGCAGCCTGTAGTTCAACACTGTAGCTCTGTCAGATCAGCTTTTCTGAAAATGATGTGATCTGATAGAGCAGTTAAGTGTCCTAAACAGGAAACACTAATGGTTTGGTCCTGGTCCGTTTGTTTCAGAGCCGTACTTTGTGAATGCTGTGGAATGGGGGCCGCATGTCTACTTCTTTTTCAGAGAGATGGCCATGGAGTTCAACTATCTGGAGAAGGTGAGAGGATGGTAGAGCAAAAATCTCATTATTCTCAAGTTTCATAATGAGAAAAAGTCCCAAATGTTCTCACATGCGTTTCTTCTAGAGTTTCATAAGACATCCAAAGAGTGCCAGTCTGCACTCAGAAGGCATATATTTCAATTCACTTGTAAAATTCAAAGTGATTTATTGGCATTTATGGTTCTATGAAAAACCTTTACCATCCATTTGACTTTTTCATTGCACAAAAGGTTATTTATAGTGTAAAATGGGTTCTTTAGATTGAAATATTCTTCTCTCCAAGAAAAAAACTGTTAACTTAGAGGTCCTTTGGGTAACCCAAAATGGTTCTTCTATGGCATCATGGCAAAAACCACCATTTGGAACCTCTGTTTCTTGGGAGAATTTATACTCGCTTGAAAATAGATACATGACACCAAGATCATGGTTTCAATTCCTTGGGAAATGATCAAATGTACATTGAATGCAATGTAAGTTAGTTTTGATGAAACATCTGCCAAATGCATAAATATAAACATAAAATTGGGGTGCAAAAGAGAAAATTGGAGTTAAACCTTCCTGTGGGATCGGTGGAGAAAGATCTGGGAAAAAATAGTGGGAGTAATCTGAAATTGTGTTACCGTATGTCCAGTCTGGCAATATTATTCAAATGTCAATACTAACTACTGTATTTCCTGTCAGACTGCAGTATGACCTTTTCCCTGTTTTTGTGCTGAACGTTTAATTTAATAATCATGCCCTATAAAGCTGTTTTGAGTGTAATTTAAGCACACAGAAGTTTTTTTTTTTTTTTTCTGTTGTTGTTTTTCAGGGCAACTGAAATTCCATCCGTAATATCATTTACTGAAAACTGAGAAAAACACATCAAAATGCGAACAAGGGTTCCTATTATGTGAGAATTAGCAATGCAAGACTTCTTCAAGAACAGAATTGTGCTTGTGCAAGCATTTTATACTGCTGGACCTCAAGGAGAACAGAAACCCACTGTACTTTGGATTCAGCTCTTTTGAAATCACTTGCCGAAACCATTTTAGGGAATGCTGACATTTTCATGAATGAATTTATATTAGCTTATCCATTTTACACAGACTAGCTACTCTCCAAAATCTGCTTAAAATCCACAAGGATTAAAAGATTTAGGGCTTTTTGGAGAGATACGGTACTGTTTGATGTGCGTACTATCAACTGCTTAAAATTCATAATTAACATGCAAGTTTAAAAATGTAATTTTCTGTGACCTTAGGTGGTTGTGTCTCGCGTAGCACGCGTGTGCAAAGCCGATCAGGGCGGTTCGCAGCGCGTGCTCGAAAAGCAATGGACGTCCTTCCTGAAAGCTCGGCTTAACTGCTCAATACCAGGAGACTCGCACTTCTACTTCAACCTCCTGCATTCCACCAGTCCTATCATCCGCATGCACGGCAGGGATATCATCCTCGCTGTCTTCTCTACACCCTCCAACAGGTGGGTCACAGCCTTTACGTGCAAACACTGACGAAACCGTTTCTCGGAAGCAGTCAAGAAACGAGAAAAAAGAACCACCCACGATGCATATTGCGCACAAAAATGAAAAAAAAAAAAACTGTCTGAAAATCACTAGCTTCTCTCTGATTGGCTGGCGTCCAATTTCCAGGAGTCAGGGTGCACTGGTTTTTTATCAGTCTGCTACTGAGAAAAGTTGTATTTGTAAGTTTCTAGGCTTTTTTGTAGAAGAATTTGCCTCAGGATTTGCCAAAGTTTGCTAGGAATCCATCTTTGAAAGATTATTTTGGAAACTCTTGATAGCAAACACTGTAAACAAGATATACGAGCATACAAACTCTACCGTTCATAAGTTTAGGGTCAATAGATTAAAAAAAGAAGAAAAAAATATTTAATTATATTTTTATTCATAAAGGATGCATTCAATTGATCATTAAGTGACGGTAATTACGTTTTCCTTGTTACAAATAAATCAGTTTTAAGTAAATGCAGTTCTTTTGAACTTTACATTCATCCAAGAATCCTGAAAAAAACAAATGTATCAATTGTTTCGACAAAAATATTAAACGGTTTTTAACATTGATTATAGGAAATGTTACTATAGCACCATATTAGATGATTTTTTAAAGGATCACAGTTATCACTGCTAAAAATGCAGTCTGCAACTTTGCATCACAGGACAAAATTACAATTTAAAGTGTATTCAAGAAGAAAACGGTTATTTAAAAAAAACTGACATATTGAATAGAATGGGTGACCTCTTTCTGATGAAGTGGGGGCAGCACTTGGATTGAATAAGCTCCAATATAGACCTTCACATTAAAAATGTGGCTGAAGAAGACTAAGAACCACCTGATTCCAACCAGACTCTCAAGAGATAACCTCCCAAATATAGTGCATTAGCAGCCTCATTGATAGACAGTTGAGCTGGAAATATCACAGGCTGGTGGCAACAGCAGAGCACTGGGAAACGGGTACAATCGCTCTGGGTTTAGGTCGTCCTGTGGGATTGTGGGTGAAAAACCACTGAATATAGAACACTGGTGCCACACTGCAGGGAATATTATTGCAGGTTTTAATGGCGTGTAGAGAGGCTCTGTGACAGAGCGGGAAGGGGAAGAGGTAGATATTGATGTATGAATGAGGAATGGAATTGATGTGGGGAGATGTACACATGCTGACAGGCTGTCAACAGGATGTCACACTTAGAGAGGAAAGCAACAACAAAACATATATTTTGGGGATCAGGGAGCAAGTGCATGTTTTGACAGAGTTTTCTGGAAATAATTACAGGAAAGAATGTGAGAACATGAAAAGAGGGAGGGCTGTCAGAAGAGATGGGAGTGAAGATGATGAAAGAGTCATTCCTACGAGAGGAAAATTTGAAATTTAAAACAAAAATGGTTTTTATTTAACCTTTATTTAGCCAGGAAGTCCCTTGAGACTGAAATCTCATTTCCGAGGGAGACCTGACCAAGACGACACAACAGTTACAATTTAAAGGGTTAGTTTAGAACTTTAGAACACAAAGGAAGGTATTTGGAAGAATGTTTTAATCAAACAGATCTCATTCCCCATTGACTACCATTGTAGAAAAAAATACATACTATGGTAGTCAATGGGGAATGAGATCTGTTTGATTAAAACATTCTTCCAAATATCTTCCTTTGTGTTCAGCAGAACAAATAAACACATAGAGGTTTGGAACAACATGAGGGTGAGGAAATACTGACAGTATATACAGTATTGACAGTATTTTGGGTGAACTAACCCTTTAAATACAAATACAACAAGCATCACACTTGAAAGAAAAGAACAGGTCACATTTTTTTGTTATATGGCATTTTAATATGGCCTTAATTCATTTAATGGGACTAGATCTTTTAGATGTAACATTAATGAAGAGAAGAGAAAATTGAGAGAAAATGGTTCATGTATGCCCTTTTTTACCCAGTGTGTGATCAAGGTATGAGTGACTGCTGTGCTTTAAGGGACAGTGAGTTCACCCAAAATTGATTTGACCAGTAAATGCTAGCCTGGGAAAACCCAGACAACTTCCGGCAAATTTAGATTTGCTCTGAAAGTTAGTCTGGCAAAGAGCTCATTCAAGACCATTTCCAATCTGTCGAAATCAAGGCACCAATCAGAAACGTTGGGGCGGGCTTTACACGATGACGACAGCGCTGGGATTTTGAAGCAGATTTTGTAGCCTACATTACAAAGATTGATGCTGCCGCCGAACATCATTCATTTGAATCAGCTATCGCGTCTGTTTTACTTGATTTGAACGTTTCCTTTTTGTTAAAGACCGAGCAAAGAACAACACGTTTCTCTGCCGCTCTGCATAAGTCATCTCCTTCATCGCTCTGATTGGTTTAAGGTCTATGACGCTTTGCCAGACCATAACTCAGTTACAACTGAGAATGGTATGGTTTTAACCAGGCTAAGTAAATGCAGTAAAAACAGTAATTTTGTGACATTTTCACGTTTAAAATAACTATTTTTACTTTAATTTAATTTAAAATGTAATTTATTCCTGGATGGCAAAGTTGAATTTTCAGCATCTACATGATCCTTTAGAAATGACTGTTGAAAACAGGTGTGCTTCTTTTTAATGTTTTTGTTTTTTAAGAATTATCTGATTGATTGAAGTAAAAAAAAAAACTGCATCTGTTTTAAATTTTGCAACAGATGTCTTTACTTTTGGTTTTGATCAAATTAAATCATCCTTCCTTATTGGTATTCATTTAATTCAAAAACAAAATCACCAAAAACTTTTGAATATGTAGACTAAATCAATGAAAAAAAGTAAAATAAAATGTTTAAAAAAATAGTTTTAATGCTACACGTGAATTTAGCAATCACAGTATTATATTGTACAGTATATTCCTATTGAGATTTACTATTAATATTACATTTAACAGTTTTATTGAACCATTAATGTTTTTAAATATTTACTTAAGCATTAGATGAATGCAAAGGTCATGATGTAATGTAATGATGTATACTGATTTTTGTTTTTTTATTTGAAAGTGAAATATGACTAAGTCAAATTTCAGACTCTACTGTACATCAGTTGAAAATTAATTTAATATCTTGTTGAACTATGTCCTCAATGTGTGTAAGAGCGTGCGCGATTTGTAATATTTTTATGAGACCTGTGTGCGTGCGACAAATGAAGAGCAACCTCTAAATGATGGAGGAAGAGCAGGTCTCCCAGCATGCAAATGTGTTTTTTTTATGTCAGAGCATGGGCCAAAACTCAGCAAATGCCAAGTCTAATAACGTCTCAGCCTGCTAATGGCTGCTCTGGGGGGTTAGATGGGAAAAGATAAAGATGAAGGATGAGTGTGTGTGTGTTTGTGTGGGGTGGGGTGGGGGTGGGGGGTGGATACTCAAGGACGAATGAATAAGGCGGTCAATAATAGCCCACGTGTTCCCCCTCCTCTCCTTCACAAGAGTTAAAAACGGTTTTATCATCAGCCAGGGTTCCTCTCCTCCCCTCTTATCCTGAGGGTACGGATCCAGGGCGGGCTCAGTAAGAGATGGAGCACCGAGGTGCAGTGGCAGGGAGCGTCCAGCTGTACAAGCATTCCTGTCTGCAGCTGCAGTCCTCTATAAACAGCGCAGGGGGCTTCGATAGCCTGCCGGGAGGATGTGTGGTCTGTTAAAGAGCTCTCAGACAAATTGCCAGGACCGGTTAGTGCGTGGCAGACACAGCAGCAGGGGAGGACTATGGGAATAAGAGGAGGGCATTCTGGGATGTGGTTGAGATGGGTATAAGTATTATGGGAAGGACTGTAATAAAGTACAGATTGTCTAAAAGTCAGTGGTTATAGCACTATTCTGTGGATTTTGAACATTTTGCTGGTTTCTCATAAAATGATTATATAAATAAATGAATGAAATGATTATTTGAAAATGAAATAAATGATTATTTATACATGAGCAGATTTAAATTCGAATTCTTACTTTAAATATTCATGCACATTTTTTTGTAAATAAGCCAACCACAATTACTTGTACTTGGTAGGGATTTGAATGAATAACCCTCATTTGTAATGCTTAATAGGATGAGTAGTTAGTTCCTTCATGAAAGAGGCATGTGTCACAGGGTATGGTGCAGGAGAACAGGAGTGCAGACGGAAGGAATAGGAGGAGTCCAGGTTCACACGGAAGGTAACATTTAATTCTGGATACAGGCAAGGATACAGGGTAACACGGGGTAACATTCGACATCGACCGACAACCATTGAGTAAAACAGAGGGAACTAAATACACAGAATAATCAAACATAATGGGGTGAGAACAGGTGAAACAGATGACGATGACGAGGAACAGGTGGCTGATGAGGGAGTGAACACGGGATAGGGTGACGAGAGGATCCTGGGAAGTGTAGTGCTGAAGACAAGACAGACTGGTGCAGACGGAGGACTGTGACAGAACTCCCCCCTCCCGGGAGGCGTGACCTCACGCCGCGGAACAGAGGAAGGAGGGGGGACGAACTGGGGCCTGAGAGGGGCGTGGCCAGGGCGGAGCAGGCTGAGGGCGTGGCCAGGGCGGAGCAGGCTGAGGGCGTGGCCAGGGCAGAGCAGGCTGAGGGCGTGGCCAGGGCGGAACAGGCTGAGGGCGAGACCAGGGCGAAGCAGGCTGAGGGCGTGGCCAGGGCGGAGCAGGCTGAGGGCGTGGCCAGGGCGGAGAAGGCTGAGGGCGTGGCCAGGGCGGAACAGGCTGAGGGCGTGGCCAGGGCGGAGCAGGCTGAGGGCGTGGCCAGGGCGAAGCAGGCTGAGGGCGAGACCAAGGCGAAGCAGGCTGAGGGCGTGGCCAGGGCGGAGCAGGCTGAGGGCGAGACCAGGGCGAAGCAGACTGAGGGCGTGGCCAGGGCGGAGCAGGCTGAGGGCGTGGCCAGGGCGGAGCAGGCTGAGCGGTCTCTGGCGCTGGCTGGACGGTCTCTGGGGCTGGGCTGGTCGGGCCCAGCGAAGAAGAGAGCTCGGGCTCGGAGGAACTGGACGGAACCAGCAGTGAAGAGCGTTCAGTCTCTGGAGGACTGGACGGAACCAGCAGTGAAGAGCGTTCAGTCTCTGGAGGGCTGGACGGAACCAGCAGTGAAGAGCGTTCAGTCTCTGGAGGGCTGGACGGAACCAGCAGTGATGAGCATACAGTCTCTGGATGACTGGACGGAACCAGCAGTGAAGAGCATACAGTCTCTGGAGAGCTGGACGGAACCAGCAGTGAAGAGCATTCAGTCTCTGGATGGCTGGACGGAACCAGTAGTGACGAGCATACAGTCTCTGGAGGGCTGGACGGAACCAGCAGTGAAGAGCATTCAGTCTCTGGAGGGCTGGACGGAACCAGCAGTGAAGAGCATTCAGTCTCTGGATGGCTGGACGGAACCAGCAGTGAAGAGCGTTCAGTCTCTGGATGGCTGGACGGAACCAGCAGTGATGAGCATACAGTCTCTGGAGAGCTGGACGGAACCAGCAGTGAAGAGCATTCAGTCTCTGGAGGGCTGGACGGAACCAGCAGTGAAGAGCATTCATTCTCTGGAGGGCTGGACGGAACCAGCAGTGAAGAGCATTCAGTCTCTGGAGGGCTGGACGGAACCAGCAGTGAAGAGCATACAGTCTTTAGAGGGCTGGACGGAACCAGCAGTGAAGAGCATACTGTCTCTGGAGGGCTGGACGGAACCAGCAGTGAAGAGCATTCATTCTCTGGTGAGTGGGACGGAACCAGCAGTGAAGAGCATTCATTCTCTGGTGAGTGGGACGGAACCAGCAGTGAAGAGCATTCAGTCTCTGGAGGGCTGGACGGAACCAGCAGTGAAGAGCATACAGTCTTTAGAGGGCTGGACGGAACCAGCAGTGAAGAGCATACTGTCTCTGGAGGGCTGGACGGAACCAGCAGTGAAGAGCATTCATTCTCTGGTGAGTGGGACGGAACCAGCAGTGAAGAGCATTCATTCTCTGGTGAGTGGGACGGAACCAGCAGTGAAGAGCATTCATTCTCTGGTGAGTGGGACGGAACCAGCAGTGAAGAGCATTCATTCTCTGGTGAGTGGGACGGAACCAGCAGGGAAGAGCATTCAGTCTCTGGAGGGCTGGGCGGAACCAGCAGTGAAGAGCATTCATTCTCGGGTGAGTGGGACGGAACCAGCAGTGAAGAGCATTCATTCTCTGGAGGGCTGGACGGAACCAGCAGTGAAGAGCATACAGTCTTTAGAGGGCTGGACGGAACCAGCAGTGAAGAGCATACTGTCTCTGGAGGGCTGGACGGAACCAGCAGTGAAGAGCATTCATTCTCTGGTGAGTGGGACGGAACCAGCAGTGAAGAGCATTCATTCTCTGGTGAGTGGGACGGAACCAGCAGTGAAGAGCATGCATTCTCTGGTGAGCTGGACGGAACCAGCAGTGAAGGGCATTCAGTCTCTGGTGGGCTGGACGGAACCAGCAGTGAAGAGCATTCATTCTCTGGTGATCTGGACGGAACCAGCAGTGAAGAGCATTTTGTCTCTGGAGGACTGGACGGAACCAGCAGTGAAGAGCATTCAGTCTCTGGAGGGCTGGACGGAACCAGCAGTGAAGAGTGTGCAGTCTCTGGATGGCTGGACGGAACCAGCAGTGAAGAGCATTCATTCTCTGGTGATCTGGACGGAACCAGCAGTGAAGAGCATTCATTCTCTGGTGAGCTGGACGGAACCAGCAGTGAAGAGCATTCAGTCTCTGGTGGGCTGGACGGAACCAGCAGTGAAGAGCATTCATTCTCTGGTGAACTGGACGGAACCAGCAGTGAAGAGCATTCATTCTCTGGTGAGCTGGACGGACCCAGCAGTGAAGAGCATTCAATCTCTGGAGAGCTGGACGGAACCAGCGGTGAAGAGCATTCAATCTCTGGAGAGCTGGACGGAACCAGCGGGGAAGAGCATTCAGTCTCTGGAGAGCTGGACGGAACCAGCGGTGAAGAGCATTCAATCTCTGGAGAGCTGGACGGGACCAGCGGCGAAGAGCATTCAGACTCTGGAGAGCTGGACGGAACCAGCGGCGAAGAGCAGTCAATCTCTGGAGAGCTGGACGGAACCAGCGGGGAAGAGCATTCAGTCTCTGGAGAGCTGGACGGAACCAGCGGTGAAGAGCATTCAATCTCTGGAGAGCTGGACGGAACCAGCGGTGAAGAGCATTCAATCTCTGGAGAGCTGGACGGGACCAGCGGCGAAGAGCATTCAGACTCTGGAGAGCTGGACGGAACCAGCGGCGAAGAGCATTCAATCTCTGGAGAGCTGGACGGAACCAGCGGGGAAGAGCATTCAGTCTCTGGAGAGCTGGACGGAACCAGCGGTGAAGAGCATTCAATCTCTGGAGAGCTGGACGGAACCAGCGGTGAAGAGCATTCATTCTCTGGAGAGCTGGACGGGACCAGCGGTGAAGAGCATTCAATCTCTGGAGAGCTGGACGGAACCAGCGGTGAAGAGCATTCAATCTCTGGAGAGCTGGACGGAACCAGCGGTGAAAGCTCGGGCTCGGCAGGGCTGACGGTGAGCGCAGGCTCGGCAGGGCTGACGGTGA
This sequence comes from Pimephales promelas, assembly GCF_988280905.1. Classification (NCBI taxonomy): domain Eukaryota; kingdom Metazoa; phylum Chordata; class Actinopteri; order Cypriniformes; family Leuciscidae; genus Pimephales; species Pimephales promelas. The sequence goes on from NC_142782.1 coordinate 25,826,153, forward strand.
GCGCAGGCTCGGCAGGGCTGACGGTGAGCGCAGGCTCGGCAGGGCTGACGGTGAGCGCAGGCTCGGCAGGGCTGACGGTGAGCGCAGGCTCGGCAGGGCTGACGGTGAGCGCAGGCTCGGCAGGGCTGACGGTGAGCGCAGGCTTTCTGGGAACAAGCATCAAGCGGGGGCGCCAGAACGGGAGTTCATGTTCGGAAGGACTGGACGGAACCAGCAGAGAGAGCTCGGGCTCGGCAGGGCTGGTGGGGACCAACGGGAAGGAGGGCTCCGGTGTTGGAGTGGGGCTGGTGCCATCATCGAGGGTGAAGGGAGAACCGCAGGACACCAGCACCCACTCCACATATTCTGAAAAACTCCCCTGGGGACCACTCCCGGACAACTGCTCTCTGGTGGCGATGTTGAGGCCGGCGTACAGGAAGCTGCAGAGGCAGTCGTCCGGGAAGGTTGTGGCGGAAGCGAGGTGGAAGAAATCCGCCAGATGATCCTCCAGAGACCGGTCCGCTTGCTTTAAACAGAGCAATTGGACCCCTACGAAAGGGTCCATTTTTTTTTTTTTTTTTTCCCTCTTTGGAGGTCGGTCGATCTGTCACAGGGTATGGTGCAGGAGAACAGGAGTGCAGACGGAAGGAATAGGAGGAGTCCAGGTTCACACGGAAGGTAACATTTAATTCTGGATACAGGCAAGGATACAGGGTAACACGGGGTAACATTCGACATCGACCGACAACCATTGAGTAAAACAGAGGGAACTAAATACACAGAATAATCAAACATAATGGGGTGAGAACAGGTGAAACAGATGACGATGACGAGGAACAGGTGGCTGATGAGGGAGTGAACACGGGATAGGGTGACGAGAGGATCCTGGGAAGTGTAGTGCTGAAGACAAGACAGACTGGTGCAGACGGAGGACTGTGACAGCATGTACTTTACTTGTTTCTTATTTTCATACACTCTACTGTTCAATCGTTTGGGGTTGGTAGTCTCTTATGCTCACCAAAGCTGCATTTATTTGATCAAAATCGTTAAATTAACTGATTTAAGTTTTATTTATACTTTACAGATTTTTTTTATTATTATTTAATAAGCTAATTTGATGAAGAAACTTTTTTTAATGTTGCTGCTCAATATTCCTGTGGAAACCATGGTATATTTTTCAGGATTCTTTGATGAATAAAAAAACTAAAATTAAACATATATATATAATTTGATAAAAAAGTGACAGCAAATTTGATAAAAAGTTTGATTTTTTTATCAAAAAATAGATTTTTTTTTAAAAAAATAGATTTTTATCAAAAAAAATGTTAAAAAGTGACAGCAAAGACATTTGAAATATATATATATATATATATATATAAAAGGATTAATAAAAAAATGTACTGACCCCAAACTTTGGAAAAGTGGTATACTTTTTTGCTTCAAATCAAAATTTGCAATGTTATGATTAATTTCAGAGGTGGTTAGTTTGGTTCATGGCTTATTCTTTATTGAAGAATGTTTTTAAATCTCTCTGGAGGAAATGAATGGGAAAAATGATTCCTGAAACCAAGACTGGAAAAATGAGTCATAATTTCGCTCCATTATGCTTTGCTGTTTAAAGCATCAATGCAGTGATCTCTCTTTTTTTTACCCTTTTGTTTCATGCACATGGCCTATAGTTGATGATGTTGAAATCATAGGGAAGAAAAGGGGGGGACTTGCATTGCCCACATGAGTCAAAGCATGTGCTAGGGTGTTGAGGATGATTTCCAGGGCTTGCTGTATGGTTTCTAGGATTTCTGTGGGTTTTTTTAAGAGTGCAAGATAAATCTTAGCTGACCTGTACAAGTGTATAAGATATTCTTATCCCTACACATGTATCAGGTCGTTCCTAGATAGTACATTAGCATTCAAAAGATATTTGGTGAATCAAATGTGTTCCAATAAAACATTAAAGAGCTTTCATACATATTAAGTATTTCCAGAATATCAGAAGGCCGGTTTCACTATCACAGAAACAGAGCAGGCGGGAGAGAGGTGTTTGCATCTCATTTGAGCATCCCGATGCTTCGTGGTGTGAGGTCGAGGCTCCAAGCAGGGCAGGAGAGATGGAGTGAGATTGTTGTAAATGAAAGGCTGCAGGTGAGATCATCCTCTCAGTGGATCATAGTGGATGCAGGAGGAGGATGCTGAGTTCAGATTGAAGGGGGAAATTAAAGAAGGCCAGAGTCTGCTGGAGAGGCACACGCTCGGGTTTGAGGCAGCTGAGGGACTTTTAAAGAGAGAGTGGAGACAGAGAGAGCTCATAAAGGTGAAGAGGAAAAAGAGGAATGAGCAACGGAAAAGCCTTTTGACAGATCTCCAAGACGAGACATAGGAGACTGAGGAACTTTTCTGTTTAAACTGGAAGGCAATACAGTAATTCAATCAGGTTTCCTTTCCTTTAAATTTGTTTAAAGAAATAGTTCACTCAAAAATAGTAATTCTGCCATTAATTACTCAGCTTCATTCCAAATTTTTCATATTATGGAAAACAGATTTTTTTTTTCCCAGTTCAAATATCTGAAGATAAAGATAAATATACTTGAAGCAACACTGCAGACTTGGTTTGAGAGATTGTATCTTTATTATGAGTGTATTTTTTTACTACACTGGCAGTTTTTTTTACTTGTTTTAAATATAAAAATTTTAATTCTGCTGTTGCAATAAGACAAACTACGACTCTGAAAACAAGAGGTTATTTGATTTTTACATTAACATTTTAAAGATACACTAGCATAAATGGTGGGTGATATTGTAAACTGAATTACTGCTGTAAGAAACAAGATCTATTCATAAAATGCAACATAAAATAAATAATAATAAACAATAATAGTTTAGCACAATGTTTGTTTATAAAATAAGTTTGTATGTAAAAAAAAGTTTTGAGATTCTGTTTTAAAAAGAGAAAGCCATGTTCTGCCAATGCTGCAAGTTCTTCACCTGTCAGGCCTTTTGGAGGGTCTGCAGTGTGTCAGACTGATGACATTGATGTTCAGGGAGGTCTTGTCAGAAAATTGCCTGAATGCTGAAGCTGAACCGTTTGAACAGTTTCAGCTCTGTCAATCAGTAGGTCATTCTCAGCTGCTTTCTGGCCTAAGCTTTCACACATGCACATTAAAACCCACTGCAAACCAGTGGACATGTTGCAGATGTGTCCCACAATGCTATTGGAGACAGCTGTTTATCCTTGCTTCTGCCCCTGAGCTTTACAGACTCCACATTAATTCACTTCCAAACCAAGCATGGTTTGTATTGACCACACAGCCCAGATCAGCGTTGATGATTTTGCCAGGTCAGCTTGGGTGTCACTCCATCCAGACCTGAACCTGCCACCCAATCTCTCAGAGTCATAGCCCAAAGAATCCTGACAAACTTATGTGTGCACCAAGAAGATTGCAAGAGTTATAGACCTCAAGAGAGCTGTGGAGAGGGAGTGAACGACTCACCTGTGTCAAGGATGCATGAGAATATAGCTTTGGCTTGTACTTATAAAGTGTGTCAGTGCCAGGAATCCGAGGAGGAAGTAGAGAAGGAGAGCTTGAGTGGGCGTAAACGAGAACTGAATTGACTCACCCTCTATGACTCTCTCGTCTCTCTTAAGAAAGTCTTTAAGTGCTGAAAGCTGTCACTTCACCAGAGACAAATCACTTCAGGACAGTTTAGAGAACGAAGCTCAGTGTTGCAGCAGGAGGAGAGAGAAAGATGCAATCACTATTTGGGTTTCCATTCATGTATTTTTATGTGCATTTTGAGATCTTGCATAAAAATTGCTGTATGGAGAAACTGAGATGTGCAAGATTTACAAAAGATCCATAACAAACAAACAGTTCTGCTCATATGTTTCCATACCCCTTGCCTTGCAGAATATGTAAGATATTATAGATTTTTACAAAATAAGAGAGATCATAAAATTTGCATGTTATTTTTTTTATTTATTTAGTATTGTCCTTAATAAGCTGTTTCACATAACAGATGTTTACATACAGTTCACACTCTTAAAAATAATAGTTCCATAATCCATAGATAGATAGATAGATAGACATTATGCAATAAGAAGACAAACCACACATTTTAAGGTATTCTTTGCTCACGGTATGAAGATGCTAATTGCTAGGAAGTTGATTTCCATATAACTAATTATTTCCATATTACAATATAATTGGATTATGACAGTCACTAAAATAAATAAACTGTTAATTGGACAACTTTGTGTGTAAAATACAATACAATAAAGAATGAAATGGTCTAAACCTCGAATTACATGCAATTTTACATTTGGACTTTGCAAGTAAAAACTAAAAAAATATGCAATGTTACACGGTAGAAGTCCATGCTTGACAAGACATGAATTTTAATATATATAATGAAGTTTCTTATTTTTGTTTTCATATACATTAGTTTATAATGTTTTGTTTTACATTTTCTGTTTAGTTAATGTATATTGCATTTTTTTAGTGTCTGTGTTACCCTAATGTTGTTTTGTCTTATACTCTGTCTATATATGAGTATTGGTCTTGTTGAATTCTGATTCAGCATGTGGCTTTCTATTGAGCCACCTGTATTATTGTTGGAGTCCCCGTTTCTCACTGTTGCATTTGTGTATTGCTGTGTTCTTGAATAGTTCCTCAGTGGGAGGAAAAGGTCAAAGAGTGGAAGAGCTTACAGTCACCCAAGGTTTCCTGTCACAGCTCTGGACAATATTCTTTGCTCTATTTACCTTGAAATGACTGTCCAACTACCCACTTTATGGATCTATTCAAGGCTCTCAACTAATGTGTTTTCGACATGTTAGTGATAAATGAAATCCATTTGGTGTTCCAAGCCTCCTCCAGCACAGAGCAGTATCTCGGAAACAGACCAGGTCTGAGTATCACGTAATACCAACATTGTGCTGTGTTTTGCAGTATTCCTGGCTCTGCAGTGTGTGCTTTCGACATGGAGCAGCTGGCCGGAGTGTTTGATGGAAGATTTAAAGAGCAGAAATCGCCCGAGTCGATATGGACACCTGTTCCAGATGAGGTTGTGCCCAAACCGAGGTACTGAATGAAATGACATTTACAACTGTAGAGAGTGTTTTATGTCTTCAAATGCCAACCTGCAAAGAGAAAGTTTATAATAATGCGATGCGTTTATGAATTTCTCAGGCCGGGTGGTTGTGCCGTACAAGGCACGAAGTTCAACTCCTCCAACTCCTTCCCTGATGATATGCTAACTTTTGTCAAGACCCATCCGCTGATGGATGAAGCCGTCCCATCGCTCGGTCAAAGACCATGGATTGTTAGGACCATGGTCAGGTGAGGACAACTTTCTCTCAGGCTGCCTAGACCAGGTTATTTACTGTTAAAAGCAGGACACACAAGGTATCTGGTCTGTCACTGGTCTGAAGTGGAGTACCAGCTCTAGTTGAGCTACCAAGTTGACCTCAGTCAAGTAGACGTCCATCAACCACCTAGTCTACCTTGATCCAGCAAATTCTGAAAACCTTCAGAAGCTGATTTTAGCTGGATTTTTCCACTCCAAGCAAAAGAACACTAGCTGCTAGCTTTCTCCGGTCATGCTTTTCGTCTCTAAGTTCCAGCCTGTGTCGTCTGCTCGCATTAGTATCTGTCCAATCTCAGTCTTTAGACTATGGGGTTCCAGCAGCTGGGGTTTCTCAGCATCCCACAGGGCACAACAAGATTATGGTGACAAGTTGTTTGTGTCATTTTAAACACTCAAGGAGATGAGTCTTATTTTAGAAAACTGAATCATCCTAGTAGAGCTGTTTTGGTTTCCTCAAGATATGCCAGTTTGTCAATGTAAATTGCTTTTCGGATTTATGCGCCTTGTTATTTTGGCAGCAGGTTTTGGTTTACAATTTAATGCCTCTTTTCCACATTCGGTCCCATTTGAGAATGAATTAAGTTGTCTTCTGTTGCTTTCAGATACCAGCTCAACAAAATGGTGGTGGACACAAATGCCGGTCCCTATGGCAACCAGACAGTCCTTTTTCTGGGTTCCAGCCGAGGGACCATCCTCAAATTCCTTGTTACCCCTAACAGGGATAACACTGTGACGAACAGCAACGTGTTCCTCGAGGAACTGGAAGGCTACAACCCAGACAGGTAGAGGTTAATGTTTGAAACGTGCCCTTTTGTGATTGTAAATTGGTGGAGAATCACAAGCCACAGCATGCAAACAGTTGGGGCGTTAGCTGGTCATTATTTATTGCTGAAGGTGGTAGGAGTTTGCAAGCAACACTCATTTTCCATGGGTATTGTGCTAATTGCATCTTGATCCAAACAGACAAAATGGTGTTTATTCCGTTTCTCCTCACATTCCACTTATTAAAAAACCGAGAAACTTTTTACACTTTAGTCTAAAGCCAAAAACATATGCTGTAAATCTGGCGAACCTGTCTGCCTGGTGTTAATTTCCAGACGCAGAATTAGCTAAACAAAACAAAGACTCTTGATAAAACATGAATCAGCACGAATAACTAAAAATGGCCGTGCAATTTATCAGAGTAGGAGTGTGTATGTGGTGAGAATGGCGGCTAGGACAGTGCTAGCTTTGTCTAGCGCAGTGGGAAACAGGCTAATCAGAGGAGTGTAGATGGAGTAATCGGATCAGGCTCCGATCATGCTGGCCTTGCATGCCCTCTGCCATCTCTCATCACTCGGCGGTAAAGAGGTAAATCATTTGACTCGCGCGGGGTCAGGGAGGCCGAGACCGATGGAAACTGCTCAAAAATGCCTGTGTCATCATCCATATCGATCAAGATACTGTGGCGAAACAAACAATTACACAATTAAAATGACGGGCTTGGGTGTTAGTTCATCTCAATCTCTTTTTATAAACGCTTTCCTATTTATCTCGCTCGTCTTTGCATCTTCTGTGTAAGTTGTCTGGCTTTTGTGTATGTAATAGTCTTTTTCTCGCTTGTTTTCTGTGATCTAACTATAGCAGTGGTTCATATTCATCTCTTACGTCTTCTGTTTCGCTCTCCTACTCGCATGTGTCAAGAGAGCCAGCTTTTTTCTTCGTAAATCAGTTTAAACTTGCCAGTGGCACCTCTTTATCTCATCTCTCTCTGTTCTCTTCCTGTTTCTCTCTTTCGTTACTTGTTTTGGCTGCCTAAAAAAGGAGCTGTACGACTGCAAGGATTCATTCATTCATTTTTTTTTCTCTCTCTCTCACTACACATTTTTCAACTAGGCCTGCCAATTAAATGTGTTAAATTTAGTGACATAGTATACATATTCACCTTAAAGGATCATTCTGTGTTTGTATATGTATGTATGTATGTATGTATATATACTTGTATATATATATATAGTATGTGTGTGTGTGTGTGTGTGTGTAAGTAGATCAAGCTCCCAATCAGCATTTTAGTGTTATTTTACAGAAGAAAAAAAAAATTTAAAAACAGATCAATTTACTTGAAAATCTAACTCAATTGTCATATATATATGATTAATGAGATTAATGATTGCCATATAATGTAATCAATTTAATACATCTTTAATTGTTAATTGAGTTAGATTTTCAAATAAATTGATCTGTTTTAAATTTTTTACTAAACACTAAAATGCTGATTGGGAGCTTGATCTCCTTTCTCATTGCCTTTGGTAAGCGTGGCTCATTACTCCGATCCAATGCATAAAGTACTAATGATATTGCTATTGAGGCCATTATGGTAAACGTTTCTATAACCATATGTCATGTATGTGTGCATATACAAACAAATGTGCTTTCAAGCCAGCATGGCAAGTGCAAAAAAGAGATACTCTTAGTGGTAAGTGGCAATTAAGTGTAAAGCACAGAGGAGTGGGCGGCTGCCAGACTCCCAGATATCAATCTGATTAGATACTGAGGCCAAGCACAAAGTGACAACACATTAATATGATATTGCATTAATGCGACACGCGTTTTCTGTTTGAAGCCCTTTACGCCTCGTCCTATTTTTCTTTCAGAGGGTAAAATTTTGTGTCAGTTCGCACATATGCGTATATAACAAGCTGGTATCTTAATGAATAGATGGCCTTGGTGGAAATTTTTCATGATCTTTAACAATATAAGATTCAAGATAACAGCAAACTTTCATAACTTGACCCAAACTTTCATAGGTCTAATGTGTTAAAAGGATATTATAGTGTGTGTGTGTATTGAGTTCCGATAAACTTTATCAGACTGTGTTAGGCTTAACTGTTTAGGCTTTATTAAGGTCATTCTGTATCAAACTGTGCTTGAGTGTTTTCTCTGTGTAAATTGTGTTTGACTATCCCTGCACTCTTTTAATTTGTTGCAAATTGATTTGGACGGTGTGTGTTCCAGGTGTGGGACGGACTCTCCTCAGGCCAGGCAGCTGCTATCTCTCACGCTGGACCGCATCAGTCACAGCCTCCTACTGGCTTTTCCCTCTTGTGTGATCAAAGTGCCTGTAGCACGCTGCCAGCTCTATTCCCTCTGCATGAAGTAAGTGACACACACACACACATATACACACAGACACTCCCAACACACACTCACACTCCCAGAATGACTAAACACTAAGCTTGTAATTGTCTTAACCACAAATTGTTGGTCAGGAAATTAACTAAATTTAAGCAAATACACTACTTAAAAAGCCATTGATGTCTCAGAAAAAAAAAACATCAAAGACAGAATATTAAGGTTTTGGGCAGAAAATGGGAAGTTGTGTGGAGTGATCACGGTGATGCTCCAGAGTGTGCCTTTGGTGAGAATCTGGTGAGAAATATAATAATAATATGCATCTCTACCACATGGAGGAAGAGGTGTCATTGTGTGGGAAGCCTTTTTAGCTGCCGCTATTGGTGAGCTACTGTGCAAAGTCATTTAATGCTTTGGAGTACTGGAGAATACTGCAGAATGGCTTGCTTTCCACAATTGAAAAGTTATCTAAAGAGGAATGATCAGATGTTGCTTTTCAACAAGACAATGCTCCTGTCCAAGTTGTAAAAACAACCAAGAAGTGGCTTGAGGACAAGTCAGTATGGAGCATCTGTTTGGAAATCAGTAACGATCCAAAACACACCACACATGCAACAAAGGCTTTTCTTAATCCCATTGACATCCTTTGAGAAATCGTATACCTCAAACAAAGCTGATCAATGAATCTCAGCTTTGGGGAAATAATTAAGAAGGCTTGGCAAGATATTAGGCATGGAACATGCACAAAACATATTTGTTTGTTAAAGTAGAAAAAGGTCAATTTTAACATTGAGCTATTTATTTGTACATTTGGAGTGCTGTCAGTACAGACAAAAACGACAAAAATCGGTGTTGCCTACACCGTGTCATCCTCTTTTTAAAATTTGCACCCTGTTGACTTCAATGGGGCAAGTACTAAACCTGCTTTTAGCCATCTTAACATCTTGTGAGCTGGCTGAATTAACATAATTTTTATTAATATCTTTCACATCTACTGCAGTCAGATTGACCGTGGTCACTCTTAATAACACCACTCACATGGCTGTGCACTTGTAATGACAAATCAAGGATGTTAAGAGGCTAAAAGGAGGTTTAGAACTTGCCCCATTGAAATCAACAGGGTGCGAATTTTAAAAAGAGGATAACACTGTATAGGCAACACCGATTTTTGTCGTTTTTGTCTGTACTGACAGCACTCCAAATGTACAAAAAAAATTAGCTCAATGTTAAAATTGACCGGAGTTGTCCTTTAAGGTGTGATGTAGGGAATACTGTTTTCCGGGTCCATGCCTCCATATACAATCTCAATAGCCATTTATGAGCACTGTTTATTCATATCACACTTTTAAGCTGTAACGTTACAGTGTACACTACAGTCTCCGAGCTCATGGCATCCCAGACACCAACATTTTAAACATTTATAAAAGATGAATCTCGATCTGGCCAACTGAGATTTTATGTAGAAATAGATTTTTCTGTAGTATTACAGCACAGTGTGAGTGTACAGTATATTAGCCCTGTTTGTTGTTTGCTTTTGGTATCTAATAGAGCGCTTGAATCCGAAAATGATGACACATGATGTCAGACTTAACAAGCGAATAGTCTATTCCTATATAATAGCTGCTGTAATCAAAAACAAGGGGGCACCAACAAAATTATATTGTAGACAATGCATGTTTTATTTCATGAGCTTTTTGTTTTTATATGCATTTTGTATGGGAATATAAAATCCATATTCCATGATAATATATAGTTTGCCTTTATTTATTTATTAAATACATTTACCTAGCTATGTATTTGTGAATCTCCCACTGACTCATTGATACTGTTGTTAAGTATAGCCATTCAAGCTAATCCAGAACTTAAAACTACCCCTAAAATACAAATTTAACATGAACAGTGACATCATTTGTCCATTTGTCTTTTTAAAAACAATTCTAACAATTGTTTATAGCTTTCATCTCTAGGATAGCTTTGTGTTTCTGTGATCACTGGTCAGGGTCAGGCACCAGCCCGTGCTCTGTGTCTGTGTCCATGGGCCATCGGTGCAGCCCAGTGAGGCGTACTAACACATGTCACACATCTAATGTGTGCACTGAACCAGGTGGATCATACTTGGATGAAATCCAGCGGAATTAAACTATATAGAGTCAGGCGCCGTAGGGGTATCATTCATTCTTTTCTCTGTTGTTTCACAGAAACTGCATCGCCACACGGGATCCCTACTGCGGCTGGACCAAAGGAAGCACATGCTCTTTCCTCCGTGCAGGTACCAGGTGAGTTTTGACAATGTACCTGAGAACATAACGTCTTTTTACAAACATAACAAGAGTTCCACCTTCAAAGCATCTAAAAAATACTACTTTTTGTGTTGTGCCTCTGTTTAAATACACTTGTGAAATTATATCTGTCCTCAGAGAGACCGTTTTATTGAGTTTTGTGTGCAAATACAGGTTGTCTGCCGGTATTCTGAGATCAAAACTTGGAGACGTTTTACCTCAGCGCCATTATGCAATTACAGGTCTCTGGCTGGATCTGATTTGATTTACCAAGGACGGTCAACCTGTCGATCGATTCTATCTGGCATAATGCTGAAAAATTCTCACCAATTGAATTTCACAGCGGAAAAACGACACAGAAGTAGTTCTAATTACTGCCACTTGCTAATATACACAAACAGTGAATATGCAAAACATGTTCAGGGACGTTCTGTCGGCTGTTTATGTCATTATGTGCTTTTCAATTTCTAAAGTATGGCTAATGTTCATCCTCAGGAGAGCGGCAGGAAGGAATCTGTGTGCTCATTTAAATTCTCGGGGTGGTTTACCGCTATAGTAGTATATATATATATATATATATATATATATATATATATATATATAAAAAGCCATCTTCTCTCAGAGGAGTTCTGGAGATTACTGCTCTGCGCCTGCAGTTTGTAGAAACATTATATTTTATAGACATTTCACAGAAAGCGTTTAACCTCACGGGTGTAAACGTATCTTCTTAAAAACTAAGACCCTGGCAGTAAAAGACCCCTGGCTGCCTTGTTGTCCTGAGCTTTAACTAATTGCCGACGGTAGTGGAAAGAGGCTGGTCCCCCAATGCACGCTTCTGCTGTGCGTAGCCTTCGGCCTTTCCTCTGTTTGACTTATGCGGTTGGAAGGAAGCCATTCGTGAGTCGACTGCAGTCATTTTTCTTCATTAATGTGGCTTTAAGGTAACACAGAACATCTCTAATAGAGCACTGTGATGCCTCTGTGTGTACAAGATTTGATCACGAGCACAGATTGAGTTTCTGCACACATCCACCACAAGCTTTTAATTTTTCAATATTGCTTATTATCAAAGGACCAGAAAAACAAGACATTTTAGAATGACCCTTCAAGACAGCTTTAAAAATTGTGTTTTTCTTTCAAAGAAAAATAGAGAGAGAGAAAATACATAGGCATTACTGTAATTCAGACGGTGAGGTTTTATGGCCTATTTATGTGGTTTGCTGATGAATGTTTCTACTACTGTTCTTTCACCACAGGCTTCCCTTCGAGCAAGACGTCGAGCACGGGAACACTTCTCACTTGGGCGACTGCGACGGTAAGTGTACATTTTTATTAGAACAATAAACCTCTTCACGCTGTGACCTCCCGTTCTCTCCCCTCGTCCCGCCAGACCTGCAGCCGCCGCCGTTTTCCGCCCCGTTTTGAGCTTCTGTTCTGCTGCAAAGTCCGGGTGCGTGGTGATCACAACTCGCGCTTTCTATTTATAGTTCCCCTTTCATCTGCTATTATGTTCGTCTTGGTACAGAGGTGAACCGCTCTGGGTGGGGTTCATCGCAGCAAATCAATCGTTCAGTCTGAAATACTCAGTCGACGTAGAACCCCTTTGATCTCACCGCTGATTCTGCACAGGCATTGGTGCATGTTAATCTTGGGTCCACCGCAGGAGACCTCGCTCATCTGCTGTGAGCCACAAACACTCGGATGTATAAATATTGCATAATGATCGTGTCTGCCTGGCTGGATTTTAATCTGCTCATCAGGAGCTTTTGAAGTTTTCCAGGCCCTGTTTCAGTTGTGGTGCACAAGCCAGAAAGTAATGGGGTGGTGGGGCCAACTGCTGTATTTGCTAATGTGTTTCCTAATGGAGAAGATCAGTAAGTCAAGGCAAAAAATAGTATGAATAATGTCATGTAAGAGAGCTTTATTTTGTTTTTTGATATGCTTACACAACATCCTAGCATAAGTTTGTTCTGTTTCAAAATTTTGCGACTCAAATACTGTTAAAATACCTGCATTCCAATTAGATATTGTTAAATTCTTATTGTTAAATTAATGAATGCATCAGGTATCGTGAACTAACCTATCAAACAACCATTTTTTAAGCATTCATAAATATAGATCCATTTTAAATAACATAGAATGTAAAAGTGTTGTCACGATACCAAAATTATTGTTTCGATACCGATACCAAGTCAAGAATTGCGATTTCGATACTTTTTCGATACTTTTCCTGAAGTAGGCGTTTTACATGCACCTCCTTTGTGTAGGTCTGTTCTCTTTAAGTGCTGTAATAACCTAATATAAATAAATCACTTTGCACACACCAGCATGAAATCCGTCTCTTACAAATCAAATCTGGAACGCGGTCATTCATAAAAGTATCGATGCTAATAAATGTAGGTATCGTGAGGTTTTTAATTTCCGAGTATTGCAATACCTGTATCGGTGCACTGTCCAACACAGTAGGATCAGTTTCCTTATCTGTTCAACATATGATGTTCTCCCATCACCAAAGAACCTAAACCTCTGAGTAGGAGAGGATCCCTCTTGTCCTTTTTTGTTCATCACCTGCCACATTAAGGCACATTTTGACAGGATGTAAGGTGGCTCTTGTAAACCAACCTTGGCTAAGTACTGCGATGTTTGGCTTTAGCATTGGAAGGCAAGCGTGGCATTACCAATAAGTTGCTGTCTGTTCTAGCAAAACATTACACGCAGAAGACAATTTTCCTCCGCCCAGGCGAGCAACCACCAAGAAAAGGTGTTACAACCAATTCTCGCCCTGGACAACTGGAAGCTGGCAGGGACTGGAAAATGCTGGCTGATCTTGATCAACGGCTTATTTTTCCACCTGAGATTGCCACCACTAACCTCCGACCAGATATTGTTTTGTGGTCTGGATCAGCACGCATTGTTCAACTGATAGAGTTAACCGTGCCATGGGAGGATGCTATAGATGAGGCATATGAAACTGCAGTATGCTCATCTGGCCACTGAAGCAGAACAGTGAGGATGGAAAGTCCAGAGCTGTGTCTGAAACCGCTCACTCGTTCACTCATTCACTAATCCCTATATAGTGTATGGGTGCACTATATCTGCAAGGAGTGAACGAGATGAAGTGAGTGAATTCGGACGCTGACGTTTACACTGTGCGTCGGAGAGTTGGAGCTGTCGCAGTAAAGGCTTCGTCACGCGTACTGATAAAACTCCTTTTATCTTACATTACCTACTTTATAAAATAATATTAACAACAATAACAATCATAATGACTTTATTTTGTAATTATATACCTCCATGCCAGCTTTTTAGTTTCATGGACTCAAATTGTAACTATAACGTTCACAGATGAGGTGTCGTCGAGGGCCCTCCGGCGACCGTTATTATATTCAAATGAATACGCTTCTTAACGACGATTAACGGATATTTTTCAAATCCTCCACTGGATGTAATGTAATCTCTGGTTTAAACTTGCTCACTTTCATGCGCGCTCAGTTCTCTCCGCATTGGATTGTGGAAAATAGGGCTTCAGCAAGTGTACATCGAATGTACACTCGAATTCAGAGAGGACTGTGGGTAAAAGTAGTGAATGAATAGGGAATGATGTCGTTCACTCAGAATTTGGACACCACTACAAAATGGCCGACACCCGATATAGTGCACTATATAGTGGATAGGGAGCGATTTCAGACACAGCTCAGGTTTACCAGTGGACGTGGGTTGTCGAGGATTTGTGGCACACTCTACAACCCGGTTCCTCAGTGATTTTGGATTTAGTGGCCAAGAGTTGCATCACACGTAAAGAACTTATCTGAAGCAGCTTAGAGGAGCAGCAACTGGCTGTGTTTGAGACGGAAAGATTCTGGCTGGCTGTGTACAGGCCGCCACGCCACGGTTTCGTAGAATTCTTGAAAACTCGAAGAGTCTGTTGGTTTATTTGTATAGTTTGCATGGTAATTACAGTTATTACGCTCCTGAGTATATTGCGTGAATGAGGGGTGGTGTTTGGGCAGATATTGTATTAGATAGGTAGTATGCCATTGCGGTAGGTAGTATGCCATATAAGGACCTGTTACCATTGAACATACTTTAACGTAGACAGTGGGACTTGACAGCCTTAGTCAAAAGGGTTGGCACGTATGGTTGGGTTCTGGAGAGATTGTGGTTAGGTCATGTGAACTATGAGGAAGGAGCAACCTCAGCAGCAGAAGGGACTCTAGGATGCTAGAGTCACTGTCGAGCCCTCTTAAGGTGTTGTGGGCTAATCAACGAAACACTAAGGATGGTAGGTGCCTACTTGAAGACCCTAGAGATGTCCCCTACTCGGCTCAATCCAGACGGTTGTGGTGCTGGTCCACTGGGAAGACCACATTGTAGATGCAGCCGTCATGTGTGCTGACGTGCCAAGTACACTGCAGCTGTTAACGCCGGACAGAAGGAGATTCACATCACCATATGGGAAGAAGCGTAAATGGATGGAGAAGCATAGTTTACTGTAAAGCTGCGTCTTAGTTTGTGCTTATCTTGGCGAAAGCAGAGTACAAATCAGCATGAAGTTTAACATCTACTCTCGTGTAATGAAAATCACCATGATGTATAATAATTATGATTATATTTATAATTATTCATATATCTAGAATTGAAGAGTTCAGATGCAAAAGCCTCTAAATGCCATTTGAAATTTTCTTCTTTAACGATGATTTTTATCAAACTTGTATATTTATGTTCAGTAATTTCACTTAAATAACAATTAATAGGTAATTATCATTGCCATTTAAGTGAAATCACTGAACTTAGATATACAAGCTTGATAAAAATCATCATTCTAGAAGAAAATTTCAAATGGCACTTAGAGGCTTTTGCATCTGAACTCTTCAATTATTCATTTTTTATGTTAATTATAAACTAATAATAAATAAATTATATACTATTTATACATCTCATGATTTTATGGCATTTTATTGATTTTTTTGTGTGTGTTACCTATACTCAGGTACAGTATTTCACTCAGTATTGAGATTACTGATACAAATATTTATTTTTGTTTCAGAATTAACTTTATCCCATATAATAGTTGCCGTGTAAAAATTTCTGCCTTTTTTTCTTATTTTTCTGCTGTCCAGAATTGCTGCCCTCATATTTTCTAGGAAAATGTCTAGCAAACCTTGAAACAAGATACATTTACTTAAGAAGCAACACTGCATTAAATATTAAGGCATGTTTTCTGTGACTGTATCTTTAATGCATGTGTCTTACTACTGCGGTGGCAGATGTTTCTCTCCACTTAAGTATAAACATGTTCAAAACAAGTGAAAACTTTGCCAGTGCAGTCAGACAAAATAAGCTTATGTTCAAAACATTTATCAAAATAATCTACAAAAACAGGTCTTAATATTTTATGTAGTGTTGCTTCTAGAGTAAATGAATCTTGGTTTAAGGAATATTAGATTTAGATAAACCAGTGATGATCAGCATGTAAACTCTGGTCTGGTAGGCAGGGTATCTCTCTAGTCTAGTGTCTCTCTTGTGATTCTTAGACTGGGGGCTTGCATGGAAAGCATCTCATTCTTCATCGGTAACAAGTCGTGTGTAAATAAGTGTTTGCCTACAAGGCTTTGATCAGCAGACCGTGTGTCACATCCATCACTCTCCTCAAGTGTGCTTCTCTTGGGCCTGCAGTGCAGAGAGACACAGACCAGGGGTTGAGAAGTGGGCAGTTTAGAGGATGTAGCACTGCATTCATCACAGTTTGTAGCTGGTGACTGGCTTTCATCTAGTGCTGGGAGGGTTACAGACAGAAGATTCGGGGGGCAGCCTCAGTGATGGAGATCACCCGGATAAGACTGAACTTCATATGACCCCAGATGTCCGCTCGCATGTCCGACAGGGCTTAGATGGTTGATGTTAACAGCTTCTGCTAAACGACAGAAAAGTGGTCGGTGGAAGCGGGGGCAGAGGAAAAGAATTGATTTTTATCTCGTCTCTCTCACTCGGCCTTGGTTGAATGATTGCGAAGGGTAGGATCCATAAACCAACTCTGCAGATGCAGAGCACAATGGTTGAGAGATGAAGTAAAGTATAGATGGAGGAGTGGTGGTGGTTGTCAGACAAGCCGGAGCCCGTGACTGAGGGCAGGTGTCTGGGGTGGGGTTGGGTGCGTAGACAAGGCCCGTGAGTGATGTAGAGAGCAAGCTCTGATGTCTCCCGTATCACAGAACCGTCACTGCTGCAATTCCCAAAGGCCTGGCGCTGATATAACTCTCTGACACGCTCCCGACTGCACTGCAGTAGCGATTTCTCATTCCCTCACTCTTTCACTCTGCCTCTTTTGGTTTACAAATAGTCTTTTGACTTTCTCAAGAACAAGTGCTGCGGTTAAAACAAAGTTTTATCTTAAAGTTTTATAAATACCTAAAATCAAGATTTTAGGTATTTTTCGATAGTTTTTATTTTTATATGTAAATGATCATTTTCCCAATTTCAGTTTGCCTTAAAGGGATAGTTCACTTGAAATTAATTTTTGATATGTTTTACCTCCATTATATGACTGACAGACAAGAACGGTTTGACCTAAAAATATCAAAATCGAAAATACTGTGGAAACAAAGACTACATCTTGTATGCCCTTGAGGTAAGCTAAAACATATCAAAAATTAATTTCAAACTGATCTATCCCTTTAAGGAGTCATATAATACATTTTTCTACTTATGTGAGTAATTGTGTTGTTCTTTTGGCAAAGCATATGTAATGGATATTTTTTGCAGCTTTTTTCAATAAAAGTGTTTTGCACTGTTTGGGATGTTTTCAGTTTGTAAAGGAAGTGTGTTTTAATGGCACATCAATATCTTTTTTCTCAATAGTTCAAGTAAAATTAGATTTTTCTTCATGACCCATTTCTAACTATATTTGAATATTGTAACGTAATATGGAACATGCAAGGCTTCCAGTCTCAGACAGTTTGTTATTATAGCTGTACAAAAACAGTCTGTTATGCTGATATATATTGGAAATGTAATTTATCATACTATTTTAATGTATTATTGTAATCATAAACACTTGTTTTGTAGCTCATATAGTTTTAGTGCAGTTTTTTTATAATTCCATTCATTAGCTGCTGTAAATAACTAGAAGTCTTTCACATTCACAGCAAATAGCTTACATCCGTGTTGAAAAACAAGGATTGCAGCTCATTTAAAGAGGGTAATTTCATTTCATTTATAACAATTCTCTGAAGTCCACTTATAATGTCAGTGACAGACTTCAGAATTGGTAATTTTAATGTTTTAGTTCCAATTAATGCTGTTTTCTCACTGTTAAGGAAGTTTTGATTTAAAAAAAAAAGTAAGTGAGGCAAATTAGTTTTTTGTATATAAAAGCTGCATCCAGAATGATAAGAAAAAAATCTGTTGTAATAGTACATAGCTTGTCACATTGCTGAACACTTCTGTGTGATATTACTGCCCAAATATAACTCTCTGTATCTTTTTTCCACCTTCACTTCACCTTGTTGTTTGAGTAACCGATCAGGCAGTTCCTTCCGTCTCTCTCATTTTGTTCATCAGTGTGAGGACCGTAATTAGAGATGCGACTGCTCTTCCTGTGCCCTGACCAAGCACTTAGCGATCTGCTTCAAAATGTCAGCTCTCCTTTTGCCTGATACTCCAAGAGGGAGCTGATCAAAGTAGATGTAGACATCAGACGCTTTAATTGAGTTGACCTGTGAGGCCTGCCCTCAAACGCCCGAGACACGGCCGCCAACAGCCACTTGTCTTTCTGCATTTTGAGGGCCTATCTTTTTGGCTTTATCTTTCTGCTTCTTTCTCTCAGTTTAGATAGGCTGCCGAGTTTATGAATTCTTGCGTATTGATGGATGATGACTACACTAGCTGCAACAACTTTGCTCAAGACATCATCAACAGTGCTTGAAACAATTAACTTGTTTGTTGTTAGAATGCTGAGTGCATGTTGTATAAAGAGAGAAATGCTAGGACGAGTTTTTACATTCCAGCCTGGGCGGACACTTTGCTCTCTCGCCTGATCTCAGCTCAATGTGATGTTAACCCTTTACAGGTCACAACCTTTAAGTCAGCCGTATCGATTACAGGATTAGCGGCTAATTTAACGGTCCTTAAACTTCAACAGTATCCTTTTCATTGTAAAATGTCAGGTCATATGAGGGGTGGAGCAGACTGTGAATTATTATGCCAAAGGAAGTAAGACCTATTGTAGTAATAACATTAGGTTAGAAAGTTAGGAAATTCAGACTATTCCTTCATTCAGTTCATTGTAAGCTAACTGTGCAAACAGTCCCAAAGGATAATTTAGCTTTGATGAATTGCGCTTCCCAAAAACTCCTGACAGATTCCTTTGAAAAGTCCGCCACCCCGAAGCTCACTGAATAATTTTCACACTGGGGTGTAATCTAAATATACCTGCCGCTGTTGTAAATGTTAACCACGCGCACTTGTGGGACCCGACGGAGTCATTGTTTGCACAGAAAACTCATCAGCAAATGTCAACGCTGTTAAACCAGGCATCAAAAGGGAGGGAGGCATTAGTGTAGGAGAAAACTGTCATACCCTCACGTCGTTACGAGTGAATGGACTGCAAAATGAGGATTCTCCTCGAATCTGCAGTTCAACTAAAGTATGTATATAAAGAACAGAGAGTCATAAGCCCCATTACTCTTTTTTTTTGCTTCTTTTTTTGCTTTCGCTTAGCCTTTTCTCTCGAGTGTGTACGTTGCTGCTAAAGCATTTGAATATAATCACAGAGTTGACACAGATGGAGGCAATTACGCTGCTGCTAAAATATTTCCTGGAGAAAGGTGGTGTTTTGACTCGGCAAACAGTGGGTTGCAATCACGATCTAATTGAAGTCCATGTTACACTAAGAAGTGCACGGTGCTGTCATTCTCGTGGAGTGGGATGACAGCCATACAGAAAAAGGCAATGAGGCACATGCTGGCAAATTTGCTTCTCCACTTTAATTGGTATCAGCTGTAGTTATACATCTCATAACCCTGCTGTTCGAAAGTTTGAGATTGGTTAGATGTTTTTTTTATGTTTTTGGAAGAAGTATTCACCAAGACAGCATGTATCTGATACAGTGAAACTGTAATATTATTGTGAAATATTGTTCAAATCTCTGTAAAAATATGTATATGTATATGGTAAATCTAAATTTTCAGCATCATTACTCCACTCTTCAGTGTCACATGATCCTTCAGAATTTATTCTAAGATGCTGATTTGCTGCTCAAGAAACATTTATTATTATTATTAATAATGTGAAAACAGCTGCTTAATATTTTTTGTTGAAAGTGAGAAATGTCTTTTCAGAATACTATAGTGATGTATCAAGTTATTTTTTTGTCCTAAAAAGGAAAAAATCAGTCAAACAGAACACGTTTGATGTGTCATATCTTTTTTTACTTGGAATTTCGATGAGTTGTCATTTTGTAGTGTCACACTTGGTGTGAATCCTGTTTTGTATGCTCTGTGGAGTCTGTTAGGCTTTATAGAGGGGTTAGTTGTTAAAGTGAGTGTTTATAAGACTGATGTGGTGCTCTTGCCCTCCAGACCTTTCCAACAGTCCCATAGGGGCAGTTCATGTTCTCCTGGAGGACAACATCTTATGACCTTCATGTCCAGGTCATTAATCTACCATGGGCCACTTGATCCACAACGTTGACTGAGCACTGATTATGCAGCTTTGCCTCAGATACAGTATTTTCATGTGTACGTTTATCTGGTATTGGCTAGGAGTTTTTACACATGTGAGCAATTCTGAGCATGGAAATCACTGGAGGCGTACAATCATATTGCCGAGGGTTGGTTTGTGACGTTTTCTCGAGTGCAATCAATGGAAAAGTAACTTAGTCATCATAGCGAAGAAGCATGATGCTAGACTATCTGTTTATTAAAAAGCCATAGCCTGCGCAACTTAATTCCTATGTTCTCCTTAAAACACTCACTCGTGCTTTCTGTAATATGTTGTACACAGAAGAATAGGTGTGGAACGGTACATGTATTCGTATTGAAACAAACCGGTGCGGGCGTCATGGTTCGGTGCATGAATATAAAAATAAATAACTCGTGTGCAAATTAATTAATGTAATGCGGAACCACTTTATACGTGGGTTCTTTAGAGACATAATCTGAGATTGCAATGCTGGAATGTGTGTGTGTGTGTGTGAGAGAGAGAGTCGTAGGTGCGATCGAACAGTGGAAACAATGTTGTCTTGTATATTTTTAATACTTCGTCATTTTGTTCATACAGGACATTATTTAAACTGCAACGTGTTAACTTATATTTGTTTACACTCGCAATAAAACACAACATTATGCTTTTGTCAAACAAATTCTTGCGTGTTTTGAGTTTCTTTACTGTTTATCCTTGCCAGCCATAACCTCTGTTTATAACCTAGTCTTCTCACATTCATGGATTCTAATGACGGGTATACTGTAAAATCCTAATTTGACTGAATCTCCGGCACGATTTGAACATCCATTGACCCAGGAGATGACCATTTTCACTTTTTAGCACAAAACTCATTTCACTTCGTTTAACTCGTATTGCTTCTTCTAATGCCCTCAGCAATGGCGCGGGGTCGGCAAATGCCTGTATGTTGTGACGTCATGTGGGAACTATGTATAAGAAAGGTTGAAGAGGTAACTTAGTGTTTAGTGCACATGCTCCAACACATTTTCTGAGTTTCTGGCTTTGTTCTAAGTTTCTTCCCCTATCATTTCCTGTCCTTTCTTTACTATATCAGTGTAAACAAGACCAAAAAACTACTAATATAACGTGTCATTTAGTAAAAGATTGCTCAAGAGAGAAATTAGCATATATATGGCTGTGGTTCAGTTCACAGGATCCCTATGGAGTGTTCATAGCTCTCTTTTGAATTTTGAATGCTGAAGTACATTTCGCAGGGCACTCTCCGGCAATTAGAACTTAGCATTAGTATGTGAGAAATCTTGGCTGGTTTGACTGCAGTAAGAGAGAGACTCAGGAGCGTAAAAGGACAACAGCAGCTGCCACTGAAGCCTGCAGCATGAAGAGCCTTGTTGGCGTGGCGGTTGCCAGGCATGTTGACAGGGCATGAAGAATCTCTCCGCCACAGATCATCACGACTGGGTGAAAGTGATAGCTCAGACAGGTGTGTGTGTGTGTAAGGGACACACAAAAACATACAGCAAAACCTCTCAGCCTTAGAAATACCTTGCATGCACCCATAGGTGCCGTGACACCATTTTTCTCTCTTACACAAACACACGCTCCAGATCCTGAGACAAACAAGCTTTATTGATCCTAAAGAGGATTTTCTTCAGTTCATCAAGCCAGAGACCCGTGTCTCTATTGAGTATCTGTCTGACAAGCATGAAAGAGGCATTTTGAGCCACCACAGCAGATCATGAATGACCCAGAAAAGTTTGGTAATTCAGAAAACGTGTGGAAAACTGATTCCACCTCTGCTAGTCTGAGCTTGAAAACTCAACATCTCTGTTATAGAGACAAACCATCAGTACCAGTTAACTTAATACGAATAAGGAAGTGTTTTTAGCAGCTGGTAATATACGCTCATATGCACAGAGCTGACGGGCAGAATTTACGTCTTCCTCATGCTGGAAAGATTAACTTGAAATTGGTGGTTTCGTGATTGTGGCGGATGCAGATGTCGCGCTTCGCAATTGGCTAGACTAATACCTCTGTGTCGCTTTCTGAATTTATAACCCATGCTGGAAAGCTAGAATACTTTTTAATGATTTCATTTGAGAGTTCACACTGTTCAGCCCTAAAATAAGGCTATCAATTTACCCGCAAACCTCGTGTTACAGTAGAGCCGTCATACGCCACATCTGTGGTATTGCAATGCAGCACACGCTTCTGTGATCCTACGTACTTGTTTGATCAATTTAACACAGCTGAACTGACTCTCATCTGCATCCTCATTAGCGTTTGTCGGCAACAGTTGCTGTGAATGGGGGAAGCTATGTTGAAAAGCTATGTGCTAATTGACTACAATTAATTGCGGCTGACTAGGCGGCGTCTGCAGAATGTGGAAAAGGTGAGCAAGCGACAATAGGCAACAGTGTTTTAGCAGCGGACCGTTTCTCTTAACATTCGGCTCCGGTGGGGCGACTCATATCCTGAGCTCAACAGCCCTCGTTATTTCAAACAGTCCCTTCTATTTAGTCTCATGTTAATCATCGTCAGACATTGTGGACTGTAGCGTGCACAATTATGTTGGAATTAGAAACCCTGAACCGGTGCCAGGAAGCCTTTCACCTTATTGCTGTGTTCTAGTAGGCTATGGGCAGCTTTTGCTTATTGAAAATTATAGAAGAGTTAATTGAGAACACATGCAGACGTATGTAAACCTGCCAGCTGTATATTGATCTGAGAGTTTAAAAAGTGTAAGATAAGAAGCCATAAATGTCTTTTCTACTATCTCTCTGTAAACACTCTGCTTGGAACCAGACGCGTTTAAAAAGTTCGCATATTTGGTTTTGGAAGCTTTTGCTGACAAGACTGGATTTGCTGGTGTAATGTTTGTGCTGATTTAGCTGATCTTTCTCATTAAGTTTGTCGTCCTAGTTTAAAGGACAGCTCACCCCCACAAAATGAAAAATCCGATTATTTACTTATCCTCATGAAATTTCAAGCTTGTTTTACTTATCATCTATGGAACAGAGAAGTTTTCTTTTTATACAGTGAAAGTCAATGGGATTTAATGACGTCATTTCATGGTGGTTTGAGGGTGAGAAATGATGACAGGATTTTCTTTTTTGGGTGAACTATCCCTTCAAGGTAATGGGAATTATCCCTGTGTGACTTATTTCTTCCATAGAAAACAAAATATGTAAAAAAAAAATATATAGATATATATGAAAAAGCATAAGTGGTTCACGACTCTTTTGCTGTTCCGAGTCAGATTTGTGTGGAAAAACAGACCAAATTTTAAATAATTATTGGCAAAATCTTGCATGAGATTTAATGAAAGAAATAACTATGTACAATCATTAATTAATTAAATTTCACATTAATTGGACTGAATTGATTCAAGTTCCTTTAGCAACAGTTAAAATCTCACTGAACAACAACTTAAATTTCAGACTCTTTCTATGGACACCAACATACCAGTATCTACAACACAACATAATCTGTTGACCAGAAATGTTGGTCTTTTCAACATGGTTAACACAAAGCTGTGGTAACAGTGAGGCATGAGTACAGCAAAAGATGGGTGACATGTCGAAAACCAGAAAGAGAGAGAGGATATGCAGACAAAGAATAGCCTGCAGTGTTTCTGCAGAGAAGGGAAAGTGTGTGTGTGTGTGTGTGTGAGAGAGAGAGAGAGAGAGAGCAAGCGCAAAGGCAAGAGAATACAGAGAAGACCGAGATAGAAACAGAAAAGATAATGAGTAAAGTCAGTGAACCATAAGCCACTGATACACACACACAAATGCACACGCTCGCCTGTAAGGCCTCGTGCTAAAATGAAACACTACGCACACAGCATCTAACGTAGTGCAGAAACTACTGCATGAATAAGTGTTTGTTGCATAAGCACAGCTGATAAGGGCCTGTTTTTACCACTCTAAACTGTTTCACACAGCTCTAGAAGATCAGGTAATTAATAAACCTTGAGAAGGTTGCTTATTTGCTAGAAGAAAATCTATATTCCACCTGAGGTTTTTAATGACATGATCTCAACAAGAAACTGAAACCTGCTAGCATTTCATTAGCCGCCTCTCTGCTTACAGGTTGAAAAGGAGAGAGAGACTGAGAGCAATAGAGTGATACAGGGAATAAAAGAATAAGGGTACGTCCCCGGAGACAGCCAGCCAGCAGAAGATGAAAGGACGTGGCAGAGAGAGAGAGAGAGAGAGAGAGAGAGAGAGAGAGAGAGATGAGCGGGAGAAGATGTGCAAAGAGATGGAGTGTGATAAGCAACAAACATCCAACTGCTAGTGAATAAAGCTGGGTCAAAAACAGGCAAAAGCAAGGCAGTTAGTCCCTGGGCTCTGAGTCTTTTAGCACTTGGCCTATTGCCTTCTGAAGACTAACTTTAACTAGACTGCTCCACCGCCATTGTTCACCTGTAATTGGAGCTTCCAGCTAAAGACGTGCTTGCTGCGCTTCAGCCTGACAGTCCGGCTGCCTTCCATTAAGCTTTAATAAGTGAATGGGGAAAAAGAGGGTTTCTGTCACCCCGTCGGGAATGACGAAAAGAAAGAAACAGTGCCCGAGACTATCTCTCCCCCTTCATACTCTCTCGTCTGTGCGTTTTGTTTCCCGTCATGACAAAGCGAAGTGACTACAAAGGCAACATCTATGATGGCCCCAATCTATTCATTGCATGCATGCACCATCTTCGTACTGTAAAAAAGGATGGACACATTGCAGGCGAGAGGAGAGAATGAATAAAAAGGTGGCCCTCCAGACAGGCGATGCTTTAATACGTCTCTTTCATTAAAGAGAAAGGCCGGCGTGGTTTGAGTAATATCTATCTGAGGCACCATCAGGGCTTCACCTAGAAAAAAGCGACGTATATACAAAGAGCGTTTGATGTACTGCTTGCAAACGAAATTGTGTTTTTAGAGAGTCAGGCTTTCTGTGAGTTCTCATGACCTCAAGTGCGCTTCCAGCAGATAAAGTTTACGATAAGGTTAAGTTTGTTAACAATAGTTAATACACCAGCGGTGGTGTAAAGTACTTGCGTAACTGTATTCATTACAGTATTATTTTGGGGTTTTTTTACTGGCTTGACTGCTGTTGATTACTAGAGAAGAAGGATTTATTTTTGTTTTATAGTTGACAAATTGAAAGCCCCTTAAAGGAGTAGTTCACTTTAAAAAAAAAAAAACTTTTGCTGATACCCCCATGTCATCCAAGATGTCCACGCCTTTCTTTCTTCCGTCAAAAAGAAATTAAGGTTTTTGATGAAAACATTCCAGGATTTTCTCTATATAATGGACTTCATTGGGAACCAAATGGTTCAACGTCCAAATGACAGTTTCAGTGCAGCTTTAAACAACACCAGACGATGAATTAGGGTCTTATCTAGGACCCTTAGAGTCATGACTCGGAAAAAGATTTGTTCATTTTGAAGAACAAGTCTAAACAGGAGAGTCACGAACGCGCATCACAGAACAGAGCAAGGCAAGCATTTGAGATTATAAAACTTAAAATGTTTTATTTATTTTTTAAATGAGCGATCGTTTCACTAGATAAGACAATTATTCATCATCTGGTGTTGTTTAAAGCCCTTTGAAGCTGCACTGAAACTCTCATTTTGGACCTTGAACCGTTTGGTTCCCATAGAAATCCATTATATGGAGAAAATCCTGGAATGTTTTCATCAAAAACCTTAATTTCTTTTCGAATGAAGAAAGAAAGACGTGGACGTCTTGGATGACATGGGGTGAGTAAATTATGAGCAAAAGTTTTTTTTTAAAGTGAACTACTCCTTTAATTTGCATATAATCCAACCTAAATATGCAAGATTAGAATTACATATGGTACATTGAAAATATCATAACAAAGTTGCTGTGCTACATATTTATATATAAAGATTATACTTGATATTTAATTAAACATCATGTAATAGTAAAATGCATGAATGTAAATTTGTCCGGTAAATATGTATATTAAACTGATTTAAATCGTTTGTTCGTGATATCTAGTGCATTAATGTTGATTACCTTGTACTAGTAATATGTATATGGCATATTTGAATTTTCGTTCTTTTCTACTCCAGAGTTTGTTTGAAAAGTTCACAAAGTGTGTTGCACAGAGAAATCTTCAAGCACTCAAACATAAGTTCATCTTCTACCCCGTTGCCTTATGCCACCGAAAGTAAACACCACAATGCATGAATATAAACAACTTAGAAAACAGCATCATCCCAGCATCCCACCCCGCTCACCACATCCTTTCAGGACCCTGTTCCTGATGTATGATGGGGCCCCCGTGAATGACAAGTGGGCTGCAACAGCATAAACAAAAACTGTTTTAGGCAGTGGTTCGTGACAAGAACCGCCCCATGCCAATGATGTTTATCTTACTTCTAGCAGCAATGCAGCCACACACCGGCAGTGGCAGCCAGAAATTTAATCATAAAGATGACAAAAACAAAAACCAATAGTTTACTGCTTTTTAGACGGCAGTTATCTTGCTGGGAAAAGATACACACACCTGGTATCTGTCTGCGATAGCATAAATATAATGCCCCCACTCCATAAACAAAATAGACAGAGCGGTAGCAGGTCAGAGACAGAGATAAACACAAATGGAGGGAGGGGAGAAAGAGAAAGAGAGAGAGAAGTACAGACACTGACTCAGCATCCACAAGAATGCATTGATTGATTTGAAGTGTCATTTTTGTAATGTGGTCTGTCTCTCCAAAATGAACACTGTGAAGTAAACATGTATATCACTAGAAAATTGATAGGCACTCTGTCACAACATCTCCCAATCAAATGACCGACATGGTACATGTTTTACAGTTCCTTTCCCTGATGCCCAACTGTGGCTAATGTATTTTTTGTACTCGCAAACACCCACATTGAGGCAGCTATTATGAGCTAATTATCGTAGCAACATTTTTATTGATTGTGCCTCCTCTCTTCTCATTTTATTTGAGTTCTTAAACAAACAGCTGTAAGTGCTAATTAAGGCTGTTTATTTTCACCAATGTGAAATGCTTACCATTAATCTCTATTGTGATAAATTTGCCAGTTAAATTAATTTGTTTCAAGAGAGTTTCATCTGCTGAGCCATTTTATGATGTTGGTTCTACTGTTGTGTTGTGAGTCACTGTAAGAAATCTTTTAATTTGAGAACAAGTTTTCTTAAATTAATAAGATATTGCCTATAGATTTACATGTTTGGTAGTTGAACAAAAACATTCCATGAACCTTATTTTGTTCACCAACAATTACTTTTTCATTTTTTTTTTTTTTTTTTTTTGGCACCCTAATCTTGAAGGGACGTTTTTGTAATTTTGGCTCACTTGCAGTTTTATCTATAACAGTCCATGGCGTTTGAGCTCCATAGAAGAAACCTAACCGATATTTTCCTAATTGATCTGCTGCAGCACTATTTTTTAGCTTTACCTTTTTCCTCATCATCAATAATTAATTGGTGCTCTTCTGAGAACTTAAGTCTTCTGTCATTTCAGAAGTGAAAGGTATCCATTGCTCTCATCCCTCTATACTTCAGATCGATCACACCCAGGGCACTTTTGAATTTGTAAATACAGCTTAAACGTTTTAATAGTTGTCAGAATTATTCAGCGTTAGACGTTTTTGAGAGTTAATGTTCCAAAACACGTAGTTGATGATCAGAAAGACAGTTATTACAGCAGTTAAAATGAACATCCACTTTAGGTAGTAATGATTGCAATTAGTCTGCTATTTTCCTTCATTCGTGCATTAATTTCTTTTGTTTTGCTGGAAATTTAATTTAGTTAATTATCTTTGTTCATCTGTACGGTATGAATGTGTTTTATGCTCACTTCTGTTATTCTTTCCATGTGTCCAGGTCTTCTGCACGAGAGTTTCACAGAGGAACCAGATGGCTTGGTGTCCGTGAACCTGCTGGTCGTGTCTGCAGTTTCAGCTTTTGCCACCGGGGCGGCGCTGTCGGGTCTGATGGTCTGTTGGATAATGAGCCTCAAGCACCGCCAACGTTCCAGAGCCGGCGGATCCGGTTTGGGGAGTCGGCGCAAGAGTGACAAGGAGCAAAGCGTGCTTGGACGCGGCCGCAGCGGTTCCGTGATCAGCGTGACTCGAATCAGCGGCAGCGAACGGCGCCACTCGCAGGTTGAGAATCTGTTCACCAACGGCTGGCCAAAATCTGGAGATATCGACCCAGGACTTCCCACTCCAGAACAGACACCTCTGCAGCAGAAACGTCCAACTCCAAACGTTCATCTCACAGACTGTGATTGGGACCAGAGCCATACTTTCCTGACCCAGACAGGGACACCCTGCACGACGAACTCTGCGGTCATTTACCTGAGCTCCAAATACTTGCAGGGTGGGCGGCAGGAGGGATCGGGCAATGTCCCCCCGCATTCAGAGCGGCAGCGGTACCTCATCCTCTCCCACCCTGCGAATCAGCGGGATCAGGGCGGGCAACCAACCGCCCCGCCTACCCGCAACTCTACCGGTGAATACAACTATCCGACGACACCTCAAGACTCCCCTGACCGCAGGAGGGTGGTGTCGGCTCCTACCACGACCACGCAGACGGACTATGGTGAACATCTGCGATGGTCCCGCGACGGGCTCAACTTCAATAGCAACAACACGACTCCTTCTGGCCACCACCCGTATCCGATACAGCCGCGTACTAACGCAGCATTAGTACGGCCAGGTCACCATACCCAGCGGGGGCACAATGAGCTACAGGACTACAGCCACCTGCTGGTGAAAAGTGTAAGTGAGCGCAACCCTAATGGCCAATGAGTGGTCCCATCACCCCCAAGACTTAGGCTCCTTCTGTAATCCTGCCCTTCCTGTCCTCTCTCACTGCCATCCAGTGTCTTTCAAGTCCCCCACCAGTGGCTCTAGAACTACAGAGAGTGAGAGAATAAGAGCGTTGATGGTGTTAAAGCTGCTGAGGGTTGACGCCACTTAGCACGTTTGCGGCTTCTATCACGCCCTGTCCAATGAAACGGAAGGATCGCTTGGGAATAACGGATGTGATGGGTGATGGGAAGTGAAACACATAATCATAGTCCTGCGAATGGGTATGTTGACTGTTTAGCATACCGAAGCGGTCGCGGATTGTCTCTCTGTAATCTCACGCCCTGTAAACCATTCAATGGAAGTGATCCGTTTCGTTTTCACCTCTTTCTTGCTTTACGTTTGAGCCTGTGGATGCTTCTTTTGTGTGCGTCCCGGGCCTTTGCAGACAAGCTCAAACTTCCTTTTGTCTGTTTTGCGTGTGAGTATGTGAGCCGCGCCAAAATGTGCTTGTCGACAAGACTCGATGTGAACGCAAAATTCACTGTAGTTTCGTAAGTGGTCTGATGTCAAATGACTGACTACCCCTCCCTCCCTTACCTATTAAGTGTCAGGAAGCAATCAAGAAAACTGCCATGTGACTTTATCGAAAGACTTGTGTGCTGGAATATCAGATGTAAATGGGTGATGGAGAAGAGCATTCGCCAAAAATCATGGATTAATCTACCCATGCTTTCTGGAAGCACTGTGGAAATGACTTTATATTGTGTAAAGACCCAATTATTTTGGGGGTTTATCTTTAAAACTAAGATAAGTGCGTTTTTGTCCCCTACACATGTTAGAATTAGAGCAGAGCATTTGCAACACTTTCTCTTTCTTTTACTCGGGCTGGCTTCGTTCTCTCTGCAGTCCATTGAGTCAAATGTGAGCTCGGTTGTCTGGGCTGGGCCGGGCCACTAGGGAGCTGCATTCTGAGTGTCTCACTGACACTGGGTTTCTTTGTGCGGCCCAGTCAGACAAGACCATCCCGACAACAAATAGCCGTTAAGAGTCATGGCCTAGCCATCAGCCAAGCCCAGGAGAATCTCAATGAGGAGCCAGACAGATCGGACCACTCTGGGTCCCCCCTCACTGCCAGCCTTCATAAGCCACACTGAATCAGACGAATACAATGTTACATTTAGATGGAAAGTAAAAAAAAATTCAAACCCACTGGGCTCCCGGTGGCACTGTGCCCACTTCAGCCATTGTTCAGTTTCCTCTGGCTCTCTTTGGATTTCTGTTTGTTTGTTTCAGGGTTGTAAACCCCACGAGAGGCATGAAAGAAATAGTGTACTATTCAATTCATTCACCTCTCTGTGAACAACGTTTTCTCTGCTTTCTTCCCGTGGGGTACCAGTAATTCACCTAGCATTACCCGAGTGTGTCCACTAGAGGGCAGTAATACACATTACAGGATTTTTCTACTTAGTGCTCAATGGACCCTTTTCACAGTGTGAGATGAGTAATTAAGAGTAACATAAGAATTTTTTTTTTCAGACACGTTTAATTGGTCAAAAGTGACACTAAAGACATTTCGAACAAGAGCTGTTCTTTTAAATTCCACAAAAATATCTACCAGCACAACTGTTTTCAACATTGATAATAAGAAATGTTTCTTGAACAATTGTTTCTAAAATATCATGTGACACTGAAGACGAGTACTGGCTGCTTAACTTTCGGCTGTGCTATATACCAGGTATAAATTACTTTTTTATTTTTATTAAATGCTAATACTATTTCACAATATTTTACAAATGATTTAAAAATCATTAAAAAAAAAAACGTACCGGCCCCCCAATTTTAAACAGTAGTACATTACACTATAGCCTACCTGCGTTAAACCCTGTTGCAATGTGGTTTCAAATACGTTTTTTGAAGGAGTAGGGTCAATCTTTCTGACTGCTGTTATCTATCCTCTTTTCTTTTCTTTGAGAAAGTCATGTAAATGTAATATAAATGTTTTTATTAAACCGTCGAAACAAATAGTAATGCAAAAAATTTGCTTTGGTCTCACATGCACTTCCCTATAAGACTACCCTGCTATTGTTTACGTACCAAACCCAAAAATGTGAAAATGGTCCATGAGAGAGTTTGACATGAATTGTCTGATGGTCCCATAATCAACAATACTTCAGCACTAAGTGTATGTTGGTTTAAAAACAGGCCGTGTTCCCAATGAAAACACTGGTGAGTCGCGGATAGAGAGAGAATATAAGAGCACAGGGTTGGAGTGCGTTCTTTTGAATGTGGATTGATGAAAGCGCTGAAGCTGAACATTTAAAGCCATTAATGAAGTGTATAATTTATGGGTTTTAAGTGCCAATGCATGACTGAGTTCCAAACTGTATAATTACTTTACACAATCAACATTATTGATGCAGTTTTTTTAATTGATGCTGTCACCCAGCTCAGTTCGTTTTCAAACTTTTCCACCCTCACACAGACTACATGCTGAAAAAAGATCTGCCCACCCATGAACGCTCTCTTCCTGCTTCCCTCTCTCGGCTTTTCGCTCCGGTGCACCATTAGGCGAAACATTTGTGATTACTCTAAGTCTGTCTCAGCCCTAGAGATGATCGGCACCCACTTGCTTACTCACAGCCGGATTTTACCAAGCATTCGCCTGAGTTATGGGCAGAAAATCATCTTCCCGACCGCATCCCATATAAGTAACAAACCAGAAACTAGCAGCAAGCGCAGGTCAAAGTTACTGTGAAACCCTGTATGCAATGGTTAATTCGCACAAGATTTTGAGGCGGTGAAATGGAGTTAATTTGCTGTGGAGCTCTATAAAATGCTTTGCCGGGGAAAATAAAATAAACAAGGGTTGTTTCACTGTTTCCGATGTCGTAATTCTCTCAAACAAGAAATGGAGTCAGCCATAAACACTCTGCTATGGATTTGTTTGGACAGAAATATCTAGCTATGTTTTAGAAAGCTCCCTACTCTCAATTTTCCAATTAAAATGCTGCCTATGAACAGTGAGGATAGTGCGCTCCAGGCTTTCTCTTTGTCTGGGCTGTTTCTTTCTCCGCTTTGTCTTTTAAAGCCCTGAGATTTTTTTTTTTTGACAGCCCCCCAGCCACAACCTGCCACAGCTAATGGGCCACCCGACGAAATGCGCAAACACAAAAAAAGTGGTTTGTTTAGAGATGACATGCTTTCAGTTTGCAAAACCTGACATCTGACAAGCACAAACAGAGTTTAATTTTTTTTTTTTTTTTTTGTAAAGTTGTAGAGAGTATATTAGCCAGTACTGATATCTTCATTTTTATATTTGTTTATTTGTTTGTTTTGTGGTAATGTTTTAGGTTGGTTTATTGAGTTCATGAAAGTGATTTGATTTGCTTTCTGGTGTGTGAATTTTTTTTCAACAATGACAATGATTATTCTTCGACTGTGACCTGAATTTCAGTGTTTGATCCTGGTTCATGAACTGTGCAAAGCCTTTTCTCAGAAAAAAAAAAAGGATGGGAGATGTTTCTCCTCAATGAAAGAGAAGAAGAAAAACACTTTTGCAAAAGAGCCAAGTCTTCTGTTAACTGTGATGGACTTCTGATTTGTCTCGCACCGGAGGCTGTTCGTGTTACTGGGCCCATTGTCATTAAATGACAAGAGTGTCCTCTTCAGTGTACATAATGGTTTCAGTGCTTAAATGTAATTTAAGTGAACTATCTGCATGAACACAGCCTCGGTCTGGGGAAAACAGAGGTAGTGTGTACTTCAACACGACATGCTACTGTGTGCCCTATTAATGTCCACCAATCAGACTGTCACATGCATGCTTCCCAAATCAACAATACAAATGCACACACAAGATCACAAACACATGGACAGTGTGGTTCAAAAGTCTAAAAAGATTTTTTTTTTAATTTAATAGAATTTTTTTCATTACAAATTCATTTCAGAATGTCTTAGTATTCAGTTTGTCCCTCTTTTGCTTTAATGACAGCAGCACTCGAGCTGCATGTAGTTTACGTAAAACCTGATGATCGTGTTCTCCAGCATGATTTGAGATTATCCAAAGAGCATCTTGTGCTTTCTTTTCTTTTTTTTGTCTGTACAGAATAACATGAAAAATGTCACAAATTGGAAAGTGCTACATCTTAAATATATCATATTCTTGACATTTAACATTTTCTCAAAATACTAAACCTTGTTTATTTTCAGGTGTAAATGATATTTTAAATCCCAAATTTTCAATGTGGTCTCAGACTTTTGGACTCCACTGTACTTAAACACACATACATGCGCGCACAGATTTCTACATTTGAAAACGTGTCCTCAGTTCTGGCTGTCATTGAGCATGGAGACTGTGCTCTGTTATCATTTCCTGTTCTAATAAACCATCAAGAACCTAACTGGTGTTTGCTTTTTCCTATATTTTTCTGGTGCAATGCATAATTATCTTTTTTAAATGCATTTGCATGCATTTTTGCATGTTTGTGCCACACTTAAGCTGGTTTCAGGGAAACTTGGATACACTTTTTAAGATCTTAACAAATCTTATTATTCTTAAATATCTTAAAGGGGCTATATGTAGATTTGTCATGTATTAATCGCTTTTTTAATTGCCAAAGTGTGAACAGCTTGTAACGAAACGAGACCTTTTTCACAACGCTCGTCTATGAAAGACTGGGGACGTTTTTGCCGGGAAAATCAAAATGATGTGACATTTACACAAACTCCCAAGATTCTCCATTCTGGCACATTAAACAAATGCTTATACAATGTTAAGAATAATGGCGAAATAACTATTCTGTATTTAAATGCCAATAAAATAAGAGATTCAATCAAACTGTAGTCTCACCACATAGAAATATAGACTATAGTGTCAAACATAGACCTACTTTATAATCAAACTATCATATCAGTGTAATTTTGATTACCTTATTACTGTCATTTTTGTTGACTCTTTGAATTATTGATGCCTGAGAGTGTTCAGGGACTCTAGCCAAATACATTGTACCCCATGTGATGACCACTGCGGCCATCCCTGAACTCACTGTGCCTCATGTTATGACCATGAAGTCTGTTCACTGACTTGCCACATCATATTTCATGGCCAGTAGGACGGCCGATGGCCCCATAATTCCCAGAGGTCATCTCTGCTGTGCTGTTACATCCGCTAGCTCCGCCTTGGTGGCCCCCATCACTGCTGGCTCCACCATGGCCATCTGATCCACCATGACCTCGTCCACTGCTCTACGGGCCCGTCTCTGGTCCTGGATTTGTATCGTCTGTTTCATGTTAATTGTTCATGTCTTATTGTGTAGTCATGTTTGCTTTTGCTTCCTGTTCGTGTGATTTGCTTGCCCTAATGTGATCTTGCCATGTGCTCCCCCTGTTGTTTGTATCATCTTTGTTTTGGTCATTTCTCAGTTCTGTTTTCTCATTGTTCTGATTCATTATGTTCAGGTGTTTCTTGTTAGTCATTAGTCTTAAATATGTAACTATTCTCTTGTCTAGTTTTGTTCTTTGTAATCTGCTGTTGGTGAGTTTGTTTAGATATCCATGTTTCAAGTCAGGTCTGTTTTGCTCATCAGGTTTATTTGGTTTAGTTGAAAATCTGCACATGGGTTCCACTTCAACTTGCCTTCAGTGGACGTTTGTGACAGTAAGTTACATAACCTTTTTAGTTTGCTCAAACTTTGCTCAACAGTTTTTGAGTTGTCTAAACATTTTTCTTCTGTGAATCCATTTCTCCTTGTTCAGATTGTTGTATAAAGGATTAGTTCGCCCAAAAATTAAAATTGTAGTTAAATACTCGCCTTAACGTTGTTTCAAACCTGTAAGACCTTCGTTCAGCTTCTGAACACAAATGAAGATATTTTTGATGAGCTTTCACGATGCATGCTTGTGATGATGACGTAGTATCCACTGCGCAGCCATTCTGACATAGCCTACTGTAAGTAAAAGCAGAAGCGCTTCGTGTTTACAACGTGAGTAACATTATAGAGACTGACACAGAAAAGAAGAAAATGGAACTGAGTAATTAATGACAGAAATAACATGTTTGTGTGAATTAACTCTTATATAAAACACATTAACTTCTGAGATCCGTACTCGTTATCTCTCAGTGGTTCTTTATGCAGCTTCCGCTCTCTTTTGCTATTACACCGCAAGGGTAATTTGTGGTCTACAGATAACATAAGCATTATTGTAGACATGAGCTTGAAAAAATGCCAACGGGTCTTGTTAAGAATCTGAGCCATAACTTCTCCATCTTGTTTTCCAGCCCTGAAGGTCTCTGAATATTTATTTCTGCAGCATTATTGCCAGTCAAATTCATGTAGCCTCAACGCTGTTTGACATCGAAGTGGAATTTTAACAAGCTCACCTGGAGCCTCAAGTAAAAAAGGAAGGACAGTAAACCACACCAACAAAAAATATTTATCACAGGGGCAATGTGTTTGGAATTAAACCACTGTTCACGTATCAGAAACAAGCTTAGCAACAGATCATGGTCATCAATTAAACTGCTAAATATCTTTTTTATATATAACAAAAAGTTGGTCAAATTGTTGTTCATAAACATATCATATGTATTCATCTTGAATACATATGTTTATATTATATATTTAATATAAAAAGTGTGCATATTACATGCATAATTGATGTTTTATATTTACTGTATCTTATAAGATAAGACTTATATTAACAGTATTATCATGCATCCCCTTCTCTTGGGTAAGAGTGCTGCAGATACGACATAAATCCACACGGGGGCAGTGCTATCCATCTCACTGCTATAATGTAGCCTATAATAGCCCAGCAGTCTGAGACCACATTATCTGGATTCAAAATCTAATAAATCTGTCACATTGATCATGTTACCTTGTCATCAACCAATCACATGGCAGTTGCTTCAATACATTTAGTGGTGTGGTCCTGGTCAAGACAATCACCTAAACTCCAAACTGAATGAATGGGAAAGAAAGGGGATTTAAGCAATTTTGAGCGTGGCATGGTTGTTAGTGCCAGACAGGCTGGTCTGAGTATTTTACAATCTGTTCAGTTACTGTATTTTCACGCATAACCATTTCTTGGGTTTACAAAGAATGGTGTGAAAAGGGAAAAACATCCAGTATTTGGCAGTCCTGTGGGCGAAAATGTTGATGCTAGAGGTCAGAGGAGAATGGGCCGACTGATTCAAGCTGATAAGCATTTGTGAAGCCACAACACGCACAACCTTGAGGTGGATGGGCTACAACAGCAGAAGACCCCACCGGGTACCACTCATCTCCACTACAAATAGGAAAAAGAGGCTACAATTTGCAAGAGCTCACCAAAATTGGACAGTTGAAGACTGGAAAATTGTTGCCTGGTCTGGTGAGTCTCAATTTCTTTTGAGACATTCAGCTGGTAGAGACAGAATTTGGTGTAAACAGATTGTGAACTTGGATCCGTCATGCCTTGTTACCACTGCTGGTGGTGGTGGTGTAATGGTGTGGGGGATGTTGGCACACTTTAGGCCCCTTAGTGCCAATTGGACATTGTTTAACTGCCACAGCCTGAGCATTGTTTCCATCCCTTTATGGCCACCATGTTGGCTCTGATGGCTACTTCAAGCAGGATAATGCACCATGCCACAAACCTCGAATCATTTCAAATTGGTTTCTTGAACATGACAATGAGCTCACATACTAAAATGGCCCCCACAATCACCAGATCTCAACCCAATAGAGCATCTTTGGGATGTGGTGGAACATAAGCTTCGTGCCCTGGATGTGCATCCCACCAAATCTCCATCAACTGCAAGATGCTATCCTATCAATATGGGCCAATATTTTTAAAGAATGCTTTCAGCGCCTTGTTGAATCAATGCCACGTAGAATTAAAGCAGCACTATGCAGGATTTCCTAGAGTGAGCCTTAGAATCGCTGTGGAGTACTTGTACTGTTGTAAATAGCACACACGCAGAGATTTCTCTGCACTCACGGCCTGATCCCCTCCCCCTGTATACCGGTACCTGTTCAGTATGTAGGATGGGAGATGCCCAGCTCGTTCTCATCCTTTAACGTCATATAGAACGCTATATGCAAAAACGGCGCTATAATGCGTTGAGATGCCCAACATTCAACCGAAAATAGTCATTTAACAATTACAATAACTCCAAAGCTATTCAGGTAAGGTAAAAAAAACTGCATAGTGCTGTTAAGGCTGTTAAGGTGAAAAGGGGTCACAGTATTAGTATGGTGTTCCTAATAATCCTTTAGGTGAGTGTATGCATCCCGTCAATCACAACATGTGCCACATAAAGGGATAGTTCAACCAAAAATCAAAATGCTGTTGACTCGCCCTGCTGATCTTTTGGATGAATTCTGAGAGCTTTCTGTCCCTCCATAGACAAAGATGACACAAACTGAATCAACATGCACCAATGCAAAATGTTCCACATGTTGTTATCATTGATCACAACTTGTAGTTATGACTTGAATGAGCTCATTTTTTCTACCGTGAATTAATACATTAGCTATACTGCGTGATTTACGTACATTTCTTAGATATAAGAGATCACTCTCAATTGTAATGTAGACGCGTGCATTTTTTGTAAAGCTTTGAAACAATATGTATTGTGAAAAGCGCTATTCAAATAAGAATTAAAATACAACAGTTTGCTAGCATTCTGTTCAGGCTCATGTTGATTTGAAAAGAGGAGAGCTGGTTACTTATAGATCATTGGGTTAGAACACTATGTTCATATTATCAAGAAACACAGCCCTCAAGAGCAAGTCATCTACTGTATTTCAGAACCGTCCAAGTGCAATAATTTGTAATCAAACGAAAGCAAATAATTGCCATGCACAAATTCACAGAGCTCCTGAAGTGGGACTCCCTAGTCTACATGTGATTTGATTTGTCATTAAATGTATGGACTACGATAGTCTCGTTGACATTTTTATGTGGTTATACAGAGGGTATTTACTATTAAACCTCAAAATTCAAAACACTCTCTTATGACTCCAGATTGACAGAGACTTTTCAGATAATCACATTTTAGACACCAGGACGCCGTGTATTGCACGTAGTAGATGGTCAAAAGGCAGTATGTTGTCATGGATACAGAGGTCAAGGGGCAGTCGATTACAGAGATAAGAGTGGATTGTTATAGTCACATACCCTCTTCACATAAAACATTGAGCTCATTTATTTGACAGTTTCTATTTGTCTAAGAAGCATACTTGAAATTCTCAAGCACACACTCTTGTTTAAAAAAGCATTCAGTGTCGGTAGCTGGTGATGACATGATGGTGCTTCAAAAGAAGGCCTCTGAGAAGCATTCTGGTTGCTTGTCCCATTACTAGGCTCTAAAAAGTACTGTTAAACACTAATAAAACAAAGGGAGACCGGCCATTTAATCAGTGAACCTCTGGTGAGTTCTTAGATTGTCTCAATTTCACTTGATTATAAATTCTAATGAGTTAAATGTCCCGCTATCACCTCCAGCTTAAAATGTTTCAGTAACGCTTCCTTTTACAGTACTTACAGTGTATACTTACAGTGTACTTACCTAGAAAGTACTGGCTAATACAAGGTAAGTACATGGAACAGGGGTAGGTTTAGGGGTAGGTTCAGGGTTAGTACTACTTATTACCCAGTAATTGTTACTAAAATAAGTACATAGTATTTACATGGGTAACTGGACTGTAAAAGGAAACGTTACCAAGATTTCAACACAGTACTATAAGACCTTTAAAAATAGTTTTTCCCCCTGAAGTATTGAGGTAGCCTATTATGAAATGTCACGGCTAATGAATTATTGAGACTCCCCTGTGACACAGCAGAAACAGGAGCCAAATGGTTCACTCTCAGATGTTGTTGAGGTGACAATTGCGGTCACTCTATCCTTCTTATTTTAGATAGATGAGGTTCTGCCAGATCTGGGGCACACAACTTTCAAGGTTTACTGTTCTGGCTAGTTACATGACAAGCCAGATCATCGGCATCAGGTTCCACCTAAAGTGTTAATACACAACCGCAATGCATCGGTGTGATTGACATATTGTTAAACTCTTTGTAGCTCACCAGGCGCGTTGCACAACCAACATCAGGGTCATGGCCCATGGGATCAATTCCCAGGAGCACCTATTATAATCAAATGGATACTTTGCTTGCAAGCTGTAAACAAACGTCTGATGAATTAATGAAAATGTGAATTTATTGGCTTGGTAAAATTTCTCATGTAGCTACATGAAAGTCATTACAAAGTGGCAGAAAATATTGCAAAACATATTAATCATCTTAGAAAATTCTATCCGCAAATTTGAAATGAAAAACAAACCCAGTGCCCTCTAGCAAATGAATATGATCTCATAAAAAGCAAGAACATGGACACAAAAGCTTTTGTGAAAAAGAGTTAGACTATTAACATATTGTTTGCAACTGTGATCTTGTTTACTGCATTATGTTACATGTAAAAGAAGGCGTGTTTCCTGCTTACGCACAACCTAAAGGGAGTTGTGAGGTTTCTTTGTTTGTTTTGCCACCCTCCCAATCTTCGCTGACCCAGAAACCATGAGTCTCTCATTTCTGATATTGACTTGATCAGTAGCACAGGTGGGCATCATGATACCCGCTATGTTGGCCTACTGTAGCACACACCAAAATAACGTTCCAATAATGTTTGCAAAATGAGATGGGGTGTTCCCTTAAAAGGATACTTCACCTCTGGAAAGATGAATGTGTATTTAAAATAGGTATAATTTATGTAAAAGAAATGTGATTTTTTTTTTTTTTTTTTTGAATTTGTAGCTTTCTAGACTGAGAAAAGCCAGAAAAATGTAATTTGGCTTATGTGGATGAAAGATAACAACTCCCAGAATGTACTTGTTTCACCCAGAATGCACTTGCTTGCATATTGAAGTATTTGTATATCTTTTATTTTGTATTTATATATGTCTATTTACATGTATTATATATATATATATATATATATATATATATATATATATATATATATAATTATATATATATATATATATATATATATATATATATATATATATACTGTATATGTTTTATTTAAATTACTTTAATTATATGAGTTTGCACTGGACAGTCCAGTTGCATTTTTTGACAGTTGGGAGTTGAGTGTTGCCATGACAACTGCGCCGCATCATCAAACAACACAGAGGACCACTGGAATAAAACATAGTTTTGTCCTTCTTACTCTCATTTATCACTGAAGGTTAGTAAAAAATCATCAAATTTCAGAAAAAAAACAACAGTTATTCAGATGCTTCTACTATATTAGTTCAATTGGGTGTTTGTTTCATGAATGATTTTGGTATAGTTATAAAAGACAAGTCTGTTAGTGTATCCCATGTGTGAAACAACTGTGAGAGAGTCTGAAATATTGTATTATTATTATATTTGTTAGTGTGTATATTTGTTTATTTATTTATTGAGAGTTCATGGTATTGAAAACTATTATTAAATAAAAACAACACTGAGAGCACCAGTGGAATAAAACACAGTTTTGTCTCTCTCACTCTCATTTATCACTAAAGGCAGTACTAACGTTACATGTAAGTTCACTTTAATTTATTTTTTCTTTAATTTAACCACCCAAAATTAAGTACACTGTAATACTGTAAAATAGTGCATCGGTCCTATCAGATCTGACTGTTCTGCCTTCTGTCACAGAGCCATTAACAGTTTGTGTATTTCTGATCACAAGTCTTGATCACAAGACACTGCAATCACAAGGTTTTTGTAAGTAAACATACAGAGCTTGCTTTGTTATCCCTTCTGCCCTCCTTTTAAAAGTCTCCAGGTTTGACTGCATTCACACTGATACCTAAACGCCTCCTGCTGAATTGGAAATTTTATGTGAGAATTTTCTCTTTCTAAACAACAAAGACATTTGATTTTGCAAGTCAAAGATCATAGACATGAGAATATGATTAGTGTGTTTGCAGGGTTCTTCTATGTAGCCTTATTACAGTCCTAAAGAGCAATACTTGTTTAGCACATATTTAAATGATAAATTTGTTTTTGTTTTTCTTTTGGTTGTTGTTGCTCATCCTGTCATTTCAAACACAACAGGAGTTTTCTTAACACAAAAGAAAAGGTTCAGCAGAATGTTGACACTGCTATT
The DNA here is from genome assembly GCF_988280905.1 of Pimephales promelas. Lineage (NCBI taxonomy): Eukaryota > Metazoa > Chordata > Actinopteri > Cypriniformes > Leuciscidae > Pimephales > Pimephales promelas. The sequence goes on from NC_142782.1 coordinate 25,867,510, forward strand.
ATCCAGTGAATGTCTATGAATTCTGCTAAAGGAAAAGTTAAGCAGAATTTTGACACAATTTTACTAGTGAATGTCAATAGGGGTTAGTGGAGGACCTGATTAACTTTTTCCCTGCTTGCAATTTTTTTTTAGCTGTCAGCTTTCGCCAGCATTTTTTGCATGAATAAATCTGATTCAGTAACGTTATAAAGAAAGAGAGCCTCTTCTTTTAAACAAAACACCTTGTTTTATTCTAGCTTCATGCATTCTTGAATGCATTCTTGAACACTTGAATGTGGGTGTTTCGTTAAAAAAAAGCAGCATTTTAAACAAAACAAAGCAGCTTTTTAAAAAATAAAAATAAAAAAAGACTAGCCTACGACGTGCATAATCGATGTTGTTTGGTGCTGCTTTTTTTTTTTTTTTTTTTTTTTGATCCAGAGATAACTCTAGGCTACTCTTTAAAGGGATAGTTCACCCCAAAATGAAAATTAGCCTATATTATTTACTCCCCTGAAGCCAGGTGTACATTCTTCTTTCAGATCAGACGAATGAAACTGGAGTTATTTAAAAAAAAAAAAAAAAAAAGTCCTGACTCTTTCAAGCTTTATAATTGGTTTCGGAAATCCATCAAAGCACATCCATCCATGATAATTAAGTGCTCCACACGGCTCTAGCGGGTTAAAGGCCTTCATAAGTGAATTGAAGCGATGCGTTCATGTAAGACAAACATATTTAAAGGCCATAATCTAAATAACTATATAAATGCTATGCCAAATGCTGCAATACTCTATTCTGATCGTTTTCAATACTCGTAATTCCAATTCTTGACTCGCAGTGGTTTTGACGAAACAAGATGGTTTTTAAACTGCCGAGGGCGTGGTAGCTCGTACCAAGGGCGTGGAGAGCTGAAATGGCTGAAACCCGCATATGTCTCGAAGAACCGCAAACATCCAATAGGAAAATTCAACTGCAGTAGCAGCCTTCAACCTGAAGAGGGCAGCACTAAGACGATTTTACACCATAACACTTTATACCCAAATGTTTAAAAAGTTACTCGAATCTATGATGATCAGCATTAAAAAAAAGCCCCATTCTTACAAATCATAACTAAAAAAGTTGGTTTAGGGTTTAGTTACCCTTTAAAACTTCGACTGAAATAACTAGCTTCCGTCAGACAAAACATGGAAATCCGGAAAATGGCGACAAAGCGTCTCATACGCTCATACTCATATAGATATCTCATACTATCCACAAGTTTCCTACGTCCCATGAGGCCTTGCGTCAAAAGTGGGCGCGTCTTCCGGTTCGAAGTAAACAAAGCGCGACTTGGCATGCTTGACACCATATGTATGGGAGCTTTCACCGGAAACTTGTAAATACGATGGAAATTCTGTCAGTCAGTCAGTGGCGGGGAAAGAGTTAATATTACCATGAAATCAAAATTAAGACAACAATTCTCATCTATGGAATAACTCAAGTGAGATCACAGTTATATAGCAAACCGATGGACAGAATCCAGTCCATCCTTAGATGTTTTCTTGTTTGAGAAGACGTTTCAGTCAGAAACGTCACAATAGCGACGAAAAGACTACCGCGATGGGCAACTTCAATTTCTCGCCGACTAGAAAGAAAATCAGATGGGTTTGGAATGACACAAATGTGAGTAAATGATGAGACAGGTAAGTTCTAGACCTTAACACCCTTCTTTGTTTATTGATTTCACATTAGGCCTTCAAGTTAATGATCTATGGGGACAAACAAAATGGCATTCGCCTCAGTGTGTAAAGTTAGGCTATCCCCCATATGGCTCTGAATCCTTATAAACTCATGTTTATAGCGACCATATATGATGCTGCACCTAATTAAATCTCACTGTGCAGATTATTTTTGTCCTCAACTGGAAATTACTGACGAACAGATGGGATATTTGTTCCCAGGAAATTACATATTGCTTCAGAATGTAATTTGTGGTTGCTTAAGCACACATGGCTGTGTTTAAAATTGTTTTCGTTGGTGTAATGCAGGTAAATTAACTATTCGTTGTGGTATGAACTATAGGTTGTGGTATGTAGCAAATGTGTTAATCGATCGGGCGCATTCGCAGATGACGGGGCTGCCTCGAGCGGCGCTGCAGTGGAAAATGGAATGGATCCTACAGCTGTTGCCGAGCCGTCAGAGCTGCGGCCTTCAACCGCCTATATAGATCACTGTGAGCAGCAGCAGTAATAGGATTTTGTGACCCACTTCCAAGATGTGACAGTTAAGTTTGTGAGACTGCGCTTGACTGTTTATTTGCACATCGCTTATGTCCATTTTATAGTGTAGCTAGCTAGCTATACGATTTTGTGTGTGTAGCCTAGCCTACTCCCTGGGTGTGTTTTCCTTTTTCTCCATAAGTAGGTCATAGCCACCTTTTCCCCCTTCTCCATTTTCCTGGACCTCTATCTCCCGCTCTCTATGTTTCTGCCATGTCTGTCAAGTTCTTACCCTCCATAATCTTTCCAGCCACAAGGTACCAAAGCTTCACTTTCCAGATGAGATGGGGAGGAAAACAACCAATACACTGAAAAAGGTTTCCATTCGCTACAGAGATTTGTTTGTAATGTAAACCACACTTTGCTCAGTCTCTCATTTACTGTCTGCTTTTTCTGCAGTTCCCCTTCAATGGAAACTGACTGAAATGTATAATGAACGTAATTTGGAGCAAATGTGTTATGGTACGCAACTCTCTACAGCTGAATGAAAAAAGCTAAATCAAAAGAATAAAATTCAACAATTACTAAAATCTATCTATCTATCTATCTATCTATCTATCTATCTATCTATCTATCTATCTATCTATCTATCTATCTATCTGTCTATCTGTCTGTCTGTCTGTCTATCTATCTATCTATCTATCTATCTATCTATCTATCTATCTATCTATCTATCTATCTATCTATCTATCTGTCTATCTGTCTGTCTGTCTGTCTGTCTGTCTGTCTGCAACAATGTTACATGCAACTTCTTGTAGATGAATACTAATAATGTTTACAGAGCTAAGAGCTTATAGTTTACCGCTAAGCTGACTATGCAGAGAGTGGATAAGCGTCTGTTATGTAAGTCAAAATGTGAAGTTCCCAAAGTCACCACCAGAGATCTCTAATTCCCCACCGTTATGTCAGACGTAAAGAAAACACAATAATTAAAGGAATGATGTTTAATGGTTGTTTTGGAATAATTTGAGATTATGACACTTTTAGATTCCGTTTTTCTTCTTCTTCAGAGTGTGTTGTCATTTTTGAACAATTGTTGAATTTTCAATGCCAATATTATATTTCATTTACCTTTCTTTCTCTCCCTTTTTTTGGTCATTAGAATGATTCTTCTACTCAGTGTAATGTTCCCATTCACCCAAACAACTATTACATTATAAATAATATGGAAATGATTGGAACCGGGTGATTTAGAAGCCTGAGTGCAAATAATAGCTAACAGAATTACATGACCGAGAGGCCATTATCTATTCAGCTGACCTAAAAAGATTATGATGTGCATTCATCATTTCAAACAAATAATGACAGATGAGTGGGGTGAAAAATTATCACCGTGAAAGAAAATGACCAGCATATGACCCTAAAAAGGATGCTATGTAATTAACAGTTTTCTCTGGATAGAGAGCCGAGCAAAGTGTCCACAGAGGATGGAGGAAAAATAAATGACTGCTCAAGTATATTGCTTTGTGATAAGGGATGAAAGGAGGGAGGGAGTGAGACATGAAGAGAGAGACAGAGATGAACAGAACAGACAATATGTCCTACACTTCCTTCAGGCAACAAGGGAAATACAAAGATAGTGGAACTAGTAAACAGGGGACAACCGAAGTATAGGATAAAAAACAAGGGACGGATAGCGAGGATGTTCAAAAGGAAATTAAATAAAATTTTCTCTTCAATCTGTAAAATATTCCAAAATATTGCTGTCCTTTTGTTTTGTCTGAACAAGAAATTATATAATAAACTAGGTGACTTTAGGTGACTAGGTCTTCCCATTTGTTGACTGCATGTTAGTTAGAGTCAAACATCTGCAGTCAACGAATGGGTGGTAGACATGTGAGTCATTGTAAATGTCTGTGTATTTCTGGTGGCGTGGCATTTGTATGTGTGATTTTAAGAAAGTAGGTCAGTCATGGTGGACACTGGGTGGACACGAGCGCCCTTATGCCCACCTCATTTCTAAGCTAACATGCTGTTGAAACCCATGTGGCTTGTTAAAGCAGAACAACATGGACTTTGGTATAGTGATATGTACAGTAGACATGCTCTACTTTGATTATAAGGAAATAGGCCTATAATATGTTGATCCTTTCACGTTGTGCTGAAAGGTTGTTCATATGAAATTTCATTTCCATGACGGTGCTTCTATTCCACTCTGAGTTGCCGTTCAGTGTGTCTTTGGGCTGGCATTCCTTGTGTGCGTGTATTTGACAGTATTATATTCGCCCTTTGTTCGATTGGCATTGTTTAGAGAAAAGCAATGATAAACTTCATATTGAGGGCGTGACTCTCTAGGTTAATGGTCAGGCTTAGTAGCGTACATGTGCTGAATAACGCTGACAAGTTCAAAGACCTTTTTCTGGCAGCATTTACGGGAACTGCAGTTTTCCATAGAGACAACAATATACTGTAATTGTTTTTACCTGTCAGTTAGCAGATGATATCAGCTGTCATGAGAGCAATAGACAACATGTCTATAAACTGGTGTGTGTCGTTGGAGGAAGTAACTTGGTATCCGAGCTGATGTTTGTTAGTAGCCTAGGGCATGTAGGAAAAGGACAAAAGAAGAGACGTGGTACCGATAGAGAGGAGAACGAGTACGAGACGTGGCCTGCAGTATAGTGCCCATTCATTAGTGAGGCCGTGCCACTTGTTGTCATGACAGCAAAGGGACAAAAATGAAAGACTAGCAATCATCTTCCTTCACATCCCCATCTAAGAAAGCAAAACCATAAAAAAAAAAAGTTAACAGGTTAGGGGTCTCTATGATAAAAAAGCCTCATGCTCATCAAGGCTGCATTTATTTGATCACAAATACAGCACAAACAGAATTATTGTGAAATATCTTTGCAATTTTTATATATTTTTTCCTGTGATGGGAAAGCTGAATTTTCAGCATCATTACTCCAGTCTTCAGTGTCACACGATTCTTCAGAAATCATTCGAATTTGCTGATTTGTTGCTCAAGAAACATTTTTTCTTTATTACCAATGTTGAAAATAGTTGTGCAACTGAATATTTTGATCGAAATGGTTTTAAAAAATGTTTCATGATTCTTACTTCTTCATTCTTCATGATACTAGAACCCCATTAAGGCTTGCCTAAACTAAAAGATTTTTTTTTAAATCTTATATGGAGTACCACTGTAAAAAAAATATTGTTGGTTTAACTTAAAAAATTAAGTACCCTGGCTGCCTTAAAATTTTAAGTTCATTGAAATGGAAAAATTGAGTTAAAACAATGAAGGAGATTGATTTAATCATCAGAAACTCAAAATATTATGTTATCTGTATTATGTGTAAATATATAAATTATTTAAGTTGATTTGACAAAAGAAAAAATGTTGTGATTACAAATCATGAAAATAATTTTTTTACAGTGCACGATGTGACCAAGACAGCACAACACTGCGTCTAGAAACGTATACTCTTGGGTAGGTACTTATTTTGAATAAGTAATTGCTTCACAGGAAAAAAAAAAATCAATGTTCTATATAGGATGAATGTGTGTAGTATAAATGTAATCTGGACATACTACTTTTGCAATGTCCTCATCATCGTGTGACCCACCAGCTTAAGTTACGTCGCCTTCCTGCCATTCACAAATCGTGGCCTCATGGGAAATAAAGGGCCTGTCCAAATACCCATACTTGCAGTCTTTGCACTTGACCACTTGTCTTTCCTGTATTTGGCCAGTGTTTAAGTAGGCATGAAGACTGCAAGTGTGAGTAGAACTTTTGTTTGCCCAATGGGACACACTTATAGTGTTGCAAATATGCAAATGTTTACAGTGCTTTATTTTGATTTTCAATACTTTGCATTTTAAAATAAACTTCTTAATGTCTGTTTAGTCCCCCCTATGCAACATCTTACGATTTCACGGCACGCGTTATCCCAAACCTAATGCACGATAGGACATGCTTAGTCAAGTCAAGTCAAATTTATTTATATAGCGCTTTTTACAATACAGATTGTATCAAAGCAGCTTCACAGTGATAACACGAAAATAACACAACACAAATCAATAATATATTGTTGAATATTAAATGTCCCCAACTAAGCAAGCCAAAAGCCAAGGCAACAGTGGCAAGGAACCAAAACTCCATCAGGTGATTGAATGGAGAAAAAAACCTTGGGAGAACCCAGGCTCAGTCGGGGCCCAGTTCTCCTCTGGCCAACGAACCGTGATTACAAAACAAATTGGATCGAAACATTAAGAGAATTTGTCCATTTCCATCTGTTTGTAAGTCGAATTAATCGCGCCGGTTTGGAGACGAGATGTTGAGGATCAGTGCCGATGGCTGTGTCGATGAGGCCGGCACTTGAGGATGAGTCGGGATGGGTCCAGGGCAGGCGCAGGTCCACCATAGAGGGTCCCTTAGGATAAACAGAAACTAATATTAGCGTAGACGCCATCCTTCTTTTGATTAACAAGTACATCAGGATTTACGGGACGTGCTGATCTAAACTATGCAGCCTAATTTTGAATTTAAGTCTATAGTGTGTTATTAGCCTCGAATACTGATTCTGAGTAGTGTTTTGTTTCGTGTGCTTTGAGGGCACTGCGCTTTTTGATGGGACAGTCTTATACACTTGCTTCCTGTTGCATGCACGTGTTCTCAAGTGGCGAAGACCCCAAGTGTGGGTTTTCGGACAGGCCCAAAGGGTCCATCGTATGATTGGATTGTCGGTAGGTACGAATTGGGCCCAAAATCGTCCTGTTTATCTTGTGTGTGGGTGCCTTAAGTCACCGTACAACTTGTTTTTGTCATTTTTTGAATTCCATTTCACTGTCCTTAACTTGATTGCGTTTTTGAGATGACGCTAATAGCTGCTGACGTATCGAAAATCCACCAGGGAGGATGCCATCTGCGGCTTTCTGTCTCTCAAGAAATAATTTGTGCAGCTTGTGTTTACTTGGATGAGTAATATACATGTGCCAGAACTGTAATCCGCGAAACACCGGTATGCAAGTTGCTCATTTATTTCCAAGTATAGCGCCATCTGACATGTTCTTAATGACACTGAGGATGTCCTGCGGGAGCAGCCTGAGATTAAGATGATTATGTTATTGCTCATTAGTTTCATTTGAGACACACAAGAAAAGTATGAAAATGATCCATTGTAAATGGTGGATGAGTATGAGAAGATCATCTTTGTTGACTCATCTCTAATTATTGAGAATATTTCAGAGACTTTGTTAAGCTGCGAAACAAAATGTCCAGGATGTCGATGCAATTCTGGCCATCTGGGTAAAGGCAGGCCATGGAAACCATGAGCAATGGAGGAAATTTTAACAGGCCCGAGACGACTGGTTTGGAATAAACACAGACTTCAATCCTCAAAGTCTCCTAGGACAGAAGGATTCATTCAGGGACATTCTTTCCTATAATATAATATAATGTAGTTTATATAATGTGATTGAAGTAATAGGGATTTTAAAGGGGTATTTTTAGTTTGGGTGAAGATTACTAGGGGAGCTGCAGAAAGGAGAAGAGGAGAAAGGAACAGAAGATGAAAGGAGAAGAGTATGATGGAGGAGAGGATGGGCAGGGTAAAACTGGATTACACCCTTGCACAGAGAAAGAGAGGGATTATCCAGCCTCTGAAAGAGGAGAAGAGTCAGCGGATTACGCAGATAACGAAGAGGAGTGGTGAAGGGATTACGCCGATGAGAGCTGGATTCTACAATAATCCCTTCAGAAAAAACAACATTTTATCGACTGCCAAACACACTAGCGCTGATTGTTGTTAATATATTCCTCCATAACCTCATCCACTCATTGCCTGAAATTCATTTGCCATTAGATCATAATGCAGTTCTAATCTCACTTTACAGTAAAATTCTTGTCTTGTTTTCCAGTCGACATTTAATATAAACGGTGCTTCATTCACTATCTCTCCGTGCGCCTCTATCTAGTGTCAGCCCCCCCCTCCTTTCTTGTTAAGAGTGAGCCAGATCTAATTTAAGAGATCGTGGTTATATAAGGCAGATGGTCAGGAGGTCAGCTGTGTGTGTGTGTCTGTCAGAGACAAAAAGAAAGAAAAGAGGCTGCATGCTTTTGAATGAAAAAATACAATTCAAGACTGCAGGAAGGTAAGGAAGAGACAGGAAGATACATCTAAACAGAAGAATAATGAAAAGGGAGCGGAAACGTCCGTATATTTACCCCGAGGGAGGTGTGTTTTGACAACGCTGCACAAACACTGCTGGAAAGATTGATTTTTCTCATGCTGTAAAAGTAAAACACAATGCATAAAGGAGGCAAAGTCTGAGGAATAAACATGGTTCATGATAGGGACATCATGCAATATAAAGGGCCATAAATGTATATATAAAAAAAACGCAGAAGAGAGATTATAGACTGAAAGAAAGCAGAGGATAGAAGGAGTGGCCGCGCAGGAGGGGGTGACAAAGCTTTCTTTCAGCTTCCGTGTTTCCGCTGTTCCACTAACCTACTTACCATAATCTCTTCTCTCCTCATTTCATAATGGAGACTCCCTGGTTACATCATATTCCTTCTATCTTCCGCACACTTTCGCACGTCCTGTTATTACATCCCCCACATTATTGCCATTATTAGATTTGGCTTCCTGAAGTAAAGTCAGTCTCCCTTCCTTCAACATGTTGCTCTCGGTCAACCTCAACTCGTCTACAAGATGTTCACAATTTTTTTTTTTTTTTTTGATAGCATTCTTTGAGATGTAAGAAGGGTTTTATGCCATTCAAAAATATTTGCCCAGCACCCACCAGTGATCATGTAGCCTATAAGAGCTCCCAAATGTGCATTATGGGTTACATCATGCATTTACCCATCAGATGAGTTTTTATTTCAGTATACAGTCTGTATTTAAAAGCTTGTGTATACATGTGTCATAATTAGGACTGTCAAACAATTAATCGCGATTAATCGCATCCAAAATAAAATTTTGTATATATGTATATATTGTATATATAAATAAAATATATGTGGGTGCACTGTGTATAATTATTTCATATATAAATACACATACATGCTTGTATAGATTTATATATAATTTATATTATATTTAGATATTTTATATATGAATAATATTTTTTTCTTAAAGTCCCCATGAACCGGAAGTTGCAAACGATTTTTCTCCAGTGCTGTGACGTATTTCCAAGTGAAACGGAATGGGCTATATGCACGCATAAGTTCCGCATTTGACGTAAGGATGCTCGTCCATTTCCGGTTGTGTAGATTAAAGCGGAGGAAAACCGGAGAAAACGGGATTATGGCAGAGTCTTCAATATTTACTGTCCTCCCGTCTTTGAAACGAAACGTACATACGTTTAGATGTAATTTTATATATAGTTATGTTTATTTAATATAATTTTAAAAAGAAGCATAAACACAACGAGGGTTGTCTGTTTTATCTGTTTTTGTGACTAACGTTTCATTAGTATAACCATGGAGTATAAAATTCAATATAAATTCTCGGTATTGCATTGGACTCTATGATCGGCGGAAGTTATCGAGCATCCCTAATGCTTCACCGGAAATAACGCCGTGCATAGAGCCCATTGAACAGAGGGCAGGGTTTTACTCTAGGGCTCCTCATCTCCATCTCTCGCTCATAGCAAACTAACGGTTTGAGGGGAGTGGTTAAGCGTTTCCCCACCCAAACTGTGAAACCTACGTCATCAGAAAAAGAAACCGTTCCAGACCGGAAGTAACTTTTCAGATTTTGATTAAAGATTACTAAGGTAAAACATTTTTTTAATATATATTCACTTGCACGGATTAATTGTTCACCACAAGACTAGTAATATGCGCTAGCAAAGTAAATAGGTTCAATTTTGATTTCACTGGGACTTTAAATATACATGCATATGTGTGTATTTATATATACAAAATAATTATACACAGTGCACCCACATATTATGTAAACACAAACTTTTATTTTGGATGCGATTAATCGTTTGACAGCCCTAGTCATAATGTCCATGGTTCTTTCCCTTTTGTCAGCATTAAACGCTGCATATGATTAAATGAAGAGAAAAAGAGCCATTTTAATTATTAACATCAAAAATTGACCTATAAAACTTTAAAACTTAAACATCTCTGCTCAACGTTTATACTTCTATACCATTTAATGAAAATATGATTTGGCAAAACTTATGACACTGAGTTCTTCCTTGGATTATTTTCTTTGGTTTGTTGTATTCTTATACATATATGCTTAAAGAATAATTGATTTTGAGGTGTTGTGGCTTGGATTTCAGTTGGCTGTAATTTAGGCAACCATTTAACTAACCTGGAGTTAAAATTCATACACAACTGCAAAATATCCAACTAACCATGGAAATTTGTGAAAAATATAGCCTAGTAAAATCTCACTAGATAACCCCCCAGGAACCATAATTGTAGCATACAGATCTCTCCCTTTTTTAAGAAAAACACTCACTAAAATAACTATGTTGGACTGGTCTGTTTTAAACCAATAAAAAGCTATCTTTCTCTGACCTAATTTTGAATTATTTGACTATTTATTACAATTGTGTTGAAAGCCGGAGTATAGCAGTCAAGTAAAGCACGTTTGCTTCTGTGAGGAAGGAAAAGAATGCTGTGATTTTTTTTTTTCTTCAGTAGGCGCTATGCTGAAATTGCTAAATATTGCAGCCGCAGGAACCGCGAGCCCGCGAGAGATTCCCACGATACTGTTGTGACACACTGCCACACTTTCCCACGCGCGCTCGAGCTCTGGCACACGGATCCTCCTTAAAGCGCGTGCCCGAGTGCGGGAGCGCGCTTCGCTGCCTGGGGGCACTAGGCGGGCCAGTGGAGCGAGATCATGTGAGAGTCCACGCGCCGAAAGTAGCACAGACGCAGAGAGAGGGAAAGAGTAGAGGGCATCATTTTATCACATAGCCGACAGTGCGCGCATTTACGCAGGGGGAAAAAGCATGAAGCGGAATTTACTTTGAACTACCAGATGAGAAGAACAAGTAGGCTGTGCAATAACTTATTAGGTTAAGTTGTTTTTGTTTTTTTACAACTGCTCTGTTTTGGAGTTTTCAATTTTTCACCTGAGTTTTACTTTCGGCGCTGTTCAAATGTGCTGGAGTTATATTATCATTCGCAGATAATATATCATCAAAATGAGAGGTAAGTTAAAGCAAATGCATTTATAGAAACAATATAAAATTGTTTAATGATAGGAAAAAACTGTCACTTTGACAGATGTGATTGTGTTGCTTAGGTGTTGCACGAACTGCGCAAAGTCCTAACGAAAGTAAGGCACGCGCAAGCGCGCAAAAATATCGCTCAGATAATTTGAAAGTTGCAATTGGTGGTTGTTTGTAACATGTTTCTTCACTACTTTGATTGTTTCTCGCCACTCAAACCGAATATAACCAGTACACGGAAATCATAAACTTTGCATAGCTCTGTTTGGTTTCTTCGCTTGCAAGCGTGAGAGTGAAGCGATGAACGTCATGTTGGAAACGTCTCTCTGTGTTGCCATGTCCGCTTTTTAAAAACCTCTGTGGGATTGTTTTACTTCTTTTCGTTTCATAATTATGGTCAGTTAATATTTTGTCATTTTTGACAGAATAGTCGCGCATAGGCTAAATTTGTAACCGCCTAGGCTACTTTTGCTGAAGGGATGTGCATGAAAGAGATATCATATTTAATAAGTTAGATGGTATGTGAAATATTTTGATTATTATTAAAGGGTTATATTTATTGAAATTACGTAATTTGTAGTAACAAACATAGACTTGAGTAGCTAATTAATGCCTTTTGGTTTCAGCTATTGTAAATAAGTAATTCTCTTTTCTACATTATTTGCATATTTTGAGTTTAAAAAGCAAGCTGCTTTTTATTATGTTTTATTATACCTGGTTGCTTGTTTTTCCTGCTAGATTTGGCAACAATCGTCTCAATGTAGTTACTGTTACCTGCCGCTAAGCGCACCTCATTATGTAAGAATTAAACAACGTGTTTGAAAATGCTTAAAAATATAATAATCATTAGGTGCTTACTGCTGTTATTTGAACTGCATGCTTACTTATTGGAAAGTTGAAATACTGAATTATAGTTGTGCGTAAAGTTGATAGCCTATATGTCTTTGGTCACGTAGGCTATAAGCTCTTAACCGCCATGTTGAACTTGGAGCTCCGCTGAATGTTTGTGTCTTTATCGTGAAAAGGCTTATCAGTAAGTTCAGGGGAGATCTCTGCATGTCAGTGTGTGATTGTGAGCTGTTGGGGCACAGGGAATGGGGGTGTATCTGCTGTGTGTTGTTGTTTTTCAGTCTCAGCATGGCCGCCGGTCTGATTGTCTTTCTGCTCCAATGACCTACTTCTGTCATTGATGATTACACATCATATTACATCACTGATAGATCAGGGCGCGAATTGGTCAGTTTTAATATCTGTTAACTTTTTTCCATATTGGCATCTTAACCTTTACCCAGTGCTGCATCTCGGGATGCCAAACAGTATGATGGCAAACTGTTTACTAAACCTGAAATGCTGAATGAAGGAAACAGCGCCTGCGCTGGTGCGAATGCGTAACAATAAGGGCTCAGTCAAGTTTAGTTGCGTGTGCTTTGATATATTAGCTAACTTTAATAGATTGTAATAGTGTATTTTTTATATCCTAGTAATATTCTGTAATTAGTTATGTTTATGTATTGACACTGGGATGTACAGACTTTTGTTAGTTGAAATTCCCAAAATGTGCTGAATGGAAAATAAGTAGAATTGACAAAATGTGCAGAGATGTAGCAAAATGAAATTAAATGGCTATTATTTATTCAGTATGTTTCTTTTGACTTTATCCATGATCCAGAGGAAAGACACTCTTCTATATGCAGAGTGCTGTAACTTTTAAGCCACCATGGCTTTGAAGACTTAGGCAATGAGCCTTCTATAAATGAATTCTGAGCAGCTTAATGCAGTGGCACTTTGACACCTACCCATGGACTTTCCATTTATTTAAACCACAACTTAAGCCCAGGCAATAGGAGAATGTGACCAGCCACTTGATCTACAGTATAAGGGATTAAAATCTCCTTTTGCTAGAAAAAGTCAAGATTTTTATTTTTAGAATGGAGAGAAACAATAAGTGCATTATAATTGTTACACACCTTATGGTTTTTTAGTTTACATGTATTTAAAATAAAAATGTATTTTTTTGTCATGACTCATGGCTCATTAGTGATAATGACCAACCAATTTTCATCTTAATATTTTCATACACATTTTTCTAAAAAATCCTATTTTATTTTTGAATGAGGCTTGTATTGTTTCCTAATCCCATCAGGCATCAAGATAATTAATGCCCATCAAGAGTCACCTTACACTCCCTATCAGCTCCTGTTTTTCAACTTGGTATTGTTACTTATACCAACGAATTACTCAATCCCTCTGTGCATATTTAAAGAGTCTTGTGGTGTCATTCCACAATCTCAATTTACTTTGTATAGGTAGGTCACTTTTAAGTGATGTGTGGGAGAGGAAAAATCATGACTGCTGACCACAAAACTGCTGTGAAATCTCACATGTGTATAAGTGAATGCAAATGGGACCCTGTTTGCATGTGATCAGAGCAAACTTGCTGGTGGGGACGCAGAGCAGGCTCCAAAATGCACTAGTCTGCACACAAATCTCACACAGGTTAGGTTAGTTAAGCACTCTTATGCAAATGCAAAGTGCAAGGTAAACGGGACCTTTAGACGTTGCCGAACAAAGTTGTTTGATTATTTGAGATAAAAGGGCAAAGTCTCTGCATTTGTCTTGGGTTTTTCCCAGCATCACGCAGTAATACTGCTGACTGGTGTTCGATGGACTGACATACTGACTAAGTGACATAGAGTGGCCAAAAGAGAGGAGATAAGAAGAGCTAGATTACTAACCCCATCTTGCCCTGATAAACATAGCACTCTAATAAATCTCCTCTTAATTAGTTTTTCGTCAATCTGACCGCATTTCTCCTCCAGCTTGTATAGCAGTCCTAAACAAACAAGAGCTGTTTGATTATACTTTTCATTTAACTAAGTGTTTATGGGTGATTGGCTTGATACTGTATGTTATGAATAATTGTGACAACCTTTCGTTTGTCTTTTATACATATAGGCTATGACTAAGGTTCCTGACTGTATTATGAAAACAACAGGCAGGCATCTTTTTTGTGATTGTGAAATATTTAGTTACTGATAAATTTATTTTGATTTTCATTAATAAATTGGCCAGAATTATTGATATTATGGCAAAAAGCCACTTCATATTTCAGCCATACTTCCTTTGTAGTCAGTTCAGTGCGCTTTTACCTGTCATTTTACTATGCGACTCACAATATGAGAGGTTTTGTTTTGCAGTGTGTGTGTAAAAACACACCTGACGCATAGCATGGGAAAACTCAATAGGCTAGGTAAAACTTAAAAGGCTTGATAAGTTCAACCTCCAGTAACCATGCACAGAAGCCATAGCTTAAAAATAGTTTTATGTGAGTGCTCCGAGACAGCTGGGACTGTGCTCAAATTCTTGACGGCCTGCCACATGTTGAGGGCAAGTGTAAGTTACAGGGCCCTTAATGAGTGTACTGTAGATATTTCAAGTGTGCAAAAGTCATAAATCAAGCCCATGCCATTACATAAAATGCGCCTCTTGATCTTACGTCTCCGATTAAAAAGTTTAATCAGAGTTGTTTTTAGTGGCTGTTTTTGAAAATGACTGTTTTTCCTGATAATATGATGGTCTTTGATTTTGTGGTTCCACCTTAAACATGCCAAGAGGGGTAAAAAAAAAGGAAAAACAAAAAATGTAATCAGATTACAGCGCTTGCGAGGCTACCGCACAAGCGCCTCCCTCGGCTCAGTAGGAAAGTGTGTCAGTAGAACAGCTAAGCCACATAGCCTGACCATGCTACGCAGGTGAGTGGCATGTGAGCGGGCGAGTCAGAATCAAAGCTACTCTGTCACGAGCCAATGGGAACGTGGGAGGGGCGGGAGGGAGGAATGCTCGTCACTGCGTTGCTAGGGTGATCTCCTCTGAATGGGTGTGTTCGTGGAATGTTGCCAGACAGCAGTTATATAACAAAGGGAGGGTGGGGGCCAGGGGCTCAGAATGGGGTAGAAGGAAAGAGAGCGAACGAAAAAGAATGAATATGTTCCATTTAATAATTTCACTGGCATATTACATTATGGAATAAACTTTATTTTTCTCCTCAATGTTTGAAAATGACTTGAAGAGATTGTGTTTATCAACTTAGCTTCTGGAAATGTCAGGCAGACGTGTCTCTCCTTCTCTCTCTCTTTTTTCCCCACACTCGACCTCCATTGCTCCCACATGTGACGCACGCATCAGCTAGCATTCGGCCCGAAGTGTGAGTCCTCATGTCATTATCCCTGGATGGCCGGTTCTCTCTTTGTCACAACACATTAGCCGTTACCTAAGATATTGCGTCATTGCGTAAAACGTATTACTGACATTTCCTACATCAAGTTCACCTGAGAGGACAGTGTTCCCTGGAAATAACCTTTATTGGATGGGATCCATCCTGAATCATTTGACTCGTCTGCAATACGTGCTTGTTGTTAACCATAGGTCCCTGCAGATAAATGCTATCGACCTGCTATTCTGGGATGGCGCTTCTACTTAGATAAACAGTATAATGAAAAGACCAGCTTGTTTTAATGGGATGTAGAGGACTTACTTGTGCACATTTTGTTGTGTATATACTCAGTTTTGTTTGGTTCTAAAGCACTCTTTGCACTCAAAGGCGCTATTCATGAACCTGCACCTGTTTATAATTCCCACACAGAGCATCACAATCCGCTTAATTCCTGCACAACTATGCCAAGCAGAGAGCAAGCTTTGTTAATAAATCTGTTTTTGATTCCGTGGTGCAAGGACTTGTGTTATTATTTCATCCTGAGTGGGTTAAAACCTTGAGTCTTTGAATATGTGCTGTAGCGCTTGACCCCGCTCATTGTGCGTTAGCTGTTCATTATTATTATTGAAAGAATATGACACTAGCAAAGTTTCCACGTCACTGTGAGAGTCAAACCAGACCTCCGGGCTTTGTGTCGGCCTATATTTCTTTTTTAATGCTATTGAACGATTGCTCAAAGATCAATGTGTCAAACAAAGAACGCTGCTGTAGCTCTCTGTAGATCTGTTATGTAGATAGTGGCTGGGTTTCAATGCTTTGAGCCAGGACTCTTCTATAGGCTGTGTGCAGGATAACTCTAGCTAATGTTTCAACCACTTCTCCCTCTCTTAGCTCAAATCGAAGTAATCCCCTGCAAGATTTGCGGGGACAAGTCATCGGGCATCCACTATGGGGTGATCACTTGTGAAGGCTGCAAGGTAAGTGAGCATCCTTTGAGACATCTTTCCTTTTGCTCAATAAGGCTTAAAGGATTAGTTCACCCAAAAACAACGATTCTATCATATTTACTCAGCCTCATGTCATTCAAAATGTGTCTTTCTTCTGCGCGACACAAATGATGATATTTTAAAGATTTTTGTCCATACAGTGATTGTCATAAGGACCTAAAGTAACTTTCATATGGACATAAAACAGACATTTTTAGAAATATCGTGTTCAACGGAAGAAAAAACTTTTGGATGAGACCTACATATCTTTCGTGTTTGTTTAAAAGTTTCTGTTGATCGGTTTTCCATGAAATATTCCCATTGCTTGAGGGAAAAATAACAATAAACAGTGTGTATACAAGACTTATTAAAATCTTGTAGAGGACCTTGTAGTTACACCCTGATGACGTCTTCATACTGTTCCCTGAAACGGTAAACAATACAACCTCTTTATCTGATTGGCTTTTTGACCAGTCAGAAATCTCAATCAGCTTGTATCCTTGATCAAAGGACACGTAGTGTGTGCCAGAGCTGATCTACTGTTTCAGACTCTCTGCACAAAAGTCTTTGCCAAATCTGAATTGAATCCCATTATTCAACCATGTTTTTTAACCACCAGGGCACATGGCATTAATAAATGATCATACAACTGCACTGGTAGCCGAGTCCATACAGAAAGTCCTTGAGATTTTACTATGCTTTGAAAAGAACGAGGTTTTAGAGTTAATTTGTAACCCTGATTTTATCCTTGAAATTTAATCCTTAATTGATTTACAAACATGGAGAAAATGGAAATGCAGCCTCTTGACTTCAGTTTTCTTCTTTTTTTCCCTCACTTTTTCATTCATAAAGGGCTTCTTCCGCCGAAGTCAGCAGAACAATGCGATATACTCCTGCTCGAGGCAGAGGAACTGTCTTATTGACCGAACCAATCGCAACCGTTGCCAGCACTGCCGCCTGCAGAAGTGTCTGGCACTGGGCATGAGCCGCGATGGTGAGTCTAATCTAAATTAAGGGAGTTTTCACTGGACTCAGAGTCTCCTTGAGTCCTATAAAACACAGATGTGGTCTCAGTGTGAATGTCATGACTTCGTATAGCCAATGGCAACTGGCTATATTTGGTATAATGTTTGGCCCGTTTTGTCAGTTCTTATCAACAATCAAATCTAACGCTGTCTTTGTTTCAACACCCTCTTTTTTTTCCTCTGCAGCGGTGAAGTTTGGCCGCATGTCAAAAAAGCAGCGTGACAGCCTCTACGCCGAGGTTCAGAAGCACCAGCAGTCCCAGGAGCGGGCAGGGGTTCTGAGCAATGGTGGACCCGGCCACGCTGGTGATGAGGCTGGGGAGAACGGGATCAGCCATGGCCGGGCTTACAGCCGGGGCTCCAGCACCACTCTTAGCGACCTGGATGACATAACCACGCTACCAGACGGTCTCCTGTTGGATCTGCCGCTCACACCGGAGGAAGCCGCCGACTACTGCAGCCTAGAGCTGCTGGGGGGAAGCGGTGGGAGCAGTTCGTCCTCCCAGAGTTCTCCTGAGCCCAGCAGACATGAGTTTAGTGACGTGACACACATCAAACACGAGTACCAGACCCTGCACGAGTCGGGACTCTTCACTCGCTCATTACTTAACCCACCTGAAGGCTGTTCATTGATGGAAATTGGTTAGTACACAGTGATATTAGGACTTTTATTTTAATTTGAACTACGGTTCAAAATTTTAGGATCATTAAGATTTTTTTATATAACTTGAAAGAAGGCTACCTTTGTTATCATAAATGCGGTTAAATCAGTAACACTGAGAACTATTTTTACAATTTATTACAAAGCTGAATTTTCAGCAGCCATTACTCCTTGATCCTTCATTAATCTTTCTAATATGCTGATTTGGTGCTGAATAAACATTTCTTATTATCAATGATGAAATAAGTAGTCGCTAGTATTTTTCTGGTAACATTATAAAAAGAAATTGAAATTATATCTAATACTATTTCTTTTGTAAAAAAAAAAAAAAAAAAAAAAAGAAGAATAAACTACTATAAAAACAAAATTAGTTGAAAATCAATCCATTTTAAATACTGAAAATGTAACATTTTTAAATATTTACTGTATATTATATAAATCTATCCCCTGACTGATGTTACTTACATAGTGACATAGTGGAGTAAAAGTACGATATTTGATTTTTCGTTATCCAGAAAAATAAAATAAAGTTGTTACTGTCCACCTCTGTATATAACTTGTAAATGGGGAAGTTACAATAGAGTGTACATTTTATTTTGAATTAAATAAATGTGATGAAATATATATATATATATATATATATATATATGATTATGATAAAATAAGATAAGTATGGGAAGTTTTGAGATTTTAATTTAAAAACCTAAAAAAATTTTTTTATTTTGGACATAAAATTATGCAGGATCATTCCTTTAGGAGTTTTTAAAGCCACAAAACACTCAGTATAAAAGCTTAGTATGCTGAGTGAATACAAAGCAAAATGTATAATAGTTTTTAATATTAACTTGTTAATGAGTATGTACATTTAAATATCCAATGTTGACTGATACTGATAAATTCAGTAAATATCACTAATATCTGCCAATATATCATATATCCCTATATGCTTTCCATAGTTAACAAACATTTTAAAGATGTTGTGCATGGTTAAATTGTATAAATGTATGTTTCCTTTAGAACGGATTACACAGAATGTGGTTAAATCCCACATCGAGACAAGTCAGTACAGCTCAGAAGAACTGAAGAGATTGGCTTGGACCCTCTATACACATGAGGAGATACGCGTCTACCAAAACAAGGTATGTCAACTGCCAATGAGATGCATCACATCTCTAATACCATGGGGTGTAACAGAAAGTTTTAAGATGTGTACATTGTGATCCTAGCAATTACCCAACCTCAAATTCCACGTAAATGAATTCCACAGAATACAATAATTTTTTTTAGCAGCCTAATTAAAAGTGGATTAAAAACCATGTCAAATGCTCATCATTATTGCGATCAGAATGTGGGTGGAAGTGTCTAACATGTATTTCTTTATCCAAGTCCACAGAGATGTTGTGGCAGCAGTGTGCTGTGCACATCACGAACGCCATCCAGTATGTGGTGGAGTTTGCCAAGCGTATCTCTGGATTCATGGACTTGTGTCAAAATGACCAGATTATCCTTCTAAAAGCAGGTCAGCATCAACTCTGTGCAAGACCGCAACCAAATCCACATTAGTGAAAACCTGCACTAAATACTCTTTAAGTGCCAAGTTTATATCTCTAGTTAAATCTTTTAATTCAGCATATTTATAGTATAATAGTTTGAGTTTAGACCATATGTATTCATAGTTTCTCATCTGTGTTCTGACAATGGCTCTTTGTTGTTTTCTCTCACCCTTTCTTCCCGTTTGTGTCCTCCCTTTGTGCATTGTGTGGTGTGCGTTTTACCCCATTTGTTATTTAAATGAAAACAAAAAACACTTTTTTTCTCTCTCTCTCTCTTTAAAACAACCATCATGCCATTCGATTGAATGTTGACATCACTATTTATCTGTGAAAATGATGACTGTTTTAATGAATCCTCAATTTGAAACCATTTTGTAATTTGTGCAATTAAAATCCCAATTGTTTTTTGTTTTCCTTTGTGTACGTGTGGAGCATTCTTTTGCCTCTCTCTTGCCTCTGCCTCCCTCTTTCCTGCCTTTCCTTTGTCCATCTTTTATGTGGCGCTGACCATCCAGGCTGCTTGGACGTGCTGTTGATCCGAATGTGTCGGGCCTACAACCCAATCAACAACACGCTGTTGTTCGATGGAAAATTCACGAGCCCGCAGCTATTTAAAGCGCTCGGTGAGTCTCCTCCCTAAACCTTTCACATAATTTAGCACCCTGTAGCATTGTAAAGGGCATTTTGGGTACTTGTGTGCAATTAACCTGAGCAATGGTACACCAAGTGCTGTTTAATCATATAATCAAGTCACGATTACTCTTTATTTTGACCTAAAGAAACATGGAATATACATTAAGTCAATTTCCATGTCAAGTTAGTTGGTTTACCTTTTCCTTTCTTTGTTGGGCCAATTACAATGTAATGATTTTTCTCTACGATTCTCTGTTGTTACTTTTGCTCTATTATTTATATATCGTATGTATTTTTCCTGTCTGTAGGCTGTGATGATCTGGTGAGTGCTGTGTTTGAGATGGCTAAAACCCTGAGCCGGCTACAGCTGTCTGAAGAGGAGATGGCTCTGTTTACCGCCACTGTGCTTCTGTCTCCAGGTAGTTTTGCTATAACATTCGTTTAAAGTAATCTTTAAGTTTTATTAGTCTTTACAGACATTTGAGTTTACTCCTCCACTAATTTATTTCATAGACCGACCTTGGTTGACAGATGCCCAGAAGGTGAAGAAACTTCAGGAGAAGGTCTATGTTGCGTTGCAACACTGGCTTCATAAAAGTGGTGCCAATGAGGACAAACTGTCTAAGGTACTGGGAAGAAATCCAAAGATTGAATGGAAAAGCAAGTTCATACTCTCACAGCTATTAAATGTGAGAAAATCAGGATATTCAAAATAAACATACAGTATGCCGTTAATAAATATAGCCATGCTTGTTAAATTTGACATTCTAACTGTTTTATATTATGTGTGAATTCTGAAAACTGATCAAAACCTTCTGAATTGACTGCAGAAGATTTGAACTACAAGAATTCACCTTCGCAAACGTCTTGTTTGGAATACTTTATAAATCAAATCAAGATGGGACATTTAACTAAAGTCAGTTGCATTCTTTTATGGTGAAATTTAATTCAGATTTAAATTATATTTTATACAAATGAGACTGACAGCCAAGCAAATTACCCAATAACTTGTCACACACATACCGTTCAAAGGTTTGAGGTCCGTAAGAATTTTTTTTTTTTTGAAAATGAAATTGATAAAAAAAAAAAAATTAAATGCATTTGAAATGATACTATTTTAAGTGTTCTATTTCAAATAAATGCTGTTCAAATAAATATAACAAAACATTTTTTACATTGACAATAAGATATGTTTTCTGAAGGATCATGTGATACTGAAGCCTGGAGTAATGGCACTGGAATTTCAAGTATTTATTACATTTTATAATATATTAAAACAGAAAACAGTTACTTTAAACTGTTTACTATTTTTTCAATAAAGTAAATGCAACCTTGGTGAGCATTAAAGAGCGTAATAGAAAAAAAATCATACCAACCCTAAACTTTTTGAACGGTACTATATAAAATTCATTAAAGTCCCTAATTCACCAAAAAAACACCAAAAAAAACCATTTACATTACAATATTACATATTTAATCTTTCAAATTAAATAAAAATATACAAAAAATATTTATTTGAGTCATCTGAAAGCCCTTTATTTTATTTTTACTTTTGTACCAACGAAGTTATGTAGGAAAATGTTATAACTGTCTTCTTTTTCAATTGATTCAACAGATGGTGTCCAAGTTACCCATGATGAAGTCCATTAGCAACCTCCATATTGATAAGCTGGAGTTTTTCCGCCTCCTTCACCCAGAAACGGCCTACAACTTCCCTGCTCTCTACAGAGAGGTTTTCTGCAGCGAGATCACTTTCCCAGACTCCACTGAGGGCTAACGTTCATTAAAGTGTCAAATTGGCTCTGATGAGAGAGAGAGAGAGAGAGAGAGAGAGAGACAGAGAGGGAGAGAAACATCAAGAAAGACAGGGAATGGAAATAGAAGGTAGATGTGTTTGAGAAAAACCAGCAACATACTGACAATCTTGCACATTACACTTTAGGTCTCCATCTGTATCCTCCCTCCTGATGGAGTGCTTCACTCCACTATTTGAACAGGACCCAGATTTCTTATGAGACACTTTTAAACGACAGCAGTCATTTAAGGTGCTAGTTTCCATTACTCATGTTACCGACATATAATGACTCAAACAGAGTACATGATACATGAAAGTGTACTCGATTAAACCTGGAGCCTAGATCTCCCTTAAAAATGAAGTGCTTGAAAAGTGGATATTTCCCTGGACCATTTTCCAAGTACTCTTAGGATAAGAACTATGAATGTAACCCAACTGACAAGTGGCAAAGCCTCAGGATTAAGACAGAATGTATTATGTATTCCTGCCCCATATGTAAAACAAGCTCTTGAGACTTGGTTACTGTAGAGAAACAGTTTTGAATCCGTGAGAAACTGTTTGATGGGACCAATGCATACACACCTGAGGTCGTAAACGCCACATGAGCACCTTCACGTTCACAGACTCAACACTAATGTGCAGCGCACACGTGCATGTGGTGTGTTGTCTTTTGAGCTCTTTATTTTTGCATATAAATTTAAAAGATGCAACTAAACTAACAAAAACCTCATCCTTAATACCCTTTCCCACACAAATGCCACTTGGATAAAGATATTAGATGATATTTTGATATCCTCATTTGATCAGAAACCACCTGTATGTAGAACGATAGATGTATTTGAGAATATATTTATAAACAGAGCCTGTAGATAGCGTATGTAGGCAGAGGACTAACTAAATCGAAAGTTGCACCTTGGAGTGAATGTTCTCAAGCCCCTTCAAAGACTTTCCAACCATACCTGTGGAATTCTGGGGCTGGAGTTGGAATTGGCATGAAAGGCGGACAGCACTTAAATACTCCACAAAAAAAGGACTTTGCAGGAGCGGGACTTTGCTGTCGCCCCACATTAGATGGCAGAAAGACAATGGCACTATGAGGGAGACTTTCTGAAGTCAGATTCTCCATGTGAGCGTGTGGCAAACCACTCAAACGGAGAACGCAAAGAACATTGAAGTAAGCTGCTGGAAGGAACCATATATTTTCAGAGACAACGGACAACCTGAGCTTGCCGTCAATCGCCAGGACACCGCGGAAATGACGAAATTCAGACTTTTTCTGTTTCAGCTGTGAGGAAAAGTGGATTTACAGGCCATACCTCATGCTTTGCATTGTGTCTGATGTGCGGATCAGTGTTCTGTTGTTGTGTGATTTGTTTTGTTTTTCCCCTTTATCCTTTGTGTTCACATATAGTACAACTATTGGTTGACAGAGTCATCAGCTACCCCCCTGAGTTAGGGAATACTATGGTTAGTTTGTGTTCCAAAACTTTGCAGTTCAATTCAAAGGACAAAAAAAAGTATGCTATCTGTCGGCGCAGTTTAATAGCAGCCTCCATTCTTCTGAGTCAAGAAGACAAGATTGGTCTCTCAGGGGAGATTTAGGAGTGGTCCAGAAAGCAGAATACCAACTGAAGCTCCAAGAAGGGCTTTTCAAAACCCCTCAGTGTCCAGTTCTAGCTTTCGTGAGATTACAGGGTATGAAATATCTTTCGATGGATTGATAAGTTTCCTGACAATTAAACTTAACAAGCTTGCCTAATGTTTCATGTTTGCACTGCTGGAACAGTGCCTAGCTGTAGATTTTATATAGTTGGTATAAAACACATTTTCTGGGTGCTTAATACAGTATCGTAATGTCTGCCCGTGCAATAATCAGTCTTTCCATTTTTAGTATTGACGGCCCTCACAAGCCAAGGATCTCCTTGGATTTCATAAGCACTCCAGATCATTTAACACCTCCTCGCTAAGTTCTGTCAAAGTTTTCTTTATTTTTTTACTCTTTTCTAGTATTAACTGACTTTAATTGACGTGTGAAGGCGGGGAAAGATTGTAACAAGGTGCAATTACTTTGTAAAAACCATTTCGATTTTTGTGGAGTGTAACTCGCAGCCCTGCAAACTGCCACAAGCGTCCGCCCCGTCCTTGAGGGTAGTTCTGGAAGTGTGCGTTTACATCTACACTCAGTCACTCAGGGAGATAGCTGGGTTCTCTGTCCTAAAATGTCTTCTTCAGTTAGCCTAGCAAGACACCTTGCACCAAATAGAAGACCTTAAACCTTGATCACTGTGTACGGTAACTTTTCTTGTGAATGTTAATTGCAGAAGTATCAAAGACTTTTACCCCTGTCTTATATCAGTGCTATTGGAGATCTTTCTCAGTTTGAATTGGTTAAAAAAAAAGAATAGGATCAAAGCTATATTAAGGATGAATACAATCTTTGAATCTAGTGTTGTTGTGTTTTATATTTGTTTATTTTTGTGATATTTTCTTTCTTCATTTCGGTAATTTTCTGTAACGTTTTCTCACCCGTCTAGTGTCATCCTTTGTCTTGAAGAATTAAAATCCTATTTTTTTTAAAAGAGCATTTTTAAGCAGGAAGTCCTCCAAAAGAGTCTTTATTCTTTGCCATGATCCTTCTGTGGTTGTTTCAGTTTTAACTTCATTTTTAAGTAAATAAATCATATTATAGATTTTAAGGAATATAATTTTATATGTTATGGGTACAGAGGATAAAACAAACATTAAAGAGTAATTATTGTACAATGAGGATGGATCACATGGATTACAGAATGTAATAAAGGTCTTTTTACTTTATACCGAGTGTTTTGTGGCTTTAAAAACTCCTAAAGGAATGATCCTGCATAATTTTATGTCCGAATTTAAAAAATAAATTAGTTTTTTTAATCATATATATATATATATATATATATATATATATATGATTAAATTAGTTTTTTATATATACATATATTTCATCAAATGTATTTAATTCAAAATAAAATGTACTCTATATTGTAACTTCCCCATTTAGACAGTGGTGGACAGTAACAAAGTACATTTGCTGCATTTACAGTATACTGATCTTCAGTACACTTTTTGAGTATCTGTTCTTTACTTATTATTTTTCTCTGGATTTTTCTCTGGAAAAATCAAATGTCATACTTTTTACTCCTCTATGTTTCTGTCAAGGTCCTTGAGTAAGTAACATCAGTCAGGGGATGATTTTGGTTGCAGGGGTTGCATTTTGGTTGGAAATGAAAGTCAGGTTGACGTCAGGACCCGACTGATGTTAGTTTCTGATTCTGACATCAACCTGATTTTCACTTTCAATCACAATACAACCTCTTTCCAACATTGGAGATTAACATCAATCTGGCGTCTGACATCAACCTGATTTTCATTTTCAACGTTGGGTTTGGTCTTGTTAGTGTGAATTTTCTGTCATTGTTTTGGAGCACACTTTTATAGATAACAGTAAGGCTAAAATATTATACTAAAAGCCAAAAAACTTTAAATAGGGCACTATTTAAAAGAACAGTGGGTGTCCGAAACGAAACCATTGTGGACATTATTAAGTAAATTTATTTAATCTCACATTCAATCCCACTACTCCAACTGTGTTCTAACTTCTAGAAATACATTTTATATTGATTTGAAGGTAGGTATGGCAGGCATAGATTCAGAGGCATAAGGTACTGTAATTATTACATACAACAATGCAACAATAATAAAACAATGCATTGACATTTACTTTTTACTTTTGATACTTACGTACTTTTAAAAATGAGTAGGCCTACTTCTGTACTTTTACTTGAGTATATAAAAGTATTTAAAAAGTTTTGAGAAAAGTCATGATCCTTTAGAAATAATTCTAATATACTATATTTGATACTCAAAAATTATTATCAATGTTGAAAACAGTTGTGTGCAATTTGTTTCAGGATTCTTTGATGAATAGAAAGTTATATGTCATCTGTTTGAAATAGACTCTTTTGTGTGTAATTATGTTAATTATGTCTTAACTGAACCTTTTGATCAAATCGTTGCATCCTTGCTGAATAAAAGTCTTGATTTATTTCAATAATGATGAAAATTCAGCTTTGCCTCACAGGAATAAATAACATTTTTAAATATATTCAAATAGAAAACAGTTATTTTAAATCGTGATATTACTGTTTTTTTTGTATTTTTAATCAAATAAAAGCAATCTTGGTGAGCATAAGAGATCTTTTAAAAACATTAAAAATCATTTCAGCATAGTATTTAATAATAAACTATCAGCCTTTTTGTAGAACTTCACTAAAATAGACATCTGGCTCCATCATCTGGTCAATCAAGAAGCACTGTGGTATTGAGTTGTGGGTGCAGTACATGTCGTGAGCGGTAGAAGGCGCTGCGGTTCCTTTTCCAGTCTCTTCTCCGCTTGCGCTAGGAATGTGCTTGCGTTGCGCAGGAAACCGCTAGTTTCTCAAGAAATGCGGTGGATGGACTATTACCCGTATTAAAGTCACATTTTAGTAGAAAGCCACCAGAAGAACGTTTAATATCACAACTTGATAAAAAAAAAACTTTCCCAACACCAGCCTTCTGGAATATTTGTTTTGTGTGGAGTGGGTGTCGTTTATCTGAGGAGTTTTATATTTCACTCATCGACCGTTGACTTTTATCACACTGTTGTGTCAGTATTAAACCTACTTTACAAGTATTTTCTTCGTCGAGAAAAGGGGATTACGCCTTGAAGATGTCCGTGGCGGGCTTAAAGAAGCAGTTTTACAAAGCCAGCCAGGTTTGCGAGTTACTTTTTTCTGTTGTTTTCTTCCATTGAACCGCAGTGTTGTGCCTGATAGCTTAGCATGCTAACGCTGCGCTAAACTTCTGCCCGCTATTCTGCATTTTAAAAGTGTTTAGTGTGTTTTTCTCCTTGTTGTATTTGTCTGTTTCTTAATATTTACAAAGATAAATCGTGCTATTGTTAAATGTCATGCCTTTTGTAGAGTTAGAAACTGCTTGCTTTATGTTTTATGGTCGGTTTTGTCCTAACTTACAGTCATTGCCATATTTAATATTTTGCCAGCTTTCATAAATAGTCATTGTCACTTTGGACGCTTTCAGATCTAATCAGAGGTTGCAATGTGTTAAAATATGCAGAAGAGTGTCTGTTTTCTTAGCTTGGTATTGCAATACAACGCCCCCGTCCTTAATATATCAGTCCGTTTGCCACGTTTACTGTTGTTAAATGAACGAGTTTGCACTGGGCTTATGCTTATGATATACTGATGAAACAGGGTAATTTAAAATATGTACATGTATATGCTAATTCTGCGTAGAAGTACGCCAAAAATATACTGCAGCATCAGGCTTACCAAAGATTACCACTGTCCCCTTTATTAGCATCTGTTGGACAATCACGTCTTCTATGGGTGTTGTGTTTGTAGCCCTCTTGTTTTTATGGTTCAAACTTTATGCTGGCAATATGTAATTGGAAAGTTTGACACTGTCACACTGCCCTTGATTTTACAAATGGGAAAATAGTCGACCATGTAACTTGTCCGCTGCATGTGATTGAACTAGCACCATTTGGGTCATTCCTAACGTATGTTAAGCTATTTTAAAAATGTAATATGCATATACAAAATATTGAATATTTGAATATACAATGAAATTATTTATATAAAACAAAAGTGTTTTGTAAGGTTTCAGAACTGTTTTGGTCAAGCTTGGGTACTTCAGGTAATTTACTCAATGACAAGACAATTAGCAGACTGAAAATTTAGACATTTTGAGAATTCCTGACAGAATGAAAATAACAAGCAACATTAACCAGTCTTTGTAATTTTGTCAAACAGGATTGAGTGTTTTATACGTTGAAACAAAGCTTTTCTACAAAACATCTTAGTCAATCACACATGGCATATTTTTTGCTCTTGTTTGTGCTGATATTTGTTCCTTTTTTATTTTTATTAATTGGATATCATTCTAACTGGATGAAAAGTGAAAATGAGAACAGAAAACTAGGCTATAAAAGAATTATAAAATAAAACACTACTAACAAGAACATGTGTTTTGTTTGATACAATTTGATTATAGGAAGGAAAAAATGAAGAAACACTTCTGAAATATTTTTTATTCATTTTTCGCATGTTAGACGTTCACAGTATCAGCTTGATCAAAGTAGAGAAATGACTTAAAATTCTCCTCTATTTTTGTATAAATATTATGTGATATGATATGGTAAAAGAAAACTGAGTAACTAACTAATATGGTGTCCATCCAATATATAAATACTTATAATGGGAGCATGAAAGTGAGCGGCATAACAGCAAAAACTCAAAATATAACTGGCCAGAAAAGCTTTACTAAAGCTTGTCCATCTAGTTCGGCTAGATATTGTCTTGTTATAATGTTGGGACTGGCAAAATGAAACAGAACTTGAGCGCGGGCTCACAGCAGGCAGTGTGTTGGCTTTTTAATGTGCCAAAAGTCTCACTTTGACCCTGTGAAGACAATCAAATGTGTTGTTAGGAAAACCTCTCACTGATTTTGGCTGCTCTTCTGGCGGTGTTGTGAGGAGGTTCTTTGTCTGTGGTTTATGGTGTAATTAACTCAAGACTTTTTTTTCTTAATTAATTTGTTAGTTTCTCTTTGCCAGTGGTTGTGTTTTCCTTAGGGCACATGGTCACAGATGTAGGGGAAGCAGCGTATGTATGTCTTGTCACTGTTCGCTGATCTCAGCAGGAAAGGACAATCGGTTGGCCAATTTCCTGTCAGGAACATGCTCAGATCCCCAGTGAGGGGTCTACATGAGTGGAGGAGTGCAGCAGGGCAGAGGAAAACAGCCAGTGTTTGGGCCGGAGAACAGTATGAATCATTCAACACTAAGGGGGGGTTGGAGTGCTCTCGCCTGCTCTTCTTGGCTTTTTTTATTGGACTGCAGTCAGTGCTGCAGAGAACTCATGCCAGCATTCCACAGTAATCAATACTTGACATAGGCCGGACACCCTGCCAAAAGACAAACTCTTAACCAGTCACACCCTCCGACCAGCCTTCCTCTAGGTGTGCTGTCCATAGAACTGTTTGAGCTACTTTGACATTGTCTTTTTAATGTGCACTAGGGCTGCATGATATTGGAAAAAAAACTGACATTGCAATATTCTCTTTTTCTGCTATAGATTGCGATTTGAAAACAATTTCACCAGATGATTTGAATAGCTTTATTTGTAAATAATTAATAATTCTAGGATGATTGGGGGGATTTTGTAGGGTAGTGCATTTGCATAGGAAACATTAAACAAATTACAAGCATAGTTAATAGAACAAAGATACAAATGAAATAAACAGTGCTTTGTTTTTCGGGTATATCTAACTGTATTCAGGTACAAACATTGATTATTTAAGTGTAAAATAACACTGCATAGTCTTCACTGTATAAATTAAATATAATTAATTAGTACAATTTATTTTTGTTAAAGCTACAAAAGGGGTTTTCTGTTTTGTTTTTTGATTAACATTGATGACATAAAAAGCTGCGGGTATATTCGGGTTAACATAAATGCGCGGGTTAAAATATAATAATATGGTTAAACTTTGCAATTAATCTGCGAATCACATGCATTACGAACAAGGGTCAGCTGGCCCGAATCACAGATCAACTACCATTCCCTATACTTGACATTTCACATCCTGTGATGTGAGTGATTATCGCGGATGGTTCACTTCAAAGCTAAAGCGTTATGTTGTGCAGCCTTAATGTAACACACCAGGGAATGTTTTGCATTCTGCAGTAAAATTGTACACTATACAATTGTAAGAATAATAATGGCTGATGATGTGATAGATAGGGCTCGTTACTGGTTCTTGAATAATATTTTTCTGACATCTATTTATTGAATTTCGTTTTAACAAGATTAAATATCACTGAATAATAAAAAAAAAAAAAAACATTTGGTTTTATTTTTTTCAGTTTGTTTACTTTTTTTTACAGACTCAATGACTCATATAGGCCACTGGGGCCAGAATATATGCGTAAAGAGGCAAAAAAAAGGCAAAAGTAGCCTAATAATCATGAATGTGACACATTTTAATTGTTTATTAATAAACTAGTGTTTCTGAGTTAGTGTTAACTACAAAGATGAAGTTGACGTTGCTGACTAGTATAGTGAACGCGCTCACGCCTAAAGAAATGCACCTTTCATTTGGATTACATAATCATAGGGCTACAACGATTCAAATTACTCACGGTTCGATTTGTATCATGGTTTCGGTACAATTCTGTTTGTGCTATGTTCAGGGAAAAAATGACTTCCGGTCAAATAAAAATAAAGAAAAACTACACAAATTAATACAATAGAGCAAAATAAACAGTGCTTTTCAGATGATTTAGGTACGCAGAGGTTCACGCTCGGCTCTATGATTGGGTGTCATCAGTTATGACGTGTCCTTCCCTGATTCGTCAGCCACCCATCACATGACCTGTCCCTGGAAGAAAACATACTAAAACATCCTGGACTACGTAATGTTAGTGAGTGCATCGTTTTTAATCTTTGCAGAGGTAGCTAACATTACTTTCTTCTTCTTCAAATCTGAGGAATAGTCAATCCGTTTCCTGTTTACACCGGCACACGCAATCACGCATGCCCAGTGTTGGTGAATGCTCACGTGATCCGCATTTTCAGTCGTTTTAATGTGGACGGAGATCAATTCTAATACGCAGATAAAATACTGGTGTGGACGGGGCCTAAGAAAATCCCCGCTCCTCCGTGAGCGATACGAGACCGGTGCGTCTTGTCCTGCTTGCCACAGTAAACATAATGAATGGCGACTGTAGAATGCAAAAGCCGAATCCCGGACATTTTGGGGGATCTCGAAAAACATCTTCGGGCTGACTCATCGCAGAGACTCACTAGTAGCCTAGACTTGTTGTTTAACGACTGCGCTCTGTTACGGGTAGGCGTGGCCTCCTAGGGCAGCGAAGCAAGTGCATTCTGGGAGTTGTTGTCATTCATCCACATAAGCCAAAAATAGATTTTCTGAGTCTAGAAAGCTCAAAATTCACATTATTATTTATTTCACATTTCTTCTACATAAATGACCCATTTTAGAGACACATTCATCTTTCCTGAGGTGAAGTATCCCTTTAATATTTGTTTTGTTGTGTGAGGATTGTGCAATGAGGGACTGTTCTGAAATTCCTGCATGGTTTCTGTAGAAGTTGACTCACAGTCATGCGTTCTCCTATTGATTAGACTCGCATGCACCACATTATCTATGGAGTGTGGACCTGGTTTCAGTCTGTGCCTGCTGGGTCTGCTTCGGCTATGTGGACAGCTGTTTGTGTGTGCATATTTGTGTCAAAGTTAGCAGTTGTTTGCATTCTTTATCAACAGTGTGTGAGAGAGCTGAGCCTCTGTATTATCTTTTTACCTGGTGATAAAGCCTCTTTCAGTCGTATATAACGGTAGACCGATATTGTTATTTTTTTATGGCCAATGTCGATATCTTCGAGAGCAGGGTGGCCGATACAAAGCCGATATTTTTATATATACTTTATATTTTTTTAATCAATATTTAATAAATTAGTAATAAATTAGAAAACGTCCTTAAAATAATCATGCTTATACTGCAATAATAAGAAAAAGTAAGAATAAGTGAAAAAAATAAGAAAAAGTGCACACTGGTAATCATATTTTTTTCAAATAAAGACAAGGGAACGCTTATTTTACATACAGCACACAGTGAAAATGTTAAGAATATGACACAGTGGGACACTGGATATGGCACAGCATATTTTAGAATGAAAGATTTAAAGTTTTTTGATCGCGTCTTTTGTGAAGCTGATCTTTTGTTCGTTCGCATTCACTCATTTCGTACAGACCGACCTTCACTCGCAGTAACACGTTTATAGGTATGCAGGCTACAAATGCACAAGATATCACAGCTGGATTTGATTAAATCTCCAAGGTTTATGAAATGAAATGTTTCTTATGTTCAGAGATTTGTTTAAATGATGTAGATGTGCATTTGCTGAATGTTGACGGTAAATTGTTTTAGCCTGATTATTTGCTTCTCTTCTGTTATAAATAATATAAAAGCAATGCTTTACTTTTTCACATACCATTGAAAAATGCCATATATCAGCCTTGGCGTTGGCGATATATCGGTCAACCACTAGACATAATCCTGTCGCCAGCGGACTGAGGTGTACAGTTTCATTGCGGGAGTGTCCGATTTAGATCATTAAAGAACATCTTCTGTTTTTAAATAGAAAGGTGGAACTGATAATATTGCCTTCATTTAGCTTAAATGTTATATTGATGGGAACTTGAACACGTCAGTCTTTATCTGTTGCCTTAATCTAAACCGTATCATGTTTTCCACCTAGTTTATGGCGTTAGCTCTACCCTGTGTCTCTCAACATATTGGAGACATTTGGACGCACCCATTGACATGTCACAAAACACTGGTTAATTATTTATTATGTTCCTGTTCTGCCAAACAAACTGAATTGCACAAATATGCAAACATCCTTGGAGATAGTGAAAGGTCACTGCAAGCAGACGCCTCCATGTCAAACCCAGCTGTACAGTGTAATGGACTGTTCTTGTGCTGATGTCTTTGGCTTAAAATAACTCTGCTATTCATCTTGATGGTGTTGGTGGTGTTAGTACTGGGAGTTTTTTTTAATAAGACATCAATCTGCATATGTACATTATACAAACAATTTACAAATATTACAGGCTTTATAGGGCTTACATTAAATGATGTGAAAGCAACAATTTATTAACTTCTAAAGGCCCTGTGTGTTATATCTATTTAATGCTTTTGTCTGCAACAATAATGCCATGCCTTTGAACTATCTTAATTTGGTGGCTTTAGTCAACTAATATTTTGCATTGTGATTATTAGTCATTGTTAATTCAATAGACTGTCCTATCCGACCTGTCATGCTTGCACCAGTTTTTGCACAGAAAGACGGCATGCTAGATACCGTACAGATCGGCGCTTGCGCTGTAAAAGGCCTTGATTGATGTCCTAGTTTAAAATGTTTTAATTCCATTGCAAATTTTATTGGGTTTTTAACCTCTACTGCTAGCAAGGGTTGTCTTAAAGAGATGTCTGCTGTAATCTATACTGCAGATGTTGCAAGAAACTGACAAACTTGGTTAGGCTGTAGAAAATGCTTGGAGTATAGTACAGCCATAGAAATAGCAAAAAACAAACTTCTCAGCATGGCATGTTACATCCATAAAATGACATGTGTTTGTGATTAATGTTCATATGACGTAATATTACAAACATCCATTGCTTTCCATGTTGAAATTCCTCCAGTTATGGTCAAGAAAAGCTATTTAACAAACAACATTTTAGTGTGGACTGAAATGTAACATGTGGTCTTGTTTCAACAGTTGCACTGTCTCTGGTACTTTGTTGCATGTTCAGGACATAAAGAGTGAGTGGATCAGCATGTGTTACCAAGTCCTGAGAATAACAACTGTTGTGGCAGACACAGGTTCACACAGAGCTGTTTTGTTTTGATGTAGGCAAGTAATGCATGATATGCTACATAACATTCGCAATGATTTTCTGAGAATAAACAGGATAATAAATATGGAGCTATTTAAAGTGTTAAGAATGAAAGCTATGGAAGTACAGAGGGAAAAATGATCCCTCCCAAGTGAGCACAAGAGAAATTAGTTGCAGGGAGGGCTAATTGGATTTACATGTGTGTACTGACACATTTTCCTTCAGTTTCTCAGAGACCTGTTTTATTGGTTGGGCAAAATTTGAATACATTTAAGGGATCGTTCACCCAAAAATGAAAATTAGCCCATGATTTACTCACCCTGAAGCCATTCTAGGTGTATATGTCATTCTTTAAGACGAATACAATCAGAGTTATATTAAAAAATGTCCTGGCTCTTCCAAGCTGTATAATGGGTATATTTTTTTGGAAGTCCATCAAAGCACATCCATCCATGATAAAAGTGCTCCACGTGGTTCTGGCATAGTTCTGACTGAAATAACTAGCTTCTGGCAGACGGGCACATGCCAGTCGACAAGAGTAAGACTTGATGACGTAGGATGTAGGAGTAGCGTAAGTTTTGACGCCTAAAAAGTTATTAATTCCAATTGATTAAATATTTAAA
This sequence comes from Pimephales promelas, assembly GCF_988280905.1. Taxonomy (NCBI): domain Eukaryota; kingdom Metazoa; phylum Chordata; class Actinopteri; order Cypriniformes; family Leuciscidae; genus Pimephales; species Pimephales promelas. The sequence goes on from NC_142782.1 coordinate 25,901,906, forward strand.
ATAGACTGCAGCAATTAACATTTTACCAGAACCTCTTTAGTAAATTCCACGTTTTTGTTTTTTAGTTGTCTGTTCATCGTGATCTATATTTAAAGAAAAATTGTGTATTCTCAATTTACCCAAAATCAATCGAGTTCTAATCTTACTATAGTCGTACTGGTTTAAAAGGGACTCTCTCTGTTTTTGTTAGATGGTGAGTGAGAAGGTTGGTGGTGCTGAGGGAACTAAACTGGACGAGGAGTTCAAGGACCTGGAGAGAGTAAGTAGAGAGAATTTTCAAACACCGCTGCCAATAGTCTTTCGAAAAACATTGATTTCAACATTTAAAATGATTCAAAGGCTTGACCTCTGTCCCACACATCCATCAATGAGATTTTCTACACCTCCTGTGTTTTTGTGGAAAGTCTCTTTTATTTTCAAAGTGAAAGTGGTGTGGCTGTAGTGGTCCATGATTGTATGTTTTTATAATTGTTTGACATATTTATTCACTGCAGTGTCTTTGGCTAAAATCTTATTTTAATAATCCAATCCTTTAAACTTGAGTGATGTCATCAGAGGTCTCCTTAAAATATTGCTCAATGGTATACATTTAACTTTGTTCTAACACTAAACTCTGATTTCAGATATTCTGCGTTGGTTGTTGTGTTTTGCTTGTAGTGTTGTGTGTGTGTATAGGTGTTCTCTGTGCAGTGATCTCCCCTCTGTGTTTCTGTAGAAAGTAGATGTGACAAATAAAGCTGTGGTAGAAGTCATCTCTAAAACATCAGAGTACCTGCAGCCCAATCCAGGTAAGACCAAAGACATCCCTGGAGCTTTTATTTAGCACACTGCTTTTTTTTTTCTGACAAAACCCGCACACAATTGATCATGATTGTAAAACGTTTCTCTGTCTTTTCCATTATATTTCTCTTTCTCTGTTGTTGCCACTGTTCTTGTCTTTCTGTCTCGCACAGCATCTCGTGCAAAGCTGTCTATGTTAAACACTATGTCTAAGATCAGAGGGCAGGTGAAGAGCCCTGGTTATCCACAGGCCGAGGGGCTGCTGGGAGAATGCATGGCAAAGTTTGGCAGGGAACTCGGAGAGGAAACAAACTTTGGTGGGTTTACAAAAGGAGTGCAGCTTTTAAAAAGTTCCCAGATATCATTTGCTGTTCTCCAGCTAACCACATGCACAAAACAACCATATTTGTGTCTGTAGGAGGTGCTTTATTTGATGTTGGTGAAAGTATGAAGAGGCTAGCAGAGGTGAAGGATTCTTTGGACATTGATGTTAAACAGAATTTTATCGACCCTTTACAAACCCTGTGTGACAAGGACCTAAGAGAGATACAGGTTTGCTTTCACTCTCTGTCTCACATATGAATAGATATACCTACAATATATAACTGAAAATGTTTTCATGTGATACTCACACTCTCAGAATGAAATTTGCAATAATTTTAACTTTAGGGGGGAACAACAGCTTGTCAATGGAGCAGTAACCCTGAAAGGATCATAGTTGTACCTTGAGGGTACATATTGTCTAATGGCGCTTTTACACTACACAGTACCAGCTCGACTCGGCTCGGCTCTCCTTTGTTTGGTTTTCCACTGTGTAAAAGTTTTTTTTGTATCACCTCCGGCGAGGTTCTGAGCGAGCTAAGATGAGCAGAGCCGGTACTAAAATGTGCCGTGAAAACAAACCCGACTGCTGATTGGTCAGAGAGAATTGTCACCATTCACTGTGTCATCATTGCACGTGCCAGATGGAGTATCCAGAATATACCCGGCCAGAGATGGTTATTAAACCTACTACTATTATTATGGTAACTCGCAAGAAAATGCCATGGTCATACGAGGAGGTGCAGACTTTCCTTTATTTGGTTGCCAAAGACAGGATCCAGCGAGAGCTTGATAGGGCAACGAGGAACGAAAGGCATAGCTATGACGACCGGATACTATTGGTGGCGGTACGGTCTGCAATGGAAAACGGAGCGAAAATCAAGGCGACTCGAGTCGAGCTGGTACTGGTGAAGCGCCTTAAGGTAATAATATGCACCTTTTACTGGTAGATAAGGTACAACGTTGTCCCTGCCCCAGTGACAAGCTGTTGTACCCCTAAAGGTTCAATTTTGGCAAATTTTCTGACTTGTGCTAGACTACTTACAAGAAATAAAGATCTGCACATTAATTACATTTATGAGGAACTGTAGAGTAAATATAAAGTCTTCTTCAAGAAGCGAAAGGAGGGTTTTAGAGTTTTCTTTTCTATGTTTTAATATGGCCTGGTTCCACACTAGTTATATTGAAAGTGTTTCCATCTTTCTCAGCACCATTTGAAAAAACTTGAAGGACGCAGGCTGGATTTTGACTATAAGAAGAAACGTCAGGGGAAAATTCCAGATGAAGAGGTCAGGCAGGCGCTGGAGAAGTTTCATGAATCTAAGGAGGTGGCTGAGATCAGCATGTACAACCTTCTGGAAACTGATGTAAGGATTTACCATCTGACAGCTTGTTGCTTCATTTAGTGTGTTTTTGGGCTTTTGGGTGTCCTGGGGATTGTTCTAATCCTATTAGCAGCACTGAATAATTCAGTGTTTTTTTCTGGAACACCTCGCCATACTGATTTTATACTAACTCAACTGTCTCTCTTAAGCAATTTTTTTCTTTGAATTAAGACTGACACTTTAGAATTAGCGGTATCGAATAAAATGTCCTGTCCTTTTTTGACTCCAGCCCATCAGTGGGGTGGGGTCATGACAGGTAATCCTGTAAAGCTGCCAAAACGATAAAAATCCTCCTGCATCTTGTATCTAATGTTTAAGAGGGATGTCAGAGCGCCATCTGTTGGTTCAATATTACAATAACTTTAGAAGGGAAATAAACATTTGCCAGTGGAGTCTATGGAAAGACTATATTAAACTCATCAGATGTAAAGTAATACACTGAAGATACTGTATGGTACAGTTTTAAATGATAGTAAACGTTTAGTGTGAACTGCTAGCAGAGCTCCCAGTCTAAATTCAGCTGTCCCGTGTGAACTCAAGGCCTCTGGAATTACTCATTAACTATTTGTGACTAATTTGTTAATGAAGTTTGTTGTGGTTGCCCAGTGTGACCATAAGCATGGATGTGCATAAGTAACAAATAAATAGATATATGAAGAGTTCAGATGCAAAAACCTCTAAATGCCATTTGAAATTTTCTTCTTAAATGATGATTTTTATCAAACTTGTATATTTAAGTTCAGTAATTTCACTTAAATAACAATTAATAGGTAATTATTATTGCCATTTAAGTGAAATCACTGAACTTAAATATACAAACTTGATAAAAATGATCATTAAAGAAGAAAATTTCAAATGGCACTTAAAGGTTTTTGCATCTGAACTCTTCATATATTTTATGCATGTGTGCTCCTGTGCAGATTGAGCAGGTGAGCCAGCTGTCGTCACTGGTGGAGTCTCAGCTGCAGTACCACAGACAGGCTGTTCAAATCCTGGATGAACTTTCTGACAAACTCAGAGACAGGTGTGTATGTGAGCACATGTGTCCTCCTTTCAGAGCATGTGTGGTTGTTCTTGATTCTGTTCAAAGAGGCAATATATGACTCCTGTTTAACCGCCCAGGATGAAAGATGCTCAGTCACGTCCTCGTAAAGAGTATATGCCCAAGCCCAAGCCTGTAATTGATTTTGGAGACCCCAGCGAACAGTCGAACGGTGGCTTCACCCCATCATCTGCCCCACCCATGCGCAATACAGGTAAGACCAGACATTTTACCTGCATTACGTAGCCAGAATCACTTGAGGTATTGAGCTATTCTTAAATGAGGGTAGATGATCTTCATTACATTGAGGAAATGCTTTGGGCTAGTGAGAGAAAGGCACATTGTGCTTTGTGCGCTCGGTGCCCCGTGGCAGGGTGTGATGAGACCGCCTGTGCGTATATCGGGATAGACAGGCCAAATGGACAGCTGTCAGCTGCTCTCTTCGTCAGCCAGTGACCCTGTTCTGTGTTCTCTTCCCATTGCGTCATCAGAGCCATACCACCAGTCTGGCAGAATATCCACATGGAAACCCAGATTGCGTGAGTCAGATAGTGTGTGATTCTGTATGTTTGCATGGGAAAGTGTATGTGTTCATGTGTGTTTGTGGTGGAAATGTGCAAAACTGCACATTTTCTAGCGAGTCTTCTCTAATTAATAAATAATACGATTTTTTTTCAGTTAGATTTCCTTATCTAATTGTAAGAAGCACAACAGAATAGGAATGTTTGGAGGAAGTTAACATTTTTAATAGTTAAGACGTGGCACAACTACAAAAAGGTAAAAAAAAACAGCAAGTGGCAAGCAAATATACTATAACAAAATTTCCTTGTGTAATACCACTATCGGCGATGATAAGTCCCCTCTAATTTACTTACATCGATTATTTACATTGTCTGAAACATGCAAAGTTCAGATCTCCCATTAGTTGATAGTTTTATTACCCTGACATGTGTAATAATGTGTGCTTGACAGGAAAGAGGTGTGTATGTGTGTAAGAGAAGACTGTACAAGTGTCTGTGTGCGCATTGTATGTTGGCCTCAAGCACAGAGTGCTGCTCCACCTAACAGAGTGAGCCCCTGCTACAGACTGAAACTGGAGGTCTCCTGTCACATGACCACAGACCCAGGCTTTGCCAACCCGACCCCTCACTAACACAAAGCATCTTGTTGTCCTAACCCAGGCGGTTGTAGTGGGATTTAAACTGTGTGTTAAACTAACACGTATATCGGCACTGCTCACTGAGGGCTTGACTTTGGTTTGACAGACTGGACTGGGAAATGAGAACTTTCTTAATTTACTGAAGCAGTGTTAATTTAGTAGTATTTATGAATATTTTTAATTAACTGCTGTTTTCTGGTCAATGTTTATTTTAATTTTAGTTTGTTTTAATAATGTTGTTATGTGCTTTTATCATTTTTATTAGTATTTGCTTTAATTTTAGCTTCAGTTTTATTGCGGTTTTAGTTATTATTTATCACATTTGTTACTTCAACTTGCCAAGGCTAACTGTTGGTATAAAAACTGTTTCAAGTTTTCATCAATCTAATATTTATATTTTATTTTTATTTCATCTTTAATTCAATTACCGAAACAAATCCTGCTATAAAGTATGAAAGTGTTTAAAATGTTTATTTTTTAAACATTTTATTTGTTCTTTAATGCTTTGTTTACTTTTTTAAAAAACAATTAAAATATACATTAAAATATATCACTTTTTAAGCAATTATTATGAGAAGATTTCTCATTTTTATGAAATACTAAGTCATAATTACGAGAAACTTTCTCACTATAGTGAGATACTAAGTCATAATTACGAGAAAGTTTCTCATTATTATGACTTCCAGAATTATATTTTCGGAAGCGGGCTTCCATATTATCACTCTATACTTTGTCTTCTGTTTTTGTCTAGAATGTCAGATTACTGCTGTAAACTAATATCCCTCATTCCCCAAATCCCTCCTTAATATCCCATTGTCATTAAATCTCTCCATCTGTCCTCTCAGCAGCGGAGCAGCCGTGCTGTAAAGCGCTCTATGACTTTGATCCGGAGAACGAAGGCGAGCTGGGCTTCCATGAGGGTGACATCATCAATCTGACCAATCAGATCGATGAAAACTGGTATGAAGGCATGCTGCGTGGCCAATCCGGATTCTTCCCTCTCAACTACGTGGAGGTGATCGTTCCTCTGCCACACTAAGTGACCTATGTCACGGGAAAGAGGGGAGGAGAGAGAGAAAGAGCAATAAAAAAGTGAAAGGGAGAAAGCTGGAGGGAAGTGAGGTAGGGAGAAAGGAGCCAGTTGAAATCATCTTGGTCTTCATCCTCACCACATTGTTGCCGTTGATCCAAATGTACCTGTACTCTGGCACTTTTACACATTGATTTATTTTTGAAGGAGGGAACTTTGGGAAACCTTTCACATTCCAGGACTGACTGACTGGCCGGTTGACTGACGTACGGATGGTATGACTTGGTCCTTAAGCTAACAATTCAGACACTCTAACTCGCTTCGTCGTCTAAGTCTTTTAATAATGTTTCATACTGTTTGTGCTGCATTAACGTAAAAGAAATGAATGCAGATCACTTACAAATTCTCAACTGTTGGATTGTGAAAAGTTGCATTTTGACTCGACTGGTCCCATTACCGCCCCCTGCTGGTCAGGCTGCGACATTGACCTGCCTCAGATAAAGGAGAAACCGCCTTGTATCTGTGACGGACACATTAGCACTGGGGCTGTGTGTGAAATGTCCCAATGTGCAGTAATCCTGAGCCACAGACCTGTTGAGAATTAGTCCTTTTCTATGCTCCATAAACATAGCTTTTCGTCATCTAATATTTTTCATGTATATTTTTTAACAAGATAAAAGAAATTAACCGCTCAATTGCACCTTGGATCTCGTCATAAATGTGAGCTAAAACACTTAATAGATGCGTTTAGTCAGGTGGAGAGGGTTTTACTGCACTACAACCGTTTATAAAGTATGAAACACTACGCTTCCCATTTTACAATTTTTAACCCAGAGGGCGGCGAATAAATAATTTGCGCACTGTTTTCTGAAGGAAACACAGCCAAATAGTTATTTAGATGGTAATGTCTTCTTCTGGCAGCCTGAATTATAGAGTCTTCCTCTCTCTTTCTCCTCTTTTGAAGTCAGTTTACGGTATTCTGTACATCTGATGCTGCTGGCAGTGTCCCATTATTTCAGGTGTGTATATCTGGGTGTTTAGGGTGGATGTTGGCTCATAAACCCCGTATTAAATTTAATTTACACAGAATTTCTTTATTAACAAATACTTCTTTCCATCTTCAGAAATGAAGGGATGGTGCTACATCTCTTTCTCTTCCCATCACTTTTAAAGTATTATTATAGCTTTAAAAGTGGTTGAAGGTCTAGTTTATCTATTTTACTCTTAGGATGTTTTTTTTTTTTTTCTTTTCAAATACTGCACTCCATAAAAGCATGGACCTACACACCATCTTGGTGGTTCTGAACATCACCAACATCTGTCCCTCCACCCTGACTCCATGTCCTGTCTGCACAGAGCACCTCTGTGACCTTTTCCTCCCAGTGTCTGTTTACATGTTTGTTTTGCTCACCGTAACAGACTGTTGTAGATGTGCTGAATCAGACAGGCTACGGCGACCGTTTCAATGTGAAAAAAAAAGGGCTTTAGTGCCTTTTCGATGGCATGAATCAATCTAGAACACCAAACAAAATATTAATTATTATGATTTTAGATCTAATATGTAGTTTTTATGTCTGTCCTCTTTCATTATTTACGAAGGGCTTGTTGGTTTCAGTATTTGGCATGAGCTGTGACCAGATGTACAAGCATGAGTACAAATGTGCCTTTGCAACACTACAAGTTTAAGAAAACAGCAAGTGGGTTATTTCTGTCTAATGGAATGAGGGTACCAGAATGATTTCATGAAAAAAAAAAATAATTCTGGTCCTACTCTTTTTAGTATTATATTGTTTTTTTTATATACATACAAAACCATCAACCTTTTTTATTAATAATTTTTGCATGTTAGCTTAATAGCAGGCTGATGTATGTTTTAGTTTTAAAGTCTCCTCTTGTACGTCTCAGATTTAACTCCATTATATTGTTATTTTTAAGTATTCCGAACTCTAAATATTTGTATCTTATTGTGTCCACTCGTCTTTAAGTAAATAAATTCAATTGAAAGTACTTAATCTGTTTCACTTGTATATGAACCGTTTCTTTAATTATACGGTAAGAAAAACATGACGTATGTCAGAAGGAAATGGAATCGGCACATTTCATTTGTTCCAGTGTATATTTTAAGGTATTCAGCAGGTAAAAGGCATTGTTCCCATATTGTGTAGTCAACATGGCACAAATACTAACCACACAAACAGATAAATACTAGTCAAAAGAAAGGGAGAGAAAGAACTCAATTAACCATTTGCTCTTTCCTAACTACCCACCAGACATTCCTAGCACACAGGAAGACAAGTTTCACAGCACAGATATGGCAGAAACGCATAAACCACGGCCAGTGATACAGACCTAATAGTCCTAAAGGCAACAGTTTGGACGGAAGCATATATGATATATCCTCCATGAAGGCATTTCATATACAGTACAGACGGTAATGCACAGGGCAAGAGGTCCCAGGTCAACAGTTCTACAGCTTAACACAAATGCACGGACATAAACCGCTCTGGTCACTGAGTGTTGCGCAGTTGGTTGTACACGTGCTCCAGGATCTGTGCATACGCCTGGTCTTTGGGTGCGTGGCCACACAGAGACGCCTGAGAATGAGAAAACAAGCGTTTCTTTAAAAATCGCTAGTCAGACATATAATCATGCTTTGCTGTGAGATTATTGTTAATGGCACTAAATTATGCAAATTATAATGTTTTAAAGGTACTATTTTGGATGTTAAAATTGCCTTCCGTTCTAGCATAAAATGCAAAGACAACTTGAAACATTCATAGTTTGATTTCTCTTAAAAGTGTACACTGTTATGTCTGTGTGCATGCACTTTAAAAGTTTTATTTCAGTCAGATTAAAGCAATAATTTATGTTTAAAGTGTCATGAAAAAAACGTTTAGTCTGACTGAAATCATACCAGTCTAATTTCTGTGCTTTTAAAGCTTAACTGTTTTGAGTATCCCGACCAGTCCGACACTGGCTCATCCAATTATGTGAAATTGCATTATATTGAATTATGTGAAATTGAATTATATTTGCAATCCTGACACTAGTAGCACCTAATAATCTTAATGGTGTAATTGTAAATCATGAAATTGATAATTGATTGTATTTTGTTTGGTGTATGTAGAAGGGAGAGAAATTATGACTGACCTTGATTTTGTCAAGTATAGAGGTATTAGGACTCCACATCTGACTGAACTGCACCAGGTCAGGAGCAGACCGATAAAACTCAACCAACAGCATCTACACAGAAAGATATAAAAATAAGAGACGAATAGATCTTAGCTTATCAAAAGACTTTCTACAGGATGGAGTTTAGACATTGGTTTAATCTAATCTAGAACTGCAGGAAAAGACAAGCAGTGAGTGATTCGCTTCAAAAAGATTACTTCTGAAGCATACTGAACTGTAGAAGGGAATAAAATTCCTGTTTTCCCAAGATGGATGTTGATGCTTAAATATAACATGCTAGTTGTAATCATACCATCTCATTGAGCACGTCTGTAGTGAGGAAGTTGTCTTGCACGTATGTGACCTCTACTGCCACTGGGATGCCGTAATCATTGGGTCGTTGCTAAATGGAAGGGGGAAATTAGATTGAGCAATAACACTTTACAGTGTCCTTGTTACGCTACATGTAGTTCCTATAGTAATTACTATAAATTGTGTATAATTACATGCAACTAACCCTTAACCTCACTCTAATCTTAACCCTTTAGTAAGTACATGTAGTTCATTTTATTACTCAGTACTTAAATATATAATTACACTGTAACAATAAGTGTAACACTTTATTTTAAGGTGTCTGTGTTACAGTGCAATTATACATTAAAGTACTGAGTAATAATAATCAACGATATTTAATTACTATAGGGTTAAGATAGGATTAGGTTTTGGTTGAGGGTTAATTGCATGTACAGTAATCATGCATAATGTACTGTTATTACTATGGTGAATACATATCTAACAAAGACACTAAAATAAAGTGTTCCCAAATAAAGTGTGATCGAGTAAACTACTAGTTTAGCAAACAATTATTAGCAAATGTTTAAGAACAGTTACCTCAGGAGGGGGAACTACCCAGAATGGTGTGATGGTGGAGGCCACGCCTTGGTTGCCGTGATAATAGGGTCCTGTGAGTGATGAGACCAAGGAAAGAAAAGACTTATCACAGATCATTTAACAAGACGGTTTGTGTTGCATAGTGATCGTCTGTTAAAGCCATCACGCACCACAGATAACCCCCAGACAGGGCTGGAAACCGTTACTGCTGCCTTGTAGGCGGAGCTGGTGATCCATCTGCGAATCGATGTCCTGTAGAGAGGGAAGGGCGGGGCCTCGGGGGTGACTGTGATACCATCCCACCAATGACAGCCCGCGCATGAAGAGATTTTGACAAATCTGCAAAGTTCAAACAAAACGAAAAGGTAAATTGCAGGAGACTATGGTACATTTCTGTTTTTACAGCCATCACAGTAGTTTTGCAGACTAACCTCTTCTTCGACTGCTGGAGCAGCGTCTTTATCAGCCAAACGTGTACGGCATGGGAACGCCCGCAAGACCGTAAGCACTGATGATGATGATGATGATGAAATGTCAATTTTGAGTGTTTCTAATCTCCAATTTACTATTACAGTAGTTATAAAAATGTTTACACTTACATTGTGTGTTAGTATCCCATCGGCCTCCTAAATATCCCACCACCTCACTTGTGGTCAGGTGACAGTGGAAATCCTAAGAATAAAGGTGGGTAAGTGTTAAATATTGCCTTCAACTGTTAAAAATAATTTTCATGCCATCAGTATTGATTTGATTTCAGAAATCAAAAATCCATGAGCACTTTATACCATCAGTAGCAGAACATTGCTGGAAACGGCTACATTAAAAGGCTGGAAGCGGTTGATCGCAGAAAAGGCGGAGAGCTCTACAAGAGTGTGTGGATCCCTTTGAAGACAAACACAGGAACATTCAGGTACACTGCCAGTCAAAAGTTTGGGGTCAGTAGGTATTTTTAATGTTTTTGAAGAAAGTGTCTTATGCTCCATTTATTTGATCAAAAATAGTAAAAAATTTAATATTGTGGAATATTATTACGATTTAATATAAATATTTTCTTTTGAAATATAATTTATTCCTGTGATTGCAAAAGCTGAATTTTCAGCATCATTCATCAGTCTTCAGTGTCACATGATCCTTCAGAAATCATTCTAATTTGCGGATTTGCTGCTCATGAAACATTTCTTATTATTATCAATGTTGATAATGGTTGTGCTGCTTAATATTTTTGTGGAAACTAACTCTCATAAATATAAAGTTCCATATTAAAACATTCATTTAATTGTTTTATTTAAAATATAAAAGTCTGTCATTTCCGACATTTAATGCTGAATTAATTTCTTTCAACAACAAAAATTCGTATTGACCCTACAATTTTTAACGGTAGTGTTTCTTAGAGAGCATAATTTCCATAATGCACTACAGTTTGATCTTTCATCAGTGTTTTTCCGCCTCAAAACTTAGAACTAAACACACCGGAAGCGTGGGGACCTCGGGCAGGTAAATTGAGATGCAGTAAATGTCATCATTAAATTGTCATATTACATTCTTTTACAGCAATAAATGAATATAACAGTTATACTTCAGGACATAATATGTGGTTCAAATATATTTCATCATATAATAATTACCTTGTAGCATCTCTGGTGCCAAGAGTGCAATACCTAATTGGAACTCTCTCTCTTTCCCTCCTCTGCATCAGGCTAATGTCTGGGGGGAACATGAAATAACTTCTGCTTACTAAGCTGTAACTTTAAACAGATCAAGTCATCACCTCTCAGGTGCCATGTTTTTATGAGGAATCAGGGCAGTTGGGTTTTTTCTATGTAATGTTTAGGTAGATAACATCATACCGTGCAGCTCAGGTTTGGACTTTTTATTCTTGTCCTCTACTGGCATGGCCGTTTTCCCTTCCTCTTCGTCATCATCTCCCATCTCATCATCCTCTCCTTCACTTATCAAGCTCTGAGGTAAACAAATCAAATCACACATGAACCGCTGGTTGCACAGTAATTGTTCATCATTTATCCCTTTTTAAATTCTTGTTTACTATTGTTTACATGGTACAAGCTCTTAATAAATGTCCCTCCATTGCTCACCATGTCGGCACTGGGTTGGTATTTGTGCAGCCAGGTGGTTTTGTATTGGACCAGTTTCTGTCCACGATACCGCACCGAAGCCCAGCCGCAGCCAGACTTCTTGGCCGGGTTCACCAGGCGTTTGCAGTGTGTTGCCCAGGCGCTTGGAGAGTTAAAGATCTGCCCGGTCTCCACCCAACGGATCTTCCCATCATTCAACAGATCCCCAACAAACTTTTTACCCTAAGGAGACATAGACAGAGTAATTGCACCTGACCAGAGAAGTATTAAAGGGATAGTTCACTCAAAAATGAAAAATTCTGAAAAAAAAACCTAAAAAACCCAAAAATCCTGTCATTATTTTCACCATTCAGTTTCATAATATGGAATAAAAGAAAGGAGCTTACTAGGACATTCTGCTAGATTATTTTTAATCTTGTAGATGCCACAGACTTTTTTTATACACTTTTCCATGTTTTGACAGGTCTGGAAGGGTGAATAAATGCAACCGTTTTCATTTATTGGTGAACTATATCTTTAACGATAAAAGGTTTAAGTGGTATTAGCCCTTATGATGAAGTTTCTGGACAGTACCAGGTAGTGTATGGACAGAACGCCATCTCCAGGCTCCACAAGACCATCCTTTAAGAGGACTCTTAGTGTGATGCCTCTCCTGGTCAGGAGGGAACCCCTCCCTGAGGAAGCCCTCAGGTCAGCATCTTCAGCCCCACTCAACTCCTCATCCTCTTCATCTGCTCCTTCTTCTACAACCTGAGGAGAGGAGGGTGGCTCTGAGCCTGAGGATAAACAACAGACAGAAATAAGGAATTAATACAGGCAGAAATACGCCGAGCATCATTATTAATTGGTTGGAATTATATAAACCCTGGCAAAGGGAATTGATATCTGATATTAAAAGAAAATTCACAAGCAAATTTATATTTTATTTACAAAATTACATTAGAATGTCCTCAGATCAAGTTAAAACAGTTTTCAAACATAATCTCACGAACTTGTACATTGTAAAATCAGACTGTCCTTCAAACAAAGTATTTGCTTGGGACTCTGAACTCTCATGTGGAGGGGGAAAAAATGCTTTTTATTGTGGGACAAAAAAAAAATGTCAGGACAGCGAATCTCACATCAGGGAATCAGCGACTGTCCGCTGCCATCTCCATCTGATAAGCTTTTTTCCCCCAGAAATTAAAACAAAACCGCTCTGATAATTTGTCGAGAAACGGTTCGTCCTTCGCGTGTTTTGTTCTCGCTCCTTTCCGCAACCCCGCGGCCTAGTAATTATTAATTTCACCCGCTTATTAAAAATCACTATTTTTTTTAATTCTCACCCATTTCGTGATAATCGTCGGAAAACGCTTTGAAACTGCTCCACAGACTGATGTGACGTCTTTCTTTCCGCCACTTCAGTTTGGCGGTGTTAATATAACACTTCTGTACGGACACTCGCCACCAGGCTGTTATTCAAAAACATAAAATGAAGGCTTGTGTGTGTGCCTGTGTCTGCAGTGTGTGGTTTCCTTGTGTAGTGTTGCTTTAATGTCAATTCCCCTCCCCTTTCTCCTTCCTAGCCGTCCTTGTCATTTACTCTCCTTTATAAATTAGCGGTGTTTGTGGTCGTAGACTCTCCAGCACGGGCGAACGGATGTGGTTTGCATAGCTGCTACAACGGAAGACATATTCGCGGAAATCTTACAAGTAAATTGGCGATTGTTTGCCATTTTGTGGTAATATTAGTTTAGATACAGTTTCTAATGGCCCTGGACCACGGTCAAATGAGCAGTCGACTGGGACCCAGCCGTGGACAGCTGGTTTGTTTGGGCAATATGCGTGTATAATATAGGGTTTACGGTAATGAATGAAACGTAATGTCGCTGATAAATATTCTTTACCGCTAGATGTCACCAAAGAACGCCGTATTATTCCAGTGCATATGAAAAATAGAAAACGTTTTCAACCGAATCCTGAAGTGTTTAAGACAACGATATTTTTTTTAATCTGACCTCAAACTGCATCTGATACAAGCACACATTCCCCACAGGTATAATTAATTTTAAAAACTCTAATCATAATCTCTTAGAAACGAAGAGTTTTTCTCTTTGAAACGTACGGTAATGGCACTCTAGTCTACGTACATTACACATGTACCTATTGACACTGTGGGCATGGCAAAGATTTTTTAAATCGTAATATGAAACCTTTTTTGCATAGTATTTATATTTCGGTTATTTCCTCGTAAGGTTTCGTTTACTTGTCTGGGGTGATGGTTTTGTCTGCAGGTGACCTTACGTTGTTCTCAATGGGCGGGACTTTCGTGCCCGAGCGAACTTGACTCACCTGGTTCCAAGGGGGTGGGAGATATGACAGCATGTAGAACTCTTCAGATAGTCATATTTTACTTCCAGTCCACAGGGTTTCTGTTCGTCTCTAACTTTTTATGAAGCTTTAGCAACTGAACTCTATGATGTAGGCTATTTTACCGTATAATAAGGCATTAAACGTTCAGGTGGACTGTGAAGCGCCTTCTATCAAACACCTGAATTGTTTTATAAGAAGTTTGTTGTTGGCGGGAGAGTAACTTGTGAAGTTATGGCATCAGCAAATCGCCATAGACGAGTAAGATCTCAGCTGCCAACATGTTATTACGAAGGCTTTCTGGAAAAGAAAACCATCAAAGACAAGGTGAGTGTAAAAGGCTTACATGCGCATGTGGTTATATATTATATATACATATACCCCCGTCAAACCAAAAAATTATGAAAAACAACCAGATATATTTATACTAGTGGGTGCAGGACACTATAGTTCATTTATGTAAGTGAGGATAGCAAAATAAAGTAATCTGTGACATACTATTCCCCCAAAATTCCTCATACAGTGAAATTCTTCATACCAGTAAAAATGGTTAAAAAATATGGGACCAAAAATTATTCAGACACTTTGACTTGACCATGTTTTGCCTAAGTGTTTTTGTTTTAATTGCTAATGATTTTACACCACAGAGTGAACAAAATTAAGAATTTCTTAAAAATTGCTTGACCTAAATTGGTATTATCTAATTGTGTGCATATTTTCATAGCTGAGAGCTATTCAACCTAATTCATTTGTGAGGCAGTCTAACATTTAGTCTAACAACCTTGTGGACCATCTTCTTATCATGACCATTGGTTACTGTCTTTTATTGTCAAACATTTGTAGTTTTAGTGTAAATCTTTAATCAGCTTGTCACTCAGTTTTTCATCCTTTCATCCAAAGGTTCATCCTGCTCTAAATGGCACAGTTATTTAAATTTGTTCATGACTAAACTAGAACATATGTTTGATGTCTTTAACTGCTTATTTTGAAATTCATTACAATGTATTTACATTGCAAGTTAATAGCAAAGACATCTAATATAAAGTGACCAGTAATCATCAAGAGAGGAGAAGTTGTTTTATCTGGTCCTCGAAATAGCGTCACACAAGTGTCTGTTGCAGCATGGGAACTGTTTTCCTACAAATGTGGAAATGTCAACAAAAACTGGTCTGGTGGCATGCTTGCATGCAGATCAAACACTACTGATAAAGGATTTGCATCGTAAAGATGGTTTTAGTAAAGGCTTTTTTGTTTGTTTTTGTGAGATTTTTTTATTTTTTTTTACAAATTGGATCTTAGCTTATATCCTGCTGATAGAGCTCATCACATTTGTAAAGATGTGTCTTCTTTTAGTTAATGATTTATTAAAGGTCAGCACAGACCTAAATGTTTTGCATTATGAAGTTCACTTTGATGACAGACATTCTTGATAGTTTGGGATTATAAAAGAAGATATATAAAGACTGGAACCGGTTCAAATAAAATATAAGCTCGCCTTGGGTCAAGTCTTGTTTCTGTAGTGTTCTTTCTGAACTAAATAAAGTTCTGTTGTTTTCTACATTCCTTTCATTTGTACAAACCAATTCAGTCTTTCCACAAGTATGTATTTAATGAATAAACTCTTGATAATTTGTCAACTTTAACTAAAATAATAATCAACATAAACCATTGTCAATAATTCCAAATATATTCAGTTTATTAAAACGCTATGTAAACACAATTTGAGACCACATAGAAAATCTGGGATTCACAATCTAATTTAAACCTATAAATACATAAAAACGTTATGGTGTCAAATTAATAAGAAATATTTATGATTGTTCAGTAGTTATTTCAGTAAAAAAATTGTTTTATTATTTAGAAACTATTTATTTTCAGTAAATATTTCCTTTTATTTTCAGATGGGTCGCAAACTCTGGACCAGCTTGTGTGGAAATGCACTCTTTTTCTACAATAATACCAAAGACAGTGTGGTAAGTGTTTTTACAATCTGCCTTTTAAGTTTGCTTTTTGACTACTAGAAAATCATTTTGAGATGTGTGTACATTTTGTAACATATGTATATTTGCATAAATGTATTCAAATGCAAGTTTGCAGTCCTGAAGGCTGTTTTTTTGCATAGAGAATAGATTATTTGTGCATAAACGTTTTGCTTGTGCTTGTGAATGCAGTATATAGAGAAGCTGGAGCTCTCTGATCTCAACTCCGTGTCAGATGACTCCTGTCATGACCGAAACCTGAACGCCGCTGGATTCACTCTGCACATGAAAAAGGAAGACATCAAGATGATTGTAGGTGATTGATAATTGTCAAGATGACACCATTTTCCTTTTTCATCATGTCATTTAAGTGATGGCACACTGCACATATCGACAAAACTTATCTTCCTTTGATTTTACTGCATTACACTTACAGCTGGTTAACCTTGAGTTATTTAGAACTATTTATACATGCCCAATGTCATGCAGTTTCCTCCTTTTTCTTTGTTTTCTCAGGCACCCAGCCTTGAGGCGCGAGAACTGTGGAAAGGCTACATGCTCTCAGTTTCTAGGGTCAGTTGTGCTTTTGAAAAATAAAAGAATCTTTAGTATACAATGGTGTCTAAAAAACTCAGACCACATCATATAATAGAAAGTTTTAGAAGAGAGTTTTAATATATTTTTTACTTTCATGGAGGTCTGTTTGCCAGATAAACCCACTTTGCAAAAGGGAACTTATGTAATAGCTTTGTTTTATTCACCTACAAAGCCAATAATTGGGTGGTGATTTCTTCTCAACTTATCCCTTTTTTCTTGATCTCCAAGATTAAGGTTTGCCAAACCAGAGAGTTTATCACTTGCATTCTTCTATGTGATGAACTGTCAGTATCTCTCAGTATGACTTTGTTTGTCAGGGCACTGATCAGAGACCAAGGATCACGGACATTTTAAGGGCTGTCTCAATCGTAAAATCATTCAGGTGCCCTGAAATGTTCACACCCTAAAAAGTTCCACAAAGCAAACCCAGGGAAGCATCGATGCTCACAGAAATTCTGACCCAACTCGCGTCATGGCATGCGAAAGATATTTTAAAAGACAAAATGTTATTATGTTTTAGCATGAACACACATTGCTATACAGGTAATGAACATAATCTAGTGTAGGAAACCCAGGAGACTTGGATTTATCTTCAACTGGATTCTTTATTGAGAATGTGCTGCTTTGTTTCTAAAGTCATCAAGTCCAACTAAGGCAGTGCACATTGTAGTTTACATAAATTTTAGAGGCAGTTCTTAGAAATGGAGCTGAACCAAAGTGTGCAAATTAAGTATACAGTTATAGCAACCCACCTCAGACTCTAGAGTTTCACCAGTCCTAATCCAATCAGCATAATATTCAAAGAATGGGATCGGGGTTTCAAGAGCCATTAAAGACAAAAGGTGAGAGTTTCCGCTATCTGGCTCATTTGATTTAAAATAAGAGAACAGGACTGGCAGAAACCTCCTGCTATGAACTTTGCTTAACAGAATCATTCATCTGATATCATCATCTTAACCTTAAATGCTAAATGTACCTCACCTTAGTCTTTCAGCAGATCTTAAACATATTTTTAAATTTGGAATCCCATTCTAGCTAAAATTCACAATTCATTTACGGCTTACATGTTGCAGGGATATGTAACAAAGTATTTATCGTAATGTAGGCTACTTTTAAATTACAGAAGCATGTCAGAAAGAAATATCTGCTGCTGTTGTTCATAAATGCCAGTAGACTTAGGAATATAGAGCGATCAGTGTACCAATGTGTAGTGAGTCAGGGTCCTTACCCTTACTGGATTCATGTACGCGATAAACTGATTCACAATAGGGAGCTGAATGAAATGTACCCATAAACAGTCAGATAAATACCGAACAACAATTCTCGCTGTTTCTGTCCTTCAGCTGTCTGTGCCAGCTCTGAACCTTCTGCCTGGTCAGATTCACATGATGAAGGAAATAATTGACAAAGAGACAAAGAGGCAGCGGCTTCTTTCAGCGCCACCACCATCCCAGGACTCTGACCCATATGTTCACGTAGTGCCAGACATGCCTTCGTAAGTTAAAACCACTTGCTTTATTAGCGTTAATGTAATGTTAAAGATTAAAGGTGATGTGTGTAATATCTTTTGTTTAGTATACTTTCTCCTGTCCCAGCTTAATAAGCAGAGGCATCAAACCCAAACTCACACCATTGGTTGACCAACCCAACACAGTGTTAGCACAACCAGTTAACTGCTAACTGTTAAGATGGGGAGAGTGTTTGGGGAAACACAAGTAGGAAAAACGCTCACAGGAAATTACACACTTCACTTTTAATAATGTATTGTTCTGTAAGTGACCACATTTACATTCATTTGAAAATGTAACATTTTCCATTTCCTTTTGCCATTCAAAGGGTTGGCACACTCTACTTTTTGTTCCATTGACTTCCATTCATACACATTTGCGTGGTATGACGTTATATTTGTACTTCGTGGGTTTATTTTTATGAATGTGTTGAATTTATTTTTTAAAAAGACATTCCAGTTTGAAGTCATATTACCTCTGTTGCAGTGTTCAACGAAATTGTGCATGTTCAAAGTCTAGTGTGACCTTGGCTTTAGAGAAAGCGGTTAAAAATGCACCTGGGTTGCAAAACGTGGCTTATATTATGGTCATTTTAAACGCATTTTTACGCAGACTGTGCTACTAAAGTAACAGAAAACAGCTTACTGGTGGCACGCCATGTAGGAGGGCTTGCGTGTACATGTGAAAAATTGCGTGTACACGCTTTTGTGTCTTAAAATAACCATGAAATGAAATTTTTTAATGAAATACGTCAGTATTTGTTATAAATGATTTATCTGTGCACATCTTTCGTTTAAATTCACATGCCCTCATAATCTTTAATTCAATAGGGAAAAAAGATGATCGCAACTTCTGTTTTATGCCATTTTTAAAGAGAACTTTTCTTGCAATTTCTGGTGTGCTTGTGAACATAGTGACTGAATGAATTAACATAGTCATGCATGTTATTTAATATTACAATGATGCTTTGTGCAGCTGTTATCATAATGTCACTCGTGTCGAAGCTGAAATCTTATTGGAAAGGAACTCTGCACAGGGAAACCTACTGCTGCGGCCGGGTCAAGATGGGATGTCTTTTGCTCTCACCACTCGCCAAGATATTAACAAGTAAAACACACACTCTCATCTGTACTCAGTACAGAACCATGTTGAGTCTATTTCCTGGACAGACAGCTTGTAAATGCATTATCAGAGATTGCTTTATTTCCTTCATTTATTGTTATCTTTATCTTCCTCAGTCTGATTCAAAAGTGTTGTACCTTGCACTTTGATCTGATGAATAAAATGTGTTACACAATAGTCGGAATGTTCTGGGAAGATCTGCTTGAATAAAAATGAATATAGCTGTATAGTTAAAGTAGTAGTTCACTTTAAAAAAAACTTGTGCTGATAATTTACTCACCCCCATGTCATCCAAGATGAGGTTTTTGATAAAAACATTCCAGCATTTTTCTCCATATAATGCACTTCACTGGGCACCAATCGGTTCAAGGTCCAAAAGACAGTTTCAGTGCAAAAATGAACAAATCTTTTTCCGAGTCATTTCGTTTGTTGAATGAACTAAATGACACGAAAAAAGATTTGTTCATTTTGATAAACAAGTTCGAACTGGAGAGTCACGAACGTGTGTCACAGAACAGACCAAGGCGACCATTTGAGCTTATAAAACTTAAACTTTGTTGTTTATTTTTTTAAATGAGCGATCGTTTCGCTTGATAAGACCCTTATTCATCAATTGGAATCGTTTAAAGCCCTGTAGTTTGCACTGAAACTGTCTTTTGGACCTTGAACCGTTTGGTTCCCATTAAAGTCCATTATATGGAGAAAAGTCCTGGAATGTTTTCATCAAAAACCTTAATTTCTTTTCGACTGAAGAAAGAATGACACTGATATCTTGGATGATATCGGGGTGAGTAAATTATCAGCAAAAGTTTTTTTAAAGTGAACTACTCATTTAAGAATGAATATTCTAAAGAGTCGACTCTTGCGCCCAACAGACCAGTATTTAAACATTACCGCGTGTCTCGGAGGCCTGAAGGAGGATTCATCATTGCCCTTGAGACTCCTGTAAGTAATACTTTGTTCTTTCATTTTCAAATCGCTTTAGATTAAAAGCCTGTGATCAATAAAAGATTGTGTTCACAAAATGCACAATAAAAGCTTGAGTCTAATAGGAACACTCTCCAGAATATCTAAGGATTCGTTTAACCATCTGCAAACTTGTAATTTTGTGTGAACTACGAGCTCTTGCGAGAGGCTTAAGGTGTGATTGCTTTGAAAAGAAAGAGGAAGTTCTGATAAGAAAATGTTTTATTGGTCAGTGTTGGGAGATCAGTACAGCTGAGGTGTTATACATTAAACACTTCTTGGCATTTACCACAGAGCTTTAGATATGTTAGATAATTTGTGTTGTGAGCAGCCCTAGTCTCAAAAATATATCTTTTTTTTTTCTTCCTGGAAAACACCCTAGAATATTTCCTTCTTGTTCATTTTAAGTTTTTGATCTGAAGAAAGAAAATGTGCACTGATGTGTCAGACAATGTGATTTTGTTCACAAACACACAGATCACCTGTGCCACCCTGCATGATGTCGTCACCTACGTGGTGGATAAGGCCGATGGAGTTTTGGTGCCTCTTGTGATAGAGGAACACTATGAGAAAAATTTCGGTAAGATACTATTTGTGTTTTTTGGAAAATATTTCAGAAAAATCTTGTTTGTCCGCCAGACTGAAATACTTGTTGGTATGAATCATCAATCTAGAAAATGTTTACAACACAATGAAAGATGAATGACATGTTCAGTAGTTGACAAAACAGACTTAATACATCACCATGTCATAGAAATTTGTGGAAGGCGCTTAAAGAATGATTGACTGAGATGCTCTTTTTGAAAAAGTTTTACTTTTAGTATAAAAATATTAGACATGGGTTTCCGGTCTGGCATGATTTTGCCAAGACATTGGCAAAACATTCCTGTCCATAAACAGTCCCAACCCTATCCCTACCCATAACATATCCCTAAAATCAGATGTAAAATGAGAGGTGAATTATTATAAGAATGGTGTGTAGACGATGGGTTTCCAGTTGGCTAACAAAAAAATCGACTATATTATTTGAACTACACATTCAGGTCAGATTGCTGTTTGAAAATCCAAAAATGGATTGGACAATATATATATTGTGCACTAGAATTACAGATTTATTTGTTCTTTTGCAGTTTCTAAATGTTTGCTTTTTTGCTCGTTCTTTTCGGTTTTGTTTTATTTGTCTAGCCATGTTTAGACTAAACGTATATCTTCCTTACATAAAGCAAAAGTGTTTTAAGACTTCTTTTTTTTCATGAAAAAACACAAGGCTAAACCTAGTACCATTGATGCATGGCAATGTTTTGGTCCATAACACAGTGAATCACACTGATGCCGGAGCCGAAACTCTGAAAATCGTCTGGTTGAGAACTAGTTTGTTCTGTAATGTGAACTAATCATTCCATTCATACCATTCTGTTCTAGTTAAAACTGGTGGTCCTCCTCTCTGTTTCTGACTTAATGACAGCTAGCATTGTTTGTATTGATTGACAATTGAGAAACATTCTCCACAGAGCAGGGCAGGCAACTGAGTTTTACAGCAAATAGTAATATATTACTTTACCACAAAGAAAGCAGTCTGTACTATTTTTTTTCTCCCTCAGTAATTGTTAAGCCCAATGAAGAAAATGGTGAGATAAGTGAACATTGTCTCAGGAATGCCCCTTTGCCTACTCCTCCGCTCCCTCCCCCGAAACCAGGTGATACATCTTTGGCATCATCTTAAAGCACACATACCAATTGTAAAACATATTGTATTGGGTTTAATGAATGTCTAACTTCAAGTGACAGCTCTGTTATTAGAAAACATGAAATGTAATAGAAAAAGAAATGCATCTTGATATGTATGTTTAGGCACAAGGAATCTCAGGCCCAATTCAGAATCATACATGCATGAAAACGAATACCTCAATTGTTCAGGTGAGTCATTCTACAAGTGTTTTGCTGTTTTTTAGCTTGCTTCAGTGTTTTTCAGTTGATTTACTTAGACTCACTGTTTCAAATTGTGTGTCTAAAGCATGTTGTTGATCCTGTTGAGTGTTTTTTCAGAAATTGGAGAGTATGAGGAGGCTCAGGACAGATGTATGAGAAGTCTTCCCCTACCACATCCTCCAGGTGAGACGAATAACCATTCCAATTTTCTATTCCAGCATTTCCTCTTTCTTCTTAATAGTTGCCTTTTTGTTATGCAATATATAATGTCACTTTAAATGTCTAGGGTCAGTAAGATATAAAAGTCAGTGCTTTTATTCAGCAAGGATGCATTCAATTGAGCAAAAGTGATAGTAAAGGGTTTTTTTGTTATAAAAAATATATATATATTACATAAATGCTGTGTTTTTTATAACTTTTTGTTCATCAAAGAATAAAAAAAAATCTCCACAAAAATAATGGGAAACAAATTCTCATTATCGATACGTTTCTTGAGCACCAAATCACAAGAATAAATTACATTTTAAAATATAAAATAGAAATGTTAAATTGTAATAATATTTCACTATATTACTTATAAAATGCTACATTGGCGGGCATAATAGAGACTTCCAGATATCATTCTGATGATTGTTTTAGCAGGGCGGTGTTTGCTGCATCAGATTTCGATGCTCGTAGACCTAAATGCTAATTCAGATGTGTTCAATATCAATTATTTTTGAGAGATGGGTTGTCCAGCCTGATATAGTGATATTTTTTCATCAGAGACCATGAAGGGATAGATTTTGCCTATTACATTTTGTCCGAGCAAGTTTGACGCGTCTTTGTGCAAATACGAGGCATTTGGTCCAAATTAACATCCCAGCGCTGTCATCACAGTCCAAGTGTTATGCTGGATCTTTGGATTTTGTTACCAATTATCTCAAGGAAAACCATTATAATGTGTTCTGCTTTGATGTAGATGGTCAAAGAAAAGCTTTGGTACCTCCTGGCTACGGTAAAACACCTTCCCGAAGCAACAGTATGTCAGGCTTGCCTGAGAAACTCTCCAGGCGTGAGCTTAGTGTTGACTTAAGTAAGAACACATCTTTTTAGCCCTTGTTTCACTCTAAATATTTTACTTTTAAATCAAAGCATCTAATATTTGTGTTGTTTTTTTTTTACTATGGTTTTGTTTTTAACAGATGAGCTCCAGGATGCTTTTAGGAGACGAGGTCTCCAGGAATAATTTTAATCTCAATAAGAGAGATAATGATGAAGATAATAGTAATGGTTTCATTGTTGAACGAGGATGAATTCCTTAGTATTAAGCCAGCAGATGTATGGATATAGAACTTTACTCACCAGAACGCTGTGTCTGTGAGATTTGTCCAGTTGGCTGGATCAACAAAAAGGCCCATGAATCAAGTTTTCTTTATTGATTCTTTCAGCATTAAGATCTATTAGTTCTTTTACAATAATTTATTTTACCAACATATCGATCATTGTGTGCCACATTGTGACTTTGTAGCTGCTGATTGTAAATCACTACTGTTGTTTGTGTGGTCAAACTCAATTTGCAAGTTTATCTCTCTGACATACTGTTGATTTATCACAATTTCAGAGATTAGTCAGTAATGCTTTCTTTTACAGTCCTGTTACCCATGTACATACTATGTATCTATTATATTAGTAATTACTGGGTAATAACTTGGTACTAACCCTGAACCTACCCCTAACCCATGTACTTGCCTACTTTCTAGGTAAGTACACTGTAAGTACGCGCAAGTACTGTACTGTAAAAGGAAGCGTTACTGATTATTCATGTGAAAAGTCACAAATAAATGTTTTGTCTTGAATGCCTATGTATTAGCTGGTCTATGTCTCGTTTCTCTGCTTCTGATATAAAAAAAATATCAGGCTTGCTAAAATAAGGGTTGTTGGTGATATGATGAATTATACTCTGACTTTACTATGTGAGGAAGTTGCGGGTCTTCTTTCTCCAGATAGAGAAACGGATCAAACGAATGTTGTCTTTCTGTTCCTGTTAAAACATGACATGTTTTATTCTATGTATTTTTAGAACAATACAATGATCACGGAAAAAAAAAAGTACACTGTGTCATACTTTTTTCCTTGTGCGGATGTGCAAGACAAGAATGTTTGGCATTTGTTTTATTGACGTAACGGGTATAGTGTTATAGTGTGACTTGACAATTTGACTTTCTTTAGACAGAAATGTTTCAAATGTTCAGATGTTTGATTAAAAGCATTGCAGATTATATCACATTAGCTTACTCACCCTCGTGTTGCGTCAAAACTGAATGACTGGCTTTCTTTTGAGGTTGCTCTTTTCAATGCAATTACAACATGGAGCTTTCTGGCTTTACAAATCATTTGAAACCAGCATGAGTGGGATATTCATTTGATAGCTTTGTGTGATTAACAGGCTGAAATTTAATTTGTCTTTAAATTAAAAAAAAATCCAAGATCTCTTTGGAGAATTAATTAAAGTAGCAGCGATGTCCAATTCATGAATGAATCATAATTTTGAATCGGCTCTTGTCAATGAATTGGAAAATCATGATTTAGACTAATTTTGTTCCGGAGTTTAAATGTACCAATGATCCATTTCCAGTGGTTTGAATTAACCGTTCACTTAAAGGTGCAGTAAGTGCCACAAAACACAGTAGCCAATCGGCAGTAGGGGGCGTGTCCACTCACGATGGGGGAGGAGAAAGAGGGAGAGTAACATTGGGTTTGCTGTGTTTCACAAAACCAAGATATACTGTTGTTGTAATGTTAGATATAATAACCACGTTAAAAAATAAATACAACTTCACAATGTGTGAATTGCATTTACACACTGCCTCCAAAACTTATCCGTAATAATAAAAATTCTGATCGGATTACATTTTCTGCATTTTTCGCATCAGTAGCAAGCATTTTGACGGGCGTTTTGACAATTCAGACTCACAGCCACCGTACAGGATCAACTGGTTCACTGAAATTGATTGTCTTCTTTTTGTAGCTTTTCTTTTTGTCTTTATGTAGCTCCAGTATCGCTAGCAAAGCATTAAACTGAGCCACTGACATCCTGAAGTAAACTCTGAATCGCTCGGGACAATCCCGCAGCTCCTTGTCCTTGATAAGTAGGTGGAACTCTCCTTCCTCTTTGGGCATGGACCCAAAAATTTCGTTTTCTCATTTTAAAGAAGAGAGAGGACAACAAAATCATCCTCACTGCTTGAATCAATTTAGTATTTTTTTGTGAAAATCTTTTGTTGTTGGTTTTTTTCGCAACGGTTTAATACGCATCATTCTCAGTGTGCAAGGTTTCTGTGCGTGACCAATTTTTAGGATGATAAATATGAAAAAACATGAAAATTTCGGGTTCATTATGCAAGGACCTTAACAACGATCTCTTGCTTGTATATACTCTTGTGTGCGGAGCAATGAAGGGAAGGGTGTGTTTGTTTAGGTTGAAATTGCTTACTGCACCTTTAAGGGGAATATTGACTTGACTTTACTATCAAAACAAAGTCATATAGGTTTGGAACAACTTAAGGATGAGTAAATGATGGAATTTTTATTTTTGGGTGAACTATCCCTTTTAAGAGGACCGCAATATGGCACAAAAAAAAAATCAGTCTCTGTAATATGTAATTGCAGCAGGCATACGGAAAAGTAAATTCTGGTAAATATTTGGATCAAGAACACTGAAAATGTACCTTTTTCGGGTGACAGATCATTAACATAGACACAAATGGTTAGTTAAACCTGCCTCCTTCCTCAGATGCTGGAACTGCTGAATTAATACATTCTATAAAAGGCATTTGACGATTTAGCTTAAGATTATTGTGCTACTCTGATACTAAGTGTAAGTTTAAAAAGGTTTGTTTACGGAAGCAGCTACTGTAGCAGAATTCGAGGCATATCATTTAAGACATTCAGTGTGTGAATATAATACAGTTTCATCTGAGATTTCAGACATGCTGCTGTTGCATTGAAATAACTGTTCAAATGTGGTTCAAATACTGTGGTTGGGATGCTAAAATCAATACAACGTTTGGCCCTAGTGATATACACATGAAAGCTCATTGAGTGTTGAACAAGAGTAATACCCCATCATGTCTTAATTCAGGACACTGAAAGGCACAGAATCCAGACCAGTGAGCTAAAAGGAATGAGGAAGGCAAACTAGAGCAGCTCTCCCCCTGGGCTGGCATGACATAGTGATGATAGGAAGAGCCTCCAGGCTTGTTGCGCCAGTGTTGTGTCAGGGTTAGCCAGGTGTTCTCCAACCCTGTGCACACATGTAGCAGTTCTAGATGTTTATCAATGAAGTATGATCTAGGTAAGGCTGGCATTAGAGCTGCTAGTATTGCTGTTTCTCTTCTGACCGCTCAACACGATACTGGGTACCTGAAGGCCCGTCTGCACTGAGAAACTCCCATTCCACACCTGTAGGGGGTGAAAGAGAGCATGAGGCTGATGTGTTTTTGTAGTCGCAAAAAATCGTATCACTGTGTATACAAGTGCTGAGGAGTCTTCCTGAGCTTAAATTCAGATAATGGTGACGGGTGTTTCATTTACGACATGTGCTGCAAGCAGTAGACCAATCACGACAGACTCGGCCATCTTGACATCCTTGCAGAATCCTTTATTTTTTTTACAGTCTATGTTTCAGACACTGTGAGAAAAGAGGTGATGCTGCAATGTATATTTTGAGAAAATGTAAGTGTCTTTTGACTTTGGATGCATGTAAACCTATGGCAGACGTAACCTTTAAAATAGCATAATTGTGGCACTATAAAATCACTGCATAAAGCAATGCTCTTGCAACCATACATATGCAGTCAAACGTGTTATGACTTGTATTTTTTTCTGCGCATCTTGTATCATGACCTGGCATTTTTATGATGAAGTGTCAAGTTAAAAATAGACCTCTTCTTTCTGTTCCGTTCCGCTCAATCAAGATGTGTTGAATGCAAGAATGCATCTTACGTAAAGGACTCTGAAACACATCTGATTGGCTTAATTATACAAGGCTCATACAGTCTGAGTAGCTGACAAGACTGTGTTCAAAA
Source organism: Pimephales promelas (assembly GCF_988280905.1). Lineage (NCBI taxonomy): Eukaryota > Metazoa > Chordata > Actinopteri > Cypriniformes > Leuciscidae > Pimephales > Pimephales promelas. Next base: position 25,929,297 of record NC_142782.1, read on the forward strand.
TATCCCTAATTTATGAGTGATTTGTTTGTAAAATACAAAATGAGCCACAGTATATTGTATCTTACCATAAAGGCTGGTATTACAGGCTGCTGGAACTTGGTTCTGAAGGTATGAAGGAGAGTTTTGGTTCTGGAGTTGTAAAAAGACAATGTGCCTGAAATAGATGAGGTAAAACAAGAACAAACTAGTTAGTAGTTACTAATTAGTGGTCGACTGAATGGTTAATTCCAATAACTCAAAGAGCGATGACCAATGGAAGATATAAATTACGTAATGTGATAATTGATAAATATATATTAGCTGTAATTTAAAGATAGAAAATAACAAAAAAAACAAATGTTTTGATATATTATTAAATACATTAGGAAGAACCAATTTAAAAATGAAATAATATAAAAAATAAACAGATTTATACTTTATATGAAAACTTATTGATTCTGTAATCACATTTGTGTATTTTTCACAAATAAAGAAATTTAGACAAAAAAAAAAAAAAAAAAGAAGTAAACACTGTAGCCAAGAGTGCACTCAGTAATCTATTAAGTCTGTCTGGGAGTCATATTTTCTCAAATGAAGACCAGGTAATGCTAATTTACATACACTATAGATTAGAACATTAATATTGGCATAGTGACCAAATGATATAGTGCCAACATAGTTTGAAATCAGGGATTTAAAGTTTGTCACTCATAAACGTCCAGTGATAGCACTCCTGTCTACACAAATTTGTATAAAAGTCCTGGCGCTGTCAAAATAAAAGTCCCGCTTCCAACACTTATCAGCCAAAACATGTATTTAAAAAATTCAAAATATCAACCAAAGCTGATATATCGCTTGACCACTATATAAAATAAACAATAAGTGACTGCTAAAAGTAGCTGTTTATCACATTGCAAACATGGTCAATTTGTTTTCACCATAGCTACCAAGTTAGCTTCAGAGCTAACAACATGCAAACTGTGACACTATCCCTCAATGTCATATTTGTAGCTTAACTCACCCTCTTCGTAGTTGCAGTAAATGCCGATACGGTCCGGAATGGGGCAGTCCAGTGTTCTGGCTTTATTGTTGTGCTTGGCTGTGAAGCTCTGCTGAAGCCAGTTGTTCAGGTGGATGCACCAGGAGGCATTACTCTTCCCCAGCTGATCAAATCGACCTAGAGACCGCAAAGCGATCCCCACTGCAAACGCCTTACTCTCCTTATCAAACCGTACCTCCCAGTAATGCTGCCCGGCATCGATCATGGTGTCTCCTGAACATTGGAGAAGAAATTGGGGAGTTTTTGAATATACACTCCGAGTCGAGAGTTCTTCAATGTCTTGTAGTTCTTCTGTGTAATATGTTTGTGCTGACTCACCCAGAACAGTGTAAGACTCTGCTGTGAAGCGGTCTCGGCCCACTCTAGCAGATGGAGCTCTTTTGGGGGACATCATGGCTGTCCTGAGGGAGAAGACGAATTATGAGATGGGACAGGCATGACAGTTTAACTGGCTTATGGCTGGGCAAAGGGTGGCATACAAACATTTCAGCAAATGACAGCTTGTTTTCTGACTATACAAGTCATGAGAAGCAATAACCAAACAAATGCATTTAATGGCAACAGCTGTTCAGTGGAACTGCCCTCAATGTACAGCACATTTTAACTGTGAGAAGATATGTAGGTGTGAATCTGACCTTGCAGGAGAATGCATGGGAGAGTTGGTCCGGTTCTTTTCTTTACGGATGTCCTGGACCTTCCCACCACTGCTGTCCCATTCCACGCTGAGGTCCTCCACCTTCAGGTTCTGATGGGATGAACCTGCGTCAAGTTTAAAGACGAATGCTGGAAGCAAACAAGAAGAAGCAATAAAGGTAAGAGGTTAGGGGCAACAGTGCAAAAATTATATAATTAAAATTCTAATTACATTATATACCAATTAATTAACATTCTCATACATACAATTTCAGAAAATACATTATAGACCATTTTGCAAGATGTAAACAACACTGGTCCAGAAACACTTCCTGTTTCAGTTTGTAACTGTTTTCTTTATTTCACAGGTAAAGAAAACATCTTAAAGATTTTTAACTTTTTGATTCAGTTTTATATGTTCTGTTGGTTGTATTTTATCCCAGCTTTTATGTAGTGTTAAAAAACTGAAACAGGAAGTGCTTCTGGACCAGCGTTGTTTACATCTTGCAAAATGGTCTATAATGCACTGAACAGGCATTCGTGTATAGGGGGCATAATTACTTCCATATATCATTATTGTTATTGTAAACTTAATTACACTAAAGTAACGTTAAATTGACAGCCCTAAATTTTATTTCACAAAGAGGCAGACGTTCTACATTTGTGGTCTTTAAATCAGTCTTTGACAAACTGTTTTAGTAGGGGTAGTGCTTTGTAACCACTGTAAGACTCTTTTCTGTGAGGAGAAGAAACTTCATGCCTCATTACCTCATTAGTGTGTATGTGTGTAAGTGCAGCTTACCATGTGTTTCCAGAGAAACTGGCTCTGAGAATTCACCCGCCACAGCCTTATTGCACGCCTTCACTCTAAAGGTCATGTAACGCGTGTCAAAACGAAGGCCTGAAAAACAAATGACATCACTGTCTTCATCAAAATCTGCTCAAGAAAAGATCACATCCAAAACAAACATCAGCACTTACCTGTGAGTGTGTACTCAGTTTCTTTTATCCCTTCCATCACCATCCAGGGATAGTCTTCTCGAGCCCGAGGGGGACCTTCATGATTGGTTCTCCGATACTCCAGGATGTAGTGGTCGATTTTGGAGTCAGCTTCAGGTAAGGTCCACACCACTGTGACTGTGTTATCAAACACCTGGCATTCTGCCACGAGAATTTCTGGTGTGGCAGGCACTAAATTGAGAGGAACAGAGATATCTGACCCTGGAGTCTTTTGTTCAGAGGTACTAGCCAAAGCCTAACATTTTCTATATATATCTTATTCTTGTCATATTCTTGACATTACACCAGATATATTGACACAGGGTTGCCAAGTTCATGGTTTTCCTGCCAAAGTTCTGCAGGTTAATTTTTTCCCCACAAGTTTAAGGTTTGACATAATGCATAAATTGTATTTGGCTGAAATGCTTGTTTTTAAATATTTTACATTCTACCAATGATAAAACTGTACTAGATGATGATATTTTTGAGGGTGGGGCCTTTGAGTTTCTTAAAGTCAGTTTTACTACTAAACTGTACTTGGCTATATAGTGATTTTCAAGTTGAAATTGTGTATTACACATGTTAAACATGTATTAAGGGTATGAGAGCACCATACACTGAGTTTTCATCTTTGGATAGGGTCATAGGGCTAGTTTTTGGCTATTTTTGATTGGCCTTTGGGCTGGTTTTGTCCTGCAATCCTGCTAATAAAACTGTTTACAAGCGAAAGTAGGCTGAAATCTAGGTGTGTCGACTAGCCTTTTCTTAAATTGTTTATGACATTTTCTCATTTATACTACACTGACCTGGAAGAAATGTGATGGCCTTTAGCATGTTTCTTTCCTGAGTGAAGTCCACCATCATGTGATTCATACTGTCGCTGGCCTTTGCTTTCAGGGACAGCCGAAACGCTGGAGCCATAGTCACACTGCAGACACACAAACCCACAATAAACACTTAGAGTCAGTCTACAAGGACAATAAAACAAACTCCTGACAGACTGAGAACAGGAACAAGGGAATTTCATGAAGGAAATGTCAATGAGGGCACAATAAAACACTCCATGGCATGCATATACACAGGCACACACCCTGGGAGACAGACGAAATGAGAACTAATAAAAATGACTATAATTTGCTAAATCTATTTATATGAAAATGAGTTAATAATAAAATGAGTGAACATGAAGATATTTGTTTGAAGATGTGCTAGACTGTGGGCATTGAACTCAATAAAAGATCCAAGTATGGACATTTGTACAGTACCTATCCTTTATGTCTTTGGCCGCCTGCAGCAGAGAGGAAAGAGAAAAAAGAAAGGGACAGAGAGAGATAGGGAGCAAGAGAACTGAGTCTCATTGAGTCTCAACAACACACAATGCATCAGTCATACGAGCACGTGTTAGCAAGAAAAGCCAGCAGCATCTGATACAATTTGCCACTTTGTTAGAAAAAGCAACACAAGTGTCAAACGGTTGTAAACACACAATCAAATAATCGTTCTAAATGCTCTGACAATGTAAATATTTGAGGACATACTGTAAGTCCTAAGAGCAGTTGTGTAAATATAACTATATTAAAATATATATCAAAAAAAGACAATGGATTGAAACACCATAAAATAGATGAGTTGTAAAGGTGTAAACATTCCAAGTGGGCGTTACCCGAGTGAAGCTGTCATTCCCGGATGAGCAGAGCGTCTGATTGGCTAATTCCAGCAGCTCCTCTGAGCTCTCTAGGGCTTTGGTGCATGCGCTCAGCTGGCTCTGAAAAAACAATCAGAGAAATCAGAATATCACTGGACAAATACATAATCCAGAATGATTTACACAACTCCACGCAACTTTAGAGACCAGATAAGCTTTTGGTCTTATCAAACTGATTTATCTCTAGCAGTATGCTAAATTGCTGTAGCGTTCTTGTATTTTGCATACTGCTGTTATTCTTGGAAGTGGAGGCTTAACCTTATTTGCACTTGATTTGAATGCTTTTCTACATTGCTACTTTGCTCCAGTTTGTTTGCTACCTGTTCAAGCATTTGTCATTTAGGCAAAAATGGCATTTTGAAATATATTAAAAATTTAAACAGTTATTTTAAATTGTAATAATATTTTACAATATTATTATTTTACTTTATTTTTGATCAAATAAATGCCTTCGTGAGTGTAAGTGAAAAAATCGTACAGACCCCAAACTTTTGAACAGTGGTATTCAAAAAACAACAACAACAACAAAAAAAAAAACGTTATTGTCTTGATCATAGGGATTCATATATGACAAAATACTGATTAGAATTCTTCAGTAGGTAAAATGTACTTTGACCTCTGTCATTGCACTCTTTATTTATTTGCTACGTTTAATGGTGAAGAATGTGTGTCGTAAAATGCTTTGTTTCAGATGTACACGTACACAAGGATGGATTATACGCACACACACAGAGTCACAGACACTGTAATCCTCAAGGATTTCTTATTATCCTTCTCTTAACATGACACTTCTAAGTCATGCACAAGTTACAGAGCCATCTCACTCTGCCTTTTACTGATTATATCTGATCACTCAGACTAGAAAATATAAAACATTTGAATAAACTTAGGTTGAATTTGTTAATCTGTATTTTGTCTAGGGATCATTTCAGGGAGCTGAGCTCAGCCAGCGCTCTCACCTGTAGCTCATATGTGCGGCTGGCTCTTTCCTGCTTGATGCGTGTCACCATGCCCTCTTTCAATTCTTCCAGGACAGCATGCAGAGAACTAAACTCTGACTCCAGATCCTCCTGCGCTCGGTTTGAGTTTGCCTGAAAATGCAGAGTTAAAGTTGCATTGATTTGTCTTTATTGCTTGAAACTGTATTGCTGATTTTTTGAAATGTGTCTTGGTAAACACTGTTTTTGGGCCATCTTAAAGCTGACAAAGACATTTCCTGATTCATCAAACAGTTCACTAACTAAATGTGAGTAAAAAGAGAAGGCTTACTATGGTGATTACCTCTAGGTTCTCTAGATTCTGCTTTAGACAACAGATGAAGTTCTGAATTTCTTCATTCTTCTGGGCCAACGTAGTGATAATCTTTCTCAGTGACTCCTGAAACATGCATAAAATACCAAAACATAATCAAACCAATAATAGACTGACAATGACTACTGCATGTGTACAGTCTCACAAAGAAGATAACGCAAAAGGTTTTTACATATGTTCATTGTTATAGTCCTATTAGATTGTATCATTGCTTTGAATTGTAGCAGAATTCACTTATGTTTGGACAATTTTACACCTTTAATTAAATAGTATATACTAATATATAACCACTTTTATTAGTATGCATGCCTGTTTTGTTTTTTTTAGTTGGTGGAACTGATGGTTGGTCATGTGACAGTAAAATGGTAGCACTCATTAGGGAGGACCTCAGAACTCCTTTATTTAGACTGATGGCTGGAGTCATTTTAATATTTCTCAAAAGTGCTATTTATTTATTTTGTACAACAACAAAAAAATCTATTTAGTTAGCAAAAAATTACTGACTGCACCTTTAACACAATTTGTTTAATGTAATTCAGCTAATACTTTCCTATCGATGACATAATTTCATTGTCTATTTTTGTGTTGCTTTGGGACACGAGTAGAGACTTGTAAGACTCGTTAGACAGAGGAAGGAGAATGAGCTGATATTACTGTAAATTACTATATTACTCATGCAGGGTTGATCAGAAATGTCATTTTTCATTCTCGTCTCCTCCAGGCTACTTGCATTGGATTAAGTCGCTGATGATGAGCCACGCAGAAGCGGCTTTATATCCGGGGCGCCTCCCTGAAGCCTGAAGCTTCTAACAATACAGGCCGGTTTGGTGTTTCCCTGCACCAAAATTTGTTTTGGCTTGTGTTTTTTTTATGTATCACTGCAAAGAAATGCTATTTCCTCCCTTAAGAACATTTCCTCTAATAAATATTTAAAAACAATCTCGTTTCTCGTTACAGAGCTGGGAGAACCAGGGCGGTTTCTGGGGATTCAGACTGACAATGTTGTTGATCAACATTTTGGAGAAATCGTCATCCCTGCATCATGGATTTAAAACAATGTAGAAATCCTAACGATGTGAAGGTGTTACTTCCAAAAGGCTGTCTTTACAAGGACACATTTCCACGTACACAATGGGCGGAGGACATTTGGAAGTGAAGCTACGAGCTAACGGTATTTCGTCTTTAGTATCTCTTTTATAACGCAGCATCTTATTGTTTTTCATCTGACGCGTATCAGTGATCATTTCTCCATAACAACGGTTTCTGCTTACCTTCTGGTCGTCCATGCTGTCAGCATGCAGCACCTGTTTCAGATATTCTCAGGATATTTATCCCAGGGCGTCCGCTATAGCGCTCCTCCGCTGGTACTGATGTTGCTATGGAGCATTGCATCCCTCAACGACTCATTAGCGGTATAGAGAGTTCTGCGCAAGACGCACAACATGGATTCTGGGTAATGTAGTTTTCCTAATACAACACAGCCCATGACATGTGACATTTTGAAAAATATAATATTTTTATATATTAAAAATATTATAAACTGATTTCTCATGTTGAATATACACTAGCCTATATCTGTCAAAAGTTAACAAGTACAAAAAAAAAAAGCCTACGATTTTATAAATGTTTTTGAAGGCTGCATTTATTTGATCAAAGTACAGTAAAAACAGTACTATTGTGAATTATCATTACAGTTTAAAATAACTGTTTTCAATTTTGATATATGTTAAAATATAATTAATTATTCTCCAGTCTTCAATGTCCATGATCCTTCAGAAATCATTCTAATATGCACTTCAAGTATTTTTGGCGCTAAATAATAATTAATAATAGTTCTTATTATTATCATGTTGAAAACATACATTATTTTAAGGATTTTATGATGAATAAATAGTACAAACAGCATTTGTTTGAGCTAGAAATGTTATATATTTGATGCATAATATGCCTATGGACTTTTTTTTTAATCAACTTTAAGATTAGAATTTTTAACATGCAATTTTGTATATATGTGTATATAACTTATCAGTGACTGAGTCACTTTTTTTTAAAGTACAAATCCATAGTCTTTCAGTTAATATAAGATCATCAAATGTGCATGCATAATAATTATAAAAGCAATGCAGTTTAGAATGGAGAACAGCATTTTACTTTGCAGTAAATATCATGCCAACCACCCCTAGATCATTGAAGCTTTGGGACTGTGCTGCTGCATTTCTATTGTTCCTGCTGTTCTGCAGCCAAACAAAAATGACCGTATCTGATGATTCCGTATTTATGCAATACTCCATTAAATCATCTTGGTGTAGCAATTATTTTAAGTGCCTAAAGCTGTTGGATCGGCGGGACATCCAGTCGAGCACCTGTTTGATCTCTGTACACTGAAAATGGATGAATAGAAAATTAATAAAAGAGAGCTCCTGTTTGTGTTGCTAACCACATGATCTTTTATCCACTGTATCAGGGAGATGAGACATCTTTGAGATGTTCAATAGAAAGGTAACCATAGATACAGTTGAATGGGTGCCTCTGCAGTAACCACATGGATTGCTGAATTGGAGCTACAGGTTATAACAATGGTCAGATGTGTACGAGGTGATCAGTAGTGGTATCCACAGGGTTCACTGAATCGAAAGGGTTTTATCTCATTGACGGTGCAGACGAGGTCATGCATGCGTTTTGCTCTTCGTTCCTCCAGCACGAGCCTGCGTGAGCGCTCTCGAGCTGCCTGCTGTTCTGCACTTTTCTCTGTACGCTTTCGTCTCAACCATCTATTGTCCAAAAGAACAAGAGGGAAATGCTTGCACGTTAGTTTCAAATACGATTCTCCCTCTCTTTTCTGATTTTTAGAAGAGCAATATGGTTCTGAACTCACTGCCTGAAGGCCTTCTCACTCTCTTCTCGACTGTGCAGGCAAAAGCCGCTCTCCTTTTCCAGTCTCTTCATCTCTTCAACCTGTTTTTCTTTGAACTGCTGTTCCTGTTTCTTCTGGAGCCACTGTTTAAAGGCCTCCTCTGGGTCACCAGAATCCCTCTACCAGAACAACAAAAACAGTAAAAGTGACAATCTTTGGTTAGCATAACATTATTTTTTGTAATATTATATTATAATATTTTATTATTTTTATATATTTATATATAAACATTATCTTACATTTATATATATTAGGGCTGTCAAACGATTAATCGCGATCAATCGCATCCGAAATAAAAGTTTGTGTTTACATAATATATGTGGGTGCACAGTGTATAATTATTTTGTATATATATAAATATACACACAATGCATGTATATTTAAAAGAAATATATTATTTATATATAAAATATTTATATTTATATATAATATAAATTATATATTAATCTATATACAGTATATACATGAAAATATTTCTTAAATATATACAAGCATGTGTGTGTATTTATATATATAAAATAATTATACACTGTGCACCCACATATATTATGTAAACACAAACTTTAATTTTGGAAGCGATTAATCGCGATTAATCATTTGACAGCCCTAATATATATATATATATATATATATATATATATATGCAAAATAATGTTTATATATAAATATATAAAATAATTAAATATTATAATATATTTTTTATAAATAATGTTATATATACTGTATATATATATATATATATATATATATATATATATATATATATATATATAATAAACATTTTATGTGTCTGTGTCTGTCAATATTTTTTTTTAATTTTTTTGGAAAAAATAATCAATACAGTATATGCCTACTGTGTGTATGTATATATATATATATATATATATATATATATATATATCCAAAAAAAGGTTTTAAGCCAGTTATTTATATCTTTCACTGTGTGTGTCTGTCAGTAGGAAATATCAGTCCAAACATTCTTTTTGCCATTAATTGTAATAATCCAGTGATATTTTTGTAAGCACAAGGAGTCTGACAACAGCTGGTATGATCCACATGGAGATCTGGGGCCCGTTTCAGAAAGGAGGTTAAGTGAAAACTCTGAGTATGTTAACCCTGAAATGAGGGAAACTCTGGGTTTTCCGTTTCAGAAAGGTGGGTACATCAAACCCGAGAAAGCAGAGTAAGTCAAGCCCGTTTCTGAAAGAGAGGTAACTTATACTCAGAGTCAGTTACCATGGTAACTTACTCTGTGAACCTAACCTGGTCGGGAGCAGGTTTTCTTCAGTAAACTCAGAGTTTCTTGCGGTCTCCTCCCCTTTTTTAAAGAGGAAGTGCTGTTTAAACACTAACAATAAAATGTATTTACACATTCTTTAAGGAATATATATTGTTTGTCCATGTTTTAATTGACTAAATCTGTTTTGCAGCAATTTGCCAAAAAGTAAAAGGATTAAAACGTTTGCTAAACTTTTATTTGATTACCACCATTTTTTATAATATATTTCTATTAAATCATTAAAAAAATGGAATAAAAAACATTTAATAGAACTCAATTGTTTTTCAAACATAATTTAATAAGTTATTAATGATAAAAATAAGACGTTAATCTTATTCATAATCAATTATTGAAGTTAGTTGATTACATATGTTTTATTGAACAAATGTTTAATTTATTTAACTCATTTTCATTTTAACTGATGATAATAATAAGAACCGTAATTTAATAATGCTGTTTATATATTTAATAATTGTTTAATACCATAAACCGTGATATTTTCTGAGACGGTTCTTATACTGTGAAACTCTCATACCCCACATGGGGGAGTCCCGCACCCCACCCCCACTGTTAAACAAGTTACTCAGCAACTTTTACTGTTTTAAATTAACTACTTTTTACTTTTTAGATTTTTAGACTGGTATTTTTACTTAAGTAAAAATGTATCAAAGTAATTGTAGACTACTTTAGGTTGAATAACATTCTTCCAGTTTCACCTCTGATATTATAACAGTTACTCTAAAATAGTTATGAATTATTAACAACAAATGACATCTTCAGCGGTGTAGTTAGATTAATGTAATAATTACTATCTCTAGAAAGTATTGGTCTACATATTACTAAATCCTATATCAACCTCAACCACTTGATTAACACAAGGAGGAGAGACAAGAAACTGCACTTTTAATGCTCTCAAATTAACAATATACAATTGCATGAATTATTCTTGAATTGATCAAAGTGTGTAGAGGGAGAAGGTTACATAAAACATATAACTTTTAAAAATGTATGTTAAATGCACTATTGTTTTATACTGAATTAGTATATAGTTTATGCAGTAGCTTCTTTAATGTAATTGCATCATATTTTATTTTAAATTACAGAAGAATTAAGAGTAACCCCCTTAATTAAATTACAATATTTAGATCACTTGTTAATTAATTACACCTAACACCTCTTTTTGTCTGGCGCTGTTGCCATGGTGACTCATAATATCTGCGCTCCATTGATAATGGCTTTTTATAGTTGTGGTGCACGCGCTTAACTCAGAGTCGGTCAACTCAGAGTTGATTGAACTAACTCATTTCAGCTGTTCTGTAACCGAAAACTCAGAGTTTCCCATCTCAGGGTAAGTCAACTCAGAGTTCAAGCTTTAACTCAGAGTTGGTTGAGCCTCCTTATTGAAACGGGCCCCTGATCTCACCATCAGAGTCCATCTGTGATTACATGAAGATGCTTTAGGAAATCTACCTGAAAAAACTATGTGCAAGTGTAACTAGGACAAAAAGTTAAATCTATATATGATATTATTTTTGAAAGCATGCTGACTTTACAGCATTTTTACACAAATGTCTAAACTTTTCACAGTATTGTAGCTTTGCAGGTAGGTTTCCTCAAGCATAATAGACATTGCCACAGTTCTCCTGTTTTTTTTTTCTGCTTAAATGTCCTCCTAGTGGACATACCATGCAGCTCATCCTTTCCATTTCCTGGGCTTTCTGAATTCTCCTTTCGTCCAGCAGCTGCTCTCGTTTCCTCATAAGCCACGATTGGAAGGCTATCTCGTTCTCCTGACGTTTCTGTTCCTCTTCCTCTTTTTTCTTCAACTCATCCTGAAGAAGCAAAGAGGAGGGAGAAGTCTAAAAAAAACATTAAACCTGCTTGAACGAAGCTGTCAAATAGAAACTGAAATCAGATTTTATAACACATTCAGACAGAAACTGTTTTTAATTCCACCTCTTTGGATTGCCTCTCCCTCCGCTGCTGAAGTTTGGCCAGTAATTCTTTCTGCTGTGGTGACAGGGTGAAGGTGGCATGTGAAGAAGCTCCATTTGCAGACTGGACCCTGCGCTTGGTGCCCTCGACCCATGCTCCCCTTTGGGACATTCTGGCTGAACTGGGTCTATTTCTGTGCTTTGGTGGAGGTTTGGGGATGTACAAAGACTCAGTTCCAGGGGGAAAAGATGAGGTAGAATTCTGTCTCAGAGAGGACACAGGACTCTTACTGAGATGGAGATCAAGCTCATTTTGCCGTGAAGACGCTCGCTGACTGTCGCTGTGAGAAACCGGCAATGGAGGAAGCAATCCTTGACTTTCCATCTCCTTTATACTCACCAGATCAAACTTTCCATCTTTTTCAACCAAAACCCGTCCTTCTTTCGCTCCCTCGTTGTGCTCATCCTCAGGGTCTCCTATGTCTCTTCCCTCTCCCTGAGAGATCGTCAGCCTCTGCATTTGTCCGGACACCTCTCCAACTTCCTCTAAGTGCTCATAGGAGGCGCTGTTGTTCTCTTGAGTGTCAAAATCCAGCGCAGGCACCACCAGGTCAACCAGAGTGTCTTTAAACTGCAGCCGTCTGCGGCGGCTCTGGTCTGGAGGATCCTGGTCCTGGAGTTGTTTGTTAGCCTCTTGAATCTTTTCCAAAATGTATTTCTTCTCCTCATCGAGGTCTTCGTCGCTTTGTAAATGTGGAGAGGTTATAAGGTCATCCCTGTCGGGATCTAACGCACCTTCTAATGGCTCCATAGGTGTTGGCCACCTTTCATCTGCTTCGTCATCATCCATTTCCCTGTGTTTGTGCACATCCTTTCTTTCTTTAGGTTCATCTTCTTCAAGCTCTTTGTCGATCTGAGCTTCAACGTCATCATCATCAGGATCCTTTGTTGTGGAAAATAATGCGTTCAGTTTGAGCAAAACAAAATAAGAAAAACGGCATTGTGCAAGTTAAGGAGAGCATGATCTCTGAAGAATCAGATACATAGAGCGTATGTGTTGAATAATGGAACACCATGAGACATAGTTCTCTGGGTGAGTGAAAGTGTGTATGGATCTGTGTCAGTGGGGTGGATTTCACACACACAGGTACAGCGTCTGTGTAATGGAATACCACACACTATTCCAGAGAACTGTCTCCAAGTTATGAACCTGTTTCTGACATCATTTTGCAGTGACTCACTTACCTGTTCCTCACCCTTGCTCTCCTCGCTGATAAGCCAGTCCAGGTCTTTCTCAAAGTCATCCTCATACTCATCCAGACTGTTTTTGACCGCCGAAACACTCATGCTCTCTTTGCTTTCTCACTAAGACACAGCAAATGAAACATGGATCACAATAGAGATTAAAAAAAAAATCTTTTAGAGTAAATAAATACTTATATTATTTGAAATTTGTCATGAATGTTAGTAAATAGTTTATTGATCATTCTTAATTCTAAGTTTATTTTAGTTACATTAAAGTATACAGATTAATATCTAAACATAAAATTACATAGATGACATACAGAAACACATGTTTCACTTAAACGTACAACACACTTGGTGTGTTTTTTGACATGGACATAAAATCCACAAGCAATAAGGCTTTAAATTAAAGTGTTTCAGAAAGAGCAACGCATTGAATCTGACCCATTATTCTCACTGAAATAAAATATTAAAATACTTAAACTTTTATTTCACCAGGTAAAAGTTAAAAGATACATCATGCAGATGCACTGGGACACATTATCAGTGATGAATCCTGGGTTCATTGGGTGTTTCGGGTCTTTCAATGTCAGACACCCTCGCCCAGGCGACCCGGCCGGAGATGATCAGACCCCGGCCTGTGTCCCAGCAGCATTTGTCCATGGTTCTGCCCTCTTAAGGAGCACATAATTCTCACTGAAATAAAATGAAATATTTAAAAAACTTCTTTTATTTCAGCTAGTTACCAAAGCAACATTTCTCATTTGTATTCAGTCTTCCTTTTTTTCATATTTTATTCATTTTTATTTGTATTCCTTGATGTACTAAAGTAACTAAAACTAAAATTGAAAAAATAGGCCTATAAATATAATTATTTTTTAACTAGTAAAAATGACTAAAACGCAACAAAATTTCTAAAACTTTAACTACACTGGTCCACATACAGTTACAATTCTAAATTGTTGTTATTCAAGCTTTATTTTTATTTTTTTTAATTACGACTTTACAGATCAGATGCTATTTTATGTTTAAAGGGGGATTTATATTTGTAAATGCCAGAGAAATGTTACTAAATGCACCACAATGCCAAAATGATTCATGTTAAACCTGCGTGATAAAAACTATTTTATATGTGCATTAAGGCTAATAATAACACCAAACCTGGTGGTCGTCTCGTCTCAGTGCATGATAGGTTTGATCAATCCGGCTGCTTTTAAAATGTGTTTATTATTTTCCCGCGCCTAAAAATGAATACAGCCTACCTTCAAAACTTCTGTATTGTGTTGCCTCGCGTTGAGTGCAAAAATAATGAATGGTAATTCATTAGCCGCCCTATATATTCCAGAGAGCTGGTCTCTACGCGCACCTGTACATTGGAGAGCAGCTCTAATCCTCTGCTGGCCTCAGCCTCAAAGTAGCATGTAACAGGTGTTGCCATAGAGACACACAACACGGCCTGTCGTGGGTGCCCACGCATGCGCAGACTCTTTGTAAATGTAGATGGTAGAGCCAGCCAGATTTTATCTGTGATACAGTTGGTGGAAAAATAAGTAAAACAAAGGATAGTTTGGTTTGTTTGGCTAAATCTTCATGAATAAACAAATTTATGTACATAAACTCTCTACTTATTTTACCTTTTTTAAATTTATTGTCTATTTGTATACTTTATATGCTTTGGCAATATTCTACTTTTTAACAACCATGCCAATTCAAACATCACTGTCTTGCAAAAATCTTGTCAACAACATTGGCACAAAGGCAACAATTATTGCACGTTATTTTTTTATTATTATTAGTAGTAGTATTTATAAAAGGACAGAGCAGGGGGGTTCAAATGTCTGTGGGAAAGTCTAGAGGAAAACGGAAAATAAATAATAATAAACAAATAAGTTCATACAAAACGTGATTAAAAAGTTATTAGATAGATTGAAATAGATTAAAACGATTCATATGAATAAAAAAATTGATTAAAATTACATAAACAAAACAATTAAAATACATATAACAATACATTACTACAGTGAGTAGAACACAATATATAATAATGTAACTAATTTTGGATTTATAATATTATTTTTAAAGTGTACTATATATTATGAGAGATGCGCACAACACAGGGCTGATCTATTTGGGTGTCCGTGGCATCCAAAAGATTGGAAACCCCTGGGATAGAGTGTGGATTATAACCATAGACTGTAAAAAAATTATAACTTGGAGGGTTTGGCTCTTGCGTTTTTTACATTTTTAAAAGACCACCTTTTTATAGTCTCGGAAGTACGTATCATGTTTTAGCTTTTGTGTCACATCTATGGTATATGTAGTCCGTATTGAATCGAATGAAGTACTATTTATATGTGGAAAAACTCAATTTCCCATAATACACTTCGGTTCGTAATTCGTATCCAAAAATCAAGACACGCCTCCGTTAGTACTAGTAGAACTGTTGAAGAAGCTACGTGCAAAATCGCATATAGTTACTTTACACCTATTTATGATCCTGTTATCAACTAACAGCTCGTGGACAGATACAGTTGGTCTCGCTCAGTAGACAAAATGACTTCTGTAGCTTTGTACACAATAAACAACTCAGCGAGATCAATAGCAAGACTGTGTCGAGCGTCCCGTTCTGCGCATGGTACTGCTGATTTCTTCGGAGCGCGTTACTCTACCCTCCGTAAATGTGCCTTTCTTCCGGGAGGGAAATGGACATTCATAAGAGCAGGAATGAGACCGATGTCTCAAGCATCGGCGGGGAGAGTCTCACTCGGGCGGTACGGTAAAGGTGTATTTCTGGCTGCTGGGGCAGCAGCTGTTACTGGGGTTCTGGCGGCAGGTGTAAGTCACTTTCAGCGGGCAGAAATGGCAACGAAGATATCCAAGGTTGAAGAAGTGGAGGGAGACATGCGGGAAAGATGCAAGTCGTTCATGTCTCCACCAGTCACTGACATCAAGGTCTTAGAGCAGAGGAAAGACGCGATGTCTACGAGAATGGAGATGCTCATCATGGAGACGCAGGCTGCGTTCTGTAAAGCCCTTGAGGAGGTGGATGGAGGAACGTTCAAGGTGGACAGCTGGACCAGAAAAGAAGGTTGGCTCGTTTTTGCTGCCCTACTTCACTAATATTATACCTTTAAATAATATTAAAATATAATGAATTTCTATGTGTGTTACATTTTAAAAAGTAAATGTAAGTGTAAATGTGTGAATGAAACTTTAAAATATGTATCATAACATAAGCAAGCCTTCGATAAAGTAGAGCAAACATTATGGTCCAAAGTACTGATTTATGTTTAGGTCAAAAGGTAAAGTATATGGAGGCCCCTTTTTGCGAGATAAGAACTTAAGAAAAAAGCATGGTTTGGTAAATCGTATTTATGACATAATTATGATCTAAAAATACATTTTATCTCATAATTATTATTTTATCTCATTTCGACTTGAAATCACAATTTCGACTTTTTTTGTCAGAATTATAGCCTTTTATCTTGTAACCCCCCCCCCCCTCCTCCCCCCAATTTCAATGTTTTATCTAATAAATTTTACTTTGTATCTTATGACTTTGTATCTTTTTATCATATGACTTGTATTTTGTCCCAGGTGACGCACTATACACTTATACAAGATGTAGGCCTACTCTTCTGTCTAGAGTATGAATGTTATAGTTATTTTGTTATCCAATAAAGTCAGAAATGGACTTAAT
This sequence comes from Pimephales promelas, assembly GCF_988280905.1. Classification (NCBI taxonomy): domain Eukaryota; kingdom Metazoa; phylum Chordata; class Actinopteri; order Cypriniformes; family Leuciscidae; genus Pimephales; species Pimephales promelas. Next base: position 25,946,056 of record NC_142782.1, read on the forward strand.
AGTTCATGATATGCCTTTACAAATGATCCTTTTATAAAGGCATATCAAGGCATACGGATTGGTTCCATATCAGGTTTGCCAATAAATGGCCATATATCTTGTGGCAAATTTAGTTTTAACTGATTCTAATTATTTAGTTTCATTGTGCCAAAAATGTGTGCTTTATTATTATATAATAATAGATAGATAGATAATAATCTGCTATAAAAATAATTGTTCCATAGATCAGTGATTCTCAACCAAGGGTTGAAAAGATTTAGATTTAGCTTTATTAAACCTATAACATTGAAACATTAATAAATTAATTATTAGCTAGAAGCTTCATGCTTGTATTTCACTGTAACACATCATGTTTGTCTTGTGTCTGATAAAGGTGGAGGGGGCATTAGCTGTGTGTTGCAAGATGGGAAGGTTTTTGAGAAAGCGGGTGTGAACGTGTCCGTGGTGTTTGGGAATCTCACCGAGGAGGCCGCCAAACAAATGCGCAGCCGTGGAAAAGTTCTGAAAGGGAAAGATGGTGAGAGACTGACTTCCCATTTCGAGGTGAATGCAGAGTGTGACTGAAGGAACCAGTTCCTTAAATCTTCAGTTCCTCTTCTAGTTTTTCTTTTTGAACTCAGTTTGAACTGCCAAGGCTTTTACTGTGATGATTTGTCATTCTTCATGGGATTGAGAAGATGTGACATGATCCGTTTTTACCGTTTAGCATTATCTCTGTGTTCCAGGGAAGTTGCCGTTCTGTGCAATGGGTGTGAGTTCTGTCATACACCCCAAAAACCCCCACATTCCCACAGTGCACTTCAACTACAGATACTTTGAGATTGAGGAAGCAGATGGTGAGTGTTTAGCGAAGTCATTTGAGGCTGCGTGAGGAGAGATGTTGTTATCTGTGTCCACCACCCATCTCGCTCTCCCTCCTTCTCTCAGGCACAAAGCAGTGGTGGTTTGGTGGAGGAACGGATCTCACTCCTATTTACATTGATTTGGAAGATGCCGCCCATTTCCACAAGACTTTGAAGCAAGCATGTGACAAGCACAATCCTAAATTTTACCCAGACTTCAAAAAGTGGTAGGAATCTCATTACTATTCTGTCTGTGTGAATTGGGTGTGTTCCAGCTGTTATGGGTGTGTGTGTGTGTGTGTGTTAGTATGCACGTGGTGTATGAGTGTTCTATCTTCTGGGTGGATTTGAACTGTTCAGCAAAGATAAGATTTCCCGTTATTTGAAGCAGCCACTGTATTGTGTGAGTCAACACTTTAGTGTTGTAACATCCTCTTTCTTTCTTTCTTTCTTTCTTTCTTTCTTCCTTTTTTTCTTTCTTTCTTCATGACAGAGTAGTTCTTAATTTCTGTTCTTTTTTTTATTTAATTTCATTTGTAATTAAATAGATTTTCTTCCTAAACACTTGGCTAGCATCATTAAAATAATTAAAATTTGTTTTTGTTTTCTACTGAAGGTGCGACAACTATTTCTACATCCGTCACCGAGGAGAGACGAGAGGCATTGGCGGGATCTTTTTTGATGATTTGGATTCGCCCAATCAGGAGGAGGCTTTTAATTTTGTGAAGAGCTGTGCTAAAACCGTGGTGCCCTGTTACTTGCCCATAGTATACAAACATCTAAATGACTCCTTTACTCCGGAGGAGAAGGGCTGGCAGCAAGTCAGGAGAGGCAGGTTAGTTCAAGGGAAAAGTCTGTACTGTTTATGGAATTTCTTTTTTATATACACTACTGTTTATGTATCAATCTTTTCAACACTGAGGAATATGAACATGTTTCTTGAGCATCAAATCAGCATAATAGAATGATTTCTGTAAGATCGTGTGACACTGAAGACTGGAGTAATGATGCTGAAAATTTAGCTTTGCCATCACAGGAATCAATTACATTTTAAAATATATTAACAACAAAAATGTATTAATTATAATCTTTTGTATTTTTGATCAAATGAACGTAGCCTTGATAAGAGACTTCTTTCAAAAACATTTTGCTGACCCGAAACGTTGTATATGAATATATATTTTGATTAAAAGTATAATATTGAAGAACCATTTTATAACCCATAACATACAGAACTATATTAAAAATTATATTTACAATTGAATTTTTATTATACAATATAATATATACACAACACAACATATTTATTAAAATAGAAGTTATTTTGGCTTTTTATTCAATTCAGCAAATTCTTGCTCTTATTGTCAATATTATAAATATTTATTTAATAATATTTTTAATTAATAATAAAGATATTAATAATATTTGATAATTATTAATATAAATATTTTTTTATAGTAGTATGGTAATATAAGATAGTTATGAGACTTAATTGAAGTGTCTAAGAGTATGTCATATTGATATAAATGTTCAGCAGGTAACCAAACTCTCTTTGTGTTTCTTAGATATGTGGAATTTAATTTAGTGTATGACAGAGGGGTGAAATTTGGCCTGGCCACACCTGGGTCACGCATCGAGAGCATCCTGATGTCCCTACCGCTTACTGCAAGGTATGAGCAAACTGTGTCTATCAAACCAGCTACTGCCTTTTCCATAGAAGATCCTCTCAAGCTTTTTTTAAAGTTATTTTTGTGAACTTTGTTTACTTGCATATTTTAAAGGGATAGTTCACCCAGAATGAAAATTCTGTCATCATTTAGTCACCCTCAGGTTGTTCCAAACCTGTATGAGTTTCTCATAAAAGAGGATATCTTGAAGAATGTTGGTAACCAGTTTAGGGTAGCCATTAAATTCCATATTTTCATTATATTTCATATTTATTTTCCTACTATGGAAATCAATGTCAAAACCAAACTCATACAGGTTTTGAACTACCTGAGGGCGATGACAGAATTTACATTTCTGGGTGAATTATCCCTTTAAATGTTTTTTTTAAAAAAAAGCTTTTTTCCCTGAGGTCAACTTATACCAGGATCTCCACACCAAAACAGATGTCATTTTTGATTTTTAATAATTTTTGTAATTTTCTGATGGTCTATTGTAATTATTATCTATTGTTTGACATTAAAAACTCAAATGTTTCATTTCAGGTGGGAGTACATGCATGAGCCCACAAAAGGCACTAAGGAAGCAGAGATACTGGAGGTGTTACGAAACCCCAAAGAATGGATATGATTGAGAGGAAGATTCATTCGTCCACTCACCAATATTGGTTGGGAATTGTGAAAATGGAGGGTGGGTTTGTCTCTAGATACCAAACATCAGCAACCTCTAGATATTAAGATAGAACAACAACATTCAGTCAAATAGACTATGGCAGGACACATTTGACTTATTGGCTCTTTGCTGACTGACTGCTACACTGCACGATTCCTGGCTTGGCTGTAATGAACTCTCTATCAATGCCATTGGCTGTATGGATTCACTGGAGAGGCAGTGTTTACTCCTGTGACAGTGTTACTTAGTTACAGCTTTGTTTCTGCTTGCACTGCTTTAATTATCACTACTGGTGTATTCAAAACTGTTAATGACCTTGGTATGCTGTTTTTGAATGGACGTGTCAGCCCTCGAATGTCTAAATGGTCATGTTTAACCTGTGCTGATGCAACCGCCATGCCATAATTGCTTTTCTGCAAGTCCAAGTCCATTTTTGTGTCCTGTCATGCACTAACAGATCTCTATTCCACCACTGGCCTTTTTGTTTTTACACAAATTAAACTTATAATAAGAAATATTCTCAGGACATTGTAATGTTGCTATTCTGTGTATTAAAAAAAGTTTTTAAAATTGTTTTTAAATGTGGTTTAATTTGATATACATTTAAATAAAGTATAAGTTATTTAGTAAAGGTGTTCATCTATCTATCTATCTAAAAATTACAGGAACGTCTGTTTAAGAGCCAATTAGCGCTCTTACCATAAATCGGAATCAGTCTTTGGTTCCTAGATGTGATCCGGAAGCAGACAGTTTTTGACCACACACAAACACATATTCACGCGCACACGCCGATGCCGGTACAAAGTTAAATAGGTTACAGGTGCAATGAAGTTTGTCTGGATATGGCGATATGATGGAAATAAACCGAACTCATGGTTTAACTACAAAGATGACTTGGACTTTCTTTCGTTTAACTTTAAAGGTGAAAGTGCGTCAACTACTCGATTCCTGGGAAAGCATCTCAGGGGCTTAAAGTTTGAGCTTGGCCTCTACATCTAAAGTCAAAAACTTTTGCTTGGTGGAGTTTAAAGACGCGTTTGGAGAATCAGAGGAAGCGCTTTTCCATATCGTTGGTGGTGGCGGCGGCGACGAGGAAAGGGACGGTGAATGCGAGGAATGTTTCACCGGCTGCGGCTCGTCTGGTAATCAGCTGATCAGGACGGCGAGGAGGGGACCGCTTTGCTACAGTCAACGCTCATCGGCTGCATAGCGCGCCAGAGAGGATCGATACTTCCAGCGAAGTTGTGGAGCTGTATTCGACTGAAATAGGCCTAACGTTACATCAGCTGTTCATCTGACGAGGTAAGGACGGTAGCGCTACCACCGTGTTTAAATGGCCATCTAACAGACTATTAGCCTAGTTGTGTGCACACATGCGTAATCCCAATGCATTGGTCGCTGAAATGGACGAACAATAAGTTTTGCTTCGGTTTATTGTAATCTATTAAATGTCAGACTATTAAACATGTCGGTTGTGGACACGGACAGAGCGCCAGTTGAGCGTGCGTTATCTGCTGGAAAGCGGACAGTATGGCCAGCAGAAGGCAGCAAGAGTGTTGTCTTTTCAGTTAATTACAATTGTAAATTACAAGCTGGTAGAAAATCAAAGCTAAATATGGCTTGTGATTTAAGAAAAATGTTGCAAGGTTTAATAGAAACTGGTAAACATTCAGATGTGCAAAATGCTTTTGAAGGTTGCAATGCATTGTATGATGAAATAAGATGCATGCATGAGTCGCATGCGGTTACTATGGAGCGAAGTATGTGCCTAAACCTCACACACAAACAAAACGTGTTTTACTCACACCCAATGATTCACAAACAAACTCAGTGTGGTTTGTAAATACAAAACATCACTCACAAACTAATGCATATTGTTCTGCAAATAAAAAACGAAATACGTTTCTATGTATATGTAAAACATACTGTATTTGTTTGATAGGTACGTTTTTTATTTGCAGAACAATATGCATTAGTTTGTGAGTGATGTTTTGTATTTACAAACCACACTGAGTTTGTTTGTGAATCATTGGGTGTGAGTAAAACACGTTTTGTTTGTGTGTGAGGTTTAGGCACATACTTCGCTCCATAGTTTCCCTCACTCTCTCAGCCCTTCTGCGGGCTTACTGCCATAGGTATCATAGGAAGTACTGCCTCATCCAAAGGCAGGTCGGGGATATGCAGCTCAAGGTGGTATACACCAAAACAGCTCATTTTTAAACAGGCCCCAAAAATGACATTTTTGTGGGGTATTTTGAGCTGAAACTTCACAAATACATTCTGGGGACACCTGAGACCAATATTACATCTTGTAAAAAGGGGCATAATAGGTGCCCTTTAAGCTATTTTCAGGATTCTTTGATAAATTGTCAATTCAAAAGAACAACATTAATTTTAAGTAAAAAAAAATCTTTTGTAACAATGTAAAATATTTTACTATCCCTACTGTGACTAGAAGTAAACATTTTAAACAATAGTTCACAGAGCAGTTGATGAACAAAGTCAGAGGACTGAGGGCCACATTTCTTTTTATTACAAATAAAAAGTCAAGCTCAATCATTACAAAAAATTAAACACATTTATATATACATTTTTTTTTCTATTTTTATCTATCTCTGAGTAAGGCTTAAGCAATAAACACCACCACAGTCACTCCTAACTACCACAGAAATATCAGCCTGCAAATATACAGCAACTCCAGCCAAACTTGCAACATCATCAGACTGTATTTCAAGTGACAGTAGTCTTATTTCATAACATTTTTAAAAACAAACAATTTTAGGCAAAGTGAGACTGTTTTAATTTTCACGAAGATTTCTTGAGTTAATGCTGGTGATGTATTTTATTGCATATTTATGTAAGCCGAGCATGTCGTTGATGAACAGAAAATATAAACCGTAGAAATCCAACAGCCTTGCCACATTTTTCCATTAATATTCCTTTACACATTAAATAATATTCCTTTACTAAGAGCAATCGGTGCCCTGAAAAAAGTGCATTCACTCATAGCTACTGAACAGATACAAAAGCATTAACTGTTTTCCATTATATTTCCCCTTCCCCAACACCCACAGTTTCCTGATATTTAATACTGAACGTTTCCTTGTCAAGTTTTTCCTTTTAATTTTAGGGGACGGTTTGTTCCCTAATTTGATCCTAATCTTAAATTCTCTTGGTTTTTCTTTAGTGTAGCTGGGGCCTGAGTAGAAAACAAGAGTATGAAACCAAGAAAGAACTGAAAAGTGTCTGCTTGCTGTTAAACACAGACAAGCCCAACCTGAAAGCTAGCGTCAAATTTCCATATTTGTTTAACAGTCTGAAACTTTTCACCAGGCAGGCAAAATCAGTAACACATTACTTGAATCCTTTATATGTAATGCATTATTTATAAAAGCATATTTAATGCATATTAATTATGCCTTTTTAAGCATAATGGTCTCATGACTGAGTGCAACCACAACCATAATACATGATCTATTCATTGTTACAAATGTAAAAAATAATGTATTAAAACATGGCAAACCCCATTTTAGATGTAACAAAGAACCTGCAAATATAATGCATTTTAACTTTAACAATTATTTATGAAAATATACAATGCATTAAAATGTACATCATGAAACCCTTTATAATGTATTATACATAAAGGTTTCAGGTGAAGTGTTACCAAAAAAAATCATTCGTCATGGAGAAAAGTTTTTCTTTGTAGTGGACCCTATTTATAGTGGGAAACATCTGCTGCTAGTCCTCACGTTGTTAATTATAAACCAAAACTATAGTGTGAAAGGCTTGAAATCGTTTCAAATAATCTAGTCAAGTGCGTAATCAGCCTTCGTCCAGTAAAAAGCTTGGTCAATAACTGTTAGAGGTTAGAGAAACAAAACAAAGTTATGTACTCTAAAACAAATCTAAGAAAGTCTGCACACAGCTCACAACAAACAAAAAGCATGGTTCTTGTTCCTTAATAATCACTTCCACTGTGGAACATTTTTCTTGCTTGTTCAGTTCTAGTATTCCCAGCTTGGGATGCTAAATATGCCTGCTTAATCCTTGGCCACAATAAATTTCACAAGGCTGTGACCATGTAAACTGCTCCAAAAATATGGAGAAAAAGAGAGCACTGTTGCATAGACCATTTAGTTAACATGTCTTTCCATGGAACTTAATGTGGCTTAACTGCAATGACAAAACTCAAACCACACTTGTACAATACAATAGCTCAGTATTGTATTTTCCTACAGCAAATGTGTGTCAAAACTTCACACACGCTGACAACTCTGGCTCATTCAGAATGCTGATGCTACACAAATTCAGGATTTGTGGAAATTATGCTTGAAACAGCATTGCTGATAACATTGACCAAACATTGTTAATTGGTTATCCATTCAGCTGAACAGTTACCAACATGATGTTAACTAAATCTAACACAGTGTTTAAAACCTCAACTAGAAATGTTTCATTGATATGTAATGAATGTTTTCAGAGATAGCCCAAGCTAAAATTGTTATCTCTGAAGGTTACAATGAACCTTAAATTATAGCATGTCAGTAAACATTAAAGTGTACAACTTCCTGAAAATATTGTGCTTTTTTTTTTTTTCACTGAATCTTACAATTTAGTATTATAGTTCTAAATGGTCCAATAAGAGGCCACAACTGAAGAAAAAACATGTTGAGCTCATTTCTTAGTAAATCATACTAGGAAGAATGTGTGTGAGTATTTCATTGTCATTAGATTTGGGCTTGGGTCAAGATTCCAGCCGTCATGAGTTCTGAAATCATTTCTGAAATGAAAGAAATCTGCAGCAGTGTGTGTTCACGACTCACTGCTCCTAATGTGTGTGCACTAACTTGGATGGGTTAAATGCAGAGGAAAAATTCAGACTATGGGTTACCATACTTGGCCTTCACATCACATTTTTTTAAAGCAGTTTAGCTTTAGTTTTGTTAGTGCTGGAATTGAAAATAAAGCCTGTCATGGAATAGTGAAGTTGTAAAAAAATATACAGTATTGGTGCCTGGAAGATGCATTACTTTCCCTGGGAGATGACAACGGTGCTACTGTGGTTACTGATGATGTCTTCATATTGTGGTGGAGGCTCTGTTTCAATCTGTATATCTGTATGGCCCACAGCTTCCTCATATGAAGGGGGTGGGTCACCCCGACTGCCCCGCCCAGGTGTGAGGTCAGCGCCTGGGTAGGCGGGGCTACTGTGGGCGCTGATCTCGGAGTGAGGACTGATGTCAGGATGGTAGTCCCGACCCCACTGGTCCATTGACACCACAGATAGGGTTGTGTCTCTTTGTGGACGCCCAATGGCAGGGCTTTGCTGGGATCTTTTGCGTGAGTGACATCTCCAAACTGTGATAGAAACTGCAGCAATGAGCAGCAAAACCAGCAGCAGTGGTAAGATCAAGTACAGGGAATGAACGCCACCAGCGATGGACTCAAGGCCTCCAGGCCTAGGGCTGCTCTCACGCTGGTACTCCTCCCAGAATCGCCTCTGCAAGGGTCACAAGGTAAAAGAAACACAAAACAAAAAGTCTGCAATTAATCGAAACAAAACTGATGATTGAAATAAAATTGTGATTTAATTAAATACAGATAAGTGCACTTTTACATGCTCCTGGATCACGGTCCAGTTTTTTCAGTGTCTTAGTTCACAGTAAATGCTGCTTCATGCAAACTCATCTCTGCCTGTGCTGTGAGATTGGGTCACTTGATTTTAAAGTTGTACTTTAAAATAATTAATATAATATTTTATTTTTTTGTTATTTAATTTTTTAATGTAATTTAGATCTAAATAAAAATATCAATAATCGAAATAATTATAATAATACATCTAAATAATGATATTACGCATTACATTATTATCATCATATAGTGATTTTTATATTTAAAAAAAAAACAAAAAAAAAAACACCACCACATTTTTGGGCCAAACTGTGCATGCCGCAAACATGTAGGTGTTTTTTTTTTTGTTTTTTTTGCATTTAAATTGTTAGAAAAATTGCAATAAAACCTTTTTCAGACTGTAATGATGCCTTTTAAAGGTAATTTTCTTAATTCTGTTTTTTATATTTTCAATTTAAAAATAATTATTATGTACATTTATAACACTATACTGCATTGCCTTTGCATCAAATAAAAAAAAAAACTACTTAAAGCTGCTGTGAGGGTGTTTCTAATACAGCAGCTTTGAGTGACGGTAAAGTTGAAGTCTTTCTCTTTTCTGACTGCTGTTATCAATCGATCTCAATTTTTTACTCTTTTTGAAAGTTTTGAAAAACTATTGTGGGGTTTTCCTTTTGTTATTTGAGCAAATGGGAACACAGAAAAAAAAATTAATGTAATCTCTCATTTACCACTTTAGAAGTTCCCCCAACTACTACGACTATAGCTTCAAAGAAACCCATGAGTGTGAAAATTAGATTAGAAAATAGATTATGCCATCACATATTCAGCTTATCATTGTTCTGTCATTTTGAATATACAGTGTAAACTCCTGCAACAACACACACCCCAAACATCCTTAATCTGACTAACACATCATTAGTCATCCCAAGAAAATGTGAACCCAGCGAGGCTTTCCTGTCGATAATGCTCACTTCCTGATTAGAGGAAATGACACAGAGCGGAATGATTTAAGAAGTAGTGTTCAAGTTCATGCAACAACAACAAAAATAAAAGGAGCACAAATCTACCCCAAACTCACAGTTTTCTCATCATTCTCAAATGCCTCCCTGGCTTCTTCATAATTGCAGATTTCCTCCCTGCATTCCCGCTGGATGTTCCCTTGTTTCATCTCCTCCAAGAAGAAGTTAGCTCTCGGGAGCCTCCGCAACACCGAGTGTGCGGCATCTGCTGGCAGGAACACTGGTGGAAATACAAACAATAAGCGTACAGCACAGAAACAAGGAGGGGGGCTAACAAAGTCATTTCTTTGAAATGCCAGTTCCTCCCTGGCACAGGAAGTTTGAAAAAGAGTAGCCCACTGTTTCTCACCATTGAGAGTGGGAGAAATAAACAGATGCTATATTGTGAGCCATACATATCAGATTAGTCATGGATTAAATATTAGAGGCGCTATGTAGGCTGAGACCCCAATTGATAATCTGTAATTAATACTAATTGGACATATGTCCTTTACTTGACATCCATTATCACTAGCAGGCTCAGCATACAGACCCATTACATATCTTAGCAACGTTAAGAAAAACAAAAGAGCATCCTTGAGAATATCACATAGTCTCGGGCCAAAAAAGACTAAAAGGACTCACCAGCTCCCATGATTCCTGCAGCTTGTTAGAGAGGGAAACTGTGGACCTTGAGAATGACAGAACAGACACCCAGATTTAGTCAACGACCACGCATTTATATCACTTGTGCTTATGCATGTTTAGTATCTCAAAATAAAAACAACAGGAACATTCAAGATTAATTTTGACATAAAACACTAAACACTACGTCAAGTTACAATAAACAGCAACAAAACAAACAAATATGTAAAAAAAAAAAACATAAATCATTCTGTAACATTATGTCTCAATAAGGACTGTTAGCTTACTAGCATGCATAGGACACACTTAACCAATGGCACATGAATAAAAACGGGTACGTTTTGACAAGCAAGACTGTTCTTTCACTATATCGAAACGTAAATTTGCCGCCTCGAGGCATTAAAAACATGACAAGTAACGTAACGTTATACAGGATTGTGTCGCTAATTCAGCCTGATATCGACTGAAGCTTGTCGACACGGTTTTCAACATAAAAAACACACATATTAATCTAACCATCGACGCGTCCGAACCTATGTCTTTTGTATGTAATATACAGAACAAGCTGCGACTTTAAATTAGATTAATAAAATATGTACAAACTGTGTTTACCCGTTCCACCCAAACGTGTAAGGCTTAGTCCCAATGTCCTGATTTTGCGCATGCGCAGACCGAATGAACTGAACAGAGCCATGGCTCTGAGAATGATGAACATAAAAAGCAGCTGACGCGGGTTTCGGGGCGTGAGGAGTAATTACAGAACAAGATTATTTCTTTTGACTGATATACGAGACATGAAGAAATTAGTAATGATTATATCAGCTTTCACAGAGGCTTGTTAGAAAAGAAAAGTGAATTTGAATGCATGAATTGAGTAGCCTAGCTTCATTTTAATTGGTTGTGGTGAAACATTTTATTGCTGTTGCTTTTTGACTCATTGCTTGTTACTTCTCCATATTATTCTCTTAAAAATATTTAATATGAATATTTTATAATTTTTTTGTGTGGTTTATTGGCAAGACAAAATCTTACTAGGAAAGTGTTGGCAGCTTTGTAGAATGGAAAATTGTGTCATGTAAAAAATATTAAATAACAACTGTACAAATAAACAATAGTAATGAATAAAATGGAATATGTAATATTCAAACAAAATAAATGTAAGAATGAATGTTAATTTAAGAAGTTAAGATACATAAGATAAATATAATTAGGCCAAATGTGTTAATGTACATAAGTTCAGTGATGGAGACACAAGCTGTGTGCCAATTCAAAGGCAGCATCCTTTTTAAATGGGACGATTTTAGCCTACACGAGAGGACTGCTCTTGTCGCCTAGCAACTATGACGGCTGTCATAGATGACTGACAGTAACGTTTAAATTGGACTTTTTTGAAAGTTATTCAGAAACTGTCTGAATATGTTCACAATGCAATGTTATGTGTAGTCTACAATAAGTGACTAGGCTCACAGTGCGGCTGGTAAAATGGGCTCAGTCTTCCAGCCATACAAACCTTCATGAAGTTCTAGAAGATGAAAAATATTGTAACGTTATATTTTTTTACTATGGAAGTCAGCGGGTGCCCTCTGTTGTCTGGTTGCCAACATTCTTCTAAATATTTTATTTTGTGTTCAACAGAAGAAAAAAACTCGTACATGCTTGGAACAACTTGAGTGTGAGTAGGCTATATTAATTCATGACTCATTTTTTTATATTTTGGTGAACTATCCCTTTAACCAGTTCTGAATGGACTGTTCGAAAGAATCGATTCGCTGAAAAATGTCAGACTTCCGGTCACTGCCTTCTCTCAGACACACCTTATTTATTTTTCGTGCTCTCTCAAACACGCACATTAAGCAATGTGTCTTTTTTAAAGCTATTGAAACAACAAAAAAAGATAGTTTATCAACAACTAATTTAGAGCATAAATTAAATTAAACTCTGACGGCTGTAGGGTAACTTACTTGCCACATAGACCTACTTGAGCGTTGGATTGCATGTAATGGATGTAATATTTGCATGTAATCTATATGCTATCCAAACGTTTTGTTGGAAAGGGAAAACATTTAGCCTACATTTAATCAAAATATGTATAAAGAAACCACATAATAAAAAAAATGTTTTTAGAATTACTAAATAAAACAAAGATTATTGACACATTATGAAACACATTTTACAAGAAAAGTGTCCATTCAAAGTGCCAGTGAATTGTTGACGCAAAAACTGCACGGGCCGTTTAATTTCGGGTTGTAAACGAATCGTTCAGACGAGGCACGTGTCAGTCCTAGGCACTAGGACCCTGCTGCAGGTGCAGCCGAGATTTTTCAATAATGTGCAGTGCAGTCGCGTTCACAGGAGCGCGAGGGCAGCTGCTCCACAATCTTCAAAACACTGATCGCGAATACTGATCCAAAGACATCATCATCTTGGCTTCTCCGCGACGCAGCGCAACATCACTCCTCATCGCCGCGCACAGCCGACATGGCCTCATCCGTGAGCGGAGCGGAGGAAGTGCCCGTGTCGGCGTTGACGCCCCTGAAGTTGGTGGGTCTGGTGTGTATTTTCCTCGCGCTGTGCCTGGATGTCGGGGCCGTGCTGAGTCCGGCGTGGGTCACCGCGGATGACCAGTACCACCTGTCCTTGTGGGAATCTTGCTGGAAGCTCGCTGCCTCCGCGACCTGGCGGTGCAGCAGCACGCTGGGGACCGGTGAGTGAGACGCGCTACTTTTGCAACTTTGCAATAGACATTGTTCAGAGAGGATGAGCTGCATATACATAATTTAAGATGCAGAAAAAAGAAAAAAAAACCGTGTTCAGTCTTTTTAACTTTAGTGAGCTCTGCATCATGACCCCGGAGGCTCATCTTTGATTTATGAGACAACAAAAGGGACTCGTCGCTCCCTCGCGCATCATTATCACTCATTGTTCAGCCCAAGCTAAACCAGCTTTTATAAAATACAGAGAAAATAGAAAAAGTTTAGAAAAGATTTTTTAAATCTCTTCTTAGCCAGTTTAAAACAGATACGACTAGTCGTTTTAATGTTTACTCCTTTAAAAGCATTAAATAAATACTTGCATCTATTTCAGCTTAGCCTATTCGTATTTAACACAAGCATCTATTCCAGTTGTTCCTCGTTACATTTTTGTCTCAATTGCTGTTTTCTTACATTACAGTTCAATTAAAACTCTTTTAAGTACCAGGACAAATTGTAATAAATAGTCAGAGATTAATAGTTGTTTTCTAATAGTTGCTACTATGTAATGAATAAGAAGGAAGTTTAAATAGATAGTCACTGTTTAATTATTTAGTAATTAAAAATAGGTCTTCTTTTAAAACAGCTTGAGTATTGAACTAATGTTTTTTTAGGGGGAAACAACCTTGAATTCGTCCTGTTTTATCAAAAAAGACTCCAGCCTGCAAGCCAGGATTAATTAAGACAATGTTTGTGAAGAATGCTTCATTAATTAATTGATATTGATCCTTAACATTTAATAGCACACTGCATTTTATTCACAGCTTGTTTGGTGGAAAGGCTTTTGGACGATGTGGGAATGTGTGATGGAATCGGTTGTCCAGCTGGGGTTTCATTCTGCTTTTGTTGTATACAAAATGAGCCTTTGTTAACGTCTCCTCACCGGCCAAGGAGTGAGGTTAAGTTTGAGAGGAGAGCTCCCTAGAGGCCCTAATGTGGACAGATTAGTTACCAAGGAAACAAGTGCCGCATTCTAGAAATGTCATTTTGCACTGAAAAAGAAACTTCCCTTCTGGCATGCGTGAAGGTTTGTTCGTGAATAAACTGCAGTTTGGGGGCAGTTCCTCCATATCAATTTCATATGTTAGTGTAGAGTTACTCAGTGCCACATTTTATTTTTTTCATAGCATAGTTGCGGAAAAGCAAAAAGCAGTTAAGATGATATTTTAGGTCTCTGGCTCTGGACCCTGTCCCGTCATTTTTTTCAAAAAGCACAGTTTGACTCGATCCATATAAAGTCATAAAGCCCCAGTCAAAATACCAAAGGAGTGGCCTGGGTGAATGGCTTTCCTCTGCAGCGCATTATTGATTTTGTGCTTTCTGTAATCAGTCACTCCATTTCCTCTGTGTTTTCTCTGTGTCATGCACTGTGCATTAAACTAAATCTCATTAGCTGTGCAATTACCGGCTGACTCCACAGTCTTCTATGAACCAGCATATCTGCTTCCTAACCTTTCATTGAGTCCAGCGCATCATTTTTTTAGTTTATCTCTGTCAATTTAACAACATAGATATGTTAACATATACTAACTCCCTTTTACATGCACATATGCGCCAGAAATCCGAGGTTGTGAAAGCTCTCGGGGAGAGATAATCGCAAACAACAGGAATGTGGCGAAAGTGTGTGAGTCTTTTTGTGCGGATGTCATGCTCGACTGAAGAAGAGGCAGCGGTTCGATAGAGGCGCGCACTATACACCAATTTCTCTCCCTGTCGGCGAATGGCGAGGAATGTGGAGACTTTGTGTCTTATTGACGGAATTCAGTTTCTCATCTATGACTTTGGACTTACCCTCATCACGGTATCAGATTGAAAGAACTTGCCAAGGGGCACTTGGTTGCTGAAAAACAGATTATAGTAATGAATGTTTTGATTTTTATCTGGTATCCTCATTTCCATCTGTAGTCCTGCAGGGGGTTTTGGATAAGCTCTACTCTGCCGGAGACCTCTCAGACGTAGACCTCAAGTCGAAAAAAAGTCATTTTTTCTCAGATGGGGGAAGGACACTCTTGTTGAGGATTCCCAGGCTTTTGGTGGCCATCCAGAGAGGTCGGAGGTCGAGTTTTGTTTTTATATAGAAGCAAAGATCAGCAGCTCTGTTTTCATACATCTCTCTCCAACTTCCTGCGGTGACAGATATATGTATTACACATTATGCCAAATCATAAACCGTATTTAGTAAAAGGGTTTGTTTATGTTCGAAACTATAGTACGGTGGAATGGAGCTGAAGTAGCCCAGAGCCTCTCAACCTGAATGTTTTGACATGATTTAGTGCTAGAGATGATTATTTTCCGGCAGAGAAAATTATAGATCATTTCCCCAAGCTGATGAAAATGTTTCTATTTACAGATATCACTGTGTAATAACAAAACCCTGTGAGAGGATCCAGTGCTTTTATGGTTTCATTGAAACAAACAAGCCATTGAGGTCTTATGAAATGTTGCCTTTCTCAGGTTCAGTAATTGAGTCATTTTTATCACTTGATAACTAAACGAAAACATCATAATAGTCTTTGTTTTAAAGTGTGTGTGTATATGTACTTGTATGTTATGCTTGTGTATATTATAATTACAAATAAGTTTGTGAAGAATTGTTGAGAAGTTAAGAGAAATTGCTGAAATGATATACTACACACACACACACACACACACACACGCATATATATATATATATATATATATATATATATAAGGCCAAACGATTAATTGCATCCAAAATAAAAGTTTGTGTTTACATAATATATGTCGGTGCACTGTGTATAATTATTTTAGATATAAATACACAAACATGCTTGTATATATTTAAATATTTTCATGTATATACTGTATATAGATTTATGTATAATTTATATTATATATATTATATATATTTTTTTCTTAAATATATATATATATATGCATGTGTGTGTATATTTATATATATATATATACAAAATAATTATACACAGTGCACCCACATATATCATGTAAACAAACTTTTATTTTGAATGCGATTAATTGTTTGACAGCTCTAATATATATATATAGGCCTATATATATATATATATATATATATATATATATATATATATATATGAAGAGTTCAGATGCAAAAGCCTCTAAATGCCATTTGAAATTTTCTTCTTTAATGATGATTTTTATCAAACTTGTATATTTAAGTTCAGTAATTTCACTTAAATAACAATTAATAGGTAATTATCATTGCCATTTAAGTGAAATTACTGAACTTAAATATACAAGCTTGATCAAAATTATCATTCTAGATGAAAATTTCAAATGGCACTTAGAGGCTTTTGCATCTGAACTCTTCATATATACAGTATATGTCTCTGTGTGTGTGTGTGTATACAGTATGTAATTTCAACAATTTCTCTAACTTCTCAAAACAATTCTTCACAAATGTATTTGTAATCATAACACATTAATAATCAATATATATGGCAGAGTCAGAATGCAATAGTGTGCTGTTGTTGGCCTCTTTTATAAAGTAAAATAAGATGTCAGGTTTTAGGAATTTCAAACCTAAGACATCATACGTTTTGCATAATTTAATAGTAATGGTTGCTGTAATGTTCTTGTTTTCCTTGTGTAGCAGTGCAAACACTATGACTATGATTTTATTTATGATGCATAGTGTTCCACTAGATTGTTTGCTTGCACTTGAATAATAGAAAATTATTTTTCTGTATTTTTTTGTAAGGTAGCACTGATAAAACATACTTCTTTTTTTAACAGTTGTTTTCTCCATTCCCCATATTGAAAAACTAACAAAGCATGCTGTAATTAAAAAAAATATTTTAAGTGAGCCTTTCTATAGGTTACATTGATATGCTAGTAGGTGACTTTATGAGTCATTGAACCATTCATTCACCCGATTTGTTCAAAAACATTCATGATTGAAAACAAATGTCTTTTTGAGCGAATCATTTAATCGTCCACTCAATCAATTTGTCTACTGATTTATTCATAATTCAAAACAATTGACTGCCTTTATGAATGAGTTGTTGAATTATTCACTCAGCCAACTCATCAACACTGCTGCATTCGAAACTGCATACTCCCCTACTAATGTATATACAGTAGGCGAAAAAAAGTATGTGACAAAAGATGCATGTCCCAATTCACAGTACTCATAAAAGAGTAGGCAAAAAGTACTCAGATGACCTAGTTCTTCCGGTGAGATTCTCAAGTGTGCATGCGATGCAGCAACTGTCTTTATGAGCGAGTCATTTAATCACTCTCTCAACCGATTTGTTCAGATTCATTCATAATTCAAAACAAGTGACTGTCCTTACAAGTGAGTCTTAGAATCATTTGCTTAACTGATTCATACAAAAACACCAAATCATTCACAAACACCATTACTATGCGTTGCTTGAGAGACGCATTCTAATGTGGCTTTGTTTGGATTTATCTTAGTTGATGGAGCAGAAATGAAAAGTAATTGTCTCTAAAATGTAAATTACTTTCTACTAACTAATTTGAACATTTTTCATATTGACTTATAATTAATGACTATTTGAAGAAGAAGAAAAAACCTCCCTCAGCCCACGTAACTAAAGAAACTTTGCAAGTCACTCCTCAGAGATTATCTACTTATAATGGGTTTTCCTTTTGCCTAACTAATGAGATTCCTCAGTTGTCCTAAAGTGCATGTGAGATTCCCCACATTTACTCTCATGTCGTCAGATATGGAAGCAGGCATACTGTTTTAGGCACCTCCTCTCTGACTCTTTCTCCTTGCCCCCTCCCTCACTCCTGCGTTCCATGGAGGATTCAGCGCTATTTCTGGGCCCTACTCTAGCTGAGTGTCTCGGAGTGCTTGAATGAAAAGCAGAAACAAGATGGGCTGAAGGAGAGAAAAAAGGAGGGAGGAATACATTATGTGATGCCCCATTTAGCCCACCAGAATTGTCGATAAGCTCTCTGCTGCCCGCAGAGGTTCATTCTTTCAGTTACGCAAACCCAAGATGTAAGCGTTCCAAGTGAGCCATTCTGTAGGCATGTGTGTATTGACTTGTCAGCGTGTTTAGAGGCTCTGTAAAAAGAAGTTTAAAGGGCCATTCACACAAAACACAGTTTTTTTCTATGTAAACATGAGCCACTTATGTCATTCTAAGACTGTTAGTCACCGTTTTCCATGCAATTACATTGTGAAGACTGAAACGAAAAGAAAAAAAAACACTATAAGAGTGGTTGATATTTCAAGTCTTGTGAAGCCATTCATTATCTTTCTTTGAGAAACATACCAAATTGTTCGCATTTTTAATTTCTTTAAAATAAAGTTTCTTTAGCGTTTAAACGAGGTGTATATCCCTTGATAATTTACTTTCATTGGATATAATGTGTTTATATAATATGAATATAATGCATGCAATGTAATGCGATATGAAACTGATCTACTATTTGTGTTTTTATGTAATGATTTATTGCAGACTGGCAGATTGCCACATTGGCTTTGTTGTTGGGTGGAGCTTTCCTTATCCTCCTTTCCTTCCTGGTGGCCCTGGTGTCTGTCTGCATTCGCTCCAGAAGACGTTTCTACCGACCGGTCGCAGTTATGCTCTTTGCTGCAGGTGAAATAAACACACACACACTTATGTTTAAGACATTAACAAGTTGGCTTCCCATTTCTGTTTTCCACGCACATTAAATTAGGGTTTATGTATTATGAATTTAAAATGTGTTGTCGACTCTAAGAAGCAATTTCTGCAGCTAATGGACCAGGAAACAGCAAATACATTTTAGCATCCAAACAGTTTTTTTTCCAAGCCACAGCACACAGCTGCCTCAGTAATCAGTTGTTCGCGATATGAATGCGTCACAGGGAAAAGTTGTACGGTACATCTAAAACAGACATTTTCACATGTCTTTTAAGAAGATATTTACATGGCTTTGAAGTTGGTTCTTGCTCACTTTGTAGAGGAACTTATCAAGGAATAAAGCCCATTGAGGATTTAGAAGACTTTTGATGTTCTTAAGCTACTTTTGTCTCTTTGATAATTGCAAATTTCATTGCCAGTGCTCCTCTGTTTCTCACAGTGGTCCTACAGGCCTGCTGTCTGGTGCTGTATCCTATCAAGTTCATCGAGACTATCAGTTTGAGAATATATCACGAGTTTAACTGGGGCTACGGTCTGGCCTGGGGAGCCACCATCTTCTCCTTCGGAGGAGCCATTCTCTACTGCCTGAACCCTAAGAACTACGAAGATTACTACTAAACATGCTACAACACCCACAATGCACTTCAATGTACTCTTCACTGTTGTGATAGCAGCTCATGCACTGAACTTTTGTTCGGAACCTGCTCTTGTCGCAAACACACAGACCCTCAAAATGCAGAGCAATGCCGAGCTGTTAGATACGTACATGCAGTCTCTTTTTCCTCAGATTAGTCTATCATTCAATTAAACCTCTTCATCAAACTTCTTTTCCCATCTGTCTCCTCGTACTATTCTAACCCTTCTGATCGTCACATGAGCATCTGACATTCCTGTCAACCTATGTTCACAGGAATACTGCCAGTCTGTGATGTAATCAGTGGAGAAACCTCCATCTGTGGTGGGATTTGAAACAAGGCAGACAGAAAATTAAACTGCCATGATAGGCACATTCATTTTGAGACTTGAAAGATAGACGGTTTTAAAGGCTTGGAATGCATCCAAAAACATAAAATCATGCAATTTGCAAAAAAAGAAAGATGTTAGTACAGTAAAGTACTAATCAGCCAGTATCAGTATAATATAGGTATACTTTATATAATATCAGTATAGTATAAGTATAATGATAAAATGGTCACATTAGCAAAATCTTGAGGAGTCACTTTCAAAATAGGCAAATTTTACCTGGAAAATTTGAACCCATTGCAAAATCTGCATGGGGAAATATTTTGCCTCAAGCAAAATTCCTGATCGCATCCTAAATGACTGTTTCAAACATGAAAATTTGCTATACAATTCTAGACTTTAGCTTACCTCAAGGGCATCCAAGATGTAGGTGTCTTTGTTTCCACAGCATTTTCAATTTTGACATTTTTTGGTCAAATCGTTAGGGGGTCCACCTCAAAGAGCATGCACAGAGAAGTCAAAATTAAACATGATTTAATGACTTGTGAATGTAAGTACACACTGATGGCCTAAGCCACGAAACGAGCAGTTTGTGTGAGAAAATGGACAGTATTTATATCGTTTTTACCTCTTGTTAACAGCCGTTGAACTGATCTGAATCAGATGTCCAACTGAACTCAACTGAACCAGAGGCTGAACCGTCTCTCCAGACGTTACGCCAGAAGTGATCTCTCGCGCGTCTACGTCACGCATTGTTTACACGGAGATTTCTGAAGTTTTACCTTTCACTAAACATATTTAGATATATCAAAATCGTATTGCGATTTCCCGTATATCTAAATATGTCTACTGAAAGGTAAAACTTCTGAAATCTCCGTGTGCGTGACATAGACGCGCAGGAGATCACTTCCGGCGTAATGTCTGGAGACGGTTCAGTTAGAATCATAGACAGTAGGTTAGAATATGAGAACAATTAAATAGTATAATGTTACACACTCCAGTACAGTAGGTGGCGGTATGCACTTAAAAGTTGGTTGCAATCCGCCATTTTTCAAGAGAAGAAGAAGAGACGGTTCAGTTGGACATCTGATTCAGATCAGTTCGACGGCTGCACTCTATGCAAGATCTGTACCTTAATATAACAGCTTCAAAGTCGTTTCGGTGGTTAACAAAGTCATAGTAGGGCGAATCATCCTGGTAGGAAAGCTTGGGGGACGCCGCCGGAAAAACCAGCCATGCAAGTTTGAGAGCGGCGCCCCTGACACAGCTCGCGAGAATCACGAAATGCTTTACGGCAACGACGTCACACACATCAACGTTAAGCTACTTGCGCGCATCCAAGAAAACTCGGTCAGAAATGTCCAGAAAAAGGGAAAGAGGATCGGACCGTGCTAGAAACCGGACACGAGTCCACTCGGTCGGGCTTTCACTCGTTGGCGCGAGCTTAAAAGCAGCACTGATTGTGCTGACCTGCCAATCTTGTGATGGACTTGTAAGTAAATCTCTTATTTGTAAACTTGTTTGCGTTCTTCTATGTTGTATGTTGCTGCGCTAGCTTGTAGTTTGTCATTTTTTACGGTGCTGTTCATTCATCCGTTGTTGATAATTAGACCAGTTAAAAAAATTCCCACACGTCTAGCTAGCTTTCGTTTACAAAAGCTGTAAGCAGACTTCATAACAAACAGTTGTTTCTCTTAGTTTTGTTGTTTTTTTTCTCTCGTTATGTTTTATTGCCGGGGTTGCCACACGACTGAGCTAGTTTGCTAGCTGAACTCAGCTAGCAAACTGTGTTGTGATGTGTATCACGTAACGTTACTAGTCCTGTGTTTGGTTTTAAGGCGTAAGTTACTGTCTGTTATAAACTTTATCAGACTAACAGTGCACTTCCCGACTGTAATTTTTCTTCAAATTGTGTTGATTATTAATCAATTAAATCTCGATGTTTATTCCTGCGATTATCATGAGAACATAGTAGTCAATATCTCACATAATTATTAGGACATATATAAGCCTAGAGGTTGTAAATAGTGTAATTGTTGAACACAATTTGCTAACTATTTTGTCAATCATGTCTAATGAAATCATAACGGCCAATGTTATGAAATAATGCGACGTACATTTATTGATGTCATCTGGCATTTTGTAATACATTAAAATCAAATTAAACACAAATGAAATAATACATTAGTCCTACACTATTAGGCTATTTACTTGTGATTTAGCAGAAATCATGTAAAAACGTTTTAAGCCAGTATGCGATAGGCAACTTTATTATTATAAAGTAGTCTAACTTGACAGTAGTTCAGTAGGTATGCAGTAACAGGGGAATAACGGTTATTTACGACAGTGCAAGTACATCACAGCGGCTCTAGAGGTCACTGTTTTACAAAAAAAAAAAAAAAATCAGAGAGTGCATAGTGTGGCTTTAACAAGAGGTAAAATAAAAATTATATAAATACTGTTCGTTTTCTCACACAAACCGCTCATTTCGTGTCTTAGGCCATCAATGTGTACTTACATTTACGAGTCATTAAATCATTTAATTTCGACTTCTCTGTGAATGCTCTTTGAGGTGGACCCCCAAAAACTGCATTATATGACTGACAGACAACACCGGTTAGACCGAAAAATGTCAAAATTGAAAATACTGTGGAAACAAAGACACCTACATCTTGGATGCCCTGGAGGTAAGCTAAAACATTTCAAAAATTAATTTCAATGTTAACTATCCCTTTAAGCACAGATCATGTACATAGCACATGAATTATCATCAAGCGGTTACTTTGTGCACATCTGAAAAATATTTCTACATATCTCACCGTCAGTTTATAAGGGATTTGGTAGAAGATACTTTGCATTGTAGAAAACCTAGGTCTTGTGGTCTAACCAAGCCTTGCAAATAGACTAGTTTTTGACTGGTATCTGAAGAGTGATTATTAGTCTTCTTTTGCACAAGTATCCATACCGGTAGTTAAAGAATTATTTCTTAGCACTGTCAGTCTGTTGTGCGCATGTTGATGTTTGAATGAGGGGGCATGTATCATTTGAGTGCGTGTTTGAGTGATTGCATGCTTTCTTTCAGGATTTTTGAGTCCTGAATGCAGTTGTGACATACTGTACTAATTTATATATACTAACCGAATAAACGGATAAAAAGAAAAATGGGGTATGTTTCATGGTTTGCAGCCGAGATATCTCGACATCAGCATATAGTAACGTAGAATCAGATCCTTTATTTAGTACAGCAACTGGAGGCATTTGCACAAGAAATCAACATCTTAAACACCAAATACAGTGTGGCATAATATGCATAAAAGTACCAGGTATAGGTTCATATGCAGGTCTTGTAGTGTTCTTCATTCATGAGAAGAGCTCATAGTGAGCACATACAGTGTAAAGTCTACATTAAAATTATTCAGCCCCTGTTTATCTCAATTCATTGAACGTTTTGTAAGAGAAGCCCTGTGCACAGGATTGTTTGGGCTTTTTCGTGTAAACTCAGCAGTCTTATTCTGCTTGGAATGGTAAACCACACCTCAGCAACATCTAGCAAGCTATGCCCTCTCTTAAACCACACCTTCTCGGTCCACTCCAGTGCAAATTGATCGATCAATCAATCCCCTTTGCTTGTCTCTGCTGTCAAGTCACCCTTCTTCCTCTTTTAAAGCAACGTTCAGTAGAAAAAAGTAAATACAAGTGCAGGAAGCTCCTCAAGTGGTAACAGGGTGGGTCTGATTGGATAATATTTCACTAGAGTAGTTGTCTCTTCTTCCGTGGGGAACGGCTCAGTTATTGCTGGGTGAAGCTGAGGGCACAAGGGACAGTAATCGTCAAATGATAGGCGGGACTTGAACGTTGCATGACGGAACAGAAGATTAGCAGTAGGAGTGAGGTTCATGGCCTGTCGGGAAGGGTCGCAGAGAAGCCTGCTCAAGTGTTGCGTGGCATCTCGCACTGTTCGCAGCGGTGCAATGCTGGATGGTTAAGAAAAGTGCAGCTTTCACAGTTCCACTGAGCGCCCTCAAAATCCTCGTCCCTCTGCACGACCGGAGGCTTAACTAATCAGGGGAGACAAAACATTATGAAACAGCATACAAGCACTTATTTATTGCTGCTGTGAGCTAAATTTAAGGCCTTGAGAAAGCATTCTGCCACACCCACTGACAATTTGGGCCACTGGCCCCGCATAGCAACAAAAGGGTGATGAAAATAGAACGAGGGTGCAAGAAACACTATATCATAACAAGCAATCTAATAGCCTCCACTCTACTGGTGTAGTCAGAGGTCAGGACAAATCTGACAGGATATTCAGAGAGCAAAGGGCTAATTTTAACTCAAGGGAGGTTAGTTTACAAATTCCATGAGATATTTTAGTGAAAAACCTATCTAGGATATTAGGGATGTGCCCGAAGCTGAATACTATGTTCGGAAAGGAAATGACGCGTTCTACAGAGCCCCTGAAGTAGGCTTTCTCAAATCCAGCCCTGGGGGGCCACCGTCCTGCAGTGTTTAGCTAAAACCATGATCGAACTCACTTACCTGCAATTTTTCTAGCAACTGCAGATCTTGACTAGATTGTTCAGGTGTGTTTGATTAGGATTGGGACTAAACTCTGCAGGGCAGTCGCCCTCCAGGACTGGATTTGAGGAATGGTGGGGAAAGAAATTAGATTGGAGGAAAAAATATATTTCAATTCAATGCTTTTGCATTCTCTCGCAATTAATTGGGTAATTATATAGTATATAATTTACAGGCATCAGGGAGCCACAATCAATATGCGGGGTTATTGTTTTGGAGTTATTTCATAATACCTGTTTTTAATAGTTTCTTTACTTGTTTTTATGCAAGAATAATCAGAAAATAAATGAAAGACATACAAAAGTTTTATGTAGCTTCCGCCAAATCCCGCTAAACACACTAAGTTTGATGATCAAATTACATGAATTTATTTTCTCATTAATAGTGTCATCATAGAAACATAATTCTGAGTTAAAGACATAAGCATTTCAGATTCGCTTTAAAAGTATTTTTCACTATACGTTCTTGATACCAAATACATTAACAAATATTAGCAAACTTAACCTTATTGTAAAGAAAAACCACAAAATAAAATAATGAAATGTTTAAAAATATGCAACATCCAAAAAATAAATTGATGCAGAATTGGTTGAATTCCCACCTCTTGGAGGTACAACAGGGCCAGGTTGAATATTATCATAAAAGTTGTTCATGGTTCTCACGTCAAACTTGCCTAAAGAAAAAGAGAGATATGGATAAAGCAAAGGTTATCAGCACAATTTCAAGTTGAGTGCAATCACATGAAACATGCACTTGCATATACTATATACTTGCAGTGCAAGTGTTCATTTCATATCGAATGTCATAAAGATGACTACATTCATGCTATTTTTACCTCTAGACTGCAGCAGGTCTGTCTCCTTCAAGGTGCAATCAATGTCAATCTGAAGCTGTCTGTTTTGTGACCGAATTCTGGTCATATCCTCGGGCTAGCAAAAGCACACACAAAGTACACATTTTTCATATTAACCGCACACATAAAAGCAATTTATAGTGGTCACACACACTTTACTGAAGCCTGTTAAACTCCAAAGAACGAGATGCCGCTTGTACTGAATGCATACATTACATTATGTACAGCAGTTTAACCCATGAAAAAAAAGATTCATTCATTTCTTCGAAGCATGCAGAATGAGCAAGAACTGAATGAGTGATTCATTTCCACCTCATCGTATTTGCACGTTCTGCATGTAGATTCTAGGTATGTATGCTTTTATGCAACGCTCATTTAGAGAATTTGATGAGGATTCATTCATCTTTTATTAGCAATGTGAAACATGTGGGTGTGTTCGTTCAGCACCTTTTCAAAAAGATGCATTCACATGCTCTAAAAGCCTGTTTTTTGTCCCTTACCCGAGGGATCAGGCTAGTGCTGTTCACCCGTCTGAAGCGTCTCTGCAGGGCGTCAAATTCCATTTCATTTACTTCCGCCTTCAACTGCTCCAGTTTCTGACGCTCCAGCTTGAGCTCTTTCATCAGACGCTCCATCCGAGCACGCTGGTGCAAGAGCAGCGCTAAGGAGACGAACAGCATTAGACAAGGCTACAAGACTGAACAACACGTCACTTCCCCACATACTCATGATAAACAGATGCAAAACCAGCTTATTCTGGACAGAAACTGACCACTTTTACAGGAAAGAGTTTTCAATGACTCCACAACTTTCAGAGATTTGATGTTACAAACCTCCTAATATCCAGTAGTTAGTTCTTCCTTTAAAAACTAAATATATTTTATATATATATTACTTTGTTTCTTAGCATAGTTAAAGGGGTCATGAACTGAATTTTTCTTTAAATGTTATGTTCTATGAGGTCCACTTATGACGTTATCAAGATAAAATAATAATAATAATAATTTAGATTCTATTTTCTATCCTGTCATTGACCCTCTCTTTCAAACACTATGTTTTGATAGTTGTACCGCATTCAAGACTTGGAAGTATGCTATGATTGGGCAATTGTTCAAAAATATCTCGCTACAACATTTGCCAACGTGAAATATTACACACGCTTTATAAGTCTTGGTTATGAGTAAAATACTTGAAGTTACCACAAATATAACTGACAAATTATCAATTATTATTTATGGCGTTTCATGTAAACGGAATTATGACTGACTGACTGAATGTACCATTGTTTGTCGCACTGTCGTTCATACAGCAATTAATCGTTCATCCTTTCATAAAGTGAAAACGTATGCATTGCCATTTGCGGTGTCGTGTTTTAAATATTGTTGTAATATTTTACAGGTGACAAAAGAGAAGATGTCACTCACTGAAACTTTAATTCAGGATTACAGCGAATGCCTTTGACCAAACCAATAACTAAAAGCAACATACTCTACGTGCTGTCTTCCATATCAGATAATCCAACGCATTAACCCTATAAATTCCGAAGCAAAGGAAAGAACAGCAAATCACAACCATTACAGTTTGATTGCGGCGCTACAGTATAAATACTTAGTACATATCAAATAATCTGTAAAAGACAAAGCAATAGTGACACACATGGTACAAACATTGTTACTCACACAGTGTGTTGCGACATTGCAGTTGGATAGTCGTCACTGCATCATCTTTTATTTCAGTCTCTCTGAATGGTGTCTTGTTTAAAAACGGATCCGAGGTAAAATAAAGCAAACAAACGAACAGTTTCTTACTGACGTGATCTGAATTTCTAAAACTTCGTTAAAAATAAAATTTGTCCATGCTTTCTTATTGTTAGGATCACAAGGAAGGCAAAGCCAAGATGTATGTTGTCACCAAGTAAAACATGTTCCTGGATCAACATTCAAAGCAACCAATCAGATTTGAGGGAAGTTTACAGTTTATATCAACCAGGGTTAGGTTTCTACCTCAGTTTTATTCATCCTATCACTTCCCTCTGACTTAGGGAAAGGTTAAGGGTAGGGATAGGACTACATTTTCAGTCAGGAATGTTGTTCCAGGAACAAAATATGTTGACCCAGGAACACGTCTTACTAAAAATCATGGTGACCATGCAAAGACCGTTTTCCACAACTTCCACTGCAAAACGCCTTAATCCTCAGAGCCAGAGGCCTCTTTATCATTTTGTTGCTGGAGTGAATAATCCTGTTTTTGCGTCTCTCTCATATTTACTACTATATGCAAATCGGTGGGGCTAAAAAAGCAATGATGTAGGCGTTGATTTTCTCCTCTTTTGTTGCACTATGACGAAATATAACAAAATCCGAAACTAATCATTTTACCATCTTGGATTCTATAAAATATGTTTCTGTACTAGAGAGGAAGATTTGAATTCTGAAAGTTACAGGATACGTTTTTATAGTTCAATGAACTCATTTGTCAAAAGATCAAGGAAAATTTGATTTCTCAATTCATGACCCCTTTAAAATGTGTTCCTCGACTCCTTAAAAGAGCCTGCCATAAACACATCGCCCTAAATGAAGGAAAAAAATAATTTATTATATTTAATTTATATTTACATACATACACACACGGACTAACTTTTTCAGGTTTGGGGATAGTAATATTTTTTAAAAGAAATCTTAAGCTCACCAAGGCTGCATTTGATCGATCAAAAATACAAAAAACAGTAGTAGTAGTATAGCTTTTTTAATGCCATGTAGGCATCTGATGCTATCTCTTAATGGCAAAAACAGTGTTTCAAAAATACAATAGAAATAAAAACCAAACAAAACAGCTTTTAGTATTATACAAGATGTTTTGCATTAATGTTTGATAAATATTCTAAAACCTTTTCTAATAAAATCTCACTAAACAAGTCCTTAACTGAGCTTTTTACATAAAAATGTTGTCTAATTGCATTGAAAGTGGGATAGTCCAATAAAATAAGGGGGTCCTGCCATTAAGCAAAAATGCATAAGTCAATAGTATGACCATGCGATATTAGTAAAAGTGCTGCTGGGGGTTTTGGGATGGATTTTATGCAATTTGTTGTTTGTATACGTTTCCCATTAATGATTGACAGTAGGTCAAAGGTCTGAATGAGGAATTTCACATTTTACGAAAGAACAGTAATATTGTGATATATTACAATTAAAAACAACTATTTTCTGTTTTAATATTTTAAAGTGTAATGTATTCCTGTGAATTACAGTTTTACATGATCCTTCAGAGATCTATTTGAAATTCTGATTTGGTGCTCAAGAAACATTTCTTATTATAAACGTATAGTTCTGATTAATATATTTGATAGAAAATTCAAAAGAACGGCATTTATTTGAAATGGAAACTTTTGTAAGATTATAAAATGTCTTTACTGTCACTTTTTATCAATTGAATGCATCCTTGCATAAAAATATTCCTTTTCTTCCTCAACATTTTATATTTTTAAAACTGTAATAATATTTATATGCATACCTTGAGTATATGCATAGTCATCCGAACCGGAGCTTGATCGTCTAGGCATGCGGTTGATCTGGCTGGAGATGTTCCCTGGCAGCGCAGAAATGGGCAGGATCGGAGGAGGGGCTCCATGGCGCTCGCCCTGGTCCACTATGTTGAGGAGGGATTCGGTCTCAACCGGTGGAGAGCTTGATGAACGCTGTGCTTGCCCAGGAGACACTTTGATCTTGATGAAGGCAGAGGTGGCGGGTTGAGGAGAGGATGTGGGCCGGGGCCTTGCCACACCCTGGTGGACATAAATTCCTTGATGAATAGAGGCTCCGGACATATTGATGGCCCGGGATGGGGAGCTCGGGGAAGGGCTGGTGGCCATATAGAGCGTTCCCTGTGGAGCATGTACAGGGGAGTTGCTCCGTGGTCGTTGTCCCTCCAATGTGATCTCTATCTGGTTCTTCATAGGGCCTTTGGAGGATATAAAAGGTCTGTGGGAAACAGGCGCCGGCTGCTGGTAGGACAGCCCAGGGAGGGTGGGGGGACTTATGGGAAGAAACACCTGGTGCGGCTGCTGGACCTGATGTTGGGGAGAGCTGTATGGAGACTGGTACGTCGGAGTAGCATAAGGAGACTGCTGGTATATGGAAGTCCCGGATGTGGACCAGGGAGCAGGCTGAGGACTTTGAGACGGTGAGGGACGCATATAGACGGTGTTCCCACTGTTACAATAGACACCAGGGGGGATTTGCAGTGCTTGTGGGGCAGAGGGTATGTTCTGGGAGAGGGTGACCGTTATGGGAGTCATGTAACGTGAGACGGGGTGGAATGTGGGAGACATGCCCTGGATGCTGGGCGGAGGGGTGGGGATGCGTCCTTGATCGTTCATGTAGAAGGGATTCAAGACGGGTGATGGCGCCATGGTGGCAGGTGCAGAGAGGGGCTCAGGGAAACCACTTCGAGGATGCTCGATGTGCCCGTCGCTGGAACTGTGGACCAAAGCTCGGCCGCCTGCATAGTTTTTAGCTCCCTCGGGAGGAGGGCAACCCACGTTAATACGCAGCATGTGGTTCCGGTTTAAGTGCAAATCGTCTGGACTGTGGTACTCCTCATACAGGTATCTATTACTCTCCAGAGCCAGCAGATGGCAGCAGAGGTCCAGGTTATTGTTGTTCTGAAGAGGAAATGGAAGACAGTGAGGTAAACATTTTTGCACCTGACACCACTTTGACAAAGTCAGTAAACGGCATTCAGCCAGAATGACACGGCAACAATTATCACTGATAAATCTTTATGCTCATTGCACTTCATTAGCTTTAGGTGTACTGTACATACATTACCGTTGAAAAGTTTGGGGCCAGTAAATTTTTTTTTTAATTCAGCATGGACACATTAAATTAAAACAACAGTAAAGATATTTATAACGGTAAAAAAGATTACATTTTCTTAGATTTTCTATAGTTTTGGATTATTTTCAAATAAATGCTGTTCTTTTGATAAAAGGTATCACAGTTTCCTAAAAATATTAACCAGTGCAATTGTTTTCAAAAATCATAAGAAAATGTTTCTTGAGCACCAAATCAGCATATTAGAATGATTTATGAAGGCTAGAGTAATGGCTGATGAAAATTCAGCTTTGCCATAAAAGGAATAAATTCCATTTTGAAATATATTAAAATTGTGACTTTAAAATTATGGAACAAATATTATTAAAATTTACTGTTTTTGCTGTATTATTTTACAACATTCAAACAATAAATGTGTTGCAGTTAAGTTGTGTGCAGATTAATACTGGTTGAAAAATATATATATGAACATCACAGGATGATGATACCTCCATATATCATGTCATATAGCCTACTTCAACCATGCCTATCAATATATCAATAAAACAGCTTGTGGTCAAAAGCCATTTGGTGTCCATAGCTTGTTAGTTAGCAAGAAAGAAAATAGAGAATAGAACTCAAATCTAAATATATTTCAGTGTAGCTATTGTTAACTAGAATTAGAAATTAAAAACAAAAAATTGCTTTAGATAAACTGAAATTAAAAATATTGCCATGGCAGTTAATTGAAATGAATTGAAGTTCGAAAATTGACTAAAACTGAAATAAAACTAAAACTAAACAGAAATATTTTTAAAAACATAATAAAAAAATGACAAATTCCTGAAACTTAATTTAAATGTAAACTGAAAATATAAAAATAAAAGCTAAATAATAAATACTATCATTGTATATTAATAACACTGATATATTGTTAACATATATGCACCACATTGGTAATACATTAAATAACAAGTTACGTACAAATATAATGTATATTTGAATAGATCGAATTGTCAAAAAATAAAAAGCCTAAAAATTTTTGTCCTCAAAATTAAGTTTAATAGAGCCACCAATTAAATAATTATATAAATCAACTGTTTAGATTACAAACATAATGATTATATATTATTATTTCATTCAAATGGGTTTCTGGGTCAAAATGACTCAAAATTCAAAGAGCAGGCCATGTATAGACCATTTTGCAAGATGTAAACAACACTGGTCCAGAAGCACTTCTTGTTTCAGTTTTTTAACACTACATAAAATCTGGGATAAAATACAACCAACAGAACATATAAAACTGAATCAAAAAGTTAAACAATTATCTTTAAGATGTTTTCTTTACATGTGACAAAGAAAACAGTTACAAACTGAAACAGGAAGTGTTTCTGGACCAGTGTTGTTTACATCTTGCAACCCCCCCCCCCCCCCATTTCCATCCCGTTTCTATTGTGGCATCTGGTTCTCACCTTAAGAAGGCACTGAGACACTACCTTCTCTGGAATCTCTGGGAAGCGCTGCTTAAGGTCCTGCAGTATGTGATAATCCAACTGAGACCCTCCCTGCGCCATCCTGAGCCCAAAGAGAGAGTCACTGAGTCCGCAGCCAGGAGCGCAGCACCTGCTCTCCTCTCATCCCCTGACAACACACATGATCACATCACATCAGAGCCACAGATCGGATCAGATACCATTATTGGACAAACTGATTAATCCAGGTGTGCCTACCCTCAGTAGTCACGGCAACAATAATCAGACACACCTGAATTAATCAAGTTCGGCCAATAATTGCAGACAGGAAACAAGGAGCTGGCTTAAGTTCAGGAAGTAGTGCAGCTGTGCATAACACCAATTGGACATCTGATTCAGATCAGTGTTAACAAGAGGTAAAAAAACTATATAAATACTGTTCGTTTTCTCACACAATCCGCTCGTTTCGTGTCTTAGGCAATCAATGTGTACTTACATTTACGAGTCATTAAATCATGTTTAATTTGGACTTCTCTGTGCATACTCTTTGAGGTGAACCGAGGGAGGACTCCCTTTACGTCCAGTGTATGACTGACAGACAACAACGGTTTGACCAAAAAAATGTCAAAATTGAAAATGCTGTGGAAACAAAGAAACCTACATCTTGGATGCCCTTGAGGTAAGCTAAAACATATCAAAAATTAACTTCAAGGTGAACTCCCTTTAAAAGGTACAATGAACTTCCATTTAGGCCTCACTCAGACTCTCGACTGCCAGTGTGAACATGTCGCTCAACTGGACAAGAACAGAGCTTTTATACTTTTATTCATGTTAACCCCAATTTATCACAACAAAACATGCTTATTTGGTACATCGCTGGTGATTCAAACGTAAATTAAAAGCTAAAAGGCTTATGAAGCTAAGTTACTCTTGTGTGTCGCGCCGTTTTAGAATAGCTTGTTGTGTTTAGTCACCTCACCAACGACAACGACCTGAAATCCGAGACATGAACAGAGTTTCACATGTACAACCCTCTTCCGCTCGACCTCCACACACAGACACACACACACACACACACACACACACACACACACACACGACAGGTGTAACTAACCGCCATGGGCATAATTGCAGCACTGTTCACACCTTATTAAACTGAACACAAGCTCATTTAAATGAGGTGCAAATCTGAAATTAGTCCCAAATAGAAACACCAAGTACATAAACAATATATTTTAATGCGACAGCAGTTAAGTCACCAGTAAAAAATAAAATAGAACACCAACATTTAAGATTATATTAAAGACAACAACTTCATGAAAAACAGAAACCAACAAAACAATTCATGAACATCATAACACGAACCACGCGCAGGTTGATTTCAGCACTGCCTCCTGCTAGCTTAGCTAACCCATCTAATCATCCATTTAAAGGACAATCTGTCACCAAAAGTAACGATTATTACAGTCAAGCAGTGACAGTTCTGTCGGTTACCTGTGTCTGGCACCTCTTGGTCGCTGTGAAATTACGACAAGCCACCAAATCCGTTTAAGTGCTACAACTCAACGCTATTTTTGCATCACGACAAAGATAGAAAGCTTCAATTAATGGGATAAACTCAGACAAGAGCGTCTCATTATAAAACAAAAGTTTCCGCATTATTCTTCTTTAGTGTATATATATAAAATCACGATTTACATTATATTCTCACTTGCACGCAACTTACTTATCACCGGGATGAGAAAGGCAAAAGGAACACAAACAGTGGTTGTTCATTAACCGTTAGCTTTAGCATAGCCGCTAGCCGTCAAGTGTTTAGCCGCAGCTATGGAAAAAGACGGAAACGCAGCGCGCGCCGCTCCCGCGTGCTTATCTGACTGACGTTAAATTAATCCTGCGCGCGATACCTGCCAAAAGCTTGCTGACATCGTAAAAACCCAAGCAGGAATTTATACGAACACTTGCTGTCAGTTTCGGTGCAGTACAAACGACGGCTGGCTGCTCACCGCTCTGATAACAGTATATGTGCGACAACATACCGTGCGCCGGAGCCTTACGGCCATTGATTGACCATCCAAGCAAGGCGTTTCACATGGGGTGTGTCACAGGACTGCAGAAGTGATAGGAAATATAACAACGATTCACCGAGTTGATACAGGAAACTCGGCGGTTAGCACAAGCACAGTCGTAACAAAATTGTCGTCTTCACTTACGCCTATTTCTCTTCCTCTGTCGTTCCGGTTGGAGGTTTCTCATGTAACGTCATATGGCACATCCATGCCCTCTGTCGGGCTGGGGAAATAGAAAAGACCAGCTTTACTTGCAGTACAAAAATAGCTTTTTTTGTACTGCAAAAATTTCATTACTGTGTGTGAAGAAGATGAACCTGTGGAAACTTACAATATTGTCGTGGAGATACTCTTAAACCATGCAAAACTCAACAAATGAAATAGTCAAACTCAGACTATATATATATATATATATATATATATATGAAGAGTTCAGATGCAAAAGCCTCTAAGTGCCATTTGAAATTTTCTTCTAGAATGATAATTTTTATCAAGCTTGTATATTTAAGTTCAGTGATTTCACTTAAATGGCAATGATAATTACCTATTAATTGTTATTTAAGTGAAATTACTGAACTTAAATATACAAGTTTGATAAAAATCATCTTTAAAGAAGAACATTTCAAATGGCATTTAGAGGCTTTTGCATCTGAACTCTTCATATATATATATATGTGTGTGTGTATATATATATATATATATATATATATGTGTGTGTGTGTATTATGTATTTTGAAAATATATATTTTTAAAGTGCATATTTGTTGAGCAGCCTATAATATGTTATAGGCCTCACATCAGGATTTTTGAGGAGGTAAAACCCTCCATTTTATTCAGAGGCCCAACCTGAGCAAAAATATGCACTTTGGTGCAATTTCTGATATTTATACGACCAAAAGGTAGGATAAAATTCTCAGTGAGATCTCTAGTAGATTATTTACATAAAATGCATATAAATATCACTTGTCACTTTGTCTCCCAAAAATATTTCCTTTACATGATCGTTATTGAAATGCTTAATGGTCAAAGCGTTGTATTTTTTTTTAATTATTTTTTTTTATTTGGGGGGGGGGGGGGGTGCAACACAATGATAATTGAGGGATGCAAATGAACATTCCTCAAAAGCCTGCCGTTTCATTTGATAATAGCAGTTTAACATGATATTTTTTTCGAAAAAAATAATATATGGATAATCAAGTAAAATAAGTTCATTCAGTCGAGCTAAATTTTAATTTTAAAATATTGCTAACAATATAAAAGTTATTCTTATGTTTACTTTATAAAAATCAGTAAAGATTTCACAGTAAAGATATTTCTGTTACTATGTTAAATGTACATTTAATATTGTTTAATAATAAAGATCAACGCAAAGGTTGATTCATTGAATTTCCTATGTTCACCACATGAGGGAGTCATTTACTGCAGCTCAGCTACAAATATGATTTAGTGTCTAATAATAAACAGCTCTAAACCTTCCCTCTGGATAGACCGAAGGCAACTTATTTATGCACTAATTGCTATTTAACTGATATTAATAGTCCATGCGCATGACATTCTAAAAAATACACTGAAAAACAACACTTTACTATCCCATTAGGTAATGATATTAGTGCATACGTGAACGAACAATGAGCAATACATTTGTAACAGTATTTATTATTCATTGGGTTAAATAATATTCATTTTAGTTCATGTTCGGTCCATTGAATAATATTAACAGATAGCATTTGATCTTAATAATGTATTAGTAAATGTAGAAATTAACATGAACTTAGGTTAATATTAGTTTCATTGTTAGTTCATGTTAATAATGTTAACAATTGGAACATTATTGCAAAGTCATACCAAGAAAAATCACTGAATTAATTTGACCAAAATCAAAGAGGACATGGAGGGCTCTTTTCCACAAGCCAAGACTAATTGTATGTAAGATTAACAAGCTTATAGGGGCCAAGATCAGGACAAAAGGTACAGAGATCCAGACCAAGCCCATATTTATGAGGTCTTGTGGGTTTGTCTCAAGAGCACACAGTCAAGACTCCAGTTATTGCTAAATACACAGTGGAATAAACTACATGTCATATTTCTATTTGGGTTCTCTGACACAGATCAGGATTTTAGATCATAGCAAAGTTATTTGAGATTGATAAGTCAACATTTTCTCTGAGCTCCTGGGCAGGCGGCCAGTTCTCACTTGCCACAAGCCTTAATTTAGCTTGCCTCTGTAGCCTACCTGATAGTGGAGACGTAAGAGATACAGAGAGGAAATACAGGAAATGGATATGTTAATTTTCCTTGAAAAAATACTATACTTGAATCCTTTAACATCAATAATGTATTCATTTTTATCTACAGCTAAAAATAAGAAGATTATAATC
Organism: Pimephales promelas; assembly: GCF_988280905.1. Lineage (NCBI taxonomy): Eukaryota > Metazoa > Chordata > Actinopteri > Cypriniformes > Leuciscidae > Pimephales > Pimephales promelas. Next base: position 25,981,995 of record NC_142782.1, read on the forward strand.
AGTATAAGATGATTGTTTCAGGGTAATTAAAGTGTCTTGGTGTGTTTTGAATAACACAAATCACTTTTGTGTGATAAATTAACAAATAACTATAGACCCATGTTGTGATACAGGGTTGGAAACATTGCTTGAGTGAATTGTTATGTTGCATATTTCAGCAACTGTGAAGTGCTTCAAGTGATACCATTTCTCTTTCAAACCAACTGTATAATTTCCATCCTGCCCAGTGTCCTGCTGTGATCTGCACCTGTTCTTATAGCAGAGTAAATGCCCAGTTAGGCCAACAGCTGACTTGTTGAGAGAGGGAGCGAGGCAGGCAAGAAAACAGACAAAGAGCAGAAGAAATGCATCCAAACGACATTTCACATCACTTTTTTTTTTCGTGCTGACCAACCAATAAACCTGACATTAGACTTTGGGTGTTTTTCTTTATAATCCATTAAGTCAAGCAAAAGAGCAACACGATGATGCACATAATTTGTCCATCCAGTTTATTAGTCTCTAAAAATACCCAGGGTATTTATGGGAGTCATTTTTCCACATTAAAGCCAGTATTACATACAAATTCACCCTATTTCTTTTCTAAATGCATCTTCTTGATCTTTTTGTGAATGATTCGTCTATCAAAATGACATATCTTCTGGTTAAATGACATTTTCTCTGGACTCTGGTGATGTATGCCAGACTTCTCCAATCATTTCTCACCTAAACCCCGCCCCCTTTCTTACAGACTCGCATTAAGATCAGCAAACGGACAGACATTTTTACTAGGATGTACGTCACAAAATGGAAGTAAGATCTGTCCCCACTTCCTTTTCATTGTGACTTTAAACATTGTCTTGCTACAACAAAAATATATCATTTTTTCGTTTCACTAAAAGACAAGGAACGGCTAAACGCTCCGCTCCTGTACAGAGAAGGCCTTCTGTAGCACTGTTCAACACACTTGGAGCAATGAGCTATTTAAATCGCCTCTATTCCAGTATTTAACAAGCCTTTTCTCCATCTTAATGTCTTAATTGTTGTGAATTTCATCTGAACAAACAGTACCAAAATAGACAATATATAAAAAATGATGTGAATGAATGAAAATAATAAAATAAATGAATAGCAATGAGAGAAGCAGTGAGTTTTAGCAAGCTAGCTGTCTCTATTGCTCTGATCTCTGCCCACAGGTGGGACGCTATTTCGGGCTGTCCCTTGTTTTCTCTGCTGGTCTTCCTGTTGGACATTGCACTTAAGCCTTTGAATTGAAGAAAATATCCTTTTAGATAGACTTTTAGAGGTTTGTAACAGTATTTAAAAAGGTTCATCTTTATCAAATGTAGCCAGAACTATAAGGTGTGCTCATGCATGACTCTGCAAACATATAAGCGTCCTCCTAAAGCTTTTGGATGCTACTCAAAGCTGCTGGTTAAACCCTTTTAACTCAGAGTATGAATCTTCCAGTATGGTGTTGCAGTCTAGAGAGAGAGAGAGAGAGAGAGAGAGAGAGAGAGAGAGAGAGAGAGAGAGAGAGAGAGATACATGCTGGGTATGAGCTCAAGTTACAGATGGCAGTGCTGTCCTTCAGGCTTAGGGGGGTTTCCAGCTCATTTGGGATATACTTGCTCAAAGAATCATTTAATAACATCAAAATGGACAATATTTAGCATCTAAAAATGTACACACACACAAAAACTTCCTGTTCATACTGCATCCAAAGTGTGTTCACTATATTATATTTATCTACTTTCTATTATGTTTGTTATACACTAACTGTAATGTTACTTGAATTCGAGTGATCCATTGAGATATCTGGGTTATCACACACCTCTGTGACTGTGATAAGTGGGTCAGAACTGACTGGACAAACCACAGACCCTCAAGATAAAGCCTACTGGCTCCAACAGCCAACAATAGCTTTCCATGTAAACACGCTGATGCTTGCGTGGAAAATATGAATGAAAACAAACATGAGATGCTTTATATAAAATGTCTGAACAAAACCCATCTTCAATGTGGATGATTGTAACTGCAAAGGAAAAGAACGCTATATGTTGAAAAAGTGAAGGTAAATAATGTAAAATTCAAATTTTCTTTGCAATGGTAATTGAAAAGGTGAATTACATGCATTATTCCAGTAGTAAATATTTTTTTTTAAAGTGTGTAGCCTATTTATAATTTACGTTTTATATTCACAAAAGTAGGCCTACCTCCATGGTGTATAACATTTAAATACTTATTTATTTAAATGTAAAAAAAGTATACAAATTTAACATAGGCTACAATAGGGGTGGTTATGTTACATTTTATTTAGGCTTATAGCATCATTTTAATGTAATTTTACTGTCTTTGGAAAGAACATTATTTCATCACGTGACCTAATTTAACAACACTTGCAAAATTATACAAAGTGTACATTAGTAAAATATACACACAAAAAACGGATCAATGTATTAAAGTTAAACGCTGAAATGCTAAACTGTTTAGCAGCTTTTAAAATGATTGAATAAACAAATGACTAATAGCTTACAGCTAAATTGTGTCGTTAGCTAAATGAATAGCCTATAACGATCATAGTGACAAAACAATTATAAATTCGTGTAAAAGAGCCTCAGACTGGAAGATAAGGAGACATATGTGAAGCGACAGCTGAGGCCGTCAGCCGGTGGCGCGTGTGGAATGCGGTAGATGGAGAGGGGCACGGGTATTTTTATGGATAGCGCCCACCGATAACCGACTGCGCTCATTTGACTCTCAGTCGCACGGGAAGAGAAGACTAAACCTGTGCGTGGGGATTTAGATTTGACTTTAGCATTAGCCACCGTGAACTACAAAAAACAAACAAACAAACAAAAAATCTTATGAAAAACAAAGGGAGATTATCACTCTAAAGAAGGTAAGATATTTTTAAGTTATCGTTTAAATGAATAATTTAATAAAGTAGGCCTATGTGGAGGACAAATTCCAACTGGCAAGTCCACAAGCGGATGAGGGCCTGATCTTTGCACTCATTGAGAAGAATACAGTTGACTCCTTCGAAAGGACTATTTTTATTTCATTAGATCATTTCAAATTAATCTAAAGGGTCAAGGTTATAAACAGAAAAACAACTGTAAAAGATAAAGATCTTTATCTTTACTCATTATCTCTGAGAATTGTTTGCCAGAGGATAAAGATAGCCTACATGTATTCAAGTATTAATATTTAGTGTTATTGAATATTTAGTGTTTAGCTAAATGCTATAGATAAACAATCTATAATCTATAAATAGGCTATACAACATTTTAGAAAACATTTATTCTCAGCATGCAGCTCGGAAACCTTCCTTAAATGTAAAGAATCAAACTACTAATAAATATAGCAGTCTATCAGTCAGTGTTTGTTATCATATTTTTGTGAGCAATGGATTTAAGATTAAAGTCATTAAGATTAGTGCACAGCATAAATTCATTTTTTTTTAAACATGAATTTGAAATGTGGCAGGAATAAATGCTTTCAAATGGTGACATGTTTGGGGGCCATATTGTCTTTGTCATCTTCTAAAAGTGAGGTGTGATCAGTTGTGAGTTCACCAAAACACCAGTTGTGAGGTGTTGTGTCAATTATGAATAGGAAAGGAGAGTGACTATGGATTGAAATTTAGATCTTTACAGGTATATAATATTACACACCGTCCCGAGTCATTCGTAAAATTGTGTTTGTGCTGCATGGGTTATAATGTTGCTGTTTTGTGGGATTATTTGGATTAAGGATGTCAGATGTAGAACATGGGAACAGCACAGATACAATTTAAAAATGCACAGTATAAACACACTCACAAATACGTACATATTATTTTTCCAAACTTGCTTTGTACTTTCATACTGTAGGAGACGCAACATTTTCTATAAAGAAACATCTAGAACTTAGTCATTTAGTCAGGGGTCTCATGTGTGCCATCCTGGGTGCTGACCTCTTCTTAGACTCGTATCTCCAGGTAAAAATAGCCTCAATCACATGGCTGAACCCAGAATGGGGGATAAAATTAGGGCCTGCAAGGCTCCTGGTGGAGGTCCCACACACATTCAGCTCATCTGTTCATTTGTAGACCACCAACTAACACTTCCAAGACATTTCTTTACCTTTTTTAAAGAAAACATCAATTCTTAAATTAAAAATAATATGCAGTGTGTAATATTCACATTTATTTGTATAGCGCTTTACCCAATACATATAATTTCAAAACAGCTTTACAGAAAATGCATTTGTCTACATTACAATTTATATAGTATAGCTGATTGTCAATGTAAAAAGTCTGCAGTTTTAAAGATCAAAGTGCATGACAAATAAAGTTGTCTCCTAAAAGAAATCGATTTTGAACAGCTGAAACGACTTGTTAGCAATTCCAGTCTCACTTCCTGATACATACCTATGTAACAATGTAACAAATTTGGATAATGCCAGCTAATTGGTTGCCTTATCTTATTTTTTCTTTTTCCGCATTTTTTCTCAGAGCAAATCATCGCGCAAACAGTTTGCAGCACTATAGTTTCTGTCTGACGTCCATATTCGTGTGTTGTGTTCTTCGTCTTCTTTGCCGGGTATTGGCGCGTGTGCTGTTTCGCGTCATTTCCGGTTCGTTTTATCACGTGTCTTTTCATGACAAAATGTGGTTTGTTGACAAGATAGAATCGTTGGCTGACAGAGTTGTTGTCAACTCGTGTAGTGTGTTACCTTTGTAACCTCACGTTGTGTCGTGTGAACAGCTCAACAATTTGAACACTCCTGATTTCACAGAGAGCATGTCATGTTGTGAACCGCACAGTTCAGCCCGACGTTTTAAAATCATATAGTGTGAACTAGGCTTTAGATAGCCCATCAAACCTATGTGGGCCCCACATGGCTGTGCTGGCTTGGTCCCTTAAAAAGTAACTAATTGTGTAACTTCGTTAACTCACCTGGGCTGGGCTTGTTTTTTTTAACAACAAAAAAAGTTCTATTTTGGAGCAAATGTAAAAGCCCTTTCACATCAAAACTGAAATAATTAGCCTGAGGCAGCTCAAACAAACCTTTCAGCTGTGCTGCCATTCTGGATGGCAGAAGAAAATGATGCAGGCTCCACTAATAAAAACAAATGCTCACATTTAGTCTAGAACTATAATAATAATAAATGTTATGTTTACACGCAACAATTCTACACTTACTTCTGATTTTTCTAAACATGGGGAAAAGAGAGATGTCAGTCAATAAATGGAAAAAAAATAACTTGGATTACTTATTTGAAATGTAAATTTAAAGGTAATGTGTTAACTAAAAACGTACAAAAGTAATTTGATTAACTTTAGTTACTTGTAATGGATTAACTTCAACAATGTTCTACATATCATTGCCTAAAAAACATTGAAGAAGCCTCTGGAGCTGAAATTCAGATATGGTAATCTCAACAGACTTTTCTGTCTGACCAATCAGAGCAGGTTCACGGAAAGGAGGGGTTTAGAGATACAATATTCAAACAAACTGTTCAGACTGTGAGAAATGAGGTGATGTGCAACATATATGATCAGAAAATGTTTTTTGGCCTTGGATGCATGTAAATCTACTTTAAAAGACCTCCAAAAGAAAATTAGGAACCTTTAAAATAGCAGTTTTGTGGTCATTATGTCTTTCTCCTAATGTCAGCTTCATCTGGCGTATCTTGCAACAGGCCCTGTCCCGGTGTGTTTGAGAAACAGCAACATGACTGAAGTGATGAACATGGCGGATGTGTCAACAGACATGACGCATATAAACAACACGGAAAATTTGAACGATCTTGCTGATGCTAATGATACAGAGAACACAATCAATGAAAACCATAAAGAGGAAACACATGACATGAGTTGCATGACTGAAGAGGTGGAAATGAACAGTGCTGCAGACGAACCAAAGGAGACCGAGTTACCAGAGAAGGAAGAGCCCAAACAGGAGACCAAGACCACCAGCAGGGCGAGAAAACGAGAGAGGGTGCCAAAATCGAATGAGGAAAACGTGGAGAATGACAAAGAGGCTGATGCAACACATAATACAGATACGACAAATTTTTCAGATGTGGCACTAAAACAAGAGGTATAGTATGATGGAGCTATAATAATATGCTTAAATGAATGAATATTTTCAAAAATACAAGTAAAATGAAATACAAAATTGTAATAATTAACACACGCATATATACAGTTTTGCTCATAAGTTTGCATACCTCTAGTAGAATATTCAAGATGTTAATAGGTATCATAAAAATTGCAGGTTGAACATTTTATTATTTTTAAAGACTTTTTTTTTTCATTTAGCACTTCTCTTTAGAAGCTGAATGAGACGTTTCTCTGAAGACAACATTAGTACAATTTATTTCGGTCATCCAATTCAGCCCACCAGTGTATATTAATGCATATTCTGTAAGGGGTATGAGCAGAACTGTGTGTAGCCTATATATTTTTATTTAAAAAACAAACAACAATACAATTAGGCCTATTCATAATTATGGAAATAGATATCAGCTGTAATTATAATTAATATGCTAATTTATAAAATGGAAAAATTACCGACTACAATATTTGTAATAGTATAATCATTACTCGAAAATGTTATAAAAAATGGAAATTAACTAATTTTCCATCCCTCTTTTACTAACAATCTCTCATACCTCGTTTTTCTTTCTTCTGAAGAAACTGCTTAAAACATCTAAGCCTGTACAGAGAAGTTATGTTCCCAAGGTGGGGAAAGAAGATGTGAAGAATAAGTTTGAGGCCATGCAGAAAGCTAGAGAAGAGAGAAACCAAAAGAGAAGTCAGGAAGAGCAAAAGAAACGCAGAGAACAGTACGTTAAAGAGAGAGAGTACAGTCGCAGGAAGCAAATGGTCAGTAGAGAAACCTGCCCATCAGCACATCACTTCATCCACTGACTGCACTGCCTCATCTCTTTGACACTAACAATGCTTATTAGAAGATTCTGTCTTGAGGTTAATGAAGATGCTGCTTGTTGGGTATTCACTGTTTGCATAAGATTAGGCATGCATCAGGTATTTAAAAGGATATGCACAAACCTTCTTACAAAAAAAAAAGCTTTTAATCAGTAAAACACCCCAGTATCTGTGATGCCTGCTTGCTGCATGCACACTCTACTGATCCCCTGCCCATGTCACAATGGACGGCCCAATCAGCATCCGCCCCTGTAGGTCATATGTGCCTGTCTTACAAGGATTAAGGTCTGCTTGGCTTGCTATGACCAGCATGGTTTCTGATCCTGGATAAAACGCCTAACCCAACAACAACTGTCGGATCCTCCACAGATAAAAGAACTCCTCGCCTCTAGCGATGAAGAGGAAGAGGTGAAGCCGACGAAGATAGAAAAAACATATGTTCCCAAAATTACAGGTAGGGTGAAATGAGACAAATGTAGGGATTTGTATTTTTGATTTTTTTTTTTTGGACTGAACCAAAGTAATCATTGTAACAGCGCTTTAATCCCATAATAGACGCCAACTGTCGGCTTTCTGTCCATTCACAGGCAGTGTGAAGGGGAAGTTTGCAGAGATGGAGAAACAGAGGCAGGAGGAGGAGAGGAAAAGAACAGAGGAGGAGAGAAAAAAGCGAGCTGCACAGGAGGCCTTAGAGAAGGCCAAGATTCAGAAGGAGCTGGCCAAGAAAGCCGAGGAGGTGAGTCAGTGTGTCATGAGAACAGGCTGTGGCGGCAGGCACCAGGGAGATGCCTTTAATGCGACTTGGCAGTCGGCTGCTTTGTCAGGTCTACTATTAGAAAATCTCCGGCAAAGTATCTGTAATCACTCAGGTAATCCTCTGATATAATCTAAACATCTATTTTAAAGCCTAGCAATATATGTGAGTGAAATCAAATCATGGAATGGATTGATATAGAACAATGTGTTGCATTGCAATAGTAACAGGCAAAGTAAGACATTCTTTTACCAACCAAAGGTAAATACTATTATTAATACAGTGGATTCATATATGTCTAATTAAATAATTATAATGATTTTAATGCAAAAATATACATCTAATTATACATATTTTTATTGTTTAAATATATATTCAATTTAAATAATGCGTTTTATATACTGTATTCCATGTCTATCTATCTAGATTTTTAACATATACTTAAATTGAAATAATATTTCACAATATGAGTGTACTGTCTTGTCAAATAAATGCAGCCTAGTTAGCAAAAAAAAAAAAAAAAAAATCTTTGTGACCCAAAATTTTGAGCAGTAGTTTATAATATGAAAATTGCACAATGATATGTGTGCAATATGGCCAAATGGCCCACTGTCAATTACAAAGGCATGTCAGTTCATACAACATGGCACTGGGTGTTAAATTTAGGAAAATGCCACACTTTCTGGAGCCAGAGTTAACAAGCATGGTCAACATGTGACTGGCAACTGTTTCCCACAGCACTTGCAGGCCGTGCTCTCTGACTGAATTAGCAGTCCCATATCTCTGTCTAGTATGACACAAATGAAGGCAACTGTGCCAGAAGATTTTTTTTGTTGTTGTTGCTGTCAGGCCTTATCTGAAACCTGTCTGGATGCTTGTCCATGACTGCAGAAATGTTGCAGGTCAAAGCATAAAAAAAAAACATTGTGTTATTAATTTTGATTATACTTCACTTTTGTTTCTGATTTAAAAAAAACATTTCATCACACTCTTATAATTCTGATGTTAAAACTGCTATTTAATCTTTGGGAAACTTCTTCATCACAGGAAGGTGATGACAGTATTTTGGTTCGAGTAGTGCCTGCAAAATCACAGAAACAACCAGGAAGGATCAAGATCAATTTTGAGGACATGGAGAAGAGCCGAGAAGAGAAACTAAAGAAGCGAACTGAGGAGGAGAAGAAGAAGAGATACGATGAGAACCGGCAGTCCTTCAGGGAGGCCAAGCGTCGCTCTATGGTTGAGCAGGTGAAGATTCTGCTTTTAATGATCAATATAATCTGTAAAAGAAAAAAAAGTTTCATTAACTTTGGATATTTATATATATTTTTTTTTTCTTTATAAAAGTTGGACGATGAAGAGTTTCATCCCAAAGAGAAGGAGCAGATGACCCCTGGTAAACTGCGTCTGACCTTTGAAGAACAGGAGAAAGAGCGACAGGAGCAGCAGAGAAAACAGGCAGAGGAAGAAGCCCGACGCAGACTGGAGGAAGAAAAAAAAGCTTTTGAAGAGGCCAAGCTGGGAATGGTGGGTATATATTTTTTTTAATAACCATTAGATATAATCTTTCGCATATAAAATATACAGTGGACAATTAAAGCGACGATTTAAGCGACAATTAAAAATGCATACATACAGTATTTGCAGTATATAACAAAAAACATGGCATTTAAAAATCATAGCACATGTACACTTTTCAATTAAAACATTATGTTTGTTAGATTTCAAAATTAAGACAAAACATTCTAGGTAATGTTCTAGTTGTAAAATTTTGTGCAACATATTTCTAGTAGTTACAGTAATATAATGAGCTACACAGGTGAATATTCTGTGTGTGCATCCTGCATCCATGAAAATATTTTGTATGACATTTTTAAGTGCCCAAAAGTGTCCAAACATGAGTAATATGAGTGATAATGTACTGTTTCTCACAGGCCCTCGATGACGAGAACACTGAGGATACACAAGGAGAGAAGGAAGAATTCAGACCTGGTAAACTTCGACTCAGCTTTGAAGAGTTGGAAAGACAAAGACTGGAAGAGGAACATAAGCGAGTGGAGGAAGAAAGGAAAAGACGCATCAAAGAAGAAAGAGAGGCCTTTGCCGAGGCCAGAAAGAGCATGGTCAGTATGTGTGCTTGAAAAAGTTTGTTTGTTTTTTAGCTGCACTATGGTAACCATGAAATTCTTTGATAGTAGTGATAGTTTATTAGGCTAGTAGTTTATACAGTATATATATATATATATAACCTTCTGATACTTTGTTAGGGAGCCCTACACAATAATACTCATAAAATGCTCACTATTATTACAAAAGGTCATAGAAAATGTGTATGACTTATCTGTCTTGAACTAAAACGCCTACAATCTAAAATCAGACAGAGATAAGGGTTTTGACTTGGCACAGTTGGACATGTAAGCTGGATGCCAGATCAAACTTTAAATGTTGACTAACTCCTTTTCCCCAAACCTAATCTATTCACTATTTCACTTGCAGGTTGTAAATAGTGACGATGACATCCTTCTGGCCATGATAAACTCAGATGGGGCCAAACCCGGGAAGCTGGCCATCAGCTTTGAGGATCTGGAAAGACAAAGACAAGAGGAGGAGCAGAAAAAGAAAGAAGAGGAGGCCAAGCGACGCCTGGAAGAGGAGAAAAAACTTTTCGCAGAAGCTCGCAAGAACATGGTAGGACCATGCATGGGATGTAACATACTGTATTTGCACATGTACAGTGCGTTCGCATGCACTAATTGATATGACCAACAAAAGGACAAATTAAACAACAACAAAAAGTCCATTAGTGTGCTATATACAGAGAGCTATATAACTGCTGTACTGGTTATTAATAACATAGCATGAACATACTTTATGCTGCATGTTAATTGTAGTGCAATCTACTCATTATATTTATATCATCTGAGCACATTTTGTCAGTCAGCTAACAACTGTTAACCAGTGTCCATTTCAATACATCGACCGACTTTAGGTCTCTAATACAATCTAAATCAATTAATTCACTTGCAAATATAAACACAACACATGTCAATGTGCTCAAATGGTATATCTGCTGCAATGCTTGTCTGTTATGCTTTTCAAATTGTGTCTTTAAGAGCCCTGGACTGGATCACGATAATTTGACTGGATATGGAGTTAAAGAAGTAAGAAACTTTTTTAAACAGAAACCGCTATCCTGCTAAAGAGAAGCATTGGCACAATGATTGATTACAAAATAAAATAAAAAATCTGCTAGAAAACAAGAAATAAAATAATGTACCTAGTGAGGGCAAAACATTCCAATAAAGCTATAGACAAAATAAACAATTATATTCAAGAAAACTTTTGATCAGAAAACAATGTCAGGATTCAGAGAAGGGACGCAGAATGAGCGTTAAAAAAAGTCAAGAGAAACAAACAAAAAAGGATAGAGAGAACTACAGTAGAATAAAAATAAATAAAGACTAGAACTAGACTAAAAACACAGGAACAAAGAAAAACTAGAATTTAACAAAAAGTAAACCAAACAAGGAAACCTAAATTTAGCACTGACTGACAATATCTGTGAGAACTGCATTCACACAACGAACCAGCAAAGACATGAGGGAAAAGAGACACAATATAAAGGGAACAGCACATGAGGATCATGAGAAAACAATGAAGCAAACTAGGATTAGACAAGGACTAAACAATTGTTTAAGGGGGTGTGGTAATGGGAAACAAGGAGGCGGAACAAGAGCAGCACATGGCAAACACAAACAAAGACAAAGCCATGTGCTTGACACACAATACAAACATATAGAGACATGAAACCAAGATAACACAGACAAGGCAGCCAGGGCAGAACCCATAACCCATTTCAAATGAGTGTTTTCCCTCCCCTTGAGTTTACAATATTAGTGAAGAGGATGTTTAATGTTAATGTCCTTTTGGGCTAGGGAAGACATCTGGCCTTGTTTTTATAAAACAATGAACTGTTGTATATCAAAAGATTAAAAAGTCAAAATTTGATTCCTCATGATATGACACATTTTTTAATTTTTTTATTTTTAAGTTTTAAGTACTAGTGCAAAACAGAATTATGGGGTCCAGATCTTCACACTGTTCAAACATGACTGTCACAAACTGTGATAATTTTAGCTCTTTTTACACTGTTTTGATGTTTTAACTGATTTTGTCAATTAATAACAAGGTTGTGCGCCATTTATAATTTAATTGAAACGGACAGACAGATTAGGGAGGAAGGACACTTAATTTCCTAGAATGCATTACCTATTCCAATTCAACTGTAGTGGGATTTGGATTAAATTCGAAGAAAAACAGTGGCTGCATCCGAAATCACATACTTCCGTACTATATTCTGAAGTATACGAGATTCTGAAGTGTGCATACGATGGACACTTTACTATCCCATGAGGTCACGGGAAAGGATTTGTGAATGTGAATCGATGTAACTCACGCTGGTATAGGTCACATGATAATAACATGACAGATTGGCGAATGTAGTCCGATTAGATTCATACAACATACTATATAGAACATTTTTAGAGGTCATGAAGTAATTACTTAATCAAAATACTGTAAGTCCTATTCAAGAGAGTATGCAATTTCAGATGCAGCCACTCATTACTAGCACAAGATGTATAAAAATATATGTCCATAAGCAATTGAATATCAGTTGAGCTGTGTATCTCATTCTTGTGACAGGTGCAGGATGATGATGGAGCTCTAGTGCGGACAGAGTCACAGGAAGCAATGCACCCAGGGAAACTAGAAATCAACTTTGAGGAGATGCTGAAGATGAAAGAGGAGGCAGAGCGGAAGCGCAAGGCGGAGGCCAGGCGCCACAAAATGGAGATGGAGAAGAAAGAGTTTGAACAGTTGCGACAAGAGATGAGCGAGGTCAGCTCCACATGCTAGTGAAATGATCATCAAATTTACAATTTCATAACATGTTTGCTTATTAACATATGTTTTGTGGGTTTGATTTAGGATGAGATCAATGAAAGCTCTGAGGTGGTGAGCACCGAGTACGAGGAGCTAACAAAGCTGAAGCGGACTGGCTCCATCCACGCCAAAAGCCTGAAATCCAAGTTCGAAAAGATCAAGCAGCTCACAGAGGAGGAGATTCAGAAGAAGATCGATGAGGAACGAGCAAGAAGGAAGGAAATTGACGAGAAAATCAAGGAGAGAGAGGCAGAGCGCTGCCAGGAGGTGAAAGAACGAGGCAATTTCTCATGTTTCATTCCAGCTAAAGAACTTTGAAGTGAAGAATTTTGCTCATTTCTTTCACAGGATGAAGATGAGGACAAAACAACTCCAATTAAACCAGAAGACATCCCGTTCAGACAGAAAGTGGACATGCGAGCACGGTTCGAGCAAATGGCAAAGACCAGAGAAGAAGAGCAGAGGAAGAAGATCGAAGAGCAGAAATTGCTAAGGATGCAATTTGAACAACAGGAAATTGATGCTGCTCTCCAAAAAGTAAACCTCTCCTGGGCTGCTTTGTTTCAGAACTAAATGGCGGACATGCCTGGATCTGATGTCAACACTAATGCATGACAGAGCTGCATGTGTGTGATTTCTGTTGTTGTTTTTCGAGTGTGAAACACTTTGTCATGTGTCTTGTCAGAAAAGGGAAGAAGAGGAGGAGGAAGAGGGTAGCATCATTAACGGCTCTGCCGCCTACGAGGATGAAGAGGATCACGCCAGGTCAGGCGCTCCGTGGTTCAAAAAGCCCCTGAAGAACCAGTCGGTGGTTGACGCAGAGCCTGTGCGTTTCACAGTGAAGATCACGGGAGAACCCAAACCAGAGGTCACCTGGTGGTTTGAGGGTGAGCTGCTGCCGGACTCTGAAGACTATCAATACATCGAGAGAGGCGAGACCTACTGCCTGTACCTGCCAGAAACGTTCCCCGAGGACGAAGGAGAGTACATGTGCAAAGCCGTCAACAGCCGAGGCACTGCCGCCAGCACCTGCATTCTCACGATTGAAAGTAAGCCGCCTCCTGTCACTGCTAACCGCCTGCATGCTGAGATTTTCTTATGGCGTCACTAAACTCAAACGGATCGCATGCTCCACTTCCACACGGTTATTCTTCCTCTCGCTAATCAAACTGTGTCTCCCTGTCTTTCTCTTTCCAGCTGAGGACTACTGATGCTCTCCTTCTCTGGAACTTTCCCAGACTTTTCTTTTTTTCTTTTATAAAAGTTCATTTCTCACGGTAGGGCCAAAAACCGAGGAGGAAGGAGTGGTATTATTTTTTCTTCCATTCCTCCTGAAGATATGCTCAATGATGAAGTGCAATCTGTTGTTTACATTAGATGCTGCACTCACAGTTAACAAAACTCCATATCTGGGATGAATTTGTGCCAAAACACAGATACCGTTCCCATGATCTTTTAGAATAAATACATAGCATACACTGTTGCTGAAAAAAGAAATCTAGTTAATTAAATATATTTTAGTTTAACATATACCCACTATGACACTGAGGAAGGATTTCATACCCATGTCACAGAATGAATGAGACGTTACTTGAGAGTTTGATTCAGTATCTGTAAAGGGGACAGTGGTTGCATTTTCTTTGTTAAAGGGATAGTTCACTTTGACATTAATTTTTGGTAAGTTTTAGCTTACCTCGAGGGCATCCAAGATGTAGGTGTCTTTGTTTCCGCAGTAGTTTCAATTTTGATATTTTTAGGTCAAACCGTTCTTGTCTGTCAGTCATATAATACAGGAAGTGATCTGCCGCACGGTTGCGAAAAAAAATCAATGTTGTCTGTTGATATTTCGAAATTGTCTTGCATTGCGATTTCCTGTATATCTAAATAGGTTTAGATCTTCACAGTGAAGGGTAACACTTCCAAAATTTCTGTGTAAACAATGAGTGACATACACACGCGAGAGATCACTTCCGGCGCTTGCGCAGACAGAAGCGCCCACGCTCTCAGATCACTTGGACGTGGCTGTTACAAGAGGTAAAAACGATATAATACTGTTCGTTTACTCACACAAACCGCTCGTTTCGTGTTTTAGGCCATCAATTCGTACTTACATTTACGAGTCATTAAATCATGTTTAATTTGGACTTCTCTGTGCATAGTCTTTGAGGTGGTGACCATAGACCTCCATTATATGACTGATCGACACGAACAGTTTGACCTAAATATATCAAAACACATCTGGGATGCCCTCGAGGTAACATAAAACATACCAAAGATTAATTTCAAAGTGAACTATCCCTTTATATTCCTGTAAGCACCCCTGTTCAGGCTCAGATGTTTCTTTTTTTCCACTTATTTCCCATGTTCTCATGGAGCTTTCATATCCCCAGATGTTTCTATGTTAAAGTGTAGTGAGTAAATGAAATGTATAAACAGTGTATGTAGGTTAGCAAGAGGCGATTTTAAGTTTTAGGCAGAGTAATTGTGTAATGTATAAAAATTATAATAAAATTAATGAAACGTATTGTTGGCTGATTTCATAAATTTTATTTACATTTTAGGAGACATGGCCAGGTGGATTTATCTGATTACACTTTGATATAGAAAAAAATGCTAGATTGCCTGTAAATATGCCATTCTTTGGTTTAATGCAAATGATGAAACCTTTCCTAATTTGAATTTGAATGTATAACTAAATGGAATTGAAATTCAACAAAAATCATACTGTTGTCAAGACAGGTGCAAAGAAATATTTTAGAAAATATATTTAAAAAAAAATTGTTAAATATCTTGAAGGCCGTACAAGCCTAAATGACAGAATAACAGACAAAATAGACAATAGAATAGAAATAGAAATAGGAAAGCTCTAGTTCAAGTGCCATTTTGCAATTAACAAAGATTATTATGAAAAGTGTCACTGGGAAATAATTTTGCCTTTCTCATAACAGACCACTCTTCTCCTCAACCAGCTCAAATATGGATAAATATTTGATTTTGTCAATGAACAAGACTTAATTACTCGTTCTGCTAGACATATTCGGTGTATTTTTCATAAATCAACTTCAGACCATCTGACAGACACAACTCTTCTTTTTAGAGAGCTATTCTGATAATATAGCTAGCAGTAGACAACAGAAAAATTGTGGTTTATAATTCAAAAGTATTCATAGAACAGTACAACAGTAGCTAATCTTCTACATACCTGTCTCAGAGCTGAAAACTTTCCAAACTTACCGCAAAAGATTCTGTGCAATCTTAAAAGTTTCAAAAAATAATTCCTAAGTTTGCATACTGTATCAAAGTAATACATGTTGCATCCGCAAGGAGTCGCAGCTGTGTCATTAATCCGCGCACGCAGAACAGCACGCATGCTCTATCAACGACGTTTTAGGGTAACTATAGCAACAAGGCGAAAAGCTAGACCGCTAGCTAGCAAGTATCGTCAACTATTCTTACCTAATTTATCCCCCCAAACAAACAACTAACCATTAAAATAGCTTGCTGAAAATGCACTAACGATGTGTAAATGAAACCATGTCGTTTGTCGACCAACAATATTTGAGGTGTTTGAAGTTTGGGTCTGTTTACACCGAAGAAGCCAACTTGCTATCTCAGTCCCATATTTATAACTGCTGTGTTATTGTGATCCATGATGGGCAAAGATGTAGAGGAGGTGTCTGCGTCTCTAGTACGGGAATATCTCAGTCGAAAGGTGGGTGATAGATTATTTTCTTTCAACTGATTCAGAAATGTAAACATGGTACTTTGACACAAAAGCTAACGTTAAGTATCCTAAAACGTTAACGTCACCTCTCAAACTAAGCAGCAGGATTTAAGAGATTTTTAAAAAAACATATTTACCTGATGTGATGTAAGTTACATACTGTATGTTTAAAGTGTTTTAAATTTAGCTTTCCTGAAGGAATAATGAAATGTACTTTTCAGGGCCTGAAGAAAACAATAGCGTGCATGGATGCAGAGCTTCCACGGACTAATTCGAGCGTTAATAACAGATCAGATCTGCGAAGAATACTTCACCTTGAGGGCCTTTACAAACAAAATAAGGTATCAAAGTAAAAAAAAACAAACACACATATGTATATGTCATATTAAGAATGTTGGAAAAGCAGAGAGGCCATAAAACAATTTGTATTTAGGCTGAAGAACATCCCTTTAAGTCTATGTTGGAGATTATTGTGAAAGTTAGAATGAGTGAAGGTGACAAAACCAAAATACACCACCATGGAGACAATGAAGCACATCCACTGGAACAAACCATGTCCATAAACACGAGTGTTAAGAGAGAACCAGATTGTATGGAAAGTCTGTTGTGTGACAGTCCAAGGTATTTCTTTATTGATTTAGTTTACAAAAATCCTTATATACATTTGTTTGAGACTTTCAAGATCTGTTGACAGCAAAAAACATCCACCATTTTCACAGGTTCTCTTCTCAAACACCTTCTGAAAAGACACTAAAAAAGAGGTTTGCTGTTCACCCTGAGAGTGAGAGAAGTGTATACTTTTTGCCGTCCAGCCATGATCTCCTAACAGTGTCGAAAGAGGGATTTCTTTCTGAGAAAAAGATCCTAGACTCTGAAAGCCAGAAAAACAGAAGCAGCAGGATAAGACGAGGCATCATGGCGGGTCCCATTGCTAGCTCTTTGCAGGTAATGAATGCTGATTCATTAAAGGCATAGTTCACCCAGAAATTAAAAGTCTTCATGTGGTTGCACATGTGGTAAGACTTTCGTTCATCTTCGGAACACAAATGAAGATCTTTTTGATGAAATCTGAGAGATTTCTGTCCCTCTGTTGACAGCAATGCAACAGTTTGGCACTTCAAAAAGTTCATAAAGAGATCGTAAAGCTAATCTATATGAATTGAGCGGTTAAGTACAAATCTGAAGAGACTTGATCGCTTTATGTGATGAACAGATTGATTTGGGCTTTTATTCACATAAAACTAAAGTCTTATGGGTTTGGAACGACATGAGGGTGAGTAATTGATTAAATCATTTTTATTTTTGGGTGAACCATCTCTTTAAACTAAAAGGAATTTATTGAAAATTAAAATAAAGTGTTTAATACTGTTACATATTTATTTTAGTAATTTTACTAAGATTCTACGTTACTCCTCCATTACAGCATTGCATTTACAAGGATTTCATTTTCCGTAGGAGAGTAACAAAAGACGTCCAGCCCGAAAAGTACCTTCATCTCTTACGGCAACAACAGAGGATTGTAGAGAATCAGCAAACTGGACAAATGGCCTCAACACTACGAATACAAACCCACCAGCCTCTCTCGAAGGGGAAAGCAGCATGCTTTCTAATTTCCATAAAGGAATCATAGACCACAATGGGTATAAGAAAATGCCGGAAGTCAAGCATCGCTTGTGAGTTTGTTTCAGTCATTCGGGGAAAAAAAAACCTCTTACATATTTTTGTCTCGTTTTCCAGTACAAATATCTAAGCATTCTTAAATCAAGATACATTTACTTAATAAGCAAAATGACTTAATATTATAATATTCTATTTTTATATAATATTTTTATAAGAATGACTATTATATTAATTCTTGTTTTCTGAAAAATCTATCAGAATTAAGTGAGTTTATGCTTAAAATTAAAAGCCAACGGGTTAAGAAAGATAACCTTAATTCAAAGTGAATACAGGATTGTTTTGCTTATTTATTTATTTATTTATTTTTTGTTTAAAGCAAAAATTCACTTCATTTTGATTGGTTTCTGAAAAATGTATGTCATTTTGCTCCTCAGGAACCTTAAATGTATGTTTTAAATATTTGGACTGGAAAACAATATACGGATAAAAAAATACTGAGCTAGAATATTGAAAGTGCGGTTACCTGTGTCTGAGAAACCTACTCAAAATATTTTATGTTGACCTTTATTGATTTAAAAATGTCAAAATCGTTTTATTTTTGAAGGGCTAAAATATTTGCCATTTGAATCCCAGAAACATAGAGAGGACCATACATAGTGAGGTGAAAGGTTGGAACGGTTCTAGGGGCCGACAGTTCCAGGGAGATCCACAACCTTTTCTTAATGATATTTTTAAAAAGGGGCCCCAGAACTTCTAGCCGCAGCCTTGAACGTATACATGATTATTCTGAATAAAATCTATTATGCATTAGACAATATGGCTCTAAGAAGCTCCCATTTAGGACTGTAAAAAGAGACTGTTGATATTTATTCACAGCTGCAATATGTCAAGTGTGATTATTAACTATTGTTGTTTCCTTTCCAGAAAGAATTTGGCACCCGACCCAAAACTGGATGGACTCCATGTGTTGGAAATGGTTTTGGGTAGTGCACCTCAAATCTTCAGCAGATTACATTTTGTATCATAGCCAAGTCAACCGCAGAATACACTAGCTTGTATTGTTGTATTGCTTTAATATGAAGTGTATGTTGTCCTCATTAAATATTTGCATATCTGTTCACTTTAAATATTTGTTTTCCTAATAACTCTACATTTTACACCCTACAACCCCACTCAAATTTGCTTTAAATCAATCTGTCATTAAAAATTCCATTGTTTTGAAATTTATTTTCAATTTTACAGACGACATAGAGAATGAAGAGAGCTTATGTGATGTTCCTAGAACATCCATGCCAGAACTTAGTTTAGTCAAGACACCCATGGACCAGATGACGGCCACTGTAAGCACGTTAACATTTATCTTCCTGGAACCATAATCTATGTGATATCAGTCCAGTCTGATATGATATCGCTGTTTTTATGTCTACTTTAGGCTCTGAAGGAGATCATCTTTGGTTCTCCCATGGCTTGCTTCACTGAGGAGTGGAAACAACAGAACTTTACCTTTTCAGATACTCCAGGTTTGAAGTATGGGATTGTACAAAACAAGGTACAGTACTTAAGACAACCTCATGATTTATTGTTTTGATCTGTAAAGCTTTGCGTCATGAGATGTTCTGGGATTGTTTAATCAGGGAGGACCCTGTGGTGTCCTTGCAGCAGTTCAGGCTTGTGTTCTACAGAAGCTTCTGTTTGAAGAATCGAGCAGTGACTCATTGGATGAGTGGGTATCATGCATCAGTCATATTTTTTTTTTTTCAAATCATTTCTGTTAAAATATCAGATATTATTTTTTTTTAACTTTATTATTTTAAATCCATTCAACCATTTTTCCTTTGGATTTTTTTATTTATTTATATCAGTGAATATTTTGGTTATAAATGATAAAATTTGTATTTCACGGATGTCTTAATCAGTTGTCTTAAACTTGATTTTTTAAATGTCACCAGGAGACTGGAGGTATCAAACGTTTTGAGGACAAAATGTCTATCTCGGGCTTTGGCTGACATACTATGGAGAGCTGGGAATATGAAGAGAGCCACAGTTGCAATGTAAGTGTCACACATTTAGAATTATCACTTACATTTACTAGTTTTCATTTCTCAACTTTAAAGTATCTGCCCCCACAGAAACACAGGAAGAAGTCTTTTCATCCCGATCGGACGTTACAAATCAGACGGTATTCTGGAGATGGTAAGTTGATATTTTGTCCCTTGAATTACCTCCTAATTACTTCTTTTGACGACCAAATATAATTCTGTTAATGTTTTTTTTTACATATATTCCACATAGATAACATACGTCACTGTTGAGACGTTGGATGATCTTACTTTAGTTCTTGAGAAGCATGTTAGACAGGTAAGTCTGTGATGAAATGCCTTATGATGAATCCTGTATACCTGTATGTTTTTTCTAAAAATAAATGTAAATATTAATTATTATTTACATTATTGTTATATATTTTATTATTTATAATATGTATAATAATAGTTGTTTATAATATTGATGTAGAACATTGTTATTATATATGTATTATTTATATTTTATATTATTATTATTGTTTATTATTATTTATAAATAAGCAAGGTTTGTATGTGAGCACATCCATTGATATTCTTGAAGCATTTTAAGGCAAATATCACCTATTTAATAGCTCCTTGCTTCCTTTTAGTTTGAGTCTGGTCCCTTTGGCTGTATTCTACTTACCATCTCTGCAATACTTTGCAGAACTCCTGCAACGTAAGTTTCCACCTCTTTAACTCAGTACAGACTGTTTCTGTTCATATATTCACTGAGCTAATCAATGTGTTCTTTGTGTTTTAGTATACAAAGTGATATGGATGTGCCCACCTCCACCCTCATTGGAGCTCATGGCTATTGCACACAGGTTTGTTGTTTTAACACTTTACAGTCCTAATCTAAACACCCAATACTTAAAAGATAGCAAATTTTTACTCTTACCAAAAATAATGTATTGCTGTCACCAATTGTGTTGGTTGATTTTAGCTCCAGTGTAAACAGTGTTCTGATATGATTAAGTCATTACATCTTATTTCCTTTTCATTTTTTTAAGGAATTGGTCAATCTTTTGCTTTGTGGACGGGCAGTTTCAAACGTCTTTGATGATGAAATGAAGCTCGATTCTGGAAATGGAAATTTTACACTTCTTAAGGGAATCAAAGCACGTTGTAACATTGGGCTGCTGTCTTTATTTGAGCACTATAATATATGTAAGGTAAGAAGGCTTGAAATACTCTAAAATATCCTTAGATATTATATCCAAATGTGTTATATCCCAATTTCTCTCTTTTTAAAGGTTGGATCTCACCTGAAAACTCCCAAGTTTCCAATTTGGGTAGTGTGCAGCGAGAGCCATTTCAGTGTGCTCTTTTGTCCCTCTGAAGACCTGGCAACCGATCACTGCAAAGAGGAAGAGTTTGACTTGTACTATTATGATGGGCTGGCCAACCAGCAGGAACCAATTAGATTAACAGTCTGTAAGTCTTTTCCTTTGGGTCATTGCTTTTCTGGACACACACACATAAAAACAAACACTGGTTGTATTATGCATAGTATTTGAGAACAACAAAATAAACACAAGCTTTCTTCAAAATTAGTGTTTATGATAAGTCAGTTTTAAAAGGTCTTCTGTATTCTATGTCTGGACAGATTCAGAGTCTTGTGCCACAGAGTCTGCTCAGAGTGACAACACAGACAGTGATCTCATTCCTCCACTGGAGCTTTGCATCAGGACCAAGTAAGTCTCTTATTTCATCAGTCCTTTTTTTTAATAATATGTCCTTTTGATACTTTGAAATGCAAACATGTGGCGATGTGAATGCTTTAAATATGTTTTACAGATGGCGAAATGCAGTGGTCAGCTGGAATGATACAGATCCCATTCTTTGATATTGCACGCAAAAAGAGATTTTTCGTTGTTCGCCCTGTGTGACCCCCGGTATGATTTTATCTGGTGTAAATTTTCATTAGGTTTTATCTTTAAAAATGCATGCGTTCAGTATTTGTTTTGTCTTTTATGGTGAGCTTTTTTGCTGCCATTCTTAATATCCTTAATATTATTTTCATCATTCTGCTGCTTTTTTCTGTTTTACGATGCTGTATGTGAATACAGAAGTATAAACACAGATGTATATTATAAGACAAATGCCTTACTCCAGGGGTATAGATCAACACATTATATATATTGTCAATCAATTTATATAAAACATTGCTTGTTTGCTGCCCCCTCCCCAATTGAAACCAAGATCTATGCCCCTGTTCTCTCTTGCTCTTATAAAATTGTTTGCAATTACTTTATCTCTCACAATGTCACATTGACAGTATAACATTAAGAACTGTCATTACTTTTTCTGATTCAAATCATGATTAAATTAACTGTAATAGAGAATATGGCTTGTGATGTGTAAATACTTGTCATTGCTCACTGATAGTTTATCCAAATATGAAAATTCTGACATCATTTAATTACTTTACCTTAATTTCCGTCTGTGGAACACAAAAGAACATATTTTGAAAAAGGGGGGGCTTCGTGACTGGAACTAAATAAAGTGTTGCTGAAGCATAAAAACCTCTCATAATAGACCCCCAAAATAAAGTCAAGACTTTTAAAAAAAGAGCATAATAGGTCTCATTTAGGAGCTATATTTGTTCTGTTTACTCTCTGCATGTTTGGTCATTTATTATTAACATGGAACTTCTGGTGTAGAATTTCTGTCCTCTATAGTAAGGGTATCTTGTGTATACTCGGTTGTTATTTAGGAGTATAATTCTTCATACAGAAAAGCAGCTGTCTTCCAATTTTACCATTTTATGGAATGATCGCAGCCCTGTAGCATCTAACTGGACTGAACAATATTAATTTGTGCATTATGCATGACAAAGCACAGGCTATAACATTCATTAGCTGATACTGCTATAATTCACGTTACAAGATGTTTGCTTGATCATTAATCATATTTGTCAATACAAAAACAATCAATTTCTTCATGGTTCCCTAGGAATGCAACACAGAGGTTTATTTGAAAACATGTAAAAACATATTGAAGCAGTTGATGAACCACATGGAGTTATTGCATACACTGAAGGCCAAAATAATTAAGCCTTTTTCCAGTAAAGACTTCATATGGTACACACTAAAAGCTCAAAACTATCACCTTTTCCACCAAAATGCCTTGTGATTAGTGCTACTTTTGGCTGAACTTCTTTAGCCACTGCCAGTGCCAAAGCCCTGGAGAGAACTGTTAGCCAGAGTATCTCTGATCTTTGCTCTGCCTGAGACCACAATTGTGGAACTGACCTGAACCCCAGCACTCACTCTGGGTCTCATAGTTGGATTGGGTGTGGGATTGAGGTTAAAGAAAATGGCTGACCTATAAACTGATTTTGTGAGTTTTGATGCTGTATCCCTGGAATTTGAGATAGGCCAATACTTAGCATAGTAGAACTCTTGGACTGATAACACTAATGTAAACATGAAAATATTACATTGATTTTCCACCAATCAAGCATATTGCAACACAAGGATCTCAGATCTAATAAACAAACATTTGATAGGAAGTAGCCTATTTCCTGGCAAAAGTTTATAATACTTTTAAAACATCTGACTCTGATCACTAACTCATTTACTTTGATCTGTCTTTTCCTTCATCACAGCTAAATTGCATCACTCCATGCCAAAAATTGCTGTGGAACATATTATAACTTTTCATCACACAGCTGAAAGTGAACTGAAATAAGTGTAAATATCATATTCCATTTTTTGAAATTTCCATATTCCGAAAGAAATTGATAAACAGCCATGTTTGAAGGACCAATTAAAGAAAAGGACACTAGTCCTTCACTAACTGACAGCCAAACCTAAAGGTACAATGTGTAAGGTTTTTGTAATAAAATATCCAAACATCACTTGCACAGTGTGATATATTTCCTGCAGTTGTGTACTAACAATATCCCAAAAGTTCCCAAAGATTTTTAATTTCAAAGAAATTCCAATTTTAAATAATGGCTCGTCCCTGGTCATCAGGGCCGTATTAACAATTTCCTGTGCCCTGGGCATCAAGACTCAATGTGGCCTCAGCATAAAGTGCATTCAAGAGACAGAACAGATGCACAAATGTTAAACATAACTTTTAACAATGAATCTTTTACAGAACTTGGTGGCTACAGAGTAATCATTAAATGTTTCAATAAAGCCAATCAATTATCTTTTGACTGCAACAGAATAATAAAGCAGACAGCTAACTGGAAATTATTTCAAAAATGCCAAAATGTGAGCAAAGGTAAACCATTGGTTACTCTGTTGCATAGTCAAGATCATGCTTATATTAGGCCTACTACATTATATATTAGGCTACACAACTACTGTATATTAGGCCATCTTATGTCAATGCACTGTTATATATTCTTATTTTCCTCATTTCAAGACTGAACTCATACAAACTTTTGAATTATTATCAATTAATGATCATCATTGAGTGAAAGGTGGAGGACAGAGTTTATAACGTGATCTAACATATATTATATATTATGTAATTCTAATATTTGACGGTGCCCAGGGCCCCTTAGATGTCCTGTGCCCCTGGGCATGAGACAAGTTGCCCTAATGGTTATTCCGGCCCTGTTGGTCATTGTCGCCTGTCTGTCAATGACGTAATATCCGTGTTATTCCTGGTTTCTGGTTGGACTGCCATAGTTACAAACCATGTCGACAGATGTGGACAACTGTTACGTCTAGGGGCACGCTCACGCGGTTGTTGTTTCGGTCAAACATTATGGACCATGGCAAGCAGACTTTGGGACAAAAGGAGAAATGAAATGAGGACCAATATCAGCGTGGCGGTTTCGAGATACCCAGAGCTCCACGTCCGCGACTAACTTCGACTTGACAGAGTACGCTCTTGCATGTAGCCTACTTTATTAAACAGGTGAGCAAATGTACATAAAACGAATCAGCGTTAGCTCTACATGATGAAATGTTAGAATATGATCAGTATGTTATGCTAATGTTGATCTATCTTACTGCTAGTCTCATACAACAAACAAACAAACTAACACATAGAGTAACGTTACCATTATAACTTTCAACCTCTATGCTTTCAAAACAGACCGCCATTACGCCTATTTTCTCGCGTACCCCCTGGGGCTGCGCGTACCAGTTTGGGAATCCCTGTGTAGACCAAGTGAAACAGCGCTGTGTTACATCACACGTAATTAGGCACGTGCGAGTAGTTGGGTAGCCTATGAAATGTCCTTGTGACGCTGATATCTGTCTCTTATTAGCAATCGCGACCTGCTTCATACCACAGTCATGGTAAAAACGTCAATGTTTTCACTCATCCATAAACATTATTAGATACGGATACATCAGCATGACGACAAGTTCCATAATTCCGCGAATGCTTCATCAACCTACCCTTGTTATTGTAAGAGGTTAGTGACCCCTAGCGGCGAAAAATTCGGAGTGTATCTGTGTGTACAGTTCTCAAACTGTCCTCGGGGTGCCTCTGTTTTGCTATGATGAATCCAATTTTAATCACAAAAATGCTTGTATGAAAGGTAATTGTAATATTTCTGAAAATAAGCATTCTTTTGAAAGTGTTTTGTACTATTTAATATTATTTTTGTGTGAATTAATGACAGTAAAGCTCTCTTTTTTACTTTTGTGCTCAACTGAAACATGGCCTACTAACATCTCAGACAACGGTCCTGATGTTATCATACACGAGTCTCTCATCCGAAGCTCCCAATCATTTTATAGGGCCATCTGGTGTTTTATTTTTAGGGCCCCGATAATGGAACAATTTCCACCCACACACGGTGATGTCATAAATACAGAAAGTATCGGTCATTAACCCAGCATAGGGATATATTTCTCAATAGACATCATTTAGATACGGAAAAGAATCTAGTTAGTTGTTGTGCTGCTCTGACGTTGCTTCCTGTCAGTGGCGGACTCATTTTTATGCGTTCTGTTTTTATCAATTTTTTCATCAAATTGTTATTTAAATGTAGTGTTTTAGAAGGCATATGTATTATTTAGTATTAAGAGTTTGCTCCCAAATGTGCCTCCTCAGTTGCCATAAAGTCTTCCTATATGAAGAATAGGCTACTGACATCACCTGTCTCATTTCATTCATGCCAGTGTATCACAAGCCAACAGGCGCACAAAATGAGTGGAGGTGGTGAAAGATTCCCTTGTGACGTGCCAGGAAGGAGGACAAGAAAATCTGGAAACCTGATAAATAACTCATGTCTCGAGGAGAAAATCATTTTTTGCTATAGTCACGTGGATGCATTTTGGGGCCAATAAAACCCGAGGCTCTTATTGAACATCAAAAAGAGTTGAAATGCTAATGCCATAGAATGGCAACCCGAGTTGAGTAAGTCCTGAATTAATTAAGAGATAAACTGTCTGTATGATCTTCCACTTCACATGTCAAAGTGTTTGTCTGGGTGGTATTGGTTTGCATGTCAGTTCATATTCATGTTGTGTATTTTTTCTTAAGTTGGTTGGTGTTAGTCATAAACTGGCAAAGACAAAGCTTACCCCTGCCCCCCTCAGTTGACGTATGAACCATAAATCGTTAGATCGCACAAAATAGATCAAGGGTCTTTCAGAAAGAGATGTGTGGGTTTAAAGAGAATATGGAATATAGCTATAAATAACCGGACAAGGCCCCTCAGGATCGTCTAATGGGATTAAAATGTTTACTTTGCAGAGTGTTGCCTCAGAGGCAAAATGATGGTTTATGTCATGTTTCATTTTAGTACAAGCATCCTTTCATCATCCTTTTTCCTGAAGAATCTTTTTTTTTGTTGCCAGACTAGTTCTCTTATTATTATTGTTATTATTATTATTATTGAGAATGCAATAGTTGTTAGACCACAACAGTTCAGGTTGGGTTTTTTTCAGTCTTTGAGCTGAGAAATATGTTTTTTTTTTCATAACCCATGCTAGTATTTACCAAGGCTCACCAAAAATACAGTAAACAGTAATATAATTTTATTAGTAATTTAATAAATGTAATAGTAATTTGTTGTGCTTCTTAACCTGTTAACTGTCACCCCCCTTTTTTTGAATAGACATGAAAACGCACATTTCGAACTTAAATGGTTGTAATTCAAGAATGCTTTGGAATATAGACATATGATTGGTCTTGTTTTAAAGAAGACATTTGGCAGATTTTTGTAGAAGTGAAATAAATTAAGAAAGTGAAACAGAAAAAAAGTTATAGAGGTTTGAGTTTATGGAAATGTACAATGCAAAAATATTAATTATTCATATTTTACATAAAATATATATTTTCAAAACCTGGGCTACTCTAAAACGGCAGAAAAATCAAAGCCAAAAATCTGAACAAGTTGTGTTTCAAATTTTAGGTTGATATCTCAAAAAATGAGCTTTCAGTAAGATTTTGTTTGAGCGCAGTACCAAACTTTTTCACTAGGGCACAATCAGACTCCATTACTGCCCATATAAGGGCGCCTGCATTTCCATTCGTGTTTTGAGTGATATGAACCATTATTTTCACAATTTTCATACAATTTCTGAAGTAGAGATCCTATTTAGAAGTAGTATGGGAAGTTTGGCAGATTTTGATATGAATTGAACCTCTAAGAAACGCATACAAAGAACATGCATGTAAGTCATAGCTAGCTGCCACGTCACAAATGGTGAATTTATTATTTTTTTCTCTGATATTTCAAACTTTTCAGACCTTTTTTTTCCAAAATAATTGAATGGATTCTATCTTTTGAACTTTTGGCATGAAAACAAACTGAGGTATCTACCATTTTTTCATGATTTTTCATGTTTACTGCTATTTTAAAATAAAGGTCTGAACACGCCTTATGAGTATGAAAATATTCTTGTTTTATATTGATAAATTATGGCTCCTCTGTAATATATTTTGAAAATCAGTCACCAAATATGGAAACTAGAGATTGTAAGCTTTCAAATGATATATAGTTTGTCAATATTATTTAAGGTATTTACTAAGATATTATTGTTTTAAAAATATAGTGGCAAACGTCCCACCTGTGGGACGGTGACAGTTAAGTGGTTAAAAAACCCAGATACAATTTTTATAGAACAATAGAACAGCATTTATTTGATATAGATTTTTTTGTAACAATGCAAAAGTCTAATGTCACTTTTGATCAATTCAATGCATCCTTGCTGAATAAAAGTACGAATTTGTGGGGGAAAAAAGAAAAAGGGTTGATGGCATTCATCATTGTAAAAAAACATTTGATATCAAACTAGCAAAAATTTCATTGTATAAATTCAGCTTGATATAAATTTTAGCCCCACCCCTTTTCTTCGGTGCGATCGTTGGTTGGTGTCTTCCATTTTTAATTCCACAGCATAAAGGTAAGATCTTACGGATTTATGAATGTATCTCGTTTTAAAACCTCCCCGGTCTGCAGAAATCTGTTATAAAATCCGCTTCACACTTCTCGTGATAACTTAGTTAACTCTACAATCTCCAGCTTATTAGGCCTACTCTTCGATAGGCTACAGAGCTAACATTACCTGAAAACGGAAATTCAAACACAAAATACCGGTACTAAAAAAGGCTTCACGCTTCTTTTCTTGCGGTTGGATAATCTTTATAACACAGAAAGAAGTAGCCTTATACAGCTAACGTTTTAGCTTGACTTCCTGAACTTGACAATAAACATTTTTTTGAAGATAAATTTTTCACTTATCATTTGTTGAAAAAATATATAATAAAAGTTGCCTATTTCATTTTAAAAGGCCAATTTTAGTCCGCACATTCATTGTCTATTTGTGGAAACTGCTTAGTGCACATACTGAACATGCTACCCTTTGCATAGGTAAATGCACTTGTGCAGAACTGCCATATTTTGAATATAATAAATAAATAAAAATATTTTAGTCGGTGCTTGAATCACACAATTAATGCATGTGCGATTTAGAAGAATAGATTTACTTAACACAAAAATGAATCTTTGAAGTCAGTAGGTCTGGGTCTTGCTTTTAATAGACACATCCACATCATCTCTCTGGTGAGTCACTGAGGATGCGGTCATGAGAATCATAACCAGGGAAACTATTGGACAAAGTCTCTCCAATCCATCACTTCATGAATGGAGCCGGGGCTCTTCGGTTCAATGATGTAGAACTCTTGAATAAGGGAATGACCTGCCTTTGTTAGACTTATCTCCGGGCATTGGGCAGCTTGCCGGTAACCGGAGGATTGTGTGTTTGGGTTTAATTGTGTTAGCACCCTCCCACATATCCTCCCCTGTGCATCTTCTGTCTAGTCCCTTAATCTCTGCTGTTTGTCTCTGTGATAAGTGATATCCCGTTTCGATCACGGTAGATTGTTTATGCCCACCTGATGAGAAGAAGGCTCTGCGGTGGCCCGATGGACCCCACCTTATTTATAGCGCTGGAATCTGATTAGACTGTTTGTGAAAGCCCAAGATACCTGTCATTTTGACTCCATAATCATCTCATTCTGAAGTGATGCATTGATGCTTTCAGACAGAGTCTTAATTAAGATGCAAGCCATCAATGAGCGAGGGGTGCAGATATATTTTCAGTGAATTGTTTGTTGCCAGACATTGAGAGTTAAATGTCTGAGGATTTATGTTCCCCTGGACCAGTAAAGCCAACAGCTAGCCTATTTCATAGAAGGCTCTAAAAACCACTTGAATCATGTCGCATGAGATAACAGTGATGAATGGTGAAGAAACATTATTTCCTGATATTACTTTCCCAGAGTTTCACTGTAGAGCACTGGAGCGAGAATCGCCTCTTCTTTACAGAAAGCCAATGGCGTCAGGCAATTTTTGGTTTATCGAGAAAATTTAAAAGGGGTCATATCATGAAGAATCAAACAATTATTGATCTTTTGATTGCAATTTAAAAACATTCATAACTCAATCTGTTGTGAAAATGACAATGTATTATCACCAAGCTGTAAACTTCTACTGATACTCATTGAACACTGTTACTCTTTTTACCCATTTATGTAATTCTAAGAATCAGAGAAAGAGTGGAAAATATATAAGTGGACCTTGGGGAACAGAAATGATATGGTGCATGATATGATATGACCCTTGTTAAACAGACTAGAGACGTGCATCAAAGAAAAATATATATGTCTGATAAGCAAGATTCTGTGAGACATTTACTAATTAAGTTTTCAGAGACATTCTGGCGTGAGAACTTGTAGCACTGTGAGTTCTGGGGTAGCTTTCAAATGGATGCTTCAGTATGTTTATGTCACACTCTAAACAACAATTAAACTCCGCTCAGGGCCACATTTCATGTTTGTGTTAATAACCATTCAGATCAGATGAGGTAAATATTTGATTACGATGGAGATAGAGATAAAGCCACAGTTTTAGTTGATCTCAAAAGAATCTAATTTGCATCGTTTTAGCAAAACCCACAGAAGAGGATGTCAAAATGTTTGTCATCCCTAATACAAAAACAGGATCTCCAAGAGAGAATAGTCTTTGTTTATTTGCTCATTTAAAGCTAAGTCCACTCTGGTTTTGGAGGGTTTTTTTTATGTGTAATCTATACTCTACTGCTAACACGCACACACTTCAGAGATGTTTTATCTGCATAGCTGCTGAAAACAAACATATATGCTCCTTTAATCCAAGGCAAAATAAAGACAAGCAGCTTTTGAAATAGTTTTGCTAAACTATTTCAGAACCATAACTCCCTATCTTTTTCTGAAAAGGGGGAGTGCAATCAAAATGCTTGGCAGCATATTAATATAAAATGTATAGATTAAAATGTGAGCAATTGAGTCAAACAAGACAGACTTGCCTCACTGTTGTTGGAATATTGTGACAGATTTATGAAACAGAATAAATGGATTGTCAGCTATTATGAAATCTGCTCAATTTCGGGAATATTCACCAATAGCAGCTAAAAGAGACCAAAAACATCTTTTCATGCTCACACATAATTTTTTATCTGCCATGGGAATGCTTTAGAGAAATATATAATGAGATCATTTTAATTCATAAAAAGAAAAAAAAACAAACAAGAAAAACAATAGTTGTGCTTGAATGTTTTAATTCGTTCAAAGCATCAGTGCAATTTTACCATTGTTATCAAACAAACAATGTGTTTTCATATTTTGAAATAATTCATAATTTGAATTTCTATAAGTGCCAATGGTAGATATCATGAAAATGACAGCATGGTAAGAAACTTTCATATACGCCTACACGAATATTTTTTTATAAGTGTAATGGATGAAATATTTTTAGATTTGCATTAGAAACAATACATTTGGGACACATATATTTAAGAGTAATAATGGCTTAATGAGATACATATTCAAATTTCCTCTTGTAATTAGGACAGAATATTTACAGGTCATTTAAATAAATAATTGGCTGCGATGATAAATAATACTTTCCTTAAAACTCATAATATAAAAAGCAAAGCTGTTAAAAAAAACTAAATTTTTAAAGCATTTAACAAACATAAATTATGTTAAAAAGCAAAAAAATATTTTATTATTATTATTATTAATTATATTGTGGAAATGGAAATGACAGAAAATAAAAACAACGACAGTTAATTGCAATGATTTGAAGGCACTTCCTTGGAAAAAATATTTACTCCAACATCTCTGGAGTTTCTTCTTTTATATCCTCAGGACCTGTGGCACATAAAGAATTATGTGTCAAATAAGCTTACTTTTGATTTAAATCAATACTTTTAAAATACAGTCACAGTTAGAAAGCTGTTTGAAGAAGACAGCACACGAAACTAAGTTCCAGCAACTCAACCTGTCATACACAGAAACAATGAACTTCAGACTTGAATGCATTACTCTCCACTTGAATGGACATCACTTATTCACATCATAAAAGACAATTTAACCGTTTCTAATTGATTTAAAGGAAAACCAGTCTGAGCAAGAGTAATCATAACCTAATAAAACACCGTAATTCACCAGCCACATCATTTGACATTCAGACTGGTAATGGATTCTTTCACCTTTCACTAACAGGTTCTTTAAAAGTCTCATTCCACAGCTGTCATGCTGCCGATGATGTCGCAGAACAGACTGATTCTAGCGTCACAGCTTGGTCTTCAACTATTTTGAATGTGTTTCTAAGAATTAAATGAATAATGTTTGACTCTTTTACACACAAGCTCTGACTGACTGTCAAGATTGTGATTTCATCGTTTTATTATACAATCTAATATACAATTATTAAATGGTACAATCTACCAGGAAAAAATGCATTAAGCAATTGGAACACAAGACAGAAAACATCTGCTAGATCTAAGTGCACAGCTTTTTATCAATACAGAGCAAATCAGTTTCTTTAAGTCATTACTTAATTGCCAGAAGATCACTCTACTGTTTTAACCCAATTTTGGGTCAAATATGGACAAACCCAGCCATTGGTTTACATTTTTAAATTACATTTTTAACCCAATGTTTGAGTTTGTCCATATTTTTTTTCTTTGTGTATGCGTTGGTTCACAAAGTGGTTGGTTCGACTAGAAAATGCTTGTTACAAAGCACCAGATGGCCATGATTAAACTGACATTACATCTTACTCAATATTTCTTCTAAAGTTTCAGTTAAAGAAGCATGCGAGACGTTCCCAACAGAAACTGGGAGCAGGCTTGACTATCACGTTGCAGTTGTCTTATATATGTTATATGCATGGATATAATTATGAAATTTTCATAATGCTATTATATATTATATTACTTTTACATAAATGTTTTTAAAATGCATGATAATGTCAAAGCTATATAGATTGAATGAAGAAATTTAACAGATTTCAGTTCTTGGAACCATAAGCATTCCTCAAAAAAAGAAGAACATTCCACAAACAGCTAAATACGTTGTACTTACATGCAGTTTCTATGATTGTGTGCAAAGGGGACTCATAGCTAGCCTTGTTAGCAATCGTGCACATCTTTTATAATCTGTTGGGGACAAGAAAAAGAAAACAAGAAATTTTTACTTCCAGAACATTAAACAGGCTTTATGTTAGGCTACAGGCTAGCAGTGAGAACAAAAGCGTCACTTCCTGGAAAATTGCTGCAAATTATTTGTGCTAAAAATGATAGTTGCTGCAATCGTGGGGAACCCACTATGGCTCTTTTGTCCAACTGAATCAGAATGAGCTTTTTTGCTAACTCATTCAAGGAATTTATTTTGATGACAGAATCTTCTATCTACAGAATGTACAGGTGTTATACAAATGCAGGGGAATATGAATACGAGGTATTGTATTCTAATTAAATTTAAGTATGACTATGTGTATTGCACATGTTTATTGCCCATTATTTATTGCATTTAACTGCCCATGAGCTAAATGGCCCAAGGAAAGAAACTTTTCTTGTGCCTGGCTCTGTAGCACCAAAAAGACGGCAACAGTGCAAAGAGGAAATGGGTGTGAGGGGTCAAGAGTGATTTTGCCAGCAAGTTCAAGTTCAAGGATGGATGAGTACAGTTCTTTGAATAGTAGGGAGGGGTAGACAGATGATCCTCCCAGCAGTTCGGACTATCCGCTGTAGTCTTCTGAGGTCTGATTTGGTAGCCGAGACGAACCAGACAGTTACAGAAGTGCAGAGCACAGACTATGACTGTGTTGGATTGATGGTGTTGAAAGCCAATCCGAAGGATCTTCAAATAAAAAGTCCCTACTCTGTGGGATGTAGTAGAGTGCCATGTTGACTGCATCATCCACAGATAGACCTGTTTGTCCAAAAAGCAAACTGCAGGGGGTCCAGCTAGGTTCCAGGGATGTCCTTCAGGTGGGCCAGCACCAGTCCTTTAAATGACTTCATGCTGGTGAAATGTTTCTGGAAGACTCGGTATACATCCTCTTCATAGATCGTAAGTGCAGAACGGAGGGAGAGGGGTTGCTGAAGGTGTTGATGAATCCATGGAGAGAAGGTCAGAACAGGTGTGGGGTGTATAAGACTGGGTTTTTCAAACTTGCAACAAAACTAATTTAGGTCATCAACGAGTTGGTGATTCAACACAGTGCTCAGGGATGGTCTGGTATTTTGTGATGTCTTTCAAGCCTGATGTAGGTTTGTTGGCTGAAAACGGGTTAGTAGTTTCTCTTAGCCACTCTGATCTCCTTTGTCAGAAGTACTGTACATCATAAATGAGTTTGGTCTCATGAGCGTGCAGATGAAATGCAATAAAAGCCCCGTTCACACTACAAGCGACAAAGCGACACAATACCATTAACTTTTCCTTCCAAAATGTTTGTAGAAAACTTATTTGTTGTCTTACATCCGAGAATGTCACTCACAAACATTACTAGGCAACCAGTAGTGGGAACGCCCTCCAGCGCAGCCTCTG
The DNA here is from genome assembly GCF_988280905.1 of Pimephales promelas. Lineage (NCBI taxonomy): Eukaryota > Metazoa > Chordata > Actinopteri > Cypriniformes > Leuciscidae > Pimephales > Pimephales promelas. The sequence goes on from NC_142782.1 coordinate 26,016,324, forward strand.
GCGACCTGCAGCGACAAAGTCACTTGTAGTGTGAACGGGGCTAAACACTGCCATGTTATCTTGCATTCGGATGCCTGGTGTTTGGAAACGCAATCATGAGGCACTTCTGGGAGGGTCATTATACCAAATTTTTCTGTTGACAGACTTTAGCTTAGGCATTTCAGAATGATCAAGCCAACATTTGAGATGCTTGCTGTCCAATGAAATTGCTCCACTGATTAGTCCAGTTATCCAATCACATCCACCGTTGACGCAAAGACGAAAGTTCTTTTGTTATGCATCGAGGGATTTATTCAGTAAATGTGTTTGTATATGTGTCTTCTTACCGAATAATACAATTACCCTCCTAATTTGAGCGCTTTTTAGAATCTTTGTGCATCTTGGAGTTCTGGCGGGGTTTTTTTATGCGATATCCCAAAATGCATATAAAAATAGATGGATGGAACTATAGCTAGTGACACTCTGGCTTGTGCTGTGACATACGCCTTATTCACGGCAGCGCCATCTTTGATTTTTAATGAGAATGAAAGCGAGGCTGTGAGGGATAGTCATGCATCTCTTCAATGGGCTGTACTGTTATTTAATGTGGTTTCGGATTGTTCTGCTCATGAAACACTGAAAAAATATCTTTCCAAAAAAATTTCAGTTGACAAAAAACTCCCGACAATGTAAGCTGTGGAAAATTGTAAGTATCTAGCAGTTTTATTCAGCTTTTTACAGCGGATGCCATTGGAAACACGGTAAGTCTATCCCTCACAGCCTCACTTTCATACCTGTCATGGCGCTGCTCTGAATAAGGTGTATGAAGCAAACGTCACCACTTTAAACGCACTGATGAAATTCAATTTTAAGTGGGGCTCTCATACCATCACGGGATGACGTATATAGTATATGAACATGGCTAAGGGTTAGATGGATCCCTGTAAATAGCTTTATCTCTGCCCCAGTAATGTACTTGATGGCCTAAAATGACTGTGTGGGTTCAAGCACCACATGCTTCCATCCTTAATGGTGTTTGTGAAGTCTGAACATCCCATTGCTGTCCTGTTCCAAACACTGTTGCCGTCATTTTCTCTCAAGGTACAGCCACGTTTCCCTCGTTCTTTAAAAGTGACATTTCAAAACAGAACTCAAACACTATAAGTATGTTAAAAAAGTATATGGCATTAATGGCTTTAGATTTATTGTTTCCGTACAAGAATACTTGATGATGTTTTATTATATGAACTTGTGAATACTATTTCAAGTTTACTACAGTTTAGGAAGCATTTAAGTCATAAAAATTGTTTTTGAAGGCAGAATCTCTGATTTCGCTGTGAATTATTACCGTATGCTTTTTGCCATTCCCAGTGTTCCTCATGGTTGCCAAGTGCTCTAATACAGCTGGTCGGTTATGCATGAATAAAGCTAACCGTACCAAACAACATCTCATTGTTATAAATATGCTGCACTTTTTTATTACTACTTGCAATAATTCATAGATCCTTTTGTAGAAAAGAAATATCCACAATATCTAAGGCTGAATTTCACAACCCTTCTTTCTCTATGGAGAAACACAGAGGAGGGTCATGGAGCAAGTTCACAAAACATCTCTGGCCTCTAACGCATGTTTTAACTTAAAACAATTTAAAAAAAAAACAAAAAAAAAAACACTTAAACAACCAATGTCTAGGGGAAATATGGCAACTATTGTGACCCAGAATATAAATTTGATCATCACTTTGGGCAACTAGTTTGTCTCTTTTTTGTGAAATATAAAATTTAGTTCAGTTAAAGAATGAGAGATTTGATTAGTTTTGACATTTCTGCTCTCTATACAGAGTAACACGATGGATGGACCATTAGATAAGCATTATTTATTGGAAAAATCTAAATCTCTCCTGAACGCCTCTAAGTCCATGAGGACTAAGGGTGGAGGAGCATTTTCGTTGCGGTGTAACGCCCTGTCAAAACATTTCGTTTTACTTAAGAGAAATAGAAACATAGGCAGCATTTCTATAGTCTCAATGAAACACAAGCTCATACATATACAATGAAAAGAATTTGCTGTAGAAAATATTCAAACTGCAAGTAACAATGAATTAAACATGACATTTTAAATAGAAAAACTTACTCCAATTATCTTTCTTTTATTTACTACTTTTACATTGTATACAGCACAATACAACATAATTCATAAAGTTCTTGGAAACATGTCATGTATTTAACCCAAAATGAAGATTCTGTTATCATTTACTCGTGCTCATATCATTCCAAACCTGTATGCATTTCTTTCTTCTGCAGAATACAACATTTTGAAGAATGGTGTTGGGGTCCAAACAACATTGGACCCCATTTACTATGGACAAAGAAATATTTGTGTGTGTGTTTTTTAGCAGTAATCATCCAGGTTTAAAATGGCATGAGCGTAAATGATGACATTTTTTAATATTAAAGATATACGTACATGTCGGTCTGGAACAATCCCTGGTGTTGTGATAAATTCTATGGAAATGTGTCCTGCATTCAGATGGAAACTTGACTGGTCCTGCTTGGAAAAAAAAGATTTCAATCATCATAGGTTTTTGTGGATTAGATATTCTGGTGAACGAAATCGTTCGGCTTTTAATTTCTTCTACTACTTAATGTCTACTCAAGCATTACGCCTAAATCTCTCGAAATCCTAACAAAGAGGGTGGTAAAGTAAAGGTTCTTTAAGTGGGTCACTTTTTTGTACAGAACCCAGAAGGAGAATTAGTTCATGCTAACGCTTGACATGCCATCATAAGGGCAGAGACTTAGTGATTCTGATTCTGGCAAAGCCGTTACAAAGTTTTATTGTATAAGCTTCCGGATAACAGATTTTAACACTGATTGTAGATGAATAATAACAAAGATTCTGCAATGAATAATCATCTTAAATGTGCTTTTTCTGAAAAAAAAAAATTGGCAGGAGAATGAAATGTATTTCACAACCCAGAGGCTGTAGAAACTATTTACCTCAGTTAACCTACTGCAGGCGTAACTTATTTGACTAGCTTTATGTTTTATAAGGAAAACTGCATTCTTAATGAGACATTTAAAAACAGGCCTATAATGAGAATAAAGAAAGAGGTGAAAATAAAATGGCAAGTGAACAGAAGCATTATTTCACCATTATCATTTTAAACAGTAGTACGCTACATTGTTGTCACATGACCCAGCTACATTTGTCAATGTATCAAGTTGCATGCAAGTCAACAATTAGTTATTATCGTGGACATTTTTGCAATCCAATTTTGTTAAAATAGCTTAAACTTTTGACTGTCCGTTCAAATGATGAGTCAAGAAAGAGATTGGTTTTAGTGCACTGCATTGTGGGATACAATATTTCACAAAGTAAGTAAACATGTGGCCAAGGTAGCGGGTCATATGACAAGGTAAATCCACATACTGTGCATGCACCGTACTATATACACTGCAGAAACGCTAAGAGTATTATATAAGTATGCTATTCTGAACAGAGCTCACACATTTCAACCTCATCAACGGGACTGCATGAAACATTTTGTACTAAAAAAGATGAAATATATTGAAATGGGTTTTTGTTTACCTGTAAAATGTTCTATAAATTTGTCTTTCATGCTGATGTCTCTTGGGACAATATCTGAAACAAACCGATAGACAAAAAGACAGTGTTAGTGTTTCACCCCTGTTCTTTAAACTCATAAAATGCTAGATATTATTTAGCAATTTGACCATTTTGAACCGAACTGAATTAAGCAATTGATACTTCGGGTTAAACTGAAGCAGTTTGAGAAACATAGAAGCTGTTCTTGCATGTAGCTTGATTTGGAGACATTTTATGCATGAAAATAAGAAAAAGCACTGTATTTTTGTGAAGTAGTTAGAGTAAAATTTGCCACTGTACATGGAGAAATCCTCCACAACAATTTGTCTCCTCCAAATGAAACTTTACCTATTTCTTTTCTTTAAAAGAAATCCTATAATTAGTTGTTTCATTAATTTAATATATATATTTTAACTTTACAGTTGTAATTTTAAAGTCTGTTTTATAGGTTTAACAAAGCAAAATGTACATTTTCCATGTCCTAGCTTGGACAATACTTAAGTATCCCTTTGGGTAAGTGTTAAATGAGTTAAACAACTCAAAGTCTCTGCCAACTAACATAAATTGCTGATATAAAGGCTATAAAAACACTGCTGTTGTATTAACAGATGTGATTCAGTGTATTTAGTCTGGGAATTATTATGTCATCAACTTGCGTCCAGCTCAGTCACTGAATACAATCTCTAGCACATGGCTTGAAGTCATTGTACAAGACTGTTACCTTAGCTAAGCAAAGAGATATCACACTGACATCAATTATTAGTGAATTTAATAAAGACATTCTTATGAACCATTTGTCTTATTAATGACCTCCCCAAAACGTTTGCAAAACTGAAAACTTTAATTTACAAAAAGTCTTGTAAATACTATTAATATAATCAGTCATATCTCAAACTCCTAAAAGCTTGTAGTGTACAAATGTGCAACAACCTTTTGGAAACTTTCCCCTCTTAAGATGATGATGTAACTAATTACAGTCATATACGTCATTTGTTTGTCTGTGGTCACTACATGCTTGATATAATAAAGATGGACAGTCCCATTCAAAATATACAATAAATCCCAGATTGATAATCCAGCACTCAGTAAATCAGCTTGAGGCTTGGGGTCCTTTCTAATTATGTACAATCTGTGGCCCGCCCGACCCTGGGATACTTGTCCCCACGTGTAGTCTACCACTTCCAGCCTATTGGAGTAAGGAGATTATTGCATGCAAAATTGTAATGCCTATCAATGTCAGGTCCACAAATCCATGCAGCAGCTAATTTTAACCTGTCTCAGAACATAGGATAACCAAGACTGCATTATGAATGAGTTACTCTTTCATTCAAAATACAGCAGTTTTCTACATTTATGACACCTACAGATTCTTCTTTTGTGGCCTGAGGGTCATGCTTTTCCCATTTTTAATAAGACAATCATGGCGATGATGCATTATCAAACACCTATTAATATAATTACGGGTCCATACGCATGTTGTCGCACCTGAGTCTTAAGATGACTAACTATGCTGATGGGCTGTTCTATTCAGAAGGCTACGGTGCAGTTTGGATTATACAAAAGTCCCATGATATCAGCATCAACGCACAATTTAAATCGAACGTGTTTTCACTGGATTAAAATCAGTCTCATTGAAAAACTTTAAAGGCAGTAAACTCAATCAAAGTTCATCAGATCAGCAATAGCAGATGTTTATGGGTGTAATTCTTTCTTGGGGACACGACTTTTGTGTAACAACGCACGTCAATCATTTTTAATTTTTTATGACTAAGACATTTAAATAGACAACTCTGAATCAACCCAACCAGAAAACTGTCACTGTAAAAATGACATTTTGTTTTATAGTCAAACTAAGAATTTGTTTTATAGTCAAACTAAGAGTTAAGTAAGTGAAGAAACTACATAATAGCACAATACAGAAACAAGATAATCTATTTGAGTATAATTATCAATTCTCAAGGGTCTCAGAAATGCTAAAATGACTCTAAACACATCACAAAACTGCTCAGCTACTATAACGTCATGACATGGAACATTCAGTTGCTGTAAATATAATGATCTACGAAATGATCATGATATTTAGTCCAGGCTTCACAGCACAAATGGTAACACTCTTTTGGCAATTGAGTAATATTATTACAGCATGGACAGCTTCCATTACAAAAAATTTAAGTCATTTTAATTGGGTTCAATGAAAGATTTCAAAGGTGTCAAATTAAGTCATAAATATATATAACTGCATGAGGCAAAATTTAGGCAGACAAAATAGTCTTACGTGGCTGAAATCAGGTTTTTATCCACAAAATGCAGGTCATCAGCACAGTTTTCTAATGGCACACATGATTTCTCAAGCTTTTACACTTGTCTTTGAATAGTCCTTAGATCTTCACCGATGATTTGAGCATTATGTGATCTGTCTAATAAGACCATGAACATTCATGTTTTACCCTCTGCAGATCAAAAGAGTGTCCCTTAATCCAATTTCATATCATTTTAACTGAATTTTTCACAATGACCCCACAGGTTATATGTTTCTGTCACTGCAATGTAAGACAAGATAGTTATGAAAATGAACAGCTGTCCATGCATTATGCGATTAAAGCATTAAAAGTGCAATTGATATGCAGGCAAAAACTCACACTAACAGGAAGTAGTTAATGCCCAGGATTACATTTGTACCATCACCGGATCTCAAATCAGCTTACCTATTGGTCTGCTGTTGTCTAGCTTGGACAAATGTGCAGTCTTTTCACGTGAGGAAAACTTAACATCTTGAGAGACAGAGTAGAGGCCACTGGTGATGCGTCTGGACGCGGGCTTGTCCCTGATCACTTGCAGGATTAGATTAAGAAGAGTTTTCCTTTCCGTCTCCTTTACCTCCTTGCTGTCCATGCACTGGCTGGAGGTGATGAGCAAAAGAATCATACTCAACAATATGTGCCATCTCTTCTCAGCCCGCATGGCTTTCCAGCCTGATAAACGAACAAAACAAGCGAACATAGTCATTATATCCTCGTCCCAAAAGTTATAACTTACGTGCGTAAAACACGCATTCAGACGGCAAAGCAGTGGCGCAGTGGTCCTGCGTTTACGCAGTAGATTCGAGTCCGAACTATTAATCACGACCTGCAACACTACTTAGGCTACTGTAAATAAAGCCTCGATAATTTAATAAAACTCCCCTAAGTTTTTTTTTTTTAAATAAAACGCCGACTAAATGTACATGAAATTGAACTATTTTGCACTGTATAGCATGTTTAAACTTTGAAATCAGAGAAACAATTCAATTCACTTTACTATAATCATTTACACTCACATAAGCAAAATAAATAGCAACTTACGCGATTATAGCCTATTGGTAGGTGCTTGTACCTCTAATGATGCGGACGCAAAGTTGTCAGAGAAAAATATATCCTCCAACAGTTCCTGCTGTCTCGTGTCTTTCTTGAGAACATGCGTCTTGTTTTTATACGTCAAGTGCGAAGCTTCTTGAATGTAATACAATCGATTTCGGGTGGGTGGCAAATGTAGACATCTTTAGGTTTTTTTTTTTTTTTTCTTCAACTCGTGGTCAGTTCCTCTGACATTCGCCCCTCCTTTAGTTTTAAATTCATCACAGAAGTTCAGATAACTATAAAAAGTGTCTCAAAACTCCTCTCTGAGGTTTATTAAAAGAATCATAGCTGGCAGAGAGCTGGACGCGTAAATGTCGGAGATATCCATCGCGCCACGTCCCCCAGGGAAATGATGGGGAACTTCAAGTATCCATATATCCAAATATACTCGCTTAAATGTAGCTGAGCTCTGAAATTAACGCCTGGATGTTTTTGTTCATGGATGGCCGGGTCTTGTGACTGCACTAAGCGCGCTATCCTGGTAAGCCCTGCTTGTTTCCACCTCCCAACACTTTAGTTTGCACTTGGCTTTGTGCTGCTTACACGCTTAACGCATACATTCTAGGGTTCTTAACTTGTGTATCTCTACAAGTAAACGCAATCAATAGTCTAATTGCAATGATGTTTAGCATGCAGCCAGAATATTTTATGAATTATTGTCTCAATCTGTTCCCATGCCTTAGTCGAACCTTGGTTATTTCTTTAAGCTTCTTAATATTTCTCTGTAGCCAGCCCCCCATCCTCATGGGGGAAGGTCCTGCAGGGGTCATGTCCTGGAAATCTGGCCACCCTTCAAGTTTGATACAGTGTGTGTTGGTAATGGTGTGTCATGGTATAACATTTTCGGGGGAATGAACTGCTAAATTAAGCTTGGCTTATATTAATTGCAAAATGTATAAATAATAAGAGATAGAATTTAATTTCTTAAATGTTGACTCACTTCTCATTTACATAAAAGAGAAGGCAATGCATACAATGCACATAAACATAAATCAAATGTAAGTGTTTACAAAAAACAACAACCAAACAAATAGACACTAAGAAGCTGTTGTAATATAGCCTTTAAAATTAGAATTGGTGCCATTAATGATCTATCCAGGGGATCCCTATTGAAAACACCTTCTCGGTTTGATTTATTCCTACAAAGTCAAAAGGCACAATTTCACACAGCTCTTGCTGCTCTTACAGGGATGTCACTGAACCTGCTCCTCATATGAGAATTTGAAGGAAATGGCATTTTCCTCTCTTGTCATCAAGATGGCTTCATGCTGACATTAGGAACTTAAGAAAAAATGATTTTCAGTAACTTGATGTCACTTTTGCACGAGTAGCCTACATTTTAAGCTATGCTTTACGTTTAAAGTAACCATTTAACTTTAGGCTACAGATTAAAGTGGAACACGTAATCAGTGCCATGATAGCCTACCCTTTAACCTAATACCAAAAACATGATTATTGGAATGCGGTACTTACCACCACCATTGGATCGTTCTTATAGGCTACACTAAATACATACATACACTGTGTTGGAAAGAAGGATTGTCCAATGTTTGTATGCAGTGTATTTAACCTGTACCCAACCTGTCAGATAAAAAAGGCCATGAATAAGAACGAATACAAAGATCATCACTGAGTGATAACATAACATCAGATTAGCCTACTGGCGGAAAATTTGAATCAGCAGCAGACGCGCATGTAAGATGCTTCACCTCATGATGACACACTTGTGATTGGCTGAATGTTAAAGTAACTAATACCAGAGAACACGTGGAATGTGTTTCAAAAAAAGTGAAGAATCACCGTTATCTAAAGGTTGGGTCTGCTACGCCCCAGATAATACTATGCCTTCTGCCTCATGAGTCATGAACTCTCCTCGCCGACTATAAAAAATAATTGGTCGCCGGCTATAAAAATTGTGTTTGGCGCCATCAAATGGTGTGTTCTTAAACTACATGTAGGCCTTAAATTAAAGCATCAAGTAAATAGTTTTTTATTTTTTTGTAATAAAGATGATTCTTGAATTTAACTATATATATATATATATATATATATATATATATATATATATATTATTATTATTATTATTATTATTATTAGTGTTTTTTAAGGGTATTAATGCCTCGCGAACTCTCCTCGACGGCTGTAAAAAAAAATTGTGTTTGGCGCCATCAATCGGTGTGTTCTTAAACTACACCTATCGCCTCAAAAGCTTTAAATAGTTTTGCTTAAAGCATTTTATCTTTCGTAATAAAGATGATAATTGAATTTAACTCTGTAGGCTATATATTAAATACTGATTTAAATCGACGAATTTTCCAACCTGCCTGCACACAAGCCATTCGTAGGTGTTTAATTATTATTATTATTATTATTATTTTTTTTTTTTGTAAGGTCGTGTTTCCCAAATCGTCTCGTTCGCATTTGGGGCTATGTAACTAAATTAGTTTGTGCTAATTCTACTGTTATTTTTTTTTTTGGTCCCACCTCTTGTTCTCCAATTGAATGCAGAAATCTATGACGTTTACATTTTTACCTTCAAGAACCCTTTGGCATTTGGACAGTTTTGTCTTGTTTGGTGCAGTTGATGTTTCGATTTATTATGGTCAACGACGGTAATAAATGATAGATTTGCACGATTATATTATATTATATTATATTATATTATATTATATTATATTAAAGGGAATGGAATAAATATGAATACAACAAACTATACAAATTATATTTTATCTGATCATATTTATTTGTTTATTTCTAATTTTATGTAAATGCCAACATCATCATGTGTACAGGAATGATGCCTGTTGGTTAAACAAAACCATGAGTAAAACGTTGAGGTAATTCATACTCGTTGGACATTTGATCTTCTTCCGTTCTGCAAGCGTTACCGTAGAAACAAGTTGACAACAACTTGAGAAGTTGACAATCAGCTAAGTTAGACGTGCACACGAATGTCTGCTGTAGAAATGTGTCTATTTCAAGTTTCACTTTACTTGTTTTCGGAAGTGTTGTTCTAGCTGTTAACTTCATCTTTAATTTAAAAAAATGACGTTTTAACTTGCTACAGACAGACATGAACATCTTGCGTTTCGAAGGAACCGTTTAGCGAGTTTTATCAGACGATGTCGCACAGGTTTGTTGGCTAAAGTCATAGTTGGCTAAACGTGCTTTCAAATGTGATTTCAGGGAAATATTGTCTCAAAAAATGAAATTGTCCCAGTCTTGCTATGAATTTAGCACTATATTTTGGAAAGTCTCTGTCAGTAATTCTTAATATTTTTAATCATAAATATTATGTTGTTTTATCTAAGTTTAAGATTATGTTTAATTTTATTAAATGATTTAATACCTTATTACCTTGTTCACAACAATCCAATGAGTAAGACACAGTTTACCTCCAGCAGCACACACAATAAACTCTGGTCTGAAGCTCATGAGGAGCTCAGCTGTTTGCTGGACCAAGAACTCCCAGACGAACCTCTCCGCCCTGAGAGAGACAGAGTGGTGTTCTTCCAAAGGATTGCCACCTTGTACGTCCGCTATACTCAGATCTTCAGGAAGCTAGACGAGGCCTATGACCAAAGTGTTCACCCCCAAAAGAGGCGTGCGATTAGGCTGGTGCTGGAGGGTGTGATGGGTCGTGTTCTGGAGCTCAAGAACGAAATGGTGGAAAAGGAATTTTCAGAGTACCACTATATGGACGACATCATTCAAGACCTGAAATTAACCCCTGTGAGTTTGACTAGTGTGTAACTTATGCTATAAACAACTTTAGAAGTGTATTTAATGGATAAATAATCATTTCAGTCTCACATTTGTCAAAGGAGGACCTTGAGATTCCAATTCCCAGGTATTTCATTCACGAGCGAAACAAAGTGCTGCAGGACAGAGAAAGATTGTTTGCTGCTACATTAAACCAAATGGATGTTAGAGAAAAGACAGTAGTAAGTTAAATTGCTTGTTTCATCATTAATGAAAATAACTGGATTGTTTCATTTCTCTAACATGACTTCTCTTGCCTCTCCCAGGGTAATGTATTGCGTATGTTGACTCTGGAGAGGGCCATTAAAGTCATCCAAGTGGCTGAAAGAGCACGGCAAGGCCGACTGAGGGCAAAATTCATGAGGGAGATCCATAAAGACTCTGAGAGACAGAAGAAAGCTGATGAACAAGGGTCAGTAAGCACTGACCAGGCTGCAGTTTGTATCCAGAAGGTAGAATATTGTGTCAACACAAAATAGTTTTTTTAGTTAATATATAACTATTAGAAATGCAGTACATAAGTTAAAAACTCTATTTAGGTGTGGAGAGGCTTCATGCAAAGGAAAATGACAAAAAGGCGACGTGAAGAGGAAATGATATTTCTTGGAATGGTAAGATATTGTGTATCTTACTGTTCGATATTTGGAGTCGATTAGATTTTTAAATATTTTTGAAAGAAGTCTCTTATGCTCACCTAGGCTATATTTATTGGATCAGAAATACAGTAAAAAGAGTAATATTGTGAAAATATATCTACAATTTAAAACTGTTATCTATTTTAATATTTTTTAGAATGTAATTTATTCTTGCAAGCAGTTTCTTCTGATCCTTAAGAAATCATTCTAATATGCTGACTTAGTGCTCAAAAATAACTTATTATTATTAATAATTAACAATAACTTATTAACAATGTTGAAAAAAGCTGTGTTGCTTAAAGGCATAGTTCACCCAAAAATGAAAAATATTTCTATTTACTCGCCCTCAAGTTTTTCCAAACCGGCATGAGTTTCTTTCTTCTTCTGAACACAAAAGAAGATATTTTGAAGAATGTGGGTAACCAAACAGTTGATGGACCCCCTTGATTTCTATAGTAAGGGGAAAAAAACTATGGAAGTCAATGGGCATGGACATTCTTCAATATATATATATTTTTTGTTCATCAGAGCATAGAAATTCATACAGATTTTTTTCAACTTGAGTTTAAGTACATGATGACATTATCATTTTGTGGAAACCGTGATATAATTTTTTCATTAATAGATGAATAGAACAGCATTTATTTGAAATAGATTTTTTTGTAACAATTTAAAAGTTTTATATGGTCACTTTTGATTAATTCAATGTGTCCTTACTGAATAAAAGTAATCATTTATTTTTTTTTAAATCTTATCGACCCCATGTTTTTTAATAGTTCTGTGTAAAATGCAAAGCACATTAACAAAGGTATGTGCTTTGTATTGATATTCATAAATAAAGTTTCATTGTGATTCTACAGCTTGACTACATGTTGAGTACTGTATGCCACCAGTAGATGGAACTCTAATACTGTTTCATGTGATTCTATGGCTGTGTAATCTTCAGGCCATGGATCCAAATCTATCCTATCCATCCCAAAACGAGCTGACTGCCCAAAACAACAAGGCCAACTGGCACATCACGCAAGAAGAACATGAGGATGACTATCAGAAGTCCATCGAATCTGTTATCTATCAGCTCAGGGAAGTGGAAGGCCCAGAAATGAAGGAGACCATGAAAGATCAGATCAGACAGTGGTTCATAGAGTGCCGGTGAGTAGGATCTCTTTCCAATGTTTGCACACAATCATGAATCGCCATAAAATCATATAGGTTTTATGCCGAACATCACATGAACAAACACATCTCATTGCATCCGCTTGTCGGAGGAAGTATTAATAGCAGTATGAACTGACAGCGATATCTTTGGACTTTTAAGGTAATCAGCTAACCTATCTAGTTTTTTTGTTTTTTTTTGTTGACGTTTTAGTGAGAAGAAGAAAAATAAAAAAAACTTTTAGATATCAATCTGCATATGTGATGGACATTGGTTATGTTCATCTATGGTTGCTCCTTTGAAGTCATCTTGAGTAAAACAGCTCTATATTTAACAAAGCTCATTCAACCGCAAGCGATGCAACCTGGTTTACAGAATATTGAAGTTTGTAGCGTATAACACCCATTACCTTAGGGTTTTACTGAGCATCTTTTAACAATATTTAACATGAGTACTTGTGAATAGTGATGCAACAGGCTCATTTCCTGACTACCCAGAGGAGGAGGATGGAGGTTCAGCTCTTATATTCGCAGAAAAAACACCTGAGGAGGTAAACATCTTCACATAATTAGTACATGTCAATATATGTTCATCTTTGACCAAATACTATGTATAGAAAAGGCTCAGAATAATAACAATTTTCTAGGATGTTCTTTATCCATGCTGTTTAGTATTCTTATGAGTATGATCAATTGAATTTGGAAAACACAGTATGAAGTGTTTGTCATGTTTTCATTGACAAAATCTGTCATGTCCATGTCTGGATTGAAGCTGGCTGAAGAACTGGCAGCAAAGGAGGAGGATGATGCCAACAAAAAGCCAATGGGCAAGGAGGAGATAAAAGAAAAAGGAAAGAAAGGGAATGTCGAAGACGAGGTAAGAATTGAGCAGAGGACTTAAAGTGACGGAAAACACTGAAAAGAACATCACTGAAGGCAGTATGAGTACCAAGTATGACTACTGTACTTCTCATTGCGTGTAGTTTTCCTTATATTTTACATGGATTGTCACAGGAGGAAGAGCCTGGACTGAAGATGCTACCATCTGCCTTTCTGGCAGATCTTAAGAGGGAATGCAAGACATTTTCTGGCAAGGAAAATTGAAGAATGAAACATTTATGTATACTGTATATACAACATATCAGTGTCAAGAGAGAGGGAGTGACTGTCTCATCTGATCTGCAGAGGTTTGGAAAAACAGAAACGAGTCCAAGAACTTTAGTCAAAGGCACGAGCTGGAGCTCATAAAAGAAGAGAAGAGAAAAGAGATTGAAGTGGAAATAAGAAAACAGGTGACTGATGGTTCATTAAATGTCTTATAGCTTGTAAAAGATGACTACTGGTGTTGAACTGCTCTGTTTTCATTGGCTGCCGTTTTTCTTTTTAAAGTTTCCTTATGATCATACATTTAAGGCCACATGTTCCTCACAATTATTGTCATTTTTATTAACGTTAATCCTAGCTTTTAGAGACGTTGGTTTTTGTTGTTTGTTCAGGTGGATGAACTGATGAGACAGGAGCTGGCTAATTGGAAGCTGGCTGTGGATAAAGAAAAAAGCGGAAAGGGCAAGGGTGCTGCAAAAGTACAGTAAACCCATTCTGTTTACATGGATTTATCGAACATCAGAGAGATTGCCTGGATGTCTTATGTTACACATTGTAAATGAAGAAACTGAAAATGATGTTGCCTCTGCTTGCAACTCAGGTATTATACTGTCTTTATGTATATTTTGTTTCTGACTTCTTAGAAAAAGAAGGCAACAAAAGGTGGAAAGAAGAAGAAGAAGGACAAAGACCTTACAGCCGATAGGTTTTTTTAGTTATTGTTTTAGTTGTTTGTAATTTTGCTTTTGGGAGTTTGGAATTCTCAACCATTAAAGGAATAGTTCATGCCTTTAATTACTACACGCCACCAAACATTTGAATGTGTATATTGAACTCTATGTTAATCTAACTCTTTTTTCTAACTCTAATCTAATTTTTTTTTTTTTTAGGACCACCGAGTCACTGTTTGAAGAGCTGGTTGAACAAGAATTGCTGAAAAAGGCAGACAATGTTAAACTAAAAGATTATCTTGGTAATGTTTCAGTTTATGGTAAAAAAAAAAGAAAAAAAAAGAAATAAACATTTCTTCTGTAATGCTTTGGCCATTTCAAAAGTTTAAATGGGTTCATAAATTGATAAAGGCCTATATGTATATATAATTTACTAATCATTCTCACAACCATTATAACACATCTGCTCTCATTAAAGGTGACTATAGCTACCTTGGCACAACTCTACGACAGTCTGATATTGAGCCTATGCCGTCATTATCTGATGTTCGGCAAGTTGTAGCCCTTTATGCTGTTTTACCATTAGGTGAGTCAATACATCACTCTGGATGTACATATTTTTACTTCAGAAATGGCACTTTAACATACAGAACATACATACAAACTTTTTCATGTGTTGGCTATATATTGCCAGCTAAAAAAGCAAAATCATTTCCTTGTTCTATACTAGGTTCCCAAGCAGTTCATGAGAAGGCTCCCCTGGTAAAGAGCATCTTGCTAGTAGGGCCATCAGGGGTGGGTAAGAAAATGTTGGTCCATGCAATTTGCCAGGAGACAGGGGCCAATCTGTTCGACCTTTCACCTTTAAACGTTGCCGGAAAATATCCTGGCAAGAGTGGATTGCAGATGATGCTGCATCTGGTTTTTAAGGTAAAGTTTAGTTTGATAGTGGCCTAAATTTGTGAAACTGACCTGCTAAGTATTGCTATTTTGATGTACTCTGTATTCGGTGCAGGTTGCCAGACTGATGCAGCCCTCTGTAATATGGATTGGAGATGCTGAAAAGATGTTTTACAAAAAAGTACCAAAAGATGAGAAGGAGGTAAAGAGTGTAACCTACTTGTGATCTGTTTAGTGGTGAAATGAAAATTAATGAGATGTTTTAATTCTGCATAAACAGTTAGATCCAAAGCGTCTGAAGAAAGATTTGCTCAAAATCCTCAAGTCCATCAAAGGAGAAGATTGCGTATTGATCGTAGGTACGACAAATGATCCACACAGTGCAGACCTGAAATCCTTGTGCAAATTCTACAATAAGATCATCCTCATACCACGACCGGACTATGCATCAAGGTTTGGTAAGCTAATTTTCTAGACTTTTGTCAGCAAATAGAAAATCATTAAGTGGTGAGGCTTTATATATTATGAGATGTGTTTTTTTCACCATTAAGCTAATGGTGTAGTTGAGGAATTGTGTGGTATATGGATACAAAAGTACTTTATATCTCCAAAAACACAGCATTAATGAATAGATGAGAAGTAAACAAAAAATATATTATTTGTATGATTAAAAATTTATATTTTGCACAATTACTCAATCAATATTTGGGGTCATATGGACCCCGAAGCCCAGAAGTGTAAACAGGAAACGAAGACCTTTTGAAGGTTAAGAAACATTTCTTATTTTTTATCAATGTTGAAAGCAGTTGTGCTGCTTAATATTTTTATGGAACTCATGATACATTTTTTCAGGATTCTGAATATAATGCATCTCAATTTTATGCACCCTTGCTGAATAAAAGTAATAATTTCTTTACAAAACAAATCTTGCTGACCTTAAAGTGTATATCTAAATAATAGTGTATACAATAAGAAAAATTTCCAATCATACATCTGCGTATTTTCACAGTTATGTGGAAAGAGCTGATAAAAAAGAATGGAGGAGAATTGACCAGCGTCCTGGATCGCAGTTCTCTGGCAAAGATTTCCGATGGCTACACGCAGGGTCACATAGTGCAGGTGGTACGTAGCATCTTGACTAAACGGCGCATTCAGCAGTTGCCTAAACGTCCACTAACTGCTTCAGAGTTTGTGGCACCACTTGCTAGAATTGACCCAGTGTTTCAGGAAGAAGAAGAGGCGCTAAAAGTAAGTACAATCTCTAGCGGGCATGGCTTCCCACTGCACATTGAAGTTGATAGTGAACTTGGCGATAACCTGAGAGGGAAAAGACCCTCATGATATTCACTTTATATCTAGTCTTCACTTTTTTTCATCTTCACAGAACTGGTATGCCAAGACTCCCCTTGGAAAGAAGAGAATTAAAGCTGCCTTAGGGAAAGAGGGTGATGAAGAGCCACCAAAAACAGGAGGCAAAGGTGGCAAGAAGAAAGGAAAAAAGTAACAAGAAGAGTTAACATGATCAACCACAGTAGGAGACTCCCTGCTTTGACCAATAAATGTATTGATTTGCTCATGCCATCATTATCTTATGATAATATGCATATTTTTGTTCAGTTGTTAATTAAAATCCAAATTGAGGGTGTGGCACAAAACAATTTGTGGGTCTATAAATATACAGATACCATCTCCATTTAAGAGCATAAACCACAGTGAAAAACATGATCTGAGTATCACATCGTATCTGCACTTTCACTCAACAAACTGGGATATAGCCTGCACATTTTTTTTAATAACTTTCAAGAAAGCCTCATAAGCAGAAGTAATGATGATACTTTAATCTGATATAAAAATTATAGATATAATGGCAGCTAAAATGGGGATCTCAGGATAAATTTAGGTACAATAATTGGAAGAGTAAAATTCGTATTCTGGAATGGCCAATGTCTCTGCAAACCTTTAAATGGCTCTCATTTTGATGGTCCACTGCTTCAGTAGTTAAAACACAATCTGCTCTGAAAAATTATATCTGAAGGGATAATACCCTACTGTTCAAACGTTTGGGGTCGCGAGTCTCTTATGCTCACCAAGGCTGCGTTTATTTAAATTTTAAAAATTAAAAGTACAGTGAAAATAGTATTATGAAATAACACAATTTAAAATAACCAATTTCTATTGTTTATTTCCTGTGGTTTCAGGAGCCCTTACTCTAGTCCCCAGTGTCACATGATCCTACATATCCTAATAATTAGCTGATATGATACCCAAGAAGCAGTTTAATATTTAGTGGAAAACGTGATACATTTTGTCAGGATCCTGTGATGAATAGAATGTTCAGAAAGAACAGAATTTATTTGAAATAGAATGTGTTTGTAACATTATAAAATTACTTTTCAATGTAATGCATCCTTGCTAAAGTACAAAAAACAAACACACTTACTTTTGAAAGGTAGTGCACAAACCTATACATCTAAATTCATGTATTGAGTAAATATTCAAGCTGCAATTTGCTGGCAAGACCTCCGCAAGTGCACCATTCTGCTAAAAATGTATTTGTGATTAAAAAAAAAAAATTAATTGAAGCTAACAAGAATATTCTTATACCCTGCATAAGAATTCTTCCCGTGTCTGCTGTGGGATGTTGGGGTCCATACATAGAGGTGAAAAGACAGTATGTGCTTTAGATGTGTCAAGGACAACTAATGGGAGAAGGGGATTTTGTAGCCCCAGTTAGACATGTGGATCTGTGATTGGTCTGGGCTGAAACTGAGACAGCCCCCAGACTAGGGTTTAAAGGATTATCTCAGATCAACAAATGGACAGGCACTCTATCAAAGAAACACATCTCCGTGCTGGTAAACATGTGGATCTGCATATTTCATCAAAGTAGAACTTATGTGATTTCACAAAGTTAGAAATGAGGTTTTGGTGCTTCATTTTACTTATGATTTTGATGCAAAGCAGGAACAAGCTGCACAATAGCATCAACGTCATTGACATCCTGAAGGTCATGCTGTTTTCGCTCTTTCTAAACTCGAGTGCCAACTGTGTCATGGGTTTGGATGGATTCTATGAATTGAATTTAGCCAAATCTCTCTTTTTTTTTAATTTTTTTTTTGCATGATTGAAAAACACTGTTGAAAATGATTTATTGATTCTATAAACATTTATTAATTCAAATGATATGTTCAAATTGAACTGCTAAGAATTATAATAATGGAGTGCAACACAATATAGTGTGAGCACTGAGCAGTGAGGTCACTTCGAGTTGATTTATGGCTGTTGATAAATCTGTTGTCAGCAGGGTGGAGAGAGACAAAACCAAAGGACATGTGAAACTAGCAGAGATGGGCTCCAAACAAGGACCTGTGAGCTTAGGTGAAGTGTTCAGCTGTTTCGTCAAGTTCTAATTTCTCCTAACACATCCTCACATGGTTCTGGTTCCTTAACAAATAACTATTTATACGGTGTCTTCAGTCCATCAGTGATATCACATCCCTGTCACTTTGAGTTGAGACCACTTGTACACATGCATGGTGGATGTCTGCAACTCATTTGACAGACTTTGCACCTGCAACAGGCTTTCAGGTTGATTAAATGGAAATAGGTAAAAGTTAAGTTTTGAAAGTGAGGTGCATAATTTCTTTCGTCGCCAAATGACAGAAGACAGTTTTCTAACTCTTCCTCCGGTTGAAAGAAACAGGTAGTTCCTCACCCAAACTCATGCCATGGTTGAGGTAATTATTATGTCCAGCCATTTGGAGTATCATATCAATTCTGTTTGATGCTGCTATTAACATAAAAATGTCACTATAAATATCATCTCTCAAGATAACTCAGGACAAGTATGTCTGCTGACAGATGTTCAAATTTGATAATGTGATGTGCTTAATAGACAAAAAAAATGTTTGAAGTCAAATGATTCTTCAATTTTCAATTGAGAATAAGCATGTTGAGACTTCTTTAGTTGTCAGAATGAATCCTGTTTGTTTCGCATGAGAGCTTAAATGCCTCTTACCAAATCTGGACAGTCTTGCAGTATAGACATTCAGATCTAACAAGTGATTTCACAGCTGAATGACAGGATCTTTTAATCTACTGTGACCTTTCCAACTCAGTTGTATTGGCATCTCTCAGAGAAATATGATTTATGAACTCAGGAACCTATGCTACTGTGAATAACTTCAAGTCAGCACAACATTAATAATATTCATTCTCTGGGAATCAATTTTGAATCAAGCCTGAGAATTTGTTAAGAGATACATAGTCAATTAAGTCAATTAATAAATAGGTTAATGAACCTGTGAAAGGTATGGTTGGTTTGCTGTGTATGAAAACAATGCTAGTAGGCAGGACTTGCACCATGTAGCCAAGATGTTTCTATCTTTGTGTATAATGACGCACAGCTATTTTGGAGATATGTCAGCTGTTTGGTATTAGCCTTTGGGAAAGCTGGAAAAAAAGAAAAACACTTTCAGCTGCTTGTCTGCCAAGGGAAACTGGATAGCACACTGACCTGGGTATCTTTGGTCAAAGTTTGGAGGATAATCTTGAAGGAATTTATGCAAACTACAGAAAATCATAGGGCGGACTTTGATGTTTTCTGGTATCTCTGTCATTAGTTGCAAATATTATGGCTTTAAGGGTCTTTTATGGACTTTAATGTGAGGAAAATGCCAAATTCAGCTAATGGTGAGTCGAATGGAAGATCCATTTATTCTTCTAAATGTCTGGTCTGTATGAATGTTTTTCTCATGACTGATTTCAAATTGTTGTTTAAATACCCAGTTTTCTGGTGCATGATCTTCTACAACAATAACAACAAAAGATTTGATGAAGTCTAATCTAATGTCTCCAGTTTTATAAGTTGCCAATTTTTGTATTTGACTATAGTTTGATTAATTCAAAAAAGCTATGAAATTCATTATTTATTTCATGTTTTTAATCTCAAGGATGCAAGGATGGTGTCATATTTCAAAGCATTATATAGCCTACACTTGAGGCAAACTATTAATTGAGCAATTGTGACATGCTGCAACAACTGGGAGAGGCGTTTGTTTGTAATGTGTAAGAAGTGTGCAGGGAGTTAGTCTGTCTTTGTTTGATTTAGACAAACTTCAGTTGTATCGGCACACTTGGACATAAGTTCTTCTCCAAATAAACTAGACTGGCAGAGACATCAGTGCATGCCAACTAATTAGGCCTACACGGAGTGTAAGAGCATATAATTTCTGTCAGTTTCATATTTCAAGCCATGGTTGTATTCACTACTAAGATCTGCTTTGTGTTACCGAAGTGTTTTAGACATAAAATTAGACATGAATATTTAGTTAATTAAGTACAAAATGAATATATGTAGGCTATACATAAATTATGAAAATTCAGAAATAGCAACAACAATAAGCATATTTATTTTTCAGTCTTGTTGTCAATGAGTAGCCTAACAAAGGACAATTTTTTTTGTGCAACTGGAGTAGTAAACTTGAAGTTACTGGTCATTCCTAGAGGCTTGTAAGAGTAGCCTTCAAGGTGTCATGGCATGTAAGAGTAATTTCTCAATTATGTATTTTGAGTATTTTTCATATCGTCATGATATATTTTATACTAGCAGCAGTGTACTCAGTAGTCCCTAAGTGACACATTCGCGGGACTCTGAGCCTGAGACATTAACGTGCGTTTCGGCGCGAACACGATCAAAGGAAATATAGAAAACATGAGCACGCGTGCTCGCGAGATACATAGTTTCCCCCGCAAATGTCACTTGTTTAGGGGCTCTGTTGTTGCAGTATTTGTTAAAAAAAAAGAAAGATAATTTCTTTATTTTTGTCTAAAGTGAATAGGATTCAGTTGGTGAAAGGGCTAGAGGATGTGACGGTGTGTGAGAAAGAAGTCTGTACATTTGAGGTGGTCCTCAGCCATGCGTACGTCCAGGGTGAATGGACCAGGAATGGACTCCCACTTAAGTCCAGGCCTGTGTGTCGAATTGCTATGCAGGGGAAAAAACACACACTCACCCTGACGCGGGTTACGGTTTCTGACATGGGCTTCATCAGCTTCAAGGCTGAAGGAATCGAAAGCTCAGCTATGCTGACAGTCACAGGTAGGCTAACACCAATACGCATTCTGTCTTTAACCCTGTAAAGTCTGACATATGAAATACAAATAATCAGACTTTTTTTTTAATGGAACAGTATTGAACCCTTAGAATATAGGCCTATATGTACAAACCATTTTATATATACGTATATATATATACATATACAGTATATTCTCCACTGTACATGTATAGCCATGTGCCATGTACAGTGGAGAAAATAATTATTTGATCCCCTGATGATTAAGTTTGCCCACTTACAAATAAATAAATAAACGGTTTATCATTTTTATGGTAGGTTTATTTTAATGGATAAATCAACCAAAAACTATGACATATCATAAAGCTTATTTTTGATTAGCATTTGATTGAGTGAAATAAGTATTTGATCCCCTACCAACCAACAAGCAAGAATTTTGCCTCCCATAGATAGGTTATGTGCCCATGTGGAACACATATTAGTCCTGTCACTTTGAGAAAGTACACCTAATGTCAGCTTGTTATGTGCATAAAAGAAACCTGTCCACATAATCTGTATCTTCCATTCCAACCTCTCCACTACCATGGGCAAGACCAAAGAGCTGTCAAAGGACGTCAGGGACCAGATTGTAGACCTGCAGAAGGCTGGAATGGGCTACAAGACCGTCAGCAAGAAGCTTGGTGAGAAGAAGAAAACTGTTGGTGCCATTTTTTGGAAATTGAAGAAATGCAAAATAACCATCAATCGCCCTTGGTCTGGAGCTCCATGCAAGAACTCGCCTCATGGGTTAAGGATGATCATGAGAAAGGTGAGGGATCAGCCCAGAACTACACAGGAGGAGCTTGTTAATGATCTCAAGGCACTTGGGACCACAGTCATCAAGCAAACCATTGGTAACACACGATGATGCAATAGATTAAAATACTGCAGTGCCCACAAGGTCCCTCTGCTCTAGAAGGCACATGTATAGGCCCATCTGAAGTTTGCCAATAACATCTAATCATTCAGAGAAGGCTTGGGAGAAAATGCTGTGGTCAGATGAGACCAAAATTGAGCTCTTTTGCATCAACTCAACTCGTTGTGTTCTGAGGAAGAGAAATGCCGACGTCACCATATTGAGGGGCTGGACGGGGCCATGTACTGTAAAATCTTGGACGAGATCCTCCTTCCTTCAGCCAGAACACTGAAGATGGGACGTGGATGGGTCTTCTAGCATCACAATGACCCAAAACATACCGCCAAGGGAATAAAGGAGTGGCTCAAGAAGAAGCACATTAGAAGAAGCCAGTCTCCACACCTTAAGCCCATTGAAAATATGTGGGGTGAGCTGAAACTTTGAGTTGCAAAGCGACAGCCAAGAAACCTTTAGGATTTAGAGAGGATCTGTAAAGAGGAATGGACCAAAATCCCTCCTGAGATGTGTGCAAACCTGGTGATGTGTGCAAACCTATCCTTTAAAATAACCCTACCATAAAAATGATAGACCTTTCATTTCTTTTTAAGTGGGCAAACTTACTTTTTTGATCATGTTAATTCAAAGGCCATAGATATTTGCATATAAAATATGATACATTAGGCTTTAGAGGGTTAATGCAGTATTAAGTCATTTCTCTGTGTGATAGTTGTAATGCCTCAGATCTCAAATTATTTGGATTACGGTATGTACATTTACAGTAGAGAAGTGTTTTTTGTCATTTTAAATGTTACCTAACAAGCTGCCTGTGATAGCAGTTTGCTACTATCCTGTTTCCTTTCTCTAAGCCAGGGATATAAAGATTGTGAAGGATCTTCAGAATGCCAGTGTGACCGAGAAGGAGAGTGTGACATTTATCTGTGAGGTCAACTGGGAAGATGTGGATGGGAAGTGGTACAAGGATGACAGCCGGTTGCGAGCTGGGGACAATGTTAAAATAAGATGTGAGGGTATGTGTGAGAGGTTTACTGACCATTTGAATTATATGGTGGATGTCATTATGTTCATAACAGGGTCATTCTCAAAATATGCTAACAAACATTTCACGTGACTTCTATGAAAAGCATAATCCTTAAATTGAACCCAGTGTTTATTAAATTACAGTTTTATCATATTTATTTGTTCATTTAAATTAAGCATTAATTCACTGTATAGCAAGTTTGCAAATACGCAAAACAAAATAAGTGAATAGTACACAATAGTTCCATTGATGTTTTTAATGTTAACTCGTATTTAGAAAATTCAAAAAGTGGTGTACCTGTATGTAGCTGTGCACCAAGTTTAAAAAATAATTCATTAATTTATTTAATTTAAATGAGTTATTTAGGTGTTAAATAATAATAAAAATAATAAAAAATTGAATTACGCCGGAAAATGACAATTTTTTGAGAATACCCAAAAAGGTCTTTAATTGAAAATGATAATATATTGTTTTAGAATGTAATTTTCAGCACCTCTTTCAAATTTGATCAAATCTTACAAACAGGTCAAATACACTCCCTGAGCTATAAATCAGTCAAACCAGAAGATGCTGGTGAAATCAGATTCACTGCCGAGAGGGTCTCTTCAACAGCAACGCTACAAGTTAAAGGTAAAAATGAGAGCATCGCATTTGATCCGTTTTCTTCAATTGTCTTTGAATTTACCAAGGATGATCATTGCAGAGCTTCCAGTTAATTTTTTGAAGCCCCTGAGGGTGAAGATTGCCATGTACAAACACCGTGCCTTGCTGGAGTGTCAGGTCTCCCGTAACAATGCTGTGGTTAAATGGTACAGGAGAAACCGTGAAATTGTGCCAAATGGCAAGTACCAAACTATCAGTGAAGGTGTGTACAGACAGCTCATCATAGATGATGTGGGCTCCTCAGATGAAGACACTTTTATCTGTGATGCTTTTGATGAGAGAACTTCCTGCCAACTGTTTGTAGAGGGTGAGAAGTCATTTTTTAAATACAGTTTACTAATCCAGTTTCAATATTAACAGATTCATTCTTAGTCTACTTTTATTCATTTAGTCAGTTCGTCTATCCTTTTAAAATGTAAGCTAAGACTTTTATGCACGGGATATTTAATCTATTCTTACAGAGCAGGCCATCAGCATTTTGAAAGGACTCAGTTCTGTGGAGGTCATGGAGCCTAAAGAGGCTCGTTTTAAAGTGGAAACCAGTATTAAATTAGAGAGGGCACCAAAATGGACCCTGAATGGGCAGATGCTATGCCCCTGTCCAGAAATCAGGATTGAGAGGGAAGGAACCTCAAACAGACTTATTTTCACCCAAACTGACAGCAGCATGTGTGGCATTGTGCAGTTCACCTCGGGGAAGAGCAAGTCAGAAGCTCAACTCACAGTTACAGGTAATTATCTGGTCAATCTCAAATATTCACAGTAGGGATACACAATAAATTGTGTTATCGGACAAGGCTTTTTTTAAAATTATTGGTATCAGAGTATTGGTTATTTAATTGTGTAAGCTCACGTCCACTATTTTTGCATTTAGGCTGCGTTTGCATAGCCTGGCTGCGCCCTCCTACGCACTTCCGCTCAATTTCATTAGAAACTAGAGAACTAGAGTCTGGTTGAACCAGGCTAGCGTTTGCACTGGCTCCTTACTAAAATTTGACACACATCGGAAATTTGTTGCTCGTGTATACACAAAAAATCATTCCTGTATGCATGTTGTAACATGTTGTAAAAGGACGTCTTTGACACTCTTCACCAAGCGTTTACACATACACACAGGAGCGTTTGAAAGCAGGCGTCTATCAGCAGATTTTTTAGAGATCCGCTGACAGACGCATGTTTTCAAATGCTACCGTGTGTATCTTTGTAAGCTCTCGGTGAAGAGTGTCTATTTACAACATGTTTTTGAAGCGTTGATCATTGTAGCCAATCAGAGACATATGTTGAGCTTATGAACACAATGGCCAATCAGAGGTGTTTAAGAATCCGTTCAACAGCGCTCAAAATGATAGCGGGAAATGCTTGTATAGTGACATTTGTCAAATTTTTGTACTGACTTGGTACCGAAGTTGGTACTTTTGAATTAATTTAAACTAGTCATTTATTTTAATATAACCCATTTATCATTAATTGGCCATAACAAAAAAAAAAACTGCTTATCTTATCATGAATTTCATATCAGTGCATCCCTAGTCTTGCAATGGAGCCGCAAACTTCTCATACTTTTGAAAATCCAACGATTAGTTGATCCTGGTAAGCGCTTATTGTCATAGTTTTAAACACAATGGCTTTCTTATTCCACAAGGGGTTTTGGCGTCAATGAATTTGTTTCCACACAAACCGTTAAAGAACGTGACACATGCGTCTTCTGGACATCCGGTAGAATTCAACCAATCAGATCGCGACTTTGAAACTCCTGAAGTTTTTCCCGAAAAGTGTGCCACATGCATCAGATATTCAGCCAATGGTCCATGGGCATGATGTCTGAGGCTGAGAAATCAGAGCATGAGCCATGCATTTGTATTATATGGCTTGTGAATAACGTGGCTTATGAATTCTTGCTTTCTTACACTTTCCTAATAGAGCGACCTTTGATCGTCAAACAGCCTATTTCAGATGTGGAGGTGAAGGAGAATGGGTCAGTTACTCTCAGCTGTGAGTTCTGTCCATCCCCCAGAGTAGTGCGCTGGTTCAAGGGTAGAACCCCCCTGTTTGCCTCCAATAAGTACACAATGAAGCGAGAAAAGAACCGGGTTGAGATGACCATCCTGGGTGTGAAAGTTGCAGATTCAGGAGAGTATCGCTGTCTGGCTGGTGGCTCGGAGACAAAAGGAAGAATCAGTGTGGAAGGTACCTGCTTTTAGCTCCAGTACAATTTTTAAACACATCATCAAAATAAGAAACAATCTGCACTCCCTGATATTAGAATTAGAAATCATTCTTTATTTTCTTGCAGTTAAAAGGTTGAAGATCATAAGGCATCTGGAGCAAGTAGAGACTGAGGAAGATGGCTCTGCTGTATTCAGTTGTGAACTGAGTCACGAGTCACCCAGTGTCCAGTGGCTTCTCAATGACAGAGTACTGTACACCAACCACATAAACAAAGTCCAGAATTCTGGAAAAGTGTACAGTCTGATTCTAAAGCGACTCGCTCCTCAAGAGAGCCGTGTTACATTCAAAACCTTTGATATCAGCGAGTCTGCGTTCCTCAGGGTCAGAGGTAAGGTTTTCAGTTATCGTGGGACTAAGAAAACAGGATTTTTTAATAACCTGGAGTCCAACTCCTCTAACTTCAAAACAGAGACATGTACAAGAATTTACAACAGATATCGGATATATAATTGTTTCTGCCCAGCACATTCTTAAAGGAATAGCTATTAATTATGGAAGAGATTTAACCCTTTAAGAGCACTATTTCTTTCAATTTACGAGTTCATGCATAAAATTAGTTGTACTTTATTATAAGAAATAGACATTGTTACAACTCATTTCAGGCCACACAAACAAACTCTGTATACTAAAATAACCTTTCAAATACAGTGGTTTATAAAATGTATGTACTGTCCAACCAGCATATCATGGAGCCCCTAAAAAAGGGACATGGTGAAGGAAAAAATATGAGATGGACATAAAAAATAAAAAACATGAGATGGGAGGAAAAATTATGTCAATGCTTTTGAATTCTGTGGCAAAAGTTTTGCATTCCCTGAGAAACTTTGCCTTTGCGGGTGAATGCAAAATTTCTCAGGGGAACGCAAAACATTTGCCACAGAATTCAAAAGCATTGACATAATTTTTCCTCCCATCTCATGTTTTTTTCTATCACTACAGTATGTCCCTTTAGGAGTTCTGACCCTCCTCTTTTATTATGATTTTTTTTTCTAATTCAAACAGTTTCTAAAGCAGACATTTTCAGTCTGTCTTTCTGTACATTATGAACTTGTGATGCCTAAATTCACTTTAGCATGCAAAATTGAGTGTTCATTTTCTTTGGTATAGATTTTTAATATCGGCCATTTATGTGTGTCTCTTAGAAAAGCCAGCAGTATTCCTCAGGTCACTGGAGGATGTAGCAGGTGAGGAGCGTGGAGAAGTTCTTCTGCAGTGTGAGGTTTCCAAGCCATCTGTAACTTCTGTCTGGAGGAAAGATGGTGAAATTCTGACCGTCAATGAGAAGTATGAGATTCTCCATTTAGGAAAGTCATTGACTCTTAGAATTCGCAAGCTGACAAAGGACGATGGAGCGGAGTACAGTTGTGATATTGGCTGCAGCCAAACTAAAGCGAAAGTCATAGTTCGTGGTAGGTTTCATGATCTCCAATTGAATCTTTTTGAAATAATTAACAAAAAAATACATTTTATTTAAACTGAGGGTCTTTTTTCAGACCTGCGCATTACCATTACCAAACGCATACGGACAACAACTGTGCTGGAAGGGGAAGACTGCAGTTTTGAGTGTGTCCTGTCCCATGATATAATCGATGAAGCATTGTGGATCTTGAATGGCAAACTGATTGTCAGCAATGGACGGATCATAGTCACTAACCAGGGGCGCAAATACTCAATGAGCATTCAGGAAGTTAATATATCTGATGCCGGAGAAGTGGTCTTTACCATCAAAGATCTCAGTTGCAGGACTATGTTGTTTGTCAAAGGTGATCATTTAAATTCGCAAATAATGCAAGTTTCCAAGTTCAGCATTGCTTACTCTCTGTCTCTTCTGTTTTCGCAGAGAAGCCTGTGAGAGTGTTTAGGGATATGCTAAATGTTAAAGCGACACCCGGTGAAGATCCAGAGCTCAGCTGTGAGATCACCAAACCTGATGCAACAGTTAAATGGCTGAAAAATGGGCGAATAATTAGAGTTAGCCCAAAATATGAAATGACCCAAAAGGATTATTTGGTGAAGCTCATCATCCATAATGCAGCCATAATGGACTCAGGAGAGTACTGCTGTGAGGCTGATGGGATTGCTACAAGGGCCAGATTAGATGTCAGAGGTAAATACTTCCTTATTCACTATTATAAATTTGAGTTGAACAACTTTTTAATTTTTTCCCAGTGCAACTGCTCTTTCAGTGATTGACCGATCAAGTTCATTTCATTCTGCTGAATGTCATTTACACCGTTACTCTCTCTTTTGTTCTAATGCATTTAGACTTGCAACAAACATTTGCGAAGGAACTGAAGGATTTGCGTGCCGAGGAAAAGGGCACAGTGATCATGGAGTGTGAAACCAGGAGGCCCGCCACTACCGTGAACTGGTTAAAAGGCTTGATGGTGCTCAGCTCGGGACAAAAGTACATGATGAAGAAAAAGGATGTTGTCCTCACTCTGACCATCTTCAGTCTGGAGAAGAGTGACAGTGCCATCTACACCTGTGACGTTGGGACAATGCAGAGCAGGGCATTACTTACAGTGCAAGGTAGCCAAACAACAAATGGTTTTATAATTATAAACCTTTTAAAAAGGGAATGTGAGATGGTTTACTAGAATAAAGTGTTTGAACACTATTTTATAGTCACTTTATGAATTGTAAACTAAAAGTTGTTATGCATCTATTGGATTTTATATGAATCTGGCTCAGGTCAAAAAGTGGTCATTGTGGATGAGCTAGAAGATAAAGAGTGTCTAGAAGGAGATACCATCGTCTTTAAGTGTCGGATCTGCCCAAGTGACTATACTGACGTTAAATGGTACCTGGATGAGACCTTGCTCTATACTAATGATCTTAACGAGATCGCGATGATGCCTGGTGGCTACCACACTCTTACCTTTAAACAGCTTGCACGTAAAGACACCGGCACCATCTCCTTCGAGGCTGGGGACAAAAGATCATATGCATCACTATTAGTCAGAGGTAACTATTATAAATCATGACACTTGACAAGATGCATGTAGCATATAATCTTGAAATAGCGGATTGCCGTTAATAATGCTCATAAGAATGCCTTTTGAGATGAAACTAGTCAATATGTCTTTTACTACTTTGATATTATAAAAAGATCATGATACATAGATTTTTTTATACATAATGTTAAAATAAAATATATATTTTGAGCTTTCGAACAAAAAAGGAGTTTTAAAGAGGCTTACGTGTAAACTTTTGTTGTCTTTGTTGTCTATCATAAAATAAAAAATGTGAAACATAAGAAAATACTGTGCAGATCAGAATAATGTACAACATAAATAAACTGAAATATGTCTTTGTAATAAACCTCTTTTAATAACAGAGAGACGCCCCACGATAACTAAAGCATTGGAGGACACAGAAGCAATTGAAGGAGGAAGTTTGGTGCTGTTATGCAAGACCTCAAAGCCATGCCATATTGTTTGGTACAAAGATGGCTGTTTAATCTGGAATTCCTCAAAGTACTTAGTTAGTCGATCTGGAAATGAGGCCAGGCTGGCCATCCGTGATGTGAAAGACAGTGACGCAGGGGTGTATGAGTGCGATGCAGGATCGGTTAGCAGTAAAGCCACTTTGACTGTTAAAGGTATTTCTTTCCACATTCTCATTCTACCATTTGGGAGGTTTTAGTTTGACTACTTTTTCTAAAATTACATCATCTTTATGTTTGTTTCACATTAGTTATCCCTGCTGAGTTTACAAAAACTCTTCAGAACCAGGAGGTCAAAGAGGGAGAGAGTGTGACGCTGACGTGTGAATTCTCTATACCCGGCGTCCAGTTTGTCTGGCGTAAAGGACCTGAGACACTAAAATATAGTGATAAGTACCACATGAGGCAGAGGAAATCTTGCATTTCTCTTACAATACACAATCTGATGCCGGAAGACTCTGGGAATTACACGTGCATTTGCAGAGACCAAAAAACTATGGCTACTGTTACAGTTAATGGTACTGATTTTTATGAAAATGAATTCAAAACATTTGTCTTTGATTTGTTGCTTCACTTTTACCATTCTCTCTTTTCCAGCGGTTCCTATATCATTTGTTAAAGAGCTCAAGAACCAAGAGACAGAAGAGGGTAAAAATGTGACATTACGCTGTGAGCTTTCTAAAGCTGGAATCCCTGTGGAATGGTTGAAAGGTGAACAAACTCTCTGTCCTGGCGAGAAGTATCAGATGAGACACATCGTCACCATACTGGAGCTGGTAATCAGAAGTCCAGTGCCTGAGGACAGTGGAACGTACATCTGTGTGTGTAAAGATCAAAAGACCAAAGCTATTATCAAAATACGAAGTAAGACAAGATGTTGAATAAAGACTTTGCTTCTCCAATGATCTGAATTCTGAAAATGGAGCTTATACAGTACATTCTTTAATATTTCCTTAGCTCAACCCATCACGTTCAAACAGAAGTTAAGAAATCAAATAGCTGAGGAGGGAAACAGCATAATCTTACATTGTGAGATATCCAAACAAGACATCCCTGTTGAGTGGAGAAAGGGGAACAACCTGCTCAAGTCCGGAGAGAAGTACAAGATCAGGCAGAGAGGCTGCATACTAGAGCTGAAGATTTTCAATTTGACACAAGAGGACAGTGGAGTCTATAGCTGCACAAGTGAAACTGCCCAGACATCAGCCAACATTACTGTTAGTGGTAAGCTACTTCAAAAGTCATCATGCAAAATAAGGATTTTTTTTTAAATACTTGCCCAGTCAGGCCAGTGGTTCTGTTACTTGACCTGCCAATTTTGCCATTAAATGCCACTAAAACAAAATAGTGATTATTTAACGATGCTTTTTTTATATTTGCTAAAATATATGTAGAAATATATAAATCTTATGTATAAATATTTATATTTATTAAGTATTCTTTACAAAAATGTTCACCAATTCATTTTTTATTAAAACTCTAAAAACATTGAAATGGTTTATTAACATTATACATACATAATAATATAGAACATATATAAAAAGATTGTGTAAGCTATTAAAAAGCTGTGTATAAGAGTGATTTTATATGTGTGTGTACATGTATGTGCAGTATGTGTGTGTATAAATACTTATATTTATTATGTACAATTTTGAAACAAGCAAGAACTTATACAGGTTTAATCATGTCACTTTCCCCAAAAACTTTTCCCCCCAAAACTTTGTTAAAAATCTATTTTATCCAGCTATATAAAATAACAATTATAATTGAATAACAATAAAATAATAATAATAAATAATTATAATAATAATTATAAAATAACTAATAATTTGCTAGGAATAAAAATGGTTGTCAAAATCAATTAATGTATTATTTATTTATTTATTTACTTGTAGTGGTAACTCAGCATTGGTTTGGACAAGTGACTGCAGTCAGCTGGCCTGAAACTGTCTCACACTTAATGTTGAATGCTAGTTTACAACAAATTTAGCCTGTTCGTTTGCCAAAGTAAATAATGATGTACTTATTTGTTTCTTTTTGTTCTTTAGGTCAACCTGTCACTTTCAAAGAGAAGCTGAAAAACCTGGTAGCCGAGGAAGGGAAGACGATAAAATTGCATTGTGAGCTTTCCAGAACCGGTGTCCCAGTAGAATGGTGGAATGGAGACGAGCTGCTCCAGCCTGGAGAGAAGTATAAGATGAAAGAACGAGACACATCAGTTGAGCTGATCATCTGTGAGGCCGTACCTGAAGACAGTGGAGTCTACAGATGTGTTTGTGGAGACCAAAAGACCAAAGCTACAATCAAAATTGTTGGTAAGGTTTTGTTTCATTGAGTTTTTGTAATTGATAGCAAATTTATCTTATTATAAAACATATGTTGGCTGCTCAGGTGCTCCAGCTACTTTTAAACAACAACTTACGAACCAAGAAGCTCTTGAAGGGGAATCTATAACCTTACACTGTGAGCTCTCCAAAGTTGGAGTACCTGTGCAATGGTGGAAAGGAGATAAACCGCTCCTTCCAGGGCCACGGTACCAAATGACGCTGGATGGAAGGACAGCTGAGTTGGAAATAACTAATATTTTCTCTGAAGACGCTGGAATATATAGCTGTGTGACTGGAGGCCAAAAGACCACAGCTGAAGTGAAAGTCAAAGGTAAGGTCTAAAGAATGTTAAAAATATATACAATACCACTTTAAATTGATTTAATAGGAAAGATGTATTAAATTGATCAAAAGTGGCAGTAAAGACATTTGTAATATTACATAAGATTTCTGTTCTTTTGAACTTTCTATTCATCAGAGACTCCTGATTTTTTTATAACAATTAACCAGTTGCGTAGGTTTGATTTTAAAATTGGTGGGGACGGGAAGGTTTGATCGGGAAGTTTTGATCCAAATTATTGCTAGGGATATCAGTGTCACTGGATATTGGTAGGGACACGTCCCTAGCGTCCCTACTAAATTCTACGCCCCTGCGATTAACACAAAAATATTAAGCAGCAGAAATGTTTTAAAAATTGATATTAATAAGAAATGTTTCTTGAGCACCAAATCAGCATGTAAGAATGGTTTCTGAAGGATCATGTGACACTGAAGACTGGAGTAATAGCTTAAAATTGAGTGTAGTTTGGTACAGGTGTCAGAACAGTGTCTGCAGCAGATCTGTGTGTGTGACAGAGGAATTCCTGCTGTTTTGACTCCAACACACACACACACACAAAAAATGTATTTTCAGCAAAAGTTTTTTTTTTTTAAAGTGAACTACTCCTTTAAGAGATACATTTATATAAACCCCAATTCGGTATTTGTATATTTCTTCCTATATTTTGCGCATATACTTTGTTCCTGGTACAGTATTTTCTCTGATGGCTTGTCTGATTTCTCTTCATGTCAGTCTTCAGCACCAAAATGGTTGCAATTTCAAACCTTGTTAAAGCTTTTTTGAAAATGTTTTATCTTTAACTAAATTAATTATTTTGAACACAAATCTAACAGACTTTTGAACGATACATAGGCCTACTGTGATTTCTGCTTGTGAGGTAATGGTTTATATTAAAAGACCAAAAATGTCAATATTTTCTCAGCTCTTCCGATAACATTCAGTAGAGAGCTTCAGGACCAGGTGTCTATAGAGGGTGAGAGTGCAGTATTTACCTGTGAGCTTTCAAAGCCTGGTGCTCCAGTCGAATGGAGGAAAGGTAGAGTAATTCTGAAAGCTGGAGCCAAATATCACATGAAACTGGAGGGACGATTAACCAAACTGGTGATAAATAATCTTGTTGAGGATGATGCAGGAAATTACACCTGCAAAACCAAAGATTCACAATCAACAGCCAAATTGATGGTTCAAGGTAATATTCAAATTATTGCTGAATTTTTGACACTGTGGATTTCATATGCATTTCATTTTCATGACCATGTGATTTTTTTTCTCCTAGCACTGTGTGATCAAGTTCTTCCATTTCATTTAAAATGGCCATTTACTCCACAGCTACTATTGACCCTAGTCAGGTTATGCGATATTGGATTTAACAAGGATGAAATCGAGGTTGTGAGGGATAGACTTACAGTCTTTACTTTGGCAGGCACTATATAAAGGCACTAGATCACGTCATTTTCAAAAGTTTCAAAACTGTTATTCAAAGGGAGTTCTTGTCTTCTGAATTTTTTTTTCGGAAAGACTTTTGGTCAACTGAACAATCAGCTTGTTGAACGCACTGTATTTCTAAGTTCTAACCCTCACAGCCTTATTTTTATTCCTGTCTAAAATTAAATTTGGCGCTACCCTGATTAAGGTCTATAGCATGCTGTCATGTCGTTACACAAGCCCACTACATAGGTTTAATTAATCTGTCAACAGTGATATAAATCACTGTTTGGATTTTCATTACATGATCTTTAAATTCATACCCTCTAATTACACTCCATATTTGGCATCAGAGGAGTCTTGAAATGACAAATCCCTTGATATATTATTGGTTGATAAAAACTATAACGTTGAAATGCAGCTTTTGTCTAGATTTTGCCCAATTCATTACAACTTGGGCAGGTTATGAAGAGCTATAGCGTGTTTGTGTACATAATACATAAAATATACCTCAATTCATTTAGATGATAGTTGAACACAAATTTGCTGTAGTTATTAAAGTTGTTTGAGCACAAAAAGTGTCTACTGGTAAGTTTTTGGTAACACTTGGGTGGGAAGACACAACATTCACACTTTTGAAGAGCCTATAACTTTCAGAAAACCAGATTTTTTCAATTCTTGGCTTTCTGAAGGACTCCCGGCTACCTTTAAAATAACTCTGAAGAACCAGGAAGCTCAGGAGGGGAACAGTGTCACTTTGCACTGTGAACTTTCTAAGCCAGGAGTTCGAGTAGAGTGGTGGAAAGGAGAAGAAATGCTCAAGACTGGAGAAAAATATCAATTGAGACTCAAAGAAGCAAAAGCTGAACTGCTAATAAGGAAGGCACAACCAGAAGACAGTGGAGTTTATCGATGTGTATGTGAAGATCAAAAGACCGAAGCCACCATCAAAGTTAATGGTATGAATGAGTTCCAGGAAGTTTTCAAATTCAAGTTCCTGTAATTGAGCATTAGCCAATTTTTGATAGAAATAATCTAGGAAAAGATTTGATCAAAAACATGATCAGATATGCAACATCTGCTTTGTATAGCTCTCCCCATCACTTTCAAACAAGAACTTACGAATCATGAGGGTGAAGAAGGGAACAACGTCACCTTGCGCTGTGAACTCTCAAAGGCCAGCGCTGATGTGGAGTGGTTGAAGGGAGAAGAAGTACTTAAGCCTGGAGAAAAGTACCAGATGAGACAGATTGCAACTAAAATGGAGCTTGTTATCAGGAAAGCCATACCTGAAGACAGTGGAGTCTACTTTTGTGTGTGCCCTGATCAGACATCCAAAGCAACGGTTAAAATCAATGGTACGAAACTCAATCATACGATTTAGCAAATTTTGACAAATATTCTCCTTAGGTGACACAAATATATTTATGATTTCTTAGCTTTCCCAATCACGTTCAAACAAAACTTGAGAAATCAAGAAGTGGTGGAGGGCAACACTGTTGCTTTGCGTTGCGAGCTTTCCAAACCGGGCGCCGCTGTGAAATGGTGGAGGGGTGAAGAGATGCTGCGAGTTGGAGAAAAGTACCAGATGAGGGTCGAGGGAAGGATTGCTGAACTACTTATCAAGAATGTCAACTTTGAAGATGTCAGCTCCTACAGCTGCACTACGGGACAGGAAAAGACAACAGCAGAAGTAAAAGTCAAGGGTACGCTCTACTACTGCAAGATCAGATATTGTTATACTTTAGGAAAAGCTTTCCTCTTTCAAATCATTCTCAAACTTAACTTGAACACATTTCTCATGGTTTCCATAGCTCTACCCGTCACTTTCAAACAAGAACTCCAAAACGAAGTAACTAAAGAAGGTGGACAAGCTGTGTTAAGGTGTGAGCTCTCTAAACCCTGCACTCAAGTAGACTGGAGAAAAGGAAGAATTATTCTCAAACCCAATGACAAGTATGAAATAAAGCAAGAGGGAACATTCACCAAACTGGTCATACATAATGTTGAAGCAAGTGATGCTGGGAGCTATTCATGCAAAACCAAGGATTCTGAGACAACTGCTGAGTTAACCGTTAAGGGTAAGGCATGCAGACTTTTTGCAGAGGCGGCTTGGCACATTTTGGTCTTTTTGGCTTGCTAGTCATGTAAAACAAAGGATTCTGAGACAACTGTTGAGCAAACCCATAAAGGTCAGGCATGCAGACATTTTGCAGAGGCGGCTTGGCACATTTTGGGCTTTTTTGGCTTGCTGTTTTTATTTTATTGCTTCTTGTGCTATTGGGCTTCTGCTTCACTGTGCTTTGAGGGCCTGCATGGTTGTGTTGTGAAATAATCAGGCATATCTCATTTGGTTGACGTTTCCAGTTCCACCTATCACTTTTAAAGTCAAGTTGAAAAATCAGGAAGTTGAAGAAGAAAATACACTTGTATTACACTGTGAGCTCTCAAAAGCTGGATGTCCTGTTGAATGGAGAAAAGGGGAAGAGCTTCTCAGATCTGGGTATAAGTATCAAATCAGGGAATGTGATGTTACAAGAGAACTGATCATCATGAAAGCCTTGCCTGAAGACAGTGGAATCTACAGATGCATTTGTGGGGAGCAGAATACCAAGTCGACAGTCAGAGTGTTCGGTATGTTTTGAAAGAAAATGTAGCTTATTTTGTCGCTTACGCTCACAATGAGCTAACATGCTAATGTGCTACTCTTCAGCCACGCCAGTAACGTTCAAACAAAACCTGAAGAACCAAGAGGCTCCTGAGGGAGGTGTTGTTATTCTGCACTGCGAGTTGTCCAAGGCTGGGGTACCAGTAACATGGTTGAGAGGGGACGAGGAGCTCAGCAATGGAACTAAATACAAGATCAAGCAGGAGGGATTGGTTGCCGAATTACACATTAAAAATGTCCGTCCTGTGGATGTTGGGGAATATAGCTGTATTGTTGGAGACCAGAAGACATCAGCTGAAGTTAATGTTAGGGGTAGGTCCAATGCAGCTTTAATGGCCTTCTCATTGGGTTTACACTAGGTAACATTGTGTCTTTACCCAATATCTTGACAACATTTTAACAGTGCTGTAAACAATCTATGATACCCAGGGCTGAAAATGAGGGGGTGCGGGGTCATGGGGCATTCAAACTGGTCAGTAGCCTCAAGATAGCTATAAATTTAAAATATAGTCAAATAGTAATGAAATATAATGAAATAGTATTTCAAATTGAACTAATATTTCACTATATTACTGTTTTCAGTTTTTACCGTATTTTTGGTAAATGCAGCCTCGGTGAGCCTAAGAGACTTCTTCAAAAACATGTTAAATCTTACTGACCAAATGTTTAAATAGTAATATATGTGTATTTCCATTTGAATAGAATCTGGTCAAATAAAACTCTCCTAGAATGATAAAATCCCTTTTTCCGTAATTAGGGTCCCCCAACTGAACCTCTGCCATTTCCATGACTGTTGATTCCCTCATGATCCTTTCACAATCCCTGTATGAGACCCCTTCATGAATCACAGCATCATACACGCATAGTGTCATTTCATATCATAAACTCTACTAGTTAGCATACACAATTTCTAATTTTCGAAATACTCCAAATACTTTTGAGTTGTTGTTGAGTTAATACTTCTCCTCACACCTCTCACAGCTGCTGCTTCTGTGTTCTTTGAGAAAGAGCTTGAGAGTCAAGAAGCAATAGAAGGGGAATCTGTCCTGTTTAGTTGTTTACTCTCTAGCGACAATGCCCCCGTGACCTGGAGAAAAGATGCAAATCAGATCACACAGGGTGGGCGATATACCCTCCACCGTAAAGGTGCCACTCAGGAGCTCGAAATCAGGAAACTGAGAATGGAGGACGCTGGCGAGTACACGTGCAGCGTCAGAGG
This sequence comes from Pimephales promelas, assembly GCF_988280905.1. NCBI lineage: Eukaryota > Metazoa > Chordata > Actinopteri > Cypriniformes > Leuciscidae > Pimephales > Pimephales promelas. Next base: position 26,053,862 of record NC_142782.1, read on the forward strand.
CAAGAAGACGTCTACAACCCTCAGAGTGATAGGTAAAGTACAATAAATCATAACAAGCCTACATAAATTCAACAATAAAATTCAGCTTTTAAACACAGTGAATTTCAAGGACTCCTGTGCATTCCTTTATTCGGTAAATGTTACATTTACAGAGCGTGTGAGGATTGTGAAAGGACTGCGTGACTTGACGGTTACTGCAGGCGAGAGCGCGCGCTTTGTGTGTGAACTTTCACACGAGAACATCCTTGACAGGGTATGGTGGCTTGGTTCCAATGTACTGCAGGAGAACGAGATGAACCAGATGAGTATCTGTGGCAAAGAACACCAGCTGGTGCTCACTATGACCACACCTGAAGAGTCAGGTGTTGTGTCCTTTGTGGTGGGAAATGAAAAGACTTCTGCTCATCTCCGTGTAAACAGCAAACCTAAAGGTGAGTGTAAGGATACAATTTCTTTTTTCTAAGACATTTAATTTTAATACAGTATTGATATAGAAAAGTATACCAAATTACCAATTAGTTGATTTAACTTCACACTCTAAAGTGCATTCTCTCTTTATAGTTTTCATTGAAGAAAACCTGAAGGACATGACCATTTTTGAGGGAGATTCTGCCACCCTGTGCTGCGTGACTTCTGACTCCAGCACACTTGTAACCTGGAAACGAAATAATGTAACCCTGCTCCCCGGGGAAAAGTATGAACCTCTGAAACATGGGAAACGCAATATTCTTCTAATTCACAAAGTCAGAAAAGAGGATGCTGGAATTTACATGTGCGATACAGGAGACATGCAGAGTAGTGCTACTCTTACAGTCAAAGGTAAGGAACTGCTTGAAAGACATTTGGTCTAACTATAAAGACTTGAAAATTATAACTATATATATATATATTTTTTTTTTATTATTATTATTATTTATTTTTTTACGTGATGTATTACCATTTTTATGTATCATCCAACATTAACAATAATTTATTATCATTATTATATTTATTATTAATATTAATTGTAATAATAATATGTGATACATTTAACTGTATTCAAAAATAATTAATTGATCAATTTTAGTATGTGTTGTCATATTTTTAAAATGTGATTTATCAAAATATTTATTTTTTAATTAATACATTGATAGTTCCTGAGGCTAGCTAGACCCTCCCTCCTCCTCCTCATCTTGTCCCCTCCCCATGTAGTTTTACTGATACTTCATTCAAGGTGTAATGTCACCAATTTAGACATTACCAGAAAAACATGATAAAACGTTTTGTCACCTGAGGTTATAACTAGCTCCCATACAAGTATAGAAAGATAACGTTAGCTTCGCGTTTCCCAGTGAGCATAAACAATGGCTCCATTGTAAAAAAATTTAGTCAAAGTTGCCACTAGGGTATGAATGAACATTCAAATTCATAAACAATTGGTGAAAACAATCATTCACTCAAACTGTCACCCTACTGTGAGTTTGCTTGATCGTTTACAATAGAGATCGATAGCTAGCTGCTAGAAACATACGTTTTATTCACCAAAGTTATTGCTGACTCCATTGTTCTATAATTACATCCTTGTGTTTGTTAGCCGTTTTGTTACAGTGTGTTCAGGGGACAGGCAGCTAGTGGATAGTGAGGAGATGTTTGCTGTATGTGACAAAAAATGTTGTGGCCTAAAAAATGCGTGACATCACTTAGAGCACCTTTAAGGGTTCTTTGCTTGATTTCAGAGCGTCCTTTGTTTTTCTGTGGGGAGCTCCAAAACCAAGAAGCAGAAGAGGGTGAGACTGCTTTCTTGTGCTGTGAGCTGTCTCAACCTGCAGTTGCAGTTGAGTGGAAGAAGGGAGCAGTTCTGCTTAGACCGGGTAACAAATATGAGATTAAACAGGATGGATGTGAGCTACAGCTACAGATCAATGACCTCACAAGTCAGGACAGTGGGGCCTACAGGTGTTGTGCCGATGGCATTGAGACAAGGGCCAGTATTACTGTGAAAGGTATGAACCAAAATAATTGCTTGTCTATATATATTGTATTTGATTGTATTGTAACTAAAAGTCAGTAAATTAATGAAAATATTCAGTGGCACTTTATAAGATCCATTCATTAAATACAAGCATTTCTTTTGCTTAATGAACATTGTTTTACCACTGTTTCTTCTCCTCTGATACCACAGAGCGCCCTCTGTTTTTCTGTGAAGAGCTTCAAAACCAAGAATTAGAGGAAGGTGAAACAGCTTTCTTGAGCTGTGAGCTTTCTAAACCTGGAGTATCAATACAGTGGAAGAAGGGGGCAATGCTCCTGAAGAATGGAAAGAAGTATGCAATGATCCAAGAGGGCAATGAAGTACAACTTCAGATCCATGACCTCACAAGTCAAGACAGTGGCATCTACAGATGCTGTGCTGGCAATCTAGAAACACGGTCTAATATTATTGTCAAAGGTAGGTTTGTACAGTATAACATGCCAGAACAGTTATGGTTTATATTTAAATGTATCCGTATCAGTTGATATTGAATATTTGATTGTTTGTACTGTAATGTTTTATTTGTATAAGATTGCAAACATAAAAACACATCAAATATATCTTAGTAATGTCTTTACATGAGGAAGTTAATGAAAAAGTCTATGTATGGGTGTGTGTGTGCGTCTTGGGGGAGCTTCGCTTCGGCCACCTCGAGTTCCTTTCTTGTCGTGGAGGGGGTGTTGAACGATACAAATCTGTTTGAGGCTCACACCTTCGAATTTATGGTTGTTTGTTTTTCTCTCGCATATGCCACAAATATGTCAATTAAAGCAATTAGGTGCCGGCTCTCTGGCACCCTACTTGTGAGTTACCGGCCGAAGACAGGGGTTTGAACGGTTTCCAAGTGTTGGAATGCATGAGTCGCCTTGACGCTGTCCAGATACACTACATGAAAATGATTATTGGTTTGTTGGTATCAATCAAAATTTTAATATCAATGCATCCTTAAAGGTTTACAACAGAGTGTTTATACAGTACAATGATAATCTGGGTTTTTAGGCGTCATTATGCTGTATGTTTACTAAAAGACAAAACGAAACAATTTACTCTCCCTTTTCAGATCAACCTCTTTTCTTCTGTGAGGAACTCCATAACCAGGAGGCAGAGGAGGGTGAGATAGCCTTCCTTTGCTGTCAGCTGTCTAAACCTGGAGTTGAAGTGCAGTGGAAGAAGGGAGCAATACGACTGAGACCAGGAAACAAATATGTGATGAAACAAGATGGCTGCAAAGCACATCTGCAGATCCATGACCTTACACGTCAGGATAGTGGCACTTACAAGTGCTGCTCTGGAAGCCTGGTTACTACAGCATCAGTTACAGTCAAAGGTGAGAGCAGTGACATTAGAGGGTCATACTAAGGGTTTGTGTGTATTTCTCTTTTTTTGACTTGCTGACTTGTATTTTTACACTGACTGAATGTCATCAGGTCTTTGATCAAAACTCATGAATGCATTCAAGTGACCGTTCATGGACAAAAAGCACAATAATTAAATATGTATTCAAAAAATAAAAACAAAATGAAATGCTTATTTATTTGCTTATTTATTTTCAATTTATTTTTTAGAACAACCTTTGTACTTCATCAAGATGCTTGAGTGTCAAGAAGCAGAGGAGGGGGAAACTGCCTTTCTTTGCTGCGAGCTTTCAAAACCTGGGGCTGCCGTAAACTGGAAGAAGGGATCTGTACTGCTAAAGCCTGGAAGAAAGTATGAAATAAAGCAGAATGGTGGTGAACTGCAACTTCAGATCCATGAGCTCACAAGCCAAGACAGTGGTGTCTACACATGCTGTGTTGGTAGTCTATTGACCTCAGCATCCCTGGATGTGAAAGGTATATATTTATTCAATGTAGATGAGTTGCTAGAATACACATTAATAAACATTAACATACTTATTTTCTGCATCCAGAACAACCTCTGTATTTCTGCGAGGAGCTCCAAAGACAAGAAATAGAAGAAGGTGAGACTGCCATTCTGAGCTGTGAGATCTCTAAAACTGGAGTGGACGTGCAGTGGAAGAAGGGAATGCTGTTGCTTCTACCAGGAAACAAATATGAGACTAAGCAAGATGGCTGTAAATTACAGCTTCTTATACATGAGTTGAACAGTCAGGACAGTGGCATCTACAAATGTTGTGCTGGTAGCTTGGTGACCACAGCTTCTCTTGACGTGAAAGGTGTGTATTTTTATGGAATGCAGTTGTTAAAATTTCAGTTGGACATTATTGAGATATTTTTATTTTCCTCTCACCAGAGCATCCATTGTTCTTCTCTGAGGAGCTCCAAAACCAAGAAGCAGAGGAGGGTAAGACAGCCATATTGCGCTGTGAGCTCTCTAAACCTGGAGTTTCAGTGCAGTGGAAGAAGGGAGCAGTGATACTCAAGCCTAGTAAAAAATATGAGATAAAACAAGATGGCCATCAACTACAGCTTCAGATCCATGAGTTAACAGCTCAGGACAGCGGGACTTACAAATGTTGTGCTGGAAGACTGGTCACAACTGCTTCCCTTGTGATAAAAGGTAAGTCAGTGGTTCTTAACCAGTGGGCTGGGCTCACTAGGGGGCCTCAACAAACCTCTATGGGGCCCTCAATTTGACTTAAAAGGATTTAAAATAAGACTAAACGAGTATTAAAATAAGCTAAACATGAAAATAAAGATAGTATTTGGTTGTTTTTATAACAAATACACATCTTTGTAGTTATGACAAGTTTAACTTAAACTATAAAGTGTAACTGCCATTTTTGTACATTTTGATTATAATTAATTAATTAATCTTATCATGTGTTAATTTGTTTTATGATGAACATGTAAAAGCATGTATGAATTCCCTCTCCAGAACTGCCATTGTTCTTCTCTGAGGAGCTCCAAAACCAAGAAGCAGAGGAGGACAAGATAGCAATATTGCACTGTGTGCTCTCTAAACCTGGAGTTTCTGTTCAGTGGAAGAAAGGAACCGTGCTTTTGAAGCCTAGCAAAAAATATGAGATTAAACAGGATGGCCATCAACTACAGCTTCAGATCCATGAGTTAACAGCCCAGGACAGCGGGACTTACAAATGTTGTGCTGGAAGCCTGGTCACAACTGCTTCCCTTGTGATAAAAGGTAAGTCAGTGGTTCTTAACCAGGGGGCTGGACTCACTAGGGGGCCTCAACAAACCTCTATGGGGCCCTCAATTTGACTTAAAATGATTTAAAATAAGACTAAACAAGTATTAAAATAAGCTAAACATGAAAATCAAGATAGTATTATGTTGTTTTTATAACAAATATACATCTTTGTAGTTGTACTTTGCCATGCTTAACTTAAACTTAAACTTGATCGTGAGAATTAATTAATTGACTTAAGGATTAATTATTTAATATTATCATGTGTTAATTTGTTTTTTGATGTACATGTAAAAGCATATATGATTTTGCTTTCCCTCTCCAGAAAAGCCATTGTTCTTCTCTGAGGAGCTCCAAAACCAAGAAGCAGAGGAGGGCAGGACAGCCATATTGCGCTGTGAGCTCTCTAAACCTGGAGTTTCAGTGCAGTGGAAGAAGGGAGCAGTGATACTCAAGCCTAGTAAAAAATATGAGATAAAACAGGATGGCCATCAACTGCAGCTTCAGATCCATGAGTTAACAGCTCAGGACAGCGGACCCTACAAATGTTGTGCTGGAAGCCTGGTCACAACTGGTTCTCTTGAGGTAAAAGGTAAGTCATTTTTTCAAATGGCATTTTCCCACATTTTGAACTTTAACAAACGAATGACATTGGAAATAATTAATTAATCTGTTCATGTGTGCATTTATTTTTGTGGGGTTTTATTGTTGAACATGTAAAGACATGCATATTTTTGTTTTCCCTCTCCAGAACTGCCATTGTTCTTCTCCGAGGAGCTCCAAAACCAAGAAGCAGAGGAGGACAAGATAGCAATATTGCACTGTGTGCTCTCTAAACCTGGAGTTTCTGTTCAGTGGAAGAAAGGAACCGTGCTTTTGAAGCCTAGCAAAAAATATGAGATTAAACAGGATGGCCATCAACTACAACTTCAGATCCATGAGTTAACAGCTCAGGACAGCGGGACTTACAAATGTTGTGCTGGAAGCCTGGTCACAACTGCTTCCCTTGTGATAAAAGGTAAGTCAGTGGTTCTTAACCAGGGGGCTGGGGCTCACTAGGGGGCCTCAACAAACCTCTATGGGGCCCTCAATTTGACTTAAAATGATTTAAAATAAGACTAAACAAGTATTAAAATAAGCTAAACATGAAAATCAAGATAGTATTTGGTTGTTTTTATAACAAATATACATCTTTGTAGTTATGCCAAGCCTAACTTAAACTTAAATAAAGTGTAACTGACATTTTTCTACATTTTGATCGTAAGAATTAATTAATTGACTTAAGAATTAATTAATTAATCTTATCATGTGTTATTTTTTTTTTTTGATGAACATGTTAAAGCATTTTGTTTACCCTCTCCAGAAAAGCCATTGTTCTTCTCTGAGGAGCTCCAAAAGCAAGAAGCAGAGGAGGGCAGGACAGCCATATTGCGCTGTGAGCTCTCTAAACCTGGAGTTTCAGTGCAGTGGAAGAAGGGAGCAGTGATACTCAAGCCTAGTAAAAAATATGAGATAAAACAGGATGGCCATCAACTACAGCTTCAGATCCATGAGCTAACAGCTCAGGACAGCGGGACTTACAAATGTTGTGCTGGGAGCCTGGTGACTACTTGCTCTTTTACAGTGAAAGGTACAGAATGTGTTTTAGAGAAACTTCTGAATCACCTTATACTCTTTCCATGTACCATTCTGACAAGATTGCTTGCCATTGAACCTGGGTGTTCTGATAATTCATTAAGAATACTTTTTGTGAATAAAACCACAAATTTTAAAAACATTAAATGTATTTTATTTCCCCACATCCAGAGCAACCTATATTTTTCTGCAAGAACCTCCAAAGCCTTGAAGCTGAGGAAGGTAAAGTGACTGCCCTGACCTGTGAGCTCTCTAAACCTGGAGTTGCAGTGCAGTGGAAGAAGGGAACAGCATTGCTGAAACCTGGAAACAAGTATGAGATGAAACAAGATGGTTGTCTTCTGCAGCTTCAAATATATGACCTGAAAATTGGAGACAGTGGCTCTTATAAATGTTGTGCTGGTAACATTGTCACGAATGCTTCTCTTGAAGTGAAGGGTAAGGGAATTAATTTAAATGTCGTTTGAATAGAGGAATCAATTCATTGATCTGTTCATGTGTACTTTTTTCTGTTTAGCTTGTAAAGACATAAGCATTTTTGTTTTCCCTCACCAGAACATCCATTGATCTTCTCTGAGGAGCTCCAAAACCAAGAAGCAGAGGAGGGTAAGACAGTCATATTGCGCTGTGAGCTCTCTAAACCTGGAGTTTCAGTGCAGTGGAAGAAGGGAGCAGTGATACTCAAGCCTAGTAAAAAATATGAGATTAAACAGGATGGCCATCAACTACAGCTTCAGATCCATGAGTTAACAGCTCAGGACAGCGGGACTTACAAATGTTGTGCTGGGAACCTGGTGACTAATGGTTCAATTACAGTGAAAGGTACAGTACAGAGATTATTTTAGTGCAACATCTTCCGTTTCTTATGTTTTGTCCATGTAGAACTTCTTTCATACATGAAGAACTTTATTTTTACTTCTGCATGTAGAGCAACCAATATACTTCTGCAAGGGACTTCAAAGTCTTGAAGCTGAGGAAGGTGAAACCGCGTTCTTGACCTGTGAGCTCTCTAAACCCGGAGTTCCTGTGCAGTGGAAAAAGGGAGCAGTGTTGCTGAAACCAGGAAACAAGTATGAGATTAAACAAGATGGCTCTGAATTACACCTTCAGATCCATGATTTAAAATGTCAGGACAGTGGTGTCTACAAATGCTGTGCTGCTAGGATGGAGACAACAGCTTCTCTTGTTATAAAAGGTACATTTATTCCTATATTTTAAAAATAAGTTAGTAATTAAATATAATACAAAAACAAAAATAAATAAGTAATGTTGCATTTCCATTATTTACATCAGAAGCTTCCTCTAAAAGTAAAGACATCCCCCAAGCCCCACTAAGATCAAAAGGGCAAAAAATTATGGAAGAAACACACATTGGTCTAGTGCATAAGAAACAGGCTGAGGTCATTGAGGAATCAGACATCTCTATCTTGGAGGCATCAGAGGTTCATTTCCAGGATCTGTGTGAGAAACTGACAGGTGACCAGGACGTCAAGAGGGAATCATTGGTGAGACAAAAGGCAAAAGATGCGAGTTCCAAAATGGTTACCGTGTCTAGTTGCACCATGGAAGAACCTACAATGACTTCTCTTACAACCAATGAAGAACAAAGAAAAAAAGTGGTGGACACTGGATCCAAAGAGGTTACTAATGTTTCTGTGGACCAGAACAATGAAAAAATCTCAGGGCAAGTTCAGAAGAAAACTTCAAACATAGATACAAATAATAAGAGCAAGGAACCACCCAGAAATGTTCCCCAGCCTCCACCACGGTCAAAGAATAAGGCTTCACACCAAGACCAGTACAGTGTTTTTGAAGCAAACAACCAGAGTGTTAAAGATCCAACTGTTGACAAGAAGGGGAAGAAACAAGATGTAGAAGAAGAAGTTGTAATGGAACCCACTGTGGAGACCAAAATAGCATCAAAACATGCTGTCCTAGCACCATCTTTCACTAAGGAGAAGGTTTCCCAGCCACATGTTGAAATCAAAAGGCAACCATATGTTTTGGAAGCAACGAATCGAGATATGGGCATAAAAGAAACTGTGGATACCACTTTAAAGATATCAGATTATGGCTTAGATACACCAGTCTTCAAAGAGTTAACAGCCAAACACGTTGAAGCATCTCAAGAACAACCATACAATTTAGAGGTGTGTTTCAAATTGGAATCGAGTGTAAATAAGGAATCGAAGAAAGAGCTAAGTGTGGACACCATATCTAAGGCATCAGAAGTGGATGAATATCCTGTCAAAGTGAATGAAAAGAAGGAACCAAAAAATAAATCATTGGATGAAAATGAAATGCACAAGAAGAAAAATGTCCAGTCTGAAATGGGACCGGAAATTGAAAAGGTTCAGTCCAAGGATGGACATCAAGGAAAAATAACAAAGAATGTTAAAGAAAATGCACCAAGCATTACCATTACAGGCCAGAAACCCAAAGAGCAAATAAGTCTTGTACAGAAAACCACAACATTGACCATTAGGGATGTGCAGAGGGATTCACTAGAAGGTGAAACAGATTTATCACACATTGATAGAGGAGATTTGAAAAATGTAAAGCAGGTTGTGGATGAACATAATGGAAAAGTACCAAAGAATGCTACAGAAAAAACTACAAAAACTGCCATTGCAAGCCAAAAATTCGAAAAAGAAATTATTTCTGCAGAGAAAGCTACAACAATGTCTGTTAGAGATGCGCTGAGAGATTCACATGTAGGTAAACCAAATTTACCAGACATTGATAGAGGAGATCTGAAAAATATTAAGCAGGTTGTGGATGAACATCATGGAAAAGTACCAAAGAATGCTACAGAAATAGCTACAAAAACTGCCACTGCAAGCCAAAAAGTCAAAGAAGAAATTATTTCTGTAGAGAAAGCTACAACAATGTCTGTTAGAGATGCGCAGAGAGATTCACAGGTTGGTGAACCGAATTTACCAGACATTGATAGTGGAAATCTGAAAAATGCCAAGCAGGTTGTGGATGAACATCATGGAAAAGCACCAAAGCATGTTACAGGAAAAGCAACAAATATTGCTATTAAAAGCCCGAAATTCAAAGAAGAAATAATTCGTGCAGAGAAAGCTACAACAGTGTCCTTTAGGGATGTGTCACCGAAAGTTGAACCGAACTTACCACACATAGATAATGGAGATCAGAAAAATGTCAAGCAGGTCAATATTGAAGTAGATGTTTCTGGGGAATCTGTAATTCAACCTGAGGAGGCGATGCTAGAGCAGATCACAAGTGTGGATAATGGCAAACAGTGTTCTCGAGTTGAGCACGATAATGTTGATATAGATTTTGAGGATGAGCCCGAGATACGTGAGGCTGCTATTAAGATACAAGCTGCTTTCAAAGGTTACAAAACTAGGAAAGACATGCGTCTAGTCTTCAAAGAAGTGTTCAAGAACCAGACTCTTGATCTTGGTGGCACAGCATTCCTGGAGTGTGTTGTGGAAGGTAAAATCGACACTATGCGCTGGCTTAAAGATGGAATAGATCTTAGGCCTGGGAAAAGGTACAAAATCACCCAAAATGCAGATGGTAGGTGTTTTCTGGAAATTTTCAGGGTTACAGACAAAGATGCTGGAATCTACACATGTGAAGTTGCAAACAAGTTTGGAGCAATTAGTTACAATGGGAATGTGATGGTGGGTAAACCTCAGAATCCATCACAAACAAGTCAGACTGCACGAACACCAGACACAGAAATTGTCTCTGAGAAAGAGATTTCTCCAGTCCTAAACACTGAAGAGGAGTCGTTGAGACTCGTCTATGATCTACCGGCAGATGACACCTACAGCAAGATCAAGGAGAAAAGGAGAAGTCTAATTTCAGTCAGCTCCAGTGAGTTGTGTTTATTATTCTAGATAATAGTAGCAATAGTAGGGCTGAGACCAATAAAAGTATAATTATTTAGTATTATGTTATGATAGATAACCGATTAATGGCAGCTATAAGTAAATACTACAAGTAAATTAAGGCATTACAACATTATAATTTACAGTATGAAACATTTATATCAGATTTGTTAAAAAAGTTTTTCTTAAAGATTAACTAAGTAGTGTACTCTTAACATAAATACAGAGGAATATAGCTAATATTGACCGAAGCTGATAAAATCTTTAATATTTGCAGATAACTGATATATTTACTGTATACATCAATAGTACTGTAGCTGAGCTTGTTTCTTGTAATTCTGTCCCCTCTCTAGTATCCTGTTACTCAGATTATGACACAGCCCCTGATGTTGAGACTGAATACCAATCTGGGTAAGTTTAACATTGTAAATCCCTTTCAAGGACTCTTAATTATAAAGAAAGATGGCAGCATAGAATAATTTTTCCTTTTCTGTACTATGGGATGATACTTTGCAATGTATTTAAATGAATGTTTTCAAACAGGGGAAAAGAGGCAGAGAAGTCAAAAAATAAGGTTTCAACTAAGATTTCTGAAGAGGAAAAAAGTGCTAGTTTACATCCTCAAAAGACTTCAGACCAGCTGAAAGGGAAAGGTCAGTTCTCTTGGTGCTGCAAGGTATTTGGTAAAGTCCAGAGATAATGAAATACTATGCACTCAAGAGCATACTGTATTGTTGCGTTTGTATTTGGTATAGGTTGCGATTTACAGAGTCACACACCATCTCCCAAACGCCTACATTCATACAAGTCCTCTGCAAATACTGAGTCATTCTCTGAGTCAGATGGAGATGATGCCAGAGGAGAGGTATTAGCCTCTTAATTATAAACTAACAATAATAGTAATAAAAAAATGCATTTATAGGCACTTTTTGTGCATGTTGTAGCTCATATTGGTTTAGGAACAAGTGGAAAGTAAACAGAACAAACAAACACTGATGTAGAGTACTTTCTACAGATATTTGATATTTATGTGGCCAAAACCAATTGTCATCCGCTGGGAGGAAACAAAGAAGCTTTTGTACTAAAGGAAGGCCAATTTGTGGAGGTCCTGGACTCAGCCCATCCCGTGAGGTGGCTTGTCCGTACAAAGCCAACCAAGATTACACCATCCCGTCAGGGCTGGGTATCCCCGGCGTACCTCGAAAAGAAGACAAAGGTGAGTGAATGTTTGTGTGAATAGTTTAAATAGCAATGAATTGGTGTAAAAGGTTGTTACATTTATTTTAATTATCTTTTGATTTTTTTTTTTTTCAAAGGAAATATTTTCAGTGGCACATGAAGCAGAAAAGGGAGAATCCCCTGAGAAAGGCAAAACAATGTTAACAAAGGATGAGCATGGCTTGATTCAAAGGTAAACTGAACTGAATAGAATACACAAAGACAAAGTTCTAGAATGTGACCGGGGCAACCTGAAGTTCATCAGACACCTCTATAGAGAATATTGCAACAGTGTGAATTTGAGAATGTGCAGTGCTGGTATTATTTATATACATGTTTGTTATATATTTTGAATTATATTTTACTATTATAATTCATATATCTTTATTATTTATATATTTTCAGTTTTTTTAATTTCCATTGAAGTTTTAGTAATTTTATGTGCTTTGTCATTTTTCTTAGTTTATTATATTTATTTTTTTTTTTCTAGTAATTTTAGTACTTCAACTTAAAACTTTTTTTCAGTTAGTTGCAAAAGCAACACCTCTAATATTTGTTAAACTATTTTAAGTTTAGGTTTTTGTCAATTGTATTTATTTTGTAGCCTCATTTGAATGACTGAAAATGATTTTTAATATTTTTTGTTTAACAATAACAACACTGGAAAGCATGCACAGATCAATGTATTTATTGTATATTCTATTAGCAGGTTTTGTGAAAAGACTTGACTATATCTCTATTTTATTTTTGATTTCTAGTCGTTTGATCAAGGGACTCCTTGATGGCGAGACCAGTTTTGTGCAGGAGATGATCTTCTTTGTGGACCACTTTTTGCAGAACCTGGAGACGAGCTTTCAAGTTCCTCTCACCATCCTCAGTCAAAAAGAGTACATATTCCGTAATATCAGGGATATTGCAAATTTCCATGAATGGTGAAGACATCTCGTTTTTAGATAATATAATAAAATTACATTACATTACATTATATTCATTAACATTGTGGGTTAACTTATTTGTCCCACTGTTCCTCCATCACAGTTGTATTCTCCCCAAGCTGGAGATGTGCTTCTCAGATGATGATGTAGCCCAGTGTTTTGTCAGTTATGCACCAGACTTTGAGATGTATCTCCAGTTCATTACAGGCCTTCCCCAAGCTGAGGCCTGCATCTCAGACAAAAACACACAGCATTTTTTCAAGGCAAGGGGAAATTCTGTTTTCATTCTGGCAGAAAGTGCTCATTGTTTTAAATGATGTAAAGTAAATAAACAACCATTCTTCTTCTACTGTGTTCCAGCATTATGCAAACACAGAGTTGGCACATTTGGATACCCAGGTTTTTGATGTTAGCACATATTTGCAGAAACCCATGGAAAGAATTCAGACATACAAGAATGTACTTAAGGTGCGAGAGCCTTATCATTTTCTTTCATACACCTTATATATATATATATATTCTACAACCGTTTTGAAAATAAGTTGGTAATCAGTGGTAAACATTAATACTGTTAAATATTATTACAATTTGTTTTTTAAAATTTTTATATAATTTGTTCCTTTGATGGCAAAGCTGAATTTTCATCATCATTACTCCAGTCTTCAGTGTCACATGATCCTTCATAAATCATTCTAATATGCTGATTTGCCGCAAAGAGAAGTAAATATATTTATATGAAATAGAAATCTTTTGTAACATTATAAATGTTACTGTTAATTTAAAGTGTCCTTTCTGAATAAAAATATCTATTTCTATCCCCAAAAGAAATTCTTACTGACCCCAAATATTTGAATGGTAGTGTGTATAAACACAGCAAAAAGATCAGCCATAATTATCGCTTTCAACACAGCATATAGTTCTCTTCCATTTTTGTATTTTTAGGAGCTTATCAGGAACAAAGCAAAGAGCGAACAGAACTGTTGCCTGTTAGAGGATGCCTTTGCCATGGTTTCCAGCTTGCCTTGGCGTGCCGAGAACTTGCATCATCTGTCCATGATTGAGAATTACCCGGCACCTCTCAAGGGGCTCGGAGAACCCATTAGACAGGTACTGCCTCATCATATTTGGAACCTCTTTGTTTGCAAGATGACAAGATGACAGGTGTGAGTAAGAATTGGAAGGTGTCATTCTGCTAATGATAGTGTTATGTGTGTTTTTTTTTTTTTTTTAGGGCCATTTTACAGTATGGGAGGAGATTCCTGAGGTCAAAGTCTCTCAGAGAGGACATCACCGCCACGTCTTTCTATTTAAAGATTGTATTGTATTCTGCAAGCCAAAGAGAGAACTTGCCACATACACCGAGGCCTACATATTCAAGAATAAAATGAAGGTTTAATCTGCTATACATTTACAAGTACAGCATTTTAGTAGAGAAGACATTTTACAGTCTATTCTACATGCTATCCCAGTGAAAACAGCTAAATTTCAAGTTTACCTTGCAATTGAAGACTCATGTAAAGTACACTGCATATGTAATATCTTGTATAGCATGGCAGCGCTAATCACGGCAGTCCATTTCACATCCATTCCAAATACATTTGCTTTCTTCACAGTTGAGTGATATTGATGTAAAGGATACAGTGGAAGGAGATGACAGGTCATTTGGTCTTTGGCACGAGCACCGGGGAATGCTGAGAAAAATTATCTTGCAAGCTCGATCAATCATCCTCCGCCTCTCTTGGCTCAAAGATCTGAGAGACCTGCAGCAGCGCAGCAAACAGCCCGCTTGGAGTAAGTTTGGACACAGGAGAGCACACATATGAATAAATCGGTTTTGACCTCTTGAAATGATTGCATCCACACCTCTTTTTTTATATTTGCAGGTGCCCCGTGCTTTGAGCAACATCTTACTAACTATCCAGCAAAGCTTGGACAAACTGTAAAACTGGTCTGCAAGGTCACTGGCACACCAAAACCACTAATAAAGTGGTATAAAGGTAAATGATACTATGTATGTGTGAATAAATGGGCAGTTTAAAATTTAATTAAAAATGGATTCTGCTGATGACGTGCTTTCCTCAGATGGTCATCCTGTGAAGGATGACGAACATCACATTACATCAGAAGGACAGTTGGGTGCTTGCTATCTTGTACTGACTGGTGTCACCGTGGTGGACTCAGGTCAATACATGTGTTATGCAACCAATCCTGCTGGGAACGCAAGCACTCTGGCTAATATCATGATTGATGGTATGTGATGTTGAGAAATGGTTGTTATTGCCATGCTTTTCTAGTTTTTGCATGTATTTACATTCATCTTGCATATGCGCTACTGTTAAAAAGTTTGGGATCAGTTTGTTTTTGTTTTTAAAGAAATTAATATTTTTAGTCAGCTGGGATGCAGTATTTGATCAAAAGTGAGAGCAAAGACTTTTTCATTGTGTTTTTTGAACTTTTAAACTGCTATTCATTTGACTGTTTCCACAAAAATATTAAGCAGCAAAAAAGCTTTCAACATTAATAATAATAAGACATGTTTCTTGAGCACCAAATCAGCATATTAGAATGATTTCTGAAGGATCATGTGACTCTGTAAGACTGAAGTAATGAGGCTGAAAATTCAGCTTTGCCATTACAGGAATAGATTATATTTAAAAAATATATATTAACCCTAAATCTGTATTCTGGACAAATGGAAAACAACTGGGCAAAACAGTTTAGATTTATTTTTTTAAAAATACTTCCCTTGATCTGAGCGGTACAAGACTTGGCTACTTTTCCTAAGTTTGCCTCCTGAACACACACTATTTTTTTGACTCAATTCTACAATGTTAAGTGGGTGAAAAAAACTCAATACTTAATCTTGCATTTGGGTCAAAAATGGGCACCCATAGAAATGAATGGGAAAAACTGTAATTTAGAGCATTCTAGAATAAGCCAAAATAAGACACCAGGTGACAGGAAATCACTTCATCTTTAGGTTTTAGCTCTAAGAACTTATTGGAATGATATTTTAATGTAGTTAAAAAAAAAATAAAAAAATAAAACATAAAAATAAGCATAATTTACATAGAAAATAGTGGTACTTTTTGAAGTAAATAAATACAAAAATACCCCTAAAATAAAAAAAAACACCATAAATGGATTGAAAAAACTTTATCGAAGACAGTGATTTAACATTTATAATAAATAAAAATTAGGATCACACCTGAGTGCTCTGTGCCCACATTTGTCCACAATTACAGGATTAAGGGCTATAAAGTGAATACGGTTTGAGGGCTACAATAAAAAAGTTATATGAACATGTAATAATATTTCACAATATTACTGTTTTTATCATATTTTGATCAAATAAATGCAGCCTTGGTGGGCATAAGAGACTTCTATCAAAAATATGAATAAATCTTTCTGACCCCAAAACATTTCAGAAAAGAATTTGTCACCAAAAACTTAATAAAAAGTATGTTGTTTTGTTTCACAAAGTGCCTCCAAGTTTCACAACAAGACTACAGAACTCAGTGCTTGTGAAGGGACAAGATATGCAGTTCAAGTGCTCCACACAATCTGCTCCTTTACCATCCATAAGGTAAAACTGGTTTCATCCACTCAAATGAATGTAATGACGTATATGGTTATAAAAGAGCCTACACAATTCATATGTACAGGTGGTTTAAGGATGGCGTTCAACTTGAAAACACCAGGAAACATCTGATTCAATCTGATGTCCAGACAGGAATTCTCACTCTCACCATAAAGACAGCAGAAGAGGCAGATCTGGGTCAATACCAGTGTGAGGTACCAGAGCCTTTTACTACTTTTCAATTACTTATTCGTCGTGTCATATATGAATCCCAATACTCTTTTTTTTGTATTTATGATACAGCTACTGAATGAAGTGGGCAGTGCCAAGTGTAAAGCTGAACTCTGCCCTCCAGCACCATTAGCTGTGACGGTCAGCACCCAAAAACAATCACAAACCACCCCAGCTCCAGGTAGGACGAAGGAGAAGGTGAACAGCAATTACTATTTAAGGCAGAGAGTGCGTGCATTCACCCACTAAAAACTAGTGGGCACCAGGAGGCTTTGAATGAGCACATACTGTACCACAGTCACTTTCAACTGCTCTCGTTCCCACCCATTCCTCATGTTTCGTCACTGAAACTCCAGATCTTCTAAATGTCCATTTCACTCTAACAACTAGCTCTGTAGAATGGAATCGTATGTAAAATCATATGTTTAATGATGCTGTGCCGTTTCCCATATTCAATATCTTCTTGGTCTAGAACAAACATTTCATGGGTTCACTCAAACTATCAAAAACATCATCGGCCATTGTCATAGAGGCATATCCATTGTATTGTGTCATTGGAAACATCTACTTACATTATAATATAACATTTTTAGTGTACATATACACTACTATTTAAAAGTTTGAGGTTGGTAAGAATTTTTTTAATGTTTTTGAATTATCTTTGTTATCTCAACAAGGTTATATTTATTTGGTCAAAAATAAAGCAAAAACGGTATTATTTTTAAATAGTATTACAATTACTCCAGGCTTCAGTGTCACGTGATTCTGCAAAAATCATACCAAAATGCTAATTTGGTGCTCAAGAAATTTTATTATTATTATTTTTGTCTAATAATCTTAATATTTCTTATAATTAATGTTTAAAATGGTTTTGCTGCTTAATACTTTTGTGGAAAGAGTGCTTCTTTTTTCAGGATTCATTGATGAGTACAAAGTACAAAGAACAATTTATTACAAATATTAAATTAAGTCAACAGTCAAGACATTTACATTTGTCCATGCTGAACAAAAGGATTAATTTCTTTTTATATACAGTATATAAATAAAACCATAAAAACAAGTGTTACTAACCCCAAACTTTGAACAGTATGGTTTGTTTAATTTTAGTTGTCTTTAATTCATTTGAGTTTAAAAGAAACTGCATGCTACTTCATATATCATACATTTGAATGAATTCTTCACTATATCATACCTATGTGGTCATATGTTTTCATTTATGCCACATAGGCTACGTACTTTAAGTGGTTCATAAGCAGGTTTTGAACACTGGTCCGTCTCATGCATTTCCATATCCTGCTTAACACCACACTTTCCATCCCATTTCCTCTTTAGTTACAGAGCAGGAGACTAAAGATCTGATCAAAATCATCATGTAAGTGTCTTCACAAAGATGCCCCAACATGTTGCATGTATGGTCCTCTCCCTTTCTCCTTTCTCTCTGTCTCTGTTCTTCTCCTTGTCCATTCCTCAAATCTCTTTATATACATGTTCTCACGGTTTCCTCGTCATTGCATGCTCCGCTAACATGCCATGTCCATCTTCAAAGCTGGTTATGTGCTATGCCTCAAGCCTTGCTTCAGATACGGCCAAGTGGCCCTTTTGCACTTCCTGTGAGGCAATGTGACTGTCTATACATGTGATCTGTAACTTAAAACACTGGTTGGGAAAGGCTGTTTTTATACCTGCCATATTCACGGTAAGTGATTTTGTTATTTCACTATTGGGTTTAGAGAAGAAATGCAAACAAATATCCCTTTACATTCCTTGTTTGAACCTGACTGTTCCACCACAGATTTTAGTGATTAATTATAGAATTATTTTAGGTTGCATTAATAAGTTGCATTATTAATAAAAGAACCGTTGTATTATTGATAAAACTGCAGTTTTGTTTTATTATTTATTTACTTGTATTACTCATTTCTTATTCTTATCAGTTAAACATTGCAGTTTTTTTTTAGGATTCTTTAATCAATAGAGCAGCGTTTATTTGAAATACTGTGGAAATACATTTAACATTGTAACATTAAGACAACATATGTCTTAAATGTAACCTTTGATCAATGCTTCCTTGCTGAATAATAGTATTAATTTCTTTAAAAAAAAAAAAAACACATTGACTCCAAACCTTTGAATGTTAGTGGATGTAAAATCAAATCAAAAAGTTTGACTTACTCAATTGTTTTCAAATAGAGTCCCAATCAGAAGGTTGGTCCAGTTCCTTTGTGAAGAACCTGTTTCATATACTCTTTCAGCCTGGATACCCTGAACTGTGAGTTTGCATACAGCCTGTGTTGTCTGTGGGCTGTAAACATTGCTTAAAGAACCATAGTGTACAGCATGTATGCAGTATCCTTAAACTATACATAAAGGCAGTGAAATTCAGGTGAATTTATAATTTTGTTTTATTGTCTTGTGGTTTAAAATGTGTGCTTTTGAAGACCTGCTGCTGGCGATGAAGATAAACACGCTCTTGAAGAACAGGATGATGTGGAGAGGCAGGTCCAGGGAGCACAGTTAGAGGGACCCATGGACCTTGAGGAACACTTTTACTCAAAAACAGAGGAGCTGCTGACAGGTAAATACTGTATGCGGTTTTTTAAACAATTTGTGTGAAAAATTATCACCAGAGAAATTTGTCAATCCATCATTTATTTTCATAGAGCCTCCAGCTGTGCAAGTGGCCATTGAAAACCTGACAGTCCGGCCTGGTCAGGCTGTGACGTTCTCTGCGATTATTACTGGCCAACCCACCCCAGACATTCAATGGTTTAAGGTATTATAAGAACTAAATAGTAACAATGCATACTGATATACTTATATTGGGATGGAAACACAATAAACCTTAACTTGTATTTACTGCAGTAGAATCCACATATTTGGTTTTCTGCAGGATGACAAGGAAATCTCATCCAATGAGTACACAGAAATAGTCCAAAGTAGTGCACGTTGCTCTCTCACTTTGCTGGATGCTCAAACAGAGGATTGTGGCACCTATACGTGCATAGCTAGCAACAGTGTAGGACAAGCATCTTGCCAAGCTAAACTCTGTGTCGATACAGGTGAGTTGTAGAGATTTAAATCTTATTTATATGTTTCCGTACTGAAATGAAATTTAAATTTCTTTTTCAGGTCTAGATGAAATCGAGGAGGAGAAAGAAGTGGAATTTGGAAAAAGACGGAAACTACATTCTGTATATGAAGTTTATGAAGAAATAGGAAGGTAATATCCTCAATCAAGGTGTTAAAAGCTCACTGATTTATAATGAATACCAACTCAATCTTGAATTGAGGTTCATGTAATCTAACATTACTTTTTTTTGTCAAATCTTATGGTTAATGTATATTTTGATTTGTTTTATGACATTCACTACAGAACTTATTAACATTTATCTGTTTTTTTTTTTTTGTGGATAACTAGGGGCACATTTGGAGTGGTTAAAAAAGTAACACATAGGGCGACTGGCGAATATTTTGCTGCCAAGTTCCTTCCACTCAGAAGCAGCACACGAACCAGAGCGTTCCAGGAGAGAGACCTGCTGTCCCGTCTAGCTCACCGCAGACTCGCATGCCTCCTGGACTTTTTCTCCACAAGACGCACCCTGGTGTTGGTTTTAGAATTGTAGGATTCAAGTTTTCGTACTTTTGTTAAATTAGTCAATAATTATCATTTTGCTTTTTATAAATCATTAATCGAATATGTTGAATATTTAGCATTCTTTTTTCCCTCCCACAGATGTTCTACACAGGGGCTACTAGATCATTTGTTTTTAAAGGGATTGGTTACAGAGAGGGAGGTAATATTGATAATTCATTGAATTTCAGTCACACTTTCACACAGAAATAAAGCAAAAGTTCTAATGATCATTAATTGTTTTTAGGTTCAGTTATATATTCAGCAGGTTCTGGAGGGCATTGGATACATACACAGTATGAACATTCTACACCTTGATATCAAAGTAAGTTATTAAGTGGCATTCATTTAAAATTGTATATATTACATTCAATTTCACTGATGGTTTGCCAAAAGCTTTTACAGTCACCGACAGTCCTTTTCTAAAATTGGACTAATTGGTGTCTATGGTAAAGAGTCAACATCTTCTGACCTGGTCGTCCTTCTTAAATTCTGTGTAACTTTTAAAAAAATCTTTTCTCTTCAGACAGACAATATCCTAATGGTGTCCCCTGATAGAGAAGACATCAAAATCTGTGACTTTGGATTCTGCCAGGAAATTGACAACTCCAGACATCAGTACAGTGTGTTTGGGACACCAGAATTTGTTGCTCCAGAAATTGTCCACCAAGAACCTGTGACAATAGCCACTGATATCTGGTATACAATTTTGGGGCTTGTTGCAAATTGTAATTAACCAAATTTGTCATGTTCAGAAATTCAGTTCTGTCTTTTACTTATTGGTGAATGATATTTGATTTGTTTCAGGTCTCTTGGTGTTGTTACTTACTTATGGTAAGTGCATTGAAGGCATGAAGCCAGCATATATTTTCCATTTAGGTTTGCTGCAATTTTATGTGGCTATAAAAGAAAAGAAAAAAAAAATATATGTATGTATTGGTAGAAAATAATGTTGTTGTTTTTTTTTTTTTTTTTGGGAAGCTTAACATGCCACTGTCCTTTCTTCGGGGAGAACGACCGTGCCACACTGATGAAGGTTGCTGAGGGTTTGCTGTACTGGGACACTCCTGAGATCACAAGCAGAAGTGTGGAGGCACAGGACTTCCTACATAGGGTTCTACAGCCCGACCCAGAGTAAGATCTGTTTACATTGGTGTATTTGTTTTTGTGAGCAGCAGTTGATAAAGTTATTTTGTTCCACCTTCACAGAGTGAGACCATCTGCATCTGAATGTTTGAGTCACGAGTGGTTTCAGGTAGGTGGTTTCATATATATATCTATACCATCAGATACCATCAGTTTATAAACCAAATTATTTTAATTACCAAATTATAAATGTAATTATTTTTAGGGCTATTATGAAGATGAAGAACCAGAGGACATAAATACTAAAAATCTAAAATCTTTTATTTCAAGAAGAAAATGGCAGGTATGATTTTAAATCTGATTGTCCAGGAAAATGTTCTTCTTTCATGTCTTCCTACTCTTACCCATGCTTGTTTCCATTTCTTTCAGAGTTCTTTAACATGCCTCGGCTCGGTTCTGACTCTGAGACCGATCCCAGAGTTATTGGAGGCTCCTCTGCGTGATGTTTCGATTACAGCTGCAAAGGAGTCCCTGGAGCCCAGCAGCACCTCGCTAAGTAGTGGATCCTCTTCAGATTATGATGAGGCTGATGCCTGGGACTTCTTCCAGCAGGCGAGCCAAGAGGATGAAGATGATTTGGAAGAAGAGGATGAATATGACCCCTACGCTCATGTGTCAAAGACACCCACAATTTTAAAACAGGATGAGGAAGATGTGCTTATTGGTAAGGACCGAGTTCACAGTAGCCCGCTGGTGATTCCCATGAACTTACCATCACCAGAGCCGATAAGCTTGGAGAAAAGGGACAGTAGCCCCTCTCTTCACCTCTCTGAGGGAGATGAACAATTGGCTGGTGAGCTTCCCATACCACGTCATAGCCTCATCAAGAGCACTTTTTACTGCAGCTCCGAGCAGCTCTCACCCATATCTGCTCGTCACATGACACTGCGGGATAAAATCCAAGCTAAAAAGCAAGAGCGTGGCCGGAAACCCCTCCGCGCCAGTCTCTCTGGTAGGTTGAACGAGCCCCTAATAGAGTATGTAGAAGATTCCCCAGACTTAGAAGCTAATCGTAACCAAAGAAGAGGATCAATGCATTCGTCTATCCTCAAGTCCAGCTCGTTTGATAGTGGAGTGAGTGCTGCCCATCCAAACATACACACCCAGAGAAGAAGCAGATCATTAGATGTGTGCATGCAACGCTCTCCAGCTTCAATCATGCAGGGAGAAAACAAGCCTGATGTCGAAGTTAGCCAGAAGCCGGACGCCACTGACGAAGAGGAGGCCAAAACTGAAGAAGTCCAAGTGAGAAGGACACTCCTCCGTCGCTCTGCGTTTTTGTCGAAAAAGGGCCCCGTTGTTATGAGGAAGGTGAGAGCGCAGGTCCATGAGCTCGAAGAAGGACATCAGCCAGTCTTGAAAAGTTCAAGTGAGGATGACGTACAAGTGCAGATCGTGGAAACAGAAGCAGCACATTTAGGTGATGAGGAGAGCGTGGATGGCTCACAGTTATCATCGCTAGCATGCTCGCTTGACCACGGTTCAGAGGCATCTAGCAGGGTAGGCTCATATGAAGAACTCTCTCACAAACAGCAACACGGAGAGATCTTGATCGCTGGATCCTCTGGAAAAACATCTCCGTGCTCTCTTCTACAGGACTCTGAGGATGATGACATGGAGAGCGTTCTGAGATCTCTTCGGCAAGACATCCCGCAAGCCCCGCCAAGACGGCGCACCAACAGTTCAAGCTCTGGATTAAATGAGATGCGACATAAGAGCGGCATTCCTCTGAGAAGAAGCTCCTCTGCAGTTCCTGTCCAGGCTGTGGTTGCAGGCGAAGAAAGCAAAGAGGTGCTCCAAAGATATGCCTCAGCCCCAGCTCTACAAGACAAGCCCCCGAGTGGGAAATCTCCCAAGCCTGGATTCATGAAGATCTTCCGCAAGCACTCGTGGGCTAGCCATTCTTCTCCTCAGCTAGAAGGCTTGGAAAAGAAACAGGCAGAAGGAGCATCCACACGGCCCAAGACCCCTCTTCTAACCCTGAGGAAGAAGATGAGATCTTCAGCATCTAGCATTACGAAACTGTTCACCCGACAGTGCAGCATGGATGATGTAGAGAAGAAGAAAGGCGGTAGGCTACTTTTAATGCTTTAACACTTATAATATCGAATAGCAGATACTTCACCGTACAGTTGTCAAAAAATCAACTCTTTCTAGCAGGACCAATTGTGAAGAACCCTTCGCCTGTCATGCCAGAGAATTTGACTCACCCTGGCCCAGTTCCTGCTGCCACTTCATCGGAGAGTTCTCAAAAGAAGTCCAAATTGTTCTCGCTGAAAATACCGATATTTAAGAAAACCAAAGGTATGTTTGTTGGGCTAATCTGCATTTAATAATTTATTGTGTATCATTAATTTCAACAAACACAATGTAAAAAAAAAGACTTTTACATATAATTATGACACAGTACATACACTACTATTTTAAAGTTTAAGGTTTGGGGTAAAGTTTTTGAAAGAAACAGTATTGGAGAGCATAAGCAACTTATATAATTTATTCCTGTGATGGCAAAGCTGAATTACTCCACTCTTCAGTGTCACATGATCCTTTATTTATTTTTTAGTTTTTTTTTAAAGACTGACTTCAAAAGTTTGAATGTTAGTGTATTTTATAAAGCTGTTTAAAGTTTTCAATTGTTTTTTAATATTCTACCAGAAGTTCCAGTCAAACCATCCAGGCCAGATGTCATTCAGCTAGCAGTGGGTGGAGCTCTTGTGTTCTGGAAACCTGCGCCGTCCAAAGACCTTGTCAAGTATTGTATTCAGTATAGTGTAAATGGTAAGAATACATCTTAAAGACTCCGTAAAAGAGATTAAAATCAAACTCATCCTGTATTATGAGCATTTTTATTGTATTCCAGCATGTTTTTTTTTTAAATCCTCCTAAATAATTTATTCTCCTTTATATTAGGTGGGGAGTGGAGAACATTGTCAGAGAATGTCACAGACAGCTGTTTCACTGCTAATACCCTTCCCAGAGGACCGGGATATATATTCAGAGTGTCATTTAACACCAAGACAGGGTTGGCACCATTCAGTGACCCTTCACCACCTGCTTTTATGGCCACTCCTTATGAAGGTACAACATTCCGAAAATAATTCTTTGTTGTATCCAAAGTAATGATTTATTACCACACCCTAAATGAGATCTCTGTAAATGTCCTGTTTCTGGGTCACTCACACACTTTGAATTGAACCGTCAACCTTAGTGTTTGTAAATTAACATCTTTAAATATAATGCAATCTCTCTATTATATGAAATGGAATGTGCATTATAACAGATTAATATTAGACTGTTTACTTAAGAAATTAAAATCAAGGTGTCATAATACTTTTATTTTGTTTTTGCAGAGTCTCACAATCCTCTCATTCAGATGGAATCTATTGGGTCAAAGGTCACTGTACCTGGGGGTCTTGGCACTGAGAAGTCTTATAAATTCCTGTCTGAAATCAACAGGTACTGTACTTGACTGCATATTCCCCCCCCCCCCCCCTAACTAGTAGGATGTACATTCATTATAAAAAATAACCATATAATAAGAAATAAGTTTTTTTTTGTTATTTTAGCTAATTTTCATGCTTTATTTCAAGACATCTTGAAGCCCCCTTGGAAGTTTTTAAAGGCCTCCTGGTTGAGAACCACTAGATCACATTGACCCACCAAACACTTCCAAATTTGTTGTTGGGTTTAATTAGATCAGTGTGTTTTAACCCTGTTGGTTTTTGATCGGACAGTATTTTTAAACTGCAAAACTATTATTAACTTTGATTGCCTTTATTTACAATCCTGACATGACTTTGATGCCAAAGACAGTGACAAAAAGTAATAAATAAACACAATCAATATTGTTTCATTTGACAGAGGCCGTTTCAGTGTGGTAACACAGTGTGAGGATAGTCGCAGCTCTCAGATGTTGGCAGCTAAGATAACCCACTACAGACCAGAACAGAGGCAACTGGTTTTGAGGGAATATCAACTGCTTCGCCGGCTGAGTCACCCTCGGATCGTCCAGCTGCAGTCGGCCATCCTCACCCCCACCTGCCTCGTGCTTATAGAGGAGCTGTGCTCAGGGCGAGAGCTTCTTTATAACCTTGCAGAAAGGTGAGGAATAATACTCTTTTAAGTGTTCTTGTCAAATATATCACCACATTTAAAGATACTAGTGAAAATCAGTATATAAATAAATGACCTTACCACTATACATATAAATGACCTTACATTTTACTCTTGATGGTATACAGGAATCTATATTCAGAAACGCATGTGACAGACCTACTAGAGCAGATTCTGAGCGCTGTGGATTACCTGCACAGCCGACGCATTGTACACCTGGACCTAAAGTCAGACAACATGCTTGTGACAGGCCGAAATGTAGTGAAGATTGTTGATTTGGGCTCCGCTCAGCCCTTCACTCCAGGACAGGCGCTGAACATCGAACACATCAAAGAAACGACAGATAATAAAGGTAAGTCTGTTTCACATCACTTCAAAACTTTGCTTTGATTCAATCATTATACACTACCATTTAAAGGTTCAGGGTCGGGAAGATTTTTAAATGTTTTTGAAAGTAGTTTCTTCTCTCACCAAGGCTGCATTCATATGATCACTTATACAGTAAAAACTGTAATATTATTAGTCAAATATTATTACAGTTCCAAATAACTATTTTCTATTCTAATATATTTTAAAATGTAATTTATTCCTGTGATGGCAAAGCTGAATTTCCAGCATCATTACTTCAGTGTTCAGTGTAACATGACCCTTCAGGAATCATTCTAAAATGCTAATTTTCCGCACAAGAAACATTTCTTATTATGATCATCATTGTTGAAAACAGTTGTACTTGCTTAATATTTTTGTGATAAATACATTTCAGGATTCTCTGATGAATAGAACATTCAAAAGAACAGCATTTCTTTGAAATAGATATTTTAGCATGATAAAAGTCTTTACTCTTACTTTTGATCAATTTAATGCATCCTTGCTGAATAAAAGTACTAATTTTATTTTCTTTCTCTTTGAAAAAATCTTACTACCCTCAAACTTTAAAGTGGTAATGTATCTGTGTTATACATTTGCTCAGCTTCTTGGCATCTTTATAGAAAAAAAAGTATCTAAAAGTAGTCAAGTATCTTATCAAAAACCAATTTAGTTTATGAAAAAAATATTTTCTGTTCTGTTTGTTAGTTTATATTGTCCTTCCTAAAGCTCCTGAAATCTTAGATGGACAAGGAGTTGGACCCGAAACAGATATCTGGGCTGTTGGTGTTTTGGCTTTTATAATGTAAGTACTTTCATTCAGTAAAACTGTAACCGTATAAGGAAGAGTGTGACATGGCCATTAGGGCATCCTTATTGTTCAGCCATTGTCAACTGATTTCCTCAATGTTTTTTAACTTTCCCCTTGTAGGTTGAGTGCAGACAGTCCCTTTCATGCTGATATAAATTGGGAGAGGGATCGAAACATCAAAAAAGGAAAGATCCAGTTCAGTCGTTGTTACCCAGGTCTCTCAGAGGGAGCCATCAACTTCATGAAGAACACCATGAGCAACAAAGCCTGGTAAAATTCATAGACTGCTTATTTTTTATATCCAAAGTATTATTATATTTATGACTTCCCATAGACATACAGTAAGAAAAACAGTTGTTAAATATATCCTGTTTCTAAACTTCAAGCAAATTAATGTCAGATTAAATATGGAAATTACACTATAGTCTGTTTCACACTGAATCAGTTAGTATGTGGACGTACTGTAGGCAGTTTTTCATGTGGCTCCATGTTTCATCAGGGCAAGACCAACAGCTGCAGAGTCCCTCCAAAACCCCTGGATTCAAGGAGACCGTCCTCCCTCCAAACACAGCGACTCTGTGGTCTGTTTTTCTACAGACAAGCTGCAGGCCTATCTCAGGGAAAGAGAGCTCAAGCGAGACCACGTCCGCACAAAAATTAAACTGCCCTTCTTGTAATTCAAGGGAAAGAACATATTTGGAGGCATGAAAGTGATGTGTGAAACTGTGAAATGCTTTTAGTTTTTTTTTTTCAATTCTATTTCAATTTTATTTCTTTAGAGACAATTTTTCAACTGGTGTAATCCGCATGACAGTTCTTCAATTATTGCTTTGTAATCAATCAAACAGTGACACATTACTTAAACACTATTTTACAATAGTGGAAATATACGCATATTATCTATATATCTATATATCTATCTATATAGCTGTCTAGTCAATGAATGAAAGATGTAGATCTGGTTATCACTGTTATTACAGTATATTGTTTTCTTTGTTTTTTGATGTTAATAAAATGATATGCCACCACGCCATCAGGGATAACATTCTTGTATGATGTATGTGGTTAAATGCTGTATTTTATCAATCACTTAAGAGATTTTTCTCATTTTTATGCAAATCTTACTCTTTGTTTGTGGATTTTATTGGTAAATTAAAACAAGTTTATTTTGTAAGAGTGGTAAAAATAATTTGGGGTTGCTGTTGTTGCCTCTTTGCAGTGTCTAGAATGGTTTCACATAATTCTATTATATTCTCAAAAATGCCATGCTCCTAAAATAAATGTTTTATAAAACGTGTTATTTTGTAGTTTGGATTTTATGAACAGTCTTGTAGATGCACCACATCGCTTAGTCCGATAGGAGGCGATCATTTACACCACTGTGTCGTGAAGCACAGAGCAGTCCACACCGTCGAAGAGGAGATCTGCATCCGCCAGTAGATGCAGCATTTCAGCTAACACTGTCACGCAAATAAAGACCGCACACACATTGTAGAAACCCAGGCTGCCTTTTATTTTTCTCAGGTAAGATTAAACGTTACTTCTATTACCCTCATTGTTCGTAAATGCTGTTCTGAGAGTACTATTTGAGCTCAATGGGGTTCCCGCCTCTCTAAGCTCATTGATTCCGAGATTCGAGTTAGCGATCAGGCTCAGTTTATAAGCTATAATTTATTTCTCTATCTGACGTTACTAGCTCACACAGACCCAGCAAACAAGTTCTAACATTTAACCCTGATGTGTTGTCTGTGTTTTATGTTGTTATCATGATCGTTGTCAGATGTACTGCTGCCAGTGGTTCTTTTTCAGTTCTCATAACAAAGAGATGTGTCTTATTTGTCTGCTTTCAAAAGCAAACCAACCATTTCAGAGTATACGTATTTTATATGTGCTTCTCTTTGCTAATCATTCTGTCTAAACTATTAGTCCTTCACCATGGCTACCGGTGCTGACGTGAGGGATATTCTGGAGCTGACAGGAGGAGACAATGATCCAGGACCCATCAGCAAGAAGGACTTCATCAACTCAGACAAGGTAACCTGGCACAGAGAAACAACAACACCAGCGAACTTTTGAATTCATATAGATGGATGTGTCTGTGACATGTGTCTTGGCTATGTATTGAGACAATTCTCATTCTTTTTATCTCTGTAGAAAAAAGCCAAGAAAGTAACAGAGACATTAACCTTCAAGAGACCAGAAGGAATGCATAGAGAAGTTTATGCCTTGCTGTATTCAGACAAAAAGTAAGATTGCTGCTGTCTTGGCTCAACCTTTTCACCTCACTGTTGTATTGCCCATTATTTGAGAGTTTATTTGCATTGCCCTCTAAAAAATTGATTTCCATGAGAAGAAGCAGATTCTGTTGCTGTACATCATTTATAGTTTGATCTTGTTGACTAACATGTTATATTATATCAATTGTACAACAGGGTTTTTATGAGTTTATAGCTGTCATAATCTTCAAAATGCAAATTAAAAATCAAATACATTTATTTTCGAGAAGTAGGCTAAATATACTTCACTTAACTCTACAATTCAAAAGTTCTAATGTTTTTATTTTATTTTAAGTCTATTATGGTCACCAAGGCTGCATCTATTTGATCGAAAATGCATAAAAATGGTACTGCTATTGTAACGTAATATAATTTAAAATAACTGTTTTTATTTTAATATATTTACATTTTATTGTATTCCTTTGACAAAGCTCAATTGTCAGCAATGCATCATTACTCCAGTCTTCAGTGTCACATGACCCTTCAGAAATCATTCTAATACGCTGATTTTCTGAAGAATTTGCTCAAGAATAATTTCTTATTAATGTTGAAAACTGGTTTGGTTATGCTGCTTAATATTTTGTGCAAATTGTGACACATTTTTCAGGGTTGTTTGATGAATAGAATGTTCAAAAGAACAGCATGGGCTCTATGCACGGCGGTATTTCCGGTGAAGAATTAGGGATGCTCGATAACTTCCGCAGATCGTTGAGTCCAATGCAATACCGAGAATTTATATTGAATTTTATACTCCATGGTTATACTAAAGAAACGTTAGTCACAAAAACAGATAAAACAGACACCCCTCGTTGTGTTTATGCTTCTTTTTAAAATTATATTAAATAAATATAACTATATATAAAATTACATCTAAACGTATGTACGTTTCATTTCAAAGACTGGAGGACAGTAAATTTTGAAGACTCTGCCATAATCCCGTTTTCCTCGGTTTTCCTCCGCTTTAATCTCCACAACCGGAAATGGACGAGCATCCTTGCGTCAAATGCGGAATTTATGCGTGCATATAGCCCATTGAGTTAGAAATCTGGTTACACTTTTTGTTTAGGTGTCTAACTGATATGTACTTGCATCAAAAATACCTACAATGTACTTATTGTGTTCATGTTGTATTACGAAACACTTTATGAGGTGGGATACGGTTAAGGACCAAAATCTTGTTAATTTTGATCATGCATCCTTACTGAAAAAAATAAAGTTAAAGATTCCAAGCTTTTTAACAGTAGTGTATGTGTATATATATAATCTTGAGTTTCAAATAAAAATATGTTACTAAAAAAAAATTAAATGTATTTAGTTTTGTCTACTGGTCCGACTAGGTTGTCATAAAAATCCTTATTGTTGAGCCCTGTATTAAAAATCCTTATAGCTGAGCCCTGTATGCTGCACATGGATGCTGATATTAATAAATTGAAACATGACAACATATCATTAACGTTTTCTTTTTTTTCAGTCGGGATGCCCCTCCCCTGTTACCGAGTGATACTACGCAAGGCTACCGGACCGTGAAAGCGAAACTGGGCTGTAAGAAAGTGCGGCCCTGGAAGTGGATGCCCTTTTCTAATCCAGCCAGAAAAGATGGAGCCATCTTCCATCACTGGAGACGAGCAGCAGAAGAGGGAAAGGACTACCCGTTTGCTCGCTTCAACAAGGTTAGAAAAACAGAAGATTGTTAAAATGATATTAGTAGAGGAAAGAGAGAAGAGATTGTGTTATATTCTTGTTTTGAAATTCCTCTCCTTGCATGTTATTGAAAATATTATCCTGTTCATAGACTGTGCAGGTGCCCGTGTACTCTGAGCAGGAGTATCAGATGTATCTTCATGACGACGGATGGACGAAAGCTGAAACGGATCACCTGTTTGACTTGTGTAAACGTTTCGACCTGAGGTTTATTGTCATCCATGATCGCTATGATCACCAACAGTACAGAGTAAATTCCTCCTCATGATTCTCATAAAAAAGTAATTTTACCACATTACGTTTTGCTTTCTTCTAATCCCATTTCTTCCCTGATTTCAATGTAATTGTAGAAGCGCTCTGCGGAGGATCTTAAAGAGCGTTATTACAGCATTTGTGGCAAACTAACAAAAGTTCGGGCTGGAACAGGAACTGAGCCCAAGATCTACATCTTTGATGCTGGTCATGAGAGACGCAGGAAAGAGCAGCTCGAGAGACTTTTCAACCGCACTCCAGAACAGGTGAGACTGCTCATCTTTTTTACAATCTGCATATTACAGTTATTACAACAGTGACGTATTAGGGTTAGTTTTAAAGAGGACCTATGAAGATTTTTTGCATTCTTCTTTAGTAAGTAATGTCACTGATATAGACTTTTACTATGCTTAAACAGCAAGCACCGTTTCTGAACTGCCTGAAACGCCTTGATTGTATTTTTAAGTTTTCTTCCAAGAATGTGCACGCCACAATATTCCTCATTTATGTAATTTTCACTCAAGGCATGGCATATGCAAAATAGAGGAGTGGATCCTGGTTGAGTTGCGTTAGTACTGTGTTGAAACTGAGTTATGGAAAGGGTGTGACATTTCCAAAACACGCTCAAAGCAGTTGACCAATCACAACACAGTGGTCCAACCAACCTATCAAAGCATATTGCTCTTTTGGAAGGAGGAGCTTCATAGAGACAGATCGATATTGACAGACCGGGAGGTGCTGCCTGCAACAATGTAAAATTGAACATTCAAACATGAAACCTAGTAGACTCCTAAAACAAAATCAAAAAGATACCGTGAAAGGGTATAAATGGTCTCTTTAACTCTTTCCCCACCAGCATAACAAAACAAAGTTGCCAGCCAGTGCCTGGATTTTTTTACAATCATTTAAAAAAAATGTATGGCCCCCAGAATATTTTTTGTATGAATATCTGAACATGCAATATATCTAAATAATAAATAGACCCAGACCACTTGCCCACTTGAATGTGGGCAAGATTCATAAAAAAAGCAACGTTTTGAACAAGAAGCTGAGAAAATCGAGATGGAATAGATCGCTTGTTTTGATTGTGGATTAGATTAAGCTTTATCTCATTTAGAATATGTACTTCATGAATATGTACTTTTGTCCTTCGTTTAGGTGGCAGAAGAGGAATACCTGATCCAGGAGTTGAGGAAGATTGAGACACGCAAGAAGGAGCGTGAGAAGAAGGCCCAGGACCTCCAGAAGCTCATTACAGCCGCTGACACGAACACAGAGATGCGCAGAGCTGAACGCAAAGCCACCAAGAAGAAGCTTCCTCAGAAACGAGAGATGGAAAAGCCTGTAATTTTCTCTTTATATACCATTCACACTGTCTGAATTCAAAGTTAACCTATCAGCGATAATAATAATTGTTTGATAGTGATGGCGATGTTAGTGATGGCGCAGTGGATAAGACGCATGTCTTTGGTGTGAGAGACCCAGGTTCGAATCCACTGCGAGACACCAATGTGTCCCTGAGCAAGACACTTAACCCCTAGTTGCTCCAGAGGCGTGCGACCTCTGACATATATAGCAATTGTAAGTCGCTTTGTATAAAAGCGTCAGATAAATTAATAAATGTAAAAGAAAGTGCAAAATTAGGATGATCGCTGTGATTTTTTTTTTTTTGTGCGTGAGTGTGCATTTGTTTTAATTATATATTTTTTGAATCTGAAAATTAAAAAAAAAAATGCTATCACGTTCTCCTCTAATGCCCTCTCATTTGTCCAATGGCAGGCTGTTCCGGAAACTGCAGGCATCAAATTCCCAGACTTCAAATCTGCTGGTGTTTCACTACGGAGCCAGAGAGTAAGTTCAACTTGCACGCTTCGACAAAACTGACCCCTGATCCGTTTCTTAATATACGATCTATGCAGAATATTATGATACATCCCTCCTCTCCACAGGAGCCTGTGGCGTTTAACTTCTCTCTCATTAGCCAGGAGTTGATTGATTCACACAGTCATAGGTAGACTAATCTACCCACTAGAAGGCATTCCTCTTAAAGAGTAATGAAGGGAGGTTGCTCTATATAAAACGCATTAAGGATGGTACTGGGGTAGTATATGACTCAGATGTGGCTGGTCATCTGTTAGTCAGACTCGGGTGCATAAACATGTTTTGATCTGCCCTCTCTGAAGTGCATTTCAGGGGTATTATGAATGAAAGATGACCCCATTTTTATTCCATTGCTCCCACACCATGTAGCCATCTGAGATTAAAGGTGTTAATGTTCCATCTAGACTGAATTCCAAATACCTCATGGATTCAGACATGAGTACACAAGCACAACTTAAGTTTACTTGAGGTTTATTTGTAGTTGTAGTATATTTTGTTAACTAATGGATTTGTGTGTCTAGATGAAGCTGCCCAGCTCAGTTGGACAGAAGAAAATAAAAGCAATTGAACAGATCCTGACAGAGCAAGGAGTGGGTAAGTAACGTTTTAAGTTGGATTACTTCTGAGCTCCTACATACCATATCATTTCTATAGTTGAAAAATCGGTTCTGATTCATAAGCTATTAATTCAGTTTTGATTTTAATTCTATTCTAATTCATTTGTGCAAATATCAGTTGTAATGTAAATTTTACTTGCATATTAATTAAAATTCTTGCAATTGTATTTCTTGGAAAAAAAATGATTATAACTATGTATAAAGGTATTTTAAATAATAAACTACCATTAAATAGGATAGAAATTTAATTTGAGACTGAGATTTTGAGATTAATTTGGGATTTATTAATTCATGAATAATGTGCATTGTATGAACTATGAACAGATTATTTGTTACAGATTACACTGGTTGTGCTGTATGTTTTTGATTCACCAAAAAGAACTGCTTTGAAAGAGTAATTGGATTCTGACAACATTCCTTGTGGTATATCTTATTCTGGGTTCGTACAGTCATGAAAAAACCTGGAAAGTCGTGGAACTCTAAAAAAAAAAAAAGCAAATTAAACCTAGAAAGTTTTGGAAAATTAGTTTCTCAAATATCTGTATAATTGAATTGATAATGCTGGTTAAATGACAATATTTGGCATTCGGGCATTCAATCATGTGATGCTATGTTCTCTGCGTGGAGTAATGGCTGGGACAGTCACAGCTTGTACTTATTATTAAAACAAATAGCAAGCAAACAAATTAAAATAGTCAATAATAGTCATTCATTTTAGTTAAAGGGAACTACAACTTTTAAGCCCCAGGAGGGTAGTAAAGACATCATTAAAGTAATACATGTGACTCCAGTGGCCTCAACCTAATAAAGCAATGCAAGTACTTAGTTTGCGCAAAAAACAAACAAACATAATTTACCACTTTATTTAGAAAATATTTATCCCGAACATGTTTTTATTTTGGGTGAACTAACCCTTTAAGATGTGCTAAAATAAATTTGAACATGGATTTTTATTTTATTTATAAAAAAAAATCAGTCCATTATTTCACAGTACCATACCTCATTTATCTCATTACAATCAATTTGAACTAAGGTGAAATATGACTTATTTTGCCATAGTGCTGAAAACACTAGCATTGAGTGAACGATTGATCTTGAGATTTAAAAAATCTATTTTGGGATTGTTAAAATGAATCTTAATTACAGTTCAGTTTAGAAAGTCTTGTAACATACCTCTTCTCGTTCCACGGCAGACCTCAACCCTATGCCCACAGAGGAGATCGTGCACATGTTTAATGAACTCCGCAGCGACCTGGTCCTGGTTTACGAGTTGAAGCAGGCCTACAGTAACTGTGAGTACGAACAGCAGATGCTGCGGCACCGCTATGATGCACTTCTAAAAGCAGGGGGCGCCGTCACACCACAGAGCGAGAGCGGTGGAGTCGCTGACAGTCAATCCTGGCTTGGTGCTGATGACATCAAAACTGAAGCCAAAGAGCAGATTATTGATGTGGTTGGAGCTCCACTCACTCCAAATTCGGTGAGTTTTAAAAAAAAATGTCTATCTGTAAATTGCCATGAGTTAATTAATGGTGGGGGGTGGTGATGGCGCAGTGGATAAGACACATGCCCTTGGTCTAAGAGACCCGGGTTCAAATCCACTGTGAGACACCAATGTGTCCCTGAGCAAGACACTTTGTTGCTCCAGAGGCGTGCGACCTCTGACATATATAGCTATTGTAAGTCGCTTTGGATAAAAGCGTCAGCTAAATCAATAAATGTAAATATAATGGATGGCTTGGTAATTTATGATTGGCCTAGTAAAAGACCACGAAAAAACTAGGCCATGACAAGACAACACAGAAAAACTATCATGAACAAAGAATATTTCATGAATTCTTATTATAATCCTGATAACTGGAAATTTCCAATATTATAATGCTATATAATCAGATCATTAGTTAATATGCATTCAGATATTTAGAAATATCATGACATTTCTTCATGTATTTATAGCTTTGATTGTACTGCTGAGCTATTGATTTAAAAAAAAAAAAATTGACAAGAATTTTTCAATGAATCTTTCACAAAATTCCACTTTTGGCAGCATAATTATTTGAATATGGTTTTCTTCATGCTCCTCTTTGTACAGCGCAAACGCAGAGAATCTGCTTCGAGTTCCTCATCTATCAAGAAGGTGAAGAAACCGTGACATAAATGACTCTGTAAACTCGATTGGACATTTTTGGAAGAGGAGAGAGAGGTGTCTGGAGCTCTCTTAAGTGATTGCCTGTTTTGGTTGGGGTCAGAGGCTGAGTTTGTGGTTGTAGGTCATCCGTTATCTGCTCTTTTGATGACCACTCTCTGGCTCTCTTTGTTAATGTATTCAGCACAATGACTACCCTCCTTGTCCGCCACCCCTTCAATCCCACCTGCTTCCCTCCTCTCTTCATTCTCCAGACCAAACCTGTACCATGACACAGACCACCCTTGACAACCTATTCCATTATACCACCTCCTCTGTCCAAGCAGGCAGCCCAAACCCAGATGAACTGTAAATTGGCAGAGAGAGCTAATCGGCACATGACAAGACGGAAGCAAGTAGAGGGAGAAAAAAAGAATGTCTGCTTGTCTGTCTCTGAAATGAACGTATGCTGGACAGATGGTATGAGCCTGGATCCTGTTGTGGAATTCATTGGACATTATTGCGTTTGTTTTTGGCGGCTTCTTGAAATGGCAGGCTCTGGAAAAATGGTTCAATTTTTGGAGGTGTCGCTGTCTAACTGCTATCTTTACGTCTGACATTCTGATGTGCTGTTTTTCACCTGCAATCCTGTGTTTTCTCGGAAGAGTTGTAGACAGTCTCAACCATCTCAAATAGATGCTCTTGTGCATTGAGCTCATTACCTATAAAATGTCATTGTTTAATAAATGTTTTTTACCCAAGTGTTTTCCAAGTGTAATGAAAGGAAATCATTGGTAATGATTTGGTAATGTTGGTATTTCACCACTGATTATCATAGGAGTTAGAAACTCTTGTGACCATGATTCAATGTTGTCTAATCAAATTTAGGTTAGGGACTGGTTTCGAATTTTAAAAACACGCAAACTCAAATTTTTTTAGCGTCATTTGATTTGACTAAGATAATGAAGCTGACAGCATTAACTAACTAAACACATCCGTGCGCTGAGCTGTTCCGTGAGATTCTGCTATTTTGCTCCGCATTTGTGAAGCACTCGGTGCGTTTTAAATTAGCTGTCAAACGCGCGCATCAATAACGTGAACACAGCGCGTGCTCTGCCGCTCGTCATCGCCACTTCATGAATTCACCTCGATAAAGACATCTCCAGTAAATTCATTACAGTATTGAACATGACAGGAAATATTTATAATTTACATGTCAACTCTGCATAACCCGTGATAAATTTATGCCAGGCAGTAAAGAGCTGTAGTGAGCCTCTCAACTGAGGGAGTAACATCGGACTGAAAGGTTTCCATTTTATTGATATTAAGGCTATTGTTATTTATTTTAGAAGGCATTTTAATTTTAGAAGTTAACTTGTTTATCTCTATTTTATTCGAATATATTCTTGTTTGTAACTGAGTTAATGGATTGTTAACGTTTCTGTTGTTCATCAGGAAAAAAAAAGCTCTGAAAGTGATTCCAAACATATTGTTCCTCTGTGGCGTTATCGTTATAGACCATTTTGCTAGATGTAAACAACACTGGTCCGGAAACACTTCCTGTTTCAGTTTGTAATGTTTTCTTTATTTCACAGGTAAAGAAAACATCTTAAAGATGTTTAACTTTTTGATTCAGTTTTACATGTTCAGTTGGTTGTATTTTATCCCAGCTTTTGTTTAGTGTTAAAAAACTGAAACAGGAAGTGCTTCTGGACCAGTGTTGTTTACATCTTGCAAAAGTAGAAAGCCTTTTACTCCATAAAAGCAATGTGATTTTTATACATCAGTTCAATACTCAAGAAGAGTAAAAAGTGTAACAAAATTAAGTCAGTTATATATATATATACACTCACCGGCCACTTTATTAGGTACCCCATGCTAGTAACGGGTTGGACCCCCTTTTGCCTTCAGAACTGCCTCAATTCTTCGTGGCATAGATTCAACAAGGTGCTGGAAGCATTCCTCAGGGAGTTTGGTCCATATTGACATGATGGCATCACACAGTTGCCGCAGATTTGTCGGCTGCACATCCATGATGCGAATCTCCCGTTCCACCACATCCCAAAGATGCTCTATTGGATTGAGATCTGGTGACTGTGGAGGCCATTTGAGTACAGCGAACTCATTGTCATGTTCAAGAAACCAGTCTGAGATGATTCCAGCTTTATGACATGGCGCATTATCCTGCTGAAAGTAGCCATCAGAAGTTGGGTACATTGTGGTCATAAAGGGATGGACATGGTCAGCAACAATACTCAGGTAGGCTGTGGCGTTGCAACGATGCTCAATTGTATCAAGGGGCCCAAAGAGTGCCAAGAAAATATTCCCCACACCATGACACCACCACCACCAGCCTGAACCATTGATACAAGGCAGGATGGATCCATGCTTTCATGTTGTAGACGCCAAATTCTGACCCTACCATCCGAATGTGGCAGCAGAAATCGAGACTCATCAGACCAGGCAACGTTTTTCCAATCTTCTATTGTCCAATTTCGATGAGCTTGTGCAAATTGTAGCCTCAGTTTCCTGTTCTTAGCTGAAAGGAGTGGCACCCGGTGTGGTCTTCTGCTGCTGTAGCCCATCTGCCTCAAAGTTCGACGTACTGTGCGTTCAGAGATGCTCTTCTGCCCACCTTGGTTGTAACGGGTGGTTATTTGAGTCACTGTTGCCCTTCTATCAGCTCGAACCAGTCTGGCCATTCTCCTCTGACCTCTGGCATCAACAAGGCATTTCCGCCCACAGAACTGCCGCTCACTGGATGTTTTTTCTTTTTCGGACCATTCTCTGTAAACCCTAGAGATGGTTGTGCGTGAAAATCCCAGTAGATTAGCAGTTTCTGAAATACTCAGACCAGCCCTTCTGGCACCAACAATCATGCCACGTTCAAAGTCACTCAAATCACCTTTCTTCCCCATACTGATGCTCGGTTTGAACTGCAGGAGATTGTCTTGACCATGTCTACATGCCTAAATGCACCGAGTTGCCGCCATGTGATTGGCTGCTTAGAAATTAAGTGTTAACGAGCAGTTGGACAGGTGTACCTAATAAAGTGGCCGGTGAGTGTATATATATATATATATATATATATATACTGTATATATTTAGTCTCTCTCAATGAAAATAGTTTCTAAAGAAGCCTACCCAGATAGCAACACAGTCTGGGCCGAGTTTGGCTGAGTCTGGCTTACATTCTGGCTTAATTCTGGCACTGTTTTTTTCCACACTTTTCACCAGGAGTTGGACGTTACCAAGCTACGCACAGACATAGTAACTGGATTTGGTAATGTGTTTTTATATTATAATTATTTTACAAGGTCACTAAATATAATTTTTAAATATAAGGTAAGTGGAAGTGTCCATGGAATTAATCCCTTTATCTTTCTGGTCTGACTGTAGATAAAGCAGCTTCAATGGGATCTAGGGAAAGCTAGCAGCTGTGATCTGTTGAGAGGAGAGAAAGTGAAAAACAGTGGTAAAATTGATTCTTGGTGTCTATATTTCATGTTGGAAATTGGCTCGTAAATCCCGACGTATGATCTATGGTGGCCATCCTTGGGAGAAAAAAAAACAGTAAGTGTGTAATTTCTCCCTTGACAGAACACAGCCGAAAGACTATCCCTCTTTTCCACTCTCTCTCTTCCACTAGGTTTCTTTTCATGACTTTGTGATGGCTCCATCTCATTACAGCAAATCCATTCATCAAACATGTTACTGAGCAAATCTCCTTCCAAAATTTTGTATGGACATTTGTGTCATTCTCAAATGAGGATGAAGGTCATGCGAGCAGTCTCATGTCTTTTCCCTTACGCTTTTTCTTGTTTATTTTTGTCTGGAAAGCCGGGTCAACAGCTTAATGTGTCTTTCGGAGGATCATTCCATTGCTACAAATGTAAAAATGTAAATGGCTGAGCATTCCTCCTCAGTGGGACACCCGACGTAAGAGGTAAAAGGCATCGGGCAGAACCCTGGCGGAGTGGTTTATTATCCCGACGAAGAAGTGATGGTGTGAAACGAGAGCTCTTTATCAGAGGCACTGGAGTGGAGGAGAGCTTTTTAATCATGGCCTAAGAGGGGTGAAGGGTTTTTATCATAATTGAAGTCTTTCCAGGGCTAATTGTGGCTATATGTCATTGTCTGAGAGCACGCCTATAGAAGCAGATGTGCTAGGGATATGATGGAGACGAGTTAGTCAAGAAAAAGATGACTTGAGGTCTGTCATCGAGGGAGCGAGGGTTCATACGGTTTTTATCACTCTATCAAAATGCATAGATCTCCATCACAGTCGGATGATGATAATGAGCTCTCATTGAACTCCAAAGTACATGTTCTGATAGGGTGAAACTCATTTAGAAATCATTGTTTGATCGCTAAATTAATATAATTTTTTTTTTAATATCAACATAGGGGAATTCATCTCCAAGAAAGACAATGGAATGCTTTATTTGAGTTTCTCAGTGGACCTTGCTGAATGAAGCGATAGTGGGCGTCAGGGAAAGGTTAGTGTAGCTCATTTCAGCTTCTTTTTACCTATTAGATGAGGTTGCTGTCCTAATCACCTGTTATTAGTCATGCTCTCGGCCAGTTTTAACCACCCCAGTCTGCTTTGCACAATGTTTCCATACCATGGCCCTAAGACAGTTAGAAACGAATGTGATTAAATGGGGGCACACTGTGTCTCTGGAGAAAACGTGTTCGCTCAGGACGACTTGGCATGAGGGGATAACAACTGTGGACAGACAAAATGCACTTTCCTAGAATGTCATGCAGAAATGTTTAGATTTTTTGTTGTTGAAAGGATATTTTTAATCAGAAACGGCACATTAAATTGATCAAAAGTCACTGTCAAGACATGTATAATGTTACAATAGTTTTCTGTTTTAATATAAACGCTATTCATTTGAGCTTATAAGTATCATGGGGAAAAAAGGTATCACCTTTTTCATTAAAAAAATATTAAACCCTAGGCTACAACATTGATAATAAGAAGAAATGTTTCTTGAGCACTGCATTAAATTGATTTCTGAAGGATCATGTGACGTGGAGTAACTAATGACTGCTGAAAATTCAGTTTTGCCATCAAAGGAATGAAATACATTTTAAAATGCATGAAAATAGAAAATGCAGCCTTAATTGGTGAGCATAAGAGATCCATTTAAAAAAAAACATTTTAAAATCTCTCCAACCCCAAACTTATGAACCATAGTCTGTTGTATTATATATATTAGGGATGCAATTTTTTTCTATCAGATATTTATATTGGGTCATTTATTTAAATACAATATTTATTTATTCAATTGTACATGCCCATTTCCCCTTTTTAGGGGGAAATATTTATATTTTCCTTAAACTACACTCATTTCAATTTAATCTTAAAACACTAATCATTTCATAACATGTACATGTAATCTTCAGAGAATCTCAAAATTAATGTCCATTTTATAATATACATTAATGCTGTTATGCAAATTCACTCATAGTATTAACCTTCTTTAAGGTAACAGAATTTTATCAACAGAAAAAATACAACTATTAGTGCATCCCTATGTAAAGAAAAGCCTTAACCATTAGAAAGTATTAACAGTATAAATGAAATGCTTTTGAAGTGACATTGACAAGCTTTTACTCAGACTGTTAAGTAAAACATTGTTTAGTTCATTGAGAGAAAGCTGTTTCTGTCCCATCTAGCAGGCAAGCCAATGAACCAGATGGCTGTGAGCAAGACGGAGAGTAGTTATTCTGCTCCATCCCTCTGACCAGCACTGCCTCAATTATCAGACTGACGTTTCATTAGCTCCTGCAGCTGATGCCACAGCGGAGGAGCACTGAGGTGTGGTGAGAAGAAGTGAAGGTAAAATCGACTCATGCTAGTTGCTAACCTATCGGCTGCTAATTTTAAGAACCGTTATTATTAAATCCAGAAAACGTCTGAGCCAGGGTCGCGTTTGCCGTCAAAGTGTGTGGAAATTTAGCTGGAGGTTGAAACAGGCTTTGCATGTGTACACTGAGAGGTTATCGCAGGGCTAAGCCTAAGGAAAGTGGCAGATTTAAAGGATTCAACCCCAAGATTCTGTTGAGCTATCACGGATGACAGGCCTCTTCCTCTGCTGTCAATTTCAGCGAGAGATTAAACCCAAGAAAAAAAGCTTGGGCCATAAAGTATGCAAGACTTTGGTATCTCTTGTCAAGACTTTGTCATATCTCTGAAACATCATTTGAATTTCATTTTCAAATTCAATGATATTAATTGCTTTTCCGTCTGTTCTTAAAAACAGATGTTGTTGTTGGTTTAACCTTAGGTGAGCGAGGCTGACTTATCAGTTCACTTAAGGCGCTAAAGTGTAATCTTCAGTCCTTCCTTATGTGAGAGGATCAATATGTTCAGCTGGAATCCTGAGCTGAGGGGTTAATTACAGCTCAGGGTGCTTGGAGAAAGAAAAGATGCAATGGGAATGCACGTGAGTTGGTTGGATTCATTCAGTGTGTGCATGTTTCGGATAAGATTGTGTTTCTTTAACAGTCAACAATGCAAACCTTACATGTTAAATTAGATGTAGTCTTAAGATTCTTTGGGATAGCGTATTAGCATGCTTCTCATATAACATCATAAACCCATGGAAGCCTATTTCTGCCACAAAAATAAATCATGCTTCGGTAAATCATAATTATGACCAAATAAAGTCAAAATTATGACATTAGGGCTAAGCTAAGCTGAGATTTACTTGTCATAATTATTTCTTTATTTCTACATTTTAATCATAATTATGACTTTTTATCTAATAGTTTTTTTTTTTTCATTATGACTTTGATTTTCTTGCGTGGCAGAAATGGGCTTTCAGGGAAACCTCATATCACCATCTTTATACTTTAACATTTACAGCCCATTATCAAGCGATTACAAAAATGATTACAAAATAAGTATATAATTTGCAATTTTCATATTTTTGAATATTTGACTTGTAGTGAATGAGGGCAGAGAGGAGAATTAGAGCTTTCAGAAAGGCTCATAAAGTCTTATTAAGACAGATCTGGAATTAGTTTAATGATGTCTAATAGAGGGCGCAATCACACATTTAATGCAAAGATCCCTTTTGGCACAGTGCATAGAAATGAGTCAATTACGTATTCATTAGAAGCTCAGGCAGACTGTAAGTGCAGCGTGAACTGCATGAAGTGTTTGTCTTGATAGCTTAAAAAGCTACTAATAAAAAACTTTAAACTGGCTAAGTGCACAGTATCAAAGGCTGGGTGTGTTCAGGAAATTAGAGATATTTTACCCCCCCAAAAAAGTTCTGTCATCATTTGCTCACCCTGTGACGATTTTTTCTGAACAAAACAACACAAAAGAAGATTTTCTGAAGTATTTGTTTTGGACCCCATTGTATGTATTTTTTTTAATATGTAATTTTGTGTTCCACAGGGAAAAAAAAAAAGAAATGCCTACCGGATTGGAATAACATAAGGGTGAGTAAAAAACTTTATTTTTTTTCAGTGAACTAACCCTTCAATACACTTACAAACTGAATTTAGCATATTTCTTTAATATTTATTCTAACAGTCCTGTCTGTGGTGAGCAACAGGGCCAACAAATAGACCCGTTTTTTTTTTTAAGAGTGTTTTAAAAGAGCTTTCAGGTCAGCTTCTCTTTTCTCATTCTTTGTCACTTTTTCTATTTCTTTGTCAC
Organism: Pimephales promelas; assembly: GCF_988280905.1. Lineage (NCBI taxonomy): Eukaryota > Metazoa > Chordata > Actinopteri > Cypriniformes > Leuciscidae > Pimephales > Pimephales promelas. The sequence continues at coordinate 26,097,049 of NC_142782.1, forward strand.
TGCCCCCTCCCCTGCCTTCTCGCGCTGTCACCCTTTACGTTGTCCGTCGGCGGTGCACACAATTACAGGCTCTGATTGCTATCAGCCAAGGTTGGGGGGCTTACAAATTAGGGGATAAATAGGATTTCCTACATGCTGGATGGCAAAGGCCAGGGAATGGTAATGAAAAACTATACATCACAATCAGCGCGACAATCCTATTCATACAGCCAGGCATTACATTCACTCTTCATAATAATAGCCAAATGACAGTCACAGCCGTAAGGAGAAAGCAGCGAGAAGCTCCCCACATCCATACCCCATAAGCATCTCCCATCTGAACAACATCCGTGCCCAGGCTTTATTGTTATGCCGTGGTGTGATGCCATTTGCACGCTGTTTGAGAGAATTTAATTTATTTCTTCATTGTCATCTCCCATGAGTTTATGGGAGGGCTTTTTCTGTGTTTTTCTGAGACTGGCTTGTGGTTTATTGAAATATAGCTGGGTTTTTATGCAGGACTGTTAAAAAAATGTATCTGTCTTCTCAGGAGAGGAATTTTGCTCTATGGCTATTTTAGGTAAAAGTCTATTTCATTTATAAACATGTTGAGTGCTTGTTTGTCAAACAGATGCATGCTGATACCCAGAAACACATAAAGTATGACATAGTATTGAAAAGGTTAACTTTTTACACTGTTCTACACATCTCCTATGGCTTATTTTAAGCTTCAATTTGCATTGCAGAGCCCTAAAACTTGGCAAACAGAGAGAGGAAAGTTAACCATTCTTGTTTCTCTATCACTCTGGCTGAGGGACAGACATTCTCGAGTAGATGAAGACTCATTTACTTCCACAATCAGTTGCAGCAGAGCCAATCTGTCCCACGAAACACACGCACACACTCATTCCCGCGCACAGAGGTTGTCAGACTGCTGCAGGACTGAATCCACAGACCCACTCAGACCACAATTACTTGCGCTATAATGAGAAACTCGAGTCTGCCCACTTCAGTATCAGACTGCCACTAGGAGGAGATGGAGTCAATTAGAATGCATTGCACTGACAATGCAAACTCATTCACTTAGCCTGCCTATTGACAACCTATCATGACATTCCGCAGAGAGGATGTTGCAGTAATTGGCTCTATTTTTATTTTTGGTAGTCAGTGGTCTAAGGAGCATCACAAAATGTTTTCTGCTCAGGACAACTCAAACTTGGTGTAGTGTCTCTTGACTTTAGTAAAGTTTTGCTTCGCTGAGCCGCCCTGAATCTGTTTTAGCTGCCTGATTTAGAGTTTTACAATTACATTACAGTAATCTATCTGGATTAATATACCCTTTTTCTTCTTCTAGAAACTAGGAGAGCAATATATTAAAATGATTACAGAAAATTATTAAAAATCTCATTAATCCAGAAGTTTCAATAATTGAATGTTCTTTAGTGTTTAGACTTTTAATTACCTATTCATAGATTTTTCTAGTCGTTCTTGAAGTTAATTTTTAAAAACAAACTCACCTCCCAAATATAGCAGTTTATACCTGATAAAATATTTAAATATTTATAGACTTGAAAGTAAACACCCACTGCTGTGAGTGGATAACAGTTTTGCTTATTATAATGCGTTTCGATCCAGTTTGTCATCACGAGATTGGCAGGCCTATGTTATTTAGCTATGCGTGTAATGCGTGAAACGGCGGGCGGGGCCAAACCGGCCGTGTTGAAGTAGGCGTTGATCTTTTTCTGCGGGGGTGGTGTTTTATCCTCTTTGACGTCATAGTTCCCCACTTTGAAAACGAGTCGTTTGCTGAGCCTGGTGTCAATAAAAGCTTTTATTGGACAAACAAGGACGTTTTCAGGTCTGAAACTTAGAGGATATTCTTATAATATGATGACCTCTTAGATGTCAAAAGCTCAAGGAAAATTTGATTTCTCATTTCATCACCCCTTTGCTTTGTCATATTATAAGACATATTGCTGCCTTCCTTGGAAGTGTGCTGAGGATGGGCCCTGGTGCCCTGGTTGAGAACCACATGGGTTTTCCCACATAGCTGAAAGTATGGCTTTCCTATCTTGTTCTCTCTAACTAATCCAGTTTTCTACTTGAGGAATACAAGATTCATTGATTTGCTTTTTGGGAATCATCTGATTATGAGATGATAAAACAATTGCACCTAGGGCCTCTTTAGCTTCTGGCAGCATCAAGAGAGATCAATCACATTTTATCAAATTCTCAGAGAGATAAAGGGCATGTACACACATAGCACATATTCACACACACTTATAATTTATCACCAAGGTGACAAGCAACCCGACAGCATTTCGATCAATACCGCGAAGAGTAATCTGCGATAGAATGACGTGGGACAATGGCCTGCACTTCCCCTTGTGTAGCCACAATAGACTGGCTGAGGAATCTGTGCCACCAACACACTGAGATATCTGATGGCATGAGACACAGTGAGGTGACTGAGATAAAGGGAAGATAGCAAACACTTCCCCTGTCGGGATTTTTAATCTAGGGCAACAGAGGGATTTCATGAAAGCCATTATCACCACTACAGATAAAAGTGCTTATCTGACTCTTTGCATTTGTGCACAGTGCGTGTATGCGTAAAACAGATTTGTTTTACTAGTCAAAGCCATTCGAAATCTCATATTCAGGGCAAGAACATCATAGCTGATATTTCAAGCAGTGTTAATAGGGCTGGATAGTAAAAAAAAAAAAAAATTATGATTAATCACAGTTTTCATTTGAATGATCCTGATATTGATTGTTAAAATACCAAGATCGATCTTTTGCTCTATTTTTAGTGGCTGCCAGAAAATGTATTTGTATGGCGCTAGAAATCATATTTTATAAGAATAGTGAATCGTGAGCTCAAAGTGTGAATGTGATGCAATAATAAAAAAAAAGCGTGTACCATGAAATGTTTTTCTATTAAGTTGTACTTGTAAGCAATGTGACCAGTGTAGTCCTATTCACAAACAAGTGAATCTTATGAACAGGTTATTTTTAGTGAATCAAAAACATTTGTTCCCAAACCGAATCACTCGGAGCTGGTTGTTTTAATCAACTCATACACACACACATTTAGGGCTACACATATGTGTGTGTGTGCGTGTGTATTTTGTTCGTAAGAAACACATTGTATCTGAGAAATACCCATATGAATCAAATCGAGAGCTTTTGAATCTAAATTGCATAGAATTTTAGAAATATGTATGGTACCTGACAATAATATTTATGGACTAACTACTTAATATTAATTAAAATGTTTGGTTGTGCATTTTTAATACAAGGAGTACGGGTCTTGTTCTTTATCAGACCAGCATACTGTCAATACATCTCAGTGAATCATTATTCCATCACCAGTGGGCAGAGAGACTGCATGCTTGTGTGTAATGGACTGTGGGAAGGGCCAGAGATGAGACTTCTTTCTTGGGGTATGTAGGCTCATAGTCTTCATCATATTGTCCCAACAGAGAACTGACTCATCCATCAGTTCCCGTCCTGCTCATCCATCACAAACCACCAACATGCAAGCACAAACACACACACTCACACACACCTGGCTTGCTTCTAAAAAACACAGGAAGCTGGGATTGCTTAATGTCACAGTCGCTCACTTTCACACTCTCATTCATGTGTGGTGAGACGGATGCAATCGTTATAACTCGTTCTCCTCAAACTGAAATGGGATGTAAACATACTCCCCTCACTTGTGAGGTCAGGATGCAGCCAGTGGATTGTTCAAGAAAGTTTTACAATGCTCTTGGCCAGCGTCACCTCGGCTGCCCTACGCAGCCACAAATCGATCCACCAAAACAGTCCACTGAAGAGATGAGCGAACTGGCTAATTCACTATCGATCTGGACATGGAGCGATACTTCTCTCTCTTCAGTTGTTATGGAGTATCCGTTATGGTTCAGTTCTTGAACCAGGGCAGAAAAAGAGATGGAGACAGTACGTTGTATCCCACATAGTAGCTCCTGCTCTCAGAGTGTTTTTTGGAATCAACTCTTCGGTTCACACTTGAGCTCAGTATTTTTGCTTGCAATAGTATTCAACTGTTAAAAAAGTTGGGGTCAGTGACAGTAAAGACATTTATAATGTTACAAATTTATTTCATATAAATTCCTGAGCACATAATTGGGATGATCTGAAGGATCATGTGACACTGAAGACTATGGAATCACTGCTAAAAATTCAGCTTTGCCATTAACAAAATTTCATTTTAAAATATATTAAAATAAAAAAAAGTCATTTTTAATGTAAAAAACAATATTACTGTTTTTAGTGTATTTTTGACCACATAAATACAGATATTGGGAACATAATAGACCTTTCAAAAATATTTAAAAATCATTGTATATATAAAGATGTATATGTATATATAAAGTCCAACACAGTCTCGTGGTATTTTTACGCAAAAATTGTTTTTTGCGTGCATATGCTACGGGCCGAAAACCCCTTGAGTAGGTTTAGGGGTGAGGGTGAGGGGAGTTTGTGCATATTATACGCCATGATGTGCTATAACTATAACTAATAAACTATTTTTGGCGTATAAATGGCACGAGAAATGACATTCGTGTCATAGATAAGAACTTTCATGAGATCGGGCTCTAATGTCTGTATGTATAATTCGCCTTGTCTCTCTCTCTCTCTACACACACACACACATATATATATATATATATATATATATATATATATATATACAGTATATATATATATATGTGTGTGTGTGTGTGTGTGTGTGTATTTAAATATTTTTAAAATGACTTTTTATATGGTTCTGATCCTCTTTTATAAGACAAGCTGAATAAGTAAAAGCTGAATGTTAACAAGCCGTTGTTAATCTTCTCTCTTTTTGTGTTCCACAGACGAAACACAGTGAAACACTTTGTAATGACATTAGGGTGAGTAAACAATGACAGAATTGAAATTGTGTGAACTGTCCATTTAAGTCCTTATTCAAGTTTGCTCCTAGAATATGGGTCAACAGAATAATACAGATGTATTCCAGTTATATCAACATATGATCCATCGTAACAACCCTTTCTGTGTGAGCTAATGACTTCCTGTCTAAAACAATTAGAACTGTGTTGTCCTTTGCTGCCAGATAATATCCTGACAAACCTCAACACACGTCTTAACACTCTAGAGGTGAGGATCAACATCATCTGCCGCTGGAGGCCTATTAAAGATAGAGGTAACATTCTTCAGGGATTGCCTCCATTGCCACCTTTAGTCCCAAAGGATTATTTAATCGCTCTGTCAACAATGCTTTTGAGAGACACAGGATTACTGCAATTCAGCTCATGATATTTTGCTCGAGTTCTTTGAAAGCTTATGTTGGTGAAATGGGTAACGTGTCACGTTCATTTTCAGTGTGTAAACATAAGCTCTCTCCTCCATCCCTCACTCTGTTTCTGCATTTGTCTTTGCATCTCACCTCCGCCCTTCTTTCTTCTGTGTCACCTCTATCACAGTCTAATTGGAATTCTGTCACTAGGTAAATGCTTTGTGACCAGTTAGTGACAGGTGAGTCGTCCCGCCATGAGAATCCGGGAGACAATCACCGTCACCTGGACAGCATAGAGCGGGACAGAGGCGTTAGAGCCAGAGGGAGGCCATGCTCGGCACTGACCTGACACCTCCATCAGGACAGTAAGAGCCAGTTTGGAATGCCAGTGTGCCTGTAACTGACTATGTGACTGACTGACTGGATTCATACTAACCTTATCCCTACTCATTTCCCTTGCCAATTAAATGGAGGAGATGTGATGCCTCGCTGCCTCTCACTGCCCTCCCCCTCATCCGCTGCCTATCTTGGACACAGGTAACAGGAGACACTATGGCCCTCTCTGTTCTGGATTTCTTGGTGCCCGTTATGACTTGCATTACACCCACAGGGCAGAAAGAGGAATCATTTCTTTTTTAACAGTAGCAGGAAAAAGTTGCAGAGGGGTTTTAATGGCATTCCGGTCAAACTAAATTTAAATTTGATTAATTTAAATATGCTTAACTTTACTAAGTATTCGTTTTATCAATGGAAAATCAAATGTAGTTGCTTTGCAATTTAATAGTATTATTTAGAACAAAGTTTTTTAACATTTTTTTAAAATTAATTTTAATTAAATACATTAATCCTAAATTCAAGTTCACCTTTTTGGGATGACTCAGTTTAGTTTGATGGAAATTTGTTATACAATTAATGCATAAATCTTATAAAATATAGAATATTAAGCTATTTTTAAAATAAAATTAAGCTGTGATTAAAGAGAGAAAATTAGGGAAATTAGAGAAAACAAGGATTAACTAATTTATCCAATAATGGGAACTGAACCCAGGTTGTTTTTCTTATAGACTATACAGTACCTCCAGCCCAATTAAACTCATAGTTCTAATAGTGCAGAAGAACATGAGGAAAATTTGGTAAGTGTGTCTTCTTTCAGTTTCTAATATATAATATTAGTTGTGCAAAGTTGTATATTAATGAAGATTTAAATGTCATAATTACATTTGATATGCTACATGATTTTACATGTGTGCTTTTCAACACCTGGTTGTCTTGATGCCTACCTTAAAGGAGTAGTTCACTTTTTTAAAAAAAACCTTTGCTGATAATTTACTCACCCCCATGTCATCCAAGATATCCATGTCTTTCTTTTTTCAGTCCAAAAGTGACTCTCCTGTTCGAACTCGTTCATCAAAATGAACAAATCTTTTTTCGAGTCGTTTGGTTCATTCAATGAACGAAATTAACGAATTGACTCGTAAAAAAGATTTGTTCATTTTGATGAACGAGTTCGAACAGGAGAGTCACACAGAACAGAGCAAGGCGAGCATTTGAGCTTATAAAACTTAAACTTTATTTATTTATTTTTTTTAGGACAGATCGTTTCGCTTGATAAGACCCTTATTTATCATCTGGAATCGTTTAAAGCCCTTTCAACAGTTTGCAGTTTGCACTGAAATGGTCTTTTGGACATTGAACCGTTTGATGCCCAGTAAAGGGCATTATAAGGAGAAAAATCCTGGAATGTTTTCATCAAAAACTTTAATTTCTTTTCGGCTGAAGAAAGAAAGACATGGGCATCTTGGATGACATGGGGGTGAGTAAATTATCAGCAAAAGTTTTTTGAAAAGTGAACTACTCCTTTAAAACCTAAGTTTTGCATGATCTTCACACAAGAACAGGTCAGTATGGCGTGCGCCACAAGGTTCCTGACAGTTCTCATTTTTAACCCCCTCCCTTCTTTCACATTGCCTTAAGGTTCAAAGTTTGCCTCTACTAATTCATAGTGACGTGGGATGAGGCTGTCCTTGCCAGGCATTGGCAAAGGCCACGGGCCTCATCATAAAAGTGAAGTGATGTGCCACAGCAGCTTGTATGTGCTAACATGCAGATGTCCTTAGTACTGTGGTAATTAGGCAGGAATAGCTCCCCCTTAGGTGCTGCGTGCTCCCACTTAACATTTTACACAAGCCTGAAAAAGAGCAGCAGACATCAGTCTGCTACATTAGTCACACACAAAGAGAGGAAAGGTTAAAAATGGCTGCGCTGTACCGCACCACCAGTCTTTCTATACATGAATTAAACATGCTGCTCACTTATCAGAGTGGACTGCCAAAGATATTTGCACACTAAGAAGATAATGCACATGCCATTGTTTTGTGCATGGCTGAATGAACCGTATAATTCGCCTTGTCTGTTTTCATGTAGTTCAAATATTTTGGGTCTGTTGGATTCAAATCTTTTAGATCACCTCACATCGGATCTTCCTGCCTCCTGCAACGCTGTTGTCTTCCACTGACTCTCCTCTCGGCCTGTTTCGCTGATAACCTGCCACCTACCGCCTGTAACGTTGTCGTCAATGAAAACAGATGCGACACCATGCAGGCAGGAAATCAAAGCTGAGAGGTAGCAAGTTGCAGTTCAGAGGCCTTTTCTGCTTTAACCTCTCTCTCTCTCTCTTTCTCTCTCCCTCTCCCTCTCTCTCTCTCTCTCTCTCTCTCTCTCTCTCTCTCTCTCTCTCTCTCTCTCTCTCTCTCTCTCTCAGGAATTTAGAGGTTGGCAGAATATAATTTACCACAGGTATGTATGGATGTAACTGGATGCAATCTATATAGTGATGATCCCATGATCTCTCTAAAACGGTGCATTCAAGACTGTGCCCTTGTATTTTTTTTTATGTGTACATGTGCAATTCCTCTTTATTGTACCATGTGTGATTTTAAGTGAGAAGCACAACTGAGCAAAGCAGAAATCAAGTTGACAAACAGTAAGAACTTGTATACTAGTCTTTTATTGTAGTTTAGTAATTGAGTTTTAAACTGGAGTCTGGGAAGGGGTGTTATAGGGGTCTGCAGAAAATACATTTTCTGAAAAAAATTTTGCTTTTACAAAATTAATTTTAACAATATTTTGATTTTATATTAATATTAGGGCTGGGCAACAATTAATCGCCTCCAAAATAAAAGTTTGTGTTTAAATAATAAATGTGTATGTAGTATAATTGTTTTGTATATATAAATACACACACATGCATGTATTGTATATATTTAAAAAATATTTGCATGTATATATGTTATATATATTTATACATAATTAATATTAAGTATAAATATAAATAATTTTTATATTAATAACACATTTTTCTTAAATATATGCATGCATGTGTGTGTATTTATATATACAAAATAATTATACACGCTACACACACATATATTATTTAAACACAAGCTTTTATTTTGGATGCGATTAATCGCAATTAATCGTTGCTCAGCCCTAATTAATATTATTATATATTTATTATAATATTGTATATTAATATTATAATATTTTATATTATGTGTATTTACAATGTGTATTTTAACATTGTTTAAAAAATGTGAGATTAATTAAGATTACTTAATCCTATATTGGCAGCCACAGCAACAGTTTTAAAAACTTGGTTTGGCAAAATTCTCTGTAAAACTGCTTTGAAATAATATTTGTGAAAAGTGACACATAATTAAGCATTTAATTGAAAATGTTTTCTTTTAGTTTTAAACATCTAACAGAACTCTAATAGTGGGTAGAAAAAAAAGATATGCCACAAATTTAAAGACCGCCTGTGGTGAAAATCAAGTTAAAGTTGTTTATACTGTATGTCTGTGGTCTTTTTAATATGCTTTAAAGCAAATATGCATATAATATTTAAATAATTTGCTTTGAATTTAATGTACAATGAGACAAAAACAACATGTCTTTATCACAAAAATATTTTTTTACACATATTATGAATGGATCTGTGTATGTGAGGATGTATATAACTACCTTTATAATTAAGGCAGGGATTCTTGCAAGGGGGGATCATCTTATTTGGAGGTCCTTGGTATCACCACGTTAAGGTAAGAGGAGGATGAGGCCGATTAAACTCCTCCATATGGAAGGTTAAGGAGACATGCATATTAATGACAGTGATGTGGCACATGATCAATGCCTTTTAATTGCTTTTCCTGGTTTGTGGGACAAAGTGCCATTAACTATTGATCTGCTGAAGAAAAGGCAACTCACGTGCCAGCACTGGGTGAAGCCTGCCATAATGGGTATCAGGAAGGATACAAGAAAGCGGCAGTGTTAACAAGCCATACATCAATGTCAGACCTGGAGGAGGCTGTTGTCTTTTTATGCACACCTGGTAGACTGCTTGACTGCACGCCAACTGCCACAGCAGGTGCTGCTGGGTGATAGGGAGAAATCCAAAGTAATGTTTATTGCAGCAGCTTGTTAGTGCACAACAACTCTCAGCACCAGGGATTCACAACATGAAGATACTGCAGGATTAAGAATATATTTTGAATCAAATAGTCCAGACAGCTCCTGTTTTGCAGGGTTGATATTTCTCAGGGAAGGTGTTAGCCAGAAGACTAATTATGTGATGTGAAGGGAATACCTTCATTTTTATGAGTCTAAGAGTATTTGTATTGTTGACATGCCATACCTTTTAAGCTGTCCAGGAGTTACACATGTACATTAAACGTTTTATAAGGGGTTTGTAAGGGATTCTGAAGTTCATCTATAAAATGAGTTGGCTGTGCTTGATGTGTTGGGTCAGATAAACGGGTAACAGTGTGACTTTTTTTCTAAAGGTAATTATTTCAATGGATTTGAGATGAAGCACATTGCATTCAACTAAAAAGAACAGACTCATAAAGGACATCAAAAAGTCGAAAGGTACGTTTTTTTTCATGGTTTCAGGAATGTTTGAGAAACACAAAGTTCAAAAGAATAGCATTTATTTGAAATCGAAATATATTACAAATATATTTACTGTCACTTTTGATCAATTTAATGTCTTTTTTAATAAACTTTTGAATGTAGAATGTTTGATTGTCTTGTAAACGCTGACACTTCCCCCTGTTTTCTGTCCCATAGATACAGTAAACACAACACCGCTGCAGAGAAGATCTGTTGCGCACAAAAATATGTCCGCCCTTCTGTATGATTGAATCCATCTACGCAATCGCAAGCTCTGTGTATGGCAGGTCAGGCCCCCTTTTCTGTTTTCCCTTTTCGTACCCCCCCCCCACCCCCCGCTTCTCTTTTCCTTCCTTGAAAGAGGCTGTAATCAGAAGTAAGTCAAGCACGACAGAGAAACATTTAAGAGGAGTAATGAAAGGAGATTGGGGACCCATTGAAGAATAACACCCAGGCTGCTTTGCCACTGTCAAATTGCATCAGACTCTAGGTAATAGATTCTCCAGAAGACATTCAATTTCATTCAAAGGGGAGCCCTCTTTATCCCAGTGCATCAAATATTTAAACACTTGTATTAGAGACAGTGTCAGTTCCTCAACTCTGAGCCTAGACCACTGATCCCCCCGCCACCTCAGTTCTTTTTCACTTGATGTCACCCATTCTCAAGGTGTTATCTCTCGCTCCGAAGCTGCATATATAGGCTTTCATTTCATTCCAGATACTTAAAATGGTATTAGCTCTTTTTTCGATATCACAGTCTTTGTTGCTGCCTTGACTTTTCGATTTCTTGGTGAAAGGCTTAAGGATCTCTGGAGAAAAGAAGATTGAGGAGTCATGCTGGAAGAAGAGGAGGAGGAGGAGGAGAAGAGAGAGAGATTGGCAGCAGCGGAGCGTATGACTGACGCTGTTCAGACTCAGTCTAGCTTGTCAAATCTTTGGACACAAAATGAATTGGCATATCTGCACCCTGCATAGAGATATCTTTCACAGAGGCCGATGCCGCCGCATTGTGAACTGTTCGGGTATACGTGCTGGATGTTCCGAAGTGTCTTCGGCCAAACGTTTATCATTTCGAGGATTCAACACTCTCAAGAAAGTTATTCATTCGCCCTCTTAAATCACATCAGATTGAATCTCTCAGCATCTAGAGCTTTCCCACTCTCCTATACATTAGAGCCTGCAAATTAGGAGAAGGTGCTAGACTACCCTCTCCTCCTTTCCATCTCCCTCTCTTTTACCACTCCGCCTTCTCATTTCCTCTCCTCCTCCCCCACGCCTCTCCATCTCATCTCCATCGCTCCTCTGCCGGGGCCCCTATTAGTTTAGTGACCAACGTTGTATGAAAGCCAGCAGTAATACTGTCCCAATCCTCAGCCGACTGTGACAGCCCGCGGTAATGCCGTCCCCCCGGCTGAGTGGATGGAGCTCTTCCATTAACGCCTCTAACATGGTGACACCTAACCCAGCCTGATATTACGCTCACACACTGATTAGGGGCCGGGAATGGAGTCGGCGAAGGTCCTGGGCGACGGTAGACTAGCCGAGTGTGGCTTTAACAGACCCAGATCTGTCTCCGCTGCCCCCGCCAGTCACTCACACAGCCGGAATTGTTTAATTGGACAGCAGTCGTGGGAGACTTGAGTTTTAAAGGGATAGTTCACTTAAAAATGAAAATTCTCTCATAAATTACTCATCCTTGTATTTTTAAACTCACATGTCTTTCTGTTGATGCTTGTTATGTCATGACGATAAGTTATATGACATGAGGTTTTGTGGTATTGACGTGTTGCTATATTTGATTTAGGGTCTGTGTTGAGCAATCATTTGATTGGTTTGAGGGGGGAGTAAAGGTGTACATTTCAGTCTGTTCAACATACAAAGTGATTATTTCGCTTCAGAAAACGTATACTAGTTGGTATATGAAAATAATATAAATATATAATATATAATGATGGAATGACATGAGGGTGAGTAAATGATGTCAGCGTTTTCATTCTTGGCATCACCATTATTAAAATTTAGCTTTTTTATATTTTAGTGGGGTTTTTTTATGCTTTTGTCATGTTTATTAGTTAATTTATATTATATATAAATATAGTTAATAATTTATATTATATATAAATATAAACATTTTATATATAATAATAATAATAATTAAATCATTAAATATAATGTCAAAATAATTATATACAGTGCAACCACATATATTATGTAAACAAAAACTTTTATTTTGGATGCGATTAATCGCGATTAATCATTTGACAACCCTAATATATATATATATATATATATATATATATATATATATATATATATATATATATATATATATTTGTGTGTGTGTGTGTGTCTGTGTGTATATATATATATATATATATATATATATGTAACTTTAATTTAATTTATCTCTATTTCAATTGTAGTACTTCAACTTTTAGTTCAACAAACTTACTTTAATTCAATTAGTTGCAAAGGCAACATTTGTAATATTTTTGTTTAAGTTTTTCAAGTTGTGATCTTGTACTATTTCATTTATTTATTTCCTTTAATGGAAATTATTTTTAATAGTTTTGATTTTAGGCAACTACAAGAACATTGAATGGAACTGCGAAAATAATTCTTTCTTCCATTGGTTGGACAAACAGAAAATCCCTCCCAAAACTTCCTCCACTGGTTAGGCCAATGTTGTTATATTAGACTGGGGTGCATTTCCCGAAAGCATCGTTAGCCAATAATGGTCGCAAGTTCCGTCTTTACCAATGGAGTTCAATGGAAATTGCGACCAACTTGCGACCATAGTTGGCTAACGATGCTTTCGGGAAACGCACCCTTGTTCGGTGTGCTCAAACAGTGCAATGTTTTGTTAGCTCTACATTATCATTTTCATAGGAATTAAGGTTATATGTATTTAACATTGAAATTCTTACATCACCTTTAAGATTTCATTATTTTTTTAGCTCTTCAATGACAGACCGTCCACTAACAGGAATTCTGTACTGAAAATCTGAAAATAAAGCCCCTCGACACACGCACAAAAAACCTAAGGGGTATTTGCATGTGATAAAATCATTCCTGTTTGATTTAAGAGTGCTGTCCTCGGGCAAGACACTAAGGTGTTTCTATCACGCCGGCTACGCCATTATTCAACTATCAGAGAGCCCCCTCTGCCCCAACACTTTCAGCCCCAAAATAATATCTCATATATGCATTATCCAGCCCCCACGGCAGCCCCCTCATTACTAAGGATCATTCCAGAATTAGATTCAGTCCTTCCAATATTGGTTCCAAGATCTGGTTCCTTTGTACTGTAGTCAAAGGTTAAAATACCAATCACGATCGCCCCGACTGATGGAGTCAGACATTTTAATATTCGCTTAGCTTGGTAATTGTGGAGGGACATAATATCGTTCTTTCTCCTTGTCCTAAAGGTAACGTAGTAAAGTCAGACAGCAGAAGTGTGGCCCGGTATGTCTGTAGGACATTTGAAGACATGAATACGGGTGAGGATAATGACTTTTCCCACACACTTCTCCTACATTTGTAAAATAAAGCAATATATAGTCTATATTTTTGCTTTTAGTCCCTCCGGTAACAGTACTATGAACACCGTAGCCTGATGTAAGAAAGTTGGTCATGCATGCTGTGTGTGTTACATCTTCAACCTCAGACCTTCGTTTGCTGTTTCTGTCTGTAGTGATGCCGGGGTCTTTGTTAATCACTGTTGACACTGTGAGGAAGGGAGAAGACCGTTTGCGCTCAGGCAAGGAGCGTTTGTTGATCATTATTTTGGGAGTGTCATGTCAATGTCAGCCCTGTGGCGAGGAGAGACCGAGCTTACAGAGGGAGGAGGCAGTGGGTTTGGGGTCTCAGCCTGTCATTGCTTCTCACTGTTACTCACTTCACAGCCCATACACTCCTGATCAGCCCCTTAAGCTCTGTGTGCCCGGACTCTTTTGCTTGACCAAAAAGACATGAGGATTTACTGCATGTCTTTGTCCTTTTTAGAAACCCTTATGCATGTTTAGAAAATACTCAACACTCTTAAAAATGAATGTTCTTTTTTGGAATCTGCTTCTATGATGAGCCTTTAACGTTCGTATTGTTTCGATCCTGTTGTGGAAATGTGGTGGCGGGATACTCTGAGTGAAAGAGAATGCGCTGTGAATTTGTTAACAGAGGTGCTGATGGGACACTGAGGGAGAGAACAGGGGAGTATCATATTTTAACCTTTTGTTTCCTGCAGCAGGCGCCAAGACTCCCGGGAGGAAGCGATCAATGATGGACACCATAATGCGTCTCGCTGTATTCCTTGTCACACTCAAGCCTTCTGCCTGTTTCGGGAGTTCTTCAGTTCACACGCACACATATGCACAGATGGTGAGGCAGTGCAGACAGCTCATCACTTTGACACTCACTACATTTCTCCATTCTGAGTCTTTCTTTCTTTCTTTCTTTCTTTCTTTCTTTCTTTCTTTCTTTCTTTCTTTCTTTCTTTCTTTCTTTCTTTCTTTCTTTCTTTCTTTCTTTCTTTCTTTCTTTCTTTCTTTCTTTCTCCTATTTGCTCATTATATATATATATATATATATATATATAATGAGTGAATGGATATGTCATGTTTTATACAGTATCTATATCTATATCTATATATATATATATATATATATATATATATATATATATATATAATGAGTGGATGGACATGTCATGTTTTATATCTATATCTATCTATCTATCTATCTATCTATCTATCTATCTATCTATCTATCTATCTATCTATCTATCTATCTATCTATCTATCTATCTATCTATCTATCTATCTATCTATCTATCTATCTATCTATCTATCTATCTATATATATATATATATATACATACATACATACATACATACAAATATATACACACACGTTGGGGACATTCCATATAAGGTGTATCGGTTTTCATACTGTACAAACGCTATCCCCCCTACACTAACCCTACCCCTGAACCTATACCCATCACAGAAAACATTGTTTTTTTTTAAATTGAGGACTCGCAGGAAATGTTCTCATAACCCATGTTTACATTGTAATTCCAGTGTAATACCCATGTCATTATACAAATTTGTGTCCTCAAAGCAAACAAGCACTCACACTCACACACAAACACATGCATATGACAAAAGAAATAACATTTTAAATGTAACTCCTCCAAAATTGAATATTGATATAAATATTTTTGTCAATGCATGACATGATGCATCTTTACCCACACTGCTCTCTCGCTTGTCCCAAAAACTTAAAAACAGCAATTAAACTCCAATTAGGTTCACGGCTTTGCAGAATTAACTGAACTAATTTGATTCAGCACTGAATAAATGAATTTCAAAAAGAAAGAGTTTGACTCAATATTCAAAAACGTGCCTTCTAGCATTCTGATTTATTCGTTTATTTTCATTTAAGGACTCGGATTATGAAGCAAGAGACTTAAAAGACTTTGTTAATGATCTTGGAAGTCACAATTAGCGAGTCTGGAACCTCTATTAAACTGTGATTTAATTTACTCAAGCTAATACCTTAGTTGTTTATGAGACAGTAACTTTATTTTATGTTCCCTCTCTATACAAACAGTTTTTCAATGACCAATATCTTCAAGATGTGTTTATTTTAAAAAGTCAAACTTTTTTCTTCTTTTTTTTTACATATTTATATTAACTAAATTATGTATAATTCTGTATAATAATAAAGTATTTTAAAATATATATTTAAAATGCAAATTAAATGAGAATGTTATCCAAAACAAAAGTGATACCGGAATGTTTAATTTATTGATACAAGGATTTTTTTATATATATATATATATATATATATATATATATATTGATTTGGCTTGCTGTTTGTGTGTCTTATTCACACTGCATGCATGATTCTTGTGGGCATCAAGTCAGATCAGACTCTGACCAGTCTGGGTGGCTTTGGGTCATTTGTTCTTCTGGCATCCCTTAAAATAACATAATTGCAGCCAGTTAATATGCCACGTTTTGTCACAGCTTTATATTTTTGCAACAGTTATGCTTACTCTTTACTTTGTGTGAAGGATGCCAGATTAAGGGAATTGAATGGCCCAAACACTAAAGTGCGGTATGATGTTTAACCAGCAGATGGACACCCGTGGTAGCGTATCGAGTAGGCCTCCGTACGTAATACAGATAGAATAAAATGTTGCCTATGTTGAGGCATTGCATTTTTGGTGTTCAAATTTATGTCTCAGATGAACTGACATCATTCACTGTTGAGGCGCAGAATGGAGATGTACATTTGACAAAATACCCAAGTCGGACAGGGAGGTGGAAGATGATAAATTTAAAGTTAACAGAGCGGGACGGGCTGAGTAGAGAGAGAGAGAGAGAGCGAGAGAGCGAGCGAGCGCGTGGCGGTACAGTGAGGGGCTCATGCACATTAACAGAAGCGCGCGCGGATCGGATGTTGACACATCACGCGCATCTGCATAATCTATATCACAGCAGCGGTCGCACGCGCAACACAGCTCAACTCTTTAAACCTCCGCGATTGTTCTCAAAATCGTCTTAAAAACTTATAACGGTCTTTTCGCGCTTTTTTCTTTCAGTCATCTGCAAACTCTCCTGTCTGACATCATCTGAAGTGGAGCGTGGATAAAACAACAGTTGACGATAGGAGATGTTTGACCACAATGTGAGTATTATAATGAGTCTTTCTTTGTTATATAAAAGTGATATTTTGGGGACATTATGTTTTTTCAAGTGTTTCTGTTGTGTTATTACAGATTTTGAGTTTTATAAGGATCAATTACAGTTTGTTGTTGCATGCTAAGCGTTAACTTTATTATACCAGACTGCACTGAAACAGCCTAATTGTAAGATGCATCAAATTTATAAGGCGGTGTTCAAGAAAAGTTTTACTTTTGAGTACGTTTTTCCCAAGAGATATCTCATTCAGCAGCATAAATTAGGCTACATCTTTAATTAAACTTAACAACACCTGTGAACTGAACAAGTTAGAGCCTTAAAATAGAAAATTGCATTTAAACTTTTTTACATAGGCTATAATCTGTCAGAAACCGAAAGGAAATATGCCTTTTTTTTCTTTAGATCGAATCGAATTTAAAGCAGATTTCCGACTCAATATCTTAAAAGCAACATTTAAAAGCTCACTGTCTTGAAGAAAATTACTCACAACTTATGCGAACTGTTATAAAAAATGTTTTTTTATTAGTTGTATTTCTATTATAAAAAACAGTTCTCCATCTTTTTAATTAATTCCCATTTGAATGAACTTTATCTCTCAACATTCATACGTTTTTATAATTATTTTCTATTTGTTTTATTATTATTATTATCATTATTATTACGTGGTGTTATCTTTGAATATGCATTTCCAAATCACCGATCGTATAAGTATTAGATCGGTCTTTAAAAGAATAGGCTATTCGGTTTTTAAAGGACCGTTATATTACTAATAAGTTCAAGTTATTTTTTTATTCATTTAAATTCAGCAATCCGAAAAGTTCACTAATCATGATTAATCTATAAAATGGAATGGACAAATAAATAATGAGTAAAATCGGAAGTTTACGAATCTGGCTATGTGACTTTTTTTTTTTTCATTTTTAAATTGTTGTGTTCATAACGCAGAATGGCAGTTCTAATACACTAAACATTTTATATATAGTGATTTTTCAGCATGAAAATTAATTTTAAGATAATTTATTTTAAATTATTTAGCTCAATCTTTGTTTACCTTTCAACATTAAGGCAATAGTAAAGGGTGCTTTTGTTAATGACAACTCATTGTTTAAGTTCACACAATAATATGCCTCTGACCTATACCCTATAGGCATTTCTTTAAGGACTCAATCTTAGTCTAATTATTCTAGCAACTTAGTATTACTGTCTCAGTCATGTGACACGTCTTTAAAACGAAAGAAAGAAAAATCCTCTGACATATACAGTATAGACTTTAAGGAAGTTT
Source organism: Pimephales promelas (assembly GCF_988280905.1). Classification (NCBI taxonomy): domain Eukaryota; kingdom Metazoa; phylum Chordata; class Actinopteri; order Cypriniformes; family Leuciscidae; genus Pimephales; species Pimephales promelas. The sequence goes on from NC_142782.1 coordinate 26,115,269, forward strand.
TACATTTCTGCCTTTTGCCTGTTTATTAAATAACAGCTTTTCTTTCGACCACCTGAAGTTGTTTTCAGACTCATAATACGACTTTTTTTCCCCAACAGCTTTCTGTCAGAGAATGACTGGTCTGTAAGGCTTAAGTATATACGCATTGTGTCCAGTGCCCTTCAGGCCTCTTCATCACATTACACTGAGTTTTGGTAGACGCTACACTGCTCAAATGGACCTCCATCGGACTGCCTTTAAGATAGAGAGCTCCTCCTACATGCCCAATCCTCTGACCTCCCCTGCCCTCATGGTCCTGGCATCAACAGCCGAGGCTGGACGAGATGCCTCTGTACCCTGCCAGCCCCATCGGCCGTTTGGAGTTCCAGTCACTTTGGAAAAGGACATGCACCTCTCGTTCCCCAGCGGCTCATACACCTTCGCCTCCATGTACCACCGGCAAGGAGGCTTTCCCACTCGAGACTTTCCCACCCCTCTGCTTCACCTTCACCCACAGTTTGCCCCACCCAATCTTGACTGCTCCCCACTGGGTATGCTCAACCATGGAGCGGTGGGGGCCTTCCGACCGTTCTCCTCCCCACCTGAGGAGCGTGATGCAGGGGTATACCAGTCTGCCTTCCTCCCTGCCAAGCGCTTGAAGGGCTGTATGGATCCAGAGGCATCACCCCACCTCCGCTACACAGATGTGGAGGGAAAAGATTTTGACTTTTGTGCTCATGTTCCCACTGGTTCTCCAAATGCCCTGAAGGTATCTGAGGATGCTGGGAAGAAGCTCTTTGGCTTGTCTGTGCTGTTGGCAGACGGTTCGTCTGGCCCAGAGGAGCACAAAGAACCAAGTAAGTATCTCACATCACAGTGTCTGTGATTCAAATGTGAAGGTATATGAAGAGTTCAGATGCAAAAGCCTCTAAGTGCCGTTTGAAATTTTCTTCTAGAATGATCATTTTTATCAAGATTGTATATTTAAGTTCAGTAATTTCACTTAAATTGCAATGAAGTTAATTACCTATTAATTGTAATTTAAGTGAAATTACTGAACTTAAATATACAAGCTTGATAAAAATTGTCATTCTAGAAGAAAATTTCAAATGGCACTTAGAGGCTTTTGCATCTGAACTCTTCATATATAGAGTATATGCAACTCCCATGACCCCTCCCCCACAAAAAAGGGAACAACTTTATTATTATTAATGTTGCCAAAAATGTAATATTAATATATATTTATTAATTATGTAATAAATAGTATCATATATATATATATATATATATATATATATATATATCATTATACATATTATTATATTATAATACATGCAATGATACATAATTATTAAATATATTATATAAAATAAAACATTCTTTATTTGAATACATTTGGGGGTCTTTTTGCTTTTATTCTTAAAGGACAGTATAAGAGGAGTGCAGATAAGAAAAGTAAAGGGGAGAATGGGATTGGGACAGCAGCCAAGAGCCCTTATACAGTATGTCCTGAGCATGTGCACAGCCCACTGTTCTACATCTTTGCCGTGTACTTAAAAAAAAAAAAAAAATTAATATATATATTATTGGTGCTATAGGAAGGTCTAAACAATATATATAACAGGCTAATACAGATCAGCCTGAGAGGACACAAAGATCTACAACAATTTCATGCAAGCAAGACTTTCATAAACTAAGTTTTGTTTGTATCTAAGTGAAACTTACAGCTTCTGGTTTTGTTATATAAGTCCCATGCAGTCCACAGACAAATGCCAAAAGTAGGTCTAGTCTAACCTAGTAGGCTATAACCGTTAGGCTATGCATGGAATAAGTACCGAATCGCGAGCAAATGATCTTGAGATGACAAAGGCGAAGGATTCGGAAATCTCTCAGCTCGAGACAACTTGTCAATGATAACGAGCAGGAGATGCTGCTCGGCAAGCGCGTCTCTGAGTACGACACCTCCAGCTCAATATCGCCCCCACGCCATCCATCCTGATTTGTTGACAAATGAGTGGGAGAGAGTGTCAATCTGGGCTGTAAGGAGAACGTGGCTGCTCATTACCTTGCTCTGTAATTGGCCGCCGAGGCGAAGGACCCCACGTTCGTGTGGCGCGGCGGGACGGGGGAAAAAAGACGCTCAAGCTTAAATTCGTAGGACATCAGAACTCCTCATGGGGGCGGAGGGGTGGAACCTGCAACATTAAAGGCACGACAGAGGTGGCTGATGAGGCACTATCAGAAATGAATGTCAATAGGAAAAATAATGACTGACTTTGACAGGTAGAAGAGATATTGTTTGGAAAAAGAGCACCACATCAAGGTTCTTTTAGAAAAGTTTTTGCATCATCTAGAAGTGGGTTACCGACATGCGTGTGACAGAGGATAGGATGCATATCCACACACCTTAGTACACTAAATTAGACTTGGTTGTGTATGTGTACACACGCAGTCGCCTATTGGCCACATTTTCCTTTCAGAAAAAAGTAGAAATATTATATTATATTATATTATAAATTTCTACATTTTTCTGAATATATTCTTTTTAAAATCTTACTGAAAAAAATGAATGAAATATATATATATATATAATTATTTATTATATATAATTATTTATTTAATTTTTTCAGTAAGATTTTAAAAAGAATATATTTGTTTTAAAACACATTATTTCTAACATAATTATTACGGATGAGTGTTATGCTTGAGAAATAATTTAGATTCGCGAACTGTAAATCAGAGATTCACGTGGCCTGATAACCTGTACACAACCTCACACACATGCTGTTGTGTCATTAGAAAGAGATTTGTCATTTGTCTGATATCTGACCCTTGAGCCATGACTCCAAGCTCTATGTTATTTCAGTGCTTGTCTCTCAAAAATGTTCAAAAGGACAGAGTATCCTCACAGCTGTTTAAACAGTTAGATCTTTTATATTCTTTTCGAAGGACAGATGTCTTCACTGGGCCGAATCATGTTTATTTTCCTTCGGGAGGCATTTTACATTTTTTTGGTCAAGAGCTGATGAGAAAGAAAGAGTAACAGTAAGTGTGGGTAAATGCCTTGTGCCCTGCTGCTTTCTGGGCTTAGGCAGTGTGTGCTTGGCATAAACTTTCTCAGACAGTGTACTTGTGAAATTTTTTGCATTGTCAGATCTATCTATCTATCTATCTATCTATCTATCTATCTATCTATCTATCTATCTATCTATCTATCTATCTATCTATCTATCTATCTATCTATCTATCTATCTATCTATCTATCTATCTATCTATCTATCTATCTATCTATCTATCTATCTATCTATCTATCTATCTATCTATCTATCTATCTATCTATCTATCTATCTATCTATCTATCTATCTATCTATCTATCTATCTATCTATCTATCTATCTATCTACAGTATACATCTATACCTACCCATCCATCCATCCGTTTGTCTGTCTCAAGAGAAAAATCTTCAGTGATTGTGGCAAACATCAGGTTTTCGGAATGGCAGTATGTTCCGGTTTAGTTTGGGATCATATATTGTATCAATAACTCTCAAAGTCATCAGGCTTTTTGCTGAAACCCTTAGTATTATAAGCTTGACAAAGTGAGTTTCACGTTCTTGCTATCAATTACCTTGAAGTTAAAACATGTGTTGCAGTTATGGGTTGATCTGGTCCAGTCAGACTGTGTGAATTTCCCCCCTTTTGTAGACGTACAATCTGTGAAAGAACAGATAGAATCACATCTGAGCTCTCTGTGTGTTCTATAATAAACAAGATGGCCTTTAAGTTCAGAAAACATGAGTGCCATTCCACAATATGTTAAACTTTGGAGGGTTTTCCCAGGAAACCATGGAAGACAGAGGTGTCAGTGTTTGGAATTTCAGTTCTAATTGGTTGTTTGGACCATTCTGGCTGTTTATCTCAAGTGATTTGGTGATTCACAGTCAGAATGACAGTTTTATCATTTAAGCTATTTGTTGTGTATTCTTTCTGTGCCAGAGACTGCTGTAAGCTGTCTGGTTTTCATTGATGTTGGAAATTACATCACCTCATTCACAGAGAGAGAGACAGAGGCAAACAAAAGTCAGAAGATATAAAGCTTATCAGTGGGACAGTGGCAGTGCAACTGACTGGAATAATTTATAACCAGAAAACCTCCCTGTTTATTGCTGCTTATTAGTACAGATGAGCCGTAATAAGCAGCCAACTAATCTACGGCCAAGGTGAAGGTGTACATCACCTTACTCTGTTGTGGGTTGACTTTATTGCCTGGGGTGGTGAATTTCATTTGCCATTGTAAACATTAAGTCTTTTGTTTCTTATCACACAGCGTGTTCTATCTCTAATCCCCATGATCAAACCTGAATGGTAGGGGAGGGTAACATTATAAATCTGCCCAGACCCTAAAATGTTATCACTGCTTTGCCTTCTATTCCCCGAGAGTGCCAAGAGAAGTTGATTCTTGTCTCTATGGCAGTACTGCCCTTGTTATGAAGCAAAGTGATTGGTCGGCCTAATTACGGGTGCCTGTAAGGGACAAAAAGAGCATATATATGAGCTACAGCTGGCAGATGCTATAAAATGTGGCTCATTGTGAGAACTGCAGATGGACTGTATTCAATTGGCTGCCATAGATATCATAAATCTGGAGATTTTGTCCAGCGGCCACTGTGTTGTATTGATCTCCTCTCATCCTCTGTCCTTAAAGTTAGAGGTTTGCGGCATTTTGATATTTAGTTTGGTTCTTCTGAGAAGGATGTATAAAGATATATTTTGGCCAATAGGTATCCTATATTATATTATAAATTACATAATAATTAAATGATGATGTATACAAGTGTGGAATTTATTTTTGCAGGTGATGCACTGTATCTTGTAAACAAAAAAGTAGCCATTTACTTTCACTTATTCTGTTTGATGTTAAATGAGGCTAATTTGATATTTCACCTCCTGCTGCTAAAGTAGTTTACTCTCCTAATATTCTCTTAAGTGGGAGAGCTTTCATCTTGGTCGGGGGGCTTGATGTTCTTCTCTTGTTTTCTTCCTAATTCATCTTCTCCGGATGGAAGGAATGTGAAAGAGAGGAGAGTTCTGTGTACCACCCATACTGTACATCACAGCAGTCTTCAAACAAACTCCAATCAGCCCGGTTATTTTTCAGTCGCTGTTTAGTTATTGTATTTTCTTTTTCTGGTGATGTAAGGTTTATTTGATAATTAAAATATTTAACTCAATAACACTTACATTCAGTTCAGTTTCGGGGTTTATGAATGCCTAATATGCTTCAATTACTATGTTTCAGATATTCAAACAGTAACCAGATGTGCAAACTTGTGTGCTTCTGTTGCAATTCCGCTATAAAACTTGAATACATCAAGACTGTTGCTTAAGAATAGTAGACTAATAATGTTCTTCATTGGCAACTTAGACAAACACCTTACCAAATATTCTTATCATTTAGAGATAATAGTTGTACCCTTTAAGCACCTGGAATAAAAATCTCTTTTTGTTTTGGCTGTTGACTGCAGATCAGATTCATTAACATGCCAAACAAGGGAGTTGTAGGCCCATTACTGGCAGGATCAGTATGCTTGTCGTCTAAGAGCTTCACAGACTCTTGGGGCTCTTGTTAAAGCAGCGCTACTCCACCCAGGGCTTTTATGTGTTATTGGGGACGTGAGACAAATAAAATAGGGGCTTTAGCCCCGGAGGCTCAGTCGGAGCTACGATAACAGCTTTTTTGCCGCCATTATAAACAAATTTCTGCACCTTTCCACTTTTTTAAGTAATCCTATGCAAATCGTATTACATTTGTATTTGGAATGCATTTTATTAACCAAATATGCTTATTAATTAATCAAGTTGCATAACTGCATACATCATTATTTGCTCAAAAAAACTCCAAAGTAATTAAAAGACATTAGATTATTGCAGCAGATGAAGTCGTTTTATTTCCTTTTTTTTGACATCCCAAAGTAATTAAAAGACATTAGATTATTGCAGTAGATGAAGTCGTTTTATTTCAATTTTTTTGACATTATAATGTAATAAAGATGCTATAGTGCATCTTCTGAAAGAGTGCAGATTCTCTGGATCTAAAAACAAATTAAGAAGAAGCAGAAATAAGTGATAGAAACATTTTTTATGCACATGTAAGCTAACATGATCACAAAACATTCATCAGCTTATTACTCAAAACTGCCAAACATTACTGAATGAAATGTTGAACCCACGAAGAGGTCTATGACCGTGCAAGCTGTGATAATGGACTCGATCTAGTCTATGTTTTGATCATCATTCTAAATCCGATCGGGGTTCGTTTCCTGAAGGCATTGGAAAACTATGGTCACAAGTTCCGTCAATATCAGCATAGTTCAACGAGTCGTGTTTCCCGAAAACATTGTTCCAACGAACATTTGCAAACAGGTTCGCAAAGTTGTGTGGTTTGAACGACAACTCTTGACCTGTGGTTAGCTATATTGCATGACATTTGGACGTAATAAATCCTTATCTTGAGCAAATTATTAAGCTGACATTCAACAACCGAATGCTACAACTGGTGCCTTTTTTTTAGAATACATACAAATGTAATTTACACCTTTTAGTTTTTCAAAACATTTGAAGTACCGATTTTGAAGAGTGCGTATGTGCAAACATGCTCTACTGTGTACGAACGAGCCAAAAATTGAGTAATGAAGCAAAATAACTGAGAACAATTAGAAATAGTCCTCAGATGACATGTCCGTTATTTATTTACAAAAAAAATCTAGCGTTAATTGGATCTCAAACTGTTTCATTAAAAATAGTTATTACTCCACCACGTGCGAAACCAACGTGGTTGAACAATACTTTACGGCAATGGGTTTCGGGAAACAGTCGCGACTAGCTAGTTGATTTCTCTAACGATGCATCGTACTATGGTAGTGAAGCAGTGAACTACGTAGTTGTACGGGAAACGCATCCCTGGATGTAGTCTTTGAGAAAATATTTTTCTCACATTTTGTTTTTAAATGTTGCTTTTCTAATGAAACTTACCCACATTTAAGTGTTGATAAAGAAGAAAGCATGATGCTAGAATTTTTTAAAGCTGAGTCTCTCTTATTTCTTTTGATATAATGTGTGTTCAGGCATTACAACTTAATATTCTGATTCTGTGCGCCATGATTAAATAAAATGCTGCCGCGCTGGCTGGCAACTTCGCTATTGGGGAGAGAGTTTACAGCCCGTGTTTTAGCTGTAATCCAGTGGTGTGGCAAGAGAAAATCTTAATTAAATGCTATTTAAGAGCAGTTTAGGCAATAGACAGCTCTGAAGTACATTGACACGGCACCTGAGTGACCGGCGTTGTGTGTGCCAAAGCGGCCCTCTCTGATCTCACATCAAAGACCGGCAGGAGGAAGACTGGAAGCATGTGGGGCAGGCCAAGGTGGGGAAGGGAGCGAGGGAAGCAAAGATCGTCAATTGCTGGCTCAGTACAAACGGCACATCTCGAGTCCCATGAGCCCACAAATCAGTCAAGCAAATGCAGAGGGCAGAAAGGGCAGAATGTGGGTTTAAATAGTCATTACAGAAGGCCGACAGAGTCAAAGACAACAGGCAGACGATGGCTCTCGGGCAACTGCTCTGTGTTCTCTGTCTCATCCTGTCTCTCTGTTTACAGTATCTCTTAAATGTGTACGCCATTCATGTGCAGAGCCTTGCATTAAGGCAGCAATTGATACATGACTGTTTAAAAATGACTTGATTGATATTGAACTTTAGATTTGTTCATGACTGACATGTTTCTGTGTACAGAGGTCTTTAGAGAGCACCGTTTTGGGCACAGTGTTGTTTCTGTGAATGACCCTTGAAACTCAGTCCACCTGTAGGGCCTCTAACATCTGGGGCTGTCATTAGTGACTGATGCCTGGCTGGTGTTTGTAATAATATCCAAATGGCTATTCAGCCTTTTTACACAAGTCACACTAAACACACAGCTGGCTCACCGCAAAGCACTATACGCTTTAGAGGTTAGGCGATATTGCGAAAAGATGACACATGGCACTTTTCTTGTGTGCGTAATGAGTGAATTGCTTTCACATAAACCAATGCTGTTTTAATATAAAGCATGCATAGCATTTCTAATATAATAGAAGAATGCAGTGTTCATATAGCTCATATTTTTCCAGTTACATTGATTGGACCCCCAAAAAGTACAAATGCATGATTTATTGTTACCATATTGGTTATTTGCTGATATTGGAGATCGTTTTTCCAAAGTCTGGCAATATTGGATACTTAATTGTGCTTGCTTATTTCCCCATTTTTTCATCTTTTCCATAATCATATGGAAAAACATGTGTAAATTAAGTGTTACATTAATATACAGTTTCATTTGTTATCATTGATGAAATTGAACATGCCTTCTCAGCATTCTGAAACATTGGCTCTGATTTCATAACATCAAATATTTGATTTCCTGGTTTATAAAGTCTTATTTCATCATGACCCCTGTGCTCCTTAGTATATGTGTGTATTTGCATGGGAGCGTGAAAGAGCCTGGGGAAACGTAGTTTAAAATCCATTGGGGATTGTGTCATAACCGTAAATCACTCCTTTGCTAATTGGTAAGAAAACAACAGTCAAGCAGTATATAATGTTTTATGTGCCTCTTATGTTTTTTACTGCGGTACTAACGAGGGGCTATGTCACAGAGTGGACAGGGAATTAGCCTGAAAGATGGCTGCTGTCCATAAGCCTCAGTGTTCTTCAGCTTCTGTTGCTTAAGATGCCCCTGATTTGCATGTGGCAATTAGTATGCTAATTGGCCTAATTAGCCCATGGGACCACACAAGCACTGTGGCATTAAAAGCTTCAGTATCATTATGACTCAACAATTCCCACGAGTTAGCGTAATCAAAAGTCCATCACACCCTCCAGAGCATATCTGTGGGTGTTTTGTGTTGATTACACTTAATCTGTGTTATGTTAGATAGTTAACTTTAAGTCTGAAGTTACGTTAAGCTGTGTTCGGGCAGAATTTAGCCTGATTTGCAGATGTTAAGAGGTCATTAGATAGCTGCGTCCTGAGCAAATGAGATGAGAGATTGAACTTTTAGCTCAAAGTGTCCTTACTGCTGATCTGTTTCATGACCTGATTGAATAAGAAGAGAGACCTGTGGATCTATATCAGCTCAGCTGGCAGTGGCCTTTGTTCCTCTGTGCTAGCAGAGACAGAGTATTGGCTCGTGGGATTGCTGGGGTATTGATGGGGGAAGGATGAGATGAGCACACACACGTACACACCCAGAGAATGACTTTGGCAGGCTGGGCAGATGAGGAGCATTGGCTATTGTATTTACTCAGGGCTGTGTGAAGGCTCTGTATGTTTGGTTATCCTTGGCTAGGTGAACAAGGCAGAGACGCTGTTTGGCCATGACCTGAAGTAATGTCACCCGTTGACTACTATTCAGAAAGATGGACAGGCGGGACAATTTATAAAATGCGGCTTATGGGATTATGTTACTTTAGATTAAAAGTACATTATAATGCAAATGGTACAACATAGTAGGACAATTTTTTTTTAGCAAAAAACTAAATATTATAAGCTGTACTATTCTATACATTTTAAACTAGGTTTTCACATTATATGAGGTTGTTTGCAATAAACATAAAAATAAAATATACAAAATATGTAATGTTATTGTCTATAAATATTTATATATTATATTTGTTTCAATATTGTCTATTACTTGACCCTGATGAATGTCAACACAATAATAATTGTAATATCTGAGAAAAGGGAATAATCCCTCCCCCCCCCATATATTCTCATAATGCTGTAGAAAAATGTACAATAATGTAATTTCTCAGATGTAACCGTTTTAAGGATTAATGGGAGAAAAATTATGTGGTAACAAGCTAAATATGGAACAACAGCTAGATATTATCCTTCTAATATTTATCAAAATATTTTGTCAAAAATTGTATTGCTGTTTTTATGATTTTAATTGTTAAAACAATTAAATAATTGTATTTTACATAATAGTTTATAAAAATACTTTTTAATAAAATTGAATAAAATCATATATTATATAACAAGATAAGTATAATCTGGATATGATTTCTATAATATCTTTTTAAAATAAAGTTATCAGAGACAAACATGTACTTTACCGTAATCGTGAAAAATGCCTAATTTTGCTTTGCTACATCAGTGACTTGTCAGTCTCTTGCATCTCAGACTTCATGGTTTTACTGCCTCCAAGACAACACAGTGTGGCAGAAAATCCACTCAACGATGCTACCCTCCACTCGTTAGCTGTCTAATTAGCCTTTAGCTACTTAATGAGACGAACAATGCAGCATTAGTGGAGCAACAAGCTCAGGGCATGTTAGTGGGATGGGGTTAAGGATGCTGTATTGAATAGGTGGCTGTTTTCCCATTGGTTGCTCGAATTATGCCTGTTCTGTGGCCTTTCTCAGAGTGAAATTTTATAGGGTGATGTTTTGTTGCTTTTGTTTGGGTTAAAATGGGCAGAGAAAGATTTGAACGGGCTCTTTAGACAAGCCACACAGACACACAAATGCTCCATCAGTATTCTGTATCAGTATAAGGTCAAATTCTTGCGATGAAAAGTTTATTAAAAAAAAAATTCTCATATACCCTGACTTTTAACTTTTTTCAGAATAAAGTATATTGCACTGCAGCTTATTTTTGTCATGTAAAGCAACCAACCACATTTCTTTTCGGTTTTAATATATGTTTAGTTCTGCTCATGATGCAATTTGATGCAACTAACCCAGAATTACTACTAACTCTGATTGGAGCTCGGTGAAGAAAAGACTGGAAGAGGAATATATGGTTTTGGTGCATGTCGCTGAATCCGCAACAATGCATGTAATATATATATATATAATTGCATTTGTCAGTCAGTGTGCTTAGGATTAAAAACCTGCCAAAGCCATGCTGACTTATAATGTCTTGCGTAAATTGTCTGTTTGAGTTGAGAACCGAATTCCCAAGCATACATGGTCGAATGCCGTCCAAAACACAGATGCTATTTCAGCCCATAATGGGCTTCTAGACGTTCAAGATGAAGTCATGTTTTTCTGTGCTGCAGGAGCTCGTCTGTGTTAAACTCTCTTCAGACTGGGTGGCCCAGTCCTCCCACAGCTTCCACAGCAGGTGGAAACCAAGAATTGCTATTAAACGAAGGTCAGAGGACTGTCATTAATAACAAAGTGTTTGTGTTTTTTCCTTCGTCATGAAAAAAGGCACATAGTACAGATTTAGCTTATGTCAGGTTCTGGGAATTTCAGCAGTTGAAATTGTGTTAACAATAAAGACTGCTTTGCTTCTTTCACATGTTTTCATGCAGTTTTTTAGTGCGTTTTTGCACCTTTGAAGGTCTCTGCAGGTTTGCACATTTTGGCGAACTGAGGATACAACCATCCCTTTTATGATGAAGTACTATTTGCATATGTTTATATGATTTTGGGTAACACATCCTCGTAGTTCCTTTTCAAATCTTAGGCAATTTATGTATCTCACCTGTGATTTTTCACACCCAAGGACTATATCAGTTCCCTGTATTACATATTTCAGTGTCGGTGACCAAAAATGAAATGGGCCAAAATAACTTTCTCTCACCTAATTATTTTGGAATCATTTTGTGAGCTATTTCCTCTGTGGTGGGCAACCTTACGACCATCTTGTCCAATGTTAGAGTTTTTCTCTCTCTGTGTTTGGCACTGGTAGAGACTCCAGTGAGGCAGTTGTATGCTTAGGCTGACTGTGTCTCGCTGGCTGGCTCTGAACAAGCATAGGCCTGTTCTACCCCGGTGGCCAATAAAATGAGAAAATCAACCACTGTGCCACCATCCACTAACCAGCCAGATAAATACACTTGTCTCTGTGTGAATGCGTGTCAGCATGGCTGTGTTGATCCAAAGATTTCATACAACTGTTCAAAGAGTGATACAGGAAATCATTAAAGGGATTGGTCCCCCAAAATAAAATAAAAATATTTCATCATTTACTCACCCTTTTTCTTTTGTTACCCTTAACCCCTCCATCCCCCCCATAACAAGTATTAATAGCAAAGTTCAATTTGCTCCTTTCCATTCAATCAAAGTGAACAGAGATTTTTAGTGACTAGCTTTAATTTCAAGCTATCACATGACTTTACATATTTGATATATGTAACAGACGTAGGCCAGTAAGAGCTGTGTGTGTAAAACCTCACAGTCCTTGACTAGCGACTAACTTTAGGTCTTTAGCGTTTTTGTTAGGGCCCGGTTCAAATCCCGCTTAGAGTGGGTTGAGTAGGACTGGTTACATTTGGTGCCGTGACCCAGATGGGAGTGAGGTGTATGGGGGTGAGTGTAACAGATGTAGTCCAGTAAGAGCTGTGCGTGTAAACCTCACTCCCCAGGCCTCAAGAGGCGCGCTAGCAAATGACGCTAGTGGCTGTAGTCTTTAGTGTGCTTGTTAGCGTGCCGAATCCTTCTTGGAGCAGGTCTATTAGGACTGGTTACATATAGCACTTATATACAGTATTTTTGTTTATTATGTTTTTTTGGAGCTTGGTCATGATCCACTGTCACTGAAGAAAATAAGTCATATGGGACATGAGGGTTGGTAAATGATGATTTTCATTTTTAAGTCCCTTTAATCAATTCCTAAGTCCGCTAATGGTGTTCCACCGTGCAGATAACTTGCAGGTGCTCTTTATCAGGGTGATCAATTTTGCTCTTTCATCCTTGGGTTATTATTAATTTTCAGAGTGCTTCCGGCTTTTGTGAAAGCCCTGTTACCCTCTTTGAGGATCCTCTGATCACATCCTCCAAAAGCTGTCAAAAAATCTGTATTTTTCCAAAACAAGATCATCTTCAAAGCATCACAGGCTTTCTTGTAAGGGTAGCTGTATTTGACACAGCGAATGCAAGGCTATCTGATCTTATCAGCATGTATGTGGGAGTATGTTGTGTTAGATTCAAATGGATTATTATGGTCTATCTGCCTCATTACTTTGAGCTGCTCACACCTGCTCTGTAACAATGTATTGAATGTGCATGGGTGAGAATTATATTGAGGTAGAATAATGACAATCATATGGTTATTCTGTATTTTTAATAATAAGAACATACAGTTTAGCTTAGCACTGTAAATGTGTGGTTAGTGGGCAAACCATAAACAGCGACATACAAAAATGTAAAAAATAATAATACGTTTGTGTATTGGTACATGGGTCTGTGTATATTTAAGAATGTTTGATTGCATTTCTAATTGTTTGTGTGTGTGTTTACAATGAGGCTTAGTGCAGCCCCTCAAGCTCAAGGTTTATGATGTGTTAGCTGTCACTTCATTGACTCCCGTCTGGGCCATTATGCTCTGTGCAGACAGAGCTGTCTCAGGTGGAGAGTTAGGATTTAGCCCCCCACACACACACACACGCTTACACAAATGAACATAGACATATTCAGAAGCATTCAGATTGAGTTACGCTTAGATTTTTGAATCGTTTTTTTATGCAACCTAAAAATTAATATGTATACACAAACACACACACTCGCACACATACAGTTGTGTATCTAATCTATATATATATATATATATATATATATATACTCACCTAAAGGTTTATTAGGAACACCTGTTCAATTTCGCATTAATGCAACTTTCTAATCAACCGACCACATGGCAGTTGCTTCAATGCCTTTAGGCGTGTGGTCCTGGTCAAGACAAACTCCAAACTCCAATCTGATTGTCTGAATGGGAAAGTTGAGAATGGCGAGGTGGGGCCACGGGTTGGCACATTCCCAGGATGGACCTGCTGCGTCTTCATACATTGTTTCGTCCATGGTTTCATCTCTTATTTAAATCTGACCATTGAGTTGACTTTTGGGGGAAAGCTGAAGGTGATTGCTGATATGCTGTCCCAAGCAAATGAATGGTTTCCGAGATTTTTCTTTGTTCCTTTTTTTTTTTTAGAAGTAATAATGGGTTCTCACGGTTATGGATAGAAATGTAGTGGAGTAAAGAGTACAATATTTCCCTCTCAAATATGCTTGAGAAAAGTCACGAGTACCCAAAAATGATACTCGAGTAAAGTACAGATCCCTCAAAATTGTACTCAAGTAAATTTACTCCATTACTGTCTGGCTCTGATTGTTTTATATATATAATTATTTATCAAGTTATGATTTGAACTTAAGCCAATCACAAACAAAGCCCCCTCAGGAAAAAAAAAAACTGTTCTATGATACTCCTGTACATATACACATGCACTCGCATTAGCTGCACACCGAAGGTGTGTGCAAACATATGCAGTAGTCAGTCATTCACATTTCCACATTTGTACACACACGAACTCACACACACGTGTACTGTAGTTACTTCGGTTACTCTGTCTGTGTGGACCTCAGACAGGAATGTCTCTCCTGTCCTCTGGTTTGCAGGTGTGCATCTTCATTTGGCCAGTTTCTCAGACTTGGTTTATTTGAAGTGTCTGCCTTCACAGCCCTGTAACTCCTGCTGATGAGTTCTTGAGGAGACCATATAAAGGCAGCACACCCATCAAATAATGGGAGTGTATCTCAGAAGGGAGTGATAGTCTATGACCCTCTCAGTTTGAGTCATGACACATGGGTGGATGATAGTTAATGAGTGTCATTAGAATATCATGCTGACTGCATCATATTGTTGCGCTGTGTATTGCGTAATTGTTCCTCCATAGGCTTGACCTTACACAAGACCGTTCATTTCCCCCCTGTGTTATTTTCTTGTTGTCTTTCTCTCGCTATCATTTACACACACACTCTCTCACATAGTGGTCCCTTTGCTCATCAACTATTGATCTGACTGTCTCTGTTATTTAAGATTCCCTGAATGCTCATTAATTAAGCCTGTTGAGGAGATCTAGAGAATAATTCCCACCCTCAATATCAATTACTATCAAAATAACCTTTTGAACAGACACACTGTAGCCTAGTTGTCTGCTAATAAAAATGTACCGCACATTTTTTTTTTATTAGCAGCTGTACAGATATATCATGTGTTTAATTATAAGTTAAAAAAAAAACCTTGGGAACACTTTATAATAAGTATACAGTAATAAAGTATTTACAAATACAGTAATAGACTATATACAAACGGTGAGTTATTTATTGAATGTCACTGTGATAAACAAATTATTATTGTTTATTTAGCTCATATAAAAAGAGTTAGATAATGCTTTAACAACGTATTAACCATAAATAGTTCTCACTTTAGATTAGGTCACAGAATATCGGTTAGTGCCGATAAGTTTAAGTCAACATTTATTGGACATTAATTGCATTCATGCAGTAATTTGTGTTTTCAACCCCTTCATTTATCTTAAAGTTGGCATGAAATGGAAATCTATTTTCCAAATGCATTTAATTGATCTTATTGTAATATAATGTAATTTTTAAAAATTTCTTTTGACCTAAAAAATTGGAATCAAACTAGAAACTAGACTTCTCTCGTAATGTATGCTGGACTTCTCCAATCATTTAGTTTGCTTAAATCCTGCAACTTTCTTACAACACTACATGCTTAAATTAAGCCAATCTGCCTCCTTCCAATAAAAAATTGAGAGATAGAACCAAGTCCCCAGCCTATATATTTTTTTCTTTTACAAAATATTGTTTCCCTTGAATGTACGTCACAATATCCCAGCTTACTAAAATATGTTCTAAGTATGTTTTGCTAACGTTCCCATTAAGTTATGAAAATATTATTTCTGAATGATTGTTGAAAGTACAAATTTTAAAATGTTTTTTCTTGGTTATGCAATTGTTAATGGAACATTCCATTTTGCAAACATTATGGGCTTGTTGCTTTTGAATGAAATACATTTAAAAATATTAGATGATTGACTGTCCAGCCAAAATTTTTCAGAAAGAATAAACGTTCCATGATTGTTGTACAGATAACGTTTCTGTGCTACATTTTTGAGACTGTTAACGTAACTGGAAGAAGTGCTTGTCCATTCACCTTGCTAGAACATTAGTACTGAGAACGTCCCCAGTTAGCTAGGATGGAAGAATCTCGTATCTCTTATCTCGTATCTCTTATCTCATGTTGGGCATGTAAATGTAATATTTCAGGATTTAAATGTGTAAATTAAATGTGTTAAAAGAGATTTAATAAGAGATTCACTAGAGTCTGAGCTCAGGGAATCAGTTGTATTTGTTGTCACTCACCTGTTTTCCTGTAGAGCTGAACCTGGTCTTAAATGTTTCTCCAGGGCTGAACTCTTTGACACAGCACACAGTTAAAGGCAGCAATCAGCTCTCTGGAGTGATGAGTGCCACAGCTTTATCGGGCAGCTGTGTAGATGTCTATCCCTCATCTTTATGGGGACATTTATGATGGAGGGATTTCTGAGGCACTGATCACTCTCCTCTGTATCTCGGTCTATAACCTACAGTTACATGTTTTTTTTGTGTGTGTGTGTGCTTTGTTGTTGTTTGTTTATTAAAATAATATGTATGGTTAGTTTATCCTGGAAAATACATTTATATCTAAATCAAATATTCCAAATTATGTGTACTATAGCTGCTTTCAGTATGTTTGTTTTTGTTGCATAGTCATGTTAGTTGTATTTGTACCATTATTTTTGTTTGGCAGGAATTGTTTCTGGGGGGTTTTGATGTATTAGAATATTCATTAAATATTCATTAACGAGACACTGACTGGCCAGTAAAGTATGCGGGGAGGGAACAGAATAGAATGAGCTCATTGACTTGACAGTAAGGATGTTAATGGAAGCCATTTTCGCTTTAATCTAATAGGTTGCTTTATAATATCGAACATGCAATTGTCTCACAACTGCGACCGAGCTCTGTAGGATTTATCGTGGTAATATTTCCACTATACCTTTCATTTCAGACATTGATCACCCTCAATAACAGCAAACTTTTTTTCCACATGTACCTGGTCCGGTGCCAGAGTGATTAAGCTGTTTCTAAGCCGATTAACGAAAGAAGGTCTGAATCAAGAAAATACCTTTGAAAATGAAGGAAATGACTTTCCACAGCAGATGTGTTGCTACATTGCCTATTATGTTGCCTATTAAATAGCCTATTTCAATGGCCCATTATTTTCCTCAATAAAAACACTCACTGGAGCTCGCATACTCCCCTGCACTTCTGAAAGCATATTGAAGGAACGATGAAATCCCCTGTATAAAGTAAAACATTTGATGTCTTAAACACGAACCAGACGGGTTCAGGCTACTTGACGGGGCTGGTGTGGAGTGGGCCAATTCTGTTTTATAACTGCCACTCTCCTCAGAAAGTCTGCCAGGGAACAAGCCCCCTGCCAGTCGCCTGCCTCTCGCATGCCCTCGGATTACTGAAAGGTCGCGCCCATTATGGAGTTATTGAAAGGCAAAATCATGGCAGAAACCATTAAGGGATCTCCTTTTACATGACTTCATATACTCTATTCTATTGTAGAATATAAATTCCATTATATTCCTTTCATATTTAAAACATTCTACATGGATTACTGAATGTCAGGAACTGATACTGTATGTGGTCTCAAACCTGGTTGGCTGCCTGAATTTTAAATGATGACATTTTGAAAAAGCCATTGCAACCAATACATTTCACGTCAATCAATTACAGATAGAGCCTCGTTCATCTGGCCTCCAGTAATATGACTGTTTACCCCTTCGCATGCAGCTCTGTGAAATGCAAGCCTCTAGTATTGTCTTTTTCGGGCTTCTGACATATTGTCGTAATGTGACAGAAAGCCAGGATGAAATGTGGCATTTTGGAAAGGTCAGTTCATGGCCGTCTCAGAATTCATCTCCCATCATGATGATGACAGTTGTCATATGGATGTTGGCATGTGCAGTCATCCTATAACTTGGGGAGAAAAAAATGCTATATCCATATCTTATGTGGTCAGTTTTTTTATTTTTTTTTTAAATGAATACTTTCATTTAGAAAGAATGCATTCAATTGATCAAATGTGACGGTAAAAAGAAAAAATATTTTTATTTCAAATAAATGCTGTTCGTTCTCACAATCCTGAAAAAATTATCATGGTTTCCACAAAAATATTAAGCAGCACAACTGTTTTCAAAAATTTGTTTTCACC
This sequence comes from Pimephales promelas, assembly GCF_988280905.1. Classification (NCBI taxonomy): domain Eukaryota; kingdom Metazoa; phylum Chordata; class Actinopteri; order Cypriniformes; family Leuciscidae; genus Pimephales; species Pimephales promelas. Next base: position 26,133,362 of record NC_142782.1, read on the forward strand.
ATCAGCATATTAGAATGATTTATTGAAGGGTCATGTGACAGAACAGTGGATTAATGGTTGCTAAACATTCTGCAGAAGTATTATCACAGTTAGTTGTAATACAATTTTACAATATTACTGTGTTTTTGATCACATAAATGTAGCTTTGATGAGCATAAGAGACTTCTTTCAAAAACATTAAAATATTACCAACCTCAAAGTTTCAAATAAATTAGTTAAGGTCAAAAATGTGCAGAATTGTATTTCCCAAAAATAACTGTTATAACTGTGCTCTATTAACAGTCTTTAGCAATATACTGTAGGCTTTTATGATGCAACATAAAATCATAAAATTACAGTAATTAATACAGTGATTTCTTTTGTTTTTAGATTACGCAGTTTATAAGTGTTTAGATTTTTGTTCTGTGTATATTAATTAAGGCAGTGTATCCATGTTAAGGTTTAACATTATAATTTTGGAATTTGTCTCAAATGCCCCCCATGAGAGTCTCTCCAGCAGGAGGGGAAAAGACACGCTCATCCCAGAATCAAATCAAATTCCTTTTATCATCTTGTTATTTGCAGACGTTATCTGTGCAGGTAATGTGGTTATAAATTCAATTTGGGCCTTGGGATTTCATTGTTTACTGATGTTGGTTGCCTTTAGGCAGAGATGCAAGCAGTTAGTACTCGTCTGTGAATTTATTTGAGCTGTGCCGTAGATGAAATTTTAAAAGAGATGCGACTCGCTGGGGGGCTGACTGACACTTTCTCAAGGGCATGGCTCCAAGCAGCGCTTACATGCAGATCCATGTTTTATTCAGATCTGTTTGCTTTCATTTGGCCACTTGTAAGCGTGTGATGGCTTTGCTATGAGACAGGTACTGCTGCTTGATGTGTCTGCTGTCAGTTGACTGTATTGATGAGCTTTAGATTACACATCTGCCTGGACTAGATGATTTTTATTATTGAAAAGAATTATTTGTATTGCTCATTGTAGGTTAATATTGATAAAGCATCTGTCTCTCCAGGTAAAGTGAAGGGCCTGTATGACACTCAGACGCCCATGTGTCCGATCTGTCACGCTGTACTGCGGCCAGGAGAGCTGCAGGAACACATGGAACAGGAAATGGAGCATCTGATGCAGCTGCACAATAGGTACACTGTACATTTGCAATCACAACATTTTTTTCTTATGTCAAATCAATTTAAATAATTTATGTAGTTCAGATAACATAATATTTTGAGTTTCTGATGATTAAATGAATCCCCTTCATTGTATTAACTCAATTTTTCCATTTGAATGAACTTAAAATTTGAAGGCAACCAGGTTACTTCATTTTTTAAGTTAAACCATTGTCTTTTTATTTCCTGGTTCACAATCATTATTTTTAACCAAATTTATTTTGAAGTGCTTCTTGAATGTATTGTTGCCATGATACAACACTTATTTATTCATTTATTTATTGATTCAAACCATATAGAAATAGATCCGATTGTATTTAAAACAAGATTTTTAAATAGAGCAAGACAATTAAATATAGCATCACAGTGCTCTCCAAATTTGTGTCCAAAATCCAATCCATATAAAAATGATATTTATTTATTTATATAAACTATATAGAAACAAATCCATCCATCCATCCATCCATTCACTGGGATAGTGGAGCCTAATTTAGAAAAAAATTATTACTTTTATCTTATTTATAATAAATTAAAGGTATACTCCACCCAAAAATGAAAATTCTGTCATCATTTACTCACCCTCAAGTTGTGTCTTTCTTCTGCTGAACACAAAGGAAGATATTTTAAAGAACGATTGGAACATTGGCATCATTATATATCTTAAATATCTTCCTTTCTGGATTTCTCTCTTTCCCCACCTGCTCTTCTCATGGAAATGGGAAAAATGAAATCTGTCATGTTCCTCTAATGAACATGATTCAATCCATATAATGACTGAGACAATCAATAACCTATCAACCTCCCTCTGCTTCGCTCATGTCTTCTTTTGTTTTTCAAAAGAAGAAAGCTCAATCAGAGATCATCAGCCGATCAGTCGAGGGTTGATTTGATTTTTTTGAACTGCCTCAGTCTCTTTGTATCGGCCGGGACATGTAGACAGTAAAGTGCCGCTGACAGTCAGCATGCTCTTCTGTCACTCTAACTCAAATCTCATCCAGGCTCATGAAAATGCATCGCCGCCCATAGTGAAGAAATCAAAACTGGAGACAAGAGCCGGAAAGATGGAGGAAGGGCAGATTTAAAGCAGATTGAGACAATGAACACACATACGCATACGCACACACACACACACACACACACACACACACACACACACACACACACACACACACACACACACACACACACACACACACACACACACACACACACACACACACACACACACAAACCCTGTAGCCTGTCCCTTCCAAAGGCACATTAAATGCTTCCAGGTCTTGATGGCATATTTATCTACAGCCTCTGGGCATGTGCACCATGCCTCCACCCCTCTCCCTGTCTCCTCCATCATTGCAACATCACAAATTACAAGCTGTTACATTGTTCCTGACATTTCACAGCTAGTCAAGCTCAAGGCAGTCCACGCGAAAATCATAGCAAGCTAATAATGCGTTTCTTCAACGTTTGCTATCAGCATCAGACGAGGCAGGGCGGCACATTAGCCACTCTGAACACATGAAAGATTTCTCCAATAAAGAAATTATAGCCATAATCTGCTTAGTGACAGAGCTGTGGACAGTAATTGTGTCAAATTGAACTTGGCCCCAGGGTGTGTTAGAGCTATCCTGCAGTACAGAACCCGAATGGAGACAGCTTTATAAATATATTATTTTTCTTTGACTGCGAAGGAAATGTTGCATGCAACTTGATGCCTCATTTCTGAGCATGTTTGCATATTCTGATTCACACTTTGTGTTTAAAACAATGCTGAATTTGTTGGTAATGGGATTGTGGTGATGAAATATGTGTTAATAACACTCTCTCCTGTTTACAGTCAGGGTCCCGCGCAAAAGGAGTGTCTTGCTGCTGGGCCGCCCAAGGTACATTCTCTCCAATGTACTTCACAACACTTGTTATATACAATTTATTTATCTCTGCAGGCAATAATAACCACTCTACCTCTCCCAGTCTTTGTTTTCTATGCACATAAAGAGAGAGGGTTCCTCTTCTGCCTCCTCTCCACGTCCTGCTGATGAGGCTGTGCACTCCGACAGGTACCAGGTGAGCGCAAAATGCACGTTGTATACATGTCTGGCGGCATTAGCTTGCACTTCTCTGGAGGAGTATTTTGAACTTTAATTAATTACAGGTGGAATCAAACTCATTTACGAGTGGACTTTACCCTTTTCAAGACTACATGTCAATCAAATGTTTGAGACAGCCCTCAGTGTAGTGCTGCCATCTGCTGGACTTTAATTGAATTTAAAATAATGTTTCTGTTCGAAAAAAAAGTAGTAACGTTAGTTTAATAGTAGTTTAATTCTGCTTTTTAACCCTTTAAGACCGACGGCAGCGTCGGCGCTCCGGTTTGCGTGTGTCTGTTTAACAGCCTATAGAAACTGAAACCAAGTGGCTAGCTCAATCATTCTTTTTGCATACAAAACCAGAGATGTAAAATTGTCAGATCAAGCCTCCAACATGCGCATGTTGCGTTGTTTTCACCCTCTAATGAGTCTGTACAAAATGCGCAAAATGCGTTTCTCAAAAAAAATCACAAAAATGCATTGCACGTCTTTGCACACATGATCTGTAGATCTGCGATTGATAGTGACGCCTTCCGATGGCGCATTGAGGTATCACGTTCGGTGCACATGGCAGATCAAGCCTCAACATGCTCATGTTGCGCGGTTTCCACCCTCTAATGAGTCTGTAATAATGCGCGTTTCCAAAAAAACACACAAAAATGCATTGCACGTCTTTGCACACATGTGCTATAGATCCGCAATTGGTAGTTGCGTCTTCCGATGACGGATCCATGGACTGATCACGACATCACTTCCTGTGCACTTTGACCCCAGCTTGTGTCGCATGTAGTGACGTCAGAAGCAGCGTCTTTTGGCCATGCGTTTGACTGAATATATAATAGGTTTGACTCGCACTTGACTCCCATCTGCTATATGTTCCTTCTTATCATTATTGTCTTTTTTACCATTGCTTCATTCTATCATTTCTTTCTCGTTTATACACTCGCAAATACAAGCACATTCACACACACACGCACCCCCCCCCCCCCCACACACACACACACACGTGTGCGCATGCGCGCAACGTTATGTCAAAATGAAAGTACACGGACGCACCGAATTCCTTCTGCTCATCGCCTTTATTTATTTATTTTATATTTATTTTATTATTAATTGTTCTGACAGGGTCTATTTAATTTATATTCTAACCAATTCAATGTTTAATCAATGTTCAAAAGCAAAATGTTATCTGTTTGACCACAAATGTAATTGAATATTTTACATATGGCATTTTACTCCCCTTTTTTAAATGAGTGTATCTTAAAAACTAAGTGATGTAAACAGTTCAAATCAATTCTGTATAGTTTTAAACTGTTTTATGCACATTTTTCTCATTGACAAGTTTGAGGTTTACATTTATCATTTTTTTGTATTGAATAAAATATGGAGATTTTTTTTCAAAAAAATTGTTTTTCTTTTTGTTTATTGCATTTTTGAGATATTTATCTAGGTACTATTGATTTATTACAAACATAGCCTTCAAGTAGAGAAAGTAAGGATTATTTTGATGTATGGCATGTGAAAATGCTCAAAAGAATGACAGCACAGCATGTAAAAATAGAAAGATATACTCTGGTGGAACTGTTCTATGGCAGGTCATAAAGGGTTAAAGACTTTTAGAATTTTTTTAAAATATTTTATTTAATTGGGAAAAGTATTATTATGTAATAAAAGCAAACATGTATATTTAATTATTTAATGTAATTCAAATTTTATTTCTAAAATGAATATTACACTGTAAAAAATATTATTGCTTTAATTTAATAAGTAAATAAGTAACCTGGTTGCCTTAAAATTTTAAGTTCATTGAAATGGAAAAATTTAGCTAATACAATGAAGGAGATTGATTTAATCATCAGAAGCTCAAAATATTATGTTATCTGAACTACATAAATTATCTAAGTTGATTTGACAAAAGAAAAAATGGTGTGATCACAAATCATGAAAATATTTTTTATAGTGTAGCAATCTAAATATACTCTAATAGTGAGTAAATCATGAGCTGTAACAAAAACATAAAAAAATAACAAATTAAATATTGTCCACATAATAAATGTAAAAATGTAGGTTTAGTGCAATGACAATATAAAAGCCAATTATTATTTTTCAAACAATGTTGTCCTTACACTTACTATTTTTACCATTTTTTGCACAGTAAAATTAGTCTTCATATTTTAGGCTTGCAGAGGATCATCATATTTGGGAATCCTCAGCATAAAAATCATTTTTTTTTACCTCCATTACATGAAATTTGTGAAACTAAATGAGAAATTTTTCAAAAAACTCTTTAGTGTATATTTAGGTATTGAAATTCTGGGTATTAAAATGTCCCTTTTCTTCCTCTTCTTTAATTTCAGACATTTTTGCGAGTACGAGCAAACAGGCAAACAAGACTCAATGGTACGTTTCCAATGATTGTCACTTCATCTTTAATATTTTGCATTTCAGTCATTGCCTATACATGCAGGGTCATAGACATGCATTAAGAGCTTGGATCTGACCAAATTCATATTTCTCTATATGAATATTAAATAATTCCAGAAAATTTCCAAAAAAAGTTTTATTCCATAAATAGATGTTTATAATGAAATCATCAATCTTTGAAACTCATTCTAATGATCACATATCGTCCCCAGCTAGCACTGGTACACTTTCAGTCTTAAAGCTTGGCGACGCTCAGGCCTTTGTTGAGCGTTGACTGGCTGCACCACCCGCACTAGTCGGAGCCCGTTGGGGGTGTTTTGGCTGATTGAACATGTTGAATCAGCGTCCGTCTAGACTGCACATACAGAGGGCTGTTCTAAATGTACGTCCTCTTACCTGAGCACTACACTGCGTGGATATTTTCATCATAAAATGATCAGTGATTGATTTTCAAAATGGTAAACAATTGCTGCTTTGTTCACAGTCTGCCGTCCTAGTTTCAGTTTCCATTTTTGAATGATGAATATGGACTATTGATGCCGGCTGATATAGACAGTTATTTCCTCACACGTAGGTGCAGAAGGCACGTGCCAGTTGGCAGTCACCTTTGCACTGTGGTCAAGCGCAGCTTTTCGACCGAGACCCAGCCGACAAAGGGCGACTTTCATCACCGCTTGTTCTTTTATGTTGGCTTGGTGTGTCACAGCCTTTAGTTCAAAAAGTTAAAGCACCCCCCGACCTTTGACCTAGCACCCTCACAAGCAGAGCAGATTTTTGACCTTTAACCTTTTGATATGTTAACAGTTAAGGAGCTCTGCTGGTGCAGGTGCTACGCCAAACAGAAAGTCAAATCTGTTCATGTTTGGACTGACTATGGATTCCCACATGTGTCTTCTTGCCCACTGTCTGGTAAGATATGCTACACACATGTCACACAACTACCATATTTAAAGAGGCTTTATCTTCTAATCAGCACTGATTTAAAATAATCTTTCAAGGAGCAAATGATTGTAGAATCATGAAATGGTGAAAATTATACACTATTTAATGCAATATTACACTCTTGGCAGAGTAATACTCAGAGTATTAAGTCTTTGTACTGTGAAATATTGGCACTCTATCATGTTGAATTTTTGGTCATTTATCAGGACGGTTAATTTTTATGTTATTTCATTAACATCTAAAAAAGGTGCACTGGAAGATTGGTCAAAGCTAATTGATCAGATTCGCTCTCTAATTAATGATCCTCTCTTCGTTATGGTCAACTTCATGGTGATTGTAACAGGCTCAGCTCTGTTTCCACTGTCCTTTTTGACTATATCATGAGCCGAGGCTCCTAAAGATTAATGTCCCTTAACATCATTAGCAGCTCAGCAAAACAGAGATTTTAATGGAGTGGTGGATACCGTTCCACCCTCCTGAATTTTACTTCCTGTGTGTATGTTCGAGAGAAGGAGATTCAGAATAGTCTGGAAATCTTTATTTTATAATCAGATAAACGGATCAGTCCAATTCCCTTGCCATTTATTTATCTTTTGTAGGCCACAGAGGCCTTTCTGTCTTATCAGTTTATGTCAGCTTGAGATCGTATATATTTCCATCATAAAACTGCCAGTGGAGAAAAAAAACAAATCAAAAGAATTGATTTATGCTTCATTTTTTTCAGATAAGGTAATATGAAAAGTGCTTTTTTGCTATTGTTTTGATTTTTTTGTTCATTTTCTTTTCTTTTTTTTACAGCACGCATTGGGAAACTGAAAAGACGGAAAGCAGAGGAAGACCAGGTGTGATGGAAATGCAGAAATTTGTCATTGTGCATGTGCTTATAGGTCTCATTCAAAACAATGAACCTTCCCTCCCCTTTAGTCTGCAGTTCCTCTAGATCTGCTTTCGCTGACAGTTCACAGGCTGTTTGTGATGTCTGTATTTGACTGACAGGCGGCAGAAGACATGCCGTCAGCTGTCCTGTTCTGTTAAGTCTGCCGTATGATATATATAAGACAGGTAGATGTGTCCAGAAGGGTCAGATAATCTATATACCTGCATGTGAAATGTCTGTTTCTTTTTATTTTCTTTAGTTTCTTTCAGCTTTGACCTAATGTGAAGAGGGCATTTAGGGCAGGTAGCAGATGAAAGCAGTGTCTTGAGGCTGGTGGAGACATTTTCACCAGACATGCTGATATGTGTGCGTTTTCAACAGAGAGATGGTGTTTGTGTTGTTGAAAATGGCTCCATGCTGTCTGCCGGGAGGGAGTTTGAATGGGCCGAACAGAGAAGAATACAGATGGTTTCTGTTCTCAGAGGCTTCAGAGGTACAAATACTGCACAGAAATTGAACTAAACACTATAAATACTCAAATATCTATAAAAAAACCAAAAAAAAAAAACGTAGTCAGTAGAGTCAAGTCAGTAATGTTGATGAATATTAAACTTCACTGTACTTCACTGCTGGCAAAATAAGCTTTCAATAAAACTTGGTTGCCTATACAGTACAAAGGGGAACGTTTATTTTTAAATCACTGCTACCTAACTAGAGAAAACAAAGGAAAAAAGGCTGTTGTCTCCCCTTTTGCCAAATAGGTTGGGAAAATTCTACAACCATAATGCACTGGTCATGTTGCTGTCCAAGACCAGTCCCACCCATCTGCTATGAATGCTTGACCAGAATATGCCTTGCTTTAGTAGGAAATACTTCTAAGCAAACGTTTAGTTATAATGGTTTTGACTTGTATTGTGCTAGAATTTAACGAGTAAACATTTAGAAGGTGTGAGTTACTTTCAATTTCCAGTCGAGGAGCCTGCGTGTTATAGGCAGCGCCGCCTAAAGGCTACAAAGTATTGTAAATACGGAGAGAATGCTGCAACAGAATATCTGAAAAACCTCAGTGTTTGTAGTCAACATTTCAAACTGGATGACCATGGACGAACACAGTAATTTAGGCCAATAAAAGCAGCTCACTTGGTTTTGCAACAGAGCTTGTGTGTATACAGTATGTGTGTGTGTGTGATTAGTTCACAACAGACACGTGAGATAATTGGAGTGGTGTTATCCTCTTGAGAATGAGATTACTGTAAAAGAACTAGCCAGGGGTCAAAATAGAGACAGAGGCGATCACAAAGAAATCGGAGGTCATGCAGACCCTCCCGTCCTTATAAACACTTAATTTTATTAACACATTGCAGTTCATCAGTAGTGCACATTTGTATCTCAAACTATTTTTAAAGTACACACACTTGTTCTGTAATAAGGATTTGTGTTTTCTGTCATTGAATGAACGCTTACAGTATTTTAAATGCCTTAAGGTTTGGTGAGCAGCACATTGAAAGAGCACCAGGACAGCGATGTGGATCTGGATGTGGACGGTGATGATACTTTGGAGTATGGAAAAGCCCAGTATCCTTATTTATGCTGTAAGATTGGCACAACAAGGAAGTGCATTGATTTTTTTTTTTTGATTTGATTTTTTTTGTGAAAGCATTTTTGATAATAAAAAATGTTTCCTCAGCAAATGATCGCAGATACACAGAGGCGGATGTGATTCCCTGTTCAGGAAATGAACCCAGAGATGCAGAGGAGAGACAGGCGTTAAGAGGAGCTGTTTTAAAGTATGCACAAACACAAACAGCACATTTTATTAGTGCTTCCAACTTCTTTATCAATACTTAGTTTCTTGTTTGTTTGTTTTTTGCTTTGAAAGTGGAGAGACAGCCAGCAGGTTATCTCCAGAACAAACCAAGTCTGCAAACTCAGGTGAGCCAAGAGTACAGTAGTTGATGTCACCCTAATTCAGATCTTTATTGTTTTTGTGCCAGGTGTAAATGCAGCTTAACTACTAAGTAAACTACTATATTTTGGCGGCAGGTGTAATAGCCTGCGGTCACTTTAAGACCTGATTTATGGACCCTTTATACTGTTACACATGCATTTTCTTTCTCAACTGTTCACGCTCACTTAAAACATCACTGACTGTGTTCACATAAATACTCGCCAACACCGGCATTTTGTCATTATTTTGTGTGTATTTGACTGTTTAAGTACAATAAGCAGCAAAAAATAACTCAATTTAGTACTGAGATGGCTTTATGTACGCACACTTTGAGTGTGAGCACAAAATCTGCAGGAATGAGTACAAAGTACAATAATACGTTCAATCCCATGCTGAAATTCAAGACCAACACCAACCATATGTGTATATGATATGTAAAATTCAAGCTAATAGGAATTACTGTGTTACACGCCAATGCAGGTGTTACTGTCAAGCCCTGTTATATACCATGTATATACTGTATATATATATATATATATATATATATATATATATATATGAAGAGTTCAGATGCAAAAGCCTCTAAATGCCATTTGAAATTTTCTTCTTTAATGATGATTTTTATCAAACTTGTATATTTAAGTTCAGTAATTTCACTTAAATAACAATTAATAGGTAATTATCATTGTCATATAAATGAAATTACTGAACTTAAATATACAAGCTTGATAAAAATCATCATTAAAGAAGAAAATTTCAAATGGCATTTAGAGGCTTTTGCATCTGAACTCTTCATATATATATATATATATATATATATATATATATATATAATAGTGCCAATAAAAAGAAGCTTTTTAATATTGCATAAATTTAATAAACAATGGTGTTCCTTGTCTGCAGAAGATCCAAGTACAAGTAATGGAGACAGCAATACAAGCACAACATCTCCAAGAACCTGCAAGAACAGCGAGTTAGAAGTGTAAGTGTACCTTAAAATCTGCATGAAATGAAAATTCACTGTATCTATTTTTTAAATGCATATTATACATCCTATTGTGAACTATTCATCCATCCATGTTTCATTTTTGTATATTTTCTTTTTACCTTGTAATGTAAATATAACCGCACCTTCCAGTTTAAACTAACGACTTTTCTCTAATGACGTATGCCGGACTTCTCCAGTCATTTTTGTCTACTTAAATCCCGCTAGCAAGCTCACTTTAATCTGCCTCCGCGTTTGAGTTCAATAGGCGCATGTCAAAACCCAAACAACAACCACGCATAGAGCCAAGTCCCCACCCTAAATTTTTTATTTTTCGGCAATCCGTTTCACACAGATGTATGTCACACTCACAATATGAAGAACAAATCTGTGCCTACTTCGGTTTCATCACGACTTTAATGTACACTTTAAAGTCGTAAATGTAAAATTTTGCTCATTACAGAACACAACAGCAAAGCTATTAAAATGGAAATTGTCTGAAACCAATCCTAATTGATTGCATTGGTATACAAACACTGGTGGAGCTATGACGTAGTGGTTTGTGCACATAGGTTATGATTCAAGTGCATCCATCCACTCTCCTCCATCCTCCTCTCTCCCAGCCTCTCCAACATACATGTCAATTTCTTGGAAGAGATCTCTGCTGGATCATGATGCAGCACTTCTTAAATCCTGTTAAGAAAAGAGATTTGAACTTCTTTGTGCACTGGGACAGATTTTTATACATTACTAATCGTCCAACTGAGGTCAAGTTTGCTCATGGAAGGAAGGGACACATGATGAATTACACATGGTTGACCCATTCAATAAGAGCCACACAAATCAGTTCTTTCTCAGCAGGGGTCACATAATGGCGAGTCCACTGAAGCGTGTTTGACGTGTCGGAGTGAATCATTAATCAGCTTGATTGATACATTTATCAGTTGAGGAGTGTCAGATTGCAAGGAAATTATGATATACTTTTTAATGATTCGAAATGTATTATGTGGCTGTGATTTGTATATTTGCATGTTCACCCACAGGTAAGAGATGTTGCTGCATCATCACTATTAAAATAACAAGGCCTCTCTCTCCTTCTCACAGACACACACACGCTATTATATGTCTTATATTATATAAAATTTTTTATAGGCCTCATGAATGGCTAGCAACATTTAATTTTATTTGAAATAAATAAATATCTATCTATCTATCTATCTATCTATCTATCTATCTATCTATCTATCTATCTATCTATCTATCTATCTATCTATCTATCTATCTATCTATCTATCTATCTATCTAGATCTATTTTTTATATATATATATATATATATCTGTACTTCTGTATGATTTCTGGTTTGCAGCATGTTTTTGTACCTGATTCGTCACCACTCTCCAATAGGTATTTAGCCTGAGGACGAGAGCAGTTATTTCATATTTCCACCAGACAGCTACAAGAGAAAAAACAGCATTCATTATGCTTATATTTGGCGGCTATTACATGAGGCATTTTTGATGGATCACTTAAACCCCCTGCTGTCATAGTTCAATTCCTGGGAGCTGATTAAATGGGGATGCGTTGGCCAGGATGTTCCTACCGGGGATTAGGGGGCTCTGAGCGAGTGTTATTTAATTGTGGGGAAGTGGAAACACTCGAGTGAGGAAGGGTTAGTGAGGCGGGAAGGAGGACCGTTCCTGACAAATGACAGCGCGCCGCGGGGCGCTTGCAGCCCGGCCCTGTGTGGACACGCTAATAAAGCAATTACACTGAGACAATGTTTGCACACTGCGTTGATATGTCTGTCCCTCACCCGCTGTGCCGCTACAAGGGGGCATCTTATGCTTTTTGTGCCCACACACTAAAAGTTATATAATTATATTGTATTTGAATAGGTCTACAAGTTACCGTACTATACAAATTTCGGTTGTTTTTGTTTTTACTTTAGTCATTCTTTCTTTTCATTCTAACCAATCAAATTTGGCGAACATTTATGCAGTGTAGGCCTACGCTCTTCATATTTTACTGTCCGATGTGGCAATATAATCTAGAGAAGCGCACACTCATGTATTACAATGTCGAATTAGCTTCTTAATGCACCTCATTTAATGATGCAATCTGTCTTCTGATTACCGTTCATGTGTAATTTAGAATTCATAACGTGGCCTTCAGCGACAAAGCCCTCTAATCAATCTCTGATGGATTTGTTCTTTGTTTCGTTCAGCTTATCGGATGACCCCTCCCTCAGTACGCTGGAGGCCCTGAAAACACGGATCAGAGATCTAGAGAAGCAGTTCACACGGGGGGACAGATTCAAGTGTCTCATCTGCATGGTAAGTTTGAGCTTGCTGTTTACATATTTATTCAAAAAGGAATAAAAACATAGTAATAACTAATTGCAGATAAATGTTAATTATATGTATACTTTATACTAAATATTTAAACAGTACAGTTCATAAGTTGGTGGTTGTTAAAGGAGTAGTTCACTTTTAAAAAAACTTTTGCTGATCATTTACTCACCCCATATCATCCAAGATGTCCATGTCTTTCTTTCTTCAGTTGAAAAGAAATGAAGGTTTTTGATGAAAACATTCCAGGATTTTTCTCCATATAATGGACTTCAATGGGAACCAAACGGTTCAAGGTCCAAATGAGAGTTTCAGTGCAGCTTTAAACGACACCAGACGATGAATAAGGGTCTTATCTAGCGAAACAATCGCTCATTTAAAAAACAAGTTTTATAAGCACAAATGCTCGCCTTGCTCCGTTATGTGATGCGTGTTCGTGAATCTCCTCTTTGAACTCGTTCATCAAAATGAACAATTTTATTTTGAGTCTTGACTCGAAGGGTCCTAGATAAGACCCTTATTCGTCATCTGGTGTCGTTTAAAGCCCTTTGAAGCTGCACTGAAACTCTCATTTGGACCTTGAACCATTTGGTTCCCATTGAAGTCCATTATATGGAGAAAATCCTGGAATGTTTTCATCAAAAACCTTCATTTCTTTTCGACTGAAGAAAGAAAAACGTGGACATCTCGGATGACATGGGGTGAGTAAATGATCAGCAAAAGATCAATGTATAATTAAATGTATATAATAACATATCATATAATAACATATTGAGATTAAGCTGATGTAAGTTACATTTCTCTTATTTATGTACATTTATTGTGTAAATATATATTTTTCTTTATTTTGTTCAGGACTCCTACACTGTACCTCTGACCTCCATCCAGTGCTGGCATGTCCACTGTGAGGAATGCTGGCTTCGCACCCTGGTGAGATGCACAACAGTATCATACTGTACTTACAAAAGATACACATACTGTACAAAAGATTTTCAGCACAACCACATGACTTGAACAAGCGAAACCTGTGTGTCCGTGTCAGTTGTTTTTGATTGTTAAATGATCTTCTTTGGACCCTCTTTCTCACAGGGAGCAAAGAAACTTTGTCCACAGTGCAACACTATCACCTCACCCGGGGACCTGAGACGAGTGTATTTATGAAGAGTTATAGCTGTCCTGTCATCTGCCTGTTTGCACTCTACTCAAACGGATCACTTTTACCGAGAAGAACCTTTCTGGGCCCATGCAAATCTTAAGAGTATGTCTCGCCCAAAAGAATCATTACAAAAGTTCCTGTCGGAATGCAGCCTGTGTTCAATTCTCGATGAAGTGTAAATCTCTACAAATATTGTGCTGCAACAATATTGTAAGGACAGTAAAACTGATCACAAAAAGTTGTTTTATGTACAAAACCTTGTTTTATAAAATATTGTTAAGTTATTCTCATAGAGCGATCTGTCCTATAGTTTTGTGAATGTTTACACTGAAGAACTCTTTTCTAATTTGGATCTAGCAGTGTTGATATATTCAAAATGGTAAACCGTTAACATTTGCATCATTCATAAACTGTGTTTTGTGTAGAATGTGCAAAGGAGCAATGAATCTTGTACATTTATTATCCATAGTTATGTAACTGTAATTTAATAGTGAACGGGATCATTTAAATATGGTTTAAGATAAATTATCATTTTTGCTGATACACGTGATATAGTATAATAGTTTATTTCATGCATTTAAAAAAACATTATTGTGCAAAATCTCAAAGACAAGACACTGAACATGATGCAAAATTATAAAGCCATGGATAAATAAAAATAATTTTTACTACAAGGTTCGGCAACAGATATTCTGTGTTAAGTTAGTTCCCTGTATATTTTCAAAATTCTTCAACTTTTATCTAAGACGCTGTGTAGATGTAATTGTCTACATTCTTGTAATGAACTACATTGATATTTGTATTGATAATATCGTACTGTATGTACAGCAGAGTTGCATCAAGGAGCTTCCCTGTGTTTAATTGATTCCTAATGCAGTATATGGATGTTGAGGTTGATCTCTGCTTATCCTTCACTCCTCCCAATCCCAAATGCAAAGCAGAATAAAAGTCTCCTGACACGGAGTCACTATACTATAGGCTATGACATTAGGACTTAAGGAATTCAGAACTAACAGAAAAAGAGTTTCCTTTGTGGTATTTTAGCAATAGTTTTGTTACTAGACTCTAGTCAAGATACAACAGGTAACTGAAAGATTGTAAAGCACTTTTTTGATAGAACTGAAATAGAATGAAACGCAAAACCAGCTTTGTTTTACGATTATGTATTTTGTACAGACTCATCTGTTTTTCTTTGACAAAAAAAAGAACACAATAAACTAAAGTTATTGTCTAACAAATGTCATTGCTGTGCCCTATTATGGTTTTCAGACTGGATCACATGAGTCAGCACTATCACTATAGACCTAATAACAGGATTTGGCTGATGCTTATTTTGGCAGCTTTTTATTCAAAGCTATAGGCTACTCACATTGCATTATGCATTTTATTATCAACGCCATTGTGGCATTGCCTGCACTGTTAGAGGAACTATAGCAGGTGGGTAACCTTAGCATTTCCTCTTGCCTGCCCTTCAGTCTATTTATCGCATCACAAGTAGGCCTATCTTACCACCTGGCCAGTTCGTTATAGGCATTCTTAAAGATGCCTTTAATGACTGACCCCATAAAAGGATGTCTGTGGCTGATGTCCTGACATATCTCTAATTAGCAGCAGTATACGGACACTTGTCTGTGTGGATTTAGGTTAGTTGGATTACCCCAGTCATGTGTCTAATGCAAAGGAAGTTACTGCTGCAACACTTACACCTCAAAACACGCACAAAAAAAGTCCTCAAGTTGTGGGATGTTTAAAAATAGGTACTTCCGGCCCAAGCGACCCTAATGATTTTCGGACGTTTTTCAAGCGATATCTTTGCAGAAAAAACATACTAATGTGCAGCCATCAGCGAGGAGATTTATGGAGAAACATGCAACTTTATGACTGTCAACTGTGTGGAAAGCCTTAATCTATTTCTTAAATAATATTTGTATTTGTCTGCATTGTGTTATATTATGGCTAGTTTAATATCAATATTTATATAATATTAATAATGATTTAAAATTGCATTTTGTGTTTTTTAGTTTGATAAAATTTTATTTTTATTGTCTCGAAAATATGAGCACACTAAATATTTGTCAGGCTGTGTGTTAGCTTAGGCACATAGGATTTGACAAAAAGCTTTTGAACATTTTCACCATTATTGCTCAGGAAAAACAAGTGATGATTAATAAACTATTAAAGTCTTTTCAAAGTTTAGTATGATTTGTAAGTAACCCGCTATCATTGTCATAACAACAGAAACACAAGATCTGCGATTTGATTGGCTGAGAGTCAACGGAGGAGGTGGTAATTGTAGCTGGCAGTAAGCTGTGGCTTTTTTAGTCAGGTAGAAACACTCACTTGCATCGTCACTTCACCTTCTAACTTGCACAGACCAGGTAAGAACAGTGTTTTCTTCTTCTGGTGTTCAAAAATTAGAGGTCAAAATTTACAGTTCATTGTGATGTAAATTAAGGTAGGCTATTAAAAATGCATGAACTATGTTTAATCTGAAAAGAAATAGCCAGACACACACATGTAATGTAATTTTTATTTTATTTGTAAATTTATTTTATTTGCTATTCTTTTACGTAGTTATTTGTTTTATTATTTAGTTTGCAAAAAATAAAAGCATATTCATTTAAAATATGACATCAAATCTCAAGGAGGTCCATAACAGGGATTTTTGAATGAATAAACAGAAAGCAGTCAACATGAGAACCGATAGGAGACGACTGTATGTTTATTTTAGCGTTTTCCCAGATCAGATTGTGTGTCCAGTTTGTTTGTTTAGCCTCCTACAGAGTCCCTTAAAAATGGACTGGACATGATTTCAGACATTGTAGAAACATTGAGGCAGGCATCAGGTCACTGGGCCTTTGTCATTTGGCTTATGCTGGGTAATCCTCTTCATTGGCCTAACCTGACACATTAAGACATTTTCATGGTAGCCTACTTGACAAAATCCTTTGCTATCATGTAAATCAAAATGCTTTGCAAAATTGCATTAAAGACACATTGTTTTTTAAAATATAGGTTTTGAGCTGCCCAGAACATCAACAAATTTGACATTTTTAGAGTTACGATAAAAATGTACATGCTTCCATTCTGTTTTATAAACTATGCAAAATAATAAAAATAATAATAATAATAATAATAAAGATACAATAATTTTTCTTCGAAAATTGGGAAATTATCTTGTTCTTTTTTACTTCATCTGTCTTGCTCTCCATTACAAGGCCCAGTCCACAGACCTTAAAACAGAATCACTAATCACCCGGATCAGTGGATTAGTTCCTGAGCTTCTCTGTTGGAGAGGCGCAACCGTGCAATAGGCTCAGTGTCCGTCCATGTCAGCCTCTCTCTCTCTCTCTCTCTCTCTCTCTCTCTCTCTCTCTCTCTCTCTCTCTCTCTCTCTCTCTCTCTCTCTCTCTCTCTCTCTCTCTCTCTCTCTCTCTCTCTCTCTCTCTCTCTCTCTCTCTCTCTCTCTCTCTCTCTCTCTCTCTCTCTCTCTCTAGTGGGCACCAAGAAAAAAGCTTCCTGCTTGACCTAATCCATGTTCAATATGGAAGTTTTTTTCGTTTTGTTTTGGTTGTGATTTAATAATAAAGATTTTTATAAGTATACTCTTAAGTACATCTTTTAATCTTTTATAGCACTAAATGTCAGATTGTAGCATGCGACAGTATATCTCTAAAAATATACTTGTATTGAATTTTGATGATTTTATAGTCACATGTACAGCACAAAATCCTCTTTGCAAGTGAACCCATTTTTAATGTATTCTATTTTACATTTTCAAATGTAAAAATGTACTAGGTTTTTGGCGATGAAGACATGTCACGCAACCTGTCCATGTCGGTGTCTATCTAATTCTGCGGCTTGGTATTGTGACAGATGGAATGCTGACAAAATACAGTAGAGTTCGCCAAACTATTGTATAGAGTCTGATTGGACGAATGGCTTTTGATCTCAAAATATATGGGAAGCATTTTACCTCAGTTGCATATTTCATATTTCTTGGAGAGATTTTTTTTTTTTTTTTAGATTTAAATTTTTTTTTTAAATGTGTATAAAACATTTAAAAGTTTTTCCATAACCCTAAAACAGACTTCCGACTTAAATTTTGTGTATTTATTGACCAAAAACCAAGTCAGTGAAAGTTCATCATACGGTAAGTGGCTTAAAACACACGTCACAGATACATCTGTTTTGATTGTCTCGCAGAGAAATGTCAGGACCCAGGCCTGTAGTTCTGAGCGGTCCATCAGGAGCTGGGAAAAGCACCCTGTTGAAGAGACTCATGAAGGAATATGAAGGGGTTTTTGGATTCAGTGTCTCTCGTATGTATCAGCATTACAGACAGATTATAGACAAGAATTGTGATTGAATGGTTTTTACAGGATAACTTGACCTCCCTTTTTTCTGCAGACACCACCAGAAATCCTCGGCCAGGAGAGGAAGATGGAAAAGGTAGGGCATGATTTCCACTTCACAACCTTACCAAAGGCTCGCTTTAGCAGTGAAACAAAAATCCCCCCTAAATTCACATTCATTTCGAAAGGTCCTCTACCCAAAACTGTCTTACTCACACTCCTTTGCTGCTTCTTACTCCCAAGTGAACTGTTTACATTCAACTCCAAACATATCGCCACATTTCACATGGGTTGAAATTCCTCTTTTTATTCCCCAATGTGCCTTTGTTGTTTTCTCTAGGGCTGACTTGTCTCCCAATGCTTCTGGGGGCTACATTACTTCCTGTAGCAGACATCCTATCGTCTGTGACATCTGAAGGTGTAGATTTGTTTTGCATTATTGGTCGTAATTAGTCATCACTGATTATTCACTTATTTAATGTGATGAGAGATTAATGGGGGTTACTTTCATCTTTTTCAAATCTAAAACTTTGGAAGTCAATTATATTTTAGGCCAAAATGACAGCTATGATTGTTAACATCACATGAATGCCAGTGTGCACTTTGGAGTAAAAAGCCTTTGAAAATAGCCCCCTGTGTTCCCTAGTGGTTTTCCATGTATTGTGAACAATGACATCACTTCCCCACATACCCAGAGACGAATCATTAGCATCACAACCACAGGACTTTAAAATTCGTTTTTGGGACAGTCGAACAAGTCTGATTGGTAACCTGGGAAAAATATATATACAAAGAAATAATCTACAGCCATTTTAAATCTTGTATGGGTCACTTGGGCAAACTCTGCTCATTTATTTTAATGCAGATAACATCCCCAGCTATGAGTGAAAATTTTAAGAACTTTTTGGCTAATTTTCTGGCAGGTTTCTCTCAAGTTATGAACCAAAAGTGTTCCAGTAAGGTTAATTGAATATCTGTTCAAAGTTATCTGGTCTTTTATAATGTTAACACAAAAACATTATTTATTCATCGTTCATGGAAAAAAGTGATAATTCTGAAACATTTTATTTTTTTTATGTTTCTACTTGTTTCAGAATGTACAAAGATTAAAAAGAAACATTTAGGCCTACGTTTTCATTACTTTTCATTACTTAATAATATAACATTGCTAAAGCGTTCTTAGTAGGCCCTACTTATTTTTGTTAGCTGGGTCAAAGGCTAGACTAAAAAATAACAGTTGAAATATATACTTAATTAAAATATATATTATTTGAAACTTTAAGGTTAGAACAGAGATATAAGATAAGATTTTTTTTCTAAGATTTTTATGCAACTAACCAACCATTGCTGTTTTTATTTTTTTGTCATTCTTATGATGTTTTTCCACAGACAAATGTTGTTATGCTAATGGACATTGCGGTGCTGCCATGGATTATGTCAGTGTTTTGCCCTCCTGTAGCTGTGAATTATTTGTCTTGTGTTGTTGTTGTCTGCAGAATCATTACCGCCCCGCTTTAGATCCTGTCTGATGTGCTGTAGTGGAGTTAAACCACCAGAATGGTACGAATCCAGCAAAATGCAGCACTAGAGCTTTCTCACAGGCTACATGTGAAGGATTTTATGTGTGTGATTTTGTTTTGTGGTTATAAATTAGAAGGGAAACCAACCAATAATTGTATTTTAGAAGTTTTATAGTATCACTTCAGAATTATGGTCCGTCATTAATAAGTAACTCTGCAGGAAGTAATACAGGAATAATGAGTAGCCTACAAACTGCATTAATACTTCAGCTTCTACTATTAACTAATATGGAAACAACCTTAACTCATCATTAAGTAGGCTAATATTGATAGGAGATAGTCACTAGGCATCATTAAGAGCGAAGAGGTAACTATGTAGGTAACTGACAAAATAATAAAGAATTACTAATGAATTACTAATCACAACATTAATGTGTCTGAGACATTAGCAATTGTCTTCTTTTACTCTCAACATGGTCTTTTAAAAGCGGTCCAGATCTAGTTCCTGCAGAGTCACTATAGGTTCACTTGAGGAATAGTAGAGCATTTTATGACTGATTACATATCAGACACATGATAATGTTCTTAATAATTTGTCAGTTAGTTAGCCTAGTTATTATTGAGGCTAATCTCATTAAGTAGGCTAATTGATTACCAAATAAGGAACTAAATTTGATATTAAGCTACTTACTGATGAGTTCTATATTAGTTAATAGTAGAAGCTGAAGTGTTAATGTAGTACTACTCATTAGTCCGGCAATACTTCTTGCATCTATTAATGACAGACCATTATTCAAAAGTGTTACCAGTTTTACTCCCACCATTTTGTAAGATATACAGAACGGACGGAGATTCTGAAATAAACATTTGTCGCCCCCTGCTGACCATAATAGAATATTGTTATTTAGCTATGAAAAGACTACAGAATTGTAAGTTTAATTTCATCCAAAAATCAAAATTCTGTTATTATTTAGTCACCCGCTGAAAGTTATTTCTTCCAAATGTTTATTTTAATAGTTTGCTTGTACTTGATAATTTGTCAAACAAAACTTTCAGGTCATTTGATAAACAACATCATTTGGTTGGTTTTACAATTAATCTTCACTAATTTCTGTCCTCAACCCAGATTACCACTTTGTCACCAGAGAGAACATGCAAGAGGGAATCGACAATGGCGAGTTCATTGAGAATGCAGAGTTTTCTGGGAATATGTATGGTACCAGGTAGACTACATTTTATCTCGGAAATTGTCATCTGACATCTGATCCTTGTGAAACAATTAGATGTAATTGCTCATCAAATGTATTGTCACTTGCAGCAAATCATCCATAGAGGACGTTCAGGCACAAAATCTCATCTGCATCTTGGATGTTGACATACAAGGGGTACAAAACATCAAGAAGACTGATCTAAACCCCATTTATATCTCCATTCAGCCACCTTCAATGGAGATCCTGGTGAGCTGATAAAAGAGTTTTATACAGCTTTTAAATGGTCATAAAATACTGAGGGTTTAAACTTTTTTTGCACAGGAAAAGCGTCTGAGGGACAGACAAACCGAAACAGAGGAAAGTCTACAGAAGCGTCTGGAGGCCGCGAGGATTGACATGGAGCTCAGTAAGTGACGCACTCAGTAAATCAGCTGTGCTTGAGAGAAGACATTTATTCCCTTGTCATTTTCTCCTTTGCAGGTAAGGAACCTGGAGTTTTCGATATTGTAATCATTAATGATGACCTGGAAGCAGCCTATGAAAAGCTCAAAAGTGTTCTTGTTGAGGTAAAACTATTTCATCTGTCTAAAAAGATTTTGTTGACAATGATATGCATCATTTTTAATATTTAATAAATAAATAAACAATGAGTTGTTGTTGTTGTTTTTTCCAACAGGAAATTCAGAAGGTGCAAGATGCCAAGAAATAGGAAAGGATAGACGGGACTTTTTACCCTTTTGTCCGTCAACACAGGACATGAAGCCTTTTTTTTTCCAGCCTTGTACAGTGTATATAGCCTAGTACAAGTGTTGGTTCTCATGTTAGACTCTAAAAAGTCGATTGACCTGAAGGGACCTGAACATCTCAGTCTCAGTTGAGGACTCATCTCTGTAAACTGTGTGAGAATGTTTGCACCTTGTATACTGGAGAGAGAAAACTGTGTGGTAACCCAAAATGCGTTAAGCGTATTGATGACAATAGTTTGTTTATCATCAGCATGTTCTATAATAGAAAAATGATTGTTTTTCAATAGCCTAGTTTGTGATTGTAGAGAGCAAAACTACAGCATGTTTGACTCTCAGGTAAGGTTTAAATGTAGCCTATTCTGTTGAATGTTTAGCTTTGAGTTGCACCTCCATGTTTATAAATTTGTGTTGACTATAAAATGTAATTTTTGGTTTAGCTAAAATAAAATATTAGAAAATAAAACTAAAAGTACTTTTAAACATTTCTCCATTATCTTTTTGTTTTCTTATGCTCGTTTCCCCTCTGTTTAATCTCAAAGAGAACGATTTCACAATACTTCGTGTAAAAGAGAATTAAAAACTAAAGTAAATAATCTCTTCATTGATTCTGTTATAATAAACATGAATCACATTTTCACACCTCTGCCCTCGAATGTTCCCAAACGGACACCGTAAAGTTAAACTTCAGCAACCATGGAAACCGCAAACATCTGCGGAAGTGAAGGTGAGTCTGGTTCTATCCATATACAGTGTGAGGTTTTATCATAGTTAATGATAATTTTGAATATTATGATAGTTTCAAATTCAGGTTGATTGGGACACTTTTTCCATGTCATCTCAATAGCAAAAAGTGTCCCAATCACCCTATTGGCTATATTGGTTTCATGGGGTTCTAAATACGCTCGCTGTTACCAAACAAAACATAAAACTATTAAGATTTGTAACTTCTACTAAAGTAACGAATTTAATTTTCTTTTTCTGAGTGTGCGTTACAGCAAATGTGAAACGACCGCAATCCAACGGAAGCTGTTTTATTCTATGGTTTTATTACCGTAAACAAAACATTTTACTAGCCTACTATTAGGCGTCTTTCTATAATGGTGTAATTCTTCGAGCTTATCTTAATATAAATTTTAGGCATAAATAATAGGCTTTATTGTGTTTTGCGAGGAGACTTGGGTTATAGTTTTCACAAACGGCCCTATCCCATAATACTTATTTTTGGGGTAACGTTAGCCTACGTTGTCGCATTTTTTGTGTTGTGATTTTATTCATCTAAATCTATTAAATATAGGCTATCTAAAATTTATGTTCCAAATCTATTAATTATAATTTCTAAAAGCACAGTTCAAATATGTTTGTTTGTTTGTTTGTTTGTTACATTAGCTCATGTTTTTCATCGTTCTCCACAGTCTGTGAAATGCTTGAATCATGTCTAGCAGTAAAGAGCAGACATCCATCAGTCAGGTGATGTGTTTCCTCCATGAGTGGGACCAGGGCAATAAGCCGGTGCGTAGTCGAATGCTGAGCGACTTTCTGGCCAAGAACACAGGAAAGACATGCCCTGAACTGGAGTTTGAGTTTGCTGAAGTTGCCAGCCTGTTCCTTACTCGGCTCACTGCCTGGATAAGACTAACGTAAGCATATGGTCATGCTTAACCCATCTGTGCTCCAGAATCTCAGACTAAAACTTTCAGTCATGCCATGTATGCATCCTTAATTTTTTTGTTTCCAGCTACATGTTTGGATCGTGTCTAGACCTTCAGCTGAGAGCATTAGGTGTTTTCCTCTCTGCCAATAGCAGGTAAAAGACTTAATATAATGTAAGTACTAGAGGTAATACGCAAAGTCAAAAAAAATCTAAAATCCTACAATACACTGTATATCACATTACTGTACCTTACACAATAAAAAGCTCAGCTTTAGCAGTGAAACTTCAAAACAAGAGAAAATAATGCAGAATGTAATGCAAAAGGACAGCTATTCAGTAAATAAAAGCAAATGCACAAGCACCAGAAAACAGAAACACTTTCTATCCTAACATGGTATCCTTTTGTTTGTTTGCACAATCAGTCATCAGTACATGATTGAGTTTCTGGAGGTGGGTGGAGTGCTGACCCTGCTTGAGATTCTCGGGCAAGACAAACTCAAAGAAGAGGATAAGACCGAGGCCCTTCACCTGCTCCAGATCATCGCCAACTCGGGCCAAAAATATAAAGAGCTTATCTGTGAAAGCTACGGTACTCACTCTGCACAAATGCTCAACAAACTAATAATCAAAAAGCAAAGCAGTTCTAGCTCATTTTTCATTCCTGACATTTTAAGGAATGAGAGTTTGCAGCATTTCCATTAAATATTGTGAGGTTGAAACCTTGCATGGTCCAATCTGGATATGTTTTGAAGTTTGGGGATTTTGACAGGCAAGTTCTGACACACACACTCTCGCATCTGTTCTTCTCTAATTGACAGGTGTGAAGGCTGTAGCTGAATGTTTGGCCAAGTCTGAGATGGAGATGACTCAGGGGACCGCCGCCGCACTGCTAGAGTCTTTGGCCCATGGAAACCCCAAATACCAGAATCAGGTGTACAAGGGCCTGGTCGCCCTCCTGGCCTGCACATTACCAAGAGCACAGCAGCTTGTTTTACAGATTCTACGTATAGTTCAGGTACAACAGTGTCAAGCTACAAGCTACATCTTTTATTTTATTATGCAAAAAAAAAAAAAAAAAAATGCATAGAAAAAAAAAAGCTCAGGAAAAATCATACATTGTACATTGTACACAGTCAGGTACATTGACTACAACACAATAAGTTATTAATATTGTGGTGGTTCTCTCTTGTTTTTCTATGTTCATAATTGACCATTTTGGCAAAAAGATGCATGTTTGGCATGTTTCATTGCTTTATCACTAATAAATCAATTGACTCCAAACACTAAGCAATATGCTTAAAAAATATTTAACACTTTTTAAAATAATATTGGAATAAACGGTTAAGATGTCAATTTTCCTATGCCGTACATCACTTTTCGCCACTACTGTTTGTGTAACTACCTTTTTTAGTAAACATCAATATTTAAATTAACATTAATATGTTAAAAGTATACATTGTATAACTGATCACTCACTTTAATCATCCTGTTGTGTGATAAATACATTTTTAAAAAGTACAAATATTTGAAATAGTCTTACTAATAGTAGATGAGTTCATGAAAACAGCATTTATGATAAATAGTTATATACTGTAAGAACTAGAAAAATTAAATGCTTTTAAAATAGTTTTAGATCATATGGGATGTCATGCATGAAATGTCAGCATATAATTTTTGTTATGTTTTTGTGCAGCCCGTTATAAAAACAGCCCATCATAGCATAGTGGAACCCTTACTGAATCTGCTGAGGTCCCAGCATTTAGAAGTACAATATGAAGGCAAGTGTACATTTCAAATTTGGTATTGTTGTCTACCCTTCTGTGATGCTCACTGTTTCATTTTCACTTTTATTTACCTTCCAGCCATAGAACTCATAGCAGAGCTCATGCAATTAGAGGTTAGACCAGCTCTGCTCAGGGGTCTGGTGGCTTTTCTCAAACCAGCTAAAGAGAGAAACCCCAAACACAAGATTCTGGATGGTATGATCTGTTGCTCATTTTCTCTTAAATAAAGCTTAAATAAATACATTTGTTGTTTGCAACTGAAACAGTGGTTCTCCGATAACAATACTGCTTTGAATTATGACCAGCACCATGGAGACATCATGAATTCAACCTCTCAATTGTTACCTTTTGGGCTTTGTACATGTATTTGGAGCAGATGGAGACGAGATGAGAAACAAACATGGATGTGTCTTGAATTATCATCTTTCACAGTTGTTGATTTGTCTGTCATGAGAGTCATAAATCTGAGAGTTCAGTGTTGTATTTGAGATTCAGCTGAATCAGTTTGAGTGTTTTGTTAGATACAGAGGTGTCCAAAATGACGGATTCGCTCCCTGTGCTCCTCATGCAAGCAGCTTCTGCAAAAACCATCAGGTAAAATCAGTGACTTCAAACAATGCATACATTCAATACAAATATTATATAAGACATGCTGATCTGTGTGTTTATTATGGTATATTGACACAATGTTACAGGATTCTGGCACAGAGAAATGAGGAGATTTCTAAAGAACTCCTCTCTCTCAGAGTGATCCATCATTTACTGTATGCAATGGGTAACCAGGAACATGCAGATGCCCAGAGACAAGCCAGCCTGGCTTTGGGGGTACAATTGAAACATCCACCCTCACTCACTCACTCACTCACTCACTCACTCACTCACTCACTCACTCACTCACTCACTCACTCACTCACTCACTCACTATGTTCATTCTGCATCAGGCATAAGTAAATGCAGTATTGGGGAAAAAATATATATTAATGTGTAATGTCTGTTTAGCATTTTGTGCGCATGTATCCAGTGGTGGAAGAGCATGTACGCAGAGGAATGGGCAGCACACTGTTCGAGTCTTTTATGGTGAGGTCATTTCCTGTTTTACTGATTCACATGCACACACACATACACACATTGGGTTTTCTTTTTTAATGGGGACATTCCATTGACATAAGTAAGGGATAATCCATAGCTAGTTTATCCACAGCGAGTTTAATGTGGGTTTAATTCCTTTTAAAACAGTGCTGTTACCTCCCCGTTGCTGAGAAATACAATGTAGCGAATCTGTAGCGAAGCTTTTTATTAATAAAAGACGGGGATAGGCTTGAAGTTTCTGTGCTCCTGAATGTTTCTCCATTTGTGTGAGTGACGTGTGCATGAACATCAATAAAAGCAGTGCATTAATATAGAATGGGGATTATTGGAACTATCTGTGCATTAAATGGTTTTATTTAATGCTCAATCAGAATCAAATATTCAGACAGACCACGGTATAATGATTTTTATACTGTACAAACTGTACATATCCCCTACCCCTTGTCACCTTAAACTTTCTGCATTTTTACATTCTCAAAAACATCATTTCCAGTTTTCCTCATGGAGTAATTTAAATATAAATATGCCGTTTTCACTTAAAGACCCGTCAGTATGTGTGTTTTTCTTCATATTGTTTACAGCACAATGCTGATGAGCTGCATTTAAGCATGGATGATATTCAAGCTGACAGTTTACGATCAAATAAAGTAAACATTTCATGTGGTGAGTAGATAAATCTCAAAGATTGAGAGAGAAAAAGCCAGGTTGTATGCTTGTTTTATTATTTGAATTGATGCTTAATTTTGACCATTGAAAATGATTGTGTATCACATTGTCCTTTAATTTTTTCCTCTTTTCTGCAGTGCTTGAGGAACAGATTTCAGATTCTTGAACACTGCTTAAAACAAGCTAATAAGAACAAAAGTATTTGTGGTGTTTTGTTGTTGATGATGGTGTTTTTATACATAAAATAGTAAAAGTGGTCACAAAGATGGTGAACAGTCTTCTGTATTTCTTTGGTTCACTTCAATATGGGTTCATTAAAAAACGTTTTAAATTATATATCAAAAAAACATTTTAATGGCTATGTGATATAAGCACAATAAAGTATTAAAATTAAGAAGATTCTATATGCATGTTAAAAGTCAGGGTTGAAATGCAACACTCATTTTTAGAATGTAACAGGGGGTGCCTGCTATGTGTTTGGGTTCTTCCTATGTCTGAAAAGGTTGAAGAATCATTATTCATTTTTTATTATCATTATTACTATTTATTTTTTACAGTCTGTCTGTGGCAAGCCTGTGGTCAGAACACTTACAGGCTTTTGACCATGCAAACATTTTTTAAATACGCAGTGATGTTCAAACACGCCCCGCCTTTCAGGAAGTGAAACAAAATACACTCACTTTGGTTAATCTATTAGGAGATATATCTAAAAGTATTAAAAACCAAGTTATGCGATTTCTCAAAAACACGGGGTTGTTTTTCCGTATTTAATATTTGAATATTTATAGATGTAATTTTAGATTTATAATTTATAGGTATAAATGTACATCCCTCTGACTAGTCTCGATGATCACACTCCAGTCCGGTAGGTGGCGGTAAATGCACTTTAAGTTGGTTTGCCATCCGCCAGCTAAACTCTAAAAGAAGAAGAAGAAGTGAAACAAGGCGGGAACGGTAGCGCTGCATGTTGTGAAAGATTGCGTCCTTTACTGTATCTTGTAACCCTTTGCTTACTGTCAGCAGTTCGTTATGATGTGTGATTTTTTTTTTATTAACACACTGATTTCTTTCCCCGACTGATGTACTGATGTCAGTTTGTGCTTGATCTTAATCTGAAGCAGTGAAAGATTGGTTCAGCGCTATGAGCAGGTTAAGATCAGCAGTGCAGAAGGGGAAGACAGCGGCTCTAGAAAATCCAGAGGTGCTCAAATCCAGCATTAAGAAGAAATCAAAGCCTGCCGTTAAAGAAGGTGAGTGGTTCTCTTTGTGCTACTGAAAGACTGGAAGGCAATTCCATGTTTGCCTCTAAAATGTTATATTGTTTGAGTGTTTCTTGATTTCTTATTCCCATCAGAGGAACCATCTGAAATTGAACCTTCATCATACCACTTTTTCCATGATCCATCTGAAATCTCTCTATTCCGCTCTCACCTTCTGCTGTGGTATGATCAAAATAAGAGAGAGCTTCCCTGGAGAACAATGGTAAAGGCATCTTTATTGTTAATGATTAAATTAATACAATCTAACACATTGTACGTTATTTTTGACCATATACCTGTATATTTAAAGGGCCCATCATGTACAGCTACCTTTTTATTTAACTGCAGAAAAAAAATTCTAGTCCTAAAAATAAATAAATTACATTTCTGTGAATTGTCTATAAAACCATGTATTGTTTAGTTCAAATTGAATTATTAACAAAATGTTGGCTGCATTAGTTGTCAGCGGCTTAACTAATGCTTCAAAATGAAGGAAATACCATTACAAACACTATTACATAATGTTCAGAATTGTTTAATTGCATTTAAACATTCTAAACTTTTCTTGACCTGTTTATAAAAAGGAGCAGGAATACATTGAAATTTGATTAGGATTGTTTTTCCTTATTGTTGTTCTTATGCTGTAATCCATACAGGCTTTGACCGAACCAGATGTTAATATCAGGACATATGCAGGTATGAAACAAAGGGTTTTAATGTCGTGAGGATCATAACCTAAATCCTTTTTTATTGTTAAATCATTAATTATTTTTTTTCTCATGCCGTTCTCAGTGTGGGTCTCAGAGATCATGTTACAACAGACTCAAGTTGCCACAGTGATAGGCTATTATAACAGATGGATGAAGGTAGACAAGCACCTTAGGTGTGATTTCTCCTCACAGCTGCCACAAAATGATGCTGTTTCTACGTCTTTATTTTTTAGAGATGGGCGACTGTGGAAAAACTTGCTGCAGCTACACTGGAGGTGATGGTTAAACCTAAAGACGTACACAATATAAACAGAAGAGGACATAGTGAGCATCTGACAGTTTGCGTTGTTGTCTCCCTGCAGGAAGTGAACCAAATGTGGGCTGGCCTTGGATACTACTCTCGAGGACGCAGGCTGCATGAAGGCGCTCAGAAAGTAGGTTTAAACGTAGTAATGCAGAATCTAGATAAGATTTAGATTTTTGCCTTTTTTATATTTATGTAATCTGCACATATAAAATACATTTTATGCATGATTCTTTAAAATAGGTGGTGTCAGAACTGAATGGACAGATGCCAAAAACCACAGCGGGACTACTGAAACAGTTGCCTGGGGTCGGACGTTACACCGCCGGGGCGATCGGTTCTATAGCACTTGGACAGGTAACTTTTTTTTTATTGATGCATCTGATTTGGACTACTTTCAAATGTGGTTCTTTATTTATTTACTTTTGTGATCCACTGAAATCAATTGGTGCAGCACTGTATTGCCAGGGTATTAAACACTGTGAATATTTAGCTGTAAAAGATGTTTGTCCCAATGGTGTTTGTTGTTCTCCAGGTGACGGGTGCGGTTGATGGAAATGTCATTCGAGTTCTGTGTCGCGTTCGAGCCATAGGAGCAGACAGCAGCAGTCCCACTGTAACAGATGCTTTATGGTACTGAAAGATTCATCAAGTAGATTTACTATTTATAAAATTTAGGTCTAAGTTGTAAAATGTTGGATTTAATTGTGATGATTATTGGCCTATTTCAGGAAAATTGCTGATACACTTGTTGACCGAGAGAGACCTGGAGATTTTAATCAGGCTATGATGGAGTTAGGGGCCAGAGTCTGCACCCCAAAATCCCCTCTCTGCAACCAGTGTCCCATTCAGTCCCATTGTCATGCATTTAGGAAGGTACTGCTGAACAACATTCTTCCCCATTCTCAGTTTAAACTTCAGCAGATCTTCTTGACCATGCCTACATACGTTGAGTTGCTGCCATGTGAATGGCTGATTAGATATTGTGTTAATGAGCAGTTGTTGAACAGGTGTACTTAATAAAGTGGCCGGTTAGTGTACTTCCTTGTAAAAATGTCAAATAACCTATTATATATATATATATATACAGATATAATTTTCTGTCTTTTATATTGTAGGTGAGTATTAAACAAGAGATTGACTCCAAAAGACTTCTAAGTAAACTTGCCTCAAATCTCAATAACTCTGTTCCTGACATAGAGAATTGTTGTAAGTCTTAAGAAAAATCTCATTATTCATACATCAGCTCATCCAATTAAAAATCCTGTCTAATGTCTGTTCATATTCACTGACAGTGGCCGGTGACAGCTGTAACTTGTGTCTATCAGAGGTCTGGGACCCTCAGCTGGGGGTGCAGAATTATCCAAGAAAGCCTGTTAAAAAGGCTCCACGTGCGGAGCAAACACTAACCTGTATAGTGGAGCGTAAGCGTGATGGAGAAGAGATGGAATATCTGCTCACTCAAAGACCAAGCAAAGGTGAAACAGCAGTTTTGACCGGATGAATTAGTCATTTCTTCCAGAAAATATAATAAAATTGCACAATTTTGGATTTACCGGCATGTGTTTGCCTTCTGCAGGACTCTTGGCAGGGATGTGGGAGCTACCCAGCATGCTCTTGGAAGCTGATGTCTCTGAGAGTAAATATAAACGCTTGATATGTGACATGATGCAAAAACTGCTGGAAACATCCCTAGACACTCACTCAGTGCAGTTTGTGGGAGAGGTGGGTTTTTCCCCAAATCATGTGTTCTTGGGTTTAGAATAGTTTCAAACTGATCAAAATTTAATTAACAAACACATGATTTACATCTTTGGTCATGTTGTTCACTTCTTGTTACAATGCACGCATTTGATATTCATCAATGTCTTCTGTGTTCTCTGTCAGGTGGTTCATATTTTCTCCCACATCCATCAAACCTACATAGTCTTTTCCGTTCGTGTGTCCGACTGGTCAGATAGAAAGCGAGAGCAGAAGACCTGCTGGTTCAGTAAATCTGCTCTGCATGAGGCGGCTGTATCCACTGGGGTTAAAAAGGTTTGTGTGTTGTGTCACGGATGTCACAGCAAAGCCAAACTACCCAGTGTTTTTGTAGTAAACTAAAACTTAAATAGCTTTATCTATTTGCAATAAATACGAGATTAAATAAAATATAAATATAGTAGTGCTGTCAAACGATTAATTGTGATTATTCACATCTAACATAAAAGTTTGTAAGTATATAATATGTACACAAATATTGATAAATATGAATATTTATATTATTTTATATAAATCCTGCCTTGGCAACTAACTGCAATGAAATAAGGTACTAAAATTATATATATATTTTTTAAAAACGAGGATACAAATATTTAAAGCGAAATAGAAATGTAAAAATGACAAAAGTACAGAACAAAATTGCTGAAACTTTTAAATGAAATTACTAACATAACACTGACACTAACCTGGAGGAGGCTTATTCAATTTTCAAAAATTCTGTTTTAGTTTTACCTAAGATCTGATAGACTAAAATAAGGCTAGATGAAGGACAATGAAAGATTCTGTAATGTGTTTGTTGGGAATAGTTATCAAACGATGGTTTAGTGTTACCAATATCAAATGTGTATTGATATAAAGTATGTTTTTATTGTAATTTTTTATGTAAATCTTGTATTTTTAATTACACAGATTATGAAACTCTATGAATCTTCAAGCAAGGTGGACATCAAGGTATGTTTTCCTGAGTTTGCATGTGCTTAATATTTTGCACTGCTTGGTATTGAATAAAAAAAAAATGTTATTGTCCTGACATTTCACACTCTTAAGGAAAAGAAGAGAAAACCCAGCCCTGAGAAACGGTCAAACAAAATAAAAAAGCCAAAGAGTGCTGCTACTAATGGAGGACCCAAACAACTCAGCCTCACTAAATTCTTGTCTACCTCGAAGGCAACAGCTTAAAGCCAAACCTGTTGACAGAAGCTACTCTGTGGTTATCATGTAAATTTGCTACTGTGTCAAGAGAGTCACATATAATAACACATATTACCTACATCTGTATTATTTTTAAAGCAATAATTCATTGTTATGAGGCATGTTTTTAAATAAATAATAATTGTATAATAAGACAGCTGTTTTTTTAAAAATGTTTCCCCTTATTTTTCATGATATATTTATGCACAATATTTCTCGCTACTTTGTTAATTTAGCTGCATGCTTAATTAAACAGCCTTTAGCCGAACGGGTCAATTAGCCTTTCGCCGAGCCCCGCCCCCCTTAGTTACTGCTGCTACCTCCGTCAAACAAATGGTCAAACACGGGCAGCGCGACAGATTGCCATGACGGCAAAGGGTATTCCCGTGCGTGTCAGTGACCTTTTTTGGAGCAATACCTCCGCGATATCAAGCAAGATCGAAGCAAAAGGGGTTACGGTATGCGGTGGAGGGATTTATTCCAAATATAAAATTAAGAAATGAATGAGACACGACTACTATTGATGCTAATGCTTAAATAACACGACC
Source organism: Pimephales promelas (assembly GCF_988280905.1). Classification (NCBI taxonomy): domain Eukaryota; kingdom Metazoa; phylum Chordata; class Actinopteri; order Cypriniformes; family Leuciscidae; genus Pimephales; species Pimephales promelas. The sequence continues at coordinate 26,166,086 of NC_142782.1, forward strand.
ATGATCCTTTCATTTTCTACGCCCTGAATGCTCTTCCCTTGCCTGTCTAACACGGGCTTGTCATAATAAGAGTTAAGACATACATTTTTGAATGAACGTGCGATTATTTATAATCTTACACGTATGTGGAAAAAGGCTTTACGTTTTCGCCACGTTTAACGTTTTATCCTTTGGTCTGTTTGAAAAGAAAATCTAAATTTGTATGTTTTACTTGGCAACGGTGGGGCTTTTAACTGAAATATGAGCTGTTAAAACTGGGTGAAGTCCAAAGTTTTCCTCAGTTCTGTCAGAGAATGTCTGGTTCTGTGCACTTCTGATAACGCACCATTTTACTCATATAATTTTGTGGAAGGTCAAAGTTGCCATCTGACCGTGCACTTGATCTGAACTCTTCCACACAGTGTGATACGGACGTATCCTCGACCTCAGGTAAGTTCACCGGCAGATTTACACTGATTGCAGACTTTTCAAAAAATGGGTTAATCCATATACTGTAAAAACAATAACTGTAGAAAATAAAAACGCACCATGCACTTTAAATTTAATTTAAAAAAAATTAATGTTTTGGACAAGCATAGAACGTTTTTAAAAGTTACGCAAACCGTTGTATTCAAACAGTCTTGTTCGTAGTCATACAAATCTGCATTTTCATTAAATCAGATCTTATTCACGCTTAAACCCAATATATTATGCTAATTCGGTTTATTACAGAATGGATGTTTATGAAATGTACATGTTTTATCTGCATAGCCAAAAGTAGTAGTGGTAATAATAAAAAACAACTCTTGGTTTGTCGTGTTTTCTCCTCTTCTACTAGCATCCAGGCTAGTCAAATGCTAGTCTTGCGAATTTAATTTTAATAACAGAGCAATCCTATTAGTGTCCCCTATGGAAACAACGTGGCAGAGAGTGGAATCCATGCACCGCTGGATTCTAGAGAATGGAGGTATGATTTATGTCATATATTATAAGTGTGATTTATAATAATTTAATTTTTATTTATGTGCTATATTGCATTACAACAATGCCTAAAACATTACATCATAAGATATAAAATAATAACTTTTAGAATACACAGATGCAATGCAAGCTCCTTGTTTGTTCCGTCATTTTATTTCAGATAAGCGGACGGACCCATGGCTTCTAGTCTACTCTCCTGTACCGATCATCTGTATATTTTTGTGCTATCTTGGTGTTATTTGGATCGGACCCAAACTTATGAAACACAAGGAACCAGTCAACCTAAAAGCAGTGCTTATTGTGTACAATTTTGCCATGGTCGCTTTGTCTGTTTACATGTTTCATGAGGTACATTCTGCATTACTCTAGTTCAATTCAACATAGGTGCATTTTTTTAAAGGTTATTTCAAATTTTTCTGTTAAAATAACTTTAAAAGATCCATCTGCTCATGACCTGCTGTTAACATTTTTCTTTTCGTTCCACAGTTCTTGGTCACATCTTGGCAGGCAAACTACAGTTATCTGTGTCAACCTGTGGACTATAGCCACAGTCCATTGGGAATGAGGGTGATTGTGTCTATTCATCTGTTTGACATGTTGTCTAACCAATAATTCCTGTATTGCAAATCATAATTAAATATGTTTACAGTGTTATCATGTTTTATATTCCTATAAAGATGCATTTGTTTTCTAAACATTACTTTTTATACTTTTAGATGGCCAGTGTATGCTGGTGGTTCTTCTTCTCTAAAGTCATTGAGCTTAGTGATACAGTGAGTTTGACTAATTTAACAGATATGATTAGCGCAGATATTTTCACCCAGGGTGGACATGCCGTTCTAAAAAACATGTCAATTTCCACATTTAGGTCTTTTTCATCCTAAGAAAAAAGAATAGCCAACTCACATTTCTACACGTATATCATCATGCAACTATGATCTTTAACTGGTGGGCAGGAGTGAAATTTGTGGCGGGAGGTCAATGTAAGTCAAAAATATGTGGCTGAACATACTAGTGAACTGATAAACTGTTTATTTATAGTTAGTTACTATGGTAGAAACAAATCTTTATTCAAAATCAATATTAGTTAATATGCAGCCTCTCGGATTTTTATATTTTAGACCCATTAGATGTAACAATTTTGCTATGCATGTAACTTTTTTAAACAGAATTTCTTAACTGTATGCATTTTTGCCTATTCTTTCAGCATTTTTTATCGGGCTGCTGAACACTTTTGTTCATATTGTGATGTATTCGTACTATGGCTTGGCCGCCCTGGGGCCTCACATGCAGAAATATCTGTGGTGGAAGCGCTACCTCACCTCACTGCAGCTGGTAAATGCACATAAACACACACATTGCTAATCTGGTCATTTAAAAAGACATTTTTAGACAATTAGAGCCTTTTGTTAACCCCTTGTTTGTTTGTTTGTTTGTTTGTTTGTTTGTTTGTTTGTTTGTTTTTAAAAATACATAGCTTCAATAGACATGTCCTGTTTAAAAGATGGCCAGTTGATACTTTTTTTCCATAAGGATCCATAAGAGTAAACATTCATAACATCTGTTGAACTAGCTCTCATTACATCCTCTCATTACAGATCCAGTTTGTCTTGCTGACTCTTCACACTGGATACAACCTCTTCACTGAGTGTGACTTCCCTGATTCCATGAATGCAGTTGTGTTTGCGTACTGCGTCAGCCTCATTATACTTTTCAGCAACTTTTACTACCAGAGCTACATAACAAGGAAGAGCAAGAAGTCTAAATAGTTGGTCCACATGCAGAGGAGAAGAAATCCCTCACTTGATAGACTATTTTTTAATTGCTCTTGAAATTGAAATCAGGCCTCGGCCACATAGTCATCAGGACTAAAAGGATTTGTTGAAACAACTGACCTCATATCTAATTTTGGTGGTAAATATAACTTGTCTAGATAATGTTTTATTATCAGTCTTTTTATTTTATTTTTTTCATTTTGGAGTGGTGAAATCTCCTTTATTGTCAACAACCAAAATAGAACTTGAATGTAAATGAAGTGTAATCTCATTTTAAGTAAATCTAGGATGAAACATTATTAATTGTGCTGAACAGCTTTGTCTGTCTCTATTAACAAGTACACTAGATGGCACTACAGTATGTACGTAACTTGACTGCAGCTGTTCTCGCAGTATGTCTTTGGATATGTCTTTGATTATCTTTGGCCACTTTTTGGGCTAATAACAATTCAATTATTGATGATATTTACAACGGAACTGAGTCATCAAACATTTAACTGACTTCAGCTGTACAATAGCCGAAATTCATACTTTTCCTGTTATCACTGTAAAGCTGCTTTGAAACAATTTGTTCTACTGTATGCGCTATATAGCCTAGCCTAATTACAAGTGAATTTACTTTTATATTTTACCAATGATAAAACTGATTGATGTTAAAGGGATAGTTCACTTTGAAATTAATTTTTGATATGTTTTAGCTTACCACAATGGCATCCAAGATGTAGGTGTCTTTGTTTCCACAGTATTTTCAATTTTCCGTTCTTGTCTGTCAGACCTCAAAGAGCATGCACAGAGAAGTCCCGTGGCTGTGGTTACATGAGGTAAACACAATATACTGTTAATTTTCTCACACAAAACGCTTGTTTTGTGTCTTAGGCCATCAATGTGTACTTACATTTACGAGTCATTAAATCATCTTTAATTTGGACTTCTCTGTGCATGCTCTTTGAGGAGGACCCCTATACCTGCATTATATGACTGACAGACAAGAACGGTTTAACCGGAAAATATCAAAATTGAAAATACTGTGGAAACAAAGACACCTACATCTTGGATGCCCTTGAGGTAATCTAAAACATATCAAAAAATTAATTTCAAAGTGAACTATCTCTTTAAGTTTGTGGGCCACTGTGCCTTTGAGGTGTGTTTGCGTGCTACGATTTAGTGGTTTTCCTTTTGCTTGTGACTGTAAAATATGTATTTTAGGTAGGTGGAGAAAAACATATTTTGAGTTTTTATATTTGGGATTGTAGTTGGGCTACTCTTGGCAGACCTCACTACATGCCGTGTGCGCAGAAAGTGTCAAAAAGTGTTTGAAACTGACATTGCAATATTTTTTACTTTCTTTATGAATTCATCTGGTTGCCAATAGTAAATTCAGATTTTAGGTCTTAGAACTACAAACTGACTATCTCTAATTGAATTACTTTATTATTGACTTTTTAAAACATGGAGACAATTTAAATTATGTTCTAATGAAAGAGTGACTGAGCGGTCAAAGAGGCCAATGTTTTTATGTTATAAACTGACAAATTGGTGCATTTTAGTAGCTTCCAAATAAATGTCTTGCTAACTAATTTTTTTTTATTTGTTGTCAGGTCATTGAGTGTGTGTGTCAGTGCATTTAAAAGTAGTAAAACTATGAGATGCCTTTAGACTGAGATCATGGAAGTGCTGCCTGGAAATTTTCTCATAAATTGTGCGTCAAGTCTCTGATGTAACGCATTACTGGTAAACAAAACAATTTGCTTGGGCAGGGAAAACTGTTGAATTGACCCGTCTGTCTCTTGGGTTGCATAGACATTTTTCAGGTTTTAGACATGGCATTCATCATGCCATGTGAATTATTTATTATCTGTGGCCAAATGTAAACATGACATTGGTAAAATCCTACTCTGGGGGTTCTCTGGCTTTTTTCTCCTTTTTTGTCACTTAATTGTCACTCTCTAACTCACAGATTGTACTCGCAAAACCAGGATTATTGACGTTGTGTACAATGCCTCCAACAATGAGCTGGTGAGAACCAAGACCCTGGTGAAGAACTGCATTGTTCTGGTGGACAGCACATCGTACACAGGCAGTGTATAAAGCTCACTATGCCATTCCTTTGGGCTGCCAGAAAGTTACAAAACTGGTAGGCTTTCATTTCATATTGCTCACTATAAATACATGAGAATTTCTATTATTAGAGATTCAGCCTCAGATTGTTCATGGACCCTCTGCAATGCATATTGCACACAAAAAGGACAAGAGCTTTTCCAAAACCACCAGCTCCAATATTTACACAGATGATTTGCAAACTTTTCAAAGAGCTAATTGCTTTGGTGATTATTGATGCCTTCTGATATAGACACTTATGTCTTTTACACAGTGAAGAACACACATACTAGTTGACAGTCACCTCTATAGTCCTTTTTGTGTTCAAGCTTAATATGGGTTACTATGGCATCTTAAGTAAGAATACATATTGTTTTCAAATTTAGCACTAATATTGAAGTCAGATATTCGATATATAGTCAGTGGATTCGAACCCGGATCTCTCACACCAAAGGCATGTGTTTTATCCATTGCGCCATCACCACCCCATATTGGGAAATTGGTCCACCAATCCCCACCATGAACGACATCAGAATCTTTCCCAGATAAACCTTCTTGAAGCTTTTAACTGCATACAAGGATGGTCAGTTCCTGCAGGTAAAGCTTATCTGTGAGGTTTCCAAACTTTTCCCATCATGGATCCTTTGAGACAATCGGTCATCTCCATTTAGTAAAAAGGAAAAAAACAAAGAAAATAAAAAAACAGATCATTGGCAAACAGTTGTTTTTTCAACAGCACTCATCCGGACCAGTTCATTCAATCCAAAGCATATAACCATAGTCCAAAGCAAATAACCATAACAGTGGATTTAGTCACAGGATGTTCTCGTTTTTATGCTCATTTGACACATATCCCATTAGAACCAGAGACGAGACAAAAACTTACATTTTATGTTTCCCTCATGTTTATTTGATATCTGTTTATTTTTCATGCACAAAACCAGGCAGAATGGTCTCAGTCAAAGACAAATCTGTTTAATTTGTAAGTCACAGTGCTTCTGTCTTAAGTTTGCTTTTTAATGTTCTGTTTCCTCGGCCGGTATTGTGTCCAGGCCTGGCCAGTGTGGCAGAGCAGGCGGAATCATGTTGGAAGGGAAAGAGCTGGAGTTTTACCTCTGGAAGATCAACGGCAAACAGACAAGCAATACAACCAGAACTCTACAGTATAACCGTTTAAGGGTGAAAATGAATATCATTGTGCAAAAATTATTCAGGTCACCAGTGTGAATGATTAATTCCTAATGGGCTAACAAAATTGGCTGGGTAATTTTGTCCTGAAATATTGCATTTTGCACAACATTTCTTACACTTTCGTGCACCTACGGTCACTTTTGCACATTCATGTTACTATTTACTGTTACTAATAATTTAATCTTATTTTGTTTATTTATTTCCAATATTTATTTCAATAGTAGACCTGATGTTAGTTTGTGTCTTAAACGGTTAGTTCACCCAAAACTGAAAATGCGGTCATTAATTTGACTAGGCTACTCTACCTGACTATATAATTGTCACAGTCTTTTCTGCACCATTCTGTCTTTGTCATCTTCACTACACTTCCCAGCATCCTCTTGTCTCCACACCTGAACTCACTCCCTCAATCATCTTCCTGTTCATCGTCCTGATCATCTGTGTCACCTGTCATCACCTTGTTAGTGTTCATTTTGTATCTGTATTTAGTTCTCTCTGGTTCAGTCTGTGCTTGTCCGTTCTTGATTATGTTTCATGGATAGTGTGTGTAATCTTCTGCCAGTCTTCCTTGTACCTGTTTGGAGTTTTTGAGTAAATGTTTTGTATTGGAGCTTTGCGTCAGGCTCAGCCTGTCTTCATTCCACACTACACCGTGACAGAAGAACCGACCAAACATGGATTCCCCTGCAGTAAGACTAATGTGCCTTGAGCAGGGAAACAGCTCTCTTGAGGAACACCTGGAGGTTTTCCTGGATTTGGTTCCTCAAACCAGTTTCCCAGATGACTGCCTCTGCACGTTTCTACGTGTGGGACTGAACAACACCACTCTAGTGCAGTTGTCTGGGGAACCAGGGTCTGAAGGGTCTTCACAGACGTGGTCGCCTGAAGGGTCTTCGCCGACGTGGCCGCCTGAAGGGTCTTCACCATCGTGGCAACGCCCTCAGCCTGCTCCGCCACGCCCGCATCCTGCTCGGCCCTGGTCACGCCCTCAGCTTGCTCTGCCACGCCCTCGTCCTGCTCCTCTCTGGTCACGCCCTCAGCCTGCTCTTTGCACCATTCTGTCTTTGTCATCTTCACTACACTTCCCAGCAACCTCTTGTCTCCAGAGAGAACTGATGGTGCGTTCTATTATAGCCAACGAAACGACTCGGACCTCGGATTTGGCGTCACGTCCACACTTCAAGCGTTCTATTTGTTTTGCGCGTCCGAGTCAGAGAAAAAAAATGGACGCCACCCGGAAAGCTGTTATAATGGTAACACTGGCCGAGTACCAGGCACTTACATTAAAAAAAAAAAATATTATGACTACACCTTATTAAAACGCAGCCATTTGAACTTGAAAATGTTCACTTTATTAATGTTTTTCATGTTAATCTTCTGTTAGCAACGCTAGCAACGTCAGTAATTGCACTCACAACAACCGATTCCCATACCTACAGGGGACGCAGTATTACGAGTGATTATAACCGTCATTTAAAATACCAAAGCGGTTCAAAAACAATGAAAACAATTCATTCTTACAAGTCACAGGACGCAGCCATCTTGAATTCCGAAACGGAATTCTTGCTCGGTGTCCTCACGGTTGTCCGACGTCCGAGAGGAGAAATCCGAGGAAAGGGGGCGTGTTGCTAGGCAACGTCTGTCGTCCGATTCGGATCTCTGAGACGGATGAATAATAGAACGCACCATAAATACAGATGCAAAATGAACACTAACAAGGTGATGACAGGTGACACAGATGATCAGGACGATGAACAGGTGGATGATTGAGGGAGTGAGTTCAGGTGTGGAGATAAGAGGATGCGGGGAAGTGTAGTGAAGATGATGAAGACAGAATGGTGCAGACAAGTGGTGCAGATAATTCTAAGCGAAAAGTGGGTTTTTTAGAATTAGAAGGTTCTATCTGCATTTGACCCATTCCAAAAATCCCCATTTACAAATATGAGAGGATTTTGATATTGTATGTTTAGAATACATTTAGGGTCCCTGTTATTTTCATGTTTGAATGAAACTTGTTCCCCATTTAAATTGTCCTATATGTAATGCAAAAACTTTGAAGCTCAATTATCTCAAAACTGCTCAGAACACAGATAGAACCTTATAATTCCAAGGGGACGTTGTGTGTAATCTTATGCCAGTCTTCCTTGTACCTGTTTGGAGTTTTTGAGTAAATGTTTTGTATTGGAGCTTTGCATCAGTCTATCTGACCCTGTCTGAGCTGAGATATTGAGATCCCACATAGCATTTATGCCAAATATCTCAATATCTCAGTTCAGGAAGGACCTAGAGACTCCATTTTTGCACTCAGGTCTAAGTCTCATGGTCGTCTATCAGAATCCAGAGTTTCAAGAAGATTGGAGAAACTCGTTTTTTCGCACCAAAAAAAAAAAAAAAAACGAAAGGGGAAACACTGTCGTTTTTTTTTGGGTCGAAATTTTGAGTTTCTCTGATCTTCTTGAAACTCTGGATTCTGATAGAGGGCCATGAGACTTAGACCTGAGTGCAAAAATGGAGGCTCTAGACCCTTCTAGAGCTGAGATATCGAAATTCAAAATTTTGACCCGAAAAAAAAACGACAGTGTTACCCCTTTCGTTTTTTTTTCATTTTTGGGCGAAAAATTAAGTTTCTCCAATCTTCTCAAAACTCTGGATTCTGATAGAGGGCTGCGAGACTTTGACCTGAGTGCAACAATTGAGGCTCTAGACCCTTCCAGAGCTGAGATATCGAAATTCAAAATTTTGACCCGAAAAAAAACGACAGTGTTACCCCTTTCGTTTTTTTTCATTTTCGGCGAAAAATTAAGTTTTTCCAATCATCTCAAAACTCTGGATTATGAGCGAGGGCTGTGAGACTTTGACCTGAGTGCAAAAATGGAGGCTCTAGACCCTTCCAGAGCTGAGATATCGAAATTCAAAATTTTGACCCGAAAAAAAAAACGACAGTGTTACCCCTTTCGTTTTTTTTTTCATTTTCGGGCAAAAAATTAAGTTTCTCCAATCTTCTCAAAACTCTGGATTCTGATAGAGGGCCGCGAGACTTTGACCTGAGTGCAAAAATGGAGGCTCTAGACCCTTCCAGAGCTGATATATCGAAATTCAAAATTTTGACCCGAAAAAAAAAACGACAGTGTTACCCCTTTCGTTTTTTTTCATTTTCGGGCGAAAAATTAAGTTTCTCAAATCTTCTCAAAACTCTGGATTCTGATAGAGGGCCGCGAGACTTTGACCTGAGTGCAAAAATTGAGGCTCTAGACCCTTCCAGAGCTGAGATATCGAAACTCAAAATTTCGACCCGAAAAAAAACGACAGTGTTACCCCTTACGTTTTTTTCAGTTTTCGGGCGAAAAATCAAGTTTCTCCAATCTTCTCAAAACTCTGGATTATGATAGAGGGCCACGGGACTTTGACCTGAGCGCAAAAATGGAGGCTCTAGACCCTTCCAGAGCTGAGATATCGAAACTCAAAATTTCGACCCGAAAAAAAAACGACAGTGTTACCCCTTACGTTTTTTTCAGTTTTCGGGCGAAAAATCAAGTTTCTCCAATCTTCTCAAACTCTGGATTATGATAGAGGGCCGCGAGACTTTGACCTGAGCGCAAAAATGGAGGCTCTAGACCCTTACAGAGCTGAGATATCGAAACTCAAAATTTCGACCCGAAAAAAAAAACGACAGTGTTACCCCTTACGTTTTTTTCAGTTTTCGGGCGAAAAATCAAGTTTCTCCAATCTTCTCAAAACTCTGGATTATGATAGAGGGCCGCGACACTTTGACCTGAGCGCAAAAATGGAGGCTCTAGACCCTTCCAGAGCTGAGATATCGAAACTCAAAATTTCGACCCGAAAAAAAAACGACAGTGTTACCCCTTACGTTTTTTTCAGTTTTCGGGCGAAAAATCAAGTTTCTCCAATCTTCTCAAAACTCTGGATTATGATAGAGGGCCGCGAGACTTTGACCTGAGCGCAAAAATGGAGGCTCTAGACCCTTCCAGAGCTGAGATATCGAAACTCAAAATTTCGACCGGAAAAATAACCGACAGTGTTACCCCTTACGTTTTTTTCAGTTTTCGGGCGAAAAATCAAGTTTCTCCAATCTTCTCAAAACTCTGGATTATGATAGAGGGCCGCGAGACTTTGACCTGAGCGCAATAATGGAGGCTCTAGACCCTTCCAGAGCTGAGATATCGAAACTCAAAATTTCGACCCGAAAAAAAAAAACGACAGTGTTACCCCTTACGTTTTTTTCAGTTTTCGGGCGAAAAATTAAGTTTCTCCAATCTTCTCAAAACTCTGGATTATGATAGAGGGCCGCGAGACTTTGACCTGAGCGCAAAAATGGAGGCTCTAGACCCTTCCAGAGCTGAGAAACCGAAATTCAAAATTTCGACCCGAAAAAAAAACGACAGTGTTACCCCTTACGTTTTTTTCAGTTTTCGGGCGAAAAATCAAGTTTCTCCAATCTTCTCAAAACTCTGGATTATGATAGAGGGCCGCGAGACTTTGACCTGAGCGCAATAATGGAGGCTCTAGACCCTTCCAGAGCTGAGATATCGAAACTCAAAATTTCGACCCGAAAAAAAAAAACGACAGTGTTACCCCTTACGTTTTTTTCAGTTTTCGGGCGAAAAATTAAGTTTCTCCAATCTTCTCAAAACTCTGGATTATGATAGAGGGCCGCGAGACTTTGACCTGAGCGCAAAAATGGAGGCTCTAGACCCTTCCAGAGCTGAGAAACCGAAATTCAAAATTTCGACCCGAAAAAAAAAACGACAGTGTTACCCCTTTCGTTTTTTTTTCATTTTCGGGCGAAAAATTAAGTTTCTCCAATCTTCTCAAAACTCTGGATTATGATCGAGGGCTGTGAGACATTGACCTGAGTGCAAAAATTGAGGCTCTAGACCCTTCCAGAGCTGAGAAACCGAAATTCAAAATTTCGACCCGAAAAAAAAACGACAGTGTTACCCCTTACGTTTTTTTCAGTTTTCGGGCGAAAAATCAAGTTTCTCCAATCTTCTCAAAACTCTGGATTATGATAGAGGGCCGCGAGACTTTGACCTGAGCGCAAAAATGGAGGCTCTAGACCCTTCCAGAGCTGAGATATCGAAACTCAAAATTTCGACCCGAAAAAAAAACGACAGTGTTACCCCTTACGTTTTTTTCAGTTTTCGGGCGAAAAATCAAGTTTCTCCAATCTTCTCAAAACTCTGGATTATGATAGAGGGCCGCGACACTTTGACCTGAGCGCAAAAATGGAGGCTCTAGACCCTTCCAGAGCTGAGATATCGAAACTCAAAATTTCGACCGGAAAAATAACCGACAGTGTTACCCCTTACGTTTTTTTCAGTTTTCGGGCGAAAAATCAAGTTTCTCCAATCTTCTCAAAACTCTGGATTATGATAGAGGGCCGCGAGACTTTGACCTGAGCGCAATAATGGAGGCTCTAGACCCTTCCAGAGCTGAGATATCGAAACTCAAAATTTCGACCCGAAAAAAAAAAACGACAGTGTTACCCCTTACGTTTTTTTCAGTTTTCGGGCGAAAAATTAAGTTTCTCCAATCTTCTCAAAACTCTGGATTATGATAGAGGGCCGCGAGACTTTGACCTGAGCGCAAAAATGGAGGCTCTAGACCCTTCCAGAGCTGAGAAACCGAAATTCAAAATTTCGACCCGAAAAAAAAACGACAGTGTTACCCCTTACGTTTTTTTCAGTTTTCGGGCGAAAAATCAAGTTTCTCCAATCTTCTCAAAACTCTGGATTATGATAGAGGGCCGCGAGACTTTGACCTGAGCGCAATAATGGAGGCTCTAGACCCTTCCAGAGCTGAGATATCGAAACTCAAAATTTCGACCCGAAAAAAAAAAACGACAGTGTTACCCCTTACGTTTTTTTCAGTTTTCGGGCGAAAAATTAAGTTTCTCCAATCTTCTCAAAACTCTGGATTATGATAGAGGGCCGCGAGACTTTGACCTGAGCGCAAAAATGGAGGCTCTAGACCCTTCCAGAGCTGAGAAACCGAAATTCAAAATTTCGACCCGAAAAAAAAAACGACAGTGTTACCCCTTTCGTTTTTTTTTCATTTTCGGGCGAAAAATTAAGTTTCTCCAATCTTCTCAAAACTCTGGATTATGATCGAGGGCTGTGAGACATTGACCTGAGTGCAAAAATTGAGGCTCTAGACCCTTCCAGAGCTGAGAAACCGAAATTCAAAATTTCGACCCGAAAAAAAAACGACAGTGTTACCCCTTACGTTTTTTTCAGTTTTCGGGCGAAAAATCAAGTTTCTCCAATCTTCTCAAAACTCTGGATTATGATAGAGGGCCGCGAGACTTTGACCTGAGCGCAAAAATGGAGGCTCTAGACCCTTCCAGAGCTGAGATATCGAAACTCAAAATTTCGACCCGAAAAAAAAACGACAGTGTTACCCCTTACGTTTTTTTCAGTTTTCGGGCGAAAAATCAAGTTTCTCCAATCTTCTCAAAACTCTGGATTATGATAGAGGGCCGCGAGACTTTGACCTGAGCGCAAAAATGGGGGCTCTAGACCCTTCCAGAGCTGAGAAACCGAAATTCAAAATTTCGACCCGAAAAAAAAACGACAGTGTTACCCCTTTCGTTTTTTTTTCATTTTCGGGCGAAAAATTAAGTTTCTCCAATCTTCTCAAAACTCTGGATTATGATCGAGGGCTGTGAGACTTTGACCTGAGTGCAAAAATGGAGGCTCTAGACCCTTCCAGAGCTGAGAAATCGAAATTCAAAATTTCGACCCGAAAAAAAAAACGACAGTGTTACCCCTTTCGTTTTCTTTCATTTTCGGGTGAAAAATTAAGTTTCTCCAATCTTCTCAAAACTCTGGATTATGAGCGAGGGCTGTGAGACTTTGACCTGAGTGCAAAAATGGAGGCTCTAGACCCTTCCAGAGCTGAGATATCGAAATTCAAAATTTTGACCCGAAAAAAAAACGACAGTGTTACCCCTTTCGTTTTTTTTTTCATTTTCGGGCAAAAAATTAAGTTTCTCCAATCTTCTCAAAACTCTGGATTCTGATAGAGGGCCGCGAGACTTTGACCTGAGTGCAAAAATGGAGGCTCTAGACCCTTCCAGAGCTGATATATCGAAATTCAAAATTTTGACCCGAAAAAAAAACGACAGTGTTACCCCTTTCGTTTTTTTTCATTTTCGGGCAAAAAATTAAGTTTCTCCAATCTTCTCAAAACTCTGGATTCTGATAGAGGCCCGCGAGACTTTGACCTGAGTGCAAAAATGGAGGCTCTAGACCCTTCCAGAGCTGAGATATCGAAACTCAAAATTTCGACCCGAGAAAAAAACGACAGTGTTACCCCTTACGTTTTTTTCAGTTTTCGGGCGAAAAATCAAGTTTCTCCAATCTTCTCAAAACTCTGGATTATGATAGAGGGCCGCGAGACTTTGACCTGAGCGCAAAAATGGAGGCTCTAGACCCTTCCAGAGCTGAGATATCGAAACTCAAAATTTCGACCCGAAAAAAAACGACAGTGTTACCCCTTACGTTTTTTTCAGTTTTCGGGCGAAAAATCAAGTTTCTCCAATCTTCTCAAAACTCTGGATTATGATAGAGGGCCACGGGACTTTGACCTGAGTGCAAAAATGGAGGCTCTAGACCCTTCCAGAGCTGAGATATCGAAATTCAAAATTTTGACCCGAAAAAAAAACGACAGTGTTACCCCTTTCGTTTTTTTTTCATTTTTGGGCAAAAAATTAAGTTTCTCCAATCTTCTCAAAACTCTGGATTATGATAGAGGCCCGCGAGACTTTGACCTGAGCGCAAAAATGGAGGCTCTAGACCCTTCCAGAGCTGAGATATCGAAACTCAAAATTTCGACCCGAAAAAAAAACGACAGTGTTACCCCTTACGTTTTTTTCAGTTTTCGGGCGAAAAATCAAGTTTCTCCAATCTTCTCAAAACTCTGGATTATGATAGAGGGCCGCGAGACTTTGACCTGAGCGCAAAAATGGAGGCTCTAGACCCTTCCAGAGCTGAGATATCGAAACTCAAAATTTCGACCCGAAAAAAAAACGACAGTGTTACCCCTTACGTTTTTTTCAGTTTTCGGGCGAAAAATCAAGTTTCTCCAATCTTCTCAAAACTCTGGATTATGATAGAGGGCCACGGGACTTTGACCTGAGCGCAAAAATGGAGGCTCTAGACCCTTCCAGAGCTGAGATATCGAAACTCAAAATTTCGACCCGAAAAAAAAACGACAGTGTTACCCCTTACGTTTTTTTCAGTTTTCGGGCGAAAAATCAAGTTTCTCCAATCTTCTCAAAACTCTGGATTATGATAGAGGGCCGCAAGACTTTGACCTGAGCGCAAAAATGGAGGCTCTAGACCCTTACAGAGCTGAGATATCGAAACTCAAAATTTCGACCCGAAAAAAAAAACGACAGTGTTACCCCTTACGTTTTTTTCAGTTTTCGGGCGAAAAATCAAGTTTCTCCAATCTTCTCAAAACTCTGGATTATGATAGAGGGCCGCGACACTTTGACCTGAGCGCAAAAATGGAGGCTCTAGACCCTTCCAGAGCTGAGATATCGAAACTCAAAATTTCGACCCGAAAAAAAAAAACGACAGTGTTACCCCTTACGTTTTTTTCAGTTTTCGGGCGAAAAATCAAGTTTCTCCAATCTTCTCAAAACTCTGGATTCTGATAGAGGGCCGCGAGACTTTGACCTGAGCGCAAAAATGGAGGCTCTAGACCCTTCCAGAGCTGAGATATCGAAACTCAAAATTTCGACCCAAAAAAAAAACGACAGTGTTACCCCTTACGTTTTTTCAGTTTTCGGGCGAAAAATCAAGTTTCTCCAATCTTCTCAAAACTCTGGATTATGATAGAGGGCCGCGACACCTTGACCTGAGCGCAAAAATGGAGGCTCTAGACCCTTCCAGAGCTGAGATATCGAAACTCAAAATTTCGACCCGAAAAAAAAACGACAGTGTTACCCCTTACGTTTTTTTCAGTTTTCGGGCGAAAAATCAAGTTTCTCCAATCTTCTCAAAACTCTGGATTATGATAGAGGGCCGCGACACTTTGACCTGAGCGCAAAAATGGAGGCTCTAGACCCTTCCAGAGCTGAGATATCGAAACTCAAAATTTCGACCGGAAAAATAACCGACAGTGTTACCCCTTACGTTTTTTTCAGTTTTCGGGCGAAAAATCAAGTTTCTCCAATCTTCTCAAAACTCTGGATTATGATAGAGGGCCGCGAGACTTTGACCTGAGCGCAATAATGGAGGCTCTAGACCCTTCCAGAGCTGAGATATCGAAACTCAAAATTTCGACCCGAAAAAAAAAAACGACAGTGTTACCCCTTACGTTTTTTTCAGTTTTCGGGCGAAAAATTAAGTTTCTCCAATCTTCTCAAAACTCTGGATTATGATAGAGGGCCGCGAGACTTTGACCTGAGCGCAAAAATGGAGGCTCTAGACCCTTCCAGAGCTGAGAAACCGAAATTCAAAATTTCGACCCGAAAAAAAAACGACAGTGTTACCCCTTACGTTTTTTTCAGTTTTCGGGCGAAAAATCAAGTTTCTCCAATCTTCTCAAAACTCTGGATTATGATAGAGGGCCGCGAGACTTTGACCTGAGCGCAATAATGGAGGCTCTAGACCCTTCCAGAGCTGAGATATCGAAACTCAAAATTTCGACCCGAAAAAAAAAAACGACAGTGTTACCCCTTACGTTTTTTTCAGTTTTCGGGCGAAAAATTAAGTTTCTCCAATCTTCTCAAAACTCTGGATTATGATAGAGGGCCGCGAGACTTTGACCTGAGCGCAAAAATGGAGGCTCTAGACCCTTCCAGAGCTGAGAAACCGAAATTCAAAATTTCGACCCGAAAAAAAAAACGACAGTGTTACCCCTTTCGTTTTTTTTTCATTTTCGGGCGAAAAATTAAGTTTCTCCAATCTTCTCAAAACTCTGGATTATGATCGAGGGCTGTGAGACATTGACCTGAGTGCAAAAATTGAGGCTCTAGACCCTTCCAGAGCTGAGAAACCGAAATTCAAAATTTCGACCCGAAAAAAAAACGACAGTGTTACCCCTTACGTTTTTTTCAGTTTTCGGGCGAAAAATCAAGTTTCTCCAATCTTCTCAAAACTCTGGATTTTGATAGAGGGCCGCGAGACTTTGACCTGAGCGCAAAAATGGAGGCTCTAGACCCTTCCAGAGCTGAGATATCGAAACTCAAAATTTCGACCCGAAAAAAAAACGACAGTGTTACCCCTTACGTTTTTTTCAGTTTTCGGGCGAAAAATCAAGTTTCTCCAATCTTCTCAAAACTCTGGATTATGATAGAGGGCCGCGAGACTTTGACCTGAGCGCAAAAATGGGGGCTCTAGACCCTTCCAGAGCTGAGAAACCGAAATTCAAAATTTCGACCCGAAAAAAAAACGACAGTGTTACCCCTTTCGTTTTTTTTTCATTTTCGGGCGAAAAATTAAGTTTCTCCAATCTTCTCAAAACTCTGGATTATGATCGAGGGCTGTGAGACTTTGACCTGAGTGCAAAAATGGAGGCTCTAGACCCTTCCAGAGCTGAGAAATCGAAATTCAAAATTTCGACCCGAAAAAAAAAACGACAGTGTTACCCCTTTCGTTTTCTTTCATTTTCGGGTGAAAAATTAAGTTTCTCCAATCTTCTCAAAACTCTGGATTATGAGCGAGGGCTGTGAGACTTTGACCTGAGTGCAAAAATGGAGGCTCTAGACCCTTCCAGAGCTGAGATATCGAAATTCAAAATTTTGACCCGAAAAAAAAACGACAGTGTTACCCCTTTCGTTTTTTTTTTCATTTTCGGGCAAAAAATTAAGTTTCTCCAATCTTCTCAAAACTCTGGATTCTGATAGAGGGCCGCGAGACTTTGACCTGAGTGCAAAAATGGAGGCTCTAGACCCTTCCAGAGCTGATATATCGAAATTCAAAATTTTGACCCGAAAAAAAAACGACAGTGTTACCCCTTTCGTTTTTTTTCATTTTCGGGCAAAAAATTAAGTTTCTCCAATCTTCTCAAAACTCTGGATTCTGATAGAGGCCCGCGAGACTTTGACCTGAGTGCAAAAATGGAGGCTCTAGACCCTTCCAGAGCTGAGATATCGAAACTCAAAATTTCGACCCGAAAAAAAAACGACAGTGTTACCCCTTACGTTTTTTTCAGTTTTCGGGCGAAAAATCAAGTTTCTCCAATCTTCTCAAAACTCTGGATTATGATAGAGGGCCGCGAGACTTTGACCTGAGCGCAAAAATGGAGGCTCTAGACCCTTCCAGAGCTGAGATATCGAAACTCAAAATTTCGACCCGAAAAAAAACGACAGTGTTACCCCTTACGTTTTTTTCAGTTTTCGGGCGAAAAATCAAGTTTCTCCAATCTTCTCAAAACTCTGGATTATGATAGAGGGCCACGGGACTTTGACCTGAGTGCAAAAATGGAGGCTCTAGACCCTTCCAGAGCTGAGATATCGAAATTCAAAATTTTGACCCGAAAAAAAAACGACAGTGTTACCCCTTTCGTTTTTTTTTCATTTTTGGGCAAAAAATTAAGTTTCTCCAATCTTCTCAAAACTCTGGATTATGATAGAGGCCCGCGAGACTTTGACCTGAGCGCAAAAATGGAGGCTCTAGACCCTTCCAGAGCTGAGATATCGAAACTCAAAATTTCGACCCGAAAAAAAAACGACAGTGTTACCCCTTACGTTTTTTTCAGTTTTCGGGCGAAAAATCAAGTTTCTCCAATATTCTCAAAACTCTGGATTATGATAGAGGGCCGCGAGACTTTGACCTGAGCGCAAAAATGGAGGCTCTAGACCCTTCCAGAGCTGAGATATCGAAACTCAAAATTTCGACCCGAAAAAAAAACGACAGTGTTACCCCTTACGTTTTTTTCAGTTTTCGGGCGAAAAATCAAGTTTCTCCAATCTTCTCAAAACTCTGGATTATGATAGAGGGCCACGGGACTTTGACCTGAGCGCAAAAATGGAGGCTCTAGACCCTTCCAGAGCTGAGATATCGAAACTCAAAATTTCGACCCGAAAAAAAAACGACAGTGTTACCCCTTACGTTTTTTTCAGTTTTCGGGCGAAAAATCAAGTTTCTCCAATCTTCTCAAAACTCTGGATTATGATAGAGGGCCGCAAGACTTTGACCTGAGCGCAAAAATGGAGGCTCTAGACCCTTACAGAGCTGAGATATCGAAACTCAAAATTTCGACCCGAAAAAAAAAACGACAGTGTTACCCCTTACGTTTTTTTCAGTTTTCGGGCGAAAAATCAAGTTTCTCCAATCTTCTCAAAACTCTGGATTATGATAGAGGGCCGCGACACTTTGACCTGAGCGCAAAAATGGAGGCTCTAGACCCTTCCAGAGCTGAGATATCGAAACTCAAAATTTCGACCCGAAAAAAAAAAACGACAGTGTTACCCCTTACGTTTTTTTCAGTTTTCGGGCGAAAAATCAAGTTTCTCCAATCTTCTCAAAACTCTGGATTATGATAGAGGGCCGCGAGACTTTGACCTGAGCGCAAAAATGGAGGCTCTAGACCCTTCCAGAGCTGAGATATCGAAACTCAAAATTTCGACCCAAAAAAAAAACGACAGTGTTACCCCTTACGTTTTTTCAGTTTTCGGGCGAAAAATCAAGTTTCTCCAATCTTCTCAAAACTCTGGATTATGATAGAGGGCCGCGACACCTTGACCTGAGCGCAAAAATGGAGGCTCTAGACCCTTCCAGAGCTGAGATATCGAAACTCAAAATTTCGACCCGAAAAAAAAACGACAGTGTTACCCCTTACGTTTTTTTCAGTTTTCGGGCGAAAAATCAAGTTTCTCCAATCTTCTCAAAACTCTGGATTATGATAGAGGGCCGCGACACTTTGACCTGAGCGCAATAATGGAGGCTCTAGACCCTTCCAGAGCTGAGATATCGAAATTCAAAATTTTGACCCGAAAAAAAAACGACAGTGTTACCCCTTTCGTTTTTTTTTCATTTTCGGGCAAAAAATTACGTTTCTCCAATCTTCTCAAAACTCTGGATTCTGATAGAGGGCCGCGAGACTTTGACCTGAGTGCAAAAATTGAGTCTCTAGATCCTTCCAGAGCTGAGATATCGAAATTCAAAATTTTGACCCGAAAAAAAAATGACAGTGTTACCCCTTTCGTTTTTTTTCATTTTCGGGCGAAAAATTAAGTTTCTCCAATCTTCTCAAAACTCTGGATTATGATAGAGGCCCGCGAGACTTTGACCTGAGCGCAAAAATGGAGGCTCTAGACCCTTCCAGAGCTGAGATATCGAAACTCAAAATTTCGACCCAAAAAAAAAACGACAGTGTTACCCCTTACGTTTTTTTCAGTTTTCGGGCGAAAAATCAAGTTTCTCCAATCTTCTCAAAACTCTGGATTATGATAGAGGGCCGCGACACTTTGACCTGAGCGCAAAAATGGAGGCTCTAGACCCTTCCAGAGCTGAGATATCGAAACTCAAAATTTCGACCCGAAAAAAAAACGACAGTGTTACCCCTTACGTTTTTTTCAGTTTTCGGGCGAAAAATCAAGTTTCTCCAATCTTCTCAAAACTCTGGATTATGATAGAGGGCCGCGAGACTTTGACCTGAGCGCAAAAATGGAGGCTCTAGACCCTTCCAGAGCTGAGATATCGAAACTCAAAATTTCGACCCGAAAAAAAAAACGACAGTGTTACCCCTTACGTTTTTTTCAGTTTTCGGGCGAAAAATCAAGTTTCTCCAATCTTCTCAAAACTCTGGATTATGATAGAGGGCCGCGACACTTTGACCTGAGCGCAAAAATGGAGGCTCTTAGACCCTTCCAGAGCTGAGATATCGAAACTCAAAATTTCGACCCGAAAAAAAAACGACAGTGTTACCCCTTACGTTTTTTTCAGTTTTCGGGCGAAAAATCAAGTTTCTCCAATCTTCTCAAAACTCTGGATTATGATAGAGGGCCGCGAGACTTTGACCTGAGCGCAAAAATGGAGGCTCTAGACCCTTCCAGAGCTGAGATATCGAAACTCAAAATTTCGACCCGAAAAAAAAAACGACAGTGTTACCCCTTACGTTTTTTTCAGTTTTCGGGCGAAAAATCAAGTTTCTCCAATCTTCTCAAAACTCTGGATTATGATAGAGGGCCGCGACACTTTGACCTGAGCGCAAAAATGGAGGCTCTTAGACCCTTCCAGAGCTGAGATATCGAAACTCAAAATTTCGACCCGAAAAAAAAACGACAGTGTTACCCCTTACGTTTTTTTCAGTTTTCGGGCGAAAAATCAAGTTTCTCCAATCTTCTCAAAACTCTGGATTCTGATAGAGGGACGCGAGACTTTGACCTGAGCGCAATAATGGAGGCTCTAGACCCTTCCAGAGCTGAGATATCGAAACTCAAAATTTCGACCCGAAAAAAAAAAACGACAGTGTTACCCCTTACGTTTTTTTCAGTTTTCGGGCGAAAAATTAAGTTTCTCCAATCTTCTCAAAACTCTGGATTATGATAGAGGGCCGCGAGACTTTGACCTGAGCGCAAAAATGGAGGCTCTAGACCCTTCCAGAGCTGAGAAACCGAAATTCAAAATTTCGACCCGAAAAAAAACGACAGTGTTACCCCTTTCGTTTTTTTTCATTTTCGGGCGAAAAATTAAGTTTCTCCAATCTTCTCAAAACTCTGGATTATGATCGAGGGCTGTGAGACTTTGACCTGAGTGCAAAAATTGAGGCTCTAGACCCTTCCAGAGCTGAGAAACAGAAATTCAAAATTTCGACCCGAAAAAAAAAACGACAGTGTTGCCCCTTACGTTTTTTTCAGTTTTCGGGCGAAAAATCAAGTTTCTCCAATCTTCTCAAAACTCTGGATTATGATAGAGGGCCGCGAGACTTTGACCTGAGCGCAAAAATGGAGGCTCTAGACCCTTCCAGAGCTGAGATATCGAAACTCAAAATTTCGACCCGAAAAAAAAACGACAGTGTTACCCCTTACGTTTTTTTCAGTTTTCGGGCGAAAAATCAAGTTTCTCCAATCTTCTCAAAACTCTGGATTATGATAGAGGGCCGCGAGACTTTGACCTGAGCGCAAAAATGGGGGCTCTAGACCCTTCCAGAGCTGAGAAACCGAAATTCAAAATTTCGACCCGAAAAAAAAACGACAGTGTTACCCCTTTCGTTTTTTTCATTTTCGGGCGAAAAATTAAGTTTCTCCAATCTTCTCAAAACTCTGGATTATGATAGAGGGCCGCGAGACTTTGACCTGAGCGCAAAAATGGAGGCTCTAGACCCTTCCAGAGCTGAGATATCGAAACTCAAAATTTCGACCCGAAAAAAAAAACGACAGTGTTACCCCTTACGTTTTTTTTTCATTTTCGGGCGAAAAATCAAGTTTCTCCAATCTTCTCAAAACTCTGGATTATGATAGAGGGCCGCGAGACTTTGGCTGCGTCCGAAACCGCATACTTCCCTACTATATAGTAGGGAAAAAGCAGTAGGCGAGTGAATAAGTATGTCCGAATCCTTAGTATCCAAAAAGAGTAGGCGAGAATTACCAGAGTGACGTACTAATTATCGCGAGATTCGGGCATACGTATACTTATAGTACGTCCGAATATTCCTACTTTCGTACTATATAGTAGGGGAAAACAGTATTTGAAAGGAGTAGTATGTCCGAAACCTCAGTACTCATAAAAGAGTAGGCGAGAAGTTCCCGGATGATCTCCTGCTTTCGCCAAGATTTTTGAGTGTTCATCCGATGGATACTCTTCTATCCCAGGAGGCCACGGGAGAGCATTCGTCGTTATCAACATCGCGGAGATCAGCGAAGCAGGGGGTTTTCAAATGTGAGTAAACACGGTTCCTTGTGTTTAAATCGTATGTGTTAAACTACTATAGAGTAAACGTTTTAACTGTTGAAGGTCTAAAGGACTTAGACAGTATAGTATAGTTGTGATTTTGCTGTAAACACATGTTTTATTAGTTAGTTAAACAGGGGAGCTCCAGTAAGTAGGCTAACGTTACACGTAAGTTTCTAAAATGGATTTACATAACCATATAACGTTACATCTTAAACACGCTTATTTAAAATGTATATTTACATCTGAAATGAAAATATTGTTTAAGTATTGCAGATGAGCACATCCCAACATGAAAAATACATCTGAGTGATGTAACGTTATGTGTGCTATTATGAAGGATAATTCACTGTTGTCAACACTACTTACATTAGACAAATGTGCTGTAAATACGGTAAATAAACAAATCTATAAAGTAACTAAATATGTTATATTTAATTTGTCCCTTATTAGTGTTGATGTATTAAGGAACATTTAAGTTGGATTAAAAGTGAGTTAACACATCAACCTCAGCATGTAAATTCAGTGTTGAGCTCGTAATGTGAATCTTCTGTATGTTACAAGGACAGAAGAACACGCGTGTGTTTATCCGGTGGAGAGAGGCTCATGATGCTGAATGCTGTCATCAAAGGCTTTGGGTGAGTATACTACAGAAATGGATATCAAAATCTATTCAATCTTAATTTGTAGTTTATTTGAATTATTGTAAATTCAAGTAGAGACATTACAACACTTTTCTGATTCTTGATTTCTGTGCATTTGCTGCATAGCTTTTGTGGTGGAGCAGGACCTGCAAGGAAAGACGATGGCAGCATTTGTTTTAGGGATTTTACTCAAATATAAAGTAAGGTTATTTTTAATAGATAAATCAAATGACATTGTGTTAAAATGACTGCTTTTGTATAATGTTTGTGCATTTTTGTAGGATCTGAAATGTCTGCAGACTGGTGTGAGCACTGAGGATGAGGAGCCCAGAGGTGCATCCTGGAAGTGGTGCCATGGATGAGTCCCTCCATCTCTCCACCTGCCCTTATGAGTCCCTCCATCTCTCCATCTGCCTTTACGAGACTCTCGATCTCTCCACCTGCCCTTATTGCCTCAGATTGTGAAGCGCAACAAGCTCTGGGAAGAAGGCACAGTCCCCTCTGGTGAATTCATCAGAATAAAGCCGCAGAATGGGAACCGCTGTGTTGAGTCGGCATGATGTGGTGTTCAGCGGCTGTAAATACATGCTTGTAGTTTGAATAAAGCTTTGTTTCATGTGTTGTTGACTTGTATAATGCATTTGTTTATTGTGATGGTTACTTTTATTTGTTCTTTTACTCATTTATTCATTTTTATTATTGTTGTCAGTATATAAAATTTAATTATTTAATTAATGTATCCATTAATTCATCGATTGACTGATAATTGAGATGTTTCACTGCATTTATGAATATAAATGTATTCATGCATAACTGTCATATGACAAAACAAATTACATTTTGCTTGTTATATTAAATTATATTTTTAGTATATAAAAAAGTTATATAATTAAGTATTGGTCAGCATTTAATATTATTATTTTGTTTAAGTTTTGGGGTGGGCTAACAATGCAATTCATTCTGAGGTAATATTAATTTTTAAGGAGTGATACTTACATTTTTCGAGTATAAAATCAACAGTTTTCTCCAAAAGAGATCTTCGAGCAGCTGCCCGTCTCCTTTGTGCAGACATTACAAACGCAGAGGAAAACTGTTCTAGGTTGTGCTGTCGAGTCACTGATGGTATGAAGTGTTAGTACACCTGTCACTCATAATTTAAACTTATAAACGTATTACATACAAGATCATGGAAAGACACCATAATAGTCATAATGACAAAACAGAAAACATAAAGATCATTGGTTTGTTTACATCATAATACAGGAAAAAGGAACAATAACAAGGCTAAATATCTTTAAATAGTTTTTCATAATACATGAAAAATGTTGTTGTTTTGTTGTTATAGGTCTGAGGGATGAAACGAGGTAAATTCATCAAGAAAAGGAGGAAAACTTAAAGGAGAAACGTTTTGGGTATAAAATAAAGAAATTAACAACATATATTCAAGAGGTGACGATTTGGGGGTTTCTTAATAAAAAAAATATCAGCTGTTTCTTCAACAATACCACAACAAAATGAGAAAGTTTCATCAATGTCAAGATATTTATAGATAGAAGAATTAAACGTGTCGCTGTTCATTTCTTTGCGCTTGTGATATGATGATAACGTCAACATGGCAGATGTCCGGTTCTCATTCATACTCAACGAGATTTGGCTATAAAGTACCTACTCTTTTAGCGCTCGTTGAGTAAGTACTTATTGAAATTAAGTACCTACTCATTGAGTATGCGGTTTTGGACGCAGCCTTTGACCTGAGCGCAAAAATGGAGGCTCTAGACCCTTCCAGAGCTGAGATATCGAAACTCAAAATTTCGACCCGAAAAAAAAAACGACAGTGTTACCCCTTACGTTTTTTTCAGTTTTCGGGCGAAAAATCAAGTTTCTCCAATCTTCTCAAAACTCTGGATTATGATAGAGGGCCGCGACACTTTGACTTGAGCGCAAAAATGGAGGCTCTAGACCCTTCCAGAGCTGAGATATCGAAACTCAAAATTTCGACCCGAAAAAAAAAACGACAGTGTTACCCCTTACGTTTTTTTC
Organism: Pimephales promelas; assembly: GCF_988280905.1. Taxonomy (NCBI): domain Eukaryota; kingdom Metazoa; phylum Chordata; class Actinopteri; order Cypriniformes; family Leuciscidae; genus Pimephales; species Pimephales promelas. The sequence goes on from NC_142782.1 coordinate 26,190,662, forward strand.
AGTTTTCGGGCGAAAAATCAAGTTTCTCCAATCTTCTCAAAACTCTGGATTATGATAGAGGGCCGCGACACTTTGACCTGAGCGCAAAAATGGAGGCTCTAGACCCTTCCAGAGCTGAGATATCGAAACTCAAAATTTCGACCCGAAAAAAAACCCGACAGTGTTACCCCTTACGTTTTTTTCAGTTTTCGGGCGAAAAATCAAGTTTCTCCAATCTTCTCAAAACTCTGGATTATGATAGAGGGCCACGAGACTTTGACCTGAGCGCGAAAATGGAGGCTCTAGACCCTTCCAGAGCTGAGATATCGAAACTCAAAATTTCGACCCGAAAAAAAAACGACAGTGTTACCCCTTACGTTTTTTTTAGTTTTCGGGCGAAAAATCAAGTTTCTCCAATCTTCTCAAAACTCTGGATTATGATAGAGGGCCGCGAGACTTTGACCTGAGCGCAAAAATGGAGGCTCTAGACCCTTCCAGAGCTGAGATATCGAAACTCAAAATTTCGACCCGAAAAAAAAAACGACAGTGTTACCCCTTTCGTTTTTTTTCATTTTCAGGCGAAAAATTAAGTTTCTCCAATCTTCTCAAAACTCTGGATTATGATAGAGGGCCGCGACACTTTGACCTCAGCGCAAAAATGGAGGCTCTAGACCCTTACAGAGCTGAGATATCGAAACTCAAAATTTCGACCCGAAAAAAACCCCACAGTGTTACCCCTTACGTTTTTTTCAGTTTTCAGGCGAAAAATCAAGTTTCTCCAATCTTCTCAAAACTCTGGATTATGATAGAGGGCCGCGACACTTTGACCTGAGCGCAAAAATGGAGGCTCTAGACCTTTCCAGAGCTGAGAAACCGAAATTCAAAATTTCGACCCGAAAAAAAAACGACAGTGTTACCCCTTTCGTTTTTTTTTCATTTTCGGGCGAAAAATTAAGTTTCTCCAATCTTCTCAAAACTCTGGATTATGATCGAGGGCTGAGAGACTTTGACCTGAGTGCAAAAATTGAGGCTCTAGACCCTTCCAGAGTTGAGAAACCGAAATTCAAAATTTCGACCCGAAAAAAAAACGACAGTGTTACCCCTTACGTTTTTTTCAGTTTTCGGGCGAAAATTCAAGTTTCTCCAATCTTCTCAAAACTCTGGATTATGATAGAGGGCCGCGAGACTTTGACCTGAGCGCAAAAATGGAGGCTCTAGACCCTTCCAGAGCTGAGATATCGAAACTCAAATTTTCGACCCGAAAAAAAAACCGACAGTGTTAACCCTTACGTTTTTTTCAGTTTTCGGGCGAAAAATCAAGTTTCTCCAATCTTCTCAAAACTCTGGATTATGATAGAGGGCCGCGACACTTTGACCTGAGCGCAAAAATGGAGGCTCTAGACCCTTCCAGAGCTGAGATATCGAAACTCAAAATTTCGACCCGAAAAAAAAACGACAGTGTTACCCCTTACGTTTTTTTCAGTTTTCGGGCGAAAAATCAAGTTTCTCCAATCTTCTCAAAACTCTGGATTATGATAGAGGGCCGCGACACTTTGACCTGAGCGCAAAAATGGAGGCTCTAGACCCTTCCAGAGCTGAGATATCGAAACTCAAAATTTCGATCCGAAAAAAAAACGACAGTGTTACCCCTTACGTTTTTTTCAGTTTTCGGGCGAAAAATTAAGTTTCTCCAATCTTCTCAAAACTCTGGATTATGATAGAGGGCCGCGAGACTTTGACCTGAGCGCAAAAATGGAGGCTCTAGACCCTTACAGAGCTGAGATATCGAAACTCAAAATTTCGACCCGAAAAAAAAAACGACAGTGTTACCCCTTACGTTTTTTTCAGTTTTCGGGCGAAAAATCAAGTTTCTCCAATCTTCTCAAAACTCTGGATTATGATAGAGGGCCGCGACACTTTGACCTGAGCGCAAAAATGGAGGCTCTAGACCCTTCCAGAGCTGAGATATCGAAACTCAAAATTTCGACCCGAAAAAAAAACGACAGTGTTACCCCTTACGTTTTTTTCAGTTTTCGGGCGAAAAATCAAGTTTCTCCAATCTTCTCAAAACTCTGGATTATGATAGAGGGCCGCGACACTTTGACCTGAGCGCAAAAATGGAGGCTCTAGACCCTTCCAGAGCTGAGATATCGAAACTCAAAATTTCGATCCGAAAAAAAAACGACAGTGTTACCCCTTACGTTTTTTTCAGTTTTCGGGCGAAAAATTAAGTTTCTCCAATCTTCTCAAAACTCTGGATTATGATAGAGGGCCGCGAGACTTTGACCTGAGCGCAAAAATGGAGGCTCTAGACCCTTACAGAGCTGAGATATCGAAACTCAAAATTTCGACCCGAAAAAAAAAACGACAGTGTTACCCCTTACGTTTTTTTCAGTTTTCGGGCGAAAAATCAAGTTTCTCCAATCTTCTCAAAACTCTGGATTATGATAGAGGGCCGCGACACTTTGACCTGAGCGCAAAAATGGAGGCTCTAGACCCTTCCAGAGCTGAGATATCGAAACTCAAAATTTCGACCCGAAAAAAAAAACGACAGTGTTACCCCTTACGTTTTTTTCAGTTTTCGGGCGAAAAATCAAGTTTCTCCAATCTTCTCAAAACTCTGGATTATGATAGAGGGCCGCGACACTTTGACCTGAGCGCAAAAATGGAGGCTCTAGACCCTTCCAGAGCTGAGATATCGAAACTCAAAATTTCGACCCGAAAAAAAAAACGACAGTGTTACCCCTTACGTTTTTTTCAGTTTTCGGGCGAAAAATCAAGTTTCTCCAATCTTCTCAAAACTCTGGATTATGATAGAGGGCCACGAGACTTTGACCTGAGCGCGAAAATGGAGGCTCTAGACCCTTCCAGAGCTGAGATATCGAAACTCAAAATTTCGACCCGAAAAAAAAAACGACAGTGTTACCCCTTACGTTTTTTTCAGTTTTCGGGCGAAAAATCAAGTTTCTCCAATCTTCTCAAAACTCTGGATTATGATAGAGGGCCGCGACACTTTGACCTCAGCGCAAAAATGGAGGCTCTAGACCCTTACAGAGCTGAGATATCGAAACTCAAAATTTCGACCCGAAAAAAAACCCCACAGTGTTACCCCTTTCGTTTTTTTTCATTTTCGGGCGAAAAATTAAGTTTCTCCAATCTTCTCAAAACTCTGGATTCTGATAGAGGGCCGCGAGACTTTGACCTGAGTGCAAAAATTGAGGCTCTAGACCCTTCCAGAGCTGAGATATCAAATTTCAAAATTTCGACCCGAAAAAAAAAACGACAGTGTTACCCCTTACGTTTTTTTCAGTTTTCGGGCGAAAAATCAAGTTTCTCCAATCTTCTCAAAACTCTGGATTATGATAGAGGGCCGCGACACTTTGACCTGAGCGCAAAAATGGAGGCTCTAGACCCTTCCAGAGCTGAGATATCGAAACTCAAAATTTCGACCCGAAAAAAAAACGCCAGTGTTACCCCTTACGTTTTTTTCAGTTTTCGGGCGAAAAATCAAGTTTCTCCAATCTTCTCAAAACTCTGGATTATGATAGAGGGCCGCGACACTTTGACCTCAGCGCAAAAATGGAGGCTCTAGACCCTTCCAGAGCTGAGATATCGAAACTCAAAATTTCGATCCGAAAAAAAAACGACAGTGTTACCCCTTACGTTTTTTTCAGTTTTCGGGCGAAAAATCAAGTTTCTCCAATCTTCTCAAAACTCTGGATTATGATAGAGGCCCGCGAGACTTTGACCTGAGCGCAAAAATGGAGGCTCTAGACCCTTCCAGAGCTGAGATATCGAAACTCAAAATTTCGACCCGAAAAAAAAACGCCAGTGTTACCCCTTACGTTTTTTTCAGTTTTCGGGCGAAAAATCAAGTTTCTCCAATCTTCTCAAAACTCTGGATTATGATAGAGGGCCGCGACACTTTGACCTGAGCGCAAAAATGGAGGCTCTAGACCCTTCCAGAGCTGAGATATCGAAACTCAAAATTTCGACCCGAAAAAAAAAACGACAGTGTTACCCCTTTCGTTTTTTTTCATTTTCGGGCGAAAAATCAAGTTTCTCCAATCTTCTCAAAACTCTGGATTATGATAGAGGGCCGCGACACTTTGACCTGAGCGCAAAAATGGAGGCTCTAGACCCTTCCAGAGCTGAGATATCGAAACTCAAAATTTCGACCCAAAAAAAAAACGACAGTGTTACCCCTTGCGTTTTTTTCAGTTTTCGGGCGAAAAATCAAGTTTCTCCAATCTTCTCAAAACTCTGGATTATGATAGAGGGCCGCGACACTTTGACCTGAGCGCAAAAATGGAGGCTCTAGACCCTTCCAGAGCTGAGATATCGAAACTCAAAATTTCGACCCAAAAAAAAAACGACAGTGTTACCCCTTACGTTTTTTTCAGTTTTCGGGCGAAAAATCAAGTTTCTCCAATCTTCTCAAAACTCTGGATTATGATCGAGGGCTGAGAGACTTTGACCTGAGTGCAAAAATTGAGGCTCTAGACCCTTCCAGAGTTGAGAAACCGAAATTCAAAATTTCGACCCGAAAAAAAAACGACAGTGTTACCCCTTACGTTTTTTTCAGTTTTCGGGCGAAAATTCAAGTTTCTCCAATCTTCTCAAAACTCTGGATTATGATAGAGGGCCGCGAGACTTTGACCTGAGCGCAAAAATGGAGGCTCTAGACCCTTACAGAGCTGAGATATCGAAACTCAAAATTTCGACCCGAAAAAAAACCCACAGTGTTACCCCTTTCGTTTTTTTTCATTTTCGGGCGAAAAATTAAGTTTCTCCAATCTTCTCAAAACTCTGGATTCTGATAGAGGGCCGCGAGACTTTGACCTGAGTGCAAAAATTGAGGCTCTAGACCCTTCCAGAGCTGAGATATCAAATTTCAAAATTTCGACCCGAAAAAAAAAACGACAGTGTTACCCCTTACGTTTTTTTCAGTTTTCGGGCGAAAAATCAAGTTTCTCCAATCTTCTCAAAACTCTGGATTATGATAGAAGGCCGCGAGACTTTGACCTGAGCGCAAAAATGGAGGCTCTAGACCCTTCCAGAGCTGAGATATCGAAACTCAAAATTTCGACCCGAAAAAAAAACGCCAGTGTTACCCCTTACGTTTTTTTCAGTTTTCGGGCGAAAAATCAAGTTTCTCCAATCTTCTCAAAACTCTGGATTATGATAGAGGGCCGCGACACTTTGACCTGAGCGCAAAAATGGAGGCTCTAGACCCTTCCAGAGCTGAGATATCGAAACTCAAAATTTCGATCCGAAAAAAAAACGACAGTGTTACCCCTTACGTTTTTTTCAGTTTTCGGGCGAAAAATCAAGTTTCTCCAATCTTCTCAAAACTCTGGATTATGATAGAGGGCCGCGAGACTTTGACCTGAGCGCAAAAATGGAGGCTCTAGACCCTTACAGAGCTGAGATATCGAAACTCAAAATTTCGACCCGAAAAAAAACCCACAGTGTTACCCCTTTCGTTTTTTTTCATTTTCGGGCGAAAAATTAAGTTTCTCCAATCTTCTCAAAACTCTGGATTCTGATAGAGGGCCGCGAGACTTTGACCTGAGTGCAAAAATTGAGGCTCTAGACCCTTCCAGAGCTGAGATATCAAATTTCAAAATTTCGACCCGAAAAAAAAAACGACAGTGTTACCCCTTACGTTTTTTTCAGTTTTCGGGCGAAAAATCAAGTTTCTCCAATCTTCTCAAAACTCTGGATTATGATAGAAGGCCGCGAGACTTTGACCTGAGCGCAAAAATGGAGGCTCTAGACCCTTCCAGAGCTGAGATATCGAAACTCAAAATTTCGACCCGAAAAAAAAACGCCAGTGTTACCCCTTACGTTTTTTTCAGTTTTCGGGCGAAAAATCAAGTTTCTCCAATCTTCTCAAAACTCTGGATTATGATAGAGGGCCGCGACACTTTGACCTGAGCGCAAAAATGGAGGCTCTAGACCCTTCCAGAGCTGAGATATCGAAACTCAAAATTTCGATCCGAAAAAAAAACGACAGTGTTACCCCTTACGTTTTTTTCAGTTTTCGGGCGAAAAATCAAGTTTCTCCAATCTTCTCAAAACTCTGGATTATGATAGAGGGCCGCGACACTTTGACCTGAGCGCAAAAATGGAGGCTCTAGACCCTTCCAGAGCTGAGATATCGAAACTCAAAATTTCGACCCGAAAAAAAAAACGACAGTGTTACCCCTTTCGTTTTTTTTCATTTTCGGGCAAAAAATCAAGTTTCTCCAATCTTCTCAAAACTCTGGATTATGATAGAGGGCCGCGACACTTTGACCTGAGCGCAAAAATGGAGGCTCTAGACCCTTCCAGAGCTGAGATATCGAAACTCAAAATTTCGACCCAAAAAAAAAACGACAGTGTTACCCCTTACGTTTTTTTCAGTTTTCGGGCGAAAAATCAAGTTTCTCCAATCTTCTCAAAACTCTGGATTATGATAGAGGGCCGCGACACTTTGACCTGAGCGCAAAAATGGAGGCTCTAGACCCTTCCAGAGCTGAGATATCGAAACTCAAAATTTCGACCCAAAAAAAAAACGACAGTGTTACCCCTTACGTTTTTTTCAGTTTTCGGGCGAAAAATCAAGTTTCTCCAATCTTCTCAAAACTCTGGATTATGATAGAGGGCCGCGACACTTTGACCTGAGCGCAAAAATGGAGGCTCTAGACCCTTCCAGAGCTGAGATATCGAAACTCAAAATTTCGACCCGAAAAAAAAAACGACAGTGTTACCCCTTTCGTTTTTTTTCATTTTCGGGCGAAAAATCAAGTTTCTCCAATCTTCTCAAAACTCTGGATTATGATAGAGGGCCGCGAGACTTTGACCTGAGCGCAAAAATGGAGGCTCTAGACCCTTCCAGAGCTGAGATATCGAAATTCAAAATTTCGACCCGAAAAAAAAACGACAGTGTTACCCCTTACGTTTTTTTCAGTTTTCGGGCGAAAAATTAAGTTCCTCCAATCTTCTCAAAACTCTGGATTATGATAGAGGGCCGCGAGACTTTGACCTGAGTGCAAAAATGGAGGCTCTAGACCCTTCCAGAGCTGAGAAACCGAAATTCAAAATTTCGACCCGAAAAAAACGACAGTGTTACCCCTTTCGTTTTTTTTCATTTTCGGGCGAAAAATTAAGTTTCTCCAATCTTCTCAAAACTCTGGATTCTGATAGAGGGCCGCGAGACTTTGACCTGAGTGCAAAAATTGAGGCTCTAGACCCTTCCAGAGCTGAGATATCAAATTTCAAAATTTCGACCCGAAAAAAAAAACGACAGTGTTACCCCTTACGTTTTTTTTCAGTTTTCGGGCGAAAAATCAAGTTTCTCCAATCTTCTCAAAACTCTGGATTATGATAGAGGGCCGCGAGACTTTGACCTGAGCGCAAAAATGGAGGCTCTAGACCCTTCCAGAGCTGAGATATCGAAATTCAAAATTTCGACCCGAAAAAAAAACGACAGTGTTACCCCTTACGTTTTTTTCAGTTTTCGGGCGAAAAATTAAGTTCCTCCAATCTTCTCAAAACTCTGGATTATGATAGAGGGCCGCGAGACTTTGACCTGAGCGCAAAAATGGGGGCTCTAGACCCTTCCAGAGCTGAGATATCGAAACTCAAAATTTCGACCCGAAAAAAAAACGACAGTGTTACCCCTTACGTTTTTTTCAGTTTTCGGGCGAAAAATCAAGTTTCTCCAATCTTCTCAAAACTCTGGATTATGATAGAGGGCCACGAGACTTTGACCTGAGCGCGAAAATGGAGGCTCTAGACCCTTCCAGAGCTGAGATATCGAAACTCAAAATTTCGACCCGAAAAAAAAACGACAGTGTTACCCCTTACGTTTTTTTCAGTTTTCGGGCGAAAAATCAAGTTTCTCCAATCTTCTCAAAACTCTGGATTATGATAGAGGGCCGCGAGACTTTGACCTGAGCGCAAAAATGGAGGCTCTAGACCCTTCCAGAGCTGAGATATCGAAACTCAAAATTTCGACCCGAAAAAAAACGACAGTGTTACCCCTTACGTTTTTTTTAGTTTTCGGGCGAAAAATCAAGTTTCTCCAATCTTCTCAAAACTCTGGATTATGATAGAGGGCCGCGACACTTTGACCTGAGCGCAAAAATGGAGGCTCTAGACCCTTCCAGAGCTGAGATATCGAAACTCAAAATTTCGACCCGAAAAAAAAACGACAGTGTTACCCCTTTCGTTTTTTTTCATTTTCGGGCGAAAAATCAAGTTTCTCCAATCTTCTCAAAACTCTGGATTATGATAGAGGGCCGCGAGACTTTGACCTGAGCGCAAAAATGGAGGCTCTAGACCCTTCCAGAGCTGAGATATCGAAACTCAAAATTTCGACCCGAAAAAAAAAACGACAGTGTTACCCCTTACGTTTTTTTCAGTTTTCGGGCGAAAAATTAAGTTTCTCCAATCTTCTCAAAACTCTGGATTATGATAGAGGGCCGTGAGACTTTGACCTGAGCGCAAAAATGGGGGCTCTAGACCCTTCCAGAGCTGAGATATCGAAACTCAAAATTTCGACCCGAAAAAAAAAACGACAGTGTTACCCCTTACGTTTTTTTCAGTTTTCGGGCGAAAAATTAAGTTTCTCCGATCTTCTCAAAACTCTGGATTATGATAGAGGGCCGCGAGACTTTGACCTGAGCGCAAAAATGGGGGCTCTAGACCCTTCCAGAGCTGAGATATCGAAACTCAAAATTTCGACCCGAAAAAAAAACGACAGTGTTACCCCTTACGTTTTTTTCAGTTTTCGGGCGAAAAATTAAGTTTCCCCAATCTTCTCAAAACTCTGGATTATGATAGAGGGCCGCGAGACTTTGACCTGAGCGCAAAAATGGGGGCTCTAGACCCTTCCAGAGCTGAGATATCGAAATTCAAAATTTTGACCCGAAAAAAAAACGACAGTGTTACCCCTTTCGTTTTTTTTCATTTTTGGGCGAAAAATTAAGTTTCTCCAATCTTCTCAAAACTCTGGATTCTGATAGAGGGCCGCGAGACTTTGACCTGAGTGCAAAAATTGAGGCTCTAGACCCTTCCAGAGCTGAGATATCAAATTTCAAAATTTCGACCCGAAAAAAAAAACGACAGTGTTACCCCTTACGTTTTTTTCAGTTTTCGGGCGAAAAATCAAGTTTCTCCAATCTTCTCAAAACTCTGGATTATGATAGAGGGCCACGAGACTTTGACCTGAGCGCAAAAATGGAGGCTCTAGACCCTTCCAGAGCTGAGATATCGAAACTCAAAATTTCGACCCGAAAAAAAAACGACAGTGTTACCCCTTACGTTTTTTTCAGTTTTCGGGCGAAAAATTAAGTTTCTCCAATCTTCTCAAAACTCTGGATTATGATAGAGGGCCGCGAGACTTTGACCTGAGCGCAAAAATGGGGGCTCTAGACCCTTCCAGAGCTGAGATATCGAAACTCAAAATTTCGACCCGAAAAAAAAATGACAGTGTTACCCCTTACGTTTTTTTCAGTTTTCGGGCGAAAAATCAAGTTTCTCCAATCTTCTCAAAACTCTGGATTATGATAGAGGGCCGCGAGACTTTGACCTGAGCGCAAAAATGGAGGCTCTAGACCCTTCCAGAGCTGAGATATCGAAACTCAAAATTTCGACCCGAAAAAAAACGACAGTGTTACCCCTTACGTTTTTTTTAGTTTTCGGGCGAAAAATCAAGTTTCTCCAATCTTCTCAAAACTCTGGATTATGATAGAGGGCCGCGACACTTTGACCTGAGCGCAAAAATGGAGGCTCTAGACCCTTCCAGAGCTGAGAAACCGAAATTCAAAATTTCGACCCGAAAAAAAAAACGACAGTGTTACCCCTTTCGTTTTTTTTCATTTTCGGGCGAAAAATTAAGTTTCTCCAATCTTCTCAAAACTCTGGATTCTGATAGAGGGCCGCGAGACTTTGACCTGAGTGCAAAAATTGAGGCTCTAGACCCTTCCAGAGCTGAGATATCAAATTTCAAAATTTCGACCCGAAAAAAAAAACGACAGTGTTACCCCTTACGTTTTTTTTCAGTTTTCGGGCGAAAAATCAAGTTTCTCCAATCTTCTCAAAACTCTGGATTATGATAGAGGGCCGCGAGACTTTGACCTGAGCGCAAAAATGGAGGCTCTAGACCCTTCCAGAGCTGAGATATCGAAATTCAAAATTTCGACCCGAAAAAAAAAACGACAGTGTTACCCCTTACGTTTTTTTCAGTTTTCGGGCGAAAAATTAAGTTCCTCCAATCTTCTCAAAACTCTGGATTATGATAGAGGGCCGCGAGACTTTGACCTGAGCGCAAAAATGGGGGCTCTAGACCCTTCCAGAGCTGAGATATCGAAACTCAAAATTTCGACCCGAAAAAAAAACGACAGTGTTACCCCTTACGTTTTTTTCAGTTTTCGGGCGAAAAATCAAGTTTCTCCAATCTTCTCAAAACTCTGGATTATGATAGAGGGCCACGAGACTTTGACCTGAGCGCAAAAATGGAGGCTCTAGACCCTTCCAGAGCTGAGATATCGAAACTCAAAATTTCGACCCGAAAAAAAAACGACAGTGTTACCCCTTACGTTTTTTTCAGTTTTCGGGCGAAAAATTAAGTTTCTCCAATCTTCTCAAAACTCTGGATTATGATAGAGGGCCGCGAGACTTTGACCTGAGCGCAAAAATGGGGGCTCTAGACCCTTCCAGAGCTGAGATATCGAAACTCAAAATTTCGACCCGAAAAAAAAACGACAGTGTTACCCCTTACGTTTTTTTCAGTTTTCGGGCGAAAAATCAAGTTTCTCCAATCTTCTCAAAACTCTGGATTATGATAGAGGGCCGCGACACTTTGACCTGAGCGCAAAAATGGAGGCTCTAGACCCTTCCAGAGCTGAGATATCGAAACTCAAAATTTCGACCCGAAAAAAAAACGACAGTGTTACCCCTTTCGTTTTTTTTCATTTTCGGGCGAAAAATCAAGTTTCTCCAATCTTCTCAAAACTCTGGATTATGATAGAGGGCCGCGAGACTTTGACCTGAGCGCAAAAATGGAGGCTCTAGACCCTTCCAGAGCTGAGATATCGAAACTCAAAATTTCGACCCGAAAAAAAAACGACAGTGTTACCCCTTACGTTTTTTTCAGTTTTCGGGCGAAAAATTAAGTTTCTCCAATCTTCTCAAAACTCTGGATTATGATAGAGGGCCGTGAGACTTTGACCTGAGCGCAAAAATGGGGGCTCTAGACCCTTCCAGAGCTGAGATATCGAAACTCAAAATTTCGACCCGAAAAAAAAAACGACAGTGTTACCCCTTACGTTTTTTTCAGTTTTCGGGCGAAAAATTAAGTTTCTCCAATCTTCTCAAAACTCTGGATTATGATAGAGGGCCGCGAGACTTTGACCTGAGCGCAAAAATGGGGGCTCTAGACCCTTCCAGAGCTGAGAAACCGAAATTCAAAATTTCGACCCGAAAAAAAAACGACAGTGTTACCCCTTTCGTATTCTTTCATTTTCGGGTGAAAAATTAAGTTTCTCCAATCTTCTCAAAACTCTGAATTCTGATAGAGGGCCGCGAGACTTTGACCTGAGTGCAAAAATTGAGGCTCTAGACCCTTCCAGAGCTGAGATATCGAAATTCAAAATTTTGACCCGAAAAAAAAACGACAGTGTTACCCCTTTCGTTTTTTTTCATTTTCGGGCGAAAAATTAAGTTTCTCCAATCTTCTCAAAACTCTGGATTATGATCGAGGGCTGTGAGACTTTGACCTGAGTGCAAAAATGGAGGCTCTAGACCCTTCCAGAGCTGAGAAATCGAAATTCAAAATTTTGACCCGAAAAAAAAACCACAGTGTTACCCCTTTCGTATTCTTTCATTTTCGGGTGAAAAATTAAGTTTCTCCAATCTTCTCAAAACTCTGAATTCTGATAGAGGGCCGCGAGACTTTGACCTGAGTGCAAAAATTGAGGCTCTAGACCCTTCCAGAGCTGAGATATCGAAATTCAAAATTTTGACCCGAAAAAAAAACGACAGTGTTACCCCTTTCGTTTTTTTTCATTTTTGGGCGAAAAATTAAGTTTCTCCAATCTTCTCAAAACTCTGGATTCTGATAGAGGGCCGCGAGACTTTGAACTGAGTGCAAAAATTGAGGCTCTAGACCCTTCCAGAGCTGAGATATCAAATTTCAAAATTTCGACCCGAAAAAAAAAAAACGACAGTGTTACCCCTTACGTTTTTTTCAGTTTTCGGGCGAAAAATCAAGTTTCTCCAATCTTCTCAAAACTCTGGATTATGATAGAGGGCCACGAGACTTTGACCTGAGCGCGAAAATGGAGGCTCTAGACCCTTCCAGAGCTGAGATATCGAAACTCAAAATTTCGACCCGAAAAAAAAACGACAGTGTTACCCCTTACGTTTTTTTCAGTTTTCGGGCGAAAAATCAAGTTTCTCCAATCTTCTCAAAACTCTGGATTATGATAGAGGGCCGCGAGACTTTGACCTGAGCGCAAAAATGGAGGCTCTAGACCCTTCCAGAGCTGAGATATCGAAACTCAAAATTTCGACCCGAAAAAAAAAACGACAGTGTTACCCCTTACGTTTTTTTCAGTTTTCGGGCGAAAAATCAAGTTTCTCCAATCTTCTCAAAACTCTGGATTATGATAGAGGGCCGCGAGACTTTGACCTGAGCCCAAAAATTGAGGCTCTAGACCCTTCCAGAGCTGAGATATCGAAACTCAAAATTTCGACCCGAAAAAAAAACGACAGTGTTACCCCTTACGTTTTTTTCAGTTTTCGGGCGAAAAATCAAGTTTCTCCAATCTTCTCAAAACTCTGGATTATGATAGAGGGCCGCGACACTTTGACCTGAGCGCGAAAATGGAGGCTCTAGACCCTTCCAGAGCTGAGATATCGAAACTCAAAATTTCGACCCGAAAAAAAACCGACAGTGTTACCCCTTACGTTTTTTTCATTTTTTGGGCGAAAAATCAAGTTTCTCCAATCTTCTCAAAACTCTGGATTATGATAGAGGGCCGCGAGACTTTGACCTGAGCGCAAAAATGGAGGCTCTAGACCCTTCCAGAGCTGAGATATCGAAACTCAAAATTTCGACCCGAAAAAAAAACCGACAGTGTTACCCCTTACGTTTTTTTCAGTTTTCGGGCGAAAAATCAAGTTTCTCCAATCTTCTCAAAACTCTGGATTATGATAGAGGGCCGCGACACTTTGACCTGAGCGCAAAAATGGAGGCTCTAGACCCTTCCAGAGCTGAGATATCGAAACTCAAAATTTCGACCCGAAAAAAAAACGACAGTGTTACCCCTTACGTTTTTTTCAGTTTTCGGGCGAAAAATTAAGTTTCTCCAATCTTCTCAAAACTCTGGATTATGATAGAGGGCCGCGAGACTTTGACCTGAGCGCAAAAATGGGGGCTCTAGACCCTTCCAGAGCTGAGAAACCGAAATTCAAAATTTCGACCCGAAAAAAAAACGACAGTGTTACCCCTTTCGTTTTTTTTCATTTTCGGGCGAAAAATTAAGTTTCTCCAATCTTCTCAAAACTCTGGATTATGATCGAGGGCTGTGAGACTTTGACCTGAGTGCAAAAATTGAGGCTCTAGACCCTTCCAGAGTTGAGAAACCGAAATTCAAAATTTCGACCCGAAAAAAAAAACGACAGTGTTACCCCTTACGTTTTTTTCAGTTTTCGGGCGAAAAATCAAGTTTCTCCAATCTTCTCAAAACTCTGGATTATGATAGAGGGCCGCGACACTTTGACCTGAGCGCAAAAATGGAGGCTCTAGACCCTTCCAGAGCTGAGATATCGAAACTCAAAATTTCGACCCGAAAAAAAAAACGACAGTGTTACCCCTTACGTTTTTTTCAGTTTTCGGGCGAAAAATCAAGTTTCTCCAATCTTCTCAAAACTCTGGATTATGATAGAGGGCCGCGAGAGACTTTGACCTGAGTGCAAAAATGGAGGCTCTAGACCCTTCCAGAGCTGAGAAATCGAAAATCAAAATTTTGACCCGAAAAAAAACCCACAGTGTTACCCCTTTCGTTTTCTTTCATTTTCGGGCGAAAAATTAAGTTTTTCCAATCTTCTCAAAACTCTGGATTCTGATAGAGGGCCGCGAGACTTTGACCTGAGTGCAAAAATTGAGGCTCTAGACCCTTCCAGAGCTGAGATATCGAAATTCAAAATTTTGACCCGAAAAAAAAACGACAGTGTTACCCCTTTCGTTTTTTTTTTTCATTTTCGGGCGAAAAATTAAGTTTCTCCAATCTTCTCAAAACTCTGGATTCTGATAGAGGGCCGCGAGACTTTGACCTGAGTGCAAAAATGGAGGCTCTACACCCTTCCAGAGCTGAGATATCAAATTTCAGAATTTCGACCCGAAAAAAAAAACGACAGTGTTACCCCTAAAGTTTTTTTCAGTTTTCGGGCGAAAAATCAAGTTTCTCCAATCTTCTCAAAACTCTGGATTATGATAGAGGGCCGCGAGACTTTGACCTGAGCGCAAAAATGGGGGCTCTAGACCCTTCCAGAGCTGAGATATCGAAACTCAAAATTTCGACCCGAAAAAAAAACGACAGTGTTACCCCTTACGTTTTTTTCAGTTTTCGGGCGAAAAATTAAGTTTCTCCAATCTTCTCAAAACTCTGGATTATGATAGAGGGCCGCGAGACTTTGACCTGAGCGCAAAAATGGGGGCTCTAGACCCTTCCAGAGCTGAGAAACCGAAATTCAAAATTTCGACCCGAAAAAAAAACGACAGTGTTACCCCTTTCGTATTCTTTCATTTTCGGGTGAAAAATTAAGTTTCTCCAATCTTCTCAAAACTCTGAATTCTGATAGAGGGCCGCGAGACTTTGACCTGAGTGCAAAAATTGAGGCTCTAGACCCTTCCAGAGCTGAGATATCGAAATTCAAAATTTTGACCCGAAAAAAAAACGACAGTGTTACCCCTTTCGTTTTTTTTCATTTTCGGGCGAAAAATTAAGTTTCTCCAATCTTCTCAAAACTCTGGATTATGATCGAGGGCTGTGAGACTTTGACCTGAGTGCAAAAATGGAGGCTCTAGACCCTTCCAGAGCTGAGAAATCGAAATTCAAAATTTTGACCCGAAAAAAAACCCACAGTGTTACCCCTTTCGTATTCTTTCATTTTCGGGTGAAAAATTAAGTTTCTCCAATCTTCTCAAAACTCTGAATTCTGATAGAGGGCGGCGAGACTTTGACCTGAGTGCAAAAATTGAGGCTCTAGACCCTTCCAGAGCTGAGATATCGAAATTCAAAATTTTGACCCGAAAAAAAAACGACAGTGTTACCCCTTTCGTTTTTTTTCATTTTTGGGCGAAAAATTAAGTTTCTCCAATCTTCTCAAAACTCTGGATTCTGATAGAGGGCCGCGAGACTTTGACCTGAGTGCAAAAATTGAGGCTCTAGACCCTTCCAGAGCTGAGATATCAAATTTCAAAATTTCGACCCGAAAAAAAAAACGACAGTGTTACCCCTTACGTTTTTTTCAGTTTTCGGGCGAAAAATCAAGTTTCTCCAATCTTCTCAAAACTCTGGATTATGATAGAGGGCCACGAGACTTTGACCTGAGCGCGAAAATGGAGGCTCTAGACCCTTCCAGAGCTGAGATATCGAAACTCAAAATTTCGACCCGAAAAAAAAACGACAGTGTTACCCCTTACGTTTTTTTCAGTTTTCGGGCGAAAAATCAAGTTTCTCCAATCTTCTCAAAACTCTGGATTATGATAGAGGGCCGCGAGACTTTGACCTGAGCGCAAAAATGGAGGCTCTAGACCCTTCCAGAGCTAAGATATCGAAACTCAAAATTTCGACCCGAAAAAAAAACGACAGTGTTACCCCTTACGTTTTTTTCAGTTTTCGGGCAAAAAATCAAGTTTCTCCAATCTTCTCAAAACTCTGGATTATGATAGAGGGCCGCGAGACTTTGACCTGAGCGCAAAAATGGAGGCTCTAGACCCTTCCAGAGCTGAGATATCGAAACTCAAAATTTCGACCCGAAAAAAAAACGACAGTGTTACCCCTTACGTTTTTTTCAGTTTTCGGGCGAAAAATCAAGTTTCTCCAATCTTCTCAAAACTCTGGATTATGATAGAGGGCCGCGAGACTTTGACCTGAGCGCAAAAATGGGGGCTCTAGACCCTTCCAGAGCTGAGAAACCGAAATTCAAAATTTCGACCCGAAAAAAAAACGACAGTGTTACCCCTTTCGTTTTTTTTCATTTTCGGGCGAAAAATTAAGTTTCTCCAATCTTCTCAAAACTCTGGATTCTGATAGAGGGCCGCGAGACTTTGACCTGAGTGCAAAAATTGAGGCTCTAGACCCTTCCAGAGCTGAGATATCAAATTTCAAAATTTCGACCCGAAAAAAAAAACGACAGTGTTACCCCTTACGTTTTTTTTCAGTTTTCGGGCGAAAAATCAAGTTTCTCCAATCTTCTCAAAACTCTGGATTATGATAGAGGGCCGCGAGACTTTGACCTGAGCGCAAAAATGGAGGCTCTAGACCCTTCCAGAGCTGAGATATCGAAATTCAAAATTTCGACCCGAAAAAAAAAAACGACAGTGTTACCCCTTACGTTTTTTTCAGTTTTCGGGCGAAAAATTAAGTTCCTCCAATCTTCTCAAAACTCTGGATTATGATAGAGGGCCGCGAGACTTTGACCTGAGCGCAAAAATGGGGGCTCTAGACCCTTCCAGAGCTGAGATATCGAAACTCAAAATTTCGACCCGAAAAAAAAACGACAGTGTTACCCCTTACGTTTTTTTCAGTTTTCGGGCGAAAAATCAAGTTTCTCCAATCTTCTCAAAACTCTGGATTATGATAGAGGGCCACGAGACTTTGACCTGAGCGCAAAAATGGAGGCTCTAGACCCTTCCAGAGCTGAGATATCGAAACTCAAAATTTCGACCCGAAAAAAAAACGACAGTGTTACCCCTTACGTTTTTTTCAGTTTTCGGGCGAAAAATTAAGTTTCTCCAATCTTCTCAAAACTCTGGATTATGATAGAGGGCCGCGAGACTTTGACCTGAGCGCAAAAATGGGGGCTCTAGACCCTTCCAGAGCTGAGATATCGAAACTCAAAATTTCGACCCGAAAAAAAAACGACAGTGTTACCCCTTACGTTTTTTTCAGTTTTCGGGCGAAAAATCAAGTTTCTCCAATCTTCTCAAAACTCTGGATTATGATAGAGGGCCGCGACACTTTGACCTGAGCGCAAAAATGGAGGCTCTAGACCCTTCCAGAGCTGAGATATCGAAACTCAAAATTTCGACCCGAAAAAAAAACGACAGTGTTACCCCTTTCGTTTTTTTTTCATTTTCGGGCGAAAAATCAAGTTTCTCCAATCTTCTCAAAACTCTGGATTATGATAGAGGGCCGCGAGACTTTGACCTGAGCGCAAAAATGGAGGCTCTAGACCCTTCCAGAGCTGAGATATCGAAACTCAAAATTTCGACCCGAAAAAAAAACGACAGTGTTACCCCTTACGTTTTTTTCAGTTTTCGGGCGAAAAATTAAGTTTCTCCAATCTTCTCAAAACTCTGGATTATGATAGAGGGCCGTGAGACTTTGACCTGAGCGCAAAAATGGGGGCTCTAGACCCTTCCAGAGCTGAGATATCGAAACTCAAAATTTCGACCCGAAAAAAAAAACGACAGTGTTACCCCTTACGTTTTTTTCAGTTTTCGGGCGAAAAATTAAGTTTCTCCAATCTTCTCAAAACTCTGGATTATGATAGAGGGCCGCGAGACTTTGACCTGAGCGCAAAAATGGGGGCTCTAGACCCTTCCAGAGCTGAGAAACCGAAATTCAAAATTTCGACCCGAAAAAAAAACGACAGTGTTACCCCTTTCGTATTCTTTCATTTTCGGGTGAAAAATTAAGTTTCTCCAATCTTCTCAAAACTCTGAATTCTGATAGAGGGCCGCGAGACTTTGACCTGAGTGCAAAAATTGAGGCTCTAGACCCTTCCAGAGCTGAGATATCGAAATTCAAAATTTTGACCCGAAAAAAAAACGACAGTGTTACCCCTTTCGTTTTTTTTCATTTTCGGGCGAAAAATTAAGTTTCTCCAATCTTCTCAAAACTCTGGATTATGATCGAGGGCTGTGAGACTTTGACCTGAGTGCAAAAATGGAGGCTCTAGACCCTTCCAGAGCTGAGAAATCGAAATTCAAAATTTTGACCCGAAAAAAAACCCACAGTGTTACCCCTTTCGTATTCTTTCATTTTCGGGTGAAAAATTAAGTTTCTCCAATCTTCTCAAAACTCTGAATTCTGATAGAGGGCCGCGAGACTTTGACCTGAGTGCAAAAATTGAGGCTCTAGACCCTTCCAGAGCTGAGATATCGAAATTCAAAATTTTGACCCGAAAAAAAAACGACAGTGTTACCCCTTTCGTTTTTTTTCATTTTTGGGCGAAAAATTAAGTTTCTCCAATCTTCTCAAAACTCTGGATTCTGATAGAGGGCCGCGAGACTTTGAACTGAGTGCAAAAATTGAGGCTCTAGACCCTTCCAGAGCTGAGATATCAAATTTCAAAATTTCGACCCGAAAAAAAAAACGACAGTGTTACCCCTTACGTTTTTTTCAGTTTTCGGGCGAAAAATCAAGTTTCTCCAATCTTCTCAAAACTCTGGATTATGATAGAGGGCCACGAGACTTAGACCTGAGCGCGAAAAATGGAGGCTCTAGACCCTTCCAGAGCTGAGATATCGAAACTCAAAATTTCGACCCGAAAAAAAAACGACAGTGTTACCCCTTACGTTTTTTTCAGTTTTCGGGCGAAAAATCAAGTTTCTCCAATCTTCTCAAAACTCTGGATTATGATAGAGGGCCGCGAGACTTTGACCTGAGCGCAAAAATGGAGGCTCTAGACCCTTCCAGAGCTGAGATATCGAAACTCAAAATTTCGACCCGAAAAAAAAAACGACAGTGTTACCCCTTACGTTTTTTTCAGTTTTCGGGCGAAAAATCAAGTTTCTCCAATCTTCTCAAAACTCTGGATTATGATAGAGGGCCGCGAGACTTTGACCTGAGCGCAAAAATGGGGGCTCTAGACCCTTCCAGAGCTGAGATATCGAAACTCAAAATTTCGACCCGAAAAAAAAACGACAGTGTTACCCCTTACGTTTTTTTCAGTTTTCGGGCGAAAAATCAAGTTTCTCCAATCTTCTCAAAACTCTGGATTATGATAGAGGGCCGCGACACTTTGACCTGAGCGCAAAAATGGAGGCTCTAGACCCTTCCAGAGCTGAGATATCGAAACTCAAAATTTCGACCCGAAAAAAAAACGACAGTGTTACCCCTTTCGTTTTTTTTCATTTTCGGGCGAAAAATCAAGTTTCTCCAATCTTCTCAAAACTCTGGATTATGATAGAGGGCCGCGAGACTTTGACCTGAGCGCAAAAATGGAGGCTCTAGACCCTTCCAGAGCTGAGATATCGAAACTCAAAATTTCGACCCGAAAAAAAAACGACAGTGTTACCCCTTACGTTTTTTTCAGTTTTCGGGCGAAAAATTAAGTTTCTCCAATCTTCTCAAAACTCTGGATTATGATAGAGGGCCGTGAGACTTTGACCTGAGCGCAAAAATGGGGGCTCTAGACCCTTCCAGAGCTGAGATATCGAAACTCAAAATTTCGACCCGAAAAAAAAAACGACAGTGTTACCCCTTACGTTTTTTTCAGTTTTCGGGCGAAAAATTAAGTTTCTCCAATCTTCTCAACACTCTGGATTATGATAGAGGGCCGCGAGACTTTGACCTGAGCGCAAAAATGGGGGCTCTAGACCCTTCCAGAGCTGAGAAACCGAAATTCAAAATTTCGACCCGAAAAAAAAACGACAGTGTTACCCCTTTCGTATTCTTTCATTTTCGGGTGAAAAATTAAGTTTCTCCAATCTTCTCAAAACTCTGAATTCTGATAGAGGGCCGCGAGACTTTGACCTGAGTGCAAAAATTGAGGCTCTAGACCCTTCCAGAGCTGAGATATCGAAATTCAAAATTTTGACCCGAAAAAAAAACGACAGTGTTACCCCTTTCGTTTTTTTTCATTTTCGGGCGAAAAATTAAGTTTCTCCAATCTTCTCAAAACTCTGGATTATGATCGAGGGCTGTGAGACTTTGACCTGAGTGCAAAAATGGAGGCTCTAGACCCTTCCAGAGCTGAGAAATCGAAATTCAAAATTTTGACCCGAAAAAAAAACCACAGTGTTACCCCTTTCGTATTCTTTCATTTTCGGGTGAAAAATTAAGTTTCTCCAATCTTCTCAAAACTCTGAATTCTGATAGAGGGCCGCGAGACTTTGACCTGAGTGCAAAAATTGAGGCTCTAGACCCTTCCAGAGCTGAGATATCGAAATTCAAAATTTTGACCCGAAAAAAAAACGACAGTGTTACCCCTTTCGTTTTTTTTCATTTTTGGGCGAAAAATTAAGTTTCTCCAATCTTCTCAAAACTCTGGATTCTGATAGAGGGCCGCGAGACTTTGAACTGAGTGCAAAAATTGAGGCTCTAGACCCTTCCAGAGCTGAGATATCAAATTTCAAAATTTCGACCCGAAAAAAAAAACGACAGTGTTACCCCTTACGTTTTTTTCAGTTTTCGGGCGAAAAATCAAGTTTCTCCAATCTTCTCAAAACTCTGGATTATGATAGAGGGCCACGAGACTTTGACCTGAGCGCGAAAATGGAGGCTCTAGACCCTTCCAGAGCTGAGATATCGAAACTCAAAATTTCGACCCGAAAAAAAAACGACAGTGTTACCCCTTACGTTTTTTTCAGTTTTCGGGCGAAAAATCAAGTTTCTCCAATCTTCTCAAAACTCTGGATTATGATAGAGGGCCGCGAGACTTTGACCTGAGCGCAAAAATGGAGGCTCTAGACCCTTCCAGAGCTGAGATATCGAAACTCAAAATTTCGACCCGAAAAAAAAACGACAGTGTTACCCCTTACGTTTTTTTCAGTTTTCGGGCGAAAAATCAAGTTTCTCCAATCTTCTCAAAACTCTGGATTATGATAGAGGGCCGCGAGACTTTGACCTGAGCCCAAAAATTGAGGCTCTAGACCCTTCCAGAGCTGAGATATCGAAACTCAAAATTTCGACCCGAAAAAAAAACGACAGTGTTACCCCTTACGTTTTTTTCAGTTTTCGGGCGAAAAATCAAGTTTCTCCAATCTTCTCAAAACTCTGGATTATGATAGAGGGCCGCGACACTTTGACCTGAGCGCGAAAATGGAGGCTCTAGACCCTTCCAGAGCTGAGATATCGAAACTCAAAATTTCGACCCGAAAAAAAACCGACAGTGTTACCCCTTACGTTTTTTTCATTTTTTGGGCGAAAAATCAAGTTTCTCCAATCTTCTCAAAACTCTGGATTATGATAGAGGGCCGCGAGACTTTGACCTGAGCGCAAAAATGGAGGCTCTAGACCCTTCCAGAGCTGAGATATCGAAACTCAAAATTTCGACCCGAAAAAAAAACCGACAGTGTTACCCCTTACGTTTTTTTCAGTTTTCGGGCGAAAAATCAAGTTTCTCCAATCTTCTCAAAACTCTGGATTATGATAGAGGGCCGCGACACTTTGACCTGAGCGCAAAAATGGAGGCTCTAGACCCTTCCAGAGCTGAGATATCGAAACTCAAAATTTCGACCCGAAAAAAAAACGACAGTGTTACCCCTTACGTTTTTTTCAGTTTTCGGGCGAAAAATTAAGTTTCTCCAATCTTCTCAAAACTCTGGATTATGATAGAGGGCCGCGAGACTTTGACCTGAGCGCAAAAATGGGGGCTCTAGACCCTTCCAGAGCTGAGAAACCGAAATTCAAAATTTCGACCCGAAAAAAAAACGACAGTGTTACCCCTTTCGTTTTTTTTCATTTTCGGGCGAAAAATTTAGTTTCTCCAATCTTCTCAAAACTCTGGATTATGATCGAGGGCTGTGAGACTTTGACCTGAGTGCAAAAATTGAGGCTCTAGACCCTTCCAGAGTTGAGAAACCGAAATTCAAAATTTCGACCCGAAAAAAAAACGACAGTGTTACCCCTTACGTTTTTTTCAGTTTTCGGGCGAAAAATCAAGTTTCTCCAATCTTCTCAAAACTCTGGATTATGATAGAGGGCCGCGACACTTTGACCTGAGCGCAAAAATGGAGGCTCTAGACCCTTCCAGAGCTGAGATATCGAAACTCAAAATTTCGACCCGAAAAAAAAAACGACAGTGTTACCCCTTACGTTTTTTTCAGTTTTCGGGCGAAAAATCAAGTTTCTCCAATCTTCTCAAAACTCTGGATTATGATAGAGGGCCGCGAGAGACTTTGACCTGAGTGCAAAAATGGAGGCTCTAGACCCTTCCAGAGCTGAGAAATCGAAAATCAAAATTTTGACCCGAAAAAAACCCCACAGTGTTACCCCTTTCGTTTTCTTTCATTTTCGGGCGAAAAATTAAGTTTCTCCAATCTTCTCAAAACTCTGGATTCTGATAGAGGGCCGCGAGACTTTGACCTGAGTGCAAAAATTGAGGCTCTAGACCCTTCCAGAGCTGAGATATCGAAATTCAAAATTTTGACCCGAAAAAAAAACGACAGTGTTACCCCTTTCGTTTTTTTTTTTCATTTTCGGGCGAAAAATTAAGTTTCTCCAATCTTCTCAAAACTCTGGATTCTGATAGAGGGCCGCGAGACTTTGACCTGAGTGCAAAAATGGAGGCTCTAGACCCTTCCAGAGCTGAGATATCGAAATTCAAAATTTTGACCCGAAAAAAAAACGACAGTGTTACCCCTTTCGTTTTTTTTCATTTTTGGGCGAAAAATTAAGTTTCTCCAATCTTCTCAAAACTCTGGATTCTGATAGAGGGCCGCGAGACTTTGAACTGAGTGCAAAAATTGAGGCTCTAGACCCTTCCAGAGCTGAGATATCAAATTTCAAAATTTCGACCCGAAAAAAAAAACGACAGTGTTACCCCTTACGTTTTTTTCAGTTTTCGGGCGAAAAATCAAGTTTCTCCAATCTTCTCAAAACTCTGGATTATGATAGAGGGCCACGAGACTTTGACCTGAGCGCGAAAATGGAGGCTCTAGACCCTTCCAGAGCTGAGATATCGAAACTCAAAATTTCGACCCGAAAAAAAAACGACAGTGTTACCCCTTACGTTTTTTTCAGTTTTCGGGCGAAAAATCAAGTTTCTCCAATCTTCTCAAAACTCTGGATTATGATAGAGGGCCGCGAGACTTTGACCTGAGCGCAAAAATGGAGGCTCTAGACCCTTCCAGAGCTGAGATATCGAAACTCAAAATTTCGACCCGAAAAAAAAACGACAGTGTTACCCCTTACGTTTTTTTCAGTTTTCGGGCGAAAAATCAAGTTTCTCCAATCTTCTCAAAACTCTGGATTATGATAGAGGGCCGCGAGACTTTGACCTGAGCCCAAAAATTGAGGCTCTAGACCCTTCCAGAGCTGAGATATCGAAACTCAAAATTTCGACCCGAAAAAAAAACGACAGTGTTACCCCTTACGTTTTTTTCAGTTTTCGGGCGAAAAATCAAGTTTCTCCAATCTTCTCAAAACTCTGGATTATGATAGAGGGCCGCGACACTTTGACCTGAGCGCGAAAATGGAGGCTCTAGACCCTTCCAGAGCTGAGATATCGAAACTCAAAATTTCGACCCGAAAAAAAACCGACAGTGTTACCCCTTACGTTTTTTTCATTTTTTGGGCGAAAAATCAAGTTTCTCCAATCTTCTCAAAACTCTGGATTATGATAGAGGGCCGCGAGACTTTGACCTGAGCGCAAAAATGGAGGCTCTAGACCCTTCCAGAGCTGAGATATCGAAACTCAAAATTTCGACCCGAAAAAAAAACCGACAGTGTTACCCCTTACGTTTTTTTCAGTTTTCGGGCGAAAAATCAAGTTTCTCCAATCTTCTCAAAACTCTGGATTATGATAGAGGGCCGCGACACTTTGACCTGAGCGCAAAAATGGAGGCTCTAGACCCTTCCAGAGCTGAGATATCGAAACTCAAAATTTCGACCCGAAAAAAAAACGACAGTGTTACCCCTTACGTTTTTTTCAGTTTTCGGGCGAAAAATTAAGTTTCTCCAATCTTCTCAAAACTCTGGATTATGATAGAGGGCCGCGAGACTTTGACCTGAGCGCAAAAATGGGGGCTCTAGACCCTTCCAGAGCTGAGAAACCGAAATTCAAAATTTCGACCCGAAAAAAAAACGACAGTGTTACCCCTTTCGTTTTTTTTCATTTTCGGGCGAAAAATTTAGTTTCTCCAATCTTCTCAAAACTCTGGATTATGATCGAGGGCTGTGAGACTTTGACCTGAGTGCAAAAATTGAGGCTCTAGACCCTTCCAGAGTTGAGAAACCGAAATTCAAAATTTCGACCCGAAAAAAAAACGACAGTGTTACCCCTTACGTTTTTTTCAGTTTTCGGGCGAAAAATCAAGTTTCTCCAATCTTCTCAAAACTCTGGATTATGATAGAGGGCCGCGACACTTTGACCTGAGCGCAAAAATGGAGGCTCTAGACCCTTCCAGAGCTGAGATATCGAAACTCAAAATTTCGACCCGAAAAAAAAAACGACAGTGTTACCCCTTACGTTTTTTTCAGTTTTCGGGCGAAAAATCAAGTTTCTCCAATCTTCTCAAAACTCTGGATTATGATAGAGGGCCGCGAGAGACTTTGACCTGAGTGCAAAAATGGAGGCTCTAGACCCTTCCAGAGCTGAGAAATCGAAAATCAAAATTTTGACCCGAAAAAAACCCCACAGTGTTACCCCTTTCGTTTTCTTTCATTTTCGGGCGAAAAATTAAGTTTCTCCAATCTTCTCAAAACTCTGGATTCTGATAGAGGGCCGCGAGACTTTGACCTGAGTGCAAAAATTGAGGCTCTAGACCCTTCCAGAGCTGAGATATCGAAATTCAAAATTTTGACCCGAAAAAAAAACGACAGTGTTACCCCTTTCGTTTTTTTTTTTCATTTTCGGGCGAAAAATTAAGTTTCTCCAATCTTCTCAAAACTCTGGATTCTGATAGAGGGCCGCGAGACTTTGACCTGAGTGCAAAAATGGAGGCTCTAGACCCTTCCAGAGCTGAGATATCAAATTTCAGAATTTCGACCCGAAAAAAAAAACGACAGTGTTACCCCTAAAGTTTTTTTCAGTTTTCGGGCGAAAAATCAAGTTTCTCCAATCTTCTCAAAACTCTGGATTATGATAGAGGGCCGCGAGACTTTGACCTGAGCGCAAAAATGGGGGCTCTAGACCCTTCCAGAGCTGAGATATCGAAACTCAAAATTTCGACCCGAAAAAAAAACGACAGTGTTACCCCTTACGTTTTTTTCAGTTTTCGGGCGAAAAATTAAGTTTCTCCAATCTTCTCAAAACTCTGGATTATGATAGAGGGCCGCGAGACTTTGACCTGAGCGCAAAAATGGGGGCTCTAGACCCTTCCAGAGCTGAGAAACCGAAATTCAAAATTTCGACCCGAAAAAAAAACGACAGTGTTACCCCTTTCGTATTCTTTCATTTTCGGGTGAAAAATTAAGTTTCTCCAATCTTCTCAAAACTCTGAATTCTGATAGAGGGCCGCGAGACTTTGACCTGAGTGCAAAAATTGAGGCTCTAGACCCTTCCAGAGCTGAGATATCGAAATTCAAAATTTTGACCCGAAAAAAAAACGACAGTGTTACCCCTTTCGTTTTTTTTCATTTTCGGGCGAAAAATTAAGTTTCTCCAATCTTCTCAAAACTCTGGATTATGATCGAGGGCTGTGAGACTTTGACCTGAGTGCAAAAATGGAGGCTCTAGACCCTTCCAGAGCTGAGAAATCGAAATTCAAAATTTTGACCCGAAAAAAAACCCACAGTGTTACCCCTTTCGTATTCTTTCATTTTCGGGTGAAAAATTAAGTTTCTCCAATCTTCTCAAAACTCTGAATTCTGATAGAGGGCGGCGAGACTTTGACCTGAGTGCAAAAATTGAGGCTCTAGACCCTTCCAGAGCTGAGATATCGAAATTCAAAATTTTGACCCGAAAAAAAAAACGACAGTGTTACCCCTTTCGTTTTTTTTTCATTTTTGGGCGAAAAATTAAGTTTCTCCAATCTTCTCAAAACTCTGGATTCTGATAGAGGGCCGCGAGACTTTGACCTGAGTGCAAAAATTGAGGCTCTAGACCCTTCCAGAGCTGAGATATCAAATTTCAAAATTTCGACCCGAAAAAAAAAACGACAGTGTTACCCCTTACGTTTTTTTCAGTTTTCGGGCGAAAAATCAAGTTTCTCCAATCTTCTCAAAACTCTGGATTATGATAGAGGGCCACGAGACTTTGACCTGAGCGCGAAAATGGAGGCTCTAGACCCTTCCAGAGCTGAGATATCGAAACTCAAAATTTCGACCCGAAAAAAAAAACGACAGTGTTACCCCTTACGTTTTTTTCAGTTTTCGGGCGAAAAATCAAGTTTCTCCAATCTTCTCAAAACTCTGGATTATGATAGAGGGCCGCGAGACTTTGACCTGAGCGCAAAAATGGAGGCTCTAGACCCTTCCAGAGCTGAGATATCGAAACTCAAAATTTCTACCCGAAAAAAAAACGACAGTGTTACCCCTTACGTTTTTTTCAGTTTTCGGGCGAAAAATCAAGTTTCTCCAATCTTCTCAAAACTCTGGATTATGATAGAGGGCCGCGAGACTTTGACCTGAGCGCAAAAATGGAGGCTCTAGACCCTTCCAGAGCTGAGATATCGAAACTCAAAATTTCGACCCGAAAAAAAAACGACAGTGTTACCCCTTACGTTTTTTTCAGTTTTCGGGCGAAAAATCAAGTTTCTCCAATCTTCTCAAAACTCTGGATTATGATAGAGGGCCGCGAGACTTTGACCTGAGCGCAAAAATGGGGGCTCTAGACCCTTCCAGAGCTGAGAAACCGAAATTCAAAATTTCGACCCGAAAAAAAAACGACAGTGTTACCCCTTTCGTTTTTTTTCATTTTCGGGCGAAAAATTAAGTTTCTCCAATCTTCTCAAAACTCTGGATTCTGATAGAGGGCCGCGAGACTTTGACCTGAGTGCAAAAATTGAGGCTCTAGACCCTTCCAGAGCTGAGATATCAAATTTCAAAATTTCGACCCGAAAAAAAAAACGACAGTGTTACCCCTTACGTTTTTTTTCAGTTTTCGGGCGAAAAATCAAGTTTCTCCAATCTTCTCAAAACTCTGGATTATGATAGAGGGCCGCGAGACTTTGACCTGAGCGCAAAAATGGAGGCTCTAGACCCTTCCAGAGCTGAGATATCGAAATTCAAAATTTCGACCCGAAAAAAAAAAACGACAGTGTTACCCCTTACGTTTTTTTCAGTTTTCGGGCGAAAAATTAAGTTCCTCCAATCTTCTCAAAACTCTGGATTATGATAGAGGGCCGCGAGACTTTGACCTGAGCGCAAAAATGGGGGCTCTAGACCCTTCCAGAGCTGAGATATCGAAACTCAAAATTTCGACCCGAAAAAAAAACGACAGTGTTACCCCTTACGTTTTTTTCAGTTTTCGGGCGAAAAATCAAGTTTCTCCAATCTTCTCAAAACTCTGGATTATGATAGAGGGCCACGAGACTTTGACCTGAGCGCAAAAATGGAGGCTCTAGACCCTTCCAGAGCTGAGATATCGAAACTCAAAATTTCGACCCGAAAAAAAAACGACAGTGTTACCCCTTACGTTTTTTTCAGTTTTCGGGCGAAAAATTAAGTTTCTCCAATCTTCTCAAAACTCTGGATTATGATAGAGGGCCGCGAGACTTTGACCTGAGCGCAAAAATGGGGGCTCTAGACCCTTCCAGAGCTGAGAAACCGAAATTCAAAATTGCGACCCGAAAAAAAAACGACAGTGTTACCCCTTTCGTTTTTTTTCATTTTCGGGCGAAAAATTAAGTTTCTCCAATCTTCTCAAAACTCTGGATTATGATAGAGGGCCGCGAGACTTTGACCTGAGCGCAAAAATGGGGGCTCTAGACCCTTCCAGAGCTGAGAAACCGAAATTCAAAATTTCGACCCGAAAAAAAAACGACAGTGTTACCCCTTTCGTTTTTTTTCATTTTCGGGCGAAAAATTAAGTTTCTCCAATCTTCTCAAAACTCTGGATTATGATCGAGGGCTGTGAGACTTTGACCTGAGTGCAAAAATTGAGGCTCTAGACCCTTCCAGAGTTGAGAAACCGAAATTCAAAATTTCGACCCGAAAAAAAAACGACAGTGTTACCCCTTACGTTTTTTTCAGTTTTCGGGCGAAAAATCAAGTTTCTCCAATCTTCTCAAAACTCTGGATTATGATAGAGGGCCGCGACACTTTGACCTGAGCGCAAAAATGGAGGCTCTAGACCCTTCCAGAGCTGAGATATCGAAACTCAAAATTTCGACCCGAAAAAAAAACGACAGTGTTACCCCTTACGTTTTTTTCAGTTTTCGGGCGAAAAATCAAGTTTCTCCAATCTTCTCAAAACTCTGGATTATGATAGAGGGCCGCGAGAGACTTTGACCTGAGTGCAAAAATGGAGGCTCTAGACCCTTCCAGAGCTGAGAAATCGAAAATCAAAATTTTGACCCGAAAAAAAACCCACAGTGTTACCCCTTTCGTTTTCTTTCATTTTCGGGCGAAAAATTAAGTTTCTCCAATCTTCTCAAAACTCTGGATTCTGATAGAGGGCCGCGAGACTTTGACCTGAGTGCAAAAATTGAGGCTCTAGACCCTTCCAGAGCTGAGATATCGAAATTCAAAATTTTGACCCGAAAAAAAAACGACAGTGTTACCCCTTTCGTTTTTTTTTTTCATTTTCGGGCGAAAAATTAAGTTTCTCCAATCTTCTCAAAACTCTGGATTCTGATAGAGGGCCGCGAGACTTTGACCTGAGTGCAAAAATGGAGGCTCTAGACCCTTCCAGAGCTGAGATATCAAATTTCAGAATTTCGACCCGAAAAAAAAAACGACAGTGTTACCCCTAAAGTTTTTTTCAGTTTTCGGGCGAAAAATCAAGTTTCTCCAATCTTCTCAAAACTCTGGATTATGATAGAGGGCCGCGAGACTTTGACCTGAGCGCAAAAATGGGGGCTCTAGACCCTTCCAGAGCTGAGATATCGAAACTCAAAATTTCGACCCGAAAAAAAAACGACAGTGTTACCCCTTACGTTTTTTTCAGTTTTCGGGCGAAAAATCAAGTTTCTCCAATCTTCTCAAAACTCTGGATTATGATAGAGGGCCACGAGACTTTGACCTGAGCGCAAAAATGGAGGCTCTAGACCCTTCCAGAGCTGAGATATCGAAACTCAAAATTTCGACCCGAAAAAAAAACGACAGTGTTACCCCTTACATTTTTTTCAGTTTTCGGGCGAAAAATTAAGTTTCTCCAATCTTCTCAAAACTCTGGATTATGATCGAGGGCTGTGAGACTTTGACCTGAGTGCAAAAATTGAGGCTCTAGACCCTTCCAGAGTTGAGAAACCGAAATTCAAAATTTCGACCCGAAAAAAAAACGACAGTGTTACCCCTTACGTTTTTTTCAGTTTTCGGGCGAAAAATCAAGTTTCTCCAATCTTCTCAAAACTCTGGATTATGATAGAGGGCCGCGACACTTTGACCTGAGCGCAAAAATGGAGGCTCTAGACCCTTCCAGAGCTGAGATATCGAAACTCAAAATTTCGACCCGAAAAAAAAACGACAGTGTTACCCCTTACGTTTTTTTCAGTTTTCGGGCGAAAAATCAAGTTTCTCCAATCTTCTAAAAACTCTGGATTATGATAGAGGGCCGCGAGAGACTTTGACCTGAGTGCAAAAATGGAGGCTCTAGACCCTTCCAGAGCTGAGAAATCGAAAATCAAAATTTTGACCCGAAAAAAAACCCACAGTGTTACCCCTTTCGTTTTCTTTCATTTTCGGGCGAAAAATTAAGTTTCTCCAATCTTCTCAAAACTCTGGATTCTGATAGAGGGCCGCGAGACTTTGACCTGAGTGCAAAAATTGAGGCTCTAGACCCTTCCAGAGCTGAGATATCGAAATTCAAAATTTTGACCCGAAAAAAAAACGACAGTGTTACCCCTTTCGTTTTTTTTTTTCATTTTCGGGCGAAAAATTAAGTTTCTCCAATCTTCTCAAAACTCTGGATTCTGATAGAGGGCCGCGAGACTTTGACCTGAGTGCAAAAATGGAGGCTCTAGACCCTTCCAGAGCTGAGATATCAAATTTCAGAATTTCGACCCGAAAAAAAAAACGACAGTGTTACCCCTAAAGTTTTTTTCAGTTTTCGGGCGAAAAATCAAGTTTCTCCAATCTTCTCAAAACTCTGGATTATGATAGAGGGCCGCGAGACTTTGACCTGAGCGCAAAAATGGGGGCTCTAGACCCTTCCAGAGCTGAGATATCGAAACTCAAAATTTCGACCCGAAAAAAAAACGACAGTGTTACCCCTTACGTTTTTTTCAGTTTTCGGGCGAAAAATCAAGTTTCTCCAATCTTCTCAAAACTCTGGATTATGATAGAGGGCCACGAGACTTTGACCTGAGCGCAAAAATGGAGGCTCTAGACCCTTCCAGAGCTGAGATATCGAAACTCAAAATTTCGACCCGAAAAAAAAACGACAGTGTTACCCCTTACATTTTTTTCAGTTTTCGGGCGAAAAATTAAGTTTCTCCAATCTTCTCAAAACTCTGGATTATGATAGAGGGCCGCGAGACTTTGACCTGAGCGCAAAAATGGGGGCTCTAGACCCTTCCAGAGCTGAGATATCGAAACTCAAAATTTCGACCCGAAAAAAAAACGACAGTGTTACCCCTTACGTTTTTTTCAGTTTTCGGGCGAAAAATCAAGTTTCTCCAATCTTCTCAAAACTCTGGATTATGATAGAGGGCCGCGAGACTTTGACCTGAGCGCAAAAATGGAGGCTCTAGACCCTTCCAGAGCTGAGACATCGAAACTCAAAATTTCGACCCGAAAAAAAACGACAGTGTTACCCCTTACGTTTTTTTTAGTTTTCGGGCGAAAAATCAAGTTTCTCCAATCTTCTCAAAACTCTGGATTATGATAGAGGGCTGCGACACTTTGACCTGAGCGCAAAAATGGAGGCTCTAGACCCTTCCAGAGCTGAGATATCGAAACTCAAAATTTCGACCCGAAAAAAAAACGACAGTGTTACCCCTTTCGTTTTTTTTTCATTTTCGGGCGAAAAATCAAGTTTCTCCAATCTTCTCAAAACTCTGGATTATGATAGAGGGCCGCGAGACTTTGACCTGAGCGCAAAAATGGAGGCTCTAGACCCTTCCAGAGCTGAGATATCGAAACTCAAAATTTCGACCCGAAAAAAAAACGACAGTGTTACCCCTTACGTTTTTTTCAGTTTTCGGGCGAAAAATTAAGTTTCTCCAATCTTCTCAAAACTCTGGATTATGATAGAGGGCCGTGAGACTTTGACCTGAGCGCAAAAATGGGGGCTCTAGACCCTTCCAGAGCTGAGATATCGAAACTCAAAATTTCGACCCGAAAAAAAAAACGACAGTGTTACCCCTTACGTTTTTTTCAGTTTTCGGGCGAAAAATTAAGTTTCTCCAATCTTCTCAAAACTCTGGATTATGATAGAGGGCCGCGAGACTTTGACCTGAGCGCAAAAATGGGGGCTCTAGACCCTTCCAGAGCTGAGAAACCGAAATTCAAAATTTCGACCCGAAAAAAAAACGACAGTGTTACCCCTTTCGTATTCTTTCATTTTCGGGTGAAAAATTAAGTT
Source organism: Pimephales promelas (assembly GCF_988280905.1). NCBI lineage: Eukaryota > Metazoa > Chordata > Actinopteri > Cypriniformes > Leuciscidae > Pimephales > Pimephales promelas. Next base: position 26,222,438 of record NC_142782.1, read on the forward strand.
TCTCCAATCTTCTCAAAACTCTGAATTCTGATAGAGGGCCGCGAGACTTTGACCTGAGTGCAAAAATTGAGGCTCTAGACCCTTCCAGAGCTGAGATATCGAAATTCAAAATTTTGACCCGAAAAAAAAACGACAGTGTTACCCCTTTCGTTTTTTTTCATTTTCGGGCGAAAAATTAAGTTTCTCCAATCTTCTCAAAACTCTGGATTATGATCGAGGGCTGTGAGACTTTGACCTGAGTGCAAAAATGGAGGCTCTAGACCCTTCCAGAGCTGAGAAATCGAAATTCAAAATTTTGACCCGAAAAAAAAACCACAGTGTTACCCCTTTCGTATTCTTTCATTTTCGGGTGAAAAATTAAGTTTCTCCAATCTTCTCAAAACTCTGAATTCTGATAGAGGGTGGCGAGACTTTGACCTGAGTGCAAAAATTGAGGCTCTAGACCCTTCCAGAGCTGAGATATCGAAATTCAAAATTTTGACCCGAAAAAAAAACGACAGTGTTACCCCTTTCGTTTTTTTTCATTTTTGGGCGAAAAATTAAGTTTCTCCAATCTTCTCAAAACTCTGGATTCTGATAGAGGGCCGCGAGACTTTGACCTGAGTGCAAAAATTGAGGCTCTAGACCCTTCCAGAGCTGAGATATCAAATTTCAAAATTTCGACCCGAAAAAAAAAAACGACAGTGTTACCCCTTACGTTTTTTTCAGTTTTCGGGCGAAAAATCAAGTTTCTCCAATCTTCTCAAAACTCTGGATTATGATAGAGGGCCACGAGACTTTGACCTGAGCGCGAAAATGGAGGCTCTAGACCCTTCCAGAGCTGAGATATCGAAACTCAAAATTTCGACCCGAAAAAAAAACGACAGTGTTACCCCTTACGTTTTTTTCAGTTTTCGGGCGAAAAATCAAGTTTCTCCAATCTTCTCAAAACTCTGGATTATGATAGAGGGCCGCGAGACTTTGACCTGAGCGCAAAAATGGAGGCTCTAGACCCTTCCAGAGCTGAGATATCGAAACTCAAAATTTCGACCCGAAAAAAAAACGACAGTGTTACCCCTTACGTTTTTTTCAGTTTTCGGGCGAAAAATCAAGTTTCTCCAATCTTCTCAAAACTCTGGATTATGATAGAGGGCCGCGAGACTTTGACCTGAGCGCAAAAATGGAGGCTCTAGACCCTTCCAGAGCTGAGATATCGAAACTCAAAATTTCGACCCGAAAAAAAAACGACAGTGTTACCCCTTACGTTTTTTTCAGTTTTCGGGCGAAAAATCAAGTTTCTCCAATCTTCTCAAAACTCTGGATTATGATAGAGGGCCGCGACACTTTGACCTGAGCGCGAAAATGGAGGCTCTAGACCCTTCCAGAGCTGAGATATCGAAACTCAAAATTTCGACCCGAAAAAAAACCGACAGTGTTACCCCTTACGTTTTTTTCAATTTTCGGGCGAAAAATCAAGTTTCTCCAATCTTCTCAAAACTCTGGATTATGATAGAGGGCCGCGAGACTTTGACCTGAGCGCAAAAATGGAGGCTCTAGACCCTTCCAGAGCTGAGATATCGAAACTCAAAATTTCGACCCGAAAAAAAACGACAGTGTTACCCCTTACGTTTTTTTCAGTTTTCGGGCGAAAAATTAAGTTTCTCCAATCTTCTCAAAACTCTGGATTATGATAGAGGGCCGCGAGACTTTGACCTGAGCGCAAAAATGGGGGCTCTAGACCCTTCCAGAGCTGAGAAACCGAAATTCAAAATTTCGACCCGAAAAAAAAACGACAGTGTTACCCCTTTCGTTTTTTTTCATTTTCGGGCGAAAAATTAAGTTTCTCCAATCTTCTCAAAACTCTGGATTATGATCGAGGGCTGTGAGACTTTGACCTGAGTGCAAAAATTGAGGCTCTAGACCCTTCCAGAGTTGAGAAACCGAAATTCAAAATTTCGACCCGAAAAAAAAACGACAGTGTTACCCCTTACGTTTTTTTCAGTTTTCGGGCGAAAAATTAAGTTTCTCCAATCTTCTCAAAACTCTGGATTATGATAGAGGGCCGCGAGACTTTGACCTGAGCGCAAAAATGGGGGCTCTAGACCCTTCCAGAGCTGAGAAACTGAAATTCAAAATTTCGACCCGAAAAAAAAACGACAGTGTTACCCCTTTCGTTTTTTTTTTTCATTTTCGGGCGAAAAATTAAGTTTCTTCAATCTTCTCAAAACTCTGGATTATGATCGAGGGCTGTGAGAGACTTTGACCTGAGTGCAAAAATGGAGGCTCTAGACCCTTCCAGAGCTGAGAAATCGAAAATCAAAATTTTGACCCGAAAAAAACCCCACAGTGTTACCCCTTTCGTTTTCTTTCATTTTCGGGCGAAAAATTAAGTTTCTCCAATCTTCTCAAAACTCTGGATTATGATCGAGGGCTGTGAGACTTTGACCTGAGTGCAAAAATTGAGGCTCTAGACCCTTCCAGAGTTGAGAAACCGAAATTCAAAATTTCGACCCGAAAAAAAAACGACAGTGTTACCCCTTACGTTTTTTTCAGTTTTCGGGCGAAAAATCAAGTTTCTCCAATCTTCTCAAAACTCTGGATTATGATAGAGGGCCGCGACACTTTGACCTGAGCGCAAAAATGGAGGCTCTAGACCCTTCCAGAGCTGAGATATCGAAACTCAAAATTTCGACCCGAAAAAAAAACGACAGTGTTACCCCTTACGTTTTTTTCAGTTTTCGGGCGAAAAATCAAGTTTCTCCAATCTTCTCAAAACTCTGGATTATGATAGAGGGCCGCGAGACTTTGACCTGAGCGCAAAAATGGAGGCTCTAGACCCTTCCAGAGCTGAGAAACCGAAATTCAAAATTTCGACCCGAAAAAAAAACGACAGTGTTACCCCTTTCGTTTTTTTTCATTTTCGGGCGAAAAATTAAGTTTCTCCAATCTTCTCAAAACTCTGGATTATGATCGAGGGCTGTGAGACTTTGACCTGAGTGCAAAAATTGAGGCTCTAGACCCTTCCAGAGTTGAGAAACCGAAATTCAAAATTTCGACCCGAAAAAAAAACGACAGTGTTACCCCTTACGTTTTTTTCAGTTTTCGGGCGAAAAATCAAGTTTCTCCAATCTTCTCAAAACTCTGGATTATGATAGAGGGCCGCGAGACTTTGACCTGAGCGCAAAAATGGAGGCTCTAGACCCTTCCAGAGCTGAGACATCGAAACTCAAAATTTCGACCCGAAAAAAAACGACAGTGTTACCCCTTACGTTTTTTTTAGTTTTCGGGCGAAAAATCAAGTTTCTCCAATCTTCTCAAAACTCTGGATTATGATAGAGGGCCGCGACACTTTGACCTGAGCTTAAAAATGGAGGCTCTAGACCCTTCCAGAGCTGAGATATCGAAACTCAAAATTTCGACCCGAAAAAAAAAACGACAGTGTTACCCCTTACGTTTTTTTCAGTTTTCGGGCGAAAAATTAAGTTTCTCCAATCTTCTCAAAACTCTGGATTATGATAGAGGGCCGCGAGACTTTGACCTGAGCGCAAAAATGGGGGCTCTAGACCCTTCCAGAGCTGAGAAACTGAAATTCAAAATTTCGACCCGAAAAAAAAACGACAGTGTTACCCCTTTCGTTTTTTTTTTTCATTTTCGGGCGAAAAATTAAGTTTCTTCAATCTTCTCAAAACTCTGGATTATGATCGAGGGCTGTGAGAGACTTTGACCTGAGTGCAAAAATGGAGGCTCTAGACCCTTCCAGAGCTGAGAAATCGAAAATCAAAATTTTGACCCGAAAAAAAACCCACAGTGTTACCCCTTTCGTTTTCTTTCATTTTCGGGCGAAAAATTAAGTTTCTCCAATCTTCTCAAAACTCTGGATTCTGATAGAGGGCCGCGAGACTTTGACCTGAGTGCAAAAATTGAGGCTCTAGACCCTTCCAGAGCTGAGATATCGAAATTCAAAATTTTGACCCGAAAAAAAAACGACAGTGTTACCCCTTTCGGTTTTTTTTTTCATTTTCGGGCGAAAAATTAAGTTTCTCCAATCTTCTCAAAACTCTGGATTCTGATAGAGGGCCGCGAGACTTTGACCTGAGTGCAAAAATGGAGGCTCTAGACCCTTCCAGAGCTGAGATATCAAATTTCAGAATTTCGACCCGAAAAAAAAAACGACAGTGTTACCCCTTACGTTTTTTTCAGTTTTCGGGCGAAAAATCAAGTTTCTCCAATCTTCTCAAAACTCTGGATTATGATAGAGGGCCGCGACACTTTGACCTGAGCGCAAAAATGGAGGCTCTAGACCCTTCCAGAGCTGAGATATCGAAACTCAAAATTTCGACCCGAAAAAAAAAACCGACAGTGTTACCCCTTTCGTTTTTTTTCATTTTCGGGCGAAAAATCAAGTTTCTCCAATCTTCTCAAAACTCTGGATTATGATAGAGGGCCGCGAGACTTTGACCTGAGTGCAAAAATGGAGGCTCTAGACCCTTCCAGAGCTGAGATATCGAAATTCAAAATTTTGACCCGAAAAAAAAACGACAGTGTTACCCCTTTCGTTTTTTTTCATTTTCGGGCGAAAAATTAAGTTTCTCCAATCTTCTCAAAACTCTGGATTATGATCGAGGGCTGTGAGACTTTGACCTGAGTGCAAAAATGGAGGCTCTAGACCCTTCCAGAGCTGAGAAATCGAAATTCAAAATTTTGACCCGAAAAAAAAACCACAGTGTTACCCCTTTCGTATTCTTTCATTTTCGGGTGAAAAATTAAGTTTCTCCAATCTTCTCAAAACTCTGAATTCTGATAGAGGGTGGCGAGACTTTGACCTGAGTGCAAAAATTGAGGCTCTAGACCCTTCCAGAGCTGAGATATCGAAATTCAAAATTTTGACCCGAAAAAAAAACGACAGTGTTACCCCTTTCGTTTTTTTTCATTTTTGGGCGAAAAATTAAGTTTCTCCAATCTTCTCAAAACTCTGGATTCTGATAGAGGGCCGCGAGACTTTGACCTGAGTGCAAAAATTGAGGCTCTAGACCCTTCCAGAGCTGAGATATCAAATTTCAAAATTTCGACCCGAAAAAAAAAAACGACAGTGTTACCCCTTACGTTTTTTTCAGTTTTCGGGCGAAAAATCAAGTTTCTCCAATCTTCTCAAAACTCTGGATTATGATAGAGGGCCACGAGACTTTGACCTGAGCGCGAAAATGGAGGCTCTAGACCCTTCCAGAGCTGAGATATCGAAACTCAAAATTTCGACCCGAAAAAAAAACGACAGTGTTACCCCTTACGTTTTTTTCAGTTTTCGGGCGAAAAATCAAGTTTCTCCAATCTTCTCAAAACTCTGGATTATGATAGAGGGCCGCGAGACTTTGACCTGAGCGCAAAAATGGAGGCTCTAGACCCTTCCAGAGCTGAGATATCGAAACTCAAAATTTCGACCCGAAAAAAAAACGACAGTGTTACCCCTTACGTTTTTTTCAGTTTTCGGGCGAAAAATCAAGTTTCTCCAATCTTCTCAAAACTCTGGATTATGATAGAGGGCCGCGAGACTTTGACCTGAGCGCAAAAATGGAGGCTCTAGACCCTTCCAGAGCTGAGATATCGAAACTCAAAATTTCGACCCGAAAAAAAAACGACAGTGTTACCCCTTACGTTTTTTTCAGTTTTCGGGCGAAAAATCAAGTTTCTCCAATCTTCTCAAAACTCTGGATTATGATAGAGGGCCGCGACACTTTGACCTGAGCGCGAAAATGGAGGCTCTAGACCCTTCCAGAGCTGAGATATCGAAACTCAAAATTTCGACCCGAAAAAAAACCGACAGTGTTACCCCTTACGTTTTTTTCAATTTTCGGGCGAAAAATCAAGTTTCTCCAATCTTCTCAAAACTCTGGATTATGATAGAGGGCCGCGAGACTTTGACCTGAGCGCAAAAATGGAGGCTCTAGACCCTTCCAGAGCTGAGATATCGAAACTCAAAATTTCGACCCGAAAAAAAACGACAGTGTTACCCCTTACGTTTTTTTCAGTTTTCGGGCGAAAAATTAAGTTTCTCCAATCTTCTCAAAACTCTGGATTATGATAGAGGGCCGCGAGACTTTGACCTGAGCGCAAAAATGGGGGCTCTAGACCCTTCCAGAGCTGAGAAACCGAAATTCAAAATTTCGACCCGAAAAAAAAACGACAGTGTTACCCCTTTCGTTTTTTTTCATTTTCGGGCGAAAAATTAAGTTTCTCCAATCTTCTCAAAACTCTGGATTATGATCGAGGGCTGTGAGACTTTGACCTGAGTGCAAAAATTGAGGCTCTAGACCCTTCCAGAGTTGAGAAACCGAAATTCAAAATTTCGACCCGAAAAAAAAACGACAGTGTTACCCCTTACGTTTTTTTCAGTTTTCGGGCGAAAAATTAAGTTTCTCCAATCTTCTCAAAACTCTGGATTATGATAGAGGGCCGCGAGACTTTGACCTGAGCGCAAAAATGGGGGCTCTAGACCCTTCCAGAGCTGAGAAACTGAAATTCAAAATTTCGACCCGAAAAAAAAACGACAGTGTTACCCCTTTCGTTTTTTTTTTTCATTTTCGGGCGAAAAATTAAGTTTCTTCAATCTTCTCAAAACTCTGGATTATGATCGAGGGCTGTGAGAGACTTTGACCTGAGTGCAAAAATGGAGGCTCTAGACCCTTCCAGAGCTGAGAAATCGAAAATCAAAATTTTGACCCGAAAAAAACCCCACAGTGTTACCCCTTTCGTTTTCTTTCATTTTCGGGCGAAAAATTAAGTTTCTCCAATCTTCTCAAAACTCTGGATTATGATCGAGGGCTGTGAGACTTTGACCTGAGTGCAAAAATTGAGGCTCTAGACCCTTCCAGAGTTGAGAAACCGAAATTCAAAATTTCGACCCGAAAAAAAAACGACAGTGTTACCCCTTACGTTTTTTTCAGTTTTCGGGCGAAAAATCAAGTTTCTCCAATCTTCTCAAAACTCTGGATTATGATAGAGGGCCGCGACACTTTGACCTGAGCGCAAAAATGGAGGCTCTAGACCCTTCCAGAGCTGAGATATCGAAACTCAAAATTTCGACCCGAAAAAAAAACGACAGTGTTACCCCTTACGTTTTTTTCAGTTTTCGGGCGAAAAATCAAGTTTCTCCAATCTTCTCAAAACTCTGGATTATGATAGAGGGCCGCGAGACTTTGACCTGAGCGCAAAAATGGAGGCTCTAGACCCTTCCAGAGCTGAGAAACCGAAATTCAAAATTTCGACCCGAAAAAAAAACGACAGTGTTACCCCTTTCGTTTTTTTTCATTTTCGGGCGAAAAATTAAGTTTCTCCAATCTTCTCAAAACTCTGGATTATGATCGAGGGCTGTGAGACTTTGACCTGAGTGCAAAAATTGAGGCTCTAGACCCTTCCAGAGTTGAGAAACCGAAATTCAAAATTTCGACCCGAAAAAAAAACGACAGTGTTACCCCTTACGTTTTTTTCAGTTTTCGGGCGAAAAATCAAGTTTCTCCAATCTTCTCAAAACTCTGGATTATGATAGAGGGCCGCGAGACTTTGACCTGAGCGCAAAAATGGAGGCTCTAGACCCTTCCAGAGCTGAGACATCGAAACTCAAAATTTCGACCCGAAAAAAAACGACAGTGTTACCCCTTACGTTTTTTTTAGTTTTCGGGCGAAAAATCAAGTTTCTCCAATCTTCTCAAAACTCTGGATTATGATAGAGGGCCGCGACACTTTGACCTGAGCTTAAAAATGGAGGCTCTAGACCCTTCCAGAGCTGAGATATCGAAACTCAAAATTTCGACCCGAAAAAAAAAACGACAGTGTTACCCCTTACGTTTTTTTCAGTTTTCGGGCGAAAAATTAAGTTTCTCCAATCTTCTCAAAACTCTGGATTATGATAGAGGGCCGCGAGACTTTGACCTGAGCGCAAAAATGGGGGCTCTAGACCCTTCCAGAGCTGAGAAACTGAAATTCAAAATTTCGACCCGAAAAAAAAACGACAGTGTTACCCCTTTCGTTTTTTTTTTTCATTTTCGGGCGAAAAATTAAGTTTCTTCAATCTTCTCAAAACTCTGGATTATGATCGAGGGCTGTGAGAGACTTTGACCTGAGTGCAAAAATGGAGGCTCTAGACCCTTCCAGAGCTGAGAAATCGAAAATCAAAATTTTGACCCGAAAAAAAACCCACAGTGTTACCCCTTTCGTTTTCTTTCATTTTCGGGCGAAAAATTAAGTTTCTCCAATCTTCTCAAAACTCTGGATTCTGATAGAGGGCCGCGAGACTTTGACCTGAGTGCAAAAATTGAGGCTCTAGACCCTTCCAGAGCTGAGATATCGAAATTCAAAATTTTGACCCGAAAAAAAAACGACAGTGTTACCCCTTTCGGTTTTTTTTTTCATTTTCGGGCGAAAAATTAAGTTTCTCCAATCTTCTCAAAACTCTGGATTCTGATAGAGGGCCGCGAGACTTTGACCTGAGTGCAAAAATTGAGGCTCTAGACCCTTCCAGAGCTGAGATATCAAATTTCAAAATTTCGACCCGAAAAAAAAAACGACAGTGTTACCCCTTACGTTTTTTTTCAGTTTTCGGGCGAAAAATCAAGTTTCTCCAATCTTCTCAAAACTCTGGATTATGATAGAGGGCCGCGAGACTTTGACCTGAGCGCAAAAATGGAGGCTCTAGACCCTTCCAGAGCTGAGATATCGAAATTCAAAATTTCGACCCGAAAAAAAAAACGACAGTGTTACCCCTTACGTTTTTTTCAGTTTTCGGGCGAAAAATTAAGTTCCTCCAATCTTCTCAAAACTCTGGATTATGATAGAGGGCCGCGAGACTTTGACCTGAGCGCAAAAATGGGGGCTCTAGACCCTTCCAGAGCTGAGATATCGAAACTCAAAATTTCGACCCGAAAAAAAAACGACAGTGTTACCCCTTACGTTTTTTTCAGTTTTCGGGCGAAAAATCAAGTTTCTCCAATCTTCTCAAAACTCTGGATTATGATAGAGGGCCACGAGACTTTGACCTGAGCGCAAAAATGGAGGCTCTAGACCCTTCCAGAGCTGAGATATCGAAACTCAAAATTTCGACCCGAAAAAAAAACGACAGTGTTACCCCTTACGTTTTTTTCAGTTTTCGGGCGAAAAATTAAGTTTCTCCAATCTTCTCAAAACTCTGGATTATGATAGAGGGCCGCGAGACTTTGACCTGAGCGCAAAAATGGGGGCTCTAGACCCTTCCAGAGCTGAGAAACCGAAATTCAAAATTGCGACCCGAAAAAAAAACGACAGTGTTACCCCTTTCGTTTTTTTTCATTTTCGGGCGAAAAATTAAGTTTCTCCAATCTTCTCAAAACTCTGGATTATGATAGAGGGCCGCGAGACTTTGACCTGAGCGCAAAAATGGGGGCTCTAGACCCTTCCAGAGCTGAGAAACCGAAATTCAAAATTTCGACCCGAAAAAAAAACGACAGTGTTACCCCTTTCGTTTTTTTTCATTTTCGGGCGAAAAATTAAGTTTCTCCAATCTTCTCAAAACTCTGGATTATGATCGAGGGCTGTGAGACTTTGACCTGAGTGCAAAAATTGAGGCTCTAGACCCTTCCAGAGTTGAGAAACCGAAATTCAAAATTTCGACCCGAAAAAAAAACGACAGTGTTACCCCTTACGTTTTTTTCAGTTTTCGGGCGAAAAATCAAGTTTCTCCAATCTTCTCAAAACTCTGGATTATGATAGAGGGCCGCGACACTTTGACCTGAGCGCAAAAATGGAGGCTCTAGACCCTTCCAGAGCTGAGATATCGAAACTCAAAATTTCGACCCGAAAAAAAAACGACAGTGTTACCCCTTACGTTTTTTTCAGTTTTCGGGCGAAAAATCAAGTTTCTCCAATCTTCTCAAAACTCTGGATTATGATAGAGGGCCGCGAGAGACTTTGACCTGAGTGCAAAAATGGAGGCTCTAGACCCTTCCAGAGCTGAGAAATCGAAAATCAAAATTTTGACCCGAAAAAAAACCCACAGTGTTACCCCTTTCGTTTTCTTTCATTTTCGGGCGAAAAATTAAGTTTCTCCAATCTTCTCAAAACTCTGGATTCTGATAGAGGGCCGCGAGACTTTGACCTGAGTGCAAAAATTGAGGCTCTAGACCCTTCCAGAGCTGAGATATCGAAATTCAAAATTTTGACCCGAAAAAAAAACGACAGTGTTACCCCTTTCGTTTTTTTTTTTCATTTTCGGGCGAAAAATTAAGTTTCTCCAATCTTCTCAAAACTCTGGATTCTGATAGAGGGCCGCGAGACTTTGACCTGAGTGCAAAAATGGAGGCTCTAGACCCTTCCAGAGCTGAGATATCAAATTTCAGAATTTCGACCCGAAAAAAAAAACGACAGTGTTACCCCTAAAGTTTTTTTCAGTTTTCGGGCGAAAAATCAAGTTTCTCCAATCTTCTCAAAACTCTGGATTATGATAGAGGGCCGCGAGACTTTGACCTGAGCGCAAAAATGGGGGCTCTAGACCCTTCCAGAGCTGAGATATCGAAACTCAAAATTTCGACCCGAAAAAAAAACGACAGTGTTACCCCTTACGTTTTTTTCAGTTTTCGGGCGAAAAATCAAGTTTCTCCAATCTTCTCAAAACTCTGGATTATGATAGAGGGCCACGAGACTTTGACCTGAGCGCAAAAATGGAGGCTCTAGACCCTTCCAGAGCTGAGATATCGAAACTCAAAATTTCGACCCGAAAAAAAAACGACAGTGTTACCCCTTACATTTTTTTCAGTTTTCGGGCGAAAAATTAAGTTTCTCCAATCTTCTCAAAACTCTGGATTATGATCGAGGGCTGTGAGACTTTGACCTGAGTGCAAAAATTGAGGCTCTAGACCCTTCCAGAGTTGAGAAACCGAAATTCAAAATTTCGACCCGAAAAAAAAACGACAGTGTTACCCCTTACGTTTTTTTCAGTTTTCGGGCGAAAAATCAAGTTTCTCCAATCTTCTCAAAACTCTGGATTATGATAGAGGGCCGCGACACTTTGACCTGAGCGCAAAAATGGAGGCTCTAGACCCTTCCAGAGCTGAGATATCGAAACTCAAAATTTCGACCCGAAAAAAAAACGACAGTGTTACCCCTTACGTTTTTTTCAGTTTTCGGGCGAAAAATCAAGTTTCTCCAATCTTCTAAAAACTCTGGATTATGATAGAGGGCCGCGAGAGACTTTGACCTGAGTGCAAAAATGGAGGCTCTAGACCCTTCCAGAGCTGAGAAATCGAAAATCAAAATTTTGACCCGAAAAAAAACCCACAGTGTTACCCCTTTCGTTTTCTTTCATTTTCGGGCGAAAAATTAAGTTTCTCCAATCTTCTCAAAACTCTGGATTCTGATAGAGGGCCGCGAGACTTTGACCTGAGTGCAAAAATTGAGGCTCTAGACCCTTCCAGAGCTGAGATATCGAAATTCAAAATTTTGACCCGAAAAAAAAACGACAGTGTTACCCCTTTCGTTTTTTTTTTTCATTTTCGGGCGAAAAATTAAGTTTCTCCAATCTTCTCAAAACTCTGGATTCTGATAGAGGGCCGCGAGACTTTGACCTGAGTGCAAAAATGGAGGCTCTAGACCCTTCCAGAGCTGAGATATCAAATTTCAGAATTTCGACCCGAAAAAAAAAACGACAGTGTTACCCCTAAAGTTTTTTTCAGTTTTCGGGCGAAAAATCAAGTTTCTCCAATCTTCTCAAAACTCTGGATTATGATAGAGGGCCGCGAGACTTTGACCTGAGCGCAAAAATGGGGGCTCTAGACCCTTCCAGAGCTGAGATATCGAAACTCAAAATTTCGACCCGAAAAAAAAACGACAGTGTTACCCCTTACGTTTTTTTCAGTTTTCGGGCGAAAAATCAAGTTTCTCCAATCTTCTCAAAACTCTGGATTATGATAGAGGGCCACGAGACTTTGACCTGAGCGCAAAAATGGAGGCTCTAGACCCTTCCAGAGCTGAGATATCGAAACTCAAAATTTCGACCCGAAAAAAAAACGACAGTGTTACCCCTTACATTTTTTTCAGTTTTCGGGCGAAAAATTAAGTTTCTCCAATCTTCTCAAAACTCTGGATTATGATAGAGGGCCGCGAGACTTTGACCTGAGCGCAAAAATGGGGGCTCTAGACCCTTCCAGAGCTGAGATATCGAAACTCAAAATTTCGACCCGAAAAAAAAACGACAGTGTTACCCCTTACGTTTTTTTCAGTTTTCGGGCGAAAAATCAAGTTTCTCCAATCTTCTCAAAACTCTGGATTATGATAGAGGGCCGCGAGACTTTGACCTGAGCGCAAAAATGGAGGCTCTAGACCCTTCCAGAGCTGAGACATCGAAACTCAAAATTTCGACCCGAAAAAAAACGACAGTGTTACCCCTTACGTTTTTTTTAGTTTTCGGGCGAAAAATCAAGTTTCTCCAATCTTCTCAAAACTCTGGATTATGATAGAGGGCTGCGACACTTTGACCTGAGCGCAAAAATGGAGGCTCTAGACCCTTCCAGAGCTGAGATATCGAAACTCAAAATTTCGACCCGAAAAAAAAACGACAGTGTTACCCCTTTCGTTTTTTTTTCATTTTCGGGCGAAAAATCAAGTTTCTCCAATCTTCTCAAAACTCTGGATTATGATAGAGGGCCGCGAGACTTTGACCTGAGCGCAAAAATGGAGGCTCTAGACCCTTCCAGAGCTGAGATATCGAAACTCAAAATTTCGACCCGAAAAAAAAACGACAGTGTTACCCCTTACGTTTTTTTCAGTTTTCGGGCGAAAAATTAAGTTTCTCCAATCTTCTCAAAACTCTGGATTATGATAGAGGGCCGTGAGACTTTGACCTGAGCGCAAAAATGGGGGCTCTAGACCCTTCCAGAGCTGAGATATCGAAACTCAAAATTTCGACCCGAAAAAAAAAACGACAGTGTTACCCCTTACGTTTTTTTCAGTTTTCGGGCGAAAAATTAAGTTTCTCCAATCTTCTCAAAACTCTGGATTATGATAGAGGGCCGCGAGACTTTGACCTGAGCGCAAAAATGGGGGCTCTAGACCCTTCCAGAGCTGAGAAACCGAAATTCAAAATTTCGACCCGAAAAAAAAACGACAGTGTTACCCCTTTCGTATTCTTTCATTTTCGGGTGAAAAATTAAGTTTCTCCAATCTTCTCAAAACTCTGAATTCTGATAGAGGGCCGCGAGACTTTGACCTGAGTGCAAAAATTGAGGCTCTAGACCCTTCCAGAGCTGAGATATCGAAATTCAAAATTTTGACCCGAAAAAAAAACGACAGTGTTACCCCTTTCGTTTTTTTTCATTTTCGGGCGAAAAATTAAGTTTCTCCAATCTTCTCAAAACTCTGGATTATGATCGAGGGCTGTGAGACTTTGACCTGAGTGCAAAAATGGAGGCTCTAGACCCTTCCAGAGCTGAGAAATCGAAATTCAAAATTTTGACCCGAAAAAAAAACCACAGTGTTACCCCTTTCGTATTCTTTCATTTTCGGGTGAAAAATTAAGTTTCTCCAATCTTCTCAAAACTCTGAATTCTGATAGAGGGTGGCGAGACTTTGACCTGAGTGCAAAAATTGAGGCTCTAGACCCTTCCAGAGCTGAGATATCGAAATTCAAAATTTTGACCCGAAAAAAAAACGACAGTGTTACCCCTTTCGTTTTTTTTCATTTTTGGGCGAAAAATTAAGTTTCTCCAATCTTCTCAAAACTCTGGATTCTGATAGAGGGCCGCGAGACTTTGACCTGAGTGCAAAAATTGAGGCTCTAGACCCTTCCAGAGCTGAGATATCAAATTTCAAAATTTCGACCCGAAAAAAAAAAACGACAGTGTTACCCCTTACGTTTTTTTCAGTTTTCGGGCGAAAAATCAAGTTTCTCCAATCTTCTCAAAACTCTGGATTATGATAGAGGGCCACGAGACTTTGACCTGAGCGCGAAAATGGAGGCTCTAGACCCTTCCAGAGCTGAGATATCGAAACTCAAAATTTCGACCCGAAAAAAAAACGACAGTGTTACCCCTTACGTTTTTTTCAGTTTTCGGGCGAAAAATCAAGTTTCTCCAATCTTCTCAAAACTCTGGATTATGATAGAGGGCCGCGAGACTTTGACCTGAGCGCAAAAATGGAGGCTCTAGACCCTTCCAGAGCTGAGATATCGAAACTCAAAATTTCGACCCGAAAAAAAAACGACAGTGTTACCCCTTACGTTTTTTTCAGTTTTCGGGCGAAAAATCAAGTTTCTCCAATCTTCTCAAAACTCTGGATTATGATAGAGGGCCGCGAGACTTTGACCTGAGCGCAAAAATGGAGGCTCTAGACCCTTCCAGAGCTGAGATATCGAAACTCAAAATTTCGACCCGAAAAAAAAACGACAGTGTTACCCCTTACGTTTTTTTCAGTTTTCGGGCGAAAAATCAAGTTTCTCCAATCTTCTCAAAACTCTGGATTATGATAGAGGGCCGCGACACTTTGACCTGAGCGCGAAAATGGAGGCTCTAGACCCTTCCAGAGCTGAGATATCGAAACTCAAAATTTCGACCCGAAAAAAAACCGACAGTGTTACCCCTTACGTTTTTTTCAATTTTCGGGCGAAAAATCAAGTTTCTCCAATCTTCTCAAAACTCTGGATTATGATAGAGGGCCGCGAGACTTTGACCTGAGCGCAAAAATGGAGGCTCTAGACCCTTCCAGAGCTGAGATATCGAAACTCAAAATTTCGACCCGAAAAAAAACGACAGTGTTACCCCTTACGTTTTTTTCAGTTTTCGGGCGAAAAATTAAGTTTCTCCAATCTTCTCAAAACTCTGGATTATGATAGAGGGCCGCGAGACTTTGACCTGAGCGCAAAAATGGGGGCTCTAGACCCTTCCAGAGCTGAGAAACCGAAATTCAAAATTTCGACCCGAAAAAAAAACGACAGTGTTACCCCTTTCGTTTTTTTTCATTTTCGGGCGAAAAATTAAGTTTCTCCAATCTTCTCAAAACTCTGGATTATGATCGAGGGCTGTGAGACTTTGACCTGAGTGCAAAAATTGAGGCTCTAGACCCTTCCAGAGTTGAGAAACCGAAATTCAAAATTTCGACCCGAAAAAAAAACGACAGTGTTACCCCTTACGTTTTTTTCAGTTTTCGGGCGAAAAATTAAGTTTCTCCAATCTTCTCAAAACTCTGGATTATGATAGAGGGCCGCGAGACTTTGACCTGAGCGCAAAAATGGGGGCTCTAGACCCTTCCAGAGCTGAGAAACTGAAATTCAAAATTTCGACCCGAAAAAAAAACGACAGTGTTACCCCTTTCGTTTTTTTTTTTCATTTTCGGGCGAAAAATTAAGTTTCTTCAATCTTCTCAAAACTCTGGATTATGATCGAGGGCTGTGAGAGACTTTGACCTGAGTGCAAAAATGGAGGCTCTAGACCCTTCCAGAGCTGAGAAATCGAAAATCAAAATTTTGACCCGAAAAAAACCCCACAGTGTTACCCCTTTCGTTTTCTTTCATTTTCGGGCGAAAAATTAAGTTTCTCCAATCTTCTCAAAACTCTGGATTATGATCGAGGGCTGTGAGACTTTGACCTGAGTGCAAAAATTGAGGCTCTAGACCCTTCCAGAGTTGAGAAACCGAAATTCAAAATTTCGACCCGAAAAAAAAACGACAGTGTTACCCCTTACGTTTTTTTCAGTTTTCGGGCGAAAAATCAAGTTTCTCCAATCTTCTCAAAACTCTGGATTATGATAGAGGGCCGCGACACTTTGACCTGAGCGCAAAAATGGAGGCTCTAGACCCTTCCAGAGCTGAGATATCGAAACTCAAAATTTCGACCCGAAAAAAAAACGACAGTGTTACCCCTTACGTTTTTTTCAGTTTTCGGGCGAAAAATCAAGTTTCTCCAATCTTCTCAAAACTCTGGATTATGATAGAGGGCCGCGAGACTTTGACCTGAGCGCAAAAATGGAGGCTCTAGACCCTTCCAGAGCTGAGAAACCGAAATTCAAAATTTCGACCCGAAAAAAAAACGACAGTGTTACCCCTTTCGTTTTTTTTCATTTTCGGGCGAAAAATTAAGTTTCTCCAATCTTCTCAAAACTCTGGATTATGATCGAGGGCTGTGAGACTTTGACCTGAGTGCAAAAATTGAGGCTCTAGACCCTTCCAGAGTTGAGAAACCGAAATTCAAAATTTCGACCCGAAAAAAAAACGACAGTGTTACCCCTTACGTTTTTTTCAGTTTTCGGGCGAAAAATCAAGTTTCTCCAATCTTCTCAAAACTCTGGATTATGATAGAGGGCCGCGAGACTTTGACCTGAGCGCAAAAATGGAGGCTCTAGACCCTTCCAGAGCTGAGACATCGAAACTCAAAATTTCGACCCGAAAAAAAACGACAGTGTTACCCCTTACGTTTTTTTTAGTTTTCGGGCGAAAAATCAAGTTTCTCCAATCTTCTCAAAACTCTGGATTATGATAGAGGGCCGCGACACTTTGACCTGAGCTTAAAAATGGAGGCTCTAGACCCTTCCAGAGCTGAGATATCGAAACTCAAAATTTCGACCCGAAAAAAAAAACGACAGTGTTACCCCTTACGTTTTTTTCAGTTTTCGGGCGAAAAATTAAGTTTCTCCAATCTTCTCAAAACTCTGGATTATGATAGAGGGCCGCGAGACTTTGACCTGAGCGCAAAAATGGGGGCTCTAGACCCTTCCAGAGCTGAGAAACTGAAATTCAAAATTTCGACCCGAAAAAAAAACGACAGTGTTACCCCTTTCGTTTTTTTTTTTCATTTTCGGGCGAAAAATTAAGTTTCTTCAATCTTCTCAAAACTCTGGATTATGATCGAGGGCTGTGAGAGACTTTGACCTGAGTGCAAAAATGGAGGCTCTAGACCCTTCCAGAGCTGAGAAATCGAAAATCAAAATTTTGACCCGAAAAAAAACCCACAGTGTTACCCCTTTCGTTTTCTTTCATTTTCGGGCGAAAAATTAAGTTTCTCCAATCTTCTCAAAACTCTGGATTCTGATAGAGGGCCGCGAGACTTTGACCTGAGTGCAAAAATTGAGGCTCTAGACCCTTCCAGAGCTGAGATATCGAAATTCAAAATTTTGACCCGAAAAAAAAACGACAGTGTTACCCCTTTCGGTTTTTTTTTTCATTTTCGGGCGAAAAATTAAGTTTCTCCAATCTTCTCAAAACTCTGGATTCTGATAGAGGGCCGCGAGACTTTGACCTGAGTGCAAAAATGGAGGCTCTAGACCCTTCCAGAGCTGAGATATCAAATTTCAGAATTTCGACCCGAAAAAAAAAACGACAGTGTTACCCCTTACGTTTTTTTCAGTTTTCGGGCGAAAAATCAAGTTTCTCCAATCTTCTCAAAACTCTGGATTATGATAGAGGGCCGCGACACTTTGACCTGAGCGCAAAAATGGAGGCTCTAGACCCTTCCAGAGCTGAGATATCGAAACTCAAAATTTCGACCCGAAAAAAAAAACCGACAGTGTTACCCCTTTCGTTTTTTTTCATTTTCGGGCGAAAAATCAAGTTTCTCCAATCTTCTCAAAACTCTGGATTATGATAGAGGGCCGCGAGACTTTGACCTGAGTGCAAAAATGGAGGCTCTAGACCCTTCCAGAGCTGAGATATCGAAATTCAAAATTTTGACCCGAAAAAAAAACGACAGTGTTACCCCTTTCGTTTTTTTTCATTTTCGGGCGAAAAATTAAGTTTCTCCAATCTTCTCAAAACTCTGGATTATGATCGAGGGCTGTGAGACTTTGACCTGAGTGCAAAAATGGAGGCTCTAGACCCTTCCAGAGCTGAGAAATCGAAATTCAAAATTTTGACCCGAAAAAAAAACCACAGTGTTACCCCTTTCGTATTCTTTCATTTTCGGGTGAAAAATTAAGTTTCTCCAATCTTCTCAAAACTCTGAATTCTGATAGAGGGTGGCGAGACTTTGACCTGAGTGCAAAAATTGAGGCTCTAGACCCTTCCAGAGCTGAGATATCGAAATTCAAAATTTTGACCCGAAAAAAAAACGACAGTGTTACCCCTTTCGTTTTTTTTCATTTTTGGGCGAAAAATTAAGTTTCTCCAATCTTCTCAAAACTCTGGATTCTGATAGAGGGCCGCGAGACTTTGACCTGAGTGCAAAAATTGAGGCTCTAGACCCTTCCAGAGCTGAGATATCAAATTTCAAAATTTCGACCCGAAAAAAAAAAACGACAGTGTTACCCCTTACGTTTTTTTCAGTTTTCGGGCGAAAAATCAAGTTTCTCCAATCTTCTCAAAACTCTGGATTATGATAGAGGGCCACGAGACTTTGACCTGAGCGCGAAAATGGAGGCTCTAGACCCTTCCAGAGCTGAGATATCGAAACTCAAAATTTCGACCCGAAAAAAAAACGACAGTGTTACCCCTTACGTTTTTTTCAGTTTTCGGGCGAAAAATCAAGTTTCTCCAATCTTCTCAAAACTCTGGATTATGATAGAGGGCCGCGAGACTTTGACCTGAGCGCAAAAATGGAGGCTCTAGACCCTTCCAGAGCTGAGATATCGAAACTCAAAATTTCGACCCGAAAAAAAAACGACAGTGTTACCCCTTACGTTTTTTTCAGTTTTCGGGCGAAAAATCAAGTTTCTCCAATCTTCTCAAAACTCTGGATTATGATAGAGGGCCGCGAGACTTTGACCTGAGCGCAAAAATGGAGGCTCTAGACCCTTCCAGAGCTGAGATATCGAAACTCAAAATTTCGACCCGAAAAAAAAACGACAGTGTTACCCCTTACGTTTTTTTCAGTTTTCGGGCGAAAAATCAAGTTTCTCCAATCTTCTCAAAACTCTGGATTATGATAGAGGGCCGCGACACTTTGACCTGAGCGCGAAAATGGAGGCTCTAGACCCTTCCAGAGCTGAGATATCGAAACTCAAAATTTCGACCCGAAAAAAAACCGACAGTGTTACCCCTTACGTTTTTTTCAATTTTCGGGCGAAAAATCAAGTTTCTCCAATCTTCTCAAAACTCTGGATTATGATAGAGGGCCGCGAGACTTTGACCTGAGCGCAAAAATGGAGGCTCTAGACCCTTCCAGAGCTGAGATATCGAAACTCAAAATTTCGACCCGAAAAAAAACGACAGTGTTACCCCTTACGTTTTTTTCAGTTTTCGGGCGAAAAATTAAGTTTCTCCAATCTTCTCAAAACTCTGGATTATGATAGAGGGCCGCGAGACTTTGACCTGAGCGCAAAAATGGGGGCTCTAGACCCTTCCAGAGCTGAGAAACCGAAATTCAAAATTTCGACCCGAAAAAAAAACGACAGTGTTACCCCTTTCGTTTTTTTTCATTTTCGGGCGAAAAATTAAGTTTCTCCAATCTTCTCAAAACTCTGGATTATGATCGAGGGCTGTGAGACTTTGACCTGAGTGCAAAAATTGAGGCTCTAGACCCTTCCAGAGTTGAGAAACCGAAATTCAAAATTTCGACCCGAAAAAAAAACGACAGTGTTACCCCTTACGTTTTTTTCAGTTTTCGGGCGAAAAATTAAGTTTCTCCAATCTTCTCAAAACTCTGGATTATGATAGAGGGCCGCGAGACTTTGACCTGAGCGCAAAAATGGGGGCTCTAGACCCTTCCAGAGCTGAGAAACTGAAATTCAAAATTTCGACCCGAAAAAAAAACGACAGTGTTACCCCTTTCGTTTTTTTTTTTCATTTTCGGGCGAAAAATTAAGTTTCTTCAATCTTCTCAAAACTCTGGATTATGATCGAGGGCTGTGAGAGACTTTGACCTGAGTGCAAAAATGGAGGCTCTAGACCCTTCCAGAGCTGAGAAATCGAAAATCAAAATTTTGACCCGAAAAAAACCCCACAGTGTTACCCCTTTCGTTTTCTTTCATTTTCGGGCGAAAAATTAAGTTTCTCCAATCTTCTCAAAACTCTGGATTATGATCGAGGGCTGTGAGACTTTGACCTGAGTGCAAAAATTGAGGCTCTAGACCCTTCCAGAGTTGAGAAACCGAAATTCAAAATTTCGACCCGAAAAAAAAACGACAGTGTTACCCCTTACGTTTTTTTCAGTTTTCGGGCGAAAAATCAAGTTTCTCCAATCTTCTCAAAACTCTGGATTATGATAGAGGGCCGCGACACTTTGACCTGAGCGCAAAAATGGAGGCTCTAGACCCTTCCAGAGCTGAGATATCGAAACTCAAAATTTCGACCCGAAAAAAAAACGACAGTGTTACCCCTTACGTTTTTTTCAGTTTTCGGGCGAAAAATCAAGTTTCTCCAATCTTCTCAAAACTCTGGATTATGATAGAGGGCCGCGAGACTTTGACCTGAGCGCAAAAATGGAGGCTCTAGACCCTTCCAGAGCTGAGAAACCGAAATTCAAAATTTCGACCCGAAAAAAAAACGACAGTGTTACCCCTTTCGTTTTTTTTCATTTTCGGGCGAAAAATTAAGTTTCTCCAATCTTCTCAAAACTCTGGATTATGATCGAGGGCTGTGAGACTTTGACCTGAGTGCAAAAATTGAGGCTCTAGACCCTTCCAGAGTTGAGAAACCGAAATTCAAAATTTCGACCCGAAAAAAAAACGACAGTGTTACCCCTTACGTTTTTTTCAGTTTTCGGGCGAAAAATCAAGTTTCTCCAATCTTCTCAAAACTCTGGATTATGATAGAGGGCCGCGAGACTTTGACCTGAGCGCAAAAATGGAGGCTCTAGACCCTTCCAGAGCTGAGACATCGAAACTCAAAATTTCGACCCGAAAAAAAACGACAGTGTTACCCCTTACGTTTTTTTTAGTTTTCGGGCGAAAAATCAAGTTTCTCCAATCTTCTCAAAACTCTGGATTATGATAGAGGGCCGCGAGACTTTGACCTGAGCGCAAAAATGGGGGCTCTAGACCCTTCCAGAGCTGAGATATCGAAACTCAAAATTTCGACCCGAAAAAAAAACGACAGTGTTACCCCTTACGTTTTTTTCAGTTTTCGGGCGAAAAATCAAGTTTCTCCAATCTTCTCAAAACTCTGGATTATGATAGAGGGCCGCGAGACTTTGACCTGAGCGCAAAAATGGAGGCTCTAGACCCTTCCAGAGCTGAGACATCGAAACTCAAAATTTCGACCCGAAAAAAAACGACAGTGTTACCCCTTACGTTTTTTTTAGTTTTCGGGCGAAAAATCAAGTTTCTCCAATCTTCTCAAAACTCTGGATTATGATAGAGGGCTGCGACACTTTGACCTGAGCGCAAAAATGGAGGCTCTAGACCCTTCCAGAGCTGAGATATCGAAACTCAAAATTTCGACCCGAAAAAAAAACGACAGTGTTACCCCTTTCGTTTTTTTTTCATTTTCGGGCGAAAAATCAAGTTTCTCCAATCTTCTCAAAACTCTGGATTATGATAGAGGGCCGCGAGACTTTGACCTGAGCGCAAAAATGGAGGCTCTAGACCCTTCCAGAGCTGAGATATCGAAACTCAAAATTTCGACCCGAAAAAAAAACGACAGTGTTACCCCTTACGTTTTTTTCAGTTTTCGGGCGAAAAATTAAGTTTCTCCAATCTTCTCAAAACTCTGGATTATGATAGAGGGCCGTGAGACTTTGACCTGAGCGCAAAAATGGGGGCTCTAGACCCTTCCAGAGCTGAGATATCGAAACTCAAAATTTCGACCCGAAAAAAAAAACGACAGTGTTACCCCTTACGTTTTTTTCAGTTTTCGGGCGAAAAATTAAGTTTCTCCAATCTTCTCAAAACTCTGGATTATGATAGAGGGCCGCGAGACTTTGACCTGAGCGCAAAAATGGGGGCTCTAGACCCTTCCAGAGCTGAGAAACCGAAATTCAAAATTTCGACCCGAAAAAAAAACGACAGTGTTACCCCTTTCGTATTCTTTCATTTTCGGGTGAAAAATTAAGTTTCTCCAATCTTCTCAAAACTCTGAATTCTGATAGAGGGCCGCGAGACTTTGACCTGAGTGCAAAAATTGAGGCTCTAGACCCTTCCAGAGCTGAGATATCGAAATTCAAAATTTTGACCCGAAAAAAAAACGACAGTGTTACCCCTTTCGTTTTTTTTCATTTTCGGGCGAAAAATTAAGTTTCTCCAATCTTCTCAAAACTCTGGATTATGATCGAGGGCTGTGAGACTTTGACCTGAGTGCAAAAATGGAGGCTCTAGACCCTTCCAGAGCTGAGAAATCGAAATTCAAAATTTTGACCCGAAAAAAAAACCACAGTGTTACCCCTTTCGTATTCTTTCATTTTCGGGTGAAAAATTAAGTTTCTCCAATCTTCTCAAAACTCTGAATTCTGATAGAGGGTGGCGAGACTTTGACCTGAGTGCAAAAATTGAGGCTCTAGACCCTTCCAGAGCTGAGATATCGAAATTCAAAATTTTGACCCGAAAAAAAAACGACAGTGTTACCCCTTTCGTTTTTTTTCATTTTTGGGCGAAAAATTAAGTTTCTCCAATCTTCTCAAAACTCTGGATTCTGATAGAGGGCCGCGAGACTTTGACCTGAGTGCAAAAATTGAGGCTCTAGACCCTTCCAGAGCTGAGATATCAAATTTCAAAATTTCGACCCGAAAAAAAAAAACGACAGTGTTACCCCTTACGTTTTTTTCAGTTTTCGGGCGAAAAATCAAGTTTCTCCAATCTTCTCAAAACTCTGGATTATGATAGAGGGCCACGAGACTTTGACCTGAGCGCGAAAATGGAGGCTCTAGACCCTTCCAGAGCTGAGATATCGAAACTCAAAATTTCGACCCGAAAAAAAAACGACAGTGTTACCCCTTACGTTTTTTTCAGTTTTCGGGCGAAAAATCAAGTTTCTCCAATCTTCTCAAAACTCTGGATTATGATAGAGGGCCGCGAGACTTTGACCTGAGCGCAAAAATGGAGGCTCTAGACCCTTCCAGAGCTGAGATATCGAAACTCAAAATTTCGACCCGAAAAAAAAACGACAGTGTTACCCCTTACGTTTTTTTCAGTTTTCGGGCGAAAAATCAAGTTTCTCCAATCTTCTCAAAACTCTGGATTATGATAGAGGGCCGCGAGACTTTGACCTGAGCGCAAAAATGGAGGCTCTAGACCCTTCCAGAGCTGAGATATCGAAACTCAAAATTTCGACCCGAAAAAAAAACGACAGTGTTACCCCTTACGTTTTTTTCAGTTTTCGGGCGAAAAATCAAGTTTCTCCAATCTTCTCAAAACTCTGGATTATGATAGAGGGCCGCGACACTTTGACCTGAGCGCGAAAATGGAGGCTCTAGACCCTTCCAGAGCTGAGATATCGAAACTCAAAATTTCGACCCGAAAAAAAACCGACAGTGTTACCCCTTACGTTTTTTTCAATTTTCGGGCGAAAAATCAAGTTTCTCCAATCTTCTCAAAACTCTGGATTATGATAGAGGGCCGCGAGACTTTGACCTGAGCGCAAAAATGGAGGCTCTAGACCCTTCCAGAGCTGAGATATCGAAACTCAAAATTTCGACCCGAAAAAAAACGACAGTGTTACCCCTTACGTTTTTTTCAGTTTTCGGGCGAAAAATTAAGTTTCTCCAATCTTCTCAAAACTCTGGATTATGATAGAGGGCCGCGAGACTTTGACCTGAGTGCAAAAATGGGGGCTCTAGACCCTTCCAGAGCTGAGAAACCGAAATTCAAAATTTCGACCCGAAAAAAAAACGACAGTGTTACCCCTTTCGTTTTTTTTCATTTTCGGGCGAAAAATTAAGTTTCTCCAATCTTCTCAAAACTCTGGATTATGATCGAGGGCTGTGAGACTTTGACCTGAGTGCAAAAATTGAGGCTCTAGACCCTTCCAGAGTTGAGAAACCGAAATTCAAAATTTCGACCCGAAAAAAAAACGACAGTGTTACCCCTTACGTTTTTTTCAGTTTTCGGGCGAAAAATTAAGTTTCTCCAATCTTCTCAAAACTCTGGATTATGATAGAGGGCCGCGAGACTTTGACCTGAGCGCAAAAATGGGGGCTCTAGACCCTTCCAGAGCTGAGAAACTGAAATTCAAAATTTCGACCCGAAAAAAAAACGACAGTGTTACCCCTTTCGTTTTTTTTTTTCATTTTCGGGCGAAAAATTAAGTTTCTTCAATCTTCTCAAAACTCTGGATTATGATCGAGGGCTGTGAGAGACTTTGACCTGAGTGCAAAAATGGAGGCTCTAGACCCTTCCAGAGCTGAGAAATCGAAAATCAAAATTTTGACCCGAAAAAAACCCCACAGTGTTACCCCTTTCGTTTTCTTTCATTTTCGGGCGAAAAATTAAGTTTCTCCAATCTTCTCAAAACTCTGGATTATGATCGAGGGCTGTGAGACTTTGACCTGAGTGCAAAAATTGAGGCTCTAGACCCTTCCAGAGTTGAGAAACCGAAATTCAAAATTTCGACCCGAAAAAAAAACGACAGTGTTACCCCTTACGTTTTTTTCAGTTTTCGGGCGAAAAATCAAGTTTCTCCAATCTTCTCAAAACTCTGGATTATGATAGAGGGCCGCGACACTTTGACCTGAGCGCAAAAATGGAGGCTCTAGACCCTTCCAGAGCTGAGATATCGAAACTCAAAATTTCGACCCGAAAAAAAAACGACAGTGTTACCCCTTACGTTTTTTTCAGTTTTCGGGCGAAAAATCAAGTTTCTCCAATCTTCTCAAAACTCTGGATTATGATAGAGGGCCGCGAGACTTTGACCTGAGCGCAAAAATGGAGGCTCTAGACCCTTCCAGAGCTGAGAAACCGAAATTCAAAATTTCGACCCGAAAAAAAAACGACAGTGTTACCCCTTTCGTTTTTTTTCATTTTCGGGCGAAAAATTAAGTTTCTCCAATCTTCTCAAAACTCTGGATTATGATCGAGGGCTGTGAGACTTTGACCTGAGTGCAAAAATTGAGGCTCTAGACCCTTCCAGAGTTGAGAAACCGAAATTCAAAATTTCGACCCGAAAAAAAAACGACAGTGTTACCCCTTACGTTTTTTTCAGTTTTCGGGCGAAAAATCAAGTTTCTCCAATCTTCTCAAAACTCTGGATTATGATAGAGGGCCGCGAGACTTTGACCTGAGCGCAAAAATGGAGGCTCTAGACCCTTCCAGAGCTGAGACATCGAAACTCAAAATTTCGACCCGAAAAAAAACGACAGTGTTACCCCTTACGTTTTTTTTAGTTTTCGGGCGAAAAATCAAGTTTCTCCAATCTTCTCAAAACTCTGGATTATGATAGAGGGCCGCGACACTTTGACCTGAGCTTAAAAATGGAGGCTCTAGACCCTTCCAGAGCTGAGATATCGAAACTCAAAATTTCGACCCGAAAAAAAAAACGACAGTGTTACCCCTTACGTTTTTTTCAGTTTTCGGGCGAAAAATTAAGTTTCTCCAATCTTCTCAAAACTCTGGATTATGATAGAGGGCCGCGAGACTTTGACCTGAGCGCAAAAATGGGGGCTCTAGACCCTTCCAGAGCTGAGAAACTGAAATTCAAAATTTCGACCCGAAAAAAAAACGACAGTGTTACCCCTTTCGTTTTTTTTTTTCATTTTCGGGCGAAAAATTAAGTTTCTTCAATCTTCTCAAAACTCTGGATTATGATCGAGGGCTGTGAGAGACTTTGACCTGAGTGCAAAAATGGAGGCTCTAGACCCTTCCAGAGCTGAGAAATCGAAAATCAAAATTTTGACCCGAAAAAAAACCCACAGTGTTACCCCTTTCGTTTTCTTTCATTTTCGGGCGAAAAATTAAGTTTCTCCAATCTTCTCAAAACTCTGGATTCTGATAGAGGGCCGCGAGACTTTGACCTGAGTGCAAAAATTGAGGCTCTAGACCCTTCCAGAGCTGAGATATCGAAATTCAAAATTTTGACCCGAAAAAAAAACGACAGTGTTACCCCTTTCGGTTTTTTTTTTCATTTTCGGGCGAAAAATTAAGTTTCTCCAATCTTCTCAAAACTCTGGATTCTGATAGAGGGCCGCGAGACTTTGACCTGAGTGCAAAAATGGAGGCTCTAGACCCTTCCAGAGCTGAGATATCAAATTTCAGAATTTCGACCCGAAAAAAAAAACGACAGTGTTACCCCTTACGTTTTTTTCAGTTTTCGGGCGAAAAATCAAGTTTCTCCAATCTTCTCAAAACTCTGGATTATGATAGAGGGCCGCGACACTTTGACCTGAGCGCAAAAATGGAGGCTCTAGACCCTTCCAGAGCTGAGATATCGAAACTCAAAATTTCGACCCGAAAAAAAAAACCGACAGTGTTACCCCTTTCGTTTTTTTTCATTTTCGGGCGAAAAATCAAGTTTCTCCAATCTTCTCAAAACTCTGGATTATGATAGAGGGCCGCGAGACTTTGACCTGAGTGCAAAAATGGAGGCTCTAGACCCTTCCAGAGCTGAGATATCGAAATTCAAAATTTTGACCCGAAAAAAAAACGACAGTGTTACCCCTTTCGTTTTTTTTCATTTTCGGGCGAAAAATTAAGTTTCTCCAATCTTCTCAAAACTCTGGATTATGATCGAGGGCTGTGAGACTTTGACCTGAGTGCAAAAATGGAGGCTCTAGACCCTTCCAGAGCTGAGAAATCGAAATTCAAAATTTTGACCCGAAAAAAAAACCACAGTGTTACCCCTTTCGTATTCTTTCATTTTCGGGTGAAAAATTAAGTTTCTCCAATCTTCTCAAAACTCTGAATTCTGATAGAGGGTGGCGAGACTTTGACCTGAGTGCAAAAATTGAGGCTCTAGACCCTTCCAGAGCTGAGATATCGAAATTCAAAATTTTGACCCGAAAAAAAAACGACAGTGTTACCCCTTTCGTTTTTTTTCATTTTTGGGCGAAAAATTAAGTTTCTCCAATCTTCTCAAAACTCTGGATTCTGATAGAGGGCCGCGAGACTTTGACCTGAGTGCAAAAATTGAGGCTCTAGACCCTTCCAGAGCTGAGATATCAAATTTCAAAATTTCGACCCGAAAAAAAAAAACGACAGTGTTACCCCTTACGTTTTTTTCAGTTTTCGGGCGAAAAATCAAGTTTCTCCAATCTTCTCAAAACTCTGGATTATGATAGAGGGCCACGAGACTTTGACCTGAGCGCGAAAATGGAGGCTCTAGACCCTTCCAGAGCTGAGATATCGAAACTCAAAATTTCGACCCGAAAAAAAAACGACAGTGTTACCCCTTACGTTTTTTTCAGTTTTCGGGCGAAAAATCAAGTTTCTCCAATCTTCTCAAAACTCTGGATTATGATAGAGGGCCGCGAGACTTTGACCTGAGCGCAAAAATGGAGGCTCTAGACCCTTCCAGAGCTGAGATATCGAAACTCAAAATTTCGACCCGAAAAAAAAACGACAGTGTTACCCCTTACGTTTTTTTCAGTTTTCGGGCGAAAAATCAAGTTTCTCCAATCTTCTCAAAACTCTGGATTATGATAGAGGGCCGCGAGACTTTGACCTGAGCGCAAAAATGGAGGCTCTAGACCCTTCCAGAGCTGAGATATCGAAACTCAAAATTTCGACCCGAAAAAAAAACGACAGTGTTACCCCTTACGTTTTTTTCAGTTTTCGGGCGAAAAATCAAGTTTCTCCAATCTTCTCAAAACTCTGGATTATGATAGAGGGCCGCGACACTTTGACCTGAGCGCGAAAATGGAGGCTCTAGACCCTTCCAGAGCTGAGATATCGAAACTCAAAATTTCGACCCGAAAAAAAACCGACAGTGTTACCCCTTACGTTTTTTTCAATTTTCGGGCGAAAAATCAAGTTTCTCCAATCTTCTCAAAACTCTGGATTATGATAGAGGGCCGCGAGACTTTGACCTGAGCGCAAAAATGGAGGCTCTAGACCCTTCCAGAGCTGAGATATCGAAACTCAAAATTTCGACCCGAAAAAAAACGACAGTGTTACCCCTTACGTTTTTTTCAGTTTTCGGGCGAAAAATTAAGTTTCTCCAATCTTCTCAAAACTCTGGATTATGATAGAGGGCCGCGAGACTTTGACCTGAGCGCAAAAATGGGGGCTCTAGACCCTTCCAGAGCTGAGAAACCGAAATTCAAAATTTCGACCCGAAAAAAAAACGACAGTGTTACCCCTTTCGTTTTTTTTCATTTTCGGGCGAAAAATTAAGTTTCTCCAATCTTCTCAAAACTCTGGATTATGATCGAGGGCTGTGAGACTTTGACCTGAGTGCAAAAATTGAGGCTCTAGACCCTTCCAGAGTTGAGAAACCGAAATTCAAAATTTCGACCCGAAAAAAAAACGACAGTGTTACCCCTTACGTTTTTTTCAGTTTTCGGGCGAAAAATTAAGTTTCTCCAATCTTCTCAAAACTCTGGATTATGATAGAGGGCCGCGAGACTTTGACCTGAGCGCAAAAATGGGGGCTCTAGACCCTTCCAGAGCTGAGAAACTGAAATTCAAAATTTCGACCCGAAAAAAAAACGACAGTGTTACCCCTTTCGTTTTTTTTTTTCATTTTCGGGCGAAAAATTAAGTTTCTTCAATCTTCTCAAAACTCTGGATTATGATCGAGGGCTGTGAGAGACTTTGACCTGAGTGCAAAAATGGAGGCTCTAGACCCTTCCAGAGCTGAGAAATCGAAAATCAAAATTTTGACCCGAAAAAAACCCCACAGTGTTACCCCTTTCGTTTTCTTTCATTTTCGGGCGAAAAATTAAGTTTCTCCAATCTTCTCAAAACTCTGGATTATGATCGAGGGCTGTGAGACTTTGACCTGAGTGCAAAAATTGAGGCTCTAGACCCTTCCAGAGTTGAGAAACCGAAATTCAAAATTTCGACCCGAAAAAAAAACGACAGTGTTACCCCTTACGTTTTTTTCAGTTTTCGGGCGAAAAATCAAGTTTCTCCAATCTTCTCAAAACTCTGGATTATGATAGAGGGCCGCGACACTTTGACCTGAGCGCAAAAATGGAGGCTCTAGACCCTTCCAGAGCTGAGATATCGAAACTCAAAATTTCGACCCGAAAAAAAAACGACAGTGTTACCCCTTACGTTTTTTTCAGTTTTCGGGCGAAAAATCAAGTTTCTCCAATCTTCTCAAAACTCTGGATTATGATAGAGGGCCGCGAGACTTTGACCTGAGCGCAAAAATGGAGGCTCTAGACCCTTCCAGAGCTGAGAAACCGAAATTCAAAATTTCGACCCGAAAAAAAAACGACAGTGTTACCCCTTTCGTTTTTTTTCATTTTCGGGCGAAAAATTAAGTTTCTCCAATCTTCTCAAAACTCTGGATTATGATCGAGGGCTGTGAGACTTTGACCTGAGTGCAAAAATTGAGGCTCTAGACCCTTCCAGAGTTGAGAAACCGAAATTCAAAATTTCGACCCGAAAAAAAAACGACAGTGTTACCCCTTACGTTTTTTTCAGTTTTCGGGCGAAAAATCAAGTTTCTCCAATCTTCTCAAAACTCTGGATTATGATAGAGGGCCGCGAGACTTTGACCTGAGCGCAAAAATGGAGGCTCTAGACCCTTCCAGAGCTGAGACATCGAAACTCAAAATTTCGACCCGAAAAAAAACGACAGTGTTACCCCTTACGTTTTTTTTAGTTTTCGGGCGAAAAATCAAGTTTCTCCAATCTTCTCAAAACTCTGGATTATGATAGAGGGCCGCGACACTTTGACCTGAGCTTAAAAATGGAGGCTCTAGACCCTTCCAGAGCTGAGATATCGAAACTCAAAATTTCGACCCGAAAAAAAAAACGACAGTGTTACCCCTTACGTTTTTTTCAGTTTTCGGGCGAAAAATTAAGTTTCTCCAATCTTCTCAAAACTCTGGATTATGATAGAGGGCCGCGAGACTTTGACCTGAGCGCAAAAATGGGGGCTCTAGACCCTTCCAGAGCTGAGAAACTGAAATTCAAAATTTCGACCCGAAAAAAAAACGACAGTGTTACCCCTTTCGTTTTTTTTTTTCATTTTCGGGCGAAAAATTAAGTTTCTTCAATCTTCTCAAAACTCTGGATTATGATCGAGGGCTGTGAGAGACTTTGACCTGAGTGCAAAAATGGAGGCTCTAGACCCTTCCAGAGCTGAGAAATCGAAAATCAAAATTTTGACCCGAAAAAAAACCCACAGTGTTACCCCTTTCGTTTTCTTTCATTTTCGGGCGAAAAATTAAGTTTCTCCAATCTTCTCAAAACTCTGGATTCTGATAGAGGGCCGCGAGACTTTGACCTGAGTGCAAAAATTGAGGCTCTAGACCCTTCCAGAGCTGAGATATCGAAATTCAAAATTTTGACCCGAAAAAAAAACGACAGTGTTACCCCTTTCGGTTTTTTTTTTCATTTTCGGGCGAAAAATTAAGTTTCTCCAATCTTCTCAAAACTCTGGATTCTGATAGAGGGCCGCGAGACTTTGACCTGAGTGCAAAAATGGAGGCTCTAGACCCTTCCAGAGCTGAGATATCAAATTTCAGAATTTCGACCCGAAAAAAAAAACGACAGTGTTACCCCTTACGTTTTTTTCAGTTTTCGGGCGAAAAATCAAGTTTCTCCAATCTTCTCAAAACTCTGGATTATGATAGAGGGCCGCGACACTTTGACCTGAGCGCAAAAATGGAGGCTCTAGACCCTTCCAGAGCTGAGATATCGAAACTCAAAATTTCGACCCGAAA
Organism: Pimephales promelas; assembly: GCF_988280905.1. Taxonomy (NCBI): domain Eukaryota; kingdom Metazoa; phylum Chordata; class Actinopteri; order Cypriniformes; family Leuciscidae; genus Pimephales; species Pimephales promelas. Next base: position 26,253,058 of record NC_142782.1, read on the forward strand.
AAAAAAACCGACAGTGTTACCCCTTTCGTTTTTTTTCATTTTCGGGCGAAAAATCAAGTTTCTCCAATCTTCTCAAAACTCTGGATTATGATAGAGGGCCGCGAGACTTTGACCTGAGTGCAAAAATGGAGGCTCTAGACCCTTCCAGAGCTGAGATATCGAAATTCAAAATTTTGACCCGAAAAAAAAACGACAGTGTTACCCCTTTCGTTTTTTTTCATTTTCGGGCGAAAAATTAAGTTTCTCCAATCTTCTCAAAACTCTGGATTATGATCGAGGGCTGTGAGACTTTGACCTGAGTGCAAAAATGGAGGCTCTAGACCCTTCCAGAGCTGAGAAATCGAAATTCAAAATTTTGACCCGAAAAAAAAACCACAGTGTTACCCCTTTCGTATTCTTTCATTTTCGGGTGAAAAATTAAGTTTCTCCAATCTTCTCAAAACTCTGAATTCTGATAGAGGGCGGCGAGACTTTGACCTGAGTGCAAAAATTGAGGCTCTAGACCCTTCCAGAGCTGAGATATCGAAATTCAAAATTTTGACCCGAAAAAAAAACGACAGTGTTACCCCTTTCGTTTTTTTTCATTTTTGGGCGAAAAATTAAGTTTCTCCAATCTTCTCAAAACTCTGGATTCTGATAGAGGGCCGCGAGACTTTGACCTGAGTGCAAAAATTGAGGCTCTAGACCCTTCCAGAGCTGAGATATCAAATTTCAAAATTTCGACCCGAAAAAAAAAACGACAGTGTTACCCCTTACGTTTTTTTCAGTTTTCGGGCGAAAAATCAAGTTTCTCCAATCTTCTCAAAACTCTGGATTATGATAGAGGGCCACGAGACTTTGACCTGAGCGCGAAAATGGAGGCTCTAGACCCTTCCAGAGCTGAGATATCGAAACTCAAAATTTCGACCCGAAAAAAAAACGACAGTGTTACCCCTTACGTTTTTTTCAGTTTTCGGGCGAAAAATCAAGTTTCTCCAATCTTCTCAAAACTCTGGATTATGATAGAGGGCCGCGAGACTTTGACCTGAGCGCAAAAATGGAGGCTCTAGACCCTTCCAGAGCTGAGATATCGAAACTCAAAATTTCGACCCGAAAAAAAAACGACAGTGTTACCCCTTACGTTTTTTTCAGTTTTCGGGCGAAAAATCAAGTTTCTCCAATCTTCTCAAAACTCTGGATTATGATAAAGGGCCGCGACACTTTGACCTGAGCGCGAAAATGGAGGCTCTAGACCCTTCCAGAGCTGAGATATCGAAACTCAAAATTTCGACCCGAAAAAAAACCGACAGTGTTACCCCTTACGTTTTTTTCAATTTTCGGGCGAAAAATCAAGTTTCTCCAATCTTCTCAAAACTCTGGATTATGATAGAGGGCCGCGAGACTTTGACCTGAGCGCAAAAATGGAGGCTCTAGACCCTTCCAGAGCTGAGATATCGAAACTCAAAATTTCGACCCGAAAAAAAAACCGACAGTGTTACCCCTTACGTTTTTTTCAGTTTTCGGGCGAAAAATCAAGTTTCTCCAATCTTCTCAAAACTCTGGATTATGATAGAGGGCCGCGACACTTTGACCTGAGCGCAAAAATGGAGGCTCTAGACCCTTCCAGAGCTGAGATATCGAAACTCAAAATTTCGACCCGAAAAAAAAACGACAGTGTTACCCCTTACGTTTTTTTCAGTTTTCGGGCGAAAAATCAAGTTTCTCCAATCTTCTCAAAACTCTGGATTATGATAGAGGGCCGCGAGACTTTGACCTGAGCGCAAAAATGGAGGCTCTAGACCCTTCCAGAGCTGAGATATCGAAACTCAAAATTTCGACCCGAAAAAAAAACGACAGTGTTACCCCTTACGTTTTTTTCAGTTTTCGGGCGAAAAATTAAGTTTCTCCAATCTTCTCAAAACTCTGGATTATGATAGAGGGCCGCGAGACTTTGACCTGAGCGCAAAAATGGGGGCTCTAGACCCTTCCAGAGCTGAGAAACCGAAATTCAAAATTTCGACCCGAAAAAAAAACGACAGTGTTACCCCTTTCGTTTTTTTTCATTTTCGGGCGAAAAATTAAGTTTCTCCAATCTTCTCAAAACTCTGGATTATGATCGAGGGCTGTGAGACTTTGACCTGAGTGCAAAAATTGAGGCTCTAGACCCTTCCAGAGTTGAGAAACCGAAATTCAAAATTTCGACCCGAAAAAAAAACGACAGTGTTACCCCTTACGTTTTTTTCAGTTTTCGGGCGAAAAATCAAGTTTCTCCAATCTTCTCAAAACTCTGGATTATGATAGAGGGCCGCGACACTTTGACCTGAGCGCAAAAATGGAGGCTCTAGACCCTTCCAGAGCTGAGATATCGAAACTCAAAATTTCGACCCGAAAAAAAAACGACAGTGTTACCCCTTACGTTTTTTTCAGTTTTCGGGCGAAAAATCAAGTTTCTCCAATCTTCTCAAAACTCTGGATTATGATAGAGGGCCGCGAGACTTTGACCTGAGCGCAAAAATGGAGGCTCTAGACCCTTCCAGAGCTGAGATATCGAAACTCAAAATTTCGACCCGAAAAAAAAACGACAGTGTTACCCCTTACGTTTTTTTCAGTTTTCGGGCGAAAAATTAAGTTTCTCCAATCTTCTCAAAACTCTGGATTATGATAGAGGGCCGCGAGACTTTGACCTGAGCGCAAAAATGGGGGCTCTAGACCCTAAACCGAAATTCAAAATTTCGACCCGAAAAAAAAACGACAGTGTTACCCCTTTCGTTTTTTTTCATTTTCGGGCGAAAAATTAAGTTTCTCCAATCTTCTCAAAACTCTGGATTATGATCGAGGGCTGTGAGACTTTGACCTGAGTGCAAAAATTGAGGCTCTAGACCCTTCCAGAGTTGAGAAACCGAAATTCAAAATTTCGACCCGAAAAAAAAACGACAGTGTTACCCCTTACGTTTTTTTCAGTTTTCGGGCGAAAAATCAAGTTTCTCCAATCTTCTCAAAACTCTGGATTATGATAGAGGGCCGCGAGACTTTGACCTGAGCGCAAAAATGGAGGCTCTAGACCCTTCCAGAGCTGAGATATCGAAACTCAAAATTTCGACCCGAAAAAAAAACGACAGTGTTACCCCTTACGTTTTTTTCAGTTTTCGGGCGAAAAATTAAGTTTCTCCAATCTTCTCAAAACTCTGGATTATGATAGAGGGCCGCGAGACTTTGACCTGAGCGCAAAAATGGGGGCTCTAGACCCTTCCAGAGCTGAGAAACTGAAATTCAAAATTTCGACCCGAAAAAAAAACGACAGTGTTACCCCTTTCGTTTTTTTTTTTCATTTTTGGGCGAAAAATTAAGTTTCTTCAATCTTCTCAAAACTCTGGATTATGATCGAGGGCTGTGAGAGACTTTGACCTGAGTGCAAAAATGGAGGCTCTAGACCCTTCCAGAGCTGAGAAATCGAAAATCAAAATTTTGACCCGAAAAAAAACCCACAGTGTTACCCCTTTCGTTTTCTTTCATTTTCGGGCGAAAAATTAAGTTTCTCCAATCTTCTCAAAACTCTGGATTATGATAGAGGGCCGCGAGACTTTGACCTGAGTGCAAAAATTGAGGCTCTAGACCCTTCCAGAGCTGAGATATCGAAATTCAAAATTTTGACCCGAAAAAAAAACGACAGTGTTACCCCTTTCGTTTTTTTTTTTCATTTTCGGGCGAAAAATTAAGTTTCTCCAATCTTCTCAAAACTCTGGATTCTGATAGAGGGCCGCGAGACTTTGACCTGAGTGCAAAAATGGAGGCTCTAGACCCTTCTAGAGCTGAGATATCAAATTTCAGAATTTCGACCCGAAAAAAAAAACGACAGTGTTACCCCTAAAGTTTTTTTCAGTTTTCGGGCGAAAAATCAAGTTTCTCCAATCTTCTCAAAACTCTGGATTATGATAGAGGGCCGCGAGACTTTGACATGAGCGCAAAAATGGAGGCTCTAGACCCTTCCAGAGCTGAGATATCAAAACTCAAAATTTCGACCCGAAAAAAAAACGACAGTGTTACCCCTTACGTTTTTTTTCAGTTTTCGGGCGAAAAATCAAGTTTCTCCAATCTTCTCAAAACTCTGGATTATGATAGAGGGCCGCGACACTTTGACCTGAGCGCAAAAATGGAGGCTCTAGACCCTTCCAGAGCTGAGATATCGAAACTCAAAATTTCGACCCGAAAAAAAAACGACAGTGTTAACCCTTACGTTTTTTTCAGTTTTCGGGCGAAAAATCAAGTTTCTCCAATCTTCTCAAAACTCTGGATTATGATAGAGGGCCGCGAGACTTTGACCTGAGCGCAAAAATGGAGGCTCTAGACCCTTACAGAGCTGAGATATCGAAACTCAAAATTTCGACCCGAAAAAAAAAACGACAGTGTTACCCCTTACGTTTTTTTCAGTTTTCGGGCGAAAAATCAAGTTTCTCCAATCTTCTCAAAACTCTGGATTATGATAGAGGGCCGCGACACTTTGACCTGAGCGCAAAAATGGAGGCTCTAGACCCTTCCAGAGCTGAGATATCGAAACTCAAAATTTCGACCCGAAAAAAAAACGACAGTGTTACCCCTTACGTTTTTTTCAGTTTTCGGGCGAAAAATCAAGTTTCACCAATCTTCTCAAAACTCTGGATTATGATAGAGGGCCGCGACACTTTGACCTGAGCGCAAAAATGGAGGCTCTAGACCCTTTCAGAGCTGAGATATCGAAACTCAAAATTTCGACCCGAAAAAAAAACGACAGTGTTACCCCTTACGTTTTTTTCAGTTTTCAGGCGAAAAATCAAGTTTCTCCAATCTTCTCAAAACTCTGGATTATGATAGAGGGCCGCGAGACTTTGACCTGAGCGCAAAAATGGAGGCTCTAGACCCTTCCAGAGCTGAGATATCGAAACTCAAAATTTCGACCCGAAAAAAAAAACGACAGTGTTACCCCTTACGTTTTTTTCATTTTCGGGCGAAAAATCAAGTTTCTCCAATCTTCTCAAAACTCTGGATTATGATAGAAGGCCGCGAGACTTTGACCTGAGCGCAAAAATGGGGGCTCTATACCCTTCCAGAGCTGAGAAACCGAAATTCAAAATTTCGACCCGAAAAAAAAACGACAGTGTTACCCCTTACGTTTTTTTTCATTTTCGGGCGAAAAATCAAGTTTCTCCAATCTTCTCAAAACTCTGGATTCTGATAGAGGGCCGCGAGACTTTGACCTGAGTGCAAAAATTGAGGCTCTAGACCCTTCCAGAGCTGAGATATCAAATTTCAAAATTTCGACCCGAAAAAAAAACGACAGTGTTACCCCTTACGTTTTTTTCAGTTTTCGGGCGAAAAATCAAGTTTCTCCAATCTTCTCAAAACTCTGGATTATGATAGAGGGCCGCGAGACTTTGACCTGAGCGCAAAAATGGAGGCTCTAGACCCTTTCAGAGCTGAGAAACCGAAATTCAAAATTTCGACCCGAAAAAAAAACGACAGTGTTACCCCTTTCGTTTTTTTTCATTTTCGGGCGAAAAATTAAGTTTCTCCAATCTTCTCAAAACTCTGGATTATGATCGAGGGCTGTGAGACTTTGAACTGAGTGCAAAAATGGAGGCTCTAGACCCTTCCAGAGCTGAGAAATCGAAATTCAAAATTTTGACCCGAAAAAAAAAACCACAGTGTTACCCCTTTCGTTTTCTTTATTTTTCGGGTGAAAAATTAAGTTTCTCCAATCTTCTCAAAACTCTGGATTCTGATAGAGGGCCGCGAGACTTTGACCTGAGTGCAAAAATTGAGGCTCTAGACCCTTCCAGAGCTGAGATATCGAAACTCAAAATTTTGACCCGAAAAAAAAACGACAGTGTTACCCCTTTCGTTTTTTTTTATTTTCGGGCGAAAAATTACGTTTCTCCAATCTTCTCAAAACTCTGGATTCTGATAGAGGGCCGCGAGACTTTGACCTGAGTGCAAAAATTGAGGCTCTAGACCCTTCCAGAGCTGAGATATCAAATTTCAAAATTTCGACCCGAAAAAAAAACGACAGTGTAACCCCTTACGTTTTTTTCAGTTTTCGGGCGAAAAATCAAGTTTCTCCAATCTTCTCACAACTCTGGATTATGATAGAGGGCCGCGAGACTTTGACCTGAGCGCAAAAATGGAGGCTCTAGACCCTTCCAGAGCTGTGATATCGAAACTCAAAATTTCGACCCGAAAAAAAACGACAGTGTTACCCCTTACGTTTTTTTCAGTTTTCGGGCGAAAAATCAAGTTTCTCCAATCTTCTCAAAACTCTGGCTTATGATAGAGGGCCGCGACACTTTGACCTGAGCGCAAAAATGGAGGCTCTAGACCCTTCCAGAGCTGAGATATCGAAACTCAAAATTTCGACCCGAAAAAAAAACGACAGTGTTAACCCTTACGTTTTTTCAGTTTTCGGGCGAAAAATCAAGTTTCTCCAATCTTCTCAAAACTCTGGATTATGATAGAGGGCCGCGAGACTTTGACCTGAGCGCAAAAATGGAGGCTCTAGACCCTTACAGAGCTGAGATATCGAAACTCAAAATTTCGACCCGAAAAAAAAAACGACAGTGTTACCCCTTACGTTTTTTTCAGTTTTCGGGCGAAAAATCAAGTTTCTCCAATCTTCTCAAAACTCTGGATTATGATAGAGGGCCGCGACACTTTGACCTGAGCGCAAAAATGGAGGCTCTAGACCCTTCCAGAGCTGAGATATCGAAACTCAAAATTTCGACCCGAAAAAAAAACGACAGTGTTACCCCTTACGTTTTTTTCAGTTTTCGGGCGAAAAATCAAGTTTCTCCAATCTTCTCAAAACTCTGGATTATGATAGAGGGCCGCGACACTTTGACCTGAGCGCAAAAATGGAGGCTCTAGACCCTTCCAGAGCTGAGATATCGAAACTCAAAATTTCGACCCGAAAAAAAAAACCGACAGTGTTACCCCTTTCGTTTTTTTTCATTTTCGGGCGAAAAATCAAGTTTCTCCAATCTTCTCAAAACTCTGGATTATGATAGAGGGCCGCGAGACTTTGACCTGAGCGCAAAAATGGAGGCTCTAGACCCTTCCAGAGCTGAGATATCGAAACTCAAAATTTCGACTCGAAAAAAAAACGACAGTGTTACCCCTTACGTTTTTTTCAGTTTTCGGGCGAAAAATTAAGTTTCTCCAATCTTCTCAAAACTCTGGATTATGATAGAGGGCCGCGAGACTTTGACCTGAGCGCAAAAATGGGGGCTCTAGACCCTTCCAGAGCTGAGAAACCGAAATTCAAAATTTCGACCCGAAAAAAAAAACGACAGTGTTACCCCTTTCGTTTTTTTTCATTTTCGGGCAAAAAATTAAGTTTCTCCAATCTTCTCAAAACTCTGGATTCTGATAGAGGGCCGCGAGACTTTGACCTGAGTGCAAAAATTGAGGCTCTAGACCCTTCCAGAGCTGAGATATCAAATTTCAAAATTTCGACCCGAAAAAAAAAACGACAGTGTTACCCCTTACGTTTTTTTTCAGTTTTCGGGCGAAAAATCAAGTTTCTCCAATCTTCTCAAAACTCTGGATTATGATAGAGGGCCGCGAGACTTTGACCTGAGCGCAAAAATGGAGGCTCTAGACCCTTCCAGAGCTGAGATATCGAAACTCAAAATTTCGACCCGAAAAAAAAACGACAGTGTTACCCCTTACGTTTTTTCAGTTTTCGGGCGAAAAATCAAGTTTCTCCAATCTTCTCAAAACTCTGGATTATGATAGAGGGCCGCGACACTTTGACCTGAGCGCAAAAATGGAGGCTCTAGACCCTTCCAGAGCTGAGATATCGAAACTCAAAATTTCGACCCGAAAAAAAACGACAGTGTTAACCCTTACGTTTTTTCAGTTTTCGGGTGAAAAATCAAGTTTTCCAATCTTCTCAAAACTCTGGATTATGATAGAGGGCCGCGAGACTTTGACCTGAGCGCAAAAATGGAGGCTCTAGACCCTTACAGAGCTGAGATATCGAAACTCAAAATTTCGACCCGAAAAAAAAAACGACAGTGTTACCCCTTACGTTTTTTTCAGTTTTCGGGCGAAAAATCAAGTTTCTCCAATCTTCTCAAAACTCTGGATTATGATAGAGGGCCGCGAGACTTTGACCTGAGCGCAAAAATGGGGGCTCTAGACCCTTCCAGAGCTGAGAAACCGAAATTCAAAATTTCGACCCGAAAAAAAAACAACAGTGTTACCCCTTTCGTTTTTTTTCATTTTCGGGCAAAAAATTAAGTTTCTCCAATCTTCTCAAAACTCTGGATTATGATCGAGGGCTGTGAGACTTTGACCTGAGTGCAAAAATGGAGGCTCTAGACCCTTCCAGAGCTGAGAAATCGAAATTCAAAATTTTGACCCGAAAAAAAACCCACAGTGTTACCCCTTTCGTTTTCTTTCATTTTCGGGCGAAAAATTAAGTTTCTCCAATCTTCTCAAAACTCTGGATTCTGATAGAGGGCCGCGAGACTTTGACCTGAGTGCAAAAATTGAGGCTCTATACCCTTCCAGAGCTGAGATATCGAAATTCAAAATTTTGACCGGAAAAAAAAACCACAGTGTTACCCCTTTCGTTTTCTTTCATTTTCGGGTGAAAAATTAAGTTTCTCCAATCTTCTCAAAACTCTGGATTATGATAGAGGGCCGCGAGACTTTGACCTGAGCGCAAAATGGAGGCTCTAGACCCTTCCAGAGCTGAGATATCGAAACTCAAAATTTCGACCCGAAAAAAAAAAGACAGTGTTACCCCTTACGTTTTTTTCAGTTTTCGGGCGAAAAATCAAGTTTCTCCAATCTTCTCAAAACTCTGGATTATGATAGAGGGCCGCGACACTTTGACCTGAGCGCAAAAATGGAGGCTCTAGACCCTTCCAGAGCTGAGACATCGAAACTCAAAATTTCGACCCGAAAAAAAAACGACGGTGTTACCCCTTACGTTTTTTTCAGTTTTCGGGCGAAAAATCAAGTTTCTCCAATCTTCTCAAAACTCTGGATTATGATAGAGGGCCGCGAGACTTTGACCTGAGCGCAAAAATGGAGGCTCTAGACCCTTCCAGAGCTGAGATATCGAAACTCAAAATTTCGACCCGAAAAAAAAACGACCCCTTACGTTTTTTTCAGTTTTCGGGCGAAAAATTTAGTTTCTCCAATCTTCTCAAAACTCTGGATTATGATAGAGGGCCGCGAGACTTTGACCTGAGTGCAAAAATGGAGGCTCTAGACCCTTCCAGAGCTGAGAAATCGAAATTCAAAATTTTGACCCGAAAAAAAACCCACAGTGTTACCCCTTTCGTTTTCTTTCATTTTCGGGCGAAAAATTAAGTTTCTCCAATCTTCTCAAAACTCTGGATTCTGATAGAGGGCCGCGAGACTTTGACCTGAGTGCAAAAATTGAGGCTCTATACCCTTCCAGAGCTGAGATATCGAAATTCAAAATTTTGACCGGAAAAAAAAACCACAGTGTTACCCCTTTCGTTTTCTTTCATTTTCGGGTGAAAAATTAAGTTTCTCCAATCTTCTCAAAACTCTGGATTATGATAGAGGGCCGCGAGACTTTGACCTGAGCGCAAAATGGAGGCTCTAGACCCTTCCAGAGCTGAGATATCGAAACTCAAAATTTCGACCCGAAAAAAAAAAGACAGTGTTACCCCTTACGTTTTTTTCAGTTTTCGGGCGAAAAATCAAGTTTCTCCAATCTTCTCAAAACTCTGGATTATGATAGAGGGCCGCGACACTTTGACCTGAGCGCAAAAATGGAGGCTCTAGACCCTTCCAGAGCTGAGATATCGAAACTCAAAATTTCGACCCGAAAAAAAAACGACAGTGTTACCCCTTACGTTTTTTTCAGTTTTCGGGCGAAAAATCAAGTTTCTCCAATCTTCTCAAAACTCTGGATTATGATAGAGGGCCGCGAGACTTTGACCTGAGCGCAAAAATGGAGGCTCTAGACCCTTCCAGAGCTGAGATATCGAAACTCAAAATTTCGACCCGAAAAAAAAACGACAGTGTTACCCCTTACGTTTTTTTCAGTTTTCGGGCGAAAAATTTAGTTTCTCCAATCTTCTCAAAACTCTGGATTATGATAGAGGGCCGCGAGACTTTGACCTGAGCGCAAAAATGGAGGCTCTAGACCCTTCCAGAGCTGAGATATCGAAACTCAAAATTTCGACCCGAAAAAAAAACGACAGTGTTAACCCTTACGTTTTTTTCAGTTTTCGGGCGAAAAATCAAGTTTCTCCAATCTTCTCAAAACTCTGGATTATGATAGAGGGCCGCGAGACTTTGACCTGAGCGCAAAAATGGAGGCTCTAGACCCTTACAGAGCTGAGATATCGAAACTCAAAATTTCGACCCGAAAAAAAAACCGACAGTGTTACCCCTTACGTTTTTTTCAGTTTTCGGGCGAAAAATCAAGTTTCTCCAATCTTCTCAAAACTCTGGATTATGATAGAGGGCCGCGACACTTTGACCTGAGCGCAAAAATGGAGGCTCTAGACCCTTCCAGAGCTGAGATATCGAAACTCAAAATTTCGACCCGAAAAAAAAACGACAGTGTTACCCCTTACGTTTTTTTCAGTTTTCGGGCGAAAAATTAAGTTTCTCCAATCTTCTCAAAACTCTGGATTATGATAGAGGGCCGCGAGACTTTGACCTGAGCGCAAAAATGGAGGCTCTAGACCCTTCCAGAGCTGAGATATCGAAACTCAAAATTTCGACCCGAAAAAAAAACGACAGTGTTACCCCTTACGTTTTTTTCAGTTTTCGGGCGAAAAATCAAGTTTCTCCAATCTTCTCAAAACTCTGGATTATGATAGAGGGCCGCGAGACTTTGACCTGAGCGCAAAAATGGAGGCTCTAGACCCTTCCAGAGCTGAGATATCGAAACTCAAAATTTCGACCCGAAAAAAAAACGACAGTGTTACCCCTTACGTTTTTTTCAGTTTTCGGGCGAAAAATTAAGTTTCTCCAATCTTCTCAAAACTCTGGATTATGATAGAGGGCCGCGAGACTTTGACCTGAGCGCAAAAATGGAGGCTCTAGACCCTTCCAGAGCTGAGATATCGAAACTCAAAATTTCGACCCGAAAAAAAAACGACAGTGTTACCCCTTACGTTTTTTTCAGTTTTCGGGCGAAAAATCAAGTTTCTCCAATCTTCTCAAAACTCTGGATTATGATAGAGGGCCGCGAGACTTTGACCTGAGCGCAAAAATTGAGGCTCTAGACCCTTCCAGAGCTGAGATATCGAAACTCAAAATTTCGACCCAAAAAAAAAAACGACAGTGTTACCCCTTACGTTTTTTTCAGTTTTCGGGCGAAAAATCAAGTTTCTCCAATCTTCTCAAAACTCTGGATTCTGATAGAGGGCCGCGAGACTTTGACCTGAGTGCAAAAATGGAGGCTCTAGACCCTTCCAGAGCTGAGATATCGAAATTCAAAATTTTGACCCGAAAAAAAAAACGACAGTGTTACCCCTTTCGTTTTTTTTTCAATTTCGGGCGAAAAATTAAGTTTCTCCAATCTTCTCAAAACTCTGGATTCTGATAGAGGGCCGCGAGACTTTGACCTCAGTGCAAAAATGGAGGCTCTGGACCCTTCCAGAGCTAAGATATCGAAACTCAAAATTTTGACCCGAAAAAAAACGAAAGGGGTACCACTGTCGTTTTTTTTTTTTGGGTCGAAATTTTGAGTTTCTCTGATCTTCTTGAAACTCTGGATTCTGAAAGAGGGCCATGAGACTTAGACCTGAGTGCAAAAATAGAGGCTCTAGACCCTTCCAGAGCTGAGATATCGAAACTCAAAATTTCGACCCGAAAAAAAAAACGAAAGGGGTACCACTGTCGTTTTTTTTTCTTTTCTTGGGTCGAAATTTTGAGTTTCTCTGATCTTTTTGAAACTCTGGATTCTGATAGAGGGCCATGGGACTAAGACCTGAGTGCAAAAATGGAGGCTCTAGACCCTTCTAGAGCTGAGATATGGATATCCCACGTAGCATTTATGCCATTATAAAAATAGTGTGTTCGTGGATGGTGGAATTATGGGATGGCGCTTGGTGCTACGGACTCAGGGGAGCCTTGTGAGTGCAGTAAAATAGTTTTTTCATAAAAAATATATATTATATCCATAAAAAAAAAAATTAATATAAAATATTTAAAATATTCATATTTAAGTTGCGCTTTAGATTTAAATCCATATGTTCTTTTGGCTGGAAGTTGTTTTACTTTATAAAGTTTTAAATATGGATATTTTTCTTACATCTCCGTCTTCCTCATTACTCCACATAAAGTCAACATCTGAGATATTTTCATCAGCTATATGTTCAAGCACTTCAGAACTGTATATTCTGCACATGAAAACGTTTCAAAAATGTATTGGTACTGTGATATATATATATATATATATATAGATATATATATATATATATATATATATATATATATATATATTTTATAAAAGAAATTTCAATCAGCATCACTGTGACTTCAGTAACAGGCGTTCAAACCTACTGTCCATTCTAATGGACAGACACATTTAAAAAAAAAATCCTGATTTAAAATGTGCAATTCTACAGTCGATTTTTAACTTTAATTAATAAGTTCAATCTTTCTATTTTACATACAAACTATGAAATACTGGCAAAAATATATACAAAATGTAAATACACCTTAGAAAATGTTGCTTGCTTCTTTGTTTGGAGTGAAGTGCTGCCATGCTTCTCTTCAATGTAGAGTTTTTTATTTATTTAATTACTACATGCAGAGCTTTACTGGCATTTGATTGGATGACAAACGTCCAATCTCATGGACTGCAGGTTTTAAACTAGGTGAAATGCTCCAGAAGTTAAAAAAGGGGGCTGACATGTAATGTCCATTGTAATGGCCGCAGGGTCTGAATGGGTTAATAAAGAGATCGTAAAACGAATCCATATTAATTAAGCGGTTTAGTAGTCTACAAATCTTCTGAAAAGCTTTTTTTTTGTGATGGACAGAATGAATTTAAGCTTGTATTCCTTTAATGACACAAGAGCTTCTAAGTGTAGAGCCCTGATTACATGAAACAATAAAATGTACCGGTTGCTGTATTTTCTATGATCTTTTTCATTTTTATATTTAGTCTCCAAAAGGGGGCAGACTTCCCCTAACAATAGTCTGCAAGTTTTTTTTTTTCCCCGGCTCAGTCCATCATATGTTTGAGACTAGTTTCTAATAAAGTTTAGGGAACATATGCACATAATTTGCAAAATGTCTTGCCATTTGAGTCCACAGTATATTTTAAAGTATTTACACGGCGTTACTCACATTGAATATCATTAAACTCTCTGTTTGATTAGTCAAGCTCTTGACATAATTACCATACCTAAAAAAAAACAATGATGAGGATTAGACTGCAAATGTTCAAGAGTCATTTATTTTCAGAGATTGAGAGATTGAAATTATTAATATTAAACAAACTGTACATTTTATACATACGTTGAAAGTGTGGTAGATATTAAAAGCCATCAACCATCACAAAATAAAGAACTCTTTTTTTCTGGGATGATGACAACCAAATGGAAAAGCAATACAAACATTTGCAAACATTCACTGACCAAAACACAGCAACACTAAATAATTGTTTCCAACACAACAGCCAACAAATCAGAAAAAGAGCTCTGACAGGGAAATGTGGAACTCATCACTGATGAGCTGTGGAGGCTCTGAAGTTTCTATCAAACCATTCCAAAGTCACAATTGGATCAGAGCTGACCAGCTGGATTATTAAGACTAGTGATGCCGTGATGACGACAAGGGAGTATCTCATGAGACTTTGAACACATCTTTCAAATCACTGTGTAAAAAAGGCAATTTCATAACATCCCACTAATAAACACAACACAGAGCCCTCATTATTTAACCTTCATTGCAGGGGAATAGCAGCTTTTGGGGTTGTCAAGGAAGCAGATAATATTTCAGTCCAATGAGGTGATTCAACAATGCATTTTAAGGAATAAAAAAAAAGCTGAATTCTGAGAAAAACGGAATCTCTGACAGGTTGAAACTGCGTTGATGGAAGGAAATAATAAAAAATACGTGTTGATGGCCGATGATGACCTAATTCTACGTCTCGGTGTACACTGAAGACATTTGGCTCAAGCCGCGATCGAAGCCACCCACCTGAAAGAAGACACTTTCCTCTGTGCCCGGCGAGAACTGGCAACCTGACCCTATGATGTCGGGCACCAAGCTGAAACCTTTACATTAAAAAAAGAGAACATACGGAAAAATGTGTTAAACGCTCTCAGAAAATGCACAAATTGTCCCATTAGATAATCACTAAAACTACCCCTAAAGAGCACATACGAGTACCTTTAGGTACCTTGAAGGGTAGACAGTTAAAAATAGTTTCTAAAAGGGTTTTTTCGCAGTGCTACCATAGATGAACAATTTTATGTTGCCCAAAGAACCTCTCAGTGAACAGTTCTTGAACCATTTTTTAACGTTTTTTTCCACTATAAAGAATGTTTTCTGGAATGCAAAGGTTACATGGATGTTAAAAGTTGTTCATGGAACCATCAATGGCAATAAAGTACCTTTATTTTTAGGGTAGGGTTCAGCCCAATTTTTGCACATTATAAATACTCTCATTTAACATCAAGAATACTATTTAGGCTAGTGAAACGAGACAAACAGTTGAGTAAAATGGAAAGAATAACTAGCCAGTGCTGCATTTCAAAAAGTATTGTAAGCTTAGGTAGATTATGGAACCATTGCCACTAATGAGTTTTGAGATCATATTGTTTCTAACCAGTCCTGAAACGAATCTACTGTGCTCTAATGTATAATGACGGCACACAATTTCAGTCGTGCTTCAATTTATTGTTATATTGCTTAATAATAACAGGATTTGTGGAGGCAAATTTGCACAATCAGGAATTTCATGTAAGGGTGAACGATCTCCCCATGCAGATTTCATAACGGGTTCAAGTTGGTTACACAAATTTGCAGTGTTGACCAACAGAAAACTTCTTAGATTGAAAGTGCTTTCACTTCTTAGTTATTTGTCATCTGCGCTTTATGTTGACAATTGACCTCTCTTGCTCAAAAAAATGTCACCAAAATGTATTTGTGTACCTGTGGAAGAGGTGTTGGTGGAACAGCTCATGTGGAAGCCGTTGTGTGGGTTTGTGTTGAAGCTGTGAGACTCTGCAGGTTGATGACCGCTGCTCATGGACTGGTCCATCCGGTAGCTGTCACCAAAATGGAAACAGCTCTGGAAGTTACCACGGTAATCTGTAAACAAACATTTATAGAAAAGATAGGATATAAGCATTAGAATAAAATTTAATTCAATTGTGGCTCTAGATTCAAAACTTAAAATAGCTCTTTAACAATGAGGCAAAAACCACAGACTGTAACAGTATTCCCGTTTGTATTTCTATTTTTGGACTTGTCACTCTTTCTCCAAGTTTGCTTCTGTTCAACAAGTAGTCTCGCTCAGATGGGGGTCTTGGATTTGAGGTGGTACACACATGTACATCTGAGTCCTGACGGGGAAGTTGAGCGTTTTCTCCTTTAGCAGTTCTTTTGACTGACAGCTTAGCTGTTTTAGAGCAAAAAGCTTCCTCTTGTGGTTCCAGGCATCTCTTTCAGCCCACATGTTCTGGCTAATACACAGAGCACTGCAGAGACTATGCCAGTTCTCATACTGATGTGGCTCTTTCTGACATTAAATACTCATGAGCTGATGTTTTAAACAGGTATATTCCAATAGATCAGGAGTAAAGGCATGGGATGGGTGCTGTAAGTGGCACATGCGTACAAGTGGCATTTATATATTATACAAAATAATTATACACAGAGCATCCACATATGTTATGTAAACACAAACTTTTATTTTGGATGCGATTAATCGCTATTAATCCTTTGAAAGCCCTATATATACTTTTTTTTTTTTTTTGATTTTGTTTAAAGGTTCAATAAAGTCCAGGACTTTTAATGTGATCAACAGTGTGAATACTTGATCCACCCAGCAAAATCCGATCAAACAATCTCTGAAAATGACACGTACGGTCTCGTACCGTCACTTGTAGGCAGGTTGTGGAAGGTGGAGTAGGGTTTATGATGAGTGTGGAGGTGCTGCTGGTTGGTAGAGGAGTTCTGTTGCTTCTCTAGTGTTGGTGGAGGAGATGTAGCGGCCTTCATCAGACTGATCCCTGGAGACAGCAAAGCTCCAGATAACCTAAGACAGAGTGAACGTTAACTATTAAGATTAATGGTGAAAGATAAAGCAGGCCAAAAAAACATACCATAAAATTTAATATGGAGTTTACAACGTTTATTACAAGAGTCTTCTGAATGTTATTAAAAGGAACTTTAGAGCCTCACCCCATCTTACCTTTAACCATGTGAAAGATCTGAAAGTATTACCTCAGAAAAAGAGTCACATAGCCTTAAGTAAAACATTATTTATTTATTTTATTCATTTATTTTTTATTTACTTTAACATGCTTCATCCTATTCCAATTCTTGTTATAGTGGAAAGTCATGAGCCTGGTTTTGATTGAGTACAAGCCTGTTCTTCACTCCAGATGCCACTTCTCCATAACATGCCCCTGACTTACTGTACACTGTAATGGCTGTGGGGAAGTTATGATAGCTTGCTCAAGCCTGCACACAATGGAACAAATAAAGGCTTTGTTTGTGCCATTAGATGCAGCTGTCACAAGCAAGTCTTCATATATGCAAAACCGAGTTTCAGCAAGACATGAAGTGCCAACCAATGGCCCTGTGAAGTCGTTCCTGCCCCCCTAAGTCAAGGGCCTCTGCCTTTAGTGCACACATCAAAGAGTCATATTCTGAATTTCAGAAATGAACAGAGAACAAAAACAAACTCAAAGAATCGCCTTTTTAAACAGAAGTATGACTAACAGATGCTCATCATGATACAGTTAAAGAGAGACATTATGAGGACATATACAGCTGTAATGTAAGACGTGGAGAAAAATTAATGCACTTTACTGCCTGTTCGGCTCTAATGATGTCTCGGCTATAAGAGATCAGTATTCATAAATATAGTTACTTAATTATTTAAAACACCTTATGGCAAATATAAAGGTGTATATGCTAGTCAACTCATAAAATTCACTTTTAGAAGATACACACTACCGTCTGGGGTATTTTTATTCACTAATTACACAATAAAGGTATCAAAAGTGACTGTAAAGACAGTGTAGAGACACTGTGAAAAACAATTGTAAATAATGATGTAATGATACTAAAAAATCAGCTTTGCATCACAGGAATAGATTAAATTTTAAAATGAATTAAAATAGTAATAGTAATAATATTTCATAATATTAGCTTACTGGGTTACACTTTGATAACACTTTATTTTACAGTGTCCTTGTTACATTATGTTACATGTAGCTTCTTACCATCGCAATAACAGTAAATTATGGATAATGACATGCAACTAACCCTCAACCAAACCCTAATCCTACTATAACCCTATAGCAAGTAGGCATGTATGACTCAGTACTTAAATATTTAATTACACTATAACAATGACACCTTAAAGTGTAACCGAAACTTCTTACAAAAACATTACTGTAGGCTACTACACATCAACATTTACAGTCTTCTTATCAAGGAAAATAAACCTGTTGATGAATGTCCCTCCCCTTAATATCGTGTGCAAATGACAAGCAAGCAGCAAATTATGTTAACTGCTTTGAGTTAATGAAAGCATAGTGGCTATTTTAAAAGAAAGGGCGCAGGCCTTTCGTTATGAGTGCACCTTTAAGCATGTGCATTTAAACAGACACATAATAAATAACATTTAAATTGTCTTTTTGTACTATCCACAGATTTAAGACCTAGCAAAGCGCTAATGTAGAATTTGGACTCCATTGACATTATAATTGGTTTTTATTTATGCTCAAGGCCTCATGTGGGAGTGATGTTTCCCATTGTTCATTTGCCCAGAATCTGATAAGGACTTCCTTGGCTGTTACATGTTAGACCATTATGTCGTTTTTCACTGTTAGCCAAATTCACATTCCAAGGACTTGGTTTCATCATAAGTGCATTAAAAAAAAAATTAATAATCCACAAATTGTTTTAACTGTGCTCGGATGTAACCCCATGAGTCACAGGGCTCTCCTCACACAGCCTCAAAGTCTGCACTAGCATATTTCACAAGGCATGCAGCAACGGAATTAGCATTAGCGGGCTAGCTTGTGTTTGTATGCAGCAAAGCTCGGTTCCGATAGTCGCTGACGTGACGTGTGCTTCTGAGAGAGCATGGCGGCAGCGTTCCCCTGGGAGCTGCTGTCAGCACAAGCTCAGGAAACAGTTATACTGTTCATATTTTTACAAGCAGCCTCTATGTGAAGCTAAAGTGAATCATGCTATAATCACTGCCAGCTGCAGCTCGCTAAGGCTCCAGGAATGAGGGGAATCTTTCATATGCGGGATTAATATCTCCCTTCGGTATTTACCTTCACTGATCATCTGCTTTCACCTTTGCAGACTCGTTTTTTGACAATACCGCCTGTCTCTCACGTCATAAGAGCTTTATATGGCTGCTGACCTGTGTATGGATCATCCAAGGTTCGTGTTCACCAAAGTGATAGAAAAGCATTTGGCTTGCTCAAGTATAACACTTAAAACCTCCCTATATCTAAATAAGGAAAGAAACGTCCGATTGAGATGGAGGATTGATGCTGGAAGACTTCTATATATATAGCCTAAAAGATTTCTATTTCAAATAGATGCTGAACTTTCTTTTGAACTTTCCTTTCATCAAATCGGAATATTAGAATTATTTCTGAAGGATCATGTGACACTGAATACTGGAGTAATGATGCAATGATGCTGAAAATTCAGCATTGCCATCACAGGAATAACTTATATTTTTAATTAAATTAATATAAAAACAGTGATTTTAAATTGTAATATTACTTCACTATATTAGGCTACTTAGCGCACAGTGTCTGTATTGCAAAAACCTACGTCTTATTACCAACTGCTTGCAATAAAATTCAATCCTTTTTTATGCAGTGGTTTAGTGGCATATTTAAAGTCCCCATGTAATCTAAATTGAAGTTTTTTGGCTTTTCGTATGATTATGTTAAGCTGGGGTGCTCTAAAACAATGACAAAAATCGCATTTAGTAACATTCAAAACTTACAATCTCTCACTTCTGCCAAAATAGATGAATGATTTTGATGACATCACGCTGCACTTCAGCTTCTCGTCAGATTTTATGTCCAATCAACTGTTCTCTAGAATCTAAAGCACCCCGCCCCATACATAAAAAATAGATGCTGAAGGTGCAGCTAAAATAAGTCACTTGTTCACATATTTACATGTGGCGAATGGCACAAAGTGCAATAGATAGGGAACAATTCAGACAGTGTAAAAATTATGCTTTCCATTGGGGCAAATTAAGTGGAATGCTACATACATAGAATACAACATATGCGCGAATCGATTCAGATCACAAAACAAATTGCGCCTATTTGAATTCTACACAGAAGCGATATTAAAGCGATATGGAGATTAGGAGGGAACTGTAGCTTTACCGAGCTCAACGGCTCAGGCAGATCTGTGATATAAAGGAAACGCTATTGTTTTTTTAAAGGGGAGGAGCTGTTTGATATGTCCCGCCCTGTCTTTCAGTTTCATGGAAATTATGTCAACACATTGAATAATGCTGCACACTTCAAGGCACTTTAGTGGGCCTTTAAATAATGATACATTTCAGCACAAACATGCTAGTTTCCATGCAATTGGAATTTAAAATAAAATATAAAAAAATGACAGTATAACCACATTCACAACACTCAGAATCAGCAAGATGCATGATGGGTAATTGTGTAATGTTAAATTGTATTTAGCACAGATTTGAGTTAAGAGGGTTGGAATATACTGTAGGAAACTTTGGTCCACCATCTAGAAAAAGTCGACTTCACAGGGACTTCAAAGAATAATGACCAAACCCTTAATAGTTTACTTGTGGACAAAGTGTTTACAAATGTTTTTTCTTCAAAGTAAAAGATTGAGTAATAATGGCAAATTGTTTAATGCTGACTGTGATTCAGTGAATGTGACTCTATGGGAACTTCAGTGAATATACCAGAGCTTCACTTAATTGACATGAGTAAGTCCTTACTCAGCACAGCAGACACCATTGAGTGAACGTGACTCTTCCCAATATGATTCACTGGACGTGCTCCATGTTAAAGAACACAGTTACTTTACGTCTGGCTCCGAAAGTAATCACCAAAAGGATCAAAGAAAAGAGGTCCAAAAGGGACATAGCAACTTTGACCACACACGGAAAAAAAAAAAAAAAAATCAAAAATTGAAGTGAACAAACCATGCATTGGGGGTTTGAAGCTAAGTTAACATTGCCAACACGCACTGAAAAGTTACATTTTGGATGATGGAATAATACTGTTATTAAATACAAGCTGCGAGTTTCATGAAAAGCTCTGTCGTTGACTCTTTTGCAAACCCTGTAGTGTCACGTTCCAGTTTAATCCCTGTTAGAGAGGTCAAAGACCTTACAAATCGTGCAACAGAGGTGCTGGATTCAGAGGTGAGGCAATCCTTATGCTCAAACAGACACAAATCCTCCTGGAGTCGGCTGGAGACAAAATAGATCAAGATGGGAGTTTTTCCCCTCACATCCCTTTTGAATGAAGATTCATGAAGATGAGTGCTCTGCTCCCAGTTTGTCTTGTCTCACCTGTCAGGTTGTGCTCCGCTGGGAGACAGCGTGTATGAGCGAGCATTGATATCCCAGTTGCTTCGCAGTAAGCTCTTCTGATTGAAGAACGAACTGGCCGCTGGCTTGGCACGGGTCGGTGGGAACCTTTCTGGTTCTGGTTAGCAAACTAAAGCCACTCGTGAGAGATCAGGGCCTTACTGATCCGAGCCTCTAGCTTGTTTCTAAACACTCAAAAGCTACACTGCTCAAACACTCAACTTGCAGTCGGGTGGGGAAATTAGCTTAAGATATAATGTGTCAGTGTAGCTACTGTTTAGATCAGGGGGTACTGAAAATTACAGAAATGGGCTCAACTTTAAAGTAGTTCAATTTAATCACCCCCATGTCATCCAAGATGTCCAAGTCTTTCTTTCTTCAGTCGAAAAAGAAATTAAGGTTTTTGATGAAAACATTCTAGGATTTTCTCCATATAGTGGACTTCAATGGGAACCAAACGATTCAAGGTCCAAATGAGAGTTTCAGTGCAGCTTCAAAGGGCTTTAAACGACACCAGACGATGAATAAGGGTCTTATCTAGGACCCCTCGAGTCATGACTCGAAAAAAGATTTGTTCATTTTGATGAACGAGTTCGAACAGGAGAGTCACGAACGCTCATCACAGAACAGAGCAAGGCGAGCATTTGTGCTTATAAAACTTAAACTTTTTCATTAATTTTTTAAATGACCGATCGCTTCGCTAGATAAGACCCTTTTTCATCGTCTGGTGTCGTTTAAAGCCCTTTGAAGCTGCACTGAAACTCTCATTTGGACCTTGAACCATTTGGTTCCCATTGAAGTCCATTATATGGAGAAAATCCTGGAATGTTTTCATCAAAAACCTTTATTTCTTTTCGACTGAAGAAAGAAAGACATGGACATCTTGGATGAAGTAAACTACTCCTTTAAGGAATTAGAGTTTTTATGACTATATCTTACGAGACTTATCAGACTTAGAACAACATATATGTATATACTATGATTAATATTTGATCAAAAATACAGTTAGAAAATACACTTTACAATTTTAAAATATTATTCATTGCGATTTGGTGCTCAATTATTAGTAATGGATCTTATTATGTTAAAATTTTTTGCTGCTTGTTATTTCAGGATTCATTGAATAGAAAGTTCAAAAGTTCAAAAATTTATTTGAAATCGAAAAATGTATTATTATTATAATATTATTGTCACATAAATGTCTTTACTGTCACTTTAATCAATTGAATGTGTCCTTGCTGAATAAAATATTTAATTCCTTCCTCTTTTTATAATCTACTTTACACTTTTGAATGGTAGTGTATCAAGGTAGTGTACCCCCCCAAAAAAAGGGAAGAAATATTTCTTTAGCAGCAAATCAGTATATTAAAATGATTTCTGAAGGATCATGTGACACTGAAGACTGGAGTAATGATGCTGAAAATTCAGCTTAGCATCACAGGAATAAATTATATTCTAAAATAGAAAAATTTCTTTTAAATCGTAATACTATTTAACAGTATGTAGGCTACTGTATTTTTGACAGAAATAAATGCAGCTTTGGTCAGCATAAAAGATTTTAAAATCTTACCAACCCCAAAGCTTACTCCCATAAATAATGGAATTTTTTTATATCCTCTCATTAATAGAAACCTGTTTCTAATTACCATTAAGGAACACCAGGATCAGCTATTTGCAATTTTACTGTAAAACTGTCACCTACAAAACATGTTGAGGTGCCGATGCCACCCATTAAGCCCCTCGGCCCTCCAGGCCGGTGAACACGCTCCACAGCTACGAACACTTCTGCCTCCCTGCATCCCGCTAGATGTATTTTCACTGGCATATTTTTTAATATTAGCTTCAGAAAATGACACTAGTATTTGCGAAGTAAAAGGAGTCTAAATGGGCCATTTCAGCCAGGGTAAACACATTTAGCAATGAGGTCAGAGGCTGCAGCAGTGGAGTCAAGCAAGTTAGATAATTTTGTCAAAATGTTTAACGTCCTGCTAAACCATTTGGGAAAAACAAGAGCGGCAGCTGCTGTTGACTTTGGCAGCCGAGTGTATACTCTAAGCTTTAAACATGTAAATCAAAATGCTCCATCTTCAAATGTATGTAGACATTTCAGGTTAGTTGTGGGTCCTGGCAAAGATGTTGCGTTACATGGGCGACATAAAGCGTGCTATATGTGCGTACACATTTTTGATCAGGAACCCCAACTCTAATAACTTCAGCAAACAAGAGACGACGACGGCCTTTTTCTTAATGCTACGTTGTCAGCGAGACTGCATGAGGAAGCTCTTTTATTACAGCGGACACTTGACTTACTAGGTGGATAAAATACTTCTATTGTTTCAAGTTCCACATACTCATTACTTCCAAAAAAAGTTCACGTCCACATTCATCTCATGCTTTGTGTTTAATCTTACGCTTTCACAGACTTTGACCTTCAGCGTCAGTGAAAGGCAGAGCCTTGAATATGTCATCGTGATCTTCAGTTCAATAGCGTATAGTGTTACACGAGTATCCCCTGAGCCGGTTTCGTTCAGCTCTCATTCCTCTCCAAGTAGCAGTAATTGTTTGTGGAGCTTTAAAACGGCTCGCTAATTTTCTTGAGCTTTTTTTTTTTTTGGTTCTTTCTGCGACCTGGAAAAACAGATCACCTACCAGAGGGACAACATGACAACTCACTGCTGCCTGGGCACATTTCATGAGCGTTTGAGTACTTTTGCTTAGAAATTGATGTATCCAGTGGGCTTCTACTAATATAACTTTGAATGAACTGTTTATAATAAAAGTTGGTAACAATTTACAATAAGGGTGCACTAATACGCATTAATTCATGCGTAACTAATGCACAGATAATACTGAATTAATGTGTAAGTAATGATTATCTAAGCTATTCATTAATGATTACCACATTAGGAACTAATTAAGAGTCTGTAAGGTTAATGTATTAGTTCATACATGAATTGTTTTTAATTAAATATGTAATTGTGGATTAATTCCATAATAACTCATTTTTTTAACTAATAGTGTTAATTAATATGTTAATTACCAGAATGAGCCAAAGCCTTGTATTTCAACTTCCAGATAAAATGACAGGTACACTAATATGCATTAATACATGATTACTTACCTAATTGTTAGTGCAAATACATGCGAAAACTACTACAATTACTAAATGACTAATTAATAATGATGTGGGAAGTTGAAGAGCATAGCTTTGACTAATTGTGGTAATTAACACATTAATTTACACTATTAGTTAATAAAATATGTTATTAAGGAATTAATACACAATGACACATTGAATTAATAGCAATTCATGTATTACTTAATCTATTAATCATATAGACTCTTTATTAGTTGCTGATGCAGTAATCGTTAATTAATGGTTTATTTCTTCATTAGTTATACGTTAACTCATGATTATCTGTGTATTAGTTAAGCATGAATTAATGCATATTAGTGCACCCGTATTGTAAAGTGTTACCTAAAAGTTTATACATGTTTTTGTTTGTATTGAACCCACAACCTTGGCATTGTTAGCACAATGTTCTACCAGTTGAGCAAACGTGAAGAGAAAAAGAACAATAGAAGGAAAACAGCTCATTGTCGTTCAATAGAGTCAGGGTGTTTACAAGTTCTTGAATAAGTTTCTATTCTCAGATGTGGGCGAAATTAGTTAATTTACTTAACGCTGCACTTTTGCACTTTCATTTAACTATGATACAGAACAGAAAAATCACATTTAAATCTGCTGCTTAAGAACAGATGTATTTTCATCTCATTTCCAGCATTTCTGTTTGTCACTATACACATAGTGTGTCTTGATGACACATTGGATTTGCAGCTCTACTTTGCTGGTCCAGGGGGAAATTAGTTTTTTTTAATGGGAAACATGCCTCAGTCCTTTTGGGGACATATTAGACTTCATTGTGCTCCTTCTCTGAGCTTTCCAGAACACTAATCACAGCTTGAGGACAGAGAGAAACAGAGGTGTGTTTGGAAATCTTTTTTGGAAACACGGTCCTGCTTTAATTACACAATAGTGACACCTCCAAACTGGTTTATGTTGTGTTAAGGTGACATTGGTTCAACCTGGATTTGCAGGATAAATACACACTGAAGTCAGAGCAAGGGACGAGCATTAAATTCGTCGTAGGGTGTGTGCTTTGGGAGAGTGTTACAATGAAAACAAACGTTCCGTATGGACAAGGGAAAAACCTGCCGGTGGTGCTTTGGATAGTAAATAAATCCAGGCCCCTAAATCAATATGGATCTTACACCCAGTAAAAAACACATTAGACGGCACAGATTACTAAAGAAAATCTGCTGTTATGAGAAAAACCTCACTGCATTGCAATATTAACAAGACCTCGGATGTGACTAGCTATTCCAAAGCAATAAGATGATATCAAGGAAGGAGCCTTTTTTTAGTTTTCAGACAGACGGTCAGTCTGTGTATTATTGGTGAAGATTTTTCTGCAGGTGGCGACAAATGAGTGTTTGAGTGAGTTTGTAAACAATAGTCACTGAATCAACTAAGAAGATTTGTTTTTTCAACCAGAAAACAAAGTATGCATATTTTTGTTCTGCCTGGGTATGGAACCCCTTTTTCTTTAGGAAAAGAGTACTTACTTTTAAGGCATATTATAAATAGACAAAATGGGCATTTATTCAGGAACAACACACTTGAGTATGTCAATTAATCACTTACTCAATGATTCATTCAAAAACAATGATTCATTCAGGAATGAATCAAAAAACGTGGCTGAATTTGCAATAACATGCTACTTACTATTCGTGCTTTATCTTTAGATGGCAAGAATAGTAATAGTAAGCTAGTAATCTATTCTGAAATTGGGCACTGATTCATTCCAGACACAAACAAGTGACCCTGTCTTTTTGAGTGAGTCAATTATTCAACTCAAATGATTCATTCAAAACTGATTCATTCAGGAATTAGAAAATCTTTATGAGTGAGTCAACTAATCATTTACTCACTGATTTGTTTAAAACCACTGATTAATTCTAGATCAAAACAAGTCTTTAATAGTGAATCAAATAATCATTCACTCATCCAAAAAAGAGGCTAGATTCAGCATAATAGCGTACTACTTAGTATCTGTACTATATCTTTTTCTTAGAATTCTAATTTCTAA
This sequence comes from Pimephales promelas, assembly GCF_988280905.1. NCBI lineage: Eukaryota > Metazoa > Chordata > Actinopteri > Cypriniformes > Leuciscidae > Pimephales > Pimephales promelas. Next base: position 26,278,969 of record NC_142782.1, read on the forward strand.
TTTCTAATTCTTAGAAAAGAAATAAGTCAATGAATCATACTCTCAAATGATTAATTCAAAAGGCTGATTCATTCAAAAATGAATCAATTGATTACTGAGTGAACCATTATACAGTAATTTTTAATTAGATTAAAGTATAATCAACTTTTTTTTGTCACTTGTCAGACATTTGGATGGATTGCTCACAGAGCATATTGCAATGAATTGTGGGATTGCCTTTTCCTAAAATGATCCACGCAATGCTGACTTAGAATTTGGTTAAAAGTGTTCAGAACAGCCTTTTTCTCACTGCTTACTAACTGGAACAGAACCACTTTAACAAAGACTACAGTGATATCTGTAACTGTGATGACAACCTTTATCCAATCTGACATCATCTTTATTGATCCAACCTCAACCTTTGTCTCATCCAACCTACGTCTATGTCAGAGCAATTGGGAGTAAACGTGATGCTCGGTGGGATAGGTACTCACCCTTCCCGGGTGTTCTCGAGGCCAGACAGCGGGGAGAGATGGTGGGGGCTGCCAATGTCGCGGTCCAGGCGGGGCTGCCTGGGGGGCAGGTCAGGTCCAGAAGAGAGCAACTCAAGTGGGGCTCCATTGTGTGTCGTGCTGGAGCCGGCGTACAGGCCTGGAAGACAAACAAAACTAATGTGCAAAACATGCCTGATAAACCTCAAGGAGCCCTCAAGAACGGCACATTGACCAAATTAAATCCCCACAAAACAGCCCTTAATGGCAACAAGCGCTTGTTATGACAACACAAAACTCACCAAGGCCTTTTGGATGAATTTAAATGTTCTGTGCTGCTAGCAATTTACGATACATAATTTATGTTGCTGTGTGGAATGGATTTGATTGACTATTGCCATTTCGAACAAATCTTTGACAGATCGGATACGTTTGAATGCAACGGCAGAAATAATAAGTAGAGACAGATCTACTATAAGCTACTTGCATTGAAATGAATGGAACAGGTGGGCTGGATCTTCAGCCAAGGACACAGAACCTTGAAGCAAAAAAAAAACAAAAAAAACCCAGAAGATACATCAACTCCATCCACAGTTTATAATGGAAATAACAGACATAGATCAGGTATCCAACTGGTCCAAATGTCATCCCACCATAGATTATACTACTGTATGCAAACCAGGCCAGATGAAAATGATAGTTGCTCGTTCTGTAAAGGGGCTTCTTCCGTCCCCGGGCTTCTTGTGCAGCCTGAGAGACTGACAGGCGGACACTTTTCCCGGTTGCTCCGGCTGTTAATGTGTTCCTCTGGATTTGCCCAGTAATTGTTTTCCCAGAAGCCCTCTGTGCATTGACAGTCCTCAGCGGCTCGTCCTAGCACCCCTTCTCTTTGTGTTCCTCCCCAACTGCTTTACAGTGAAAGCGGGGCCTATCTGACAGTTTTCTGAACTGGTTACAAACTTGATTCATTACCCGAAATCATCAATCAAAGTCCTTAAATGCTTTCCCCTTTAGTCCTAACATCTGCTACCAGACTGGGAAGCATTCAACAAGTAATGGCCATGATTGCTTTAGTTGTTATCTGCTGGAGAGATGGGAGGGGGAGTCCAGCAGGAGGCAGAATCAGATTCTAATGGCTGAGCGTAATTGGGAATTTCTAGGTAATACCGTGTATATATACAGTATATAAAATACATCAAATATAAAACATGTATATATATATTATTTTATTACAATATATATAAAGCCATGCAAAGCATACTGTAAGCTATAGAGAATGCACAAAATTATATGTACCTGTAACAGCCAGATGCAAACCTACACAAAGGCACAGGACTAGAGCGCACTTTATACGTGCAAATTACAAAATAACGGAGGTACCCGCTCTCTGCTTTGCTTTGCTTTTTCTACTGGCTTCGGAACAAAGCATAGGGAGAGGCAGAAACATCAGGAACATTAAATGCAGGCATCTTGGCCAGACCCAACCACAACTTCTCCTCTAAACAAGAACAAACAGCCACAGTAACATAACAGGTCCTTCAGGCTAAAGACATTTGCACATTGAAGCAACGACTTATCTCCTTTGAACTGAGCGAATGAGAGTCGGTGTAAGCCAGGACGCCTATTTTCCCCTGGCACAAGTTGGGAGGGGAATTAAGCTGTTGCAGTGCAAAGTGTGTTTTGTACAAGGATGCTTGAGAGATGGGGAGTTCTGCAATTGTCCATCAAATTACCCTCGCACAAACATTTAGGATCTGTTCTACATTCCTCTTGACTGAATCGCTGCTCTGTTAAGGAATAGTTAACACAACATTATTTTTTTTTCGTCACCATTTACTCTCATGTACAATGACCGGGAGGGGACATGTTCAGTTCATTTAGTTTTGTCCTAGCTACGACATATTAGCTTGTTGGACCGTGATGATATGCCCCCTTGGCCCACTAATGATGTTGGGCTAGCTCATTGGTCGCACGTCAGAGGCATCCACGCCATTGGATGTGCAGTTGCAGCAGCACAGCCGATGAGCGAGTCAGACGCTCAATGTGCAAGCTGTGCAGCTGCAAATGCGTTTTACACATAGGCTTAAGTAAATCGAGGAAAAGGAGTTTTCTCCCCGGTCCTCCAGTAGGTGCTTCCATGGCGGTTTCAATTGTGCTTCCTCCTCCTTTGGCAACAAACAAATATTTAATATTTTTTTATTATTTAATACGTTTAATATTTTTATATTATCATAATTTAAGTTTTATGTTTTTATTCCTTCTTATGTATTTTCTTTATTTCCTCCTTCATTTCATGTACATCTTTTTACGCAATTAACGTTCTGGCCTACTTAAAGTAAGCTATGGCTATGTATTTTGTAAAGACTGTAAATGCCCGGTTCATGCTAATAAAGTTTTGGCTGTATTTCTGTAGGCTTAGGTTACACCAGTATGAGATGATAAATGAGTGTCTGTTTTATTTGTTTTATTTATTAGGGGGGTTATTTATATCATATATATGTGTCATATATTATGATTATATGTATCAAAATGACTGTAAATTAATTGTATTTATTATTGAAAACGTCAGTCCGTTTGTGTTCCATGAAAGAAAAAGGTTTGGGATGACAAAGGTTTGTAAATGATAACATAATTTTCATCCCTTTAGTATTCCAGGCCTTTTCATGAAATCTCCTTTGCTAACTATTGCACCACAGTATGTTCAGCATTTTGACAAGAACAAGCTAAAGAACAAGAAAAATGACTAACAGGAAGGACTGTAACTACTGTGGTTTAACTAATGCAAAACAAACACAAAACAAAACATGCAAAGCCTTCACCTCTGACCTCCCTCTCTAAATCAAAGAGTCATGAGTTATAGCTGGGTATTTTAAGGTAAGCGTCCTCTCCTCTAGCTCCAATTTAGTGTGAATTGCATAACATTGAAAGTAGCATGGGAAAATTGACATCTAACGCAGATTGTGCATTGCAGCTGTTTGCAATATTATCATTCATATGGTCTTCATAACATTAAAATCCCCTTTATTCTGTCATGTCCATTTGAGCTGTTAAATCGTAGCTTATTGGTTTTGGATCACATAAATGGTTCTGAAAGTGAATGTACACTTAAAACACATCTGGGTTTTGGTACATTCTAGGGTGGAGGGAACAGTCCTCTACCCATCTCTACAAAACATCCCAGGATACATAAATTAGACAGCACATATGCTCCTAGAAAAACAAGCTGTAATGGATGCTTTAGACCAAGACATACAATCATTTCTCTCAAGGTTTGGAAAGCAGCAGTTAATCTCCAAGATAACGTATAAAATTACAATCAACATAATCTTTAAAATCATTCATATAATTATTTAAATACATTTCAGATTACTGTAAAAATATTAGTATTAGGATTATTTCAACATATTTGGAACTAGAACTAGATTCTAAAGAAAATATGAGTGGTGACTGTCTAAAAGTCAGTATCACAATGAGAGGGTGTGCTATGCGGTTGCTGGGGTGTTCTGGGTTATTACCTGGGCATTGCTAGATGGTTGCTAGGGTGTTCTGAATGGATGGTAAGTGGTTGCTTATAGGCCAAAAGAGCAGACGATTTCAGCTGAATTTCAGATTTTCGCCCGATTTTCAGCAGGCAAAAGTTACAAGCCACTTGACTTCATAGTCATAGTACAATCAAAGTCTGCACCCAAGTTTAATACTCATGGTATGAGCAAAAATAATAGTGATGCTTGTTTTATCAAGCACCACTAATTACAAATATAATCCATGATTCTTCGTGCCACACCCACTTCACACCGCTATCAAAAAAAAGTGTGAAAGTGCTTATACGCTGATTTCACGCAGTCGTCATTTTGAATTAGCTCCGGTGGGAAGAAAACCGGAAGTGTCGCTTTAAATCATAGGAGAGTCGCGAATGTGATGGTGTATTGTTGTGTTTAATGTAGAAATTTGTTATTCTAAAAATGTACATACATTTCTTTCATAGTTTAGACTATCTACAGTGAAATTTATACATTTATAAATACATTTTTTAAATGTATATTCAGAACATACAAAAAAAAGGAGCAGGAACAAACTACATACATATCCTTTATTGGATATTAACATCTAATAGTTTAAATCGCGGCAGCAGCTTCAGGTTGGTAGTCCAAGACATTGTTGTCAATCTGTACTTCCGAGATTCTTCCCACCGGAGCCTCGCTTTCAATTTCAAAATGGCAGCTGCGTGAAATCAGCGTTTAGAACAGTGGATCTCAACCTTTTTTTTAGTTGTTTTGTCTAAATTTAAATTATTTGAAATTATCTTGAGGCCCCCTAGATATAAAGGATAAAGTAAGCCTTACCTGTGTACATTTCCTGCCCGAGTGCTGGGGAACGGCCTTCTTTCCCATTCAGAGAGTGCTGAGAGGTGACCGGGCAGTGGGATTGCTGGGAAGGGGCAGGGCCATGCAGATGCTGGATTGACAGACATTCACTCAAGGCATCTGATTCTAAATGGGGGCAGGCCCTTAGCTGTCAATCAAAAAGATAAAACAAAATATGCAAGATTAGAGATACATACAGTGGGGAAAATGAGTTTTTGAACAACTTAGAAATCATGGAGGGGTCTGAAATTGTCATCGTAGGTGCATGTCCACTGTGAGAGACATGATCAAAACAAAAGAAAAATCCAGAAATCACAATATATGATGATTTTTTAACTATTTATTTGTATGATACAGCTGCAAATCAATTTTTTATTTCCTTATTTTACTAAATAACTTATTTTTCTCACTGTATATCAAAGCATGATGTATGTATCTCTCCATATTGAAAGAATGAAATCACATTAAAAACCTGTGTGAAACAAAAGTCTTCAATTAAAAAACGTAAAAAAGACACAAACTCATCGCTGACATGCCCATCGGCCAGCGCAGGAAATGAAAAGCTTAGAGAGAAACAGTTTTTCACCACAAACAGGAACCTTTGATTGGAAACATGAGGGGATGAGGGGAAGGACATACCCCGCATCCACATCCATCTCCATCGTCAGTACAGGTTGGGACGCTACGTTATTGGCTTCAGAGAGGCGGAGAGGTCTTTTTTGCTGGTGCAAGACTGATTTTTCTCTTCATAAGGTTACAAAATCAAACTTCTGGGAGTAATCATGCGTTATATGTGACATTCGTGTAGAGTTCGGGGAGTCATATGTGTTTAGGACTTTTAGACTGAATTTGAAAGCTTGGATTGTAGCATGGAATTATGTTTAACTGGAAAATTATCTTCGGTCAAATGAACTCGTGTTGAGTGGACTGAATCTGGAGATGATACCTCGCAATAAACAATAGCCCGAAATGAGCCGTGACATGCAACTTGAAAGTGTTATGCTATTGTAATTCCACTGCAATTAAGATTTTCAAAACAAAAGCTCACAAACGTGCAAATTAGAAATAAAACTAACACGTCTTAATTACACGCAAATGGGCTGCAGTTCTCGAATATTACGAAAGAGCGCAAACCGCACATTTTCCAGTTGAGATCCTTGTGCAGAACTCCCAGCAATTCATCAAACGTAAAAGGAGCTTCGGTGCTTTGCCGCAGCTTGCTATAACTGGCGACGCTCGCGATGGATGGAGTGGGAGTGTTTGTTTGACAACCCACAACATCTGGCCACTGGGGTATAGTGCTGCACAGCTTATTAACAATGGTACACGCTCACATGTGTTTCCGCTTACAACAGCAAGCAAGAAGAACGCATCAGTCAGCTGTCGTTTAGACCAGTGCAACAATGAGGCCATTCTGCTTATAATTACCCACTTTAATGAGGAATGCACTCTTTACCATGTAGATGCTGAAATGTGGTCATAGTTGATCTATTGTTGGGGAAATCATTTTCAAAAGACAATCCTAAGTAGAACCAACTGCAGCAAGCCATGAAAAAGACACAATTGACCATGAAAAATATCTACTAGAAAAGTTTCTCAAGGCTGATGGCAAGAGCCAAAGAGCTAATTTTATTCTGATGTTCGGATGAGATGATTTGTACGGAGGAAATAAAGAAAAGAATTGAGATTGTTTGTGTCCTTACCTTCCTACGCACCTGCTGCTCTTTGGCAGAGTGAATCTTCACATGCTTGCGGAGGGAACTGGGGTCTGTGTAGCGTTTAGTGCAGCCTGGGATCTGACACGCATATGGTTTCTGAAACAGGAAATGCACAAGGAGTCAAAGAATCATAATTATACGCAAGTCAGTCACAAAGAGGACATGGAAACACACTGCTATGGACACAAAGACATTATTCATTACAATACGTCAGCATTCATAACTGAGTAGCAATAATAATAGTTTATATGAGACATTAAATACAGTGTAGAACATTTATGAACACACATGGAAACTAAAAAGACATGACAATTTAGACAAGCAACTGTTTTGAACTCTCAAAATAAACATTTTAAGATTGAAAGTCTGTAAAGTCACTAGTTTTAATTACATTTCTAAATATAAAACAAAAAAAAAGTATGATTCCATGTCCACATTTAAAATCTGGGATTTAATTTGTTTTATTTAAACATGGAAATAAATAGGTTTTAGGAATGAGGAAATATTATGTAAAATTAGTTCAAAAAATATTTAATATTCTTCATATTTTTCTTTCTTTATTTAAAAGTGTTGAATTCAATCAGAAAAGTAAGCATTTTTACAAGTAGACTTTTTTCTGTAATCAGCCTTAATATTTACACTTTCAAATTGAGTGTAAATGGACAAACACAAGTGCAATAACTGTTTATTTTGAGTGTTAATACTGTAGATAGTCAAAGTTCAAGAGGAAAGACAGTGTCCTACCTTTCAGCTGAGAGGACACAGGAAGAGGAAAGAGAAGAATACAGATTGTTCGGTAAATGTGTAGGTATACAGGTTCTGTACAAACACTTACAGTGTTATTTTGCTCATTTGATCAACGTTGAGTTGTGTTGAAACGTGCGTTTTCACATAAACATCAGTGTACACATGATTCTCACTGGCAAACTTTACTGAAACACACTCTTACGCTCCAAAACATGCAGAGGTGATTTTCTCCCATGCATTTTACACTGCTCTTTTTTTTCTAGAAAAGAGGCAGTCATTAAAGCGAAAGTGGATAGGCTTCCTTTATTAGCTCTCCTTTCCTACCTTCCCTCGTTCTCTAAATAACGCTGTTTTTACAAGCCGCTCGCAGGGCAGCTCGTCTCTGCGCATTTATTTGTTTTCACTGTGCAATGCCATATAATCCCCCTGCCGTCTAAACGCACCAAAAACAGAAAACGAGAAAGCTTAGGAATGGAAAAAAGAAAAAAGGCCGTCAAGAATAAATATCATTACTGTCGGAGGGATTTTTTCACTGTATATGAGGCGTGTGGGAAGGCTGTGACAGGGCGCAAAGGCAAGTTAATGTGTAGCACTGGGCATCTGGGGTCGAGGGTCTTATTGGCTGTGGCAGTGTGGCGGTAACGTGGATACAGCATCGGGTTCAGCCAGTTAGTGAGAAACGACTAGCTCAAGCTTTCCCTGACTTTTATTTTTCCTCACATGGTTGGAGTGGGATGCAAGACGTGCTTGTCTCTCTATGCCATGTGTCGTTGCTATCACAAACGAAGCGTGGTGTTAAACGGTGTATGATATAACGTGTTTCCCCTCATCAACCCACAGAGACATAACCGTATGTATGTTTTGTGCATGCAAAATTAACATTTAGGTCAAAGAAAGGCAGCAAACAGCACATTTACGGTATTGTTTGTAAGGTCCATTTGGATGGGAACTTAAGTGGTTGGGACTTTTGCTCTGAACATGGAGGTCCTCCATGGATCTCCCTTTAGTTTAGGTTAGGAGAGGCTAAATAAGTTCAAACAATCTGAATAATCTTTTGAAAAATAGTAAGCTAATAACAAAATCACTTAACACATTTTGGAGCATCATATCACCTATGTAAGAGAGCAATACCTTTTTAAAAACTATATAAATGGTACTGTATAAAAGGTTTTTGAACAACAGCAACAAAAAACTGTAAATACTGTAAGATAATTGAGAAAATATCTAGCTAAAAAAAGATGATATGCACAGTCTTGTTTTTGTTTTTTTTATAAATAAATGAATGTGTCGAAATGAACCAATTCATTACAATGAATCAAAGTATCCAATGGTATATACCTGTATGAGATGACTATTTAGGATGAACCGAATAACCAGAATAAATTTAACTCGCATGAAAGGACAGTTAAGGACAAACCGATTTACTAGAATGAATGAGTTTCCAATGCTAAAAATGAGAAAGGACCATTTAGAATGGACCTAATCACTGAAATAAACTTTTGATTAGAATAACTTTCCAACTCTTTAGGATGAACCGATTTAATATGAGTCAAATTATCAGTGCTATAGAGAGAGAATCATTTAGACTGAAATGTATTAGAATAAATCCAACCTTCATTCTAGAGAGTTTATGAGGATGATTTATTCTAATGAAGTTTTCTTTTAAGATGATTCTAAAACCGTAGCACTTCTAGTAACTACTTAATTTATTTAAATAAATTCAGTATAGCATGACTACAAGTTTGTATTTTCCCATCACTGCTCATTTATATATTAAGGATGGTGTCAGTAAAGAGAAGTGTTTGTTTACGTGTGTTTTGAAGCATTTCGGGGGTTGAGCAGGAATGAATGTATTCATGTACTCACAGTGTCCAGGTGTGTGCGCTGGTGCTTTGCCCTGTCGCTGGAGTTGCTGAATGCTTTCTGACAGCCCGGGTGCTGGCACAGGTACGGCTTCTCTCCTGTGTGACTCCGCAGGTGAATCTTCAGATTCTCCAGCCGCGAAAAAGCCTTGTTACATCCTTCAAACTGACAGAGAGACAACAACAGTAACCTTTCTCGGAGGGCGATGTTTTACAAGGCATTGCCCTTAATTTGTTCATGAGTGTGAACAAATGCATTCAGATGAACATTTGAATCAGAAAAGAAATTCACATTCGTTAGCTCATTTGCATGGTCTGGCCAATCAGAATTCTTTAAAATTACAAACCATAAACGACTGACTACTATGCTACGCCCCTTCCAACTATCTCTTAGCTCCGCCCCACCAGTAAGGAGCCTCGGATGAGACAGAGTGGCAGCTTATGGAGGTGTCAGAGACGGTGTAACCTGACATAGCAGCTTTGCTCTCTATTGTCCACTGACCTCTAACTGAGGCCCCCGCTCGAGTTTCACTGAAGGAAAGAGCCTTCCATTCTTCTAATGGGCTCTCAGAACATCATTCGGGCTCTGGCCTCCTTCAATCACTCGCAAAGGGCTTGCTATTGAGGCCAGGCCATTTAATACGGGGCGAAACCTTAGACTGCCACGGTTGGGATATATTGAGTGACCTGGATTATACAGTGTGTGTATCTGAGTGTGCAGATTCTTATATGACACATTAAAAAAAATGTGGAACAAGGAAAAAACTCAGTCAGGTACATTACAGGGTCACGTTCACACATTTACACACATAGGGAATAAAAAAAAACTGAATTTGCATTTTTATTAGAAAATAATAGTGCATCAAAGGTAATAATATGCGCTATAGAGCAATAGAACGGTACGGTGGTTGAAACAATTGCTTGGGGCTTTTGAACATTCAGACCCCACAAGTTGTGCCTGTATTATTCAACAACATTAAACCATCTGTGAATATACCAACAACACAGAACTTAAAGTCTCAAAAAAAAAAAACGTGCTAGCCATATTTACATTTTACAGCAGAGATATATGTCGCGTGCTGACTCCTAAAATACTTAAGTTTTCAAAACAAACACCGCGAGTATGTATGTCCCAAAATGTGTGTATTTATATATAGGGGAAATAATAATTCTTTCGCTGCTTTCTTTAAAACGTAATACAAATTTCAGGCTAAATTGAATTTATGGGTCCGCAGAGAGAAGCCTGCTAATCGTGTAAAGCCCGCCCTTAGTGTGAGGATTGGCTGCCAATGGAGAGAGGTGCGGAGCATGCTGGGATACCTTGCAAACAAAGCAAAGCATTCTGGGATACCATGCAAACACAGCCATCTGCCAGAGTTTAATCCATTTGACTGGGAGGAATTTCTTTTTCTCTCTTAATGTCTCTTTATGTCTCTGGCATTTTATTTTTCTTTTTTTGAAGACCATAACATTCTCTTAGCACAAAAATGCACCTGTATTTGCCAAGTACAGAACATTATTTTCCAAATAATTCTAACGCAACCAGTTTTACAACTGACGACGACATCTATCAAAACATCCCCAAACGTAAACCGAGGAAAGTGAACTTTCTGAGATACAAACAGACCTTCATCATAAAAATCTGAGTGAAAAGTGAGACTCCAAACTAACTAAATATATGTTGCATTTTTAAAACCGCTATATAGCAACCACGACAGCTCCTAAATCTCAACTACCCTTTGATTTTATTTGCAAAAACAGTTTAGCGAGCTAATCACATTAATTGGCATAAACGTGTTTAGCTTTCCCCTCTGAAGGCCTGTGTGAGGGTAAACAGAGTGATAACCCTCGAAAGTGGATTGTGGTAAGTCATTTGACGCCATCTTTCCGAAGTGGGCCTCAGGATCTGCCGTCTACACACAGAGTGACAGTTCGGGTTGACATTTGTGTCAGGGGCACAGAGCCAATCATGGATGATTGCGGGCCGCAGAGGCCGCTCAACCTCAACCTGATGACTATATGGGAAATGAAGCGTGATTGCGGCCGAAAACGTCCAACGAGGCATCGGGCAACTAAAAGCCCGTAGTGTACACAAGCACTCGGAAGAAAAAACAGTTCATTAATACCCTTAAATACCTGCAGAACACAAGCCAGCCTTTATGACACATTTTTCTGCGCAAAAATAAGGCCGTGTCGCTTACTGACGTCGCACAGAGCTCTGATGGAGTGACTTGGATTGAGAGGAAGAGGAAAATTTGCTTATTATGGGAATTGCATTCAGGCCACATTCTTTCCCGTGGAGTCAAAGGTCCACTGCTGTTCCCGTTAACATTCGGAGGTGCTCTGAAACATAAAACATATTTCCCCATTATACTGTAACTACCAATCTCACCTTCCCTCAGGCATGCGTTTATTCAGACATTAAAACCTTAAGCAACTAACAAGCATTAAATACATTATTACTCCTAATTAGTGGGCTTAAAGGCAATTTTAATGAGCACCATGACTTCTTTTCTTACAGTCCGACACATTTTTTGTAATTCGCTGTGACATCCAAATTGCCTCAGCGCTCTCAGATACGCTGTCTGCGGGTTATGGAGATGTTCTGTGATCAGCACTTGTACGAAATCGATTCTGGTTCCTGTTGGAGAACGAAAGGTGTTACGAGGTTTACCGCTGAGCGCCTGAAGTAACTGTGACCTGTAAAAGAGAAACCGCCGACACGTCTTTCGGCACGGAGAACAGCGGAGCTCAGATGGAGTGGCTAAAAACTACAGGCGAAAGCGAACATGTGCCTTTAATCTGCCTGTTTCCAAATGCCCCCTGGCAACCACAGCAAAGAGCAGAAAAACGTAAATGGATGAAATTATATCCATATGATTCAATGAGACAGCTAAGGGGAGACAGGTTTCTCATGCACTTCATCAGGGTAGAAAATTAAACACAGCTTAGCTAAAACATTCGCATTACATAGTTTACACATTTCATTTCCACATCCAAACGCCACTCGTTTTAGCAGCCAACTTCATCTGTTGCTAATAGGAGGCTTAATATGAATCAAAGATCTGGTTAATTTCTCTCTCTTTCTCTCGCGTTCTCTCCTTTGGAGGGGAATTCACTTTCGATTATTCTCAGGGATCTTTGATTTTTCTTTGTTGCTCTTTTGTCCGTTACTTTCAAATTTCAAAACATATTTGATTCATACCTAATGTGATGCATACACAAATCCTCAGCTGACAAATGTTGTCCAGATGGGATCGAAGGCATGGCCGATAAACCCGTGGAGGAAGTAGTCATGTAAATGACTAGCAAAATTGCTCCGAAACAGCCTTTTTTGTTCTCATGCAACACTGGTTAAACCAGATTGAAACCCATGTAGACTGTAGATGGGACCTTCACAGGAAGCAACCTATGATGACTAAATTGGGCCTCTCACGTAGTCATTATGCACCCCCCCTCCCCACCTCACTATGAGCAACGTTTTTGAAGGAAATTGAATTGAAGGTGTATTATGGATTCTGACCTCGCTGCTATGGAAGTCAAACATTAGCAACTTATGCTACATGTGGGAATCCTGAACTAGAACATGCAGGAAACATATGGATCTTTATGGGAGCACTTAACCCAGAGTCGTTCTGGGGCGTACCGTCAAAGTGTTACCAGCCTGAAGATATAGTGCCTACCAAAACTAGCTGTGATCTTCTTTTGACCTAGGAAGAGATTCAGATTTACAGAGGGAGAAAAGAGTAAAGGTCCTCTTCCAGATCAGCTGATGCTTCCACATGTTCTCTTCCTTTCTAAAAGCCTTTAACTAGTAACTCCAGCATGCGTCCCTCGCTTGCTGTATTCATTTGAATTTATAACTAGGTGGTCATATACTCATGCTACATCCTGAAAACAGATTAGTGTATGTAATCTAATATACAGTACCTGTAAGCACTCTTCTGAAATGCATGGCCATGTTTCAGGCTATATACGAACATAATCCATTCTGATTTTAAAATAGTGGTGTGGAATGGATTTTCTTTCTTTTAAAATGCAGATTCTGTTAAAATAATGTGAAGATGCTGGATATGCAATGTGCAGCTGGAAATTCAGCTTTGCCATCACAGGAATGAATCATATATTAAATATATTAAAATAGAAAAGAGTATTTTAAATAGTAATAATATTTTACAATATTTCAGTTTTTACTGTGTTGATCTGCATTTTACTATACTTTTACTGTATTATTGATTGATCAAATAAATACACCCTGGTTAAGTATAATCTTATATCAAAACATAAAAATAATTCTGACTGAACACTTACATACTGAATTCTGGTATTTGATTTGAATTGAACTAAATTGTTAGAATATGTTACACAGAATATTTGATTTAGTCTTGTACATTAGCAAAACTATCATTTATGCACACAGATGCAGACATACATTTATGATACATATTCAGCAAAAAATAGTTGTTGTCACAGGGTCATTTACCCCTGATTTTTATTTTGTGCCATCAAGTTTCCATTTATTTTGTTTGTTAAAATATTGGATAATGCATCCTGCACATGCTAAAGACATCACTATTAGTCCTGTAAAGGCACAGTGTCCCTCATATTACCCTATTTATTACAGGCCTAAAGACCTGGCACCATTAAATTAGTGTCAAATTTATTTAATCCGTGTTTTCTTTGTTAAACCGAACACCAAAGAAACCAAACAGCATTCTCGGTTTCCCTGGCCGCAAAGCGCTGATGGACACCAAGCACAGTCTGTCACTCCAGTAACCCGCCTCTCACTCTCTCCGTTCTAAGCATCTCTAATAGCTAATTAGAGAGTATTACACTCGCCCCGATGCCTTTACAATACCACCGAGCCATCAGTTATCTCTCCGTTTCGTGCAACATGAACCAGGGCACAGTGAGATGCAATGAAACTCCTCAACATGATATGTGCAGTGTGTTCATGCCTGCGGAGGGGCAAATACAGCATTTGACACAGTCAAACCGTCAGTCCCCATCTACTCACTGACACCTGCTAGCGTTCGGTTCCCAGCGGCGCTGGCACAACACATGGGGTGACATGACAAATACATTGAGTGCAGTCGCTCAGAAACTTCCTCTTTAACTGGCAGCCATGAGAAACGTGTTGCTTTTACATTCGATTTATGGATGAGAATCACACTTTCATTACACAAACTCATAATTCACACATATGAGCTCTTTATTTGGAAAAAGTTGACTGTTAGGGTCATGCCATACTTCTAAAGGTTCAAACGTCATCCAAACTCTAGGCTAAACACCAAAAAAGGCCACATTTCACAACATCCCTCGTTATATGACATTGTGAGGAACATTTAAACTATAAACGCTCCTGACCGACGTTCGTTTCTCTCGCCTTTCTTTCCGCCCTCCACCCTGTTGGCATAATGTTCAGAGTTGACACAGCTGGGTTTGTCTCATGCCCACTCTCTCTAAGCTATTCTACAGTATATCTCTGACCTGACAACAAATACACATCCCAGAGTGCCTTGCGCCTGCCAAGTCAAACACCTCTGCGTCAAAGGCTCCATCAGATTCATGAACAAAACAAAGCTATTCAGATGGACAATAGGTCAAAATGGCATGTTAAATGTGTTCAGTTTTGAATGACGATGTAGAAAGGTCGAGTGAGATCTAACTTAGTTGGATTGAGAAGTAGAACATTTACGCCCTCCAGATATGTGATGAAATTGAACTACAATAGAGAAAGCTTGTATTGTTGTCTTTTGGGAACCTGATTGTTGCGTTTCCCCTTCAGTATTTTCTTGTTTTGTTATTTTCTGTTCAAAAGTGCAGTGCGAGGGCAATTTATCAGGTCATATTTCAGAACACATTATTAATCATGATACGTCATACAGCATGACTGCACATTAAATCATGTGGAATCACAGTGGAATATGAGGACCAATGTTTTGCACTGAAAATAAATAATACTAAGATCAAGTCATTATTAAATGAAAATGTAATAGTGCAACAAAAAGATCTAAATCTGTGAAAAAAGTAGAAAAATAAAATAAAATAATAAAGAACTTGTATCCGAATGTTATTCAAATACCTCATCAATAACTCAGTTGAGAGAGAAAAAATAGACCCAAATAACAAGGTCTCAGTGTCCTGTGATATTCCACAGTAAACGTTTTCATATTTATGGAGTATTTAACTTGAAATTTCTCATCACGTACTTGTTTACCTTAGCAGTAATAAGACTCCAGGTCTGGCTCTCGCTCCTCTCTTGGTATTTGCAAGCGAGACGCTGACGGAATTACAAAGCAGTGTGTTTTTTCAATGCTAATATTCACTTTCCATCTTTGCATTAAATTGTGCATGACCTAATCTGAGTCTTGGCTTTTCTACGCTGAAATATGAATTTGGCTCATCCGTGTCACTTGTTCTGGTTGTATTTAAGCTTTGAAGAGGATAATATCGAGTCTTCAAGGAGCCATAGAACGTGCTATTTTCTTAATTTTTCACTACTGTGGAAACAATGGCTGGACATTATACAGAGATTTGGAGCGTTTCTTTATGTTCACATTCGAGTCCATTAGGAAACTGATCCTTTATAGCTTCACAAACCTGTCATTTTAAATCAAATTTAAGGGGTGAATTGATGAGCCATGGGCTTTGAGGTCACATAGAATTTATTAGAATGCATCATGAGACCTTTAGTGAAGGAATTAAATCATTGTTTGGAAAAAAAAAAAGCCTTTGTCACAGAAATGAACAAAACAAGAGTTGTATGTCTGCGCTACTGATCTTTGGGAATCCACATCAATGACCCGCACACAATAACAGACCGCATATTATCTCGATGAAAACTCACAAGCACAAATGGAGTAGGCACTTTCATATGGAAACATTTCTTTTGGAACAGTGACACCGAGGTCATGTGTTTGATTCCCAAAGTGTGCATGAACTGATTTTAAAAATGCCATGTAAGTTGCTTTGGATAATATTGTCTGGCAAATTGTACTCTACTGATCAAATGTTTGGGGTCTGGAAGATTTCTCTTGTGCTCACCAAGAGCTATAATTTATTCCTTTCATAGCAAAGATGAATTTTCAGCATCATTACTTCAGTCTTCAATGTCACATGATCCTTCAGAAATCATTATAACATGCTCATTGGGTGCTCAAGGAACATTCTTTTATTACCAATGTTACAAACAGATGCTACAAATGTTTGTGGAACCATGATATTTTTCAGCATTCTTTAATGAATAGAAAGTTTAAAAGAGCAGTATCCTTGCTTAATTTTTTCAAAAAATACTGACCTCATACTTTTCAACGCTAGTGTAGATATGAAATGTAAAAACTTTCTGCCTCAGAGTAAACAAAATAAAAAGGTACTGTGACTTGATATCTCACTATTGCGACTTCATATCTCAAAGTGTGATTTATCTTGCAACTGCAACATATTTCACAATGTGACTAGTCACATTGTGAAATGAAAACGACTGAATATGTTAAAACTAATCAATAAAATTGAGGCAACAGATTACGATCAAAATTATTAATTAAATTTAACAAATTAGAATTGAGTAATAATTAACCAAATTAATTACTTAAAAGTTTACCATTTAAAATGAGTAGAATTGTTTTTTTAAACAAAAATATCAGAAAAACAGACTGCACTGTAAAAAATTAGTATGACTGAATATGTTAAATCTAATCAATAAAATTGAGGCAATAGATTACAATCAATATTATCAATTAAAAATTAAAATTGAGTAAAAATTAACCAAATGAATTATAAATAATGATTATGTTAAAACACAACCAACACCATCAGATCACCTTATCTATTTGTTCATCTGGCTATTACAATTCACGTATAACAGCCACACAACATCTAAAGTTAATGATTTAAGGGTCAAGAGCCCAAATAAAACACACACTGATCACCATAATGGTGACTTCATGAAAATGACGGTTTTCTCCTTCAGTGATTATGCTTGTTATCATCAGGTGTCTTCAATGATGGCAATAGAGTTCTTAATTCATCAGTCTGTTTTTCCGATATTTTTGTTTTTAAAAATGTGTAAATTCTACTCATTTTAAATGGTTAACTTTTAAATAATTCATTTGGTTAATTATTACTCAATTCTAATTTGTTAAATTTAATTAATAAAGTTGATTGTAATTTGTTGCCTCAATTTTGTTGATTAGATTTAACATATTCAGTCGTATTCATTTTTACAGTGTATGTCTAATTTTAAACTTTATATGACGATTACGTATTACTCTACAGGCTTCCACGCTTTCCTGGGCACATGCAGGAAAAAATATTAACATTATTAAAGGGTAAAAAATAACAAATCTTGGGAAATTGTGAAAAAGTTACATTAGTTATTGAACTAGAAACATTTGGAGAATGCACTTTGCATAATGGAGAACCAAGTTAATTCAAGTATTGTTGGCTGAAAGAACATGGTTAAAGTTCATGTTGGTAGGAAGTGCAGAAGTTACTGTTTTTATCAATAATTTTTGAAATAGTTTCAAAGCCATACCTCCAAATGTATGATGGGACTTGACAATGTAAACAGACAAGCGCTTTGAGAAAGCGTGGACAGCTCTTCTGGCGGAGTATGAATAGTTTCATGGGGAGAACTCTAATTGGACGGTTGAATCCAGCTGTGAGTCAGCGGTAAAGTGCAGTAGCGTACCACGTCCTGCCAGATCTCCATATAACACCCCGCTTGAAATGTGGAACCAGTGCACCACATTCTTATTGCACCCCTACACCCATAACTGTGGTTTTAAGGAATGGGCTTTTGGTGAAGATGTTGCTCTGGTTACATCTATCTCTGAGTGACAGCAGATGACAAATGAGACAGAATGTTGTCACAGCCCATACGTTTGTAAGAGAGAAGCTGTCGCAAGCCTCCCACACTTAGTTTTGGGCTCTGTTCAAACCGCAGATGGGACGTGGTTTCGGACTAGAGGGGCACCATAAAGCCTCCAGTTATGTGGCTGTTTATTAACTGGGTCGGTTTGGTTTTGAGAGATACTTGGGATCCTAACCTGGCTCTCGGTTCTGCTAAGTCTCATGGCCCATCTGTATCTCAACAAACCCATTCTAGAACACTGGGATATATTCAGTCTTAACTCGAAACTGTCCGTGCTCTGTTTACATGATGGGGTTTATGGCGAATGTTTGCGGAAAGGCTGGGTGCGATGTAAATAGCGCCCTGACTACTGTTATTTATTCTAAGGAGTGTTTGGCAGATGGCAACTGGCATCAGCTCCATGTCAACATGCTCTCTTTATAGTGACAATGAGGAAGGTACTCTAAATTAAACACATTTATGACTGGCTCCGTGTACATGTAGGCCATAAAGGGCCCACACTGAGACATTAAATCATTATTATTCAAATTTATTACCACATTTCTAATGTGTAAGTAGTGAAATAAAAGCTCTATAAAAACTCTTTTAGAACTTGAATTTAATGAAAGAATTATATATTTATTACTCTAAATTGTGACCAAAATGTTAGAGACAAATGTCCTTTTTTATTAAATAAGGAATACTCTGGGTCCAGTAAGTTAAATTCAATCGGCAGCACTCGTGAATTAATTTAGATTTATCTCTCCTTTTCAAAAATGTTACAATAAAATGCTAACTGATAACATTATATTAGTGCAGAAAAATGCAGTTTACAACTTTTTCGTAATATTATGTCAAAAACCTTAACACAACTGTAAAAATCATGGGAACCATTTTACAGTTCAAAAATGCACTAAAATAAATTATAACCTTCACTTTTGTCGTAAAATCCTATGAAAATTTGGCCATTTACTTACATACGTGCCTCACTGTAACTTTCTTTTTAAAGAAAATGAAGGACACGTTGAAATTATAAGGCTACTTGTTGTAAGAAACATTATGTAACAAATGCTGTCTGATTGAGCTCAGCTTGTAAAATGTGAAACAGTCAATGCATATCAACTTCACAGAAAAATTATGACTAAGGAGCATAAAAAATATGACTAGCAGTTCTCTCCCTGATCCTGCCATTGAAATAATTTTCCATCATTTATGACACAAGGCTTCCCCACCTGAAAGAGTACAGAATATCATCATTCTTAATCCGACACATAACCAAAAAAACTATTTTCTTAAGCTTTCTGTTTTTGTTAATGTTTTTTAAAAGCAGTGGCTCTGTTCATTGTTGTGATACATTGTATATTCAGATATTCATATAACAAAATATTCTGGGAGCCATAAAAAAATGCTGGTGCTGACTGGCAAAAAAAAAACAAAAAAAAAACGCTGGCGTTAAAAGATAAAATAAGTTCAAATGTGCAGAAACATTACAACTGAGTGCCAAATATCTGTCTTTGACTAGCAACACTTCACTTTACAACAGCTCAATATTTTCTTGGCACACTGTGCGCCAGATTTTTTTTATGTCACCTGGCTGGATCATGTTAAAACAACTGATTTTCCGCGCATTTGTGCTGCAATGCTAATAAACAACTACAGAAAAATACAGACATAGGTTATATGGGGCTAATAAAAATACTAATATCGAATAATAAAAACAATATGGCGCTAATATAAATAAATAGTATTATATAGTAAAAATAGGACAATAATAAAAGAAACTTGAGTGTTTCCACAACTTTGTGCAGTAAATAAACCAAATAAAAAGTGCAATAAATGTGTTCTCATATCTTACAAAGCTAGATTGAGGGAATAGTAAATTAAAGTTCATTCAACAATCCACCTTTTTATGGAGATATTCCCGAGAGTAATTCTGACAAGGAGTACCTCCAAATATTAAGTTAATGGAGATCGTTTCAAATTCATAGTCCATTATAAGATGACAAAAGACTAGTATTTTTCGCCATAGTACAAATGATGGGACTAACTTGAGCCTAAAACCATACATGTATGAAGCATAAGGACTGTGTCTAGCAGGGTCTAGCGCTTTAAAACGCCTGAGGAAATTTTGGCCATTAGCCGTGTTTGGTCCCCTTAGTGTATTAGTAGACGATACGCCCCACTTACAGGGTTAAACAGATTAAGCACTTGGATGCGGGACAGATATGAGTCTATGACACAATGCTAAAATAATGTGGCCATCAGTCTCTGTCTCACATTTCAGGTACATAATTAAATGTCAGGAAATTACTTACTCAAAATATAGCATAACATTCCAGACAAATCTAATTAGCAAAAAACATGTATGGATATTTCAATCTTTGATACCCGGTTATGCGCATTTAAAGCCCTACAGCCATGAGGCGCATTGGCTGAGCTGAATGCCAATAATAAATAATGAATGCCATAATGCCAGCTTAAAAAAAAAAGTGTATTTAGCAGGAGAAAAAAGAGCTACCAGATATTTGACAATGATTATTGCTTAAGTAGCTGTTAAGAATGCTTAAGTGAAGGAAGAGAGAGAAGAGGAGTAGTGACTGGATTGCATTACTATACAGAATGACTGGAAACCTTTTACGGCTTGACAAGAACTTGGCCTGGCGTATTTGACAAGGAAAACAAGCACAATCCATCAATTCCCAGGCCTTTCATTCCATTGCCAAAACATCAGTCTCCTGACAAATCTCAGACATTTTATGCCAGCAGTTTCATCATGCTAATATATGTATCACATATGGTCTCCGTAGCTTAGCTATTGGTATGACGAAAAGACGATAGAGTCTCAGATTGGATCTGACAGCAAGCAAAAAAAAAAAGAGGCGGATTTGTTGATCTTGAAATTAAAGATATAATTCAACCGTAACTTTCATGTGATGATGCATTAGCGAGTTGAAGGTTGCAAATTATGAGCTGTAATTGTAAAAACGATTCTGACCGTGTGCATTCTTCTGCAATACCATCTGGAAACTTGGATTCAAGTGAAATTTATGACATTTCTGAAAACTCATATGAACAATGATTGTATTGGAATCATTCACTCCACGTTCCCATTAAATACCCCAAGCAGAATAACCTCCCCGAGCCACTGTTTAAAACAAATCCGCCTAGAATGCAAAGGAAACAGTCCTCGAGTCCTGCTGCGTCAGCGCAGGTAACTGTCGCTACCTGCTAGCATAATGGGGCTTAGAGAGTTGGCAGTTGCTAAGTTAAATAGACAGGTCAGAAATGTCAGCAGCTCATTCTAGTACATCCACATTAGTATCAACGCCACTTGCTGCCTTTGCTGGGGCGAGCCAGACGGCTCGGGTTTCGCGTGCATTCAGAGGAAAAAGTCAGTCAGCTCATGCACAGGCCATGCGTTTTAATTAGCTAATGGCACGAGCCGTTTCATCTCCAGCATCTGTGTTGATTGCTCACAAAAACCTCCATTTACTCCAAAACACGCCATTTTGGTTGGGTCTGGGCCGTCTGCTGCTGGAGAATTCAGAGAGCCCATCCAAAAATCAGTCTAATAAATCTTTATATATATGTTTGCCGGTTTCACACTAGCGAAGGGGGGGGAAAGGAAATTCCATGATCTATGTTTTTTCCAGCTGGTTGTTTGAGCCAATTTTCCTTCAAGCAAAGGCCTGTATGTTCAAACTTCGAAACGAATGCGCCATAAGAGTGGCTCTGCAATTATTTTGATGAGGTAACAAAAAAGGTGTGGTTTAGGAAGTAAATCCTAATATCCGTTTAGTTACGAAATGTTATTCAAAAATAAAAACATACTGTTTTGTGAGCCAAATGTTCAATTACCAACTGTCTGGTGATGGTGATGATGACATAGATGAGAAATACAAGGAAATGGGTGTGCACTGCTTTAAGTCACAAATGCAATATTAATTGCAAAAACCTGTCGATCTAGTAAACTGAATATTTCACAAATGAGAAACATTAAAACGGGGGTAATAATGGGCAAACTATTAATAAAGTAAAGTAATAATTTAATTATATTTTTAAATAATTATTAATAATTGATTTTTATATTTATTATTTTGCTAATTTTTCCAACCCTGATTAAATAAAACCATTGCTGAGGAAAATGTTTGATTTAACATTTTAAACTACTTGAAAAGACAACTTGTAAAAACTAGATGACAAAAAAAAAATGATTGAACAAACAATCCTGTTCCAAAATACACCGACATATTTTCATCAGACATGTCTGGACAGATGACTCAGGAAAAGCCCTAGTAAAATCTAAAAGGTTAGAGGAATTAATACGGTTTTATTATGACTATGAGAACTCAGTGTCTGTTTAGTACAGTAGTAAACGCACACTAACCACATAAAATACAGAACAGAACACAGCCCATTTACTAAACCTGTCACAGCAGGCACACAAACTGCAGAAAATGTCAAGAATACCTCAAGTCGACTGCAAGCACGCTAAACCAAAGCCAATACATTAATGTAATAGGATTAAACCAATACATTCAAGAGGAAATTCAATAAAGAAACAATCATCAATGTCCACGATGCATGGATCTGCTCATCAAACATGAGTATTATCAACAGATACGCTCTGATGAGCATTTACATGATTTTCATGAGCTGGGATAGGTGATCTGAGATACAAAGTTGAATCCAGTAAAGCACTGACGTAAAAGAGCCCTGGGACAGTGTCGGGGCAGTAGTCGCCGGATAAATTTTTAATATTAATGCAGACAAGGAGGGCAAAAAACCAATAAACTAAAACAACACTTGAATTAGGCATGAAACACAACAGGATATTGCAGTAAGATTATGTTGTTTCCTTTTAGATGCCTTCTGCTCTGCTGTCCGACTACCACAAAACAGCCCGCGGTGCTTTTTAATTGGAGAGGGTGAACCAAAAAGAGGCTCTCAAACTCCGCAGAGCGGTTTTAAGAGGTCTGCCGAGCTCAGTGCTTGCAGATGTAGCTGCGTTTTTACGTGCCGGGGCATAAAACCGCGTCCAGGTATGGCCGGTGACAAAGCAGAGAGTCAGAACCCCGTCCTATGTTTGTGATAATGACTTTTTCCTGCCAAGGCACTGCATGATACAAATCAAATGCAGCACAGCTGGTAGAGAGGACAAAGCAAGGGAGAGAAAGCGAGAGAGAGAGAGGAATGAGGGAGTGTTGTGTTTGGATGCAGAGGAATCATGCCTCGTGCGCTCTCGGAGGAATCTGCAGTTGGAAAGATAATAAAGGGATTAGCTGGGTTTTCTGAAGCATTTGCTTCTAAATCAAAATGTCTCATCGGTTTCCTCTGCACAAATAGCTAGAATACCAACATGTCTTTGTATATTGCACGAGGGCCACAAATGCAACATGTTTCAGACAAAAGCTGCTTCCTGCGAAGGTTACAGGAAGGCATCGTTTCGGAGGAAAAAATGAGAACGCGTCAGAATCTGAGCAGGGTCAACTACAGGTATTCTGTGTAAATATAACTAATGAATTAAATTTATTTCGCCAATGTTTACAAGGTGCTGAATGAATCAAAATGAGTTTTCATTCAGAACCACTCTGTTGAGTCTGTACTTTAACTGCAACTGCAAAATTACATAATAAAGAATGTAGGCTAAATGGCATTAAATTCCATTTTAAATAAAAAAAAAACAGACTCGTCTAGTAAAATAATTCTGCTACAAGTTAAATTGTTTGTCTTAAAAAAATATTTAAATATGTCAATAAGTTGTTAATCAAACAAAATCTTTCCAAGTACATGAGATCTTTTTAAAAACCACCAAGGCTACACATACTGCAGGTTGGGAATCACTCAATAAAACACTACTAACACATGAAAATGCTTTCACGTTTTACTTAAATTGTCTTTCCTCCCATCTGCATAGGAAACGATAATATGATTCCAGCAAAATAGAGACTAAACTTTGACAAAGATGACTCAGTGAGAGGCCCTCATTACATTCAGAAACAATGTCCAGCCATTTTAGAACAATAC
Organism: Pimephales promelas; assembly: GCF_988280905.1. Taxonomy (NCBI): domain Eukaryota; kingdom Metazoa; phylum Chordata; class Actinopteri; order Cypriniformes; family Leuciscidae; genus Pimephales; species Pimephales promelas. Next base: position 26,303,011 of record NC_142782.1, read on the forward strand.
ACGGGTTTGTTCCTATCTTAGCATCTGCTTAGTATCGATCTAAATAAAATGAGTGTTTGTTTGTTCTGACAGGCTGTGACACCGGGGCTGGTCTTGCCACATACTCCGGGCAGAGCTTTGAGAGGAAGAACAGAACCCCTACAACACTATTGTAAAAGTATGAGCAAGTCAGAAAAACAGAGATTATTATGAAAAAACAAAACAATAATGCATATACAACAGCAAATGCAACAAGTCACGAAAATAATTTCCAGAACTACTAAGTTTATGCCACAGAGTCCGCAGTGCCATAAAATATAGTTGCACGTTTTGGAAGGAATTTACATGATCTAATTACATCTGTCATTCCAGCTGCTGTGAGCTCAGAGTAAACCAACATCCTCTGGAGAATAAACAAAACTTGTCATTAATAACGTCAACGGATCTGCTTAATGCTAGCTAATATAAATGTTACCCTTGTAACATAGTCCACATATTAGCGTACAGCTGTCTCCTATTGACATGGCTAAACAGATCATTTGGATAAAAAAAAAGGTATCCTGGCATTTAAAGGAATAGGCCGACTTTAAAGCAGTCTGTAAAATAAAAGCCATTTTGGACAGAGTCTTGTATATGAAACAGTATATATCTAACAAGAAATCCAACAATCTCCAATTGAGCAACAGAGGGGAATTTTGCTGGTCATCTCCTCTGCGGCTCCGTTCTTACAGACTACTACATTTTTCCAAGTGTTTAGTTTGGATAAAGAACCAATTCGCTTAATACTTGTGGGATGGCTAAATGTTTAAACCTCCCATTTAAAGGGATCAAGTGCATGCATTATTTGGTTATGTTAAACAGATGTGTAGTTTCTTTTTTTTATCTCAATCATTTAAAAAGAAGAAAAGACACAGAGGGAGAGAGAGAGATCTTAAGAAAACAAACAGAGTTTCACCCTACACAAATTGTGGACTAATTGTGTATTTGGACTTGTGCATTGGAGGGGCTTGAGCCATTTTTCCACTTGAGCTGAGAATGTTAGAAAGGCACTTTGACATTGATTAGTGTGTTGACTTGTGGAATCAGAGAGTTTTACCTGGATGTTTCGGGTTTCACCACAACACTATTTATACAGCTAGACTACAGGTCCAATTAAATACCCAAACCCGTCATTGGAAAAGTTAGCTGCGCTTTCAGTTGAAATCATAATTTCTCATGCCATATGATATGGTTGTGAAAAAAAAAAATGCTGAGGAAAATAGGCATAGGTGGTCCATTGAAAGCTGTTACAAAAAAAAAAAAAAAGAAGCTTCCAAATCTATTTCTCGAATAAAACTGATAAAAAATTAAAAAAAAAAAAATTATATTTGTGAAAAACTTTTGGGAGGCCTTTAAAAAGAGATTTGATTTAATAAAGCTAAATGAAATGTATTATCCTCAGTTGATAATACATACTTAAAAGCTGATTTTAAAACTGACTTTCGTAATTAAAAATAATTATATCGGCATTCGGTTTCAGGAACTTTCCACTCAAATTAAAGTCATTGAGGATTCCAACTAAAACAGCCCAGTCCAAAATACTGCTTATGCCTTTTCAAGGCCATTTCAACTGCCAGTTATAATCGCCTCTATGAATTTCACTATGGGGAACTGCTGAAAATTGTGCCAGCATTTTGACAGCCAGTTAAAAACTGTGAACACTCACCATGCATTTGTTAGGTTTCTCTCCAGAGTGAACCCTCATGTGGATGAGCAACTTGTAGCGGGCGTTGAAGGGTTTGTAGCGACGGACACATCCGGCCCAAAAGCAGGTGAAGTCCTCACCCTTTCGCTGGTCGATGTGGACCTTCTCGATATGCCTAACCAGTTCCTCCTGCTGCTCGTACGCCGCGCTGCAGTCAATCCAGCGGCATACCTGCTTATCGCTAAATACGTCCTCCCTGTCGCTCACCTGCTGTTCGACCAGGCCTGTGGGTTTGGGTTGTGCCAGCAGGCCTGAGGGTGGAGACTGCTGCTGGCTCTGAAGATGCAGTAGAGCTCCTGGGCCGGAGCCCATGTACTGGTGCAGGTGGTAGGGAGGGGGCATGGGCGGCCGTGGGGGGCCTGTTTGGTGGTGGTGGTGGTGATGGTGGGAATGCCCAACGCAGTGGCTTCCACGGCTCGCCAGATGGTGATAATGATGCTGAAAGAGCTCCTCCTCACTTGGAGAGAAATCATCCACCGGTTCCTGTTTCAGTGAACAGTTGTCCAGCAGAGCACCGGGCTGAATGAGAAGTCCAAGCCCGTTGCCGTTAACCACGCCGGGCCCCGGCTGCATGGAGGCTACGTCCTCACAATGCTCCACTGATGACACTGAGGAGGATGATGACGAGGAGGACAGGGGTAGGAGGCAGGACGAGGTGGAAGGTGACGGCAGCTGAGGGCTGGGTGCGGGGAGAGGCTTGTGGGAGAATGCGGTGGCGGTAGGCGACGACGAATTGGTGCGCAGGCCGTTAACGCAGGACATCTGGGAGGAGCAGATGTTGGCGGCAATATCGATTCCCTCTGAGGCTGACTGGGAGGCCACCAAGAGGCAGCGTCTCTTCAGTCCGCTCGCATTCGACCTTGCTGAGTGACGCGAGCTCGGGGACAAAGCTAGTGGGGAGGAGCCATCTTCATTATTAAATGGATACACAGTCACCGCCATTGCCGACAACGACAGAACAGTTGCTAAGTTACTGTCATCGTCGCCACCGCCGCTGTTCGAACAGTCCAGTTCCCTGCGACCTCCTCCCATCCCTCCTGAAAAGTCGCTCAGGGCCGATCCCAGCTTGTAGCCCTCCTGTTTGATGGGGTACGATGGCAAAGCATGACACCCATTGACGCCACCGGACAGAGACAACGAGCTAAGCTCCGTCTGAAAGCCAGCAGACCTGCGGGAGAATGAAACACACCCAGAGGAATATGAGGAGCGTTTAGGCAGAACGGAGCAGGAAGAATATGCACACTATTAACAGCCCGGGCCTGTTGAAAGATAAAGGCCAGGGTCTCTCAAAGTACTGCCAACTCTTTACTGTCAGACACCACGGACACAGACAAGCTCTGTGCTCCGGTCCTGGCAAGCCTGCACTCTCAAACATCTCTGTTAACACTGACAATGCTTGAGCAAAAGCGGTGCGATTGGAGATTCATTTTGCAAACCCTTACATGGTCTTATTAGGTTATAATGTTTGGTTTGTGCTGATCAGACGCTACTTTTTATGTTCCCCTCTCTGACAGGAAAAAGTCACTGGATGGGTTTCCACTGTGGTGTACTTTAAACACTGGTTAGATCCACCACAAAAGCTCCCGAGCAATTCCATGAATAAATGAAGCAGGAAATTTGGCCTGAACTATGGCTGTGAATGGGTATTTAAAAATAAGAAAAGCGAGAGATGAATACAGGCAGCCTGTCATGCTCTGCGTATGACAGGCTTTGATGACACAATACGGGTTAACCGAAGCCTACATGTGGACTAAATAGAAGTCACCTGGTTTTGGAGGTATAATAGTGGGCCTCTAAATGCTCTGTGTTTACAATACTCCCCATTATAGTGGGAATCTTTGCCCCCCTTGAATGGGGGTCAAATTTCCCTGTGCGTCGCTGTGATCTTCCACATAATAATTCCTGTCAGTTTGCTCATTATGGATTTGTGTGCAAAGCTCTGGAATGATGTGAGAAGGGCCCTCTGTCCCAGCAGCCTATGAAGGATTTTGTCTAAGTCCCCTTTTCACTTGGCGCAGGAAACCGCTAATGCTAGCGCACTGGCTTAAATGAAGCCTCAAGTTTGTCATGAGTCGCTCCATTCAGGCTCACCACTTCCTGTTTGGCAGGAGCAGTGACGTTCAGTGACAATATTGGGAGAGTTGGATGGCGTGTTTGAGTGAAAGCACTTTGGAAAGCATCCCTCGCTGAAACTATGGGTTTCAACTGTACTGCGGCTACACAGAAGTCAACAGAAAACCGAGGACAGTCTCTTTTCCTAGCCGTTTAAAAAACAAACGCAGCCAAGAAGCACCACCAGTACTGCAGTGTTTGACGGGCTTGTTTGACTTGTTCCACACTGCACTAAGCTTTAATAAAACAACCTACATTATTTCACTTGCAGATATCTTTACAGTCTTAATGTAATTACATCACTATAAAATTGCAGAGACTGTTTTCAACGCTTTACATACTTTAGATTTACTAGATCCTAGTGTCCAACTTTATATTTTGAACGTGTTTAATGGGTGTCCTTTTCTGTCTTACAATCACTTCATTTACAGACAATCGTGTATAAAAATAATACTTGCTGTTGGGTTGTTTTTTTTTCCCGGTAAACTAAATAAACGTATTGTTTTTTTTTAAAGGGATACTCTTTTGACTTTTTTTAGAAATTCCCCCAGAGTTAAACAGTTGAGTTTTACCATTTCGAATGCATTCAGCCAATTTTCAGATATTTAGAAGAATATCAGTAACCAAACAGTTTCTGGTCTCATTGACTTCCATAGTATATTTTTTTCCTACTATGGCAAGTCAATGAGACCAGAAACTGTCTGGTTACTGATATTCTTCTAAATATCAGAAAATCGGCTTAATGGATTCAAAAACGATACAACTCAACTGTTTATCTCTAACTGTATATCTATATATGAGTTGTAAAATGTATCCCTTTAAATAAAAAGAGAGTTCTTCTAATACACTACTGTCCAAAAGCTCAGAGTTTTTTAATGCTTCTAGAAGAATAACATTTTCTATTTTAGTATTTTAAAATGTAACTTATTTCTGTGATGCAAAGCTGAATTTCAGCACCCATTACTTCAGTCTTCAGTCACATCACTATAATATTCTGAGTTTGGTGCTCAAGAAAAGCTTATAAATATTCTAAAACTTTTGTGCTGCTTAATATTTTTGTGGAAACCGTTATAAAAAAAATCCTGGATTTTTTGAAGAATGCAAAGCTCAAAAGAACAGCATTTATTTGAAATGGAAATCTTTTGTAACATTATAAAAGATTTCCATTTTTACTGTCTTTACTTTTGATCAATTTAACAGCAATACTTTCTTTTAAAAAAATGTACCCCAAATATTTAAATGATAGTGTAGGTAGGAGGCGGTGTATTTACAATCACTCATGAATATTAATTAGGTTCTGCAAAATGAATTACAAGGATCTTTCAGTGTTTTAGCAAATAAAAAGTCAGTGTAATGGAGATCAGACCTGTAGAGGATCGGTCAAAACTGAATGTAAATAACATTGTGCTTCAAAATGTTCAAACTTCACTTCATATTTTAAATAGCGCATTTAGTTACAGTTTTGTCATAAAAGTAAGTTCTCATGTATCAACTGTTCATGCTGACCTATCCAAGTGCTCAAATGTGCTGGGAGGGCTCACCTGGCGTCTCGGTGAGGGCTGTCCTGCAGGTGAAGGTTCTGTCCGGGCTGCTCACAGTGGTTTCTGTGGTGGTACTGGGCTCCAGACTGAACTGGCAGATTCTGCCCACAGCGCAGTGAGGTTCCTTCTTCTGCTGTCAATTCAGGAGCGCACTCCTTCTCTGAACAGAACGAGATACATCCTCCATTCACTGAAACAGGTGGGAAATAAAATAGGTAACAATTACAGATCTCTAAATCATTTGTCAAACTTTTGAATCCATTGCATGGCTTTCTATAATACTTGATTCTGACTGGCCAATATTATCAACTCAAATCAACATATGTCTATTTATTTATCTGGTAAGTGAAACACAGTGCGTCATTGCACAAGGAGAAACTCAGTGTATTGCAAATGTAATCTAAATAAAATATGATTTCATAGTGTTTGGAATTATTAATGGAAGGAAAGCCAACACTCTTTTTGACTCCAGTGTGGATGCCGGCCGGCATCTTTCAAGTTTTTTATTAACTCAATTTAAGCAATATCATTTGCTCACAATGATGAAATTATGTATGATCAAAACCAGCATCTAAACTTGTGTATAAAGCCAAACCAAAGACAAAAGAGGTTTGGTAAGATATTGTTTCCAAGTACACAAAATGAGAAGGTGACAAGTAATTTCTTTATAACAGAGAAAAACAAATGTGAGGGGAAACAAAGAAATTAGTGTTGAGAGGCGAGAAGAAATGAGAGAAAGGGAACAGAAGGTCACAAGACACGAAGGTCCTGTAAAGCACATGCTGGATCCCTGAACTCAATAAACAGAAGAAACACACTTTTCACATCCATTCAAAGAATAATTGTTGTTTATTAAATTTTGGATCATTTTTTCTTGGCTTAAAATTCCCACAGTTGGAATGTCAAACTGTATTTGTGTATAACATCACTGCTCTCTAAACTAAAGCCATGGGCTTTCTTGCTTCATATGGAGAAGATTGAGAGGTTTGTCAATGACGTTGGGAAAACTAACGTTCTTTTAATTATGTCCTCCTATTCTTGCATCCCTTAGTATGCTACTATGCTGTGCCCTCGTTTTAAATAGAAATGATACATTTTGAACATACGCTAGACTTGATTCCTGTATGCGACACTGATAATCGGTTTCACAAGAAGCCTTCGAATGCCACAAAGTCAAGAGGTAAACTATACTGCTGATGTGAGGTGCAGAGAGAATATAGCCCGAAGCCACAGGAATTTTCAACACAAATCTGTTTTGCAGATTTTCAAAATTGCTCAATATCATATCTGGGACGCAATTCTAGCCACAAGAGGCAGCTTGTGAAAATAATTTCGCTGTTAGCCCTTTAGCTGAGACCCTTTAACCCTTTAGCAGAGAACTTTTGAGGCACGGTTGATTAAATGCATAACAACAGTCACAGATAGCACATGAAACGCCTTTAATTAAAACTCTTGTGCAACACAGAAATTGCACATCCAACCTGCAGAAGATGAGGCAAATGGCTCAGCATCAGAACACTTCACAGTCCATATGCTTCTTTTAATGTATTATTGTCCAACTCCAAAAATGTGCTGCCAAGTTACATCAATTCAGATCCAAGTTAGCACTAAAAGCCTTGCTCTATATGGACAGAAATATGGGAGAGGTTTAAAGATTTGATGCTTTGTTACATTAACAGAATTAGTCATGGCAAGGCTGCATAAGAGAAGCTTCTCCACATTTGGAAAGTTGGACAGAACGTTAGATTGGATTTCTATTGAATTTGCGATGGTAATTCACTGTTGAGTATTGCTCTGGGTTTTGGTCAGAAGGTGGAAGTCTGTGAAAGCTCCAGTTGTGAAAGCCAGGACAAGGAAAAAGAAAGAGAGAAATTTTAATTCTCAAAGAGCAGTGGAATCTATAGCCTATACTTGCACTAAAAACATCATGTATATGTACATTACTAAATTTATCCTTTCATGTATTGTAAAGTATCATTTTAGGGTTTTATTGCACTTTTCATTGATGGAAACAGTGGAAAGGAAATTATTGGGGAGGCCAGATTTAAACCTACATCTATCACATGAGCACCACAGTCCATGGAGCACACAAGGCCCTGACTCAGGGGTGGTTCTTGGCCCCCCTCGGGCCCCCCTAAGTTTGGAATCGTATCACACCAAACTATTTTCTGATACTATAAAATGAAGAAAACAGAAAGAAACCCGAAAAAAGACAGACTAAGTCCAGAATAACCGTGGCAATGTTTCCAAGATGTTTGAAGAAACCTTCCTACAAAGTTACAGTTTTAGGTTTTAGGCACATGTGTGAAAATGCTGTAAAGTGAGGATGCTCTATTTCTGAAAAATTATGTTATAAATAGATTTTATTTATCAGTGTACTTCTATTAACTAAATCAAAACAATATTTGCTGTGACCACCCTTTGTGTTTAAAAAAAGGCTTTCTTTAAAGGGATACTTCACCGTTTTTCATTTTAAACTATGTAATTCCCTCAACTAAGACGAGTTGATACATACCTCTGTCGTCTCAGTGCGTGCACTCAATCGCTCTGATACTTTGATAGCATTTAACTAGCAAAGTTCATTCAATATGGGGCAAGCAGAGAAGCGACCAAACACCTCCACGGTTTCCCTATTTAAATACAGTTACTCGAGCAGTGTAACTCGACCTAGGACGGTGACACAAAATAAAATGTTACACTTTTCTAAACGTGTAAAGTTGAAAACTATATTGTATGGCGGAATACCATAGCAAGTGTTTGGGAGCACTTCGACTCGGCGCAGTAACATCATCACTCGTGAAATGTCCTCACCCCCCTCTCACTCTCCGGAGTGATGATATTACTGCGCCGAGTCCATAGATAAATATGTGTTTGGTCATTTCATGTGTCTCGAATCATTTCAAATTGGTTTCTTGAAGGAGGTGTTTGGTCACTTCTCTGCTTGGCCCATATTGAATGAACTGGGCTAGTTAAGTGTGATCAAAGTGTCTCGATTGAGCGATTGAGTGCACGCACTGAGACGAAAGAGGTATGTATTAACTAATCTTAGTTAAGGGAATAACATAGTTTAATATGAAAAAACAGTGGAGTATCCATTTAAGCATCTTGGAGACATTGCCACAGTTCTTCGGGATTTAGTCTGTCTTTGTGTCTTCATGTAATCGGAGATGGACTTGAAGATGTTGAGATAAGATCTCCGTGTGGAACATACCGACTGTTGTCAGACTCTGCTTATAAAAATATCAATGGCAAAAGGAATGTTTGGAAATGTAAACTGATATTTCCTCTTGACACATTACAGGGAAAGATATAAATAACTGTTTTTTTTTTTTGGGGGGGGGGGGGGGTGAAAATACTAACATGCCTAAGACTTACAGTACTAAACCTTCAAAAGAGCTTCTTTCCCAGACTTGTCATGAAAAATCAAACAGAAAAGGAGGGTTCCAACACATTGGCTCTCATCTATACCTGGAAGACCGACAGAACACAGAGAAGGATGTTTCTCCAGCACTCTCAGAAGACCTCTGATCCTTGACCAAATGTAAGAAAGGGTAAAGGAGGGAGCAGGTTTGCAAGCATTCAGAAGCCATTAAGGAATGACAATCTTGGGTGTGAGATCACTGCTGTGCCGTGCCAATAACACCTGAGGGTAAACTTAAGCAGAGCTCTGTGATGAAGACCAGACTGAGGTGCTGGCTTCATTCACAAAAGAAACAGGAACAAAATCACACAGCAGAACCCAACTGAGGGGAGAAAAACACTTCCATTGTCGTTCTTGTTTCACATGTACTCTGAACAAGTAGCAAAACTGTTTTATATGGCAAGCTATATATCCATCTTATCCAGACTCATCAACTTTTAAAAAGACACTTCCCATATCTTTTGTTGTTGACGTCAAACAAAGTCTCTGCTTGCAAGTTCTACATTATTTGGCGCAGCTTCATCTATCATTTAAAAATTAATATCACAGGTAACTCATACATTTTTAAACTGTCAATTTAGCCAGTTAATTTAGCATATTTTAGGTCTATGCAGATCATGGAAATGTTAATATGTTTCATATTAATACATTTCAAGTGTAAGGTCATACAAATCCCCTATTGAGTTTTTTTTTTTTAAGTTATGGTTATTAAACCATAACTTTTAATAACATTATTAAGTTATTAAAGTTTTTTTTTCAAGTTATGGTCATAAATGATGGAGAAAGAAATATTGCTTCATTTTTTTTTTTTTTGCCCATTACTGCCATTTTACTAACATTCAAAAATTTGCAGAAGTTTGCAAGACATATTTTTCTTTCAAAAAAAAACTTTTTTAAACAAGATTTCCATTTGATGATTTCCAAAATATTTAGTATTAAAAACATTATTACTATTAAAAATATTATGCATCACAACTGTTATGCATATAAAAATATTATGCATCAGCAAATCGGAATATTAGATTGATATCTGGACGATCATGTGACACTAAAGACTGGAGTAATGATGCTGAAAATTTAGCTTTGACATCACAGGAATATATTACATTTTAAAATATATTTAAAATAGAAAACCGTTAATTTAAATTATAATAATATTTTTATGAATAATATTTCAATATGAATATTTTACTGTATTTCTTATCAAATGAATGTAGAATTGGTGAGCATAAGAGACTTCTTTCAAAAACATTAAACACTCATACTGACCCCAAACTTTTGAATATAGTGTATTTAAATACTTTTTTACGTTTGAATATGCATGTCTTTTTGTCTTGATGTCTGACATCACAATTGGAACCTGATCATCCATGTCTGGAACCATGAAAACATGGAACCATGTCTGTCATAGTTATCAGGGTATTGTGCATGTAGACACTATCAGTTTTTTTTTTTTGTAATTTTATTTGAAAAACAATTTCAGTATTACTGGTTTAATAAGTTACTTAAGTAAAAGCAGTTACGAATCACTGCTTTACAGTACCATACAGTAGGAGAAGACACAGTGCAACCTCCCCCCCTACCCCATAAACCCACCGCTGGACCACGGAGACTCCCTGCATCTGATCAGCAGATGGGTCGGCCATTATTAAATGTAATTGGTGGTAATCTCAGGTGATTTTTTATTTCGGTGACACTTCATTTTCTACAATTCTCGCCTCCTGCCTTTCAAGTCACCTAAGTGCAGTATTAAGTGCTGGAGTGAGACCGAGCTTGTGCCAGCATTTAATGTTTTCAAGTCTTCAGAGATGCTGGCAATGGAAAGCAGATGTGTGAAGATGCAGTAATACTGCCGAACAAGACGGGGGGATTCAGAGAGAGGATGGGAAAGGGGTGGACGTATGCATGTGTGTCCTGTGCTGGCGCACGGATGTGTGTATCGATTCTAATGCACGTCAAACAGAACAACAAGTTTCCAAACCACAAGACAGATGCGTCTGGAAATGCACTGTGACATTTCTACTCGGACCACTTTAGCACCATAAATCATATCATCCACAAAGAACTCTCTGATGCACTCTTCTTCCTATATTTGTTTGTCCTTTTCTGCCTTATTAACTCATTAGTAGTGGGGCTAGCTAAGGTGGGGATCACTAATTCCAGTGCTCATACTTTGGGTTATGGATTAAACATTGACATCTGTGATACCTCATGCGCCTTGTTGAGAAAAGAAGCTATATTATTTTTCAAAGAGGTCTGACAATGTTTAGTTCAAACCGGTGGACCTTAAAAACAACAAAATCCTTTTATTCAAAGCGACTTGCATTGCACTAAATGTACATATTTATATATAAAGGTACATACCTTGGCATTGCTAGTGCCATACTCTACTATTTGAGCAACAGGAAGGCATATTTTTATTTTTGCGATGCATGACGTGAAAGTATATTCTGTAGTTTTCACGAAACACCCGGAACTGCAAGTTTTTGCTGACAAATAAAAGTGAATTTCTCAGTCCAGGTAACACGGAAAATGAGTAAACATTGTTAATTTACATATACTAACAAGTACAACATTGTAACAATACAAAGTTACACTTTAAGCATATCAAATGTTTGTAGAAATCCTGCAAATGGATTAATAGGAACACCTGTTCAAATCAGCCAATCACATGGCAGTTGCTTCAATGCATTTAGGGGTGTGGTCCTGGTCAAGACAATCTCCTGAACTCCAAACTGAATGTCAGAATGGGAAAGAAAGGTGATTTATGCAAATTTGGGCATGGTATGGTTGTTGGTGCCAGACAGGCCAGCCTTAGTATTTCACAGTCTGCTCAGTTACTGGGATTTTAACGCACAACCATTTCACAAAGAAAGGTTTGAAGCAAAGCATTTGTGAAGCCACAACACGCACAACCTTGAGGAGGATGGGCTACAACAGCAGAAGACCCCACCAGGTACCACTCATCTCCACTACAAATGGGAAAAAGAGGCTACAATTTGCAAGAGCTCACCAAAATTGGACAGTTGAAGACTGGAAAAATGTTGCCTGGTCTGATGTAGAGTCAGAGTTTGGCATAAACAGAATGAGAACATGGATCCGTCATGCCTCGTTACCACTGTGCAGGCTGGTGGTGGTGGTGTAATGGTGTAGGGGATGTTTTCTTGGCACACTTTAGTGCCCTTAGTGCCAATTGGGCATTTTTTAAATGCCACGGCCAAACTGAGCATTGTTTCTGACAATGTCCATCCCATTATGGACACCATGTACCCAACCTCTGATGGCTAGTTCCTGCAGGATAATGCACCATGTCACAAAGCTCGAATCATTTCAAATTGGTTTCTTGAACATGATGATGTGGATGTGCATCCCACAAATCTCCATCAACTGCAAGATGCTATCCTATCAATATGGGCCAACATTTCTAAAGAATGCTTTCAACACCTTGTTGAATCAACGTAGTAAAGCAGAGCACTATGTGAATGTCACATAGAATAAAGGCAGTTCTGAATGCGAAAGGGGGTCAAACACAGTATTAGTATGGTGTTCCTAATACTCCTTTCGGTGAGTGTATATGCATTGAGAAAATAGGTAGGGTGAATTTTCATTTCATGCCTACTTCAAGCATGAAATTTAATAGAGACTCGCTTGCTTTATGAGAATAAAAATATTTTCATGAATTATAGCATTTTACAGATAAGAATATAAACATCAAATATAAGCTATACACCAGGGAAATGGCATCTCAAGCAAATTAAACAGCGTACAAAGGCCTATCTGACAGGAACCAACATCTAAGTGCTTAATTGAAGCAAGAGAGAGCCTTATTAAATGCTTCACTTGGACTGACCACTTTTCCCACCGAAACTCACTCTGTGACCATCCACCATTTTACTAATGTGTATTTTCTATAGAAAAATGTTTTGTAAATTGATTGCTACGTTTCTCTGTGTCTGGTGCACATACCTGATTAATAACTGAAAGAAATTCGTTAATCAATTTCATTGATTATTTGCTGTAGTCCTACCCAAAACACTGTGACTGCATAGCAACACCCTGGCAGCCACCTACAACAGTCTATTATAGTGCGAGTGAGTTTTGCCTGAGCAAGTATACCATTCACGTTTTCATTAGAAAAAAAAATCTACTTTCTTTTTCAGATTTTATTTCTCAGCCTCTCTCACTGTCTTTATTCTTTCCTTTTAATGATCCTCTCCTGTCTTTTTTTCTTTAGGGGACAAGGTCACCAGACACATGAGCAGTGGGATTATACTGAATTCGCTTGCACTCCTCAACACGGCTGCAGTGTCCAGTGCAGATGTTGCGTATTATCGACAAGAGCCTATTCCATCTTTAAATCTCATAACTCATGTCTATATTTGTGTCTCCACAAAGACCCGGAACTTATTTGTTTGCTTAGTAATGAAGGTTTGATTGGAAGCCTGAGGGCACAAGAAAATGAAAAATAACAAAATCTGGAGAAAGGTTCCCTTAAACAGGTGCATAGCAGAGAGAGAAAAAACTTGATTAAATTAGAAGGGACTGAAATGACTGTTTTTCTTGCTAGATTTTGGTACCACCAGACCAGGATTTTAATAAGGATGAAATTGGTTTGTTATGGCAGTTTTGGTATGAAGACAAATCTTAGCTTGTGTTTCACTAAGAAAAAAATGGTCTCTTTACAGCATACAGCTTTATATATATTTCATGTCAAAAGGCAACAAAAAGAAAATGATGGCCATCTTATAAAGAAACAACCCTTGTGTATTTTTTTAGGTGTAAAGCTATTAAAGAGTAAAGCACTTTGTACTTATTACACATTTAGAAGAAATATGTCCTCTAAAAAACGAAGGTAATTAATATTCTGTCATTATTTACTCAGTTGGGAAACAAAAGGAGAAATTTCATATAGTTCATAATGACAATGTCTATGAAGTTCCAAGTGGAAAAAATAAAATAAAAGCACCATAATGTATCATTATTTGTCTTTTCTGTTTTTTTATTTGTCATATGCAAAAGAGCTGCATAAAGTAGATTCCTTTGACCAAAAAAAAAAAATAGCTTATAGGTTTGGAACACTATGGATGGTGAGTAAATAAAAACTGAATTTTTAGCATATTGTGCAGGGTTTTCTCTTTTGCAACCACATGAAAGGATTGCTTTCAGTAGCACAGACAAAATTAAGTTATAAATAATATGCTTTAAGATCTGCTGTAACTTTACACAAGAGTTGATCAAACAAAAGACGAAGAATCGTCTGCTCGTGAGAGGGACAGTTGCAGCTGCCCACGGATTTCGTAATAGCCTCGGCTCCTAAAACAGTCCGAACTGACCGCAGACTACTGAACACAAACAAACACAAAACACTGCCTGCACTACTCCTACGGTCCAATGACTAAACCGCACGCTTGGACAAGGGAACCTTATAAATCAAAGCTCGCAGTGATTAAAGCATTACATGTTCCTTTCAAAACTGTATCAGCCGTGGGGTACGCACTCACAGCAAAACAAAAAGATGCAAAAGATCATCTGTCCTGTCTGTGATCAAGCCAGAGACAAACGTCTTGACATGCTTCCAGACATCATGATCAGTGTTGATGTTCTTCCATACCTTTATTGTAATTACTGGGTTCCACTTGGGCATGTCACCACCTGCTGGTGACTGGCTGTCACTGGAGGAGCCTGCGAGTCTGTCCTCTGTGGACTGACGTGGGTGGATCTGGACCACCATCGCTTCGGTTTCCAGTAAGCAGCGGGTGAGGCTGGGTCAGGGTGGTGCTGGAGAACCTGGCAGAGCTATGGCGATGCCCATTGCGCCAAGGATGGGGTTCATGGCTCCAGCTTTTCAGTACGTAATGGACATGTTCTCATCAGTTCAAACAAGGTACAATGCAACTCCTGCAGACTTTTAAAACTTTCCAAAGCCACAAGCATTCAGGTCATCCTTCAAAATTGATGCTCAATGATCCTAAAAATTAACAGTCATCTTCAATGCAGCCATAATAATCATTATCTTCAACCATTTTGAGCATGATCATCAAGGATGGTGGGTTGTTTTTACAGCTATAACCCCATCAAAACAGATTTAGAGTCCAATGAGACGTGGCTTTATTGCGCTGTCTTCTATTCTATTGTCTTTGAACAAAATGTACATCTAAATCATAATCCAAATTCTCATTTTACTCTACATCCAGGATAAAGTTACTGGAAACGATTTTACATCAGGCCCACTGAAAATTATAGAGTGTGAAATACACACAATAAAGACATTTATAATGTTACAAAAGATTTCTGTTTCAAATAAATGAACTTTCTATCATCACATTTTCCACAAAAATATTAAGCATCACAACCGTTTTCAACATTGATAATAATAAGAAAATGTTTCTTGAGCTGCAAATCAGTATTAAAATGATTTCTGAAGGATCATGTGACACTGAAGACAGGAGTAATGATGCTGAAAAATAAGCTTCGCCTCACAGAAATAAAATAACGTCAAAATATACTCTACTACAGCAGTTATTTAAAATTGTAATAGATAATAGAACAAAAAAGTTGTTTTAAAATGAACAGCAGAATGAAACGGGTTCGTAAATAGAGCTCTTGTTTTGTAGAGTACGCATTACTGGAAACAATTTTATATCAGGCCCACTGAAATCTATAGAGTGTTAAACACTGAGGGTGATTACAATGTAAATGCACCAGTAGCATGGGGCTGCGGTACATTCCTGTGTCTTGTGCTGTAAAAACGTACAGCTTTAACATTAAGACTCAGGGTTCCTCATCACAGGCTGCTGTTCTGGCTTTTATGGGATCTTGACGGCTCTTTGGGGCTCTGTAAAAACACAAGAACTTCGGGACCTCTGAGGCCCTGTGATACTGCCGCAGTGGAACTGTGTGGGTTGCATTATGTCGTTTCTGTTTTGTGTGTATATGCTAGAAACTAGTCATTCTAAGCTTTGAGACAAAACAATTAAGCCATGTTTGAACAGAAATAGATTTTTTTTTTTCTAAAGCAAAATGCTTTAGTTTCTATGTTTGCCCTCTGGTGTCATATTTTAATTAACTTGAATTCCCTGAAAAGATTATGTGAAATTAATTCCACTTGCAAAATATATTTTCACACTAATTCAGGCTGTCAGGTTTGTGACTTAATAATACAGTTCTCACATAATCCTTATTATGAAAACTGACTTTTGTAATTAAAAGTGAAATGCAGTCTTGTACGTTATCCAACATTCTGAGCACAAATTCCAGTACTGAATGAGTCAAGGCTAATATTCTCATTTGAAGCATTCCTAAGGTATGACAGCTAATGGTCAGTGTGCCATTTCCAATAAATAAATGACGAAGGGAGTTTTACTATGCACTTTCAGCCATCCTATTAGCCTAGTTGACTACAATAAAAGACAAATTATCCACTCTGCTCTTCACACAAATGCACTCGATGGCTGTCCTGTCGCTGCCTGCTGCCAAAAACACGCTCTGTACACAACTGTATTGGCCCACATTACTAAGTATGGCGTTCACTTTAGGCTGCTTCCAATATTTACAAGCAAGCCTGAAACTGTGAGAGAATTCGATTGAATGCAGATGGCAGGAAGTTCCACTCAAATGACAGTGGCCAAATTCAACCGCAAAACATGAGAGGAACCTCACAAGCACACATCGCATATCCTCTTTCCAAAATAGTACACTTGTCTGAAGATAAAGAAGACTATAAACATGCATCATCATTGTATACCATTCAAAAGT
This sequence comes from Pimephales promelas, assembly GCF_988280905.1. Classification (NCBI taxonomy): domain Eukaryota; kingdom Metazoa; phylum Chordata; class Actinopteri; order Cypriniformes; family Leuciscidae; genus Pimephales; species Pimephales promelas. The sequence continues at coordinate 26,319,563 of NC_142782.1, forward strand.
TTGGGGTCAGTGAGATTTTTTTTAAAGAAAGTAATATGTTTTAGGCAAAGACACATTAAATTGATCAAAAGTGACAATAAGGCAGTTTTAATGTTACAGAAGATTCCATATATATATATATATATATATATATATATATGTGTGTGTGTATTTTATTCCATCACCTCGGTTTCCACAAAAACATTTAGCAGCACTTTAACTTTTTTTTTTTCAATTGATAACAATTCGAATTTTTTCTTAACCCTTACATGCCAATCATTATTACATATTCAGGTCTTTAGTGACCCGGATCTAAGTCTAACATGGATGGATCTCTAACTGCCACAATAGTATACTACTCTCCTCCTGATATTTTAATAACAATTATAAAAAAAAAAATCAAGGATATTGTTAAATAATTGTTAAATGATAAACATTATCATTAAATATTGTTACCATTTGGATCTTGGAAGCTTCTCCAATGACAGCTTCTTCACCAGATCCACCACCATCAAGTGACAGTGACACTAATATTTGATTGCACTCAGCAGGCTACTTTACAGAACCCCTGAAGGGACATAGTGGGGGAAAAAATTTGGGTTGGACTTTTGCGTTCCCCAGAGAAACTTTGTGTTCCAGGCAAACCAGGCACACGAGGACCAGGCCTGGACCCTTCATGTTATATTTATATGTGTGCGGCAGTTGTCCGTAAGGGGCTGCCGCATTTACTTTCGTTTTTTTGTTTGTTTATTTCATGATTATTAAAGTGTTTGAATGTTCGCCGGTTACCGCCTCCTTCTTCCTATAATATACCTCGTCAGAGGAGAAAGAGGAGAAACGCGCTGTCAAAGAGCCCTCGCCGCTGTGGGGAATAGAGCGCTCCCGACTCCTTCTTCCCATAACAACTAACTTTGTTACACTGAAGATACAACAAGTAATATGTGAATTTTGTTTGATGCCTACAGTAATTATGAGTGAAACATCACGTCATCATTGTGTAGTAGGACATTGCCAACTTGACAAATAAAGGTGAATTGCTTATTGAGTCATCAGAGATTATTGTTGCGCAGAAATTAATATAGGCCTACTTACACTATTACATAACTCGGGTCGTTAGCGACCCTACAGTAAACTTAGAAAACAGACATTATTTAATTTAATTTAATTTTTTATTGTTATATTGTGTATAGTGAATAGATTGAGAAATACGAAAAAGGTTGAAAGGTCTAACTTTAAAAAAAATGAATGAGGGGAAGGGTAATGAATTACGTCCCAGGTTGTTAAAGACCAGATTTATGCGTTTAAGTTTTGATCACCAAATCAGCATGTGATTTTTGAAGGATCGTGTGACACTAAAGACTAGAGATGCTAAACATTTATCAGAGGAATAAACAAAATTTTTAAATATATTAAAATAGAAAACAGAATTTTTTATAATAATAATATTTTACATTATTACATATATTACTGTATTTTTAATTAATTGCAGCATTGATGAGCTTAAGAGACCCTATTAATCCCAAAATTTTGATATACTGTACGTATATATAAAACAGGAAGATTATTATGAGTGGCAAGAATTGTTTAGGAACCCCCTTGAGAACAGTATTATGAGACGTGTTTGTAATTGAATCATAAATAAATAGAACAATGTTTGACAATGATTACATCGTTATCTATGTAGCATAGCCCTGCCTGCAATTTTCTAAGGGATCCTTTGTTAATAGACGGGAAAACCAGATGGTTAAGTGAGGGACACAACAGAGAATCATATTTAATTTCCTATTTTTTTGCTATGGTTGCTTTAGTGGAGGAAAAAAAATAATGGAAGCTTTCTTTCAGATTAAGACGTTCAAAGCGTTCAGGATAATTGGTTTGGCTTTGAAGTCTCTGGCAGGGATCGGGATGAAATCTTACCACCAGACTCACACACTGAGTATTGGTGATTAAGAAATGACTTGGCTCCATGACTTTTTTTTAACAGTCATGATTTGCTTTGACAACAGGGGCAGAAAAGGAAAAGCTTTTATTTTGATTTGATTATTCATCTTGTTTCATGTTTCCTGCTCAAGACCCATGCTTTCCTAATACAGTGTGCGGAGATGACCGGTCCAAGCTGAAACAAGAACATAATCCCTGCTGATATCCTCAAACAAATGTTATCTGCAAATTCACAGCAGATGACGGAGCTGGCTGCACTCCGCATTGGTAAACTAACTTAGTCACTATAAAGCTCTCGCTAAGTCAAGCATCATATCCACGGTTAAGACTGTTCAGGCTTTGAAGAACACAATAGAGGAATTCAACCCAAGGCGACTTCACAAATAAATAGAACTGTCAAAATTGAGTCCATGCTTATACTCTTGAATATGAAAATTGCATCATAGAGAGCTCAAAATCAATAGCCATGTTTACAAGAACATAATTTTCCAATTAAGGTCCAGATTTTGGACAAAGGAATAATTCACAAAGAAATGAACATTTCTCTCACGGATCACAAGTGGCAATTTTCCATGCTCTTCTCTATGCAATTACAATTAAGTTTACAAGCTTAAAAAAGGAAAAAGCACCACAAAGGCATCATAAAAGTGGTCCAGACGAGACGACCCTTCTAAAGCCATATAGTTTTGGTACATTAAAAGGTAACACTGTCTGATTGATGAATGAATGAATCATTGGACCTTTTGGTTCGTGAATGAATCACTGGACCTTTTCAATTAATAATCTGATCCTATGATCCAAAAATTCAATTATTCAAAGATCCAATCGCAGATTTTCAGTGAATAACAACTTGCATTTTGGTTTGTTTTTGACTGCTGAAAATTTTTCATCAGCTTTTCATCACAGGAATAAATTAAATTTGGAAAACATTTTTTTTTTAAATAAAAAGCATTTATTTTAAATTGTATGAAAAACTTGAAAAAAAAATATTACCAACCTAACTTTTGAATGATATAGTGTAAATGAATATTCTGTAATGTCATTATTCGGAAGAGGGTGTTAACATGACAAACTCAGTTGTTTAATTAAGCCAGAATATTTCTATATTAACATGACTGTTTCATATATATGACTTTAAAAAGTTTGGAAGTGAGCACAGCGGGCCCCAACACACACATTTCATATTCTCAGAATATTCAAAAGGGTGGCTATTTTCCATCACCCTCAAACTGCATAGAGTTTCAAACCACACATATATCCCAGAACGGAAGTAGGCAAAACAATGTGACTCTTTTTGTTTTGTGGGGTATCGTCCTCACAAACCACAGGATCATTCAAAACTGACCCCCTTTTATAGCTTCCCCACAACCGCTGTCCCACTCAGGCCCCTGGTAACCCGAGAGGGGACAGATCAGCAGACAATATACATCATCACACATCAAACGGGGCCCTCACAATGCAAACGTCCCCAGAGAGGAGAAGAGAAGGTAGGGCATCCGTCAGCACAGGAGCCCCTGCTCAGGAATAACACGCCGGCTGCTGGTTTGAGAAATGAGGGCTGTAAGTACCTAAAAAAGGCAAAGGGTATAGCAAGGGCAGCATGCATAAAAAAATCTATTCTGGGCATCATGGGGTGATTTTAATGGAAATTCTTTCAATCTTAGGCCAGCGATAGAGTTTATATAGGGGAAGGTGGTAAATAACGGGGTATTTATGCAGACAACGAGTCATATCCAGCTGAGGGGACGGGCCCACCGTCAGCGCGGTTTAAGAACCTTTTCTCGGGTCACGGGCCCTGGTGTTTTCTCTGCTTGCTTGATAGCCATCTTTTCTTAACTACATGTGGTAAACAACGTCATTACAACAAAACGCCTTGAGTTATGACTCAACTAACAAGTTCACGGTTCGATTCCTGATCCAGAGCTTTGCTAATATATCATAAACATTGCTGAAAGTCAGTTAGCTAGTGTTTTAGTGGATATTTATTCCCTCTCAGGGCTGTAAGCATGACTTAACACCAGTATTTTCACACAACCTGGCATTAGCTGTGGGTTTACGAACTATAAATCATATTCATTTCATCCCAAGACTTTTCCAAAAAAGCCTCCAAACCCATAAAGAGTTTGTTTTTCATTTCACTCTGAAAGAGCTTTGAAATGCAAATATTTGTTTCCTTTGCGAGGAAAAAAAACTACAATTTGAGGCGAAATATGAATTCTTGCCATTTTACATCATCGCTAACACAAACATCTTAAAAACGGGTCCATGGTGGGTTCCTACAGCCTTTTTTGTGTGCTCTTAAACGAGTGAGTTTTGGCCAGCAGTAGTGTACATATCCTAATGATTTGCTAGCCAATTATTGGACTTGATTCCTGCTTTCCGAACTCTTGAGGCTTGTAGAAAGCTGGCATCTACAAGCTGTACAAATGTGATTTGACGTGCAGCTGGTGGTCAATTCGACATCGCCAGTCTATCGGAAGGTCTGATAAGCCTCAATGACATGCTTCAAACCTAGATTTTACAGTAGTTTAAAATTCAGTATTTTACATAAATCATATAGCTGACCAAATGTTTGCCTTGGGGGTGATTATATTTAGTCTAAAACTATGTAATGTATTTCCTTTATGTAGACTGCTGTTTGTTCAATCTGGGTTGTGTGCATAATTTGATTTTAAAACTAACTTTTAAAGAGTTAAAGAAGGAAAGCACTTATTTCACAGCTTGTGCCCTGCAAGTACTCACACATGCGATTAATTAAGCCTTCTGGTCTAATGTAAGTTTTATCAAAAAGCAAGCAAAACAAATCACTGAGATAATGATGATAAAGCATGTTCAACATCGAAAACATGTACATCGAAAGCTATTACGCAATTTTTGTTTTTGCTGGCTGCCCTACATTTTTCTGCCATCAAGTAATCCTCAAAGACAACCCTTCTATTTGTCACTATATGGAGTCAATTAAAGCACAAAATCATCTGAAGATGTGGCTAACCCCATGTAAACAAAGAGAGCATATGAAAATACAACTCAAAGTCCTCTTCAAGATGTCTGGTTGGCAGTGATCTGGGGAATTGGAATGAAAAACATGTTTAGAAAGCTCTGTGCTTCCAATCGAAGAGGTATTCACGAAACAGAGGAGGAGGGCATGGGAGAACCAAAAGTCCTTCAAAATTATGTTGTGTGCCTAACGTCATTTCTCCCCATATGCTTCACTGATAAGATGTTTGTCAAAACATGTTGTAACTTCATGGAGACGGGATTGCTTGTTTAATGAGTGATTTAGCGTAAAAAGTGAAGCAAATGTCAAGATCCATATGGATACATAAAGTAGTTGAGATCTGGTTGGTTAGTCTGTCAACCCCTGCAGGTAGAAGCTGCAATATTTGGTTCTAAAAAAAAAGCACCTTTCTTCATTGACATACATTCTTAAGTTATAGAAGGTTGTTTCCGTCAAAAAAATACCTACTAAAACTAAAAATTGCGATTTAAATCAGAATCTCACAACTTTTTTTATCGCAATTGTAAGATATAAACTCGCAAATTGTCACAATTACAAATTAAAAAAAAAAAGAGCAAGAATTGTCAGATATAAACTCGCAATTCTGAGAAATAACGTCCAAATTTTGAGATTTTAACTTGTAATTGAAAGAGAAAATGTCTGAATTGTGAAGAGTTGGACTTTATAACTCGCAATTTTGAGTTTATATCTCCCAATTCGGAGAAATAAAAAGTCAGAATTGCGGAAAATAAATTCGTAATTACAAAAAAAAGTCACAATTGCGAGATATTAACTAACAATTATGGCTTTTTTCTGGCAAGTTTATTTTTTGCAATTCTGAGATAAAAAGTTGCAATTACTTTTTGTGGAGTTTTTTTGTGCTGGGCACAAACTTTTATTTTGGATACATAAATTAATCGTTGCAGTAGTTTTTTTTTTTTTATTATTCAGTGACAGAAAGAAGCTTCCATAAAAAAGTACCATCGATTGTAACAAAATGTATATATTTTTAAATACTTCGACATGTCATTTATAGAGCTACAAAAATGACAAAATATTTTTTATCTGAATTTTAGTAACATTGTAACATTTACAAAATGTATTTTTTGTGGCTAGTTTGAAATTTAATTTTCTAAATTTGAAGTTTCACCAAGCCAAATCATTTTTAATAGCTCTGTAATTGGCTAAAATGCTTAGTTCAACCTGACCGTTGGCCTAGTTTTTATATGATCTGAACTTTTGTTAGGAATATTATCATTTTGAATGTGAAGTTTTGTATTTCTTTATGCTAAATTATAATCTGAATATTTAAAAAAAATTGTTTAAATACAAAGCTATAAATGTCATAAAACAATTAATTTTTTTTAAATGCCACATTTTTATAATTCAAATGTATACAACTTTATTTTAAAACTATAAAATAAGGCATACAAAATTAAATGCTTTTAAATGTCACAAGAATTCAAATGTGCAAAATTCTAATTCCCACCCATTAACCATGATGAATAGGAATGTTAATGCATCTTTCTCCAGCTAAATCTCTTGACGTCATGAAAAGTCAATCACTGTGTAAAGGCTCAGACATGTTATGACAATACAATCCTCTAGGCAGTCCACTGTCTCCACTCTGTAACATCCTTGAAAATAAGTGTGCCGATTCTAAAGCGAAACCAGAGCCTCCAGATGAGCGCGAACGTCTCCGGTAAGGCTCGCTCTCATTCGCAAAGTAACCCTGCAGACAGAAGGTATGTGTTAGTCACTGTTTGATTCAGGCATATTTTCAATGGAGGCTCATTGAGAAACAGGGTCTGTTTTGACTCGGTCATCTTTGAGAAAGCCTGGTCTTGGAGACTAGCAGCATTTGTAAAAGATTAGTGGGCTAGCTCTCGTCTACTGTGCTCGGGTCAGGTAGAGTGCAGTAAGCAGACAGTTATAATGCTGATATCTCTCCATCTACGATGGACAGGAACATTATTACAACATGGACGGCCCTGTAATCCAATTAAGCCCTGAAAAAGATATGACCTTTAGGCATGAAGGTTAGGTTTAGGCATACCAAGGCAAAATTTTTGCATCGTAATTCAATTTCTTTGTGTCGCAAATGAGAAAATCCCTTTTGATGAATCTTTCTGCCGCAAGTTCCTAAGCATTAAACTCTCAATCGATCTTTCTGTCAGCGAGGTGTGCAAATATGCTTTGTCATTGCGGGAACAGGCCCAGTTGGGGTGCGTTCGCCGTGTAACACAGCGAAAGCAGATCGCTCTGCCTTTAACCTATCATTAGCCAAAAGAATAAATGCAAACCAACTGTGCGAGAACAATAAAATAATTTGTCAAGGGAAAAGGGTGCAGATAAATTCTGGGACTCATTTTCCAGCTGGCCTGAGAAGTAAAGTCGCTGGCCAAGTCCACAGCACCTGGCTGTCAGAGCTTTCATACAGCCTTACTTCATTTCAGTTTTTAAAAAGCAACGCTGTTAGGTCATTCACAACACAAGCACCTAATTCACTTTTTTTTCCCAGTGTTAGTCAACATTTGACTTTTTTAGGGCAAGAATCAAGTAAACAGCAAAAAAAAGGGCAAAACGAGAGAGTCTCAGAGCACATACCACGGCTTCAGCCAGAATTTCTCTCTTTTTCTCCTCTGAATATTCTTGTCAGAAACTGCAAGTGATATATAACAACTGTTTCCTGTTGCATGTGTCATCATTTTTCTTTAAATAGGAACCTTGTGAAGTCGGGCGTTGCTTTATGTATAGATTTAGGAACTCTAGCAAATCAGTTATATGGTAAAGCGTAGTTTTGTGGACCAGCCCTGCTGTAAAGTGTAAATGTGACGTGGAGCCAAGGGAAGGCCGTAAATGTCAAGTACGCGGCATGGACAACAGAGTGACCTGGTTCTGATTAGCCTGAGATTGTTTTCGTTTCCACTTTCTCCACGGAGATATTGAGCACACACACATATACATCCATAAGATCCAGCAATGTATGACCTCCCTCACATGTGTTAGTTCAATAAGAAACACACATGCATGAGACATGAGACAGGTTACGTGTGACAGATGCGCTCAACAAGAATTCCCCGCTCCGTCACTTACAAATGTGACCTGGAGCTCACCAAGAGTACTTCCTGATTAGAGAATCAGTACAAGTTACGTTCTTGCGTTTGTATGGACATTGCAGTTATTATTATTTATCTGTGTACATCCACTTTTTTTATTCATGTGCCCTCATAATCTTAAAGTGCCCTTATTATGCTATTGTAAAGTTTCCCAATGTTTCATTTTCACAAAATATACATTTGCACATCACCACATTTTCAATGATTCTCAAACGACTCATCAGATGAATCAATCTCTCTAAATCCCTCCTTTCCGCGTGCTACTCTGCTCTGATTGGCCAGACAGCTCAATCTGGTGTGATTGGATTGCCACGTACAGCGCGCGTGTCAAAAACAAAAACGCCCTTTGCCATAACAATGTCAGCTCTGCTTGTCCTAAAGCTTCCTACACTGTAAACTAAACACAGTAACAAACAATGACGCCAATTTTACCGTATCAATGTGAGCGCCTCCATCACAAGAACGACTCGAGCAAAACGTTTCTCAGTGATTCACTACTCAGTTTGAGGTACATTATGAGATGTTGCAACTGTAATTCCTCACCATCAGCATTAACAAGTGCATGTCCATCAACAAACCGATTATTTTACTTGACCTTATTTACGGGTTATTTTTTCTAATTTAATGCGGTGAACATGTGGAAACTGCTCATAAACAGTTGGTAAAACTAATCTTGCTCTATGCTTAATCTTCCCTCAGAGTTATGAGAACAACAGACAATCTGCATTAATAGACACAAGTTAAGGTAATAGTGGCCCACAACCAATTAGCAACGTATTTCAATAAGACTAGTTAGCAGGAGACGGAGACCTACACAATATAAAACTCAAAACGAAGTATTTTGAACACCATCTTTCAAGAGCAAGCGATTTGCAAATCAAACATTGAACTAAAGTTTAGTATTATACTGCTGTGGTATCGTGGTGAAGATGAATTTTAAAATACAAAACTGGTGTGCACATCCCAAACACACCTGGTGTCTGCGCACACAATAATTGGTCATACAATATGCTAATGTTTCATCTTGACGTCACAACGAAACGGCTTATGACTCGTTTTAAAATGTATTCATTTCATTGACTCAGAGACGACTCTTACTTTTGAAAGACAATAACTTTATATGCGGTGGACTTTCGGATTTAAATGAGCCGTATGCAAGATTGTGGCCAAAACTGGTACTGCAATCACTTTCAAATTACTGTAAAGCGGTGAATCCCTTGACTCGAAGTTGCCAGATATGCTGCAAGATCCAGCAGGAATGTAGGGTGCTACAAGAAGCTTCCAATGGCAAGTGACGAGACCTACACAGTGAGTTTTTTTCTGTTATTTATTTATTTATCACTAAGTATTTTGGATTCATATCGAGTTTTTTTTTGGTTTTGCAACGTTAGACATTTTTTATCCAATTCCGACACATTTGTATCTGCAGCTGTGGTAACTAGAAAAGAGCTGGCAACCCGAATGCCGCAGCACTACTGGCTCTGTGATTGGTAGATCGGTGGAGGGTGGAGCATCAGAACAAAACACAAAATGACAACATAAACATCAGTTGATGGCCGCAACTTCACTTTTTAAATGACAATATCCTGGCCGGACTACTTTTGTCAGTGATATAAGTATTTGAAATGAACATGATTCCTAATGTCTAGTGACATATAAGGGAAAATTTATGATTAATTTAAATAAATTTCTTGCATACAGCTCCTTTAACACTTTGCAGGATGTTTTCATTCACTACATGAAAGGTCATTTTCAAAAATCCATAATAGGGGCACTTTAAATGAAATAAACTTCCCCTCCCACTTGCAATGGCAGCTCTTCTGTGATGAGTATTTACTGGCGCTAACATGAGATTGACCAGTTGCAAAATCACAATGATCCAATCGAATTCCTGATAACAAAAAAAACAAAAAAATTTTTTGAAAAAAAACAAAACAAAAAGAATTGTTGTTGTTCGAGAAGCCGTTTCACTGGGATATATGTCACAATAGTGAAGGAAAGGCTATCGCAACTTCCTTTTCATGCCGACTTTAAGTGTATAACGTGAATTACAGTCAAACTGATTTGCACCCAAATGCACTAAAAAATGGTTTCTCATGCATTCAAGAAGTGAACGGCCAGTTGAAAGAAAAATGGAGCAGTCTGCCATAATGGGATGTCTTATTTCTCATATTAATGGGACGTTTGACAGTGGAATTAATGCTGTGTCAACACTAGAGAAGTATCTTAACTTTTATGGTACATTTGCTACAGCATGATGAGTATGTTCTCGTACACACATATGCACATAAAGGGGTGACTCCAATGGAAAGTTTGGCACAGACCAGGCCCTGGAAAACTCATCTGTGAGATTGCGGTCAGAGCTTAAAGGGTGAAATAGTGGGGGAAATATTTGTGGTAGATGATAAGTCAGCAAACTCAGTGCAAATTGTAAAAAGCTGAAGTCAACATTCATTCCTCAAATTCCTCTCATCCTGTTAAAGGGCCGGGACGCATTAGTCTCTCTTCTCTCATGTGCAGCTTTCTCATGAGCTATTGCAGCCATATCTCAAATGCTTTATTAGGGATTTTGGTTCTCTATATACGTTAAACTGTAAAGCCTGTCACACATCCTTCGTCTGAATTGCATATTTACAGTATTTACAGTATCATAGGCATTCATATTAACTGCACTCACACTGAACAGCACATAATTTCAGCACTGAGAGTGGAACTCATAGAGAACACATTGAAAACACACTGTAAACCTATTAATCACATTTTTGCAATAAAGGCTTCCATGAAGTATAAAGCAAAATAATGGAGTGAACTAATAATCCATTATCTGAATAGAAAAAGTATGCAAGTTATACAGCAGGGAAAGGCATGGGAATCATAACAAATTTAATGATCCATTTTGTTAAGTAATAGCCTAACTATTTGGGAAAAATGTCTGAGAAAACTTCAATAATAAATAAATAAATTTAAAACAGTTCTTCCAAAAGGTTTGTTTACATGTTACACAAACTTTTCAATAGATTTTTAGAGGCAAGTCCAGATTTTTTTATGCAAGTCAAATAATTGATTATTAGAATATTCTAATCAAAAAACATCAAAGCTAAAATGTGAAAATTAATGTATTTCCTTCACCACAAATAATAATATGAATAACAAGTCAACAACTACATTGATTTAGGTTACAGTTAGTTGTAAGCTGTCTGTGTTTGATTTATAAGAACCGTCTCATTTGAGTCATTTGTTTGCAAATCGGACTATACTGAATGATTGGGTTGTATGGTTCTGATTCACTAGAACAAGAACATGAGTTATTTTCTCAGGAATAAGACTACACTGCACAATCTTCCTAACATCTGCGTAAAGGAATTCAGGAAGGACCCAGTCACTTTAGTTAAGTTGTGTTTTTATTTTTACTTTGACGACTCAAAAAACACTTTAGTTTGGGAACTACACTAGATGAGCTGTATGTTTTGTGCAGTACTATTACTGTTACCTTTACTGGGCAATCCTACCGCCTCCTTTGCTTTCCCATCATAAACTACATTTCCCATAACCCAGCGCCTGGACTCATTATGGTCTGATTAAATCCACCTGTGTGTGATTTAACTCATTTGTGTTTACCTTTATAAGCTCTGTGTTTTCACTCGTTGCAAAGTCTTGTTAGTGTTACACTCGCTCTCTTGGTTATGGTTGGGTTATGGTTCTGATCTTCTGCCTTGTTTCCTGTGTTTTGGGCTTTGTTGATATGCCCTGTGGTTCTGATCTTTTCCCAATCATTTGGTTTAAGATTGTGTATTAGCCCTGTTAATAAAGTAAATACTCAATTTTGTAACTTAAATTCACTTTATTTTCTTAGTATTACAGTATTACGCTGTCAGTGTGTGTGAAAACACTATGCAGGGTGTGCCACTGCTGTGACGCTCACAGTCTGGCTTAAATTTCTACAAGAAGGCACGTAGCAATAATTGGTCAAAAGTTCTTGTTTTTCGCATAAAATTCCCATAACATGAAAATGAAGTGAAGGATCAGGAAAAAAACAGATCGGATGGTCTGTGTCGTGGGAAATTGTGTCCTCTTATCGTTTGCCCGCATCTTTTACTCCAGATATTAACCTGCCAAACTGCTGATTTCAATTTCTGCTTTAAATCTGAGTAAACACCCCAAAGCACTGTGTGGAGATGAGACAACAAAATTGTCTGACAGAGAAAAGTTTAATAATGTTCGGTGTTCTTTTAACCTCGCTCTGAGCATGTCTCCCATCTGAGTAATCCAAAAGCAGCTTGACGGAAACAGGAAGTAAGAATGCTCAAAGCTTACCGATTCATGACTGTAGACTGTTCTGAAATGCCTGGAAAAAAACTCTCAGCCCTTAAGGTCAGAAGAATCTGCTTGGACCATCACTGGACATGACAAGTAGCCAGACAAAATTATTAGTTATAGTCCATGATGTCTTATGTCTGGTATTCACAAAAAATATTAGCTTTGTTGAAAAAAATGAGGACACAAATTATATTTTAGTGGTACTTTGTGTGCTTACAGCAAAATGTCTGTCTCAGAATATTTAATGTCTGTCAGTTCCTTTTTTTGGCCTTTGAACTGCGAAAGGTCAAGTTTACTTGACACACGCTCAGCTGGGAAATGTTATTTTACTAGACAAAAAGGCAGTGAAAATAATAAAGACACAAAGGTTTTTCATCTTACCAGCATTCCCTTCTCAACATCGTTACACACAAACAGCACAAACATATAAAATTTACAGCCATCGACGATTCTAAAGATGAATGGCTCCCATCACATAATCCAGATCTGTTCGTAAAAGTGAAGTGTTTTCATTCTAAACAATCTGCATTCAGGGCCATGTCAGGTTATTAGCCTTCAGAAATCCCTGAGCGTAATGTAATATTACACTCGGTTGGTGTTGGATCACTAGAGGACGAGAGAATAACTAATTCTTCCAGAACCCTGCGCTTTATGAACAACCAGCAATAAAGTATATAAACTGAACTATTAGACTTTATAATGTACTTTATAGTCCTCAAGAGTCATTCCAGCCAATCAGATCACAGACTGAATGGGCACTGCCCCATAGCAGCTCCTTGGCATGGTCAACAACAGAGAGGATATAACAGTGCCTACTAATGAAGGAATAAATGTTTGTGCGTTTGTTTTTGACCGTTCAAATGAAGTCAGTGCTCGATTGGACGGCTGACGTGCCCAGACTTGTAAAAAACAAAGGTCTGAGGACTGGCACAAAACATCTTATGAATCTGTCTACATTCAATACGTATAAATTAGAGATTTTGTTTTAATCTTTGTGGTATTTCTCGATATAAAAGAATAATACTTCTTCTAATAAAAGACCCACCAGGGAACTTGGCACTGGTTTCAGTATCCATATTTATGTTCTATTAAACAGGCAAGTGAACTGGGCGGAGCAGAAAAACAGCTGTATTGGTACAAAAACCCGTGGGGTGTCGATTGCCATCCGTCACCTTTAACACTAAATCAACAGTGGATCCAAAGGGTCACGGCCACCTAGCCGCCTTGCAGCGTCCCGCTACGGGAAGCCGGGGCCCGAGCGTCCGCTTTAAGCGCTGCGATCAGCGTCGCCACGGAGCGGATTTTTCTTTGATGAAGCAAACATGCACAGGGCCAAGAACAGCAAGTGCCACTGTCGAAATGTAAATCAAAAAACCACCCGCGTGCACGGTCACACGCGCTGAGAAGTCTGGAGACGCAGTTGCTGCCGTCTAAAAATGCATGAGTAATTCGGCCCATGTAGATGTGCGGTTAGCTGTGGCATGTCCCCCTGGCACCGGCCGAGAGCGAGTAGCCCCTTCATCTCAGTACGGAGTCAGGGAGACAGAGCGAGTAGGCAAAACAATCAGATCCATTTCACATGAGGCAGGAATTCGACCCCTATATCAAAAAGCAAGAGGGAAAAAAGGTGGTGTGCGGGTGCATTTTTATGAGTGATTCTCAAGACATGGTCCAGGCTAAAAATACACTTTATGATGACATATCGGAGCCAATTTTGTTTTTCCTCCGTTTAAGCCCAGGTCCAGAGCACATTTCCTCTGGTATTCCAGCCATATTTCGACACTTATTCAAACCAGATAATATTTTTTTTTTTAACAGAATTATTGGGTTGAGTGTTGTATTGGCAGGGCGAGGGTGAAGTGAAACGGAGGAGGATTCAGGCCGTTTCTTTGGCTTAGTATTACGCATCCCACAAGCATAAATAAAACAAAACTGAACATGAGCTATGACATCACAGGTGCCATAAAAAGCCTAAATTGTAGTCATAATCCAACCAGTAATAAAGGTCGCCGACGTCTGAATGTTTGATTGATTAAGTACATTGAGGTTTTACAGATTATTTGACAAAGAACAATGGAATGATCCCAAACCATAATGATTGAGTGTCAGATGCTGTAATCTTCTAAAACCACAAGAGTATCTTTCATCAAACGCTACTCGATTAGACTGTAAAATGTTTTTCAGACTTTTTCCCGCAGATTATGCCTCACCGACCGCATCTTTCCCTCAAAAATAAGTTTGTTAACTCCCTGCCAAATTAAGCTGAATGAATAACATGAGAAGGTCCTCTAGGGACCTCTTTGTGAGAAATGATTCAATGACTTCCATTACAGCAAGCTGGCTCCTAAACGCTCGCTGAAAAATGTTAACTTGTCGAACGTTTGCTTGGTGATGTCATCGACCAAGGTGAAATAGCAATGCACATTGATCATGAGGACTTTGTGAATCAATGGAACAAGCTGCAAACATTACAGTTTCCCCACACAATCAATTCATCCATGCCTCATTCTGATGTCATAGGAGTTCCCCAAAAGACGTGGGCCGCAGTCGAGTAGGATGCGAGGGAGTGAGAGCCCGACTGCACAGAACTCAAGTGTGTGAAAGGAAGCCCAAATACAAGAGAAAAGAGCGGAAAATGCTCACGGGAGAGCAGGTAATTGCGCTTTACAAAAAGTCCACAGCAGTTTAGCAATGATGCAACCACCGACGTCAATATTTCTTTAAACTTGAGTACAGTCAGCCACAGCAACTAAAACAAAGCAATCTTGTGGACAACACATGTTTACAGAAACCAATAAAGCTAGTTGCTGTATAGTGTATATCAACATCCACCTATAAATTACCTGAATGAGAACTTTTATAATAATTTCTAATAATTAATCATTTATGACAGCACCACACATCCTGAGACATACAGAATATCAGCCAAGCAAGCACAGGAGGCTTCATCAAGCCACAGGAATTCAAATTATGAGCGCAAATGCCACATTTTAGAGTGACCAAACGGTGCTTAGTTTGTATATGTGTGTGGGAGTAGAACCATTACCATGGAGACCCGAAACACTATAGCAATGACTCCCTTTAGAGTCAATTACTCATTTTTTCATGAGCTGAATCAACACTTCAACGTGGGAGTTTGTCTGTGAATACTAAGTATTACCTTGTGCTAAAAAAACACAAGTACAGACAATCACAGCAATTCTTATAATGAAAAATTACCTTAATTGGACGACTTCAGAATGTTCGATTTAAAATCATTAAAAACAGTACTTCTGCTCAGAAAGTAGCAATGCGAAAAATTATCTGACTATATTTATCAATTTACCACAAATCAGCAACTGACTTTTCCACGAGAGAAAAAGCCAAAGAACAAGTTAACTAGCCATGTTAGAAAGATCGGAAAGATCCCATCGGACTAGGGATGCGTTCTTAGGATGTTCATCATGTGTGAAGCCTTGACAACTCACTGGTTGCATGCCCATGACTTTTGTACAACTACTTGTACAACATGAATACTGCTGTAATGAATGCATCACCCAGGTAATTTTACCTTGATTGATAACATCTACACTACACAAGGTTTTGTTGAACTGGCAAGAGCTTTAAACTACAAAACAGTTAAATAATTAACTGAAACCATCTAGAAAGCATAAACATAAATGGGTTGCAAAAAAATGAAAACAGTATAATTTTTTACCTCATGCCGTATTCAAGGCAAATCCCATATTGTCATATTCAGGTTCAAGCGAAAAATCTCTGACATTCAATCAACTTTTGTTATGTTCTTGTTTACAAATTGGTCAGGCTCATGACTTTTACTAGAAAGCGAATACATATGGTGCAAAAACGGCATATGTTTAGCTATTACTGTAAATTGGAATCCTGATAAATTATTTGCTATCTGTAAAGAGAATTATATATAGAGTGCATATGAATCCGACTACTGGCCTGCTGAAAAAGAAAATCCTTAATTGAGCCCTGAAAATTAACAGCAGCACTAAATAAATCTGTGCAAGAATAATTGGGGGAAAAGAAAAGGCAACTCACCAAAGAAAATCACCATTCTCAAAAATATATAAAAAAGACTTTACCTATTAGTGTTAAATATTTTGACATTTTCTGCCATATAACATCATTTTCTGTACAATCAAAAGACTTTACCTATAGGTAGGGTTAAATATTTTGACATTTTCTGCCATATAACATAATTTTCTGTCCAATCAAGCACCAGATCAATGACTTTTTTTTAAACAGATTAAATTTTGTCTTTAAGTTACAGCCTACAGTACACAACAGACTATCACAGATGAATGCAGAATCCTATAATCAATGCTAAAAAAGAAGTCAAACGTTTAAAAAAAATTTCCTATGTGAAACAAGTAAGATATCATGTTCTCTGAAACATGTCAACAAGATCACGCAACACACAACATGCTTCCAAACATTTCACAAAAGTCTCATTTCATTCCTTTCCAGCAATGTAAATATGATGCTCAAATAGGCACATCTAAAACATTAATGTTCCCTTCTGTCAATTGCATCTGATAGGCATTGAAATTATTCACATAATTTGGACGGGGGAGAGTAGTGGAACCAAGTCTCATAAATGCAGACACATTCGAAAAACATTTGGTTTGAATTTGTCAGGCAAACATTTTAATCAAACCCTCTGAGTCTCTTTTGTGACAAGGTATGATTACTAATATAAGTCAAATTTGTATAATCATAAGCTGGAGTACGCGGTTAACTATGTCAGCCCACACAATCCCACGCCATTGTAGCATCATCTAAACAGGGTGACCACCCTGGTCCAATACAAGAGAGCCCCGTTTCTGAGGGACGCACAAGCATGCTCAACATTACTTACAATAAGAGTATCACAAATCAAATATGCACATAAACACATATGCATGTATACACTGAAGAGTATAGACAATAGAGAGTGTGTTCCTTCTACCAAGAAAACAAGCACGTATTAAAATACTTTTATGACAAAAAAGAACCAGGTTACTGAATCGTGTTTGTTTTGCATGCAGTGATCTCACAATGCAATACCATGATGGTATAAGTTATGCACCCAAAAATATCAATTCTGTTGTCATTTACTCACCCTCATGTGTATAACATTCTTTCATCCGTAGAACACAGAAGGCAGAATGACAGTCTCAGTCACCATTCACTTTCATTGTATGAAAAAAAAAAGATGTAATGACAGTGAACTGTGACTGAAACTGTAAATCCCTAACATCTCCTTTTGTGGTCCACAGAAGTAGGAAAGTTAAGTTAGGAGCAATGTGAGGATGACAGAATTTTACTTTGTGGATGAACTCTCTCTTTAAATAATCTACGTAATAATAAATTAATGTAGGCCTATTTAGCGATCAAATAGGATACTTTTAATACCACAAAAAAAAAAACGTTTGCACGTGCGAGTTTAATATCTTAGACAATCTGAAAATAATATCTTGATAAAGTTTTTTAGGGGTCGTTCAAGACACCATAACCTCGGCTCTACCAACGAGGAATTGCCTCAAAATGTGTCAAAATACGGCGACAAGACGATCTTGATAGCCTACAGTTTTGCGGTTGCATATACGCACATATTCATATGTAGATATTAATATGCGTCATTACGCACTCAAATAGCCTATATGACCATATATCGATGTCAGTTTGAGACATGTATAAGGTAAGTTAAAGAAAAAACGTTTCTGAATTTCAATGTATGGCTATCTGGTTATGCAACAAAATAAATGAATAGGCTACATCCAAACAAAATGTATAGTATACAGCCTAGCCTACATATTTTGAATCTATTTAAAAAATGTAAATAGCCTATAAATTTTAAAACTGTCAAAGGTTTTCAAAAACTAACATTTTAGCTCTATTATGGAGATTGACATTTGGCATGATAAGTTACAGAAGCCGCAATAAGCTACATTTATTTTGATGCTAAATATGTTAATGCTATTTGCATTCCTAATTATGCCCACCCATGGCTGTTTTGATTTTAATCCATAAACCACATTAAGATTGCATTAAAAATAGCCATAAAAGTCGATCAAATACGCTCGCAGGTACATACCGTCTCCGGGTGACATGGTGAAGCAGTGGAGTTTGGATGTGTGATGCGCGTGGAGTTTGAGATCTTCAGACCCGCAGCGCATCTGTATCGAGGCGGGATTCGATTCACTGCAGCCGTCAGAAGAGACGCGTTTCGGGCAGATGTCTGTTTTACTGCTGAACATGGAGAAAGTCAGCTCGGTGAAATCTGTCTGATGACTGACCATGCCAAAGAGCGATGCAGGCTTCTGCATCTGGACCTCTGACTTCCAAGTGTGCATGTCAGTCCACGTACAATATAGTCCTTAATCGTTTATTTTACCTGTGGGATGAAGGGTAACACAATGAACTTGTACTTAAGAAACAAAATAGCCTATTATAGCTCTCAAATGACTCTGAAGCAACATGATAAACATATAGCCAAAACAAAACTGTATAATACAATAAAACACTATCCAAAATTAAATGTTGTCGTAGATTTGAAAACATACCTATTTAATCCCTCCAAGGCAAGATAGAGAGGATATTTTGATTGAATGGTGACTCTCAACTTCTGCGTCAAACAGGCTGTTAAATGTGTTCTTACCGACCGCATCCTCTCTCTCGTTTCAGCTGCAATTTTTATGAGTTTTCTATAACATCAATTCTGAAAACCAAAACATGCGTCTATGCTCTGATTGACAGCTCGAAGTGCCAATGAACATACACTGCTGAAAGGGGAGGGACCAATCGGGAACAAACTGGATGCTTGCGATGTGAATGCTGAAATTGATCTTGACCTGGTAATAATAATAGTTTGCATTTATACAACTGAAACAGACATTTATAACTTTTAACAAGCTATGGTATTTATAAGATTCATCATCTCACAGAATCTTGTTATAGACAACAACAAGATCAAGAATAAATAAGATCAATAATAAATATTTCATAATTACCTGTAGGACGATGTGTTATTAACGAAAAAAACATAGCTTTTATTTGTATATGGCTTTCTATTTAAAGGACAAGACAAAAAGGCGTTTTAATGGAAAAATTCTGTCATTAAACATGTCAACAGTGACATCTTATGGACATTTTTAGAAACTAAAATTGGAGCTTCTTATTTAGGCCCATATGTAAACCCAGGAATATACTTTTGTCCTTTCAGAGATGACTGACATTAGTTTAGTGATCAAATTTAGTACTCTTATTGAAATGTGATAATATTTTGTAATTATCATTTAAATCTGACCAATTTTCTAATTGTTTATCATTGGAGTTTCTAATCAAAATGTGTTTTTCTGTTACAAAACAGGGCATTCATACATGTCCACTGTAGTGGACACCAGTTTATCAGGCATTTGGGGAGACACAACAAGTGAATAGGGAAATAATCAGTACATTATTCCTATGAATAATAAATATTATCTGGAAAATGTTGTCAATTATTGCTCCCATTATTACACGTTTTTTCATTACATTTTTCCAGAACACACTAATATGCAAATTGGATAAATGTATAAACAGAATTTATATAATTTATGGCCATTTTACCCACAAATTGCATAAAGTGTAATGGTTTATCAATTAATTTCGTTATATATTTCATAACATAATACAAAGTTTGGTTGAAAAAATACTCAAACCTAAAAACTGATAGGTGATTGACAAACAGTCCTGGTGTCCACTACAGAGGACGTCATATGAATAAAATATATATATATATATTTTTCTTTTAAACAATTATATAAACTATGATACGAAAGCAATATACGGTTTACGTTTACATGCGCATAGCAACAAAGTGAAGTTTAGAATTAGTATGTCTTCTACTGATACGATACTGATGCCTGCAGTCGCTGCAGTCCGGCATTTTTCCTCTTTGTCGCCATCTCTGTTCGAAATCTGAAATTGCAGACAATTAAGCTCGAAAATCCACCAGTACCACTGGAATTAAAAACATTATAAGCTTACCGTTTTGAATTGAGCAAAGGCAAGCAGATAGTTTTGAAAACTAGTTGGTTATGTATTTCTCAAAATATTATTTTGGATAATTTTTAAGCCAAAAAAGTTACAGAAGGAGCTTTAATTTCCTTTCTCACACAAATAGTGATATGAAATAATCAAAATGATACATAAATAATTTAGCCTAATTCATAGTTAATTTCTCTACCTACCCGAGGACCTGATCCTCCTGCTGTGGATAATCAACCAATAATTTTTTTTCTTTTTTATGTTTTGGGGTCGTTCGTGCGTTCGCCTAAAGACCTTGATTTACCAAAAACAATAAGTTCATGCACATTGCGAGTTACAGACTTCTGTGCATTATTATAGTGAAGGCTTTGTGAAACTGAACAGCTTTTTTTTCTACACCAACAACGATTGAGCCAATCAGAGTCGGGTATGGGGCGGGGTGACAAGTGCAGCCCCGCCCCGATCTGCAGGCTGCAGGTCCCTCTCCTATGTTTTGGAGGGAGGTGCGCCTCAACAAGCAAAGCAAAAGTTTTATACTTCTGCTTTATACTTTTCGTTCATGTTGACTCCACGACGCGTGGACTGTTAAATCGTTCTCACGATGGAGACCACAGTGGGATACACGCTAAGAAAAGTTTATGTTTATGTTTCAGCTGTGGCTATGATATTGTTTGCGATCGTGCAACTATCCGCGTTGAAACTCCTGTCAATCATTTCCCCGGGACTGATGAAGAAAATCCATCTAAAAATGGGAGAGAAGTTTACGATGACTCAAAATCCCAAATTCAAATACGAAGACTGGGGTCCGTCTTTCTTTTCTCTGGAGTTCATTAAAACCGTGCTCTCTGTGAACTGGTGCTCGCTGGGCCTGGAGGCGTTTGAGGGGTTCTCTGCTCCAGACACAGCTGTATTTACTCTGGACGGACAGAAAACGAGCATTCGTCGTTTTCTTAAAGGTACAGTCAATAGATTCTATAAATGATTATTATTGGAATAATTAAACTGACTGCACCAGTCTTTATGTTCTATTAAAATATATTCATTTATAACTGTTTAATCATTATTTATAACTAATAATAGTTATTATTATTTTCAGAAAAAAATATGACTGTTCCAACCATTAATTTATGTGTTTATTTAATGGAACAATTAAACTGACTACACTAAGGTTCTGTTCCAATATATTTAAAAAAAAAAAACACTTATTATTATCACTATTATTGGAATAGAGCCTTAGTACTGAATGATGCAGTCAATTCATGTGGCTTCTTCACAGGTAACCGTCCACTGGTTCTAAGTTTTGGAAGTTGCACATGACCCCCGTTTCTCTTCAAACTTGATGAGTTTAAACAGCTTGTCAAGGACTTCAGTGATGTGGCAGATTTCCTCATTGTTTACCTTGCTGAGGCACATGCAACTGGTAAGGACGATAATATTGAAATAAATTTGCCATACTCTTGATATAACACTAACAAATTGGGTTGATGTAACCTTTGCCCGGATTCACTGCAGAGTCATTCACACGTAGAGAATCGAGAGATAAATGTTATGCAATAAGCAAAATGCTTCTGTTTTTTTCATAGATGGTTGGGCCTTTGTAAACAACGTCGATATCAGCGTTCACAAAAACCTGGAAGAGAGACTGGCTGCGGCCCAGATCCTGGTCAAAGAAGACCCTCTCTGCCCTGTGGTCGTGGATGAGATGACCAACATCACTGCCAGCAAATATGGAGCCCTTCCTGAGAGGCTCTATGTCATTCAGAGTGGGAAAATTATCTTTCAGGTGAGCGTTTTGCAATGCAGAGAAACTTCAAACTGCACACAGTACAGGAAATACCTCCAAAGCTTCATAACAGCTCTCGTGAGAGCAGTTGTGAGTGAAACCTTTAGAACATTTTAACCTTGGCCAGAGGCTTTACACACACACACACACACACACTCTTCCTCTTGCAGTAAGAGATTTCACAAGTTCATAGAGGTGACAGGTTTGGAATGAGTTGAACAGCATGGGGTAAAGGGTTTATAGTCGGTCTGTTCTTTTGCTTTTGTTGCATTTTTGTTTGGCAGTGTCTAAATATATTCATCAGGAAGTCCGCAGTATGGAAGGATTTTTACATGCATTTTCTTTCTTCCTAACAGGGTGGCATCGGACCTTGGGGGTACAACCCTAAAGAGGTTCGAAAAGTTCTGGAAAAAATTGAATAAAGGGGAAAAAAGAGTTTTATCCATGACTGCATTTGTATATATTTGCACTGAAATTCTAGTGCCTGAACTCATTTTTTGAGTCCCTGTGTTTGCTTGTGACAGATACAGATCAAACCAGCTGGTCTCTGTGTCTTGATGTTTCAAACAGGGGGATGTCAATTGTAAGTGACGGCAATATATTTTTAATGGAATATACAACCAGTTTTTTTGAACATTTGATTATCATACCAGCATTGTATTCAAAGACTATGTGAACCCAACTATCAGCAGAGGTTTTGAAGGGCATTTTTGCTTTTCTGATTTCTTTTTGTCTGAACTTGTGACTGTAAATGATGCTTACAGGGTAAATCTGTGAACTGTAAACTGATAATCCAGTTATTTGTTCTAAAAAGGATTAAGGAGCACAGTGTTTTTTACAACTATTCAAATTAAAAGTCACATTTTTATTACATATATCATATAAGAGTCAGTGTATATCATTAAATAAATAATGACTACTTAATTTCATATTATTGTGTGCTTGTCCTTCAGTGAAAAGAAACTTGAACTGTTTTTTTTTAACCATGCTTGACCTGAAATATTTCAAATAATCTCTTTTAAGTTGCTCAGGAAATGCAGGTATGAACATGTTCCACACTGCAGTCACTGAACCTATTAAAGACAGAACAGGTTCTCAAAGAATGTAGTTGAGGTATACACTTATTAGCTTCACTAACTTTTCAATACAGTAGATCTTATCAAAATGAATCTATTATTGGCCAGCTATTCAAATGCTAGTAACAATAATCCTAGTCTACATTTGGACACTGCTAATGTACAGTACATGTATAGAATCTGATGCCATCTACTACTGATAATGCTTGCATAATACAGCACAAATGCATGTTTTTGCATAACCCTTGTCCAACCGACATTGTGGTTTATTGCTCTTTTCACTTCTTCAGTCCTCATCATGTCTCCTGCTGCAGGACTATGGCATTTTCACGCAGGAGATCGGAGTCCGTAAAAAGGTCTCTTTAATGTCCTAAGGACTTTTCCATGTGTCATAGGGTTCATTAGGGTTCATTTAGGGTTCATTGAACAAGCATGAAAAACATGTTTAAACCTTTTCCAATAAAGATTTGTAAAGCTTATTTGTATTTTATAAAATTATCTTCAAAATACAGTATCCTGAAGAAGGGACGTTTTCCTTTTTTCTTTTGCTGAGTTTATATAATAAGTACATACACGTCACATATATATGGCATATAAACAAACTTTATTGTAATTAATCGATTTGACAGCACTATAACTATCGGTACTGTTCTTTAGCCCCAATCTCACCTTAACTTTATGACTGCATTTGAACTTTGGGCTCATGTCACATGCTGCATTTGGCAGTCAGGAGGATCCTGTTGTGGTTCCTCACTGACTTTCCAGACGGATCGGCTTTCATTTGTCTAAAAAAGGCTGATATACCACAATGCAGCCAAAAGAGGTCATCGTCTATGAAAAAGATTAGACCACAACAAAATATAACAGTTAGAACTGCTTTGTCTCATTTAAATCAACATATATTCACAAGATATTAATCAGGAATTTTATCAGTCGGTCCAAACCTACCAAGTGTCAGTCCAGGAATCAATTCTACGAGTAAATAAAGTATTACAAGAGTCCATTCACCCAGAGCACATTTTTGGAATTTAAAACCACAAGATATGGGTATTTATAAAGAATCTACATAGTTCGGAATATGCCAAGCACTTAAAAGTTATCAGGTAGATATTGAGTGTAAAACATTTTTAAATGCCATGTATGACTAAAAATGTTGTGATAATTACTGGTTTAAAAGAGGGGGAATGTATAAAAAAACATTCAGCTCCTAAAACTTAATTTAACATTCCAGGTTTCTTTAAATTAAAAATTGTTTTGAAAATAAAACTTATTAAAACAGCAGATGTACCCAAGGAAACCTATTAGCCTATCGAGTGGGAGCTTCAAATAATGTTAGGGGGACAAAAAGATTGAGAACTACTGATTTAGAGTAGTTTTACATTGAAAACAATGGAAAAGCAGCACAGAAACATTTTCTGTGGAAACAGTAGCGAATACCATTTGAGAGTTGCTGAGAAAGAAAAACTGAAGACTCTTAAGGATGATCAGTGGTTTGCTGAGTCTGTTCTTTTACACAAACGTCAATCTCACACCCATCTCCAGGTGCCAGTTGGTTGGCCAAAACCTCTTATGCGCTCTTATGAAGCACTTCGGCCTGTCAGCCTGTTTGAGCATTGTCCACTATGTTCCTGCTTGACAGTTTGCAGAAGAGGCAATCAAACAGCTTCATAAATGAGTTCTTATGCCATGCCCTGCCTGTGAAAAACATTCCACAGACTTTACAATGAGTGAAAACAGACAGAGACTTAAGACAATTTGGGAACAACTTTATCTTACATTGAAACTGGTTCACTGATTCAAAGAGAATGATTTACATGGAAATCAAATGGCTGGATCTTGGCCCTCTGAAGAGATGCTACCCTAAAGAAGTAGTAGGGGAGCATCAACAGCTTTACATCATTTTCCAAAGTTAAAATCAATTCACATTGAGCTTTCCCTTTTCTCTTAAAAAGCGATTAGCTGGAAACTGAAAATAGGGGAGAAACGCTGCTTTCCGTCTTGCATTAATATGAATGACTGAAAAACATAAGACAAAAATCCCCAGAAAGGAGCCAAATAATTTAGTAGTCAATATACAAACAAGCCTATTCAGCCCACAGTTAAAAGTATGATGCACAAGCTAACAAAAGCCGTGCAATACAACTACTAAAATGTAAAACAATGACCAAATGCCTGTATAAATAGAATAAGTTACCATTCTAAGTGTATTATGACTGTCTGATGTCGCTCAAATGAAAACCTAATACAAAACAAATCCAAACACACTAGAGTCTGGCTCACAAAAGCCACATCCTTTCGGGATGAAACCATTTCAGAGCTAAAACAAGAGGCACATGGCAGGGAATTACATATATATATATTAAAAATAAAATAAAAAAGGACAAA
Organism: Pimephales promelas; assembly: GCF_988280905.1. Taxonomy (NCBI): domain Eukaryota; kingdom Metazoa; phylum Chordata; class Actinopteri; order Cypriniformes; family Leuciscidae; genus Pimephales; species Pimephales promelas. The sequence continues at coordinate 26,345,180 of NC_142782.1, forward strand.
CATGATATGGGTCTCTTTAACCATCACAAATTCATGACAATCGAGCACAACAGCGGCTTAACATTTTTGCAGGGAGACGCATCCAGGCGCAAATTCCAGTCACCCAGCCTGAGAAGCTCTGAGAAGGTCTCATAGGTAGTATGTTTGTCAGGGTCAGCATCTGAGAGGATCATCTTGTCATTCAGTTTTTTTTTACCAAAGATAGAGACAGCAGTTAAATTTCAGAAAAAAAAGAGAACATGAAATCAGTGCAGAAAACATAACAAATATCTTCAGGACTGGCACCCATCAATGCAGTTATTCCTTAAAAGCAGCTGCTTATAATGCTTCAAGACAAAAATGACAGTGTACGAGTAAAATACAACTCCGAGTCTTTCCTCGTTCAGAAAAGACAGATTTTTCTCACCACTTGATGCGTTTCACTGGAGAAAAATAAAAAAAACAGGTCATCGAAAGGCAATAAAATATTCACAGAATTCAAGGCCACGTATGAGAGTTCAGTGTCAAAAAAGTCAGAGGAAGTTTCGTACGTGTAAACCATGCTGAAGTTGGACGTGAATGTCGGATTTCGAGAGACTGAACTGAGATTATTCCTCTTCGGCACAAAACGTATACACATCCAGCGATTATGTCAGCAGTAAACCATACTTTGCTTCTTAATGAGAGATGGCCTCAAAGGGGAACGAGAAAAAAAAAATCCAGGAGCATTGAGTCACATTTAGATGGTCTGATCTTAGAGAGGAGAAAAGATTTGCTAGCCATTAAAAAAAAAAAAAATAACAACAAAATTCATTTTGATATTGCATGAGACCACTTGTGAGGATGCAGGGCAGTCCCACCCAATTCCATTTCCTGTACATGTACTCTGTCTATGTCATCGATGGCCAACTGTGAGTTTCCAGAACGGAGCAAACAGACTGGCATCAGACGCTCATGGTCATGGAAGGAGAGTACTGCTGTAAATACAAAAAAAAAAAGGGTCAAAAACTGAAGCAAAACATTACAGAAAAACAACCAGTCTATCTATTCACTTAACACTAGCACTAACTAGTTGCAAAACGATTAAGAGAATTTTTGTGCAACAGTTTATCCTTTGTGCCGTACTGGCTAGCCCCGCCCAGTGATCTCATTGGTGTAAAATCCAGCTAGCATAACTTGTTTTCTGATTTAGAGGTTGTATTGCATCGTCCTTTTACTTGAGGAGATAAAAAGAGGAAAAGTATTGCTAGTACTTTCAAAACCATAATATAATATATAAACGTCAAGGTATCTTACATTATCATTTTGGAAGGAGTGAAGGTAGCTGCCTCCTACGTCTTCATCTCTTGGGGTCCCGGGTGGATTGCTCATGCCACTCATATTGTTAGGAGAATTCTGATGATGAGATGTATAGTAATTGGCAAGTTAAATAGACAGTGAATACAGTGCTGCAGGGATGACATCATTGTAGGCATATCTGGAAGACAGCGTCACCCTGGTTTCCTCGACAAAAAGCCAGTAAGACTTTTCCATTGGTTTTTAATTCTTGTAAAAAAATGAGCTCTATGACCAACCAAACTTTAAGACTGTTTCGTTCAAGATAATCTGCACAAACCTAAAGTTAGGCTACAAACGAACTACACCACAGTAGCAATGTTTAACGGCACCACCACTAGACCTCGTAAAAAAACTCCTCATATTTTAGTTTGAGTTAGAATAGTTTGCAAGAGCATGAGTATAACAACAATGAGCTGTAAAATCGGTGTAAATCATTCCACACAACCTATGTAATCCCATTTAGCTTAAAAATAAAATAAAATCACTAGCGGGGTATTACTGCTTAATTTTATCCTTTAAAATAAAACGTGAAGATATCTTAAGCTTGTGTTAACTAAATCAAAAAATCAAAAATGTATTCTTTAGGGTGATGGAACTGGAAGTGCAAAAATGTTTCCAAGTTTTAGGACCGATTCCTGCAGCACTATGAAATACTCTTTTACAGAAAGATTTTTAAACAGATCTCATTGTGACCCAAATATAAGAAGAAGAAAAAACGTTAGAAAGATTATAATCACCTTTGGAAGTCCATCGAGGTCTCCTGAACCTAAAAAGACAGAAACAAACATGAATATGTTTCCAAATGGATATAACATTTCAAACATAACCATGTGGATTTACCTCCATTCATATGCATTGGGTCCATTCCTGCCATGGCCCCTAGAGGTCCCTCAGAGCCTGGGCCTATGGGAAACTGGACAAATACAGTGGGAGTTAACAATAAAAAAAAATAAAAAAAACGACATCAGACAGTAATGATGAAAAAGGGTAACATGAGGGTATCAGCCAAAGGCACTTCTGCTGCATTAATGTACTATACCAAGCAATTACTGAACAGTGTGCCTCTGAGAAATGAGTCAGCAGGTCTGTCTCTTACACTGTTGCGCCCTCCACCTCCTGAGTTTATCATGGTGTACAGGTTTTCACTGGAGTTGTTGGAGTCTGAGGGTGAGAAATCTTTCATTAATGGCATGGAGATCTCTGCATGATCAGTTATGATTGATATTCTGCTTTAGATATTTAAAATCCATAAACAAAATCCAATAAAGAAGGTTAGCTGCAAACAGACCTGCTGGACTAGGGACAATGCCAGGTGTTCCTGGAGGCCCTCCTTGTGGACCCTGGAGAAACAAATGGATTACAGTTTTAGATTCATACTTCAAAGCCTTGTATTACTGTATATATGTAAATGAGGAACTCTTCTCTTACCCCATAAGCACCAGGAGATGGTGATGAATATGGCATCTAAAGCAAAACAAACAGACATACGTTTATGCATGCAGCATTCTATTATAGTCTTACATATAATAATTGTAATAAAAGTCTTAAAATTAGTTGACTCACATTGTTGGCATTTGGATTTGGCCATGGTGGTCTACCATTTCCAGGGCCCCTGGAATCACATATAATTGTTTGTATTAGAATTCAGTTTCAATTTAATAACTAATTTACATGATACACCAACGTTCAAAAGCTTAGGGTGGGTAAGATTTTAAATGTTAATGTAAAATAACAGAATAACTCTTAATAATACGTTTTAAAAAGTAATATATTCCTGGGATGGCAGAGCTGATTTTAAACAACCATTACTCCAGTCTTCAGTGTCACATGATCCTTCAGAAATCGCTCTAATATGAGGGTTTAAAGCTCAAGAAACATTTCTTATTATTGGCAATTTTGAAAACAGTTGTGATGCTTAATTTTTTTTTTTTTTTTTGTGAAAACCTTTTGTAACGTCATAAATGTCTTTACTGTCACTTTTAAGGTGATCTTGCTGAAAACAAATATATATTTTTATCTTACTGAGCCCACATTTTCGAATGGTAGCATATGTTGCCACAAAATCTCTTACATGTTAACTCCCGGCATGCCAGGGCCCATTGAGTTGTGTGGTGGTCTCATTCCTCCTCCAAAACTCTGGGGGCTGGGGCCCATGGGACCCATTCCTCTAGGAACATTCATCCTCTGCATCGGCCCTTTAGATGGGGAAAGGAGAAGTCAAATCAGTTGATGCTGTCTAGATGCCTAAAAACAACTCGGATGTCATAATAGATGAACTGGCTCACCCTGTAGTCTGGGATCCATGTTTGGGAGCATCGGCTGAGCAGTTGGAACTCCACCAGGGGGCTAGAAAAGTTGATACAAATTCAATTTTAACATTTATTTTAAATTTAATTTGACATTTTAATTAGGGCTGTGCAAAAATTAATTGCGATTAATCGAATCCAAAATAAAAGTCTGTTTACATAATATATTTGTGTGTGCTGTATATAATTATTTTGTACATATAAATACCTATGCATGCATGTATATATTTAAGAATTATTTGCACTTAAATTCTGTATATATATATATATAAATACATAATCTATATTATATAAATATAAATATTTTATATATGGATAACACATTTTCTTAAATATATACATGCTTGTGTGTGTATTTATATATAAAAAATAATTATATACAGCACACACAAATATATTATGTAAACACAGACTTTTATTTTGGATGCGATTAATCGCAATTAATTTTTGCACAGCCCTAATTTTAATTTAATGTACAATAACTCACCTGGTTGCCCATTCTAATGGGGGGTCTTGGACCCCCTCCAAAGCGAGGTGACATGAAAGGCTGCAACACAAAAATCAACATGTCAGAAAACTGTAACACTGACAATATTGTCTGAATCCAATGAAGTTACGACAAAAAGGATGTCTGCGAGAACATGGGGTAACCACAGCCCAGCAGAACAGCAAGACAGCGTGAGAGAAACAACACAGAGGGCAGAACCGGTCAATTGAAATAGTCCGTGAATAGACAGGAGCTGCTACCTGGCCGTGGGGTCCCATCATGCTGTTAGGGGGAGGAGGAGCGTGAGGGGAGGCCTGGGAGCCGGGAGGGCCCTAAGAAAGTGAAGAGACCACACGAAAGGAGAGCAGGAGCGAGAGACCAAGCAAGGGAAATGTAGCAAGTGATAAAAAAAGACCATTGGAAAAAACAGAAATAATGAGAGAGACAGAAGAGAAAGAAGAAGAAGAAAAAAAAAAGATTCATTAGGCTATTTAAAGGGCTAGAAAGAGAAAAACACCAGAGAACACACTGAGCATCCTATGTGACTGGTGGCTGAACAGCTAAACTCTGAAAGAGCAAAGCATTACGGTTAAGTTCAAACAAATGAATCAATGGGTGAACAAAAGGGATCAGTAAGAGCTAGGGGTTGAACGACTTCAGATTTTTTAAAAGTTGACTTAAGTGACTAAAGTCGATTCGACTAGTCACTGATGAGGACCTCATTAAAGGAGAACTCCGGCGAACAATGAACCTTTGGTCTAATAAAACATCGGTGCCTAGTCAATCGTTCTCTGAGATTTGTTTTCTTGATAATCGAATGTAAAGAGATTTATCTCTAAAAACTGTTTAGCGTATAATGCTAGTACTGGGGGCATTGACTAAGTAAAAGAAATCGCTAGTTTATACCACTAACAAGGCTCAAAATAGCCCCACACTAACACAGAAACATACTGAGGCTCCATACATGCAAAACGAAGCATTGGGAACTTTGTAAGTGTACAGACCGTTTAATAAGAAGATACTTTATGAAGACAGTTCACTTCGTGTATACAGACAGCAGCCATCTTAAAAAATAGTCTCGATAAGTCGATCCCCGAAAGCGGTTCATACAGTTCAGAAGTTCGCTGAACTTCATACAGCTCAGATCACTCAGCACGTCGTTCGGGGATCGACTTATCGAGACTATTTTTTAAGATGGCTCCTGTCTGTATACGCGAAGTGAACTGTCTTCATAAAGTATCTTCTTATTAAACGGTCTGTACACTTACAAAGTTCTCAATGCTTCGTTTTGCATGTATGGAGCCTCATTATATTACTGTGTGAGTGTGGGGCTATTGTGAGCCTTATTAGTGGTATAAACTAGCGATTTCTTTTACTTAGTCAATGCCCCCAGTACTAGCATTATACGCTAAACAGTTTTTAGAGATAAAACTCTTTACAATCGATTATCATGAAAACAAATCTCAGAGAACGGTTGACTATGTACCGATGTTTTATTAGACCAAAGGTTCATTGTTCGCCGGAGTTCTCCTTTAATGAACAAATAAGCCTGAACCTCGAGCTAAGACTTGAATGTGGGTTGCCTTGTGCACAGCTATGGCATATGACTTCACCATAACAGCTTATTTTATTCGTTCTTTTGTCTTTGGGTCATTATACATCTCACAGATTTCTGCTCGATCCATAGCAGATATAAAGTAGCACAGTAAAGATTACATTTATATGAATGAATGCATTAGTGAGAGTGCAATTGCATGTGAATGAATTCTACCTGGCACCATCTCTCTACTAATAGTGAAGCTATGCGTTTTGTTTTTTTTTACTAAGTAATATATGCTAGAACTTTTCATGTTCAAAGCTATTTTACTGATAAATCACAGAACAGTGTGCATGTTGATAATACATTTTTGCAATACAATACTGGATGTTTCTGTGCATGTGTCTGTATATGTTTGCGTTACAATGCAGCAGCATATTAGTTTAGCTTACGTATACAAGCTGTTTAAAATGTATTATCCAATAGGCCATGATCAGCAACTAGTCGACGTAAACTTAAAGCGTCACGGCAGTCGAGTCGACTATAAGTCGAATAGTCTGTGCAACCCCTAGTAAGCGCACAAGTTAACATTTATGAAGAATATAACAGGAAAAGCCAACACCGGACTAGTGGACTCCAAACATTGGATATATTGAAGGTGTTCCCATGAGTACTGGAAACTTGTTGGCTGCTTTTCCCTCAGTATCCTATATAACCATTAATTATTATTATTATAATAAATTATAATGTCTTGTATATTTTATAACATAATATATTATACACAAAATATATAATAATATACACACTGCTGGGCCAAAAAAAATTGGGCCAAGTCAAAATATTCCATATTTAGTGGTCTTTTAATCAAATCACTGGTCAGGAAATTAGCAAGAATTACACAAATACTGTAGATAAAAGAAACTTAGCACAGAAAAGCCTTTCCTTTTGTTATCTTTAAATGATTAAGCTGTGTGGGTAAACTTGCAAAAAGTATTTTACAGGAAGAAGAGTCAGTGTTCCACTCAATGTTAATGGCTTCAAACAGTTCATGAGTAGTTCAAAAATATTTCCCAGTTCGTTTTAGTTTAATGTAAGACCAAATATTTGGATCTGGATTCTGACCAGGGCAAAAACATGAGCCTGATGGACCTCGAGCTGTTTTTTTTTTTGTTGTTTTTTTGTGCAATTTGTTCAGGAGCATTGTCTTGTTGAAAAATAACATCTGACCATTCCTCTTTAGATAACTTTTCATTTGTGGGAAGCAAGTCATTCTGCAATATTCGCCTGTACTCCAAAGCATTAAATGACTTTGCACAGTGAAATACCTCACCAATACAAACAGCTAAAAAGACTCCCCACACAATGACACCTCTTCCTCCATGCTTCATGATGCATTCATTAATATATTTCTCAACAGATTTTCAAACACACCGCTCTGGAGCATGCAACTCATGTTTCACTGAGATCCATCAGTCCCACACACAACTTCCCAAATTCTGCCAAAAACTTAATTCAGTCTTGATGCTTTTCTGAGACAGCAATAGCTCTTTAAGTAGTGCATTTGCTTCAATTTAGCTAATAGCCTGACCAATAATTTGGGGTTAAGACAATTAAAAGCCTTGTGTTTAGCCATTTTGGCCATTTTTTTTCCTCAGGAGTGTGTGTGTGTGTGTGTGTTAGGGGTGTCACGATTCTCCAAATCCTTGATTCAATTACATTTTCGATTCTAAGGTTATTTTTATCAATCGGCCAATCAGGATGCTCTCTGTCATATATGCACTTGATGAGGCACACACGCAAGGTCTCTCGCTCTCTCCCTCTCTGACGTGCGCGCAATATGGTTTGGAACAGTTTTTTTCTGTATCGGCATGCCCACTCACTCTAAATTCCTGGAGATTTTAACTAATTTGCGTGCATCAGGGAGCCGCTATCAATATGCAGGAGACTCCCAGAACTTCCGAGAGACTTGCGATGTCTGCAAACTGTGGCTTTTTTGAAGTGCGAATGTTGTCAAGGTTACTCACTGGAAATCCCAAAAACTTCCACACCTGTGACTTCAATGAAACAGGAGGGGGTTCAAGTTCTGTCGATGGGTCTCCTGCATCTGCAGTTGCGCTTTTAAATGGCTGTAGCAAAGTTAGAGGAGGTTGACCATAAACTCGCAGCACTTCAACACGCATGTTTTTTCTGCTTGGCAAGCCGAACGGACGTGACATGGGGGCGTGGCAGCATCGACGATTCCATTTTTTTAATTTGAAGTTCGAGATTGTGAATTAATTTCAGTCGATTTAGATTTAAAATCGAAATCGTGACACCCTTAGTGTGTGTATACACACACACACCATAGATAACACTAAAATCATGAGAAACATTGACTCACTGTGTCCAAATCCAAACCTGGTAGTCTATGTAAGGTTAGAATCAGGTGCAGCTTAAAAAAATCTCAAAGGAGATGAGGTTTACACAGAGGATGATGATCTAACCTGGAAGAATCCAGGGGGCATAGGTCCACCTGGCATGCCATCTCCCGGCGGCATGTTCCCAAGAACAGGACTGGGGGCTGCTGCGGCACTCTGTGGACACAAAGAAAAGGGACAAGTTAGATGGGGAAATTGACTCTGATTATTTTCCATTGAAAACCAGAATAAATCTTGAGCTAAACGCATTATACCACTGTGTACTCGACCAGCAAGCAATAAAGCCAATGGCACAGCCACAACTGACTGGTGTAAAATCCACAAAACCTAGCAGAAAGAACTAGGTTTCAGAGCACAACAGGGATTTGATCATGCATATAATGGCAGTGGAAGAAGCACAGTGTGGTCTGCTGTGTGTCACACTTCATCCCGAGTTAACCGAGCAAGGATTTTCAGAGTGCGCTGTGAAATACCACAGGAAGGAGATAGAAAGAAAAAAAGAGCAGCTGACCCTAATGGAGCAACAAAGATCAGAACAGGCCAATGGGAAGAGCCAGACCGAGACTGATCCCTAACAATGGAGCAGCTACGCTTTCCATTCAGACTATTAAAGTCCACAGCTCAAGGGGCCAAGACGACCTTTTATTTTTAAAATCCACATGAAAATCAAAATCACACTCCTAATACATATTTCTGGACACATCATTCACAGTTCATTAGTGAATCAGTGTTAAATAAATAGAAATATATATATATATATACACAAAAATACTCAAATTAAAATGAAAATCTAAATAACACTGCAGTGTGTGTTATTCCAAAGAAAACTAATGTTTGACTTTACAATCATTTACTCTGCCCACAAAATGCCTTTTCTATTTTGGCTGATGTCACCAAGGCGGCCGTTTCCTGTTTCGGAAGGTAAGCAGTCAAACAAAATGAAAGGAAACTCTGGAATAAAATGCACACTTTTCACGATCCAATCAATTCCCAATGGGAATTCAGTCAATTTTTGCCTTTCCCCCTAGCTGAATGTCTTGTTCCACTTGGAAAATCCTGTTACGGAAGTGAAATGGGTGGGAATTTAATGCTGCTTTAGGATTAGCAAAATTTCTTATACCCAAAAAAATAATTCGAGTTAACCCAGGGAAACTGAAACCAACATTCTTGGTTGTCCCACCCTGATGACAGCCCTCCACTACAATCTAACAACATTATATCTCTAAAATGCCCAAAAATAATTCAAGAAATCCAACACAGTCCTCCTTTCTACAGCTCATCCCTCCCTTACGCTCCAAGTTCGCTTCTCGTTCCATCTGTTTCGTCCCTTCCTTTCAGTCTGCCTACCGACAGGCTCCATGACAGCCATCAATCACTCTCCATCCCCAGCACAGCCCGAGGGGGAGTGTTTCCCTTGACACAGCATGAAGACAACATGGCCACTGTTTAAAGAGGGCGCAGCCTCCTCCCCCACCCACTAGAGAATAAGAGAGCACAGACCTGACGCCACGGTCCCGACCACAGCTGGGCACAAAAAGCAGGAGAGGAGACAGCGCCGAACACACGATGACTTCAAAACGTAATGCCCTATAACACTCCGGCAGATCCAACTATGCTGAACATGCAGCTAATTTTCGAATGACTGATCATGTTTCATATGTACCCGTACGGCAGCATCCTTTCAGATTATGGTGTCTAGACAGAAGAGCAAGGGTTTGATTTTTATACTCTCTGCATATGACCTCCGACCCGTGGCCCATTCACTAAAGCTCGCGGCTAGACAACAGCAGTCATATATTATTGGTAGAAGGCTAAAGCTGGAGGTTTTTCACATATGAGTCGCATCATGCCCAAATAGAAACAACAATTAGAGTTTTATTTACAGTCTCAATTATGTTTTCCAAAACTAGGAATGATCAGTCTTGGCGCAACTTGCAACTTGCTAAAAAATAAGGTTTCTGCCTAGGAGTTGCATCATTGTACATTTTTAATTGCAACTAAACTATGCTTAAGAGTTTTTCCCTAAAATGCTTTTATTAGATTTGTTAGTAACTTCATGCCATATTAAAGACCATGTTTCCACATATCCATTTTAAAAAAGTGCAATTTAAAATATCTATTAATAAATAAGGCCTTTCCTGGCTTCCTGGTCACGCAGGCCTTTATTTTTCAATCAGCTAAACATCATGTACATAAAACGGATCGTCCAAGGCACATAGCATCTTTGTCTAGAAACAGTGGTGATTCCATGGAAAACCCTGCTGACATCATTTCTATTGTAGGAATGATTACTACATCCTTCACACATGACACTGTACACATTTTCTTATTATACAACCCTAACACAGAGACTCTTCTAAAAGTCACAGACACAAGAAATGTAATTTTGTCCTCAACTTATGCAGAATTTCCGAGCGTTTTCATATACTCACATAGTCATGGAAAGCCTTGGCCTCGCTTGAATGTTCACATGTGTCTCTCCTCTCAGGAGCTGCACAGTAGAGGTCCCAAAAGACACTTGGGTAAAGAAAAAAGTGATTGTATAAGTCTGCGGTGATCAGATTAAAGGAGCAAATCATGGTTAAATTTTATTTCGGACATCATTTACGGTGCTTAGCCTCATGTCATTCCAAACCTGTATGCCTTTCCCTTCCACAGGTTTAATTTAAAGATTGTTATCTGTGCAATAACTATGCCCCATTCGATGCATTAGCTTAGTGTGAGAAAAAGACCAAAAGATTTTAGTAAAATAAATACATTTCAAACAAATCAAAAAGTGAAACAATTGCATGGTTCACTTTTAAGATACTTGAGCATCTTTTTTGAAGCTTCAGAATTTCTCTCATTGTGTCCCATAAAATTAAGAATGTCATGGTTTGGAACGACATGAGGGCGAGTAAATAATGCAATTTTTGATTTTTTTGGTCATATATTTCTTTTTACACATACATATTACACTCTAAATACTCACCACCACCAGGAATGCAGGAAGCCAGGAGGGTCTCCAAGCGTGATGTTCTTTTCCCATCGGATCTAGAATGGATCCGAAAATAATGGTTCAGTCGAAGAGTGTACAGGACAATACAATTTTTAAGTTTGTAAGTGTGTGAAGGTAAAAACATCTAAAAATGTGGTCCTGGCTCTTACTTCTGACAGGAAAGTCTGCGCAGACTTCTGAGCACCAATGTGTAACAAATACTCATAAACATACAAAGCTAACCTGCAATAAAACAGAAAGAACAACATATCAAGTTATTAGAGCAACAAATGACATAAAAAATGATATGGTTGATGAGGACAAAACCAAGAAATCCATATTTTGTGTCACATTTCTCTCTGGTTTCCGCTAAAAGTGTTTATTGTAAAAAAAATAAATTAATATATTCCTTAATAAAAATTATATGAACCAAAAAAGGATAAATATTCACACGCACATTACTGTTTTAGTTTTTTATTTTTATTTATAAACCCCCATTGAGCAAAGCAGCAGCTAAAAAGCATACAAAATGCATAAAAACTAAACAAAAGACGAGACCCACTCCCCTCCAAGACTGGCGTCTGTGGCAAAATGAAACGAGGAACACTGAAGCGCCCGTCCCGCATGCAGAAACTATTTCAAATAGGTGATTAAAAAAGACGGTTTTTACTCTGGATCACATCACAATGACCAGGGGCGAAAGCTCTGTGCCACAGGGGGACCCCAGAATGGCGCACGGCCGGGCACTTTCGATTCAACGCTCTCACGACAAGCCTATAGCAGCAGCATACGCTCCATATGCAGTCGTGCCTATACTGCCCTAACAATAGGCTACATCCAACACAATAACACACGCACGACGGGCGATGTTCAAAAGACCTTACTTTTCCCGAGCTTGACCATCCGATGGCACGACGGAGCTTTTGCCTTTAGGAAACATGATTTTTTTGTGCACGGGAGAGTCACCCGCGTTCGCTTTTCCCCTATTTTCGACAATTCATCTGTCACTGCTCCAGGTTCGACTGCACAAACTAAACACACTGACGCCTTCTCAACCAACCTTGACCACTGGGGCGGGGGGGAAATTTGCCGTTTGATTGACAAGGGCAAGTGGCCAATGGCAGGGCGCCATTTCTCCTACGTGATGCCCCCGCAGTGACGTATGTTCAGTGACCAAATAGTTCCTTCCTCCAATTTCCTGTGATTCTTTAAAGATGGGTTGGCGCTCCACATTAATTAACCCTGTGTATTTGTTTACTCTGTTGACTAAATGGGTTGCATGCTATGATAGTAAAACTTTGAGAAAGCGCAATACGAACAATGGAATCAAGCTGAATTAAGGCTAATCATCATAGCCTTCAATTATGCCCTGGACATAATTGAAATAGATAAATGGAAAAATAAAATAGCCGGATAATATAATGTAAAATTAGAAATAGCATTTAAATGTCGTGTAAAATTCATTATTATGCCTATTTCTAAATAAAACTAGTCAGCCTATTAGCCTATATGAACTTTACATAATCATAACTGCACTGTTTGCAATACATTTAGATTGAGAAATTCTTTGTAAGTAGGCTATTTACAAAAAGACATGTTTATTTTATATTGATTTCGGGTCTGTTAATAAATTATTAAAGTAGCCTAAGTTATAAAACCCTGTAAGCAGATAATATTTGTTCCGTAATATATATATATATATATATATATATATATATATATATATATATATATATATATATATATATATATATATATATATTTAAAATGTGCTATTGTTAGCCTGTTGTTTCACATGTCATAACTCATAAGGTCAGAGAGTTGATCTTGAGTAATGCATTCAGTCTACCTTAAAAAAGTTGCTGGGCGTCACTAACTTCATTGGGCTATGGGAACAGTAAAGCGCGGATACTTTGTTTGACTGGGAATAAGAATGTATTTTTATTTCATATATCTTGCAAAGATTCAGACACCACACAGACATCGTTCCTTTCTTGTGCAAATGAGAGAGGTTTAACATCTATTCACGTAAGTTTGCTCATTTCCCAATCCCAACGCTATTTTAGTTCAGACGCAGTTGACACTTGAAATGTCACAGAATAACCTGCTGTGCAAACTATAGGAAACGTATGCTAATCGTATATATATATATATATATATATATATATATATATATATATATATATATATATATATATATATATATATTAGAAAAATTAGAAAAATAATTAATTAATATACAGTTTGTCTATAACTAAATATAATAATTAATTATTTAATAACTTTATGTAGTCTCCCATAACCTTAACTCATAACAATGAAAACCATTTATGAATGAGCAAAATGATGTCATTTGACAGCACAATTAATGCCAGTCAGTGTTTGTTCATGACGAGGTGTTCCGTGGGCTAAATGCACGAGTTGCGTTTTAATGCTGAATAACGGCACACTTTTTTGTCGGTTTTTATGCTTTTAATTGTAAAGTCCACTTGAAAACTATTTCGGAATATCAGCTGTGTTTAGATGTCTCTTAATATTTGACTGTAGCCTACGCAGGATTGAGATAATAACAAACTGAAACGAGTTAAGCTTATTAATTGCTATGCATGGCACGTAGTTTTTACAGACTAAAACAGTCCTGTTTCTGATCTGGCTCCAAATCTTTTTCTTCATATTGTTTTGGTAATACTTTCACATGGTGCGAGCTATTTTTAGTTTTAATGTGTCTTTCTCTGTTTTTGGAAATAAACATAAATATTGTCATTACTCATCGTTCATTAGGCTATATATATATATATATATATATATATATATATATATATATATATATATATATATATATCAGTCAAGATAGTGTTTGGCTAACTGGTGCAGGTTATTGCACCTAGAAAATAAACTGAAATTCATTGTGTTGCTAATACACACTGCTTGGGTGATAGAATATTTTTTCTTGATGTTTATTTTAAAAAAGTTTTTAAAACAAAAATTTAATTTACAATACGTTTACAATACAGTACAGTACTATTTTTTATTAATGCAGAATAATCTGTTCTTGTAGGGTCTGCAGTAATTCCAAAAGGAATTTTCTCTGATTATAAATCTGTTGCAAGCGTAGCACTATAAGTAGTCTTTTTTTTTTTTTTTACTAAATTGGTATGACTAATCCCTTTTGACTCAAAGTTGCTGTGAATCATGAAAATAACACGCAAAATGGACAGGCCACAATAACATGCATTTGGAATCATATATGATCATATAAAAGGTTTAAAAGAAGCACTCGCTTGAGTGATGACGTAATGTGCCTCGACCTCACCATGAATCCTGAAAATGACATGTTACCTGTCCAGATATTCAAGCAAATGTTTATACAAGAAAACTTTATATTAGAGGATGGCCTTAAAGCTACAATTCCCTTCCTAATATGCTTCAAGACAGTGATATTATGATTTCGATTACCAACAAATATGGATCTTAAAGGGATAGTTCACCCAAAAATGAAAATTCTGTCAGTTTTTACTCACCTTCATGTTGTTCCAACCCCGTAAGGCCTTTGTTCATCTTCAGAATACAAATTAAGATATTTTTTATTAAATCTGAGAGCTGGATCACACCTCCATAGGCTTCTAAGGGATTGAAACTTGCCGGCCCCGAAAAGTTATTAAAGACATCGTTAAAATAGTCCAAGTGACTACAGTGGCTCAATCTCAAGTTTATCAAACAACGAGAATACTTTTTGTGCGCAAAAACAAACAAAAATAACGACTTTATTTCAACTATTCATTTCCTTCTCTGTGGGCCTCGTTAGTTAAACTAGTGTAATTGCGTAGAGCTACGTCACACGTAGGCTCACTATTGGCCGACGCTGCTCATGTGTGTGATGCGTGTGACGTACAACAACTGTGGTTGTTGTCCAACTGTGGCGCACAAAAAGTATTCTCGTCACTTGATAGCCACTGTAGTCACTTGGACTATTTTAACGATGTCTTTAATAACTTTTCGGGGGAACAAGTTTCAATCCCTTAAGAAGCCTATGGAGGAGTGATCCAGCTCTCAGATTTCATCAAAAATAACGTAATTTGCGTTCCGAAGATGAACGAAGTTCTTACGGGGATGTTCTTACATGAGAGTGAGTAAAAACTGACAGAATTTTCATTTTTGGGTGAACTATCCCTTTAATATGTAAATATATTGCTCTGTCCAACAGAGCCCTAGTCATGGCAAGTGAGACCATGGACCCTATGCTGGCCGAGCCAGTGTTCATTCTGGAAAATGGGGAGATGTATAGGAACCCGACTGAAGTAAAGATGAGCCAGATAGTCCTTCCCTGCCATGCAAACCACTGTGGAGAACTCAGTTCTGGTCAGCTGCTCAAGTGGATGGACTCCACCGCCTGCCTGTCAGGTCCGTTTGGAGTATTCTTAATGTTAGAGACAAACTGAGTTGCTGTCACTGTTTGAACGAAACCATGATTATTACAATGATATTAAAACCAATGATCCAGTAAAACTATTTCAAGTACATTTTAAAGGTGATTTAATTTCCGTCTGAATCATTGCCGTCACCTCCGATATTCATGTAAACACCCCCACACCATATGCTTGTACTAAGTGTCATTAGACATCGCAGATGGAGGAGTCTTTACAGTTTAGACTGTGATTTCCATCATCTTACCGTGAATAAACAGAGTAACGGGCTGGTGAGAGAGTTTAATAGCAGTTGGAATGATTTTTAATCATATTTAGCTGATAAAAGGCAAAAGCATTTCTGTGGCTAAACCTTTGTAGCACTGTGAAAAGCACAGATGGTGGTTGGTAACCACTTTACATGCTTCCCTTCATGTTGCTCAAAATGAGCTGCGCTGGCCTGTTTGTTTTCTCTTCATTCGGGAAGCGCAGAACCTTATGTCCTTCAGAGTTAACTACTTGCGTTTTCAGAAGAACCTGCTTAAATACTTGCTTAGGGAGTAAACATTTAATAATCATCAATATTTGCTCTCTTGTTTCCAGCTGAAAGACATGCTGGCTGCTCCTGCATCACAGCTTCAGTGGATGACATTCACTTTGAAACAACTATAGGGTAAACACATATACGGGAACTTAATTCAAATTGAAGCAACACGTTTTTGCTTATGTTTTGTTGTTTCTTTAGGATTGGACAGGTTGTAAACATTACAGCCAAAGTTAACAGAGCCTTCACATCCAGCATGGAGGTTTGTGGGATCTATACTGCCATTATTATGGATTTCACTGCACTGACACTATTGGATGAAAACTGAACTGAGCTGGATGATGACATCACTGTTTTCTGCAGAGCTGCTTTAGCTAAATTGAACTAATTTCACAATGGATTAACTTTACAGAGTTATTGAACCAAACTGAATCAACTCAACAATTCAGGGCACTGTTGTCTTTTTAGAGCTGCTTTGCAGCAGAATTGAATTCTGTTTGCATCATTGAATCATTATTTTCCTGTTTATCACTGTAAAGCTGCTTTGAAACTATTTGTGTTGTTTAAAGCACTATATAAATATTTAGCGCAAATTAGAGAGCACAAATTGTTTCATTAATTAAACATCTAACATGTAGATTTTTCGGTCATTGACTAATGAACAACCAAAACACTACATTTCAGTAAATCAAGTTTATACTGGAAACTTGTCATTGTGTACTTTAAATGTATCTGTCTCTTATGATAAATTACTTTCGTGTTTCTGATTTGTAATTCAATGATCAGAATGAAGGAAACCAAACGTGTGAGTGATGATGTCAGTCTTTGTCACAGGTTGGTATTTTGGTTAGCTGTGAAGATCTCTTTAGTGACAGACAGTGGAAGGTCTGCCACGCTTTCGCCACCTTTGTGGGCCGTCGTACAGAAGCAGGAAAGGTAAGAAACGTCACTGAAAGAATCAGTCTGTAGAATATCTCGGGTCTGCTCAGTGTTCGAGTTGTGATTGATCAGTGCAGTGTTTGGGTTTGCACAGGTACACCTCAAGCAGGTGATTCCACGCACGCAGGCAGAGCAGATGGAGTACAGCCTCGCAGCCGAGCGCAGGAGGATGAGACTAATCCACGCGGAGACTATTATCGACCTCCTCAGCAGCTGCTCCTCTCAGACAGGTGAGAAGAGACTCTCTCCAGGTGTGTTTGTTTACTTCCAAAACTTTGAAGAGAGGCCACAGGAAATGAGTCATGAATCAGACGGATGTGTTCACGATTAGAAGTGTCATTTGGTTTGTTTGGTGTCTCTTCATGAGTATTCCGCCAACATTCATTTAAGCATATATATGTGCAGTAAACCTTCACCGTTCGCTTTCAAAGGGTCACGTGGTTTGAAGTGTGTAGAATAAATAGAGTGGAAGATGCACTAGCTCTGATAAGTGGTGCTCTATTTGTTTGTCAGTGAGTGAGCATCTAGATTACCAGGATGCGGTGCCTGCAGAGAGAACTCGGGTAGAAAGCGTCGAGCTGGTGCTGCCGCCTCATGCCAATCACCAGGTCAGCACCTTCGGTGGACAAATCATGGCCTGGATGGAGAATGTAGCCACCATCTCTGCCAGGTGTACAGTCACTGTTCTACTACAGTTGAATCTGATGATAAAAAAAACTCATTCAGGATATTCGATTATATTCTATTAAAGAAAAATCATTGGTGCTTTGGTGCATTATACTCTGTATGCTTTTTCCTCTAGCCGTTTGTGTAATGCTCACCCAATTCTGCGGAGCATAGACATGTTCCACTTTCGTGGCCCCTCCCACATTGGAGACAGACTGGTGTTGAAGGCAATCGTAAACAATGCTTTCAAGAAAAGGTAACACTATATGAAAATAAAAATTGTGCTGATCACTGGGGCGAATACCCCAAACATTCAAAAGTTTGGTGTTAATAGGATGTTTTTGTAAGTTAGTTAACAAATTACTCACCTTCATGTCATCCCAATCCTGTAAGACATTTGTTAATTTTCTGAACACAAATGAAGGTCTTATTAATGAAATCTGAGAGTTTTCCGTCCCTTCATTACACAACTACTACTTTCAAGTCGCAGAAAGGTAGTAAACACAACATTAAAGTGATCCATGTGACTCCAGTGGTTTAACCTTTTAAAAAAAACTTGTGCTGATAATTTACTCACCCCCCATGTCATCCTAGATGTCCATGTCTTTCTTTGTTCAGTTGAAAAGAAATTAAGGTTTTTGATGAAAACATTCCAGGATTTTCTCCATATAATGGACTTCATTGGGAACCAAACGGTTCAAGATGTGAAAGTCCATGTCATCCCAATTCTACAAAGGCGTCTTGACCCAAATCATTATTTTTCAGAAACAAAATCAATCACTGAACAGCACAGAATGTCAACTTCGTCTGGTGTCGTTTAAAGCCGTTTGAAGCTGCACTGAAACACTTATTTGGACCTTGAACCGTTTGGTTCCCAATGAAGTCCATTATATGGAGAAAATCCTGGAATGTTTTCATCAAAAACCTTAATTTCTTTTCAACTGAAGAAAGAAAGATGTAGACATCGTGGATGACATGGGGGTGAGTAAATTATCAGCAAAAGTTTTTTATTAAAGTGAACTAGAAAAAAAAAACAGAATTTGGTAAAAAAAAAATATTGATCTCCAATATGCGTTCACGCAACGTCTGCTCCCGCATCTTCACAACACGTTTGCGTCGTGATGATGCTGAAAACTCTTTGGCATCACAGAAATAATTACATTTAAAAATATATTAAAACAGAAAACAGCTATTATTATTATTATTATTATTATTATTATTATATTACATTTAGTATTATATGTATTTTATTGTATTAAAGCAGTAAAAAAACTATTATTTATTTTATAATATCATAAACAAGTTACAACGTAGTGTCACATACATCCATGAATCAAGAAGCCTGATTTATCCTTGCACAACTGTTATGTTGTGTTTGCTATTCCAGTATGGAGGTGGGAGTGTGTGCAGAGGCCTATCAGGGTGGAGAACCCCTACGACACATCAACACTGCCTTCATGAACTTTGAGGTCTTGGACAATGACAGGAAGGCACGCACTTTGCCAAGGATACGGCCTGAGCCTGTGGTGAGCGCTGTAACATTCTTATAATCCCTCACATGGTGGATAAGTTAAACTTATTGACAGAGGAGTTTGTTGGATGGGTTCAAGAGGGTGAAACAGAATCAGTGCTTGAACTGAAGTGCTTCCTTGACATGAAAACGTGAAAAGTTTTTAAAACTGTATTTGATTTAGATTTCAGATTAGAAATCATAATCTCCTCATCCTCTCTTTTTAGGATGGTAAGAGGCGCTTTCAGGAAGCAATAGCCAGGAAGAAAATCCGCCTCGACAGGTAGGATCCTGTAGATTGTCTCTTTTATAACAGGTTTGGCTGGTTTCACAGACAAGGGTTAAATCTAGACCCAGACTAAAATGCATGTTTGAGCTGTCTTAAATGAAAGAAACTTGCTCTGTCATATCTTAAAACATGTCATTGCCATTGTTTTATCCCAAGATTAATTTTTTTTTTCTAACCCACATTTATAAAAGCTACTCAAGCCTGGCTTAATTTAAGCCTTGTCTGTGAAACCAGGCCGTTATGTCTTATTTTTACGATCATATGCTATTTATAAGCTCTGGCTGTTTGTCATATTCAAAGTTGGATGGGAAAATGATCACATGAGTATGCTCTCCTCTTACAGGAAGTACATAATATCCTGCAAGCAAAGTGAGGTTCCTCTCTCAGTTCCCTGGGACCCAAGTAACCAGGTATATTAACCTGTTCTACGAGCTATAAATGTCATGGATATACTCAAAATACTTTACTGAATCACGTGACTATTCCATATCGTTCCAGATGTACCTCAGTTATAATAATGTTTCGGCACTGAAAATGTTAGCTGCCCGGACCAACTGGGTCTTGACCTCAGAGAAAAACAAGGTGGATAATCTTTGTAAACCCTATAGCTAAAGTTTTCATTTTGTCCTTTTGAGATTACATGGGTTATTTGAGCAGTAGAAGCTTGAGAGAAATTTATGAGCTGAAACATTGTGCCCAGGTGAGCTTATACACGCTGGAGGAGAACCAGATTTTGTGCTTTAAGGTGGAGACCCATGTGGCCATGGCAGCCGAGAAGGTGTTTCTGTTACTGTCTGATCTAAGGCGAAGGAAGGCATGGGACCACCACTATCAGTATGTCAAATGTATTTTGCTGCATCAAAATGACTCACTAATATAAAATCTGAATTATTTGCAATTACTACATCTCACTGTATTATTCAACTTCCCAAATAAACAATATGACCAGGGTGGCTGGTACAGAAAATGTTGAATTATATGTACTAGATAGCAACAGCTGAAATTTGTTGTTTTTCAGGTCATCTTGTAGATAAAGCTAAATTATCAACCAGTTTCAAATTACGTAACGCAGAACTAACATTATAACTGAGCATAATAAATATGCTCTAATACAGAGAGTGTGAAGTGATAACCGACCCACATGAAGACGACACCATCTACCGTGTTGTCACCCCCTCTGTGACTAAAGGTGGCAAAGACCAGGAATTTATCCTCCTGGCCTCTAGGAGGCGCCCTTGTGATTCTGGGTAAACCTCTAACTCCTAAAGAATGAATTTTGTTTCGTCTTTCCAAAGGACAATGAAACATAAGTTATTATATCTTTGCCCTTTTCAGAGACCCTTACTTGATCGCCTTGCGTTCTGTTACCCTGCCTGCGTACCCTCCTACTGAAGACTACAACAGAGGAGAGGTGCTCTGTGCTGGGTTCAGTATCTGGGAAGAGGAAAGCTCTTTCACAAAGGTAATAAATACACAGAAAACATAATGGACACTTATACTGAATGACTGAATGAGTCAGAGTTCAAGAATTAACACAGCTTTAAACATAACAATCTCTTTAACTGAAATAATATGCATGCCAATTACACCATTTATTATAACTCATGTTTAGAAACTGCTTAGAGTGGTTACTGATTCTGCCACATAGATGTTAAAGAACGTACTAAAGGTTAAGTGTGTCTGGCTTACATGCTTATGTACGCATTTCTTTCAGATTTCTTACTACAACCAGGCCACTCCTGGCGTGATGCCCTATATCTCCACTGACATCGCTGGGCTTTCCTCCAGCTTCTACTGCACCTTTGCCTCATGTAGTGCTTTCCTGGAGGGGAATAAAGACAGCCTGGCTTCTCTGCCCACCTCCACCCTGTGACAAAACTAAGGGAGAAGTTGAAGTTGACATTTTGTGCTGTTCAGTGATTAATTTTGTTTCTGAAAAATAATGATTTGGGTCAAGAAGTCATTGTAGAATTGGGATAACATAGACTTTCACATCTGAGTTAAAGGGTTAGTTCACCCAAAAATGAAAATTAAGTCATTAATTACTCACCCCCATGCTGTACCAACCCCGTAAGACCTTCGTTCGTCTTCGGAACACAAATGAAGATATTTTTGATTAAATTTGAGAGCTGTATAACTACCACATTGGCTCCTAAGGGACTGCCTCTTGACGGCCCAGAAAGTCAATGAAGAAAATGTTTAAATATCCCAAGTGACTACCGTGGCTCAACTATATGTTTATCAAGCGACGAGAATACTTTTTGTGCGAAAAAACAAACAAAAATAACAGGTTTATTCGACTATTTCTTTTCTTCCTTGTAGGCCAGAACGAGACTTCCTTAGATTTCCACGACGCATGCGCGAGAATTGCGATCTGAAGTGGCGTAAGCTGGTGTAAGCAGATCGCAATTCTCGCGCATGCGTCGTGGAAATCTAAGGAAGTCTCGTTCTGGCCTACAAGGAAGAAAAGAAATAGTCGAATAAACTCGTTATTTTTGTTTGTTTTTTCGCACAAAAAGTATTCGCGTCGCTTGATAAACATATAGTTGAGCCACGGTAGTCACTTGGGATATTTAAACATTTTCTTCATTGACTTTCTGGGCCGTCAAGAGGCAGTCCCTTAGGAGCCAATGTGGTAGTTATACAGCTCTCAAATTTAATCAAAAATATCTTCATTTGTGTTCCGAAGATGAACGAAGGTCTTACGGGGTTGGTACAGCATGGGGGTGAGTAATTAATGACTTAATTTTCATTTTTGGGTGAACTAACCCTTTAAAAAAGATCATGACCTGTTTGGTACATAGTACTCTTTTTCCATATGAATTCAGAAAAAGGTATTAGCATTGTTTTCATGATCCTTTTTCCGTTAAAACACCAGATTCATAAATATATTACACATTGTTTTTTAATATTATTATTTAAAAAATAGATATTTTTAATATATATATTCACCTTCTTGACCATAAGCTAGAATTCAAGGTCATGTGCAATTATGTAAAAATCTCTATAGATGCCTTTACCAGAAGAATAAGCTAGTTGTCCTTATCAATGACTTTAGTACTCGCAATAACATGAATTAACTTCTAATAGGTGGCAAGGTCGATATGCGGTACTTCCTGTGACAAGTTCAAATCAAGATCAAGTTTGCATAGATTTTCAGTCTAGACATTTACTAATGTTAGATTCTATACCTTTTTATGTTAGGCCAGAACAATACACTGAATTTCACATTCCTGATTTGTTGGACTTCTGAATGAAGACATGGGATAATGACTTTTGATATTGGTTTCATTAATACTATTACATGTAGCAATTTAGTGCAGTACATCTTTATTCATTCTCGTTTTGGCATTAAAAGATGATTTAAAGATCCTCGTGTTATATTATGGAAAACTGCAATGATTTGACTTGCTTCTTGCTTATGTTCTCCAGCTGAACATGCCATTCAGTTCATCTTACTTACGTGCTATTTTAATGAGTGTAATGATGACTCAGTGTGGAATTATTTGTTATGTAAAGTTAGACTGGCTTTAATACTAGTTACTCTTGACGTGTGCCTGACGGACGGGGGTGGTTGTGTATTAGGAGATTATTTTTGGATCCCTGTTATGTAATGTTTTGGATTTTAAAAAGAGGAGCATATCCCATTATCTATAATTGATATAACCTTTGCAGACATTTTCAGGTGAGCACTTATAGTATAATAAATCTGCTTTTGATACACAAGGGGTTCAAACTAAATGTCATGTTCCATGTTAACCTGAGTTTTATTAATAGGATTCATTCATCTATTGCTGGTTAGCACATTTCCATGTGTTATATCGGAGTGCAGCCCTTGCTAGAGAAATGTGCCGTTGGCTGAACTGGCAAACCATCTTTTGCTCTTGAATCGTCCTCCTCTTCTCTTCCAGAAACTGGGCATGTTTCTGACGCGCATGATGGACGTCCCGTTCCAGCTTGGCTCTCTGTATAATGAGAGTTTTCTCCATATCAGCCTTTTCACGCTCGTGACGCAGACGCACGTCTGTCTTTCGAGCCTCCATGAAGTCGAATCTGCGGCCTTTAGCCACTTCATGGTCAACGTGGTGCTCTGTTACCTTCTCTGCAAGATCTTTCTGTATTCTGGCCTTGTCAAATGATTGATGGGCTCTTTCAATTACTTTAAAGGGGGTGAGGCTGATGTTGTCATGGCAACGAGCAACCAGCCGCTTCACTGAAGCAATGGCAGGTGAGTGTGTCTGTTGACCAGGTCTCTGAGTGTGAAAATGGCTGAAAGCCTCGCGAATGTCCTGCCCCACAGCTTTACGGGACCACAACATGTCACTCAGTGGCTCACTCTGGTGGACCAAAGCCTTCAGTCCCAAAACATGAAAGGATCCTTCCTCAATTTCTTCATGACAGAGGTCACCATTCACATTAGTATCTGGACATACAAAACAGGCTATTGGTGAATACATTTTAAGAAAGCTAATTAAAGTTAAAACTCTATTGTACCTTCAAATGTGCTTATTTGGACTTCAGATTTCAGACTTCTGCATTTAGGGCTGTTGTATGGTACTGTCGTGCCTTGTTGGCCATCAAATGATTCAGCATTTGTAGCTTCCTCATAAACCTGTGTAAAAGTAACCAATGCATGATTACTAAACAGTCTATGTTTAGATATAGTGTTGAGTGTTAATACTTATACTGTCACATTACCTCTGGGCAGAGAGTTTGCATTAGCTTATTAAGGTTTATGTGAAGCCTTTTGATCTCTGTATTCTTTTCCTTTGGCTGTCAAACATAACTACATGTTAGAATACAGCACCTGAGTTACAAAGCACACCTTTTTTTTTTTTAACTAGTTAACAATATGCAGTATATGTGATACTATTCAAAAGTTTGGGGTCAATAAGATTTTTATTTTATTTATTTATTTATTTTTTGAAAGAAAGGAATATTTCAATTATTAATCAAATAATTTGTCCAAACATGACTGTGAGTACATATTTAATATTACAAATTCCATTTCCAATTCATGCATTTTTTTTTCAAAAATATTGAATTTCTTTTTTTTTTTTTTCATGGTTTCCACAAAAATGTTTAGCAGCACAACTGTTTTCAGCATTGATAATATTAAAAATTATTTCTTGAGCAACAAATCAGTATTAGAATGATTTGTGAAGGATCATGTGACACTAAAGACTGTAATGATGTTATGTAATGATGTAAGTAATGATGCTAAAAAAAAAATCAGCTTTGCCATCACAGGAATAAATTAAAATATATTCATATTATATATTTTAAATTGTACTAATATTTCACAATATTACGGTTTTGTTTTTTTAATAAAATATAACATTAAAAAAATCCTACCAAACCTAGACTTTTGAATGGTACTGTACATCAGTCAAATATTGTACATACTAGCTCATGGTTGTCATCTGTGTCCTCCTCCATGGTTTTCTGAGACTGAGATGGTTGTTGCTGCTCATTTTCTGCCCTCACAAGTGGGGTGGAAATTAATGGTTTCCCAGACACTGTATGTTTCTTTGGTGTTTCTTTGGTGTTTCTTCTACAAAGTCGGACAATACAGAATTCTTCTTAAAAAAACAACTTCGAAAGACTCACTGAAAAAATATCCCAATAATATTTCTACTGGTAAGTAATTGCTCTGTACATTTTCGTGAAGCATATATGTGGCTTAGAAAAATGTCAAGATATCAAAAAACTGCAACATAACATATTTACCCAAGACTTTTTCGAATTAAATGGCCTCGGATCCAGCGCTGTACAATAAGTGTAGGAGAATAAAAGGCCTGAATCCTGTTTATTTCAGTGATTATCTTATACACAGCTTTCATCTCTGTCTCAAATGAATCCTGAAGAAAAAGAAAACATCAAAATAAGATTTGGACACAACAGCAAACAAAGAAGAAAATAATGAGCACTAACCGACTTTGTAGACGGGTACAAACTGACGCAAAAGTGTTGCTTCATTGCTTTGAAATGTAAGGGAAGGGACCAGTTTTGGATGATTTCCTCATCAGAGATAACAAAGTTGTCCAGGGCCTTCAGTGACCATATGTTGTTGACCAGACAGTGCCTGTAGTTCTTCTTTAAACTGAGTGGGGTGTCATAGAGAGTTAAAGCAGTCAGGTTTAAACAGCCCGAGAGGCCTTCAACATTGTCCCAGGTTGACATGTTGTTGTCATGTAGATATAGAAGTTGTAATTCTCTCAGATTACTCCAACATGAAGCATCAGGGAGCTGAACAATCTGAGCAAAAAGACGATTATTAGTGATTTGTTTTCCTTGAAGGGATAGTTCGGCCAAAAATGAAAATTCTGCCATTAATTACTCACCCTCATGTCATTCCAAACCATTTTCGAAACACAAATGAAGATCTTTTTGATGAAATCGGAGAGATTTCTGTCCCTCTGCTACGCAACCACCACGTTGATGCTTCAAAAAGTTATCAAGATCGTAAAACTAATCCTTATGAATTGAGCAGTTTAGTCCAAATTTTCTGAAGAGACTTGATCACTTTATATGATAAACAGATATAATTTAGTCTTTTATTCACATCTTACAATCAACTTCACATATGTTCACCAATGCGTGTCATTCTTGTGTTACGCAGCACGTTTGAGCTTCCTCAAGAGGTTTGTTCTCACGCATCAAGCAGGTTGGGTTGAGCTTCTGTTTATGTTCGCCTGATCAATGAGTGAAAAGCCTAAATTAAATATGTTCATCATATAAAGCAAACAAGTCAGAAAAGTTGGACTAAACCACTCAATTCATATGGAAGCGTCAAAATGTCAGATACGTTGCTGTCGACTGAGGGACAAAATCTCTTTAAATTTCATTTTAAAAAATCTTCATTTGTGTTCCAAAAATGAACGAAAGTTTTGGGACATAATGAGAGTGAGTAATTTAATGACAGAATTTTCAGTTTTGGGTGAACTATCCCTTTAAAAAAAGTGAATCAAATATTCAGGGTTCAATTAAATGAAGTAAATACCTGATTTCCTTTTAAATCTAACTTCACCAAGCGAGTGCATGCCATCAGAGCTTCGATCCCAGTGGTCAGAAAGTTGTCAGCCAAGATGCAAATCCTCATTGCTCTGCAAGCTTCAATCTGATCAAGACTCTTTAAAAGCAAACTGCTCAATCTGACCATCACAATGTCCTTCGGGTCTTTCTCACCCTCTAATGTCCAGTAGCCATGATCCAGTATCAGAGACTGGGAGCAGTTTACCAAATAGTCCCAGTGTGCTTTCAGCGAATTCATTTTTACATCTTTTTCACATTTTACATGTTTTCCATATTCTGAAGGAAACAAAACATCCTGAATTAGGCCTATAGTCAACACTGCATGATGACAGTCCTATTCCGAATACATATTTGCATGTTAAAAATTAAACTATTCAAATCTCAGTCTGCTGTTGAGTTTGTTCTTACCAGGTTGTGTGCTTGGATCTCAATTGTACTCTTTTGTTGACTATATGAAATCAAGATAAAAGTTGCTATGACAACAGAGGCTGGAAATACAAGAATCTTCTCCAAACATTTTCTTGCAAACCACTTACACTACATTAAAAATAAAATACAAAGAATATCAATTTTATGTCGGGAGGTTGTATATTTAATTAATTCTGTTTAACGTAGCCTAAATGATTTTGTTGAAGAGAGCGATAAATAAATAAAACACGACGTCAGAGTTCGTTTGTCACATGATTGAAACCCGGAAGTGGATATGTAAACACAAGTTTAAGTGAGATTCGCGCATGAGATTCGCGATATTTTTCGCAAATATTTCCGTACATCTGCTAACAATTATCGTCGTTTTGATTAATATTTGTCGTTGATTAAAAGTTCTGATTTCATTGTAGTGATATAGACAGATAGTGGATTAGTCTCACAATGGCAGAACGCGAAAACGTTCATCTGCAAAAATCCACCAAAGAGAAAATAAATAAATTCAACCAGTTGAGAGGTAGTTTCCATTATATCTTCAAACTACTTTTTCCATTGAATTTAAAGCTGTTTGACTCGTTACGGTACCATGGTAAAGTGGTGGTATCAGATATGGCTACTGAGTGATTGCCTTATTCATATAACTATGGTATTCTTTACAATCCCATGGAATACCATGGCATGTAATACATGTCCAAATAAACATGGTAATGCTGTGTTACTTTTTATTAGTGTTGCTGATAATATTGGCACTTGTCTGCTGCTCATGGCTTCTTTATAAAAAGTAAAAATGATTAATTTCCTGTCCACAGGTAAAGAAGTTCAGACTAATGAATTCTGGGATATGGTGGTCATTACTGCCGTGGATGAGGACCAGAGGTCTGCTTATGAAATTCAGATCACTGAGAAACTGGAGAAGAAAGAACTGCCCCTTGGCATCAGTTATCATGTGTTTGCAGATCCTCCAGGATGCAAGATTGGTGCGATATATATAAAAACTTGTTTTTAAAATTGTATTTCAAGCACATTGTTAAGAACTTTATCACCTGTCCATACAGGTAATGGTGGGTCCACATTACATTCACTGCAGTTTCTTCATGATAAATACGGCAAGTCACTGTCAGGACTTAAAGTCATCCTAATTCATGCAGGTACTTTATTAACTTATTTTAATTATCATCAGTCATTCCTGAATTTTGTTCATTGTTAATGAGCCTTATACTTCCGTTCAAAAGTTTGGGTTCAGTAAGAGTATTATACTCAACAACCATTTATTTGATGCTGTGAAATATCATTACAATTAAAAAAAACTGTGATGGAATTTTCAGTATCATTACTCCAGTCTTCAGTCTTGCATGATCAGAAATCATTCTGTTAAAGTTGAAAACAGTTACTGCTTAATATTTTTGAGGAAAACATGATACTTTTTTTCAGGATTCTTGGTTCAGAAGAACAGAATTTATTTAAAATGATAAACGTTTGTAACTCCATAATATGTTTTACTGTCATTATCAATTTAATGCATCCTTGATGAATAAAAACATTAATATTAAACTTTTGAATGCCAGTGTTTGTAAAGGATAATGTACAGTAGGTGTTGGGCAAAATAAACCCCAAAATGAAACTGAGAATAGGTTAAAATGGGTTATTCTGTGATAATGACTGTCTGACTGTACATCTTGCTTTATGCACATCTTCTTACTTGCTTATCATTTTGAAATATTGTGTTATGTACTTACTTATCTATTAAACTTGTTATGTTTGCAGGAGGATTCAGTCAACGTTTACCCAATGCCAGTGCCCTGGGTAAAATATTCACAGCTTTTCCCCTGGGAAACCCCTTATATCAGATGCTGGAGCTTAAACTTGCAATGTATGTGGATTTCCCTTCACACATGAAGCCAGGAATTCTGGTTACCTGTGCTGATGATATAGAGCTCTATAGTGTTCCTGACCAAGAGAACATTGTGTTTGATAAGTCAGGTTTTACCGCCTTAGCACATCCCTCCCCTCTCTCTGTTGGGACCACACATGGAGTCTTTGTTCTAGAACCAGCAGAGACGACCAGTATCTGTGACATGGAATATAGAAATTGCTCTCAATTTTTGCATAAGCCAAACATCGAAAAGATGCGCATATGCAACGCAGTGTGCAAGCGGGAAGAAGAGGAGTTTGTTTACACCGACAGCACTTATTATGTAGATTACGGGACTGCTATGACACTGCTGACCTTGTTAAGTGAAATCAGCCCTCTCACATGTGAAATCGATGCTTATGGGGACTTTCTTCAAGCTCTGGGACGAAAAGCTACTGTGGATTACACCGAAAACACAGCCAACGTCACAAAGAAAGAAAGAGGTCTCGTTGAGATTCGCAGAAAGATTTTCCGTCGTCTCAAAGGCACAGCACTTAACGTCATCCTGCTCAACAACTCCAAGTTCTATCATGTCGGCACCACAGAGGAATACTTGTTCCACTTTACCGCTGACCCCTGTCTCAGAGAAGAACTCGGCCTTCTCTCTGCCGCTTTCAGCGCGTGCGACTTGGAGCCATTGGGGAAAACTAGAGCTTGCGTGATGCATAGCATCCTGCATCCCACTGTGACCGTATCCCAGGGCAGTGTCGTGGAATACTCCAGACTGGATACTAAGGTTAAAGTGGGTGCTAGATCTATCATCAGCGGATGCTGGATTGGCACGGATATAACGGTGCCAAGTGACACTTTCATGCACTCTTTGTCTGTAAACCTGGATGGAAAAACAGGTTTTGTGACTGTGGTTTTTGGTATTCAAGATGATCTGAAGAGAAATGTATCCAGCCCTGCTGATATGAAAGCTCTGAGTTTGTGTAAGGTTAATCTGGAGGATTGTGTTAGACTCTGGGGCTTGTGTCTCGAAAGGATCAGGTTCTCTGGAGACACATCCATGTGCAGTTTGTGGAACACCTGCGTTTTCCCAGTGTGTTCCGATTTAAAGGGTTCATTTGTGATGTCACTGGGGATGGTAAAGGCATTGGAGAGTGGAACCAAATTCACTCTTCCCAATAATACCACACTAACCTCTTTACAGGAAACTCTACAGAACAAGAACCTGGAGGAAATGCTGAAATTTAGGAAAGAGCTTTATGAAGACCTTCTCGGGGTGAATTTAAGAAATTCTGTTACCACCAACTTTGTTGCATAAACTGCCCGTGCCCAAAAAAATTGCTTCAGATTAGTTTTACTGAATTTTAGTTGA
Source organism: Pimephales promelas (assembly GCF_988280905.1). Lineage (NCBI taxonomy): Eukaryota > Metazoa > Chordata > Actinopteri > Cypriniformes > Leuciscidae > Pimephales > Pimephales promelas. Next base: position 26,375,266 of record NC_142782.1, read on the forward strand.
TTTGATACCAGTTTTCACTGTTTTTTCTAAATATGTATTTTTTTTAATTAAATTTGTGTTGGCTCATTTTAATGTTCCGTGTTCAGAGTTATTGCTTCTATGGTTTACATTTTCGACTTTGCATCACCAAACACAAATCAAGGCTTTATGAAGGCCAAATTATATCTCAAAAGATAAGAGGAAAAGCCCTCACACTTTCAAGAGGGTAACAAAATCCTATGCAATCATTAAAAGTTGCCAATTTTAAATGGGTGTTATGCTATTTTTAGGGCTGTCAAACGATTAATCGCGATTAATCGCATCCAGAATAAAAGTTTGTGTTTTCGATTGCGATTAATCGCGATTAATCGTTTGACAGCCCTACTGTCAAATATTTTAAATATATGAATCTGTAATGTACACTACCGTTCAAATGTTTGGCGTCAAGAATACAGCAAAAACAGTAATATTGTGAAATATTGTTATAATTTAAATAACTGTTTTCTATTTGAATATATTTAAAATGTAATTCATTCCTGTGATGAAAATAATAAAACAGAATTTTCAGCAGTCAGGCTTCGGTGTCACACGATAGTGCTCAAGAAACATTTATTATCAATGTTGAAAACAGTTGTCCTGCTTCATATTTTTTTTAAATGATCTTTTTTTTTTCAGAATTCTCTGATGAATTTCTAAAGAAATTATTTTTATTTACTTGAAATGGAAAACAATATAAATATCTTTACTGTCACTTTTTTTTTTTTTAGCAATTTAATGCATCCTTGCCGAGTAAAAGTCTTGAGATCTTAAAAAAAAAATCTCACTGACTCCAAACTTAAACTGTAGTGTAATATTTTCTTTGCAGAACATGACATAATGTAGTTTTGTCACATCTAAGTTCAGAGAGATTGATATAATATAGAAAAGGAAAGATATATACTGTAGATATAAGAACGTAAAGATAAGTTTTGATGCAGCTGTTGTCTGAAGAGAGTAATCAGCCATGGCTTCACCCTGTAATAGGTACAGATCCTCAGAGAGGTCAGCTGTCATTGTTGTCACACATTCCACACTGAAGCTGATGTATTTTTAGCATGGGCTGCGATCCCTTATCGGACTCTTCTCTATTGTGCCAAAGCATTGTGTTACCACTGCATGAGACTTTCCCTCCAGCTTATCGCATACAAAAGTTCGAACCAACCAGTCCAATGGGCAATTACAAATCAAGACCCACTCAAACCTGTACTGGTAAAAAATTAAGCTTTTTTAATTGACTGTTTGATTAGTTCTGTTCATGCTTTTCATGTCAATGTTAATATGAATAGATTAAGACTAACATTTTCAGTCTTTCAATCCTTCTTGACAACTCCATTGACTAAGTAATTATTGTTCTGTAGGTAACATTGGGTTATACAGTGGGGTTTATTGTGTTCATGTACTGCTGTGGTCTTGATTCAATGTTTTGCTTTAGATGAGTGGAAAAAGAAAGTGAGTGAGTCATACGCTGTTATTATTGAGAGACTGGAGGAGGACTTGAGAATTAAAGAGGAGGAATTCAAGGAACTCCAGCATGTTTTCAGGTGAGTCTGATTAAAACTAAGAGCAGTGTTATAGCCTCCTTTGTAGTGTACTATTATTAGTGTATAAATGAGGCTTAAGGTGTGGACATATACAAAGTTCTCTCATGAAACTCTACATATGGCACAGCCTAATAGGTCTTTAACTCAATCTGCTCGCAATCACATCATTCTCTATGGCACAGCTGATTGGATTTTGCTGTATTAGTAGCCAATACGCTTGCTACTCAACTTTCATATATTTGGTCAGTATTTATCGTAGCAATTGCAGTGCACTTTCAGAAACCCTCCATCTTCCCCAGCTCAACTTGTGTAGATCTGCTACACTGTAAAACATTTTTTTCATGATTTGTAGTCACAACATTTTTTCTTTTGTCAAATCAACTTAGATAATTTATGTAGTTCAGATGAGTTTTTGGTGATTAAATTAATCTCCTTCATTGTAGTAACTCAATTTTTCCATTTCAATGAACTTAAAATTTTAAGGCAACCAGGTTACTTATTTTTTTTAAGTTAAACCAACAATATTTTTTTACAGTGTATGGGTAATTCTATATTATACAGCAGCGGCATGTCTTGCTCATAGCAGAATATATATATATATATATACAGGTATATATATATATATATAAATAATATATATATATATATATATATATATATATATATATATATATATATATAAATAATAACACTACCGCAAAGAGAGAGTAAATGTGGAGATCTGTTTAAGCTCAAGTTTTTATTATATCTTGATTTCTCTGTGTTTTTACCATACAGTTCAGACGAAGCATTTAATAAAGTGAACCTGAACTATCGGACAGAGGGTGGACTGTCCCTGCTGCATCTCTGCTGTGTATGTGGAGGTAGAGCTAAAATATATTAACTTGTACGGTCCCACTTTGTATTTAGTGTCTTTGAGTACTATGTAGGCTACTTACATTGAAAAATAAGTGCAATGTACTTATTGTGTTCGTGTTGTATTGTAAAACACTTTTACTGCTATTGAGGTGTGACACAGGTAAGGTTAGGGACAGCTGTGGTGGTATGTGTAGGTTTAAGGGTGGGTTAAGGTGTAAGGGAAGGGTCAACGGTGTAATTACAAATGTAATTACATAAATTAATTACAGCTGTAATTACATCCAGGTATTTTCAATGTAAAAACATGTACGTATAAAATAAGTCCATTGTATCAAATTATTAATTTCAATGTTAGTATATAGTGGGACTGTTTTTTTCTATGGCATGGTTATAAAAGCTTCTTAAATGTCCTAATTGACAAAGTCCTGTCTGTGAATGAAACCGGGCCGTAAAGTTATTTTTACTAAGATGCAATGATATTGAAATCATCATACATGATTGACATTTCCTTTGCATTAATATATTAGTGTTGAATAACTTTTTTAAGAGCGAATTTCCACCGGTTTAATTGCTTTATGAATATGAATTGCACTTTCATACATTTCAATTTTTTGTTTTCTTTTTCCGCAAACAGGTAATAAAGTTCACATCAGGTCCCTCATGCTGAAAGGTTTGCGTCCATCCAGACTCACTCGGAATGGATTCACTGCTCTGCACCTGGCGGCATTCAAGGTCAATCAAGGGTTAACTTGGGATGCTTTTCCTCTTATAAACAATCCCAAATAATATGATAACTTGGCATTTCTTTCTGTGATGTAGGATAATGCTGAGCTGGTCACTGCACTGCTGCATGGCGGAGCAGATATCCAGCAGGTGGGGTACGGAGCCCTCACGGCCCTACATATAGCTACTGTGGCCGCACATCTTGAGGTGTGTGCTGGACCTGAAATTAAGTTCTAAAAATCATAGGGGTTTAAATAAGGTCATTAACATCTGTTTACTTTTCCTCAAGGCCGTCGATATTCTCTTGCAACACGGGGCTTATGTCAACGTCCAAGATGCAGTGTTCTTCACCCCTCTGCATATTGCAGCATACTTTGGCCATGAGCAGGTCAGGGTCTACTTTGTATCATAAATGTCCATAATCTACTTAATGGTTTGTTCATGATTTTATTTATTTATTTATTTTCTTGCGGGACAGGTGTGCAAGCTTCTTTTGAAATTTGGGGCTGATGTCAATGTGAGTGGAGAGGTAGGGGACAGGCCGCTTCACTTGGCCGGAGCTAAAGGCTTTCTGGGTATTGTCAAACTGTTAATGGATGACGGCAGCAAAACTGATGGTGAGAGCTTGTTCCTTGTACTCTAAAACTGAAGTGAATCAACATTAAACTGACTTGAGCTGAATAGCGACCCTTTTTGCCTTCTCTGTAAAAAAAAAAAGTTGGCTTAACTTAAAAAAGTAAATAACCTGGTTGCTTTAAAATTTTAAGTTGATTGAATGAAGGAGATTAATTTAATCATCAGAAACTCAAAATAAGAAGTTATCTCAACTAAATAAATTATTTAAGTTGATTTGACAAAAGAAAATATGTTGATAATAAATCTTGAAAATATTTTTTTTCTATAGAACACGTTTTCATAATTGTTGAATTTTACATCCCGACTCTATACAGCCAATGCTCAAGACAATGAGGACCACGTTCCCCTTCATTTCTGCGCTCGATTTGGACACCAAGAGGTTGTCCGTTTCTTACTGCAGGGCAGCTTTGACGTACAGCCGCACTCTGTAAACATCTACGGCGACACACCTCTCCACCTGTGAGTTCACCTGAGAAGTGAATCACACACAACACAAGGTGGCAGTTAAACTCAACAAATCATCTGCGATTCAGACGGAAGTAATAGTGATTCTGATTTGAGTGTCATTTTCCCCGTCAGAGCCTGCTACAATGGAAAGTTTGAAGCGGTGAAAGAGATTATTCAGTTGTCTGGCACGGAGAGTCTGTCTAAGGAGAACATCTTCAGCGAGACAGCTTTTCATAGGTAACACTCCTCAGTTTGTTCAATGTCCTCCACAATTTAATTAACCATTACTAAGTCTGCACGAAACAGAAGTTGCGGTAGTTTTTTCTTCCCTATTTGTGACGGAGATCCATGTGAAATGGCTTCTTGAACAAGAAAAAAATGTAAGGTGGGTATTGATTTTGTCCATGGGGTATTGATTGGGTGGTTGTGGTTTTCTATTGGTGTTTACTTCCCTCGCGCCAGTAAACAAGTCATCAGAAGCCTCCTTGTACACCAAGAACACAGTTAAATACACTGATAATGTGTCCCGGGATCATTTAATTTTAGAATTGTCCATGTTGATTTCATGGTGACTTTAACCAACTCCTGATAGATTACACCTCTGTAATCTATCCCTGCTGATCTTATTATTTCATTCTAAATGAAGGCCTAACTGTTCTCTGTAGTGCCTGCACCTACGGCAAGAACCTGGAAATGGTCAAGTATCTGCTCAGTCAGAATGCCGTGAGCATCAACCATCAGGGGCGAGATGGACACACAGGTAGGATGACAGCAGTAATCTATGCTTTACAAAAATTTGCTTTCATCATCAATGTCTTGACATCTCAAGTTAAACTTTGAAACAACAGGTCTGCATAGTGCCTGTTTCCATGGACACATCCGACTGGTCCAGTTTCTTTTGGACAACGGGGCAGATATGAACCTGGTGGCTTGTGACCCCAGCCGTTCCAGTGGAGAAAAGGACGAACAGACATGCTTAATGTGGGCCTATGAGAAAGGTTAGTCTATCCATCTGTCTAATACATAATTACATTTATATTTTATATCATTTAACATTATAATTATATAAGTCAAAGTATGTCTAAAATGACAAATTAAGAACATTGCTCTTGAAAGGCAACTGAAACAGAGGCCTTGATTTCCATGTGTGATATGTTATGATCTATGTGCGCATGTTCTTTTTAGGCCACGATGCCATTGTTACTCTGCTAAAACACTACAAACGGCCTCAAGACGATTCACCCTGCAATGAGTATTCTCAACCAGGAGGGGGTATGAGACACTCTCCACATGTAGCCTGACAGATTTGTACTGTGAATTAGTGTATATGTACAATTCTGTTGCTGTTGTGAAGTTTAGTGAAAGCATGAGGAAAAAAAAGTTCATTTTTGTTAGTTGTGTCTTTTTCAGATGGGTCTTATGTTTCTGTCCCCTCTCCCCTGGGAAAGATCAAAAGTATGACTAAAGGTAAAACACACACATGCTCACACTTAAAGCTGACTCACAGAATCACTGTTGCTATGATACTATTTTTATGTCCTGAAACACTGCCACCCACAGTCACCAAAGTCTTCCAAGAGTCAATGAGTCAGAAACCCTCTTCAAATATACTCCCGCTACGTGATTGCTACAGTTTAAGCCATTAATTTGTATCTGCCACAGATTTTACAAATAACATCACCCATCTTTCATGACTCATCGGCATATGTCAACAACAAGTTAAAGGAAACATGATTAGAGTTTCATACGATTGATGTGACTGTAAAACAAACTCCTGTTTGCCCTCTTTTCTCTTCAGAGAAGGCAGATGTGCTTCTCCTGAGAGCAAGTCTTCCATCAAACTTCCAACTTCAACTCTCTGAACTGGAATTTAATGAGATTATTGGATCAGGTATGCCAGTTCAATAATAAATATTAGCTCTCCATGAGTACCCATTAAACCCTAATTGACTAAAACACTCTAACCATAGGCTCCTTTGGAAAGGTCTACAAAGGAAGGTGCCGTAATAAGATAGTTGCAATTAAACGGTAAGAGCTCTTTACTTGTTTTTCGTAATTGTCCACATCGAATATACAAAGCGAACTGAATGACATTCATCCCTTTCCACAGGTACCGTGCAAACACATACTGCTCAAAATCAGACACTGATATGTTCTGTCGGGAGGTTTCCATCCTGTGTCGTCTCAACCACCCCTGTGTGATCCAGTTTGTGGGGGCATGTCTGGACGACCCTAGTCAGTTTGCCATTGTAACGCAATATGTGTCCGGAGGATCACTGTTCTCTCTGTTACATGAGCAGAAGAGGTAATTTTAAGAATATATATATATATATATATATATATATATGGTTAATACTAATTAATCACACTTTTTTCTTTAATTAATTGCACTTAACATTCAAGTTTTTAATATCTTTTTATAATGTAATGTATTGAATTTCTAAAATAATATAGAAACAAAATAAAATAATATATGTTTAATGGCATCTTTTTACTAAGCTGTTATTTTTGACCCTTGTAAACAATGCTTTAAGATTTCAAGGTAGGTCTAACAAGTAAATAAATATACAGTAATTGAATAATCAAATATCGCACAGTCTTCACTGCATAAATTATATATTAAATATAGATTAATTACAAAAATTGAGATTACAAAAGTGAGAGTCAAGGGCAGTGAATGCTTTTCTCTTTGTCTTTTGTTCTTTGATTAACGTTAATGGCACGGACAGCAGCAGGTTTATTAGGCTGCTGTCACTTTAAGACATGACGCAGGACACATCCTATTTTCTCACAACTCTTTATGTAAATTTAACTCTTTTTAAAGGCACACAATGCACTCTCCGGTTTTTTTGTAAAACAGTGACCTCTAGAGCCGCTGTGGTGTACTTGCACTGTCGTAAATAACCGTTATTCCCCTGTTACTGCATACTGAACTACTGTCAATTCTTTGGAATAAGAATAAAGTTGCCTATCGCGTTTGCTGGCTTATAAAGTTTTTACATGATTTCTGCTAAATCACAAGTAAATAGCCTATCGTGTAGGACTAATGTAAAATTTCATTTGTGTTTTTGATTGTAATGTAAACATTACAAAATGTCAGATGACATCAATAAAGTTAAATGTACTTCGCATTATTTCATAACATTGGCCGTTATGATTTCATTAGACACGATTATTACAATTTATCATAATAGTTAGCAAATTCTGTTCAATTACACTATTTACAACCTCTAGGCTTATATGTCCTAATAATAATGTGAGATATTGACTATGCCCTCATTATAATCGCAGGAATCAACATCAACAGAGTCAAGATTTAATTGATTCATAATCAACACAATTTGAAGAAAAATTACAGTCGGGAAGTGACTGTTAGTCAGGAAGTTAGTCAGATAAAGTTTAGAACAGTAACTTACGCACGATATAAGAAATCCGAACCAGACACAGGATTAACATTACGTGATACACATCACAACACCAGAGTTCAGCTGGCAAACTAGCTCTTGTGGCAACCTCGGCAATAACACATAATGAAAAAAACAACAAAACTAAGAGAAACGACTGTTTGTTAGGAAGTCTGCTTACAGCTTTTGGTAAACGAAAGCTAGCTAGACGTGTGGGAATTATTGAACTGGTCTAATTATCAACAACGGATGAATGAACAGCACCTAAAAAAATGACAAACTACAAGCTAGTGCAGCAACATAGAACGCAAACACGTTTACAAATAAGAGATTTACTTACAAGTCCATCAACAAGATCGGCAGGTCAGCATCGCTGTTACAATCCAGTGCTGCTTTTAAGCTCGCGCCAAGGAGTAAAAGTCCGACCGAGTGGACTCGATCCTGTGCAGTTTCTAGCACGGTCCGATTCTCTTTCCCTTTTTCTGGACATTTCTGACCGAGTTTTCTTGGATGCGCACAAGTAGCTTCACACAGTATGTTGTTGTTGATGTATGTGACGTCGTTGCCGTAAACCATTTCGTTATGTGTCAGGGGCGCCGCTCTCAAACTTGCATGGCTAGTTTTTCCCGCGGCGTCCCCCCCAAGCTCTACTACCAGGATGATTCGCCCTACTATGACTTTGTTAACCACCGAAACGACTTTGAAGCTGTTATATTAAGGTACAGATCTTGCATAGAGTGCCTTTAAGACTCTGCTTACAAGGATACTTGCCAATAACATTTTCAACATAATTTTGTGTGTTTTTGTCCGTTGAAGCGCAGAAGCGGCATTCTGTGGATGTTTTATGATTACTTTCTATTGATCAAACAATCTTATTAGCGTATTGGGATGATTTCTGAAGGATCATGTGACACTGAAGAGTAATTTCAGTGTCACATGAATTCAAAACTTGTAATAATTACATTTATTCCTTTTTTTTTTTTTTTACATTACATTATTATAAAAGCCCTGATTAGAATATGACCAGAGAAATTTCAGGCAATCCAGGATCTGCTTGTGTAACCTCCTTACACCCGGGTCCTACTCGCCCCGCTCCGAGCGGGCCTCGAACCCGGGTCTCCGGCGTGAGAGTCGGACGCTCTAGCAAGGAGGCTAAAGACTGCAGCCTCTAGCGTCTGTCGCTAGAGCGTCTATTGAGATCGGGGAGTGAGGTTTACTCGCACAGCAACTACTAGCTGGCCTCCGTTACACTTGCACATTAAGACTTGCATCAATGCCAATAAGCATCTGATTTCTTCTTAGTGCTCCATATGCAGTTTAAGGTGATCTTCATCTCATTGATCTGTTTGAGTTGGAATGATGGTAGTGTGCATTGATCAGTGGTGGGGAGGAGGTGTTCACTTAACAATGTCTTTACATCCAGAATCATTGATCTGCAGTCCAAGCTCATCATTGCCATTGATGTGGCCAAGGGCATGGAGTATCTGCACAATCTGACCCAACCAATCATTCACAGAGACCTCAACAGGTTAGTCATCATCATCATCCCGTTTCGTTCAATAACCTTGGTGTTTCTCAGTCCGTTTGTTAAAACCATCCTATTACATGATGATATGTATTTTTAGACTGCAAATGCTGGCAGCGATGATGAAACAGTATTCTGAGCAATTTGTTTTAAACCTCCCTTCAACTAGTGATATCTTTTCAGTCATAATATTCTGCTCTATGAGGATGGACACGCTGTGGTGGCTGATTTTGGAGGTAAGGAAAGCCACACACACTTAACATGACACCTGAACCAAGATTTGGTCTCACTTTATTTAGTTCGAGCAAAAAGAGTTGAGTTACTTAGCATTGAAAATCTTGGATTCAAAATCGAATTTGAAACTGAAAGCTCAATTTCTTGGTCGCTAATCAAATTTGCGACACTCACCATGTGAACTCCTTTGTGCAAAGGGTCAGATTTTCAAAAGATGCTCTCTGGATCCTTTCAAATCATGCTTGTGTCAATCAACATGATCATGCGTTTTTAGTGCAGCGGTCATTAGAGCAAAAGAGGGACAAACCAAATACATAGACATGAAATTCATGTTAACATTTCAGTTAGACTTTTTCAAATTGTTATGCTGATACTATAATTTGTAATAAAAAAAAATGAAATGTTCTTTTATGTAATGAAAATGTTTCTGTATTGTTCTGCAGAGTCTCGCTTCCTTTTGTCAGTGGATGAGGACAATATGACTAAACAACCTGGGGTACAGGCATTCTGTGTTCTTGGTTAATTCTGTTTATTAATTAACACCTCAAGGTAATACATTAATTGCCACCTACAAATCCTCTGTAAACAATTTTAATACTGCTTACACTGCGGTTTTGGCTCTCTTGTACGTCACATTAAGTGCGTCAGTGTGTCTTTGGGGAGGTATGTGTGCCTGTCCTTTGGGGTTAGGAGGCGTTTTGTTTTGTGTTGTTCATCATTTTTTGCTCTGTGATGCTGTACAGAACCTGCGATGGATGGCCCCAGAGGTGTTTACACAGTGTACACGCTACACGGTGAAAGCAGACATGTTCAGCTATGCCCTCTGCTTATGGGAGTTGCTCACGGGCGAGATTCCATTTGCACATCTCAAACCAGGCATGCACTGCACCTCTCTATTCACTACTGTAATAGCTAATATTGACCCACAATGCTAAGAATGGATCCAAAAATGTTTTATTTAAACGTTATCCATTAAGTTATAAAAACATTATTTCTGAATTTTCTCCTAGGTTAAAAATCTGTTTTATTATTCTTTGAAGTTTATGGGAAAGTTACTTTTGAATGCTCTCTAAAACATTCTGAAAGAAATAGCAACATTTAAAAAAAAAAATGTTAGGCGAACTCCAAAACAATGAAATAAAAATGTTGTGCTAACGTTTTGAGAACATTATCAAAGACCAGATAACTTTGAACAAGGATTCTATTAATGTTACTCGAAGACTGTTTGTTGTAACCTTGCTAGAATATTTTTCTCACGCAGAGAAAAATCGCGACGCAAAGGACATTGACAGTGACAGAAAAGACAGAAGGTTACTTTTGATATGAAACAAATTCTCAGCTCGCAGATTCTGTCAATGTCAATTTTATTTAGATATTCAAACAATAAATACCGTTTTGGCGCTTGTAAATGTGACGTGACAGATCGTTGTAGAGCCTCAGTTCAAGCAGCACGTGAACCGATCATCTAGTAAATAAACACGAATGATGTTGAAAGAGGCAGTACAACTTACCGAAATGTATTCCTCATGCTGCATAATATCATCTACCATTAAGTGTTTTTCAACCGAGGGAAGAGGTCAGTATGCACCAGAGAAACGTGGGCGCCGTCATCTTTTGAATATTGTCTTTGAACTTCCGGTTTTGCGGTCGCTCGCTGTCGAGGAGTCCTTCGCTAAGCCCCGCCCTCCCTAGTTACTGTTGCTACGCCTGTCAAGCTTTCGCGGCTGGCCCATCTATTATAGTGTGGATGCACCCGGTGTCAGACATTTCAATGAGATAATTAGAAATTTTCGGCGAACAAGTGAAATATCTGAGAGAGCAAGACAAAAGGGACTACAGTATGCATTCGAGGTATATATTCACGACATTATATGCAACCGATTAGAGAATAATTTCTTAAAAATTGAAGTTAAAGCCTGACGTTATAGTCCCAGCGCAAGCAGCAGCGCCTTATACGCTGACCGTTCAAATGGGAAACACAAATTGAGGAACAGCTATGTTCATACACAGCAGGGTATGTGAAAATAATCTTAATAATTATAAATCAAACAGCTTATCAATAAATCTTGTGGAATAACACTAATTCTCCAGCGGATTGGGTTAAGTTAGGCTACTTAGTAAAGGGTAACGTTAACGTCGATTAACAAAATGCTGAAATTTTAAAGTATGTCAGTGAGCCTTTGTCTTGTCTCTTAATCGTCTTATTTTACGTTATCATTATGACCAAAGAACCGTCAATATTTCCAAGCAATAGGTGTTTTTGTTAAGCATGTCGACATTTAGTTGTGAATGGGTCTCGCACATAGACGCTAGATCACGCCAATCATTTCTCCCCTTGGCTTTTAGATTTTCTGGAAGGAAAACAATTCCTCTCCCCCGTCCAAACTTTTAGTATACTTTTGCACAATCCATACTCACAATGCTTCAGCATGTTTCCCTCGTTCGAAAGCTTGCCCGACCTCCCGCGCATAGTTACGGTTGCTAAGACATGATTGGCCAGTGGCGGTTTTCGGGCGTGGCTTAGCGAAGGGTCAATTAGCTGGTGAAGTGGATTTACTTATTGTAGAGTTAACAAAAGTTATCATGAACATTGTAATGTTTATCACGATCATTGTAAACAAAGTAGATGTCTTAACAAATGTCAACCGGGAAATGTTTTACGAGCAGTTCATTCATACCTGCAAGATCGCTGTGGAGATACAGACCGGAAGTCAAATGACACGAGCGCAACGCTGAAAAGGGGCTCATTTTTCTAATCTAGACAACTAGTCATTAAATGGCTTTCCTGAGGAAATTGCCAAATTGTGATAATTGTGTCAAGCAATAGCCCAATAAAAACAGTAGCATACCAGTCATAGGCTCCCATGTGAACATTGTAGCATGTTGTCCTAGTAAAATTATGTTTAGTTACCAACATTGTCATACCCATGCCATTCACTCCGAGAGTTGTCATGAAAGAACTTTTTTGGGGGGGACTGGAAATACATTTTCACCTGAATTGTCTTGCTTTGAAAAGCAAGATGAATTATAAACTATTCAATTATAGTTAAATTATTAAATTAAATGTTAGAATTAATTGTGACTACATTTGAATTAAAAAGACCTCACCTCCATCTGCGTGAATTCTTTACAGCTGCAGCCGCTGCAGATATGGCATATCATCATGTCCGTCCTCCGATTGGATACTCAATCCCCAAACCCATCTCAGCACTGCTGATGAGGGGCTGGAATGCCTGTCCAGAGGTGAGGGACCCACATCTAGCATAACTATGTCCAGAAAAGAAATATAATAGGTTTATGCTCAAATATAAAAGGTTTATCATGAGCATGCATTCACTATGAACTTTATTTAGCTGTGATTGGTATTTTAAAATAATGTATTGCATCCATTCTATTACATCCATTCATGAACTACCTCTCTGTTTCAATCGGTCAGAATACCTGACTATCTCAGGTATTCTGACTGATTATGAGAGAGTGGGCTATCTCTGGAGATAGTCCAGTTCAGGACAGGTTTTATTTCTATTCCTGTTAATAATGAGCATTAGCTGCTTGCCTACATACCATGTTTTTCTCTACAACAAAGCTGTGCCAGGTGTTTTCTCAAGAACAGCATCTTTGCAATGTTCTCAGAGCTGGTCCCTCAGGTGTGTGGCAGAAACTGTGTCAAGTGTGCTTGTTAAGAATGTGCCCTGGAACAAAGTGCAGCTTGACACTATTCTCTGTAGAGCACAGAGCTTTTGCTGAGCAACACTTGAAAAGAGCCAGGATATTTACAGCTTGTACTGTGCATTCATGTAGTGTTGATTAAAGAGCTAAATAACATAGTGTGTGTGTATTGGTTGCAGCAAGGACAGTAGTGAGGAAAAATCTATATGTAACAGTCACTTTATTTAACAATAAACCAAAACTAAAAAACACACAGGAGCTCAGGAGAACACAGGAATGCAGGCGAATCAGAACCAACTATACAGACTCTGCATGAAATGTCCAACATTCCACATAGTAAAAACATTAATATTATGAAATATATATATATATATATATATTACATTTTTTTATTATTCCTGTGTAAAGCTGAATTTTCAGTATCATTACTGCTCAGGAAAATGTTGTTCTGCTTTAATATTTTAGCAGAAAAGGTAATCTACTTTTTGCAGAAACGGTTTTCTACTTATTAGTTGATAAATACATAGTTCAAAAGAACAGAATCTATTTGAAATAGATTTTTGTATCAATGTAAAAGTCCTTACTCTCAATGTCACTTTTGATCAATTCACTATCCTTTCTAAATCGTAGAAATCGAAGAAAAAAATCTACTAACCCCAAACTTTTTAACAGTAATTTATGCTCTTCAGCAGAGCAGATGATTGGATAGCTAGAGATAAGTTTCTGTACTTTTAAACAAACGTCTCTGATGAAAATCCCCTATTTTTGACTCTCTGTGACAGGAAAGACCTGAGTTTTCCGAGGTGGTTGCCAAACTAGAGGAATGCCTGTGTAACGTGGAGGTAGGTTGCATGCACATAACCCATATTTCCACTATACAGTGCTATTCTATTTGTCTAGTACATGTTCATATATGTTTCTATGTGTGTTCAGCTTATGTCTCCAGCCTCTAGTAACAGCAGTGGTTCTCTTTCACCCTCATCCTCCATGGACAGCCTGGTAGCACGTGGCAGTCCTGGACGGAGTCATGTGGCTGCCCTCCGCTCGCGTTTCGAGTTGGAATACGCCCTTAACGCCCGTGCCTATGCATTTTGGACCCAGAAGTACACATACAAACACTCAAGCACCCTAAATTTACCATACTATTCAAGAATGAGACCATAATATTGCAAAAAGAAGAGCCAAACCATTGCCAAACCACAATGAGACATTCCTGAAAAAACCTGATTTAAAATAAAAACTAAATAGAGGCCATTACCCATGCATTAATGGACGAGTTAGGTCACGTTGCTCTTTTGTTTGGTCAGTGTCATGTCCAACCACAACACTTCTGTACAGTCTGAAGTGCTGTTGCTTGGAAACCGAGTCATGAAAACAAAAGAAAGTGACTGCAATGAAACTTGCATGACATTCACACTGAGATCCTTTGCTGGTGGTCACCTCTCAATTCTTTATGGGTGGTGATGAATGTGTGTGTTGTGGGGGAACCTGGCAACTGTCAACAATCCCGCCAACAAATTACAACAACAAGGGACTTTCGAGCCTAATTTAGTTATAATCTTTGCAATATGTTTTATGTAACTAGATATAGCAATGTAAGCAGTTTGGTGGTATGAGCAATAAATAAGGCTAAAGTGACACTGCGAATGACTAACGAAAAAAAAATAGAGGATCATCTGAGCAGGACAAACCCCGCAAGGCCTCATTGAGCTGATATGACAACAACACAGAAACAGAAGTGTATCCCATTTAGCGTCATTAAAATTTTATATCACGGATGAATCGTAATTGTTCTGTGATCTTTAGCGTAAACTGATACTAATCTCATTGCTGAATCAAGCCTTTCTTCTTTTGACAGCTCTGGTCGGAGGTCTTCACAGGGTTTGTCTCTGGATGAGCTGAGGAGAAACATGCAGTTCCCACCCATTGACAGAAACGGTTTGTGTCCAACTGGAAGTTATCAAATGTGTGATTCATCTGTTTATGTAACGGCTTGATGTGGGGCAACATTGTTTTTGCATTTTAATATACATGGAATATGGCAACAATCATGTTGATATAATCCACGCAAATTCATTCTGAGGTTAAAATGACTTTTCCACAGAGCTGCAAAGATGTTTTTCAGCAAATGGTGGTTGCTTTTGAGTGCGTGTCAGTCACTGTGTTCTGTGCTATTCCCCACAGGATATGTGTCAGATCCCATGAGCACCATGCGTTTCCATTCATGCAGCAGCAATGGAAGTTTTGAGGACAGCAACTAGAAGCAGAAACTGTCTGCAGAACATCACACGCAAACAAATACTTGCATTCATGATATGTCTAAATGACCGTAATCAACCAAATGGCAAGACAAATGTTGATCAACATCAAAACCTCACAAGGAATTTTTTTTGTAATTTTTTCTTTTGTATAATTATAATGCATAATGTGGTGTTACATTCAGTATACATGCAACTACTGTCAAAAACATTTGTACAAGGGTTTTTTTATATTGTGTTTGGTGTTTAAATGTAAAGACAAATGAGTCAATATTTTATTCAAATTCCAAAAGAAAACATTAACCTTTTTTGACAAATGAGTCAATGTGTGAAACAGGAGCTTGACAGGTTATCTAATGGCGCTTTTCCACTGCATAGTACGGTACGGTTCGGCGCAGTACGCTTCGACTCGGAGCGGAACAGTTCGGTTCCCTTTGCGTTTCCACTGCAGTAGTACCCCTTAAAAGTGTGTGGGACTGATCGTTATTTGCGCGCGCCTCTACTGCCATGACATCATCTTAAAAGCGCCACATTTTCAAACCCACAACACAGGAACAATGGAGACTATCGAGGGGATGGTGTTCCTGATTCTCGGTATGTGGTTGTTTTTAACTGCTAGACGAGGCTGATGGCAGCAAAACAAAAATACTGCTAAAAAGTGTCTCGTGTCGCAAATCCAATGACGCTAGTAGTGACGCTGGTAGTGACGATTCTGTCTGACCAATCAGTGATCTGCAGTGTTTCACGTCACATTTTAGTACCGGTACGGTACGCTTGGAACCTCAACAGACCAGGTACCATTTAAAGCGTCCTGAAGCGAACCGTACTGTACCGTGCCATGCAGTGGAAAAGCACCACAAGTGAGCCGTACCGAACCGAACCGTACCGTACTATGCAGTGGAAAAGCGCCTTAAAACAGATAATGAATGATGTCACCTAACAACATAGGTACTATTAGAGCAATTTGGCCTTGCTTCTGGGGTTGAAACATTCTAATGTATCATAGGAATGTATGTGAACTGATCATGTACTACACCATTAAACTAGTTCCAGAAAAACTGTTCAACAGCAAATTAACGTGTTCCGGATACTAATTAGGAACACAGAGGAAAGTGCAGGTTTTTGTTTTTTGTTAATTTTTCTTAGTTAAGGTATGCATGTCTGAAGTGGGTCGATATACTGCTAGTGCAGCCTAACCAACTGGAGGGCTCCACATCATGAATAATTAAATTATTTGTGCAGCGTGCGTCCTACGGTGTCTATTTTCAGTGGGATGTTGATAGCTTCCCTACCAAGCACACAAGACTCACTATGGGTCTCTGATAAGGAAAAGGAAGTGCCATTATTTTAAACCCATTAACACGGGTTGAGGCAGGGGTATCCAATCCTTCTCGAGGGTTTTGCTCAAACTGACCACTATACACCTGTGATGGACGTTTCTAGTAATCCTTGATTAACTGCTTCAAATATGTTTAATTGGGGTTAGACCTAAACTCTGCAGGACAGTGGCCCAGCAGAAGTAGGATTGGACACCCCTGGGTTAGGTGAAAGATTTACTATTGTACTAATAGCTGTTCTCCGTGTGAGCAGTCGTTAATCTAGGATATCCCGTGGGCCCAAAAAATCTTGAATCATCCAATGAGAAAGTACTTAAGGTCTCTGTGCTTAGAGTCTGTTTGAAATGGCCATCAATTACTTTAGTTCTTCTGTTTCCATTCACGTTCCTGCTTCCATCTGACTGTCTGGAATGGTAGTCTACACTTGCTGTGTCATCTTGGCTCCCATTCTCCGATTTATTGACAATTGTGCGGTCTGTAATTACAGTGATTGTGGGACTCTGTGGCTCAATATGCTCTGACTGAGGTACATGCTCAGGTTTCAAATTGTCTTCCGAACTCTCCAAGTTCTCTTTGTTACTTGCTTCCTCTGTTTGGTCTAAATGTTTGGCTTCATCAGTCATATTTTGTTGATTACTTTGGTCAGTCTCTTTTGCATTCAGGTCGACATTTCTAGGTACATTCTGTTGTTCTTGAATGTCTTCAGATGTTGCTGTTATCCCCATGTTTATGACGTCATCTGACGTCAAAGTTTCTTGTCTAGCAGTGTCTTTTTGATTGGTGTCTTCATTATTACTCTGTCTTGACCAGGAAGTGGCCAAAGAACCTCTGGTATCTCCAGCCTCCTGGACATTTTCATCTTTGGTTAAGCTATGTATGCTGTCATTAGAGTGATTACTGTAAGCATCTGCCTCTATGGCCTCAACTTTAGTCTCTGTTTTGAAGCTTTCAACTATAGACTCTGTGTTCTCGTTGAGGTTGTTCCTTATGGGAGTTGCAGTTTCATCTCTTCTCTTGAGTGTTTCATCAAGGCCCCCAATATCAGTACTTGGTGGTGTATCAGTAACATCTAACACTTCACCGTTTAGTCTATCCTCTGTTTCTTCCGAGATGAGACCCTCTTCATCGAGGGGTTCAATGAATGTCTGAAAATACTTTGATTCTTGGTGTATGTTAATCCAGTTACTCACTAGATCCACCCCAACTACTTTAGTTAAAGCTGCTGAATGATCATCAAGATCATCTGAATTAATGCTCAGAACTGGATCTTTGTCCTCTTTTTTGACTTTCTTCACAGGTTCTGATTCCACCGTATGGGAAACTGATGAGCCACTCTCTTCATTGACAAGATTCCCTTGCTTCTCCAAAGGTTGCACTTGATCACCATCCATCCCTCCTTCAGGAGCATCTCTACTTATTAGTTCGTCGTCTGTACCTTTCAGTTCTGGTTCCTCATCTGTGACTTTAGCTTCGGCTGAGACAATCTCACTTTCTGTATCCTTATTGGCCATCGTCTGTGTTATCTGAGGAGTTATGTTTTCTATGAATGTTGTTGCAGAGGTTTCTGATTCTTTGTCATCCTCTTTGTCAGCTTTTTGGTTGTCACTGCCCTGGTCCTCCTGTTCACTGCCCAACTGAGACTCTCTCTCTGAGGGAACAACTTGAGCATTCACCTTGTTTTCTATCTCTTGCTCTTTGTCATTACCATTTTCTTCTTCTTTCACATCTTTATCAGTCTCTGTCTTTTCAGTGTTATCTATAACTTCTTGAGTACTATCACCAGTTGTCTCACCCTCTGATTTGTCTCTCGTTTCCTCTTGGAGATATTCTTCCACCATATCAGACCCTTCAAGATCTTGTCCCTCTCCATTTTTAGCATCTACGTTTCTATCCACCAGTTCATTATTCACCCCAGCAGGTTCCTCCAGTTCTTCCTTGGTACTGGCGACTGTTTCATCCTCGAGCGTCCCGCTGGAACCCATTTCTTTTTGTTCTTCCTGTGAACCTGATTCCTCATTTCTGTCCTCAAAGTTGTCTTCTAATTTTGTATTCTCACCAGAAACAGCCTCTTTTCCATCACCTGCCTCCAATGTATTCTCACTAATCTCGTTTGTATCTGCCATCTCATTCTCTTGCTCTTCTATAAACTTTTCTCCTGTTTCTAACTCATTCTCATGCTCTTTGTCTTTCGCCTCATTCTCTACACAGTTTCCATCTGTTCCCGCTGCCATCTCATCCACATTCCCGTCCTCTTCCTGAGACCTATTTTCCATCTTTTCATCTTTCCCTTTCTTAATTTCTTCTCCAATCTCAACCTCACTGTTTGGTTTCTCGTACCCCTCTTCCTCAGCTCCATCACTAAGTATGTTTTTAACCTGTTCTCCATCTTCTGGTTCTTTTTGCTTATCATTCATACCATCATCCTCTTTTTCATTACCCTCTGCCCTAACACTTTGAGTTTCCTGTGACTCATTTAGTTTATTTATAACCTCAATAGACAGTTTTCCATCTTCACTTTCTTTATGTTCATCATTCACACTATTCTTGTCTTTTTCTGTACTGTCCTTATTTTGTTTATCTTCTGCTTTTGAATCTTGATCACTTTCTAACTCATTATCTTTCTCTCCAACTTGTATCTCTTCTTCTTCCCCGGGTTTCTCCTCTATTCCCAGATCTTCACTTGTATCCTCAACCTCTAGCATTTTTGTCTCTTCCATCTCTTCACTAGATTTTTCACCATCTTCTTCCTCACCAACAGAGCCCCCACCATCCACCTTCCCACCTGTCTTCTGTACCATTTCCCCAGTTGACCTTTCATCCCCAGCCTCATCTGCTAGGTCTTCTCTTTCATCTCTGTCTGGCTGTCCGTCGCTCCTTCTCTCTATGTTCTGATCTGCGTCATCATTGTCTGGCTGCCTCTGAGTGTCACCTGCCCCTGTTTGTGTATCATTCTCTGTATGAGATACCGAATCCATCTCCTCCATCTCTGGAACCTCAGTGTCTGTATTTCCAGTGTCCAGCATTTCAGTATGCCTCTCTGGCTCCTGTACTAATACGTCTTTCTCTTCTTCTTTAAACTCCGGATTAACCTCTGCATTTGTATTGTTCCCATCCATATCTTTCCCCTGCATATCTTCAGTCTCAGTTTTTACTTCCTCTCTTTTATCTGGTTGTTCAACTTCATTTGTCCTCGCACTTTGTTCGTCCTTCTGCGTTTCCTCTATGTCTAAACTTACTGCTGCCTCCTGAGTCTCTCCTATTTCTTTTCTTTCTTCTTCTATGTGGACATGAGGCTCTTGTGCCGTTTCCTCACATAGAGACTCTCGTGTGTTGGCTTGACCTTTCTCTGAAATTTCATCCAGTGTGTTTGATGGTTGTGGTGAGGTCAAAGCCACCTCACTCTCCATTTCTGCTCCTGTAAAAGTGAGCATTTACAATTAAACCATTTCAGATTTAATCATATGAAGTAATTCGTCATTGAGCTTTATATATTATCTGTAGACTGCCCAATTAAAGAGGGCGGCAACTTTTTTACCTTGGGCGTCCTGTTGGGTCTTCACTGAAGCCCCTTCATCTTCCTCTGTGCTTGTATCACTAAACTCTGGCTCTGAACTACATTGAGATTCCTTCAAAATGGCCTCAGCCAACTTTTCTTGCATTGACTTGGCTGTTTATAGTCACGGGAAATGAGACGTGAATTTGGCATCCATGGCAAAATGTTAATGTTAAATAAACAAGTAAATAAATGAATAACAGTCACACACTCAGTGGGATGAATTTCATTTAAAATGTATTTAAAAATAAAACACAGAAGCAATGAAACACAAAAATAATTGTGTAAATGAAATAATTGCTCAAAGGTTTATTACCAAAAGCACAGCAAACACTTGGAAACACCGTATGCAGGGAACAATCACTTAAATGCTTTCACACAGGACAGATGTCCGAAAATAGGATCCATAACCATCTCTGATGGGAATACACATGGATTAAGCACAACCTTGAATTTATCTTGAAGTGTACCAATTAAGCCAAACCGTGTATTTAATCATGTGTAATAGAAAACACATCAAAAATGGTTATACGCACATTTAAATGGTTCAAACATGTTGAAATCAGAAACTTAAAGACAAAATCACAAGTAGAAAACACTGCTCTGTTTTCCCACTCATTAAACTAGCAAATCCTCAAGAGCCAACACGTAATGCATACTGCTGTTTATAGATTTGGTTGTTTTGCAGTGACTTGGAATATTTTGAAATCCAAGAAGTATTTCAAAATGAAGTCTAAACATTCTTTATGGATTGTGAAAGTCAAGACAGAGGTTTATACTGAGCAGTATGCTTACGTCAACACAAATAACATGCAATCAAAAACACATTTGATGCCACATAGAAAACACAAAACCAATCAATACAATGACGTTTGCAAGACCACCTAGAGTTAAACAAACTCTCTTGACAATTACACAGAAGTGTGCTTTTAACACAATCAGAACTCAAGTCTGTGTTGTGGGGTTATGTACTTGCAATAAACCATGCCATCATCTTAACTATCCTCTCCTCAGGTAACTATTTCAGGCAATGTTGTGTTTTCAAAATTTTCTGTAGTTAAAGCTTGAGTTTTATTTAAAAATTGAGCAAAAATGTTAACGATATTAAAGTCGAAATATTTCGATATTAAAGTCAAAATATTCCGTTATTAAAGTCGAAACATTACGACAATAAAGTCGTAATATTTTGAGAATAAAGCCAAAATTACAAGAAGTCTTCCATAGAAGTTTTTGTGTGCGTGTGTGTAAAGAAATGCACTCGTAAAGTCAGACTGTCTCGGACATGGATCTAAACAAAATAGTAGCTTTTTTCTTTTATCTGGGCTTTCAACAAAAGTAAATTCTACCTACAGGTGCCAATCTACTAACATGTGTTGCATCACCATCAAATAAATATGGTATGGTAAATATGGAACCATAAGCATTTGTTTTAGGATGTAACAAAATATATACTGTGCCGGAATATACTTTACAGGCGCATATTCTGGGATCAGTAAAGTATATCGTGGTATCAGGCCAAATGATTGGATACAAAATGATGCACTTAAAATGTATCCAGAAAGTTTTTACAGTGAAGAGGGAGACAGTACGGTTACTTTTAAGTGTTCTCGACCCAGATGATGTTGCCTATAGACGAGCAAAAAGACACGTAGGCTTCGAGTCAACGTGCCACATAAAGTTTGGACCAGGATTGTGGTACCTACTCAGTCTTCGTGCTCGTCTATTTAGATCCAACAGAAGCGCATTTTCCTTTTTTCCTTTTTTACAAAGAACTTCTACAGAACAGTATTCTCATAACTTTATTTTCAAATTATTACGACTTTATTCTCGAAATTTTATGACTTTATTCTCTAAATATTTTGACTTTAATCTAGAAATATTTCGACTTTAATCTAGAAATATATGAACTTTATTATAGAAATATTTTGACTTTAATTGCGAAATGCTAAGATTTTATTTTATTTTTTTACTGTTTGTTTATTGTTTTTATGTTGCTCCAGTTCTGATGTTGAAAAAGCCAACATGCATAAACACAAAATGTCTGATGATGCCAGGCACACAGCACTAGTTTTCATGCAGACACTGACCTCTCTCTGGCTCGATCTCTTGTGGCTTATCTTCAGGTTTGGCATCCTCCCCAGATTGTTCACCTTCAGTTCCCTCTTTCTTGTCTGTGTCTTCTGACATTTCCAGGTCGCTCTTCTCCATGCCATCCCCAGGACTATCCTGTGTCCCAGAGTCTTCCGCTGCAGCTTGAGGTAATGTAATGTCGCTGGACTCTGTGACCTCTGTCTCCTCCGGTTTGGTCTCAGCTGTGGTGAGGTCCTCCTCTGCATGTAAGCTCTCCTCCGGAACATTAGCAGTGCTGACATCTTTGGTGTCCTCCACAATTTCTCTTTCACTGTTGTCACCGTCACTGCTGGACAAGCTGGACGATCGTCCAGATGAGACAGATGGTGACCTTTTGACCACTGAAGGAAGAAGACAAATAATCTCTGAGTATCAGGAGTTGAAGAACACAAACAGATAGATGTATTAGACAAATATTGTTGAAAAAGGTGACCATAAAGTAATGCTAACTAGACATACTGGTGTCATCACTGTCAGTGTTGCTTTTCACTTCATTTATGTCATTTTCATCCCTGGTCTCTTTTTCTCCACCATTGGCAGCAGATGTCTTTTCCTCTACTTCATCAACATCTTCAACTGGTCCTTCATCATCTGCCTCAAAGTCTTCCTCATAGTCTACATGCGAGCATAGCATAAATATGGTCTATGAAATATTAAATAAATAAAAATGTATCCAAAATTACTTGGTATGTATTACACATTCTGTGTATTGTATCAGTATACAGTCCTGATCAGAATTATTAGCACTGTGTTGGTAAATATGATTAAAGAAGGCTGTGAAAATAAATCTGCATTGTTTATACTTTTATATATTTTTCATTCAAAAAAATCACAAAGATCTAACCTTTATTAAAGTAAAAAAAAAATGAAGTGGGGGGAAAATCTTATAAAATTAATTTTGTTTTGCACACCAGGGTGATAGGAACATGAAATTATCCAGCCATGAGTATACATATGAAGAAACACAAAGGCCTAATTCGAGTGGCCAAAGAGCCTCCAAGGATCACAGCTGGGGAATTGCAGAAATTAGTTGAGTCTTGAGGAGAGAAAGCCTCAAAAAATAAGTAAAAATAAAATCAAACGGTACCTACATCACTACAATTTATTTCACAAATATATTTGTTTTTGATTGAGTTTTTTTGGAGTTAAACTTTGTACCATCTTTGGTCTTTTTCTTCCCTGATGTTTCTCCATTAGGCTCAGTCTCCATTTCCAGAGGTGTGTCAGGCACTGCATTAGAATGTGTGTGTATGTCTTCATCTACATCTGTGGCCTCCTTAGCATCTGGGGATTTAGAGGTGGGCAGCTCCTCTTTCACTCTTTTTTGAGGAGGGGTTGGTTTTTTATCCAAGCCCATGGCAATAATACACCTGATGAAGTACATCACACAAAACCATAATGCATCTTTATTAGTGATGGACCAATGTAGGTTTTTCAATGGCCAGAACCAACAATGATAAATAGGGAGTGTGGTATATATAATGCTACTGTTCGAAAGTTTGTGCTCTGTAAGATTTTTTAAATGTTTTTGAAAAAAGACTCTTGTCCTCAACCAAACTGCAGCTTATTAAAAAAAATACTATAACAACAGATATATTGTGAAATATTATTACAGTTTAACTGTTTTATTACAATTTTAATGAATATTTATCAAATATAATTTTACATTATTACAATTTACTTTGATTAAAATTAATTATCAGCAGCTATAACTCGAGTCTTCAGTGTCACATGATCCTTCAGAAATCATTCTGATATGCATATTTGGTGCTCAGGAGGACACATTTTATTATCAATTTTGAAAAAGGTTGTGCTACTTAATATTTTGTGGATACATGTTTAATAAATTGTAAATAATAATTGTATTGTTCTAAATGTCTTTACTGTCACGTCCTTGTTGGATAAAAAAAATTAAATACAAATTAAAAATCGTACTGAGCCCAAATTTTTAAACAGTAGTATGTGTATGTGTGTGATATAAATGTTTTTTACCTCACTTATTGTGTTATTAAACTAATGCAGTTTTAAAAGTATTTCATTTTAACATTAAACACAAAAATATAATTATAGAAATGTATTATTACTTGTAGCAAGGAGAGGCTCCCTCCACCCCGCAAAATCCAAAGTGTCCATGTCTGCCCCCGAGCCGAGTGCCTTTCCTGTGTTTGAACTCACAGCAGGAGCTGAGCCTTTCCACTTGCAGGCCATTCAGGAAGAATGTCAGACTGAAGGGAAATCCTTGGTGACGTCTTGACACAAATTGGAAAACTTCTACAAGTAAAGATACAGGATAGGCAAAGAAAGTTCACTTTGATTTGCTTTTGATGACTGCATCTTGAAATCAAAGAGCAGAATCACATAATATATTCTAATAAATGCAACACTGCCAGGTAAGTGCTACTCATTATCAAAAGCCCTTAGATCAGTAGTGTGATGCATGGTGTCCTTAAGATATGAATTACAAAGCACACGTGTACAGGGACCTACCTCCCTCGCTCAGCATCCCTTTGTAGACACAGAGGTTCTCTCCTCCACAGTGCTGCTGGAAGACCTTGACCTCATCTCTGAGGTCCATCAAATCATGGGACAGGTGAACACTCTTCCCAAAGTATACCATGCTTACTGACACTTTACTCTGGGCTGATGTCCTCTGGAGAGAAGATAGCTGTAGATAAGAGTAATAGCAGAATATATGTGAGCGAAGATTTATTTTAATGGCTATATCAACCTTCATGTCCCAGAATACTCAGTAAATAACTTTAACATATAGACCTCTGTAGTTGGCGCTGTAGTGGGTCTTAACTTTCGACCCCTGTGTGTGCCGTTCGCTCTCGGCCCTCTCTCTTTTTTCTTCGTGAGGGGCGGCACAGGGGTCACATAGTTGTTAATGACAGGAAGACGGTACGGCGAGACAGTGCTAGAGCAGTCTGTCATGGTCAAATGTCTCATGGCGTCTTTGTCCAGCTATAACAACAACCCAGAGAGACAAAAATGTTATTACTCTGCAGTTGTTTGTTTACAGCCCTGGAGACCAAGTGGAGTTCTTGTGAAGTTATATTAGAAATAAGAAAATTGTTGATTTTTTAGTAAAACATTTTTTTTAATGAAATTACAAAATAGCAGTAGTAGTAGTAGTAGCCTTTATTGTCACGTAGTCACAAGTACCAGTGAAATTAGCCATCAACCTATCCATCAGACATACATACAATAAAACAAGGGGGTAGACAGGACAGGAAGACAGAGCATTGAGGAAGAAATACAGCATAACATGAGGAGAGGTGAGGAGAAAAAAAAGGCAACCCTTTTAACCCCCATACTATGCTCCTGTGAGGAGTACAGTTTGGGAACAGTAAAAAAAAAACACCTCAAAAAAATACAAAAAAAACACAATTCAAACACAAAAAATTGAATGTGAATATCATAGCTTTGATCATTTGGTCTTGAAATTATTGTGAAAAATATTAATATTTAATATTAATATATATAACTTTCTTTCATAGACTTTAGTTTATATGTTTTTTATATGCAAAGTTTATATGCTCATTTTACTTATTTACTCTCATTCATACTCTCAACTCTCATTTATTTGGTCAAAAGTAGTTGTGCTGTCTAACAGCTTTATTAATTTGTTTTGAATTAATTATAGAATATAATTATATTATTATAAATGTTTTTACTGTCACTATTGATCACTTTAATGTGTCCTTGTTGAATAAAAATTTTTAAGTATTAAAGTAATCATTTTATGTTTAAATATAAATTTAATGTTTTAAAATTAATGTTAATATCATAGCTTTGATAATTTGGATAATTTAATGAGTAACATTTATATCTCTGACTTTTGATTTCACAGACTTTGGTATCTCTGTTGAGATCTTTTCTCAAACACTAGGAGAAAAACATGTGAGATTATTTGGGCTTTTTTCCTCTGAAGATAAATCTAAGAAACTTTTGCTCACCATTTATTCTTATTTCTCTCTATAAGTAACAATAGCGATATTAAAGACATCTAATTTGTGATTTCTCATTCCTACAAGAAGACACACAAAACGCTGGTCTTTGATACTTCAGCAGAGCTGTATTCAAATGAGTACAATTAGTTGGCCGAGCATGATTTGCACTGTATTTGTACGCGACACATGATATGGGGTTTTGTAAGCAAGCATGTAAGTATCAGGAGCTGACGATGGTCTCACCGTATAACTGAGGAGCTGATCTGTGTCGTTAGAGGAGTCCCGGTCCAGGGGTCTGTGTCGAGGGGAGGTTCTCTTCAGAGAGGCCGTGGCACTGTTACTGTTCAGGGGCTTGAGACGGACAGGCCTCTGCATCTTCCCCGGAGCCGTGTTGGGCCTTGAGGAACTCGGCTACAGGAGTAAGACAACACACTTACCAAATATTAAATATGATGAATAGTAGAAAAGAATAAAAAGAATAAACTCTTGTTATGCATTTATATATATATATATATACATATAAATACACACAGTATATAGCACTGTTTCTGAACTCCCTGAACCACATTGATTGCAGCCTTGAGTTTTCTTCTGGGAACATACAAGTCATTTAAATAATTCCCGCCCAAGACATACACACAAAAAGTAGCACGCCTGGCTGAGTTACTTAGTTGAAACTCTTGGTTATGGTAAGGGACATTTCCGAAACACACTCGAAGCGGTTGACCAATCATAGCCGACCATTCAGAGCACACTGCGCTTTTCAGAAGAAGGGGCTTAATAGAGACAGGAACTAAACAGAGTGTTTTTGAATAACTTGAACGTAAACTAGTAAAACTGAGATCTTAACATGTGGGTTTGAAAAAAGGTATCTAGAGAAACCAGAGCAAACAAAAAAGCTCATGTGTCATCAATCTGCTGGAGCAGTAACTCTCAAGGTGCCTAAAACGTCAACAGGCAAACATCCATGATGGGAACCACCACACCGCTTCATATCACCTTCTGTTAAACATGTCAGAGCCTAATGAGCAAACAAATGATCTGAATCTACAATTAAGCAACCATTAGGACTAGCTAGGTAACTATGTAGAATAAACATTAAGCAGATTATACATTTATTATATCTTTTAATAGAAGAGGCAGGATATGAATTAACAGCACATCACTAGAACAGTCATCTGTAATACAGAATTGAAGTGTGCGCTTAGGTGGTACCTGTTAATTGTTTGCTATGTAAACTGTGAGGAAATGGCTAGTTTGTTTGTACAGCTATTTTACCCATTATTAACTGATATGGACCACTCACAGATTCTGTTGACTCAGAATGCTCTCCCTCCGGCCCAGAATGCCGTACGTGAGAGATCTTCGGCCCCGTGGGTGGCCGAGGTGACAGCATTAGCGTTGGTTCATCTTCATATCTCTTGGAGCGCTCAGCCTAGTATAAAGCGCAAAAAGTTAAATCCCAAAATTTACTTTATTACCAAGTCACCAAGGCCAAGGAGTTTTGTAAACATGACAAACCTTTATTTTGTGGATTCGTTCCCTTCGTGCAAATTCCTCAAGTTTTCTCTTGATCTCGGATTGATGAAGGCGCTACATAAACAGTGGGAAAAAAATGAAATATATAAAATACTTTTTTGCCTTAGTACAGGATCTATTTGCATATTTTATATCCATACTTCAGAAACGTTTAATTCTTAAGCACTTTTTAACTTGATTAAAAGATGAATACAGTATGTAGACTACTATATGTGAATAGGATATTAGCATTACCCTTACGTTATGACACAACACAACATTCTAGCCTAATAGAGCTCCTGGTGTAGTCTGCATAATGCTCTCACCTCCATGTCTAGCACCTTGTGAAAGATGGCCTGAGCCAGACACTCTCTCACATGTCTCTGATGTGCTCGCTGGATCAGCTTGTGCCTGTACTCCTTATCAGGAACAATCCGTCCGCTCCGGGAGATCTGAAGCACATGCACCTGCATTTAATGACTGAAGCATCTGATCTTGTATAACATAAAAGTGCTTTTCCTTTCATCCTTCAACAGGTTATATATAAAGTGATCATTATGAGAATGCTAATTAACTTATATAAACAGAGATTGATTCATATATGAGAGATGTTAGTTTGTAAATATTTTAACTTCTCAGAATTATCAAATCTCTAGGTTAATCCCAATGAAAATACATAACATCATTCTTTTCTAGCTTGACTATCTTACCAGCCCAACCTTCTGAAGATGTCTCCGTATTCTCACATTGTTGAAGTATCCAGTCAGATGTTTGTCAGTTAAGCTATTGTAAGCTGAAATAAGACTACAAAGACAAATAGATTATCAACAATGTATAAAAAAACAGTCTGTAGGCCTACATTAAAACATTCCTATAACTCATCCCAGGCGTCATGGAGTTGTAATGTAAGGACGGGCCTGACCAGGCTGATGGAATGATTCAGTGATCCTCAAGGCCAGCAGTGCCAAGGATTTCAGCTTGAGGTGAACACTCTACATCTGTGTCAAGTGTAGTCTTGGAAATGCTCGACTGTTTGTCTGCCTGGCTTTTTCCGATACAGATTTGATTTCCCCGAGCGTTTGTAAAGAAGACAACACAACCTGTACATCAATCCTCAGGCCAAGTAGATACCATTACCAGTGTCTGGTTTCTATTGGAATTGAGTGTGGATGGATAGCACACTTAATCCATGGCCCCCCATTGAATTCATTTCTCCCTCTAAAATAGTTCAGAAATTAAACATGATTGTGCAAGACAGCCATAGGAAACATTTAAGTTGACTTAAATCTAATTAATTGTGTCTTATTTAACATGTCAGACATATATTTAGTATGACAGCTATATATTTGAGGTATGTTCAACAAATAAACAACATTAAGTTCAGTTCAACATTCAGTTCAAGTCTTGCATGAACAATATTGCCTGTCCTTTGCGGATGGTTGATCTATTGCTGTTGTTTTATCTCCACAGTAACAAGATCGTTTGGTCATATAGTGTCTTGCCATAGAAATAAAGTTGAAAATTAATCATTATAATGCATACTGCTTGGTAATGCAAATGGCAGTCTGACAGGACAGCTAGTTATAGCATTTAATATAGTAACGTTACATTAATTTTCAGTCAACACTGCAACTTAGTCTAGCTTAGTTACTCACCCTGGGTTCAGATGACTCATTTTGTCGGCGCGTGGTGATCTTTGATATGAATAGAGCAAACAAGCGATAATTCTAGAGTTTTCTTGAATCCAGGGGATATTAAAACTATGTGTGCATCCCGTCTGCCCAGCTCTGAATACTCAACACCTTTCCTCGCGAGGAACTGATGACAGCCTGCGTTGCCATGGTGAATCACGTGATGATGCCAATAACTCTACGCATTCTTTGTGCTTTGTTTTTATACGACATTACTTAAACAAGTTCATATTTATACGTCTAAAAGTCAAATGGACGTGGATATATATCTGAAGTGTCAATAAAAATACAGGTCTTATTAGATTAAAATGGAAAAATAAAAAACAAAAAATGATGGTTATGTTATGTATTATGTAGCTGTAACGTATTGTTTTTGTCAGATGTTATGGTTTTGTAGATTTTATTTTATTAAACGTGGGGATAGTTAATGTAGGTCAGGTTCCAATAAGCCTTAAGGCTGTACATTGATGCCCTCTAGTGTTTTCACTGGAGATTGTCTGTACAAACTGAAGGAATCACTGAACCAAAGAGAGATATTTTATATTACTGATATTTCAATGCAGTGACATAATTTTGGCCTTTCATTCTTGGAAACACACACACACACACACACACACACACACACACACACACACACACACACACACACACACACACACACACACACACACACACACACAAACTTAATTTGTGTGACAAATAAAAAATTGAATCAACTTTACTTACTGACATGGAGCCTAATATATATATATATATATATATTTTTTTTTTTCATTTCTCAATCAGGTAGTTTTCCTAGATTAGCCTGTTGTAATAGTCTACTCTACCCAATATGTACATATTCCAAAATAACCCTAGGCCTACTCTATTTTCACCTAGCTTACATTCTTCTAACTTTAGCCTACCACAAAATATTTACTCTTTTACTACTGCAAAAAAATATGGCACATAAAATGTGTGTGTGTGCCAGGTATTCTATTAGTTATGGATAGTAAAAAACAGTAAATTCTGACCTTTTGGGGAAATTTTGGGCCCTAGTATTAAAACAGCTTATAATAGTGTTTTGAAAACGTAACAATGCAGAACGTTTTCTGTCATGGGTATGTTTAGTGCAGGGGGGATAGAATATACAGTTTGCACAGTATAAAAATCATCACGGAGAGTCCCCATAAAATAAACCCAACATGTGTGAGAGTGTGTGTGTGGTCCATGGAAATCCTATACGTTATGAGGACAAAATATCCCTACAAAGATGGCATTATCCGAAATACTTGTCCGTGTGGACATTTTTTGGTCGCCATAAGGAAAACAGCTTATAAATAAGACTAAATTATTATTTTTGAAAATGAAAACGTGCAGAAAGTTTTCTGTGATGGGTTTAGGGCTAGGGTTAGTGTAATAGTATACAGTTTGTACAGTATAAAAATCATTATGTCTACAGATAGTCCCCATAAAACATGAAAACTCAACATCTGAAAACACAACAACATGTGTGTGTGTGTGTGTGTCGGATGGCATGGGATTGTCGCAGTGTTTGGATGTGTAGTGGGTGGCACTGCAGCAAGTGCAATCAGTGTTAGATTGGACATTTGTGCTGTGATTGTGGAGAAGGCAATCACTTCCTGATTAGGGCATTTTTCCACAACTCCCTGATTGGACAGACAGACATGCAGTCCTACAGTTCATCACTCAAAACATGCAGGCTGAAGGCCTCATCAGAGTGCACGACGAGAATTTACATTGTTACACTTTGTTAAAAATTTATATAAATAATAGCTATTTTTAACAATTAAATACGTAAAAAAAAAAATCACCACTGAAACCTCCCCAAAACTCCATAACTTAAAACAATGAACATTACAGGCTGCATGCCTTTCAAACAAAATTAATAAACAACAGATCCCAATGTCAAAATCAAGTTAAAAATATTTTTTATTGTTATAGTTTTCATCATAGCCTACACAGTTAATTAAACAGATATCAGTCTTTAGGCATAATTGCTGAAATTTGGTTAAAATTATTAAAAAGAGACCCCATAAACTTTTATACATAGGCTATTTGCCTAACGAACAAAGCCTAATCCTCATTAGGCCATCGACAATATTAGGCTGCTGTATATTATATTATTAATATTTTACATTATTATCCTTTAAGCCATTAAGCAGCCTATTAATATAAAGTAAGAACATATTTTAAAACATCCAAACTGTGTATGTTTTGCGGCACAGTCAATTGACAAGACTTTAAAATTGCATAATTAAAACGCTAATTTTCAATTCCCATAAATTGTTTTAGGCCAACACATTGTTTAATTCTGGAACAACTACCATGAACAAATAAATACAGAGAAAGCGCTTTACATGCCATAATGATGAATTGATTTTTTTTCTTTTTTCTTTTTTCTTTTTTTTTTTTTTTTGTCCCGGTGTGATGCGTTCCGTGCACAGTTCGTTAGAAATATTTCCACCATTTCTCCTAAATTATACCAGAAGAAGAAAAGAACCCGCCTTGAAATCGCAGCAATTAAGTGTCAAGAGTTTAATGAGACCTCTTCACCTTTGGGTCGCTCTGGTTGAGCATTTGTGCCAAAGCCGTGTGGCTTTTAATTGCTGTTATTAAATAAATCAATTCTCTTCTTCCTCTGATTCTTCCGAGGTTTTGACTGGCATTCGTAATTGATACGTTTTTGGGGTTAAGGCATTATGTGTGAACCGTTTCCGAACGCCTAATGCTAATTTCAAGTAAATAATACATGCACAGATAACCATTAGCCTCTAACAGTCGGACGTGGTTTAATAATGACTGAAATTCTTAAAGTCTAAATGCTGTTTTGGCTGGCTATTGGTTGTGGTTGTCATGGGGAAGAGAAGATTGGGTGATGTTTATGGGATGGAGCGCGTACATTTAAAGGCTGTTTCGAGGGGGACTTCGGAAATCCGGAGAGCATTCACCACAGTCATGTCTACGGGTCGCAGTGAGGATTTTACCAACAAGTGCAGAGAAGTTACAAGCGACGTTTGCATGGTAAATATTTTTTATATATGTTTTGCTTGACCAGAAACCGAAGCCATCTATAAACCAGTCAGTAATAGGCTAACTTACTAGCTGAAATTGTATTGTTGAGGACGGTCATATAGCCAATTTTGTGGTACAACATTGAGGTTCATCTCTCGCAAACCGTTGGCGTCCTTGGCTAAATACTTAATATAGGCTACTTTTAAAATGTAAATATTAAAATTAAAAACACAGTTCTATCATATACGTGTGATATGAATACTACAACAATAACAACATAAAAAACCGTCAAATAAGGAAAATAACCTACCTGTGCTTTGCCGAATACCGACCGCGATTAATAATTTGGCGGCGGAAATGCGATTTATTTGTGACTGGAATATTGATAGAAAATGTTATTTAACCATATAGGCGCCTATATTTGATATTCGCATTCAAAGAAGTCTATAGTTTAAATATAACTTTCAATTGTGTTGAACAAACTGTAGGGGAGTGCGGGGCACAACCGGGCACAACGTAGCCTAACGTGGGGCTGTAACATACTTCCACACCAGCATGACGAAACTTGGTGTATTTACTTTGCCATTTCAAACACTATGTAGTATGTATAGAAAAAAATGCACCAAAATTCAGAGATCTTTGTAAGATATCACTGAACATTTAACCATGGCAAAAGTACATTTCTTACTAAATTTAATTTTCCATCTCTATTTTTTTTTTTGTTTATTTAAAATAAGACAAATCTGATATTATTGTAATCTCCAATCTGTTGTTTAACAGTTGATATAGTTGTTTAATGCCTTGCTAACTAGCAGAAGACACTCGCATAGTTTAAACCACAGTTATGCAGTTGGGGCATGTTGTAACCACTTGCGTTACAATATGCCCCTATTAGAACTATGATATTATATTCTACACTTTTGTTGAGAAAACATGAGAAACATGCAAATAAAGACTGAGAGTCAATGTTCAGAAATTAATTATTATTTTGTTTTGAACTATGCTGTTTTTCATGTGTTTATTGTCAATCTCAAAAAATGAGTTTATTTTTAATTATTAGAAAATGCCATTATTTTATATGAAAAAGTTAATAATTGTATTTTATTAAGAAAATATTTTGGTTTGACTTGTATATTTTTTTATTTGAACAGATAGCATTTTAAGCTGTCATGGTGATGTTACAATGTGCCTATGGGGCATGTTGCCACATTTCACTTCCATTCTTTCGGGGTAAATCAAGAAAAAGGTATACACTGTATTAATAAAACAAAACCACATAATTGTACTAGACATGTGGGAAATTAATGTGGAAAAAAAAAATAATACTAAGTAGATTTACACAAACTGAGAAAGTCAAAAAAGCGTTACGTTGTGCCCCGCTCTCCCCCTACACTGTAACAGATCAATTATGAGTTATGAAAACATGTTTTACATAGCACACTCATCAAAATAAGTTAATACGTATTAAACTTAAATTATACAAGATTTAACACATTTTAAAGCAATGTTTAAATGTATAACTTCTGTTTCTACAGATTTCATCAGAACTTGTGAATGACCGATTAGATCCTGCTTCTCCGTCTGCTTTACCCCAAGCAATGGCTTCTGATGCTTTTCAAGACAAAGTAGTTTGCACGGGGTGTAGAGATGACATCCTAGACAGGTATCTACTTAAGGTGAGGAGGATTTTTTTCCTTTGAAATATTTATTCATAGACAATTTGGCTGCATGATTCTAATTTAATATAATTTCTTACACCTGGTAATTATTTAACGCAGGTAAATGACTTGTGCTGGCATGTGCGATGCCTTTCATGCAGTTTATGCCAAACCACTCTCAGCGGAAACACAACCTGCTATGTTAGAGGGCGAGAGGTCTTCTGCAAACTAGATTACTTCAGGTATTTCTTCTGAAGATGTACAGCATGATATATGCTTAAAACAAGACGTTTCAGTATGCATTTAACCTAATCCAAACATAATTATGGATGTTTGACAGAAGGTATCGGACATGGTGCTCGTGCTGTGGGGAAACGGTTCAATCTTCGGACTGGGTACACAGGGCAAAGGGAAACGTTTACCACCTGGCATGCTTCTCGTGCTTCTCCTGTAAGAGGCAGCTGTCCACAGGCGAGGAGTTTGCATTGGTTGGGCAAAAATTGTTGTGTCGAATTCATTACGACAGCATGCAGGACAAACTCAAAGGGTCCTCTGAAAAAGGTGAGAGTCATGCATGCATACAGGGGACATACTTTAAAAGCCAATAAATTTGATACGCACATTTCTAAGGCCTCTAAATTATCAACATGATCAAAATGTTGCTGAAAAAACTGTTGTATACAACCTTCTGTATTCTTAAGACCTTTTGGTATAATTAAAAAAAAAAGTCCAAATTCAGGTTGTGGTACACATCTTTTTGCTGTGAGATTTTTATAATGTGAACATAAGAATACATGATATATATATATATATATATATATATATATATATCTACTTGCTGGACTGAAGCAACTTTTTGGAAAAATCATGTTAAAATGCAAGTATATCAAATATGATCGCATATTTTTGCTCAGTTTAGGTCTCTGAATTAAAATTTATATGTTTTTCCTCTGAGTATGAGCTCCATATTCTCATATATCATACTATGAGCCATGGAAGCCTGATGTAACAAATAAGACACTTAACAACATAGTATGCAAACTCTTTTTTTATTTTGTCTAAAGGTTCTCTAAATGGTTCAATTAAAAAATTCTTTAGACTATTATTTCATGTCAGGCTAACAACTATTATTTGCATAGTTTGGGTAAAAATAATACAAACCAAGATATCTGAAGGGCAAAAAAACGTTATTTAGTTTTGATAGATGGGCTGCTGGTCTTGTTTTCTAGTTTGTAGCAGGCTCTGTCTGAAAAAATAATTACACCTGTGCCTTACCTTTTATGGATTGCCTACAGGTTGTGAAATAAACCAAAAGCTGTCAAAAAGAGCACGTACCAGTTTCACTTCTGACCAGCTACAGGTAAATCATCACTCTCGCTGTGAACTCAGTGTCTCCCAAATGAGTTCAGTGAAAGAAATAATCGATCCCTGCTTGTCCTCTGTACAGTTTTCCCACTCCCTTACTGACTCTGATCCCGCTGACACTATCTATGTCTATGTTTGCAGGTTATGCAGGCTCAGTTTGCTCAGGACAATAACCCAGACGCACAGACACTTCAGAGGCTTGCTGAACAGACTGGGCTTAGTCGACGCGTCATTCAGGTTACATTTGTTTAGCAATATCTAAAGTGCCTAAATTGAGCTGTTATAAATTTGTAAAGTTGTTTTACCATTCGCAGAAGAGAATGCGTATGTTGTCTAAATAATTTCTTCAAATTTCTATCTGGTCAGGTCTGGTTTCAAAACTGTCGTGCCCGTCAGAAGAAGAACATCTCTCCCTCTCATTCAGGAATAACGGCAGGAGGTCTGTCGTCACTCCGGGTGGTTCCCAACCTAAATGAACTGATTTATACAAGCACATCCACGCTTACAGCCTTACACAGCATCTGCATCGATGGTGAGATTTAAGAAAATGTAGTACAATTAGCCAAGTACTATTTAAAGAGTACTTTATCAGTCTTTAGTGTGGAAAACTGTTCTGATATAGCAGAGATACTGGAAGAATTTGATGATTTGATGAAAACATATCTGTCCTCCTTATTTCAAACTGAAGAAATCACCACACAATACCAATCCAAGACACAATAGCGATGTTCAATTCACGAGGGAGCAGGTTTCCAATAAACCTGCCAAATTGGTTCTGCAAGCGCATTGAAAGATTCATATGAGAATCAGACCGATTCGACCAATCCGATTGCAGCTGTTCTTGAGTCAACAACTAACTGATTTAATGATTGGGTCAAAGACTTGACACTTGACTTGGACCTCAAAGAGTTGAAACTTGACTTGGACTTAGAAGCTTGGACCTCAAAGACTTGAGAATTGACTTGGACCTCAAAGACTTGTAAACATGTCTGGGAAAAGGTGCGTCAAGATGACATAAATTTGTTCCCGTGTGTTTGTGCTTTTGTTAATGGCTCTGTTTCTCTTTTATCTTCAGTTCACACACCAACATCTCTACTCTATCAGCCATTACTGTCCCAACAACTACTGACCAGCAGCAGCTAAACATTTAACAATTCAGTAGTAAATGTTGTGCCAATTAATATAACAATATTTATGCAACTAATACATTTCTATTACATGTATTCATTAGTTTGTTTTAATTTATTAATGTGTATTTTGTTCCCATCACATTTTAAGTAAAAATAACTTGTTGCCATGTGTCTATATGAAATACTTTATTTCCAAATTGATCCTTGCATGCATTTGGATTACATCATACATTGTTATTATGCATTGTAAATTAGCATAATATAAAGTCACAAAAATAATAAAAATGTTTACCACACTGTAAAACAAGAGAATTAAATAAAGTGAAATACTAATAAGATAAGGGTTAAACTAAAGAATAATGCAATTTAAATGAATTATGAGAGCTGATTTTAATTTCAGCCAATGCACTCATTGTTGTGTTCACATTCAAGTGTTCTTAACATAAAAATGGTACAGAATACATATTAGAAGAAACTCCCTTTCAAATGATGAGCATTGTATAAAAAAAGGAGGTAAAACTTCAAATGGTTTGTAATCGCACAACTTCATCAAAATATGAGCAATTAGTCCACCTTAGTATAACAACCAATATTCTGTACGCATTCATATAAAGGTGTTATGAACATAAATTCAAGTCCTTGGCTAAAATGAAGTGTGAATGGACACAATGAAATCTCTGAAGGAGCGAGGGGTGTAACCTCCTGCTGCTAGAGAGCAATGGATCTGACGAGAAATGCAGTTGGATGGATGAATAAGAGCAGTAATGAAGGAATAAATAATTTAAAGCTCTGCACAGCAGAAAAGGGCTCACATCAACATGTGGTTGAGGTTAAAAGAGATGTTAACGGCATGTTGGAGTAAGGCACTTCAGCTGAACTGCAAACAGCAACTTAAAAAAGTTCATTTAGTGAGGAGCAATTAAATGCGTTACCGGTCAGTTTCTCAATATGAGAAAAGTGGCAGTTTCACCCCAAACGGGTGCTAACAGAATGCAATGGTCATGTAAAAGACAAGAATCAGTAAAAACAAACAAAAAAACATTAAAATCTATGAAAATTAGGGGTGTAACGATACCCTCATGTCACGATTCGATACATATCACGATACGATATTATTGCGATACTCTAAGGCATATGATAAAAGGTTATGAAAAAATGTACTGTTCATTTAAATGCCAACTTTGATATTACATTGTGGGTTTAAATGAATAGGTTTGGACTAGGTGCTTGTAACCCAAGGACAATGGGGACACCAGAATAAAAATATTCATGATTCTGAAGCTGAAAATACAGAATTATTTTAGACGAATATGCTTGTACTCTATCACTGACTAGATACATTTTAAAATAACGTCGGCCACTTTTTACTGGTAACACCAGACATTTCCACAAAAATTCCCCCATTGCATTATTATACATTTTAATCAACATTGTGTATAGCAGTTTAATGTAGTACTGACACTAAAACTCTGAAAAAATTGAATTTTTTTCTCGCACAGTAATTTTTATTTTGGGGGAACTATCCACGATACGTATTGTTGCATTTTCTATTGCGATATATTGTGGCACGATATATTGTTACACCCCTAGTGAAATGCATAGACACAAACACACCTACAAACTGGAAATAATCTGATGATTTAGATGGTTACCGTCAATTATATATACTTTTATAATAAGATGCAGATCAGTTTGAAGACTGTTGTAATTATGTTTTTGGGCTTCTAATAAGATTTATAACACGGAAGCTGCCTACGGACATGACTGAATATTGCCTGAAGAAGTCCATTTAGGATGCTGAAGGTCAGGAAACGTCCGTTTTTCATGTCAGTGCCTTTTTGTTGGTTGCTGCTTTTATTTTCTACCTTTCTTTTTGTCCTCTGGTCTCTTGTGGTTCTTCTTGTTGAGGATGGCACGCAGGCTGCCGCCCATGTAATACGGGCGGCTTGCTGAGCCGTCGTTCTTCTCCAGATCAAGCACTGAGAACAGAAGCATAAGCAACGTTAATGCCAACCAATCGTTAATGTGATTTTGTCTGCAATCAGAGGCAATGCTGGATTTTGGGATACAAGGAAAACTTAACAACTGGAGAAAGTTATACTGCATATCAGAAAAAGTATACATACAGTGGTGGACAAAAGTGATGTTCGGCCTAGGTAGGAATATCTTTAACACATTTTTACTAATATTTTTATAAAGGGTAAAGATTTTGTAACCATATTGCATAGTCAATTGTTTTATTTTTGATAAAGCAATGAAACATGCCAAATTGTGCAGGCTTGTCATACAAAGAAATGATAAACAAATGCATGGGATTTTCAATTCTTTAGCTATTTTCTTACAGCCACTTTCTATTTTGTGATGTTCAACAATCTTTTGATGCACATTCTTTGGTTTTACTCAATGTGATGAATGATTAAGAGGATTTGGCCTTTGTGTTTCCTCATATTTAAATTCCTGTGAAACATGAAGTCATGGCTGGACACTTTCATGTTCCTAGTCACCTTGGTGTGCTAAACATTTTAAATATTAATGGGAATATCCTTCAAAGACATTTTACAGTTAATTTTTTTCATCGTGCTATCAATCAATCAATCAGCCAACGTGTTTTGGATAAAAACATTTATTTCATAATGTGATTTCCACCCCAATTTCAATTCTTTTATTTCAAAAGTGAAAATGAAAAGTTTTTTTTAATGAAAAATCAAAAGGATAAATAATGCATATTTATTTTTTACAGACATTTTTGATCATATTTACCAGGGGTGCCATTAATTCTGACCACAGTAATAATTAATAAATAATTATTTTCTCATATTTTGATGGTTTATAAAACTTAATAGAACTTTTTAATATTTTTAATGCATTAAACTGAAAAAAAAAATGAATCGCAGCCGTTCACACTAATTTTAACAGCACTAATATAAATATAATCTTTTTTTTTATTAAACTTAGAATGTCAACAAAATTGATGATAAAAAGAAAGAATCAAACCAATAATAATAATAATAATATTTAATTACTTTATTCTAATTGAAAAAAAAAACATTCTATTTTTACAAAACTTTCCCCATTAAAAGACAACTTGTACTGAACTCCTCAGAGTAGATGTAGCATCAAACCCGTCTACATATTACAAAATTACAAAAATGGCTTGTATGTTCCTTTTATAAATTGAACTGGAAAAACTTTCAGACTGATTGCAAAAAACAAAGAAGAGCAGTACTCCTCCTTTTAAACTAGGCACATTTACTAAATACTGCCATCAGAACACCTGGAAATTCATAGATTATATCAAAACATGGTTGTTAAAAGAGAAAATACACTGT
Organism: Pimephales promelas; assembly: GCF_988280905.1. Lineage (NCBI taxonomy): Eukaryota > Metazoa > Chordata > Actinopteri > Cypriniformes > Leuciscidae > Pimephales > Pimephales promelas. The sequence goes on from NC_142782.1 coordinate 26,415,258, forward strand.
ATCTATTATGAATCCTCCAATACAATAACATTATGATAAAGTTAATATTAAATTATGTGGCACATGGACTGAGAATCAATCCATCCACACGCACATCCTATATATACTGCATGATCTTATAAACCAGAAATGACATGAAAACAAAGAGTTGTATAGAAAGAGAAGGATACTGCAAGATTCAAGATCTTTTCTCATTAGAGAATAAATATATAGAATAGTTTGCTTTCATAATTGGCAACCAGAATATCATCAGACTTTAATCCAGTTACTTTGCTTCCAGAAGACAAACAATGTGTAAGGCAATGATGGACAGAATATCAGCAAAGAGAAATGGAAGGGAAATAGGAGGACAAAGTAGAGCAAGAGCCAGTCAGAATCAGCAGAGAGGAGACCGCTTCTATAAATGCTATCGGCTCCTGATTCCATATCCCAGAATGCCTTGCTCTGCTGTGGAGAGATGCAGCGTGCTACAGTACTAACGCAGTTCCTCACGTCCCACTGAGGTAACAGTTTCAGGACACAGCATACTTTTTGCCTGCTTGATCATTTTTGTTAAGTATGCTGTGCAGGCCTCGAGGCATGTAATACGGTTTGGAAGGACTGCCATCGTTCCTTTCAAGATCTTCACCTGAAGGGTGTCCCCGGCAAATCAGACGACGGAAGAATGGAAGAGGGAAGGAGAAAAGACACAGTGTTGCAAGGAAAAAAGGGGTCAAAGAAATAAGAGTTAGTGATTAGTCTTGCAGTTTAAGAAGATGTGAAGAGAATAAATACATAAAGATCACATTAGGATTAGAAATAAAGAAACAGAAAAGATAAAAGTCATGCACAGAAAAATAAGAGGAAATGAAAGGAAGACTAGTGTGTATGTATTTAGGTGGAAAACACAATTTATTACCAAACACACATACCAGCATGAGAATATTGCAGATTTAATAAGGTGTACTTACAGAAGCAGAGGAACAATGTATCTACACACATGGCATAGACGTTAAAGAATCCGTGTGCAATCATATAGGATCCAAATATCACAGTCTGTGGATGGAAAAAAAGATTGTTTTACTTGTGTATGCCTATGTCACAATATGGAAGAAAAGGGCATCATTTAGGGTGTATTCACACCAGGAAAGTCCGATAGTTCACTTGCTTTGGTCCGGACCAAATAATTTTTTTTTTTTTTTTTGGTACGGTTCGCTTTCACACTGCTCTTATTGCAAGTGAACCAAAATTTGTAAACCAAACCACACATGTGCTAAGGTCGTCCATTCATTCCCTTTAAGCATTTGCCTATTTCAATCCAAACACTGACTTTTTTGGCCAGGCAGTGCATATTAAAAATTTAAAAAATAAATATTTTACAAATATTAATCTATTAATATTTAAATCTTAAAGATTGCAGAAGAATGAAATCGGAGAAATCACTTTTACAACAAATAAAAGCATAATTTAACATAAGCAAGCTGTGATGCATTCACTCACCAGTAGAGGGACCCAATAATAATTTAATGATGGCACCTCTTCCTGGATCACTGGTATTTGGCGAGTGAAGAAAAAGAACGCAAGGACACCTGCAAAAAACATTCACAACATCAGCGAACAAAACGAGCCTGCAAACAATGTTTCATTTATGCGTGTATGTAGGCAGTAGGTCTACGCAGTGTGTGTGTGTGTTTGTTTAAAGCCCTCAGACTCTACTAGTCTTAATGTTTCCCCGTCTGTATGACACAGATGAACGTTGACTCACCCACACTCCCTGAGATCAGCAGTTTTCCCAAGAACAACAGGAAGTCAGTCACCTTGTCCAGAACAGCAACTCTAAACAAACATAAAAAATTTAATAGATCATAATAAAACACAATAAACAGATTCTGTATATTTAGTAATCCTACATAAATTAGAGAACTAATTTAATGGAATATTTAAACAATTCACAATTTAATTGATAATATTTATCTGAATAAGAGTTGTATGACAATTTTTTTCGATGTCTGACTTATGTTAATCAAAAATTGTTGAAATTATGCTTCACAATTATGCTTTATTTTATGGTATGGAGGCAACATTTGAATGATAATCCTTTGATAACACTGTAGCAAGAAAAAAAATATCAACAATAACATTTTGGAAATGTCACAATAACAGATGTGTGTAAGAGAAAGTCCTTGCAGCTTCACACCTTGTCTCATCTGTGCAGAGTCTTACCTCATAACGTTCCTCATTAACAGGAAGAAAGCGTCTCGCGCTGAGGCACAGAAATTCTTCCCATATATTGATATCTGAGAAATAAAAGGATGAGCAACCATAAACGACAGACCTATTAGTCTGTCTGTGTCCACAAGGTTTGACATTGCTTTTCTTTCTTTGCAGTTATATATTGATATGATAATGTTATGAAAAGCCTGTACCTTGAAAAAGTGGGGTGACTCACCATAATGTAAGCATTCCTGTTCATGAACTTAATGAAGTGCTCAAGGCACCAGAAACAGCATTTGAGGCAGCACAGCAGGAAGCGTGCACATGCATTGTGAGCACCTGAGACAAAGACAGAAGGAAGAGGAGCATCATTCATAACGTATTCTATACTGATACAGTCTACCGTTCAAAACTTCAGTCATAAGATTTTTTTTATGTTTATGACATAAGTCTTGTATGCTCATTAAGGCAGTAAAACAGTCATATTATGAAGTATTAGTACAATATAAATAATTGTTTTCTGTTTGAATACATTGTAACATACATTTTTCATTCCTGTGACGTAAAGCTGAATTTTCAGTCACATGATCCTTCAAAAATCATTCCAATATACTGATTTGGTGTTCAATAAACATTTCTTATGATTATCAATGTTGAAAACAATTTTGGAAATCATGTTACATATTTATTCAGGATTCTTTGATGAATACTTTGAGTTGAAGGAGGTGGATTGGAATGTAATGAATGAGTGATTATAATCAAGGCATTAAAATCAATATTTTTCCTTCTAAAAATCAAATGAGTTGAATGACTTCTCTAGGCTTGTGAGATTTTTTTTACTTTGTTACAGAAGTTGCTCATTTAGCTTCCAGAAATGAAATAGGGACTTGTTTGTGTTTGAGAAAGGTCTTCAAAGTGTTAAAACATAAAGGGGTCAGTGAAGCCCCCTCAAGTTTAAGGGACAATTTCTTTGTTAAAGCCTTACTTTCCAGTAAGACTAAAGTCTAGCTATCCTTGAGAGAAAGAATGCATTATCTTGATGTTTTGAGACGACTCTCCTGTTTATAGTTAGAGCCTGGCCAAATCCAACCTGGGAAAAGCTGTGTGTCGGTGTGTGTGTTAGGAACCACTGGCATTATTACGGGATATTGTCTGACTTTTTTTTTTTTTTTTTCGACATGTTGAAGGTCATGACGTGCTTAAACTTCAGGGTCTGAGTGTCAGCTGCATAATCTATGCTTCAGTCTATCTGTATATGTGAGGAAAAATTACTTTGACTGTGTTCTTAGCCAATCAGAAACTGCAACCTGAAGCAAGGACGAAGTAAGGACATAGCTTAGACCTTGGTGAATGGCTGAATTCTGCTGATGAAACTGCAAACTATCGTCAGTAAATCTTTCTTTAATTTATTATAATTCTGATTTCGGGACTTCATTCATCATATCTGGTTATATCTGGGTCTTAAACCGTTTACCCCTAACATGTAAAGGAGATTTTTTAAAATACAAATGTTTTTCCTTTTGATTAATTGAATGCATTACTGGTGAATAAATATCTGAATTTCTTTCAATTAAAATAGTATTGAATCCAAACTTTTGAACAGTAGTTTTACAACATTTTAAAACCTCTTTGAACATTTCTAAGTGATAAATGAGTCAGTGAACCAGTGAGTTCACACTTGTAGTTTGGTTTGTTTGATCTAGGCCCAAACATTTAGTCTTGGCACTAGAATCGCACTAGAGTTAGTTTTAATCAAACCAAAACCGCCAAGTGTGAACACGCCCTATTTTAATGGAATATTATACCTTTCAGTTTGTGGTCGAGATACTCCAGAATAATCCTGATGAACTGTACGACGGACAGAATCAAAGCTCCAAATGCAAGAGAGCCTGTGTGATACCTGGAATAGCGATGTAATGTGATTATAGTGAACATTTAATTTTAGTCCAACAGCCCTCCACTCATAATCAATCACCTACAAGCTTTAAAAGCATGGATGGCAGGATACCTTAGAGCCCTGCCAAATGATGAAGCCAAGGGGCAAGGTGGGATGTCTTCTGGCTTCCTCAAGGCCCAGTAATATGAGCCAAAAGCCCCAGCGAGGGTGCACTGGCCCAAAGCGATGGTGAAATTCACCAGCCAGAGGAAAACCAGTAAATTGCAAAGCTGAAGAACAAAGATATAACGGTGGTACACACTCTCCCCACCGTAAAAAGCAAACGTGCACTGGGAGCCCGGACACAGTGTAGTTACGTTTGATTGACTGAAGGTCTGAAACACATCAAAGAGACACAAACATTCACCAATATGACACAGTTACTAGATAAATGGACTCAGTACTCAACCATAGTTGAGTAGATAATCACAGTTTACAGTAGGTTTAGTGCTTACCTCTGGGTCACAGGTGAGATTGGTATACTTGCAACCGGGTAGTGTTGACATTACTTTATAGACTGCATCGCCAGAGGATGCCAGGAACCTGAAGGAAGTTATGGTTAAGGAGACTAAAATACAAACTAGCCAGTAAGTTTCAGTAAATGGAACTGCTAAAATAAAAATTGCTCCAACAAATCAGTCTCTCCCCAAAATCATGCATACAAACATATTAATTTAAGATTTTATGCATACAATTTTAATCCAGCATTCAATTAATTTGAGATTTGGATACACAGCTGTAACGGCCCAGTATGCGATGCAGAGAGCCAGCAGCAGAAAGGTGATGATGGGATAGAATAGTGTCGACATAATGCAGCCAATCGCCCTGTAGGAAAGAGAGAGACGTGAAAAAGTAAAAAACTTTGTTTTTTAGGTGTTTTTCTATTCTTTCCATTTACATGCACCAGCATTAAACAAAAGAAAGAGAAAGAAACTAACTTGCTGCCCTCCTTCAGTAGAGCGATGGCAATACGAACTCTGTTCCGCAGGAATATCAGCACTAAGATGACGATAGCTTCAGTGACAGCCAAGGAGATCACTGCGGTAAATGATCAAACTGTCATTTTTCCATTAAACTCAACTTTTCATAACCTTCAACTTGACAGTGCAGGTGCATTGCTTGGTTTGAGATTTATTATTTGATTTAAACTGCACTACAAACACAAAGAAATCTCACTGAATATGAGCCAGGTCTGACTCAGCTGCAGGTAAACCCGGAAGTCAGTCTGGAATCCAATGTCTGAGATGGTGATATCAGAGTCCGGCTTTCCCATGAGTGAACTGTACTCCCAGTAACAATGCCATATTCCTGTAAGTGACAAGTCAGGACACAGTGGGTGAACTCATACTCATGTAGAGAAATTCAAAAACCAACTTATCTAACAAATCATTTAGTGTTAAAAGAATAGTTCAACAACAACAAAAAAAATTCTGTCAATAAAACTTATGTTCAACTTTGGAAAACATATTAAGATTTCAAAAAGGACTTTTTGAAGTTTTAAAAGAGCGATTTTCTGTCCAGTTCCACTGAAGAACGGCAGTCAAGACATTTGACTATCCCTTTAAGAGGTTATTGTAAAACATTGAGGTCTAGTATATGACAGTTTAGTCTTGGTCTATGGGGTTCTGTAGTCATTACCAACCATAGCCCACAGCCACGATGACCCCGAAGATGACCATCCAGAAGAGAAAGCCAGCGGTGAACCTCAGCAGCAGAATAAAGATCAGACTGACCAGCATGCTAATCACCAAACCACTGAAAACACCCATTAAACAGATCAGCTCCAACATATTCATCTATTGTATTGAGTTTAAAGGTTAAACACTAATGCGGTACATACCTTAGGATCCAAAACCACGAGCTGGCGTAATCCTCAAAGATCTTGGTGCCAAACTCCTTTGCATCCAACAGGCTGGTGATGCCACTGTAAAAGAGCAAGACAACCATCAAAAACGATACAAACTGCACATTCAACTGTACAGAGCAGTATATGAGGACTAAGAAGCAGTGACACACTACAGATCAACAGTGATGTTTCACACAAGTGTTACCAGTGTAAGAAGACATCAGTTTTGTTCTATTGCTCTCCATTCATGAAAAAGCCATGTTTTTTCATGCACGGTGGAGGACAAGGGTTAAGACTTTGTTTATTTTATCTGACACAACTGAAAATGATGCTGCGAGGGCCAGAAGTACAGTCTGTGCAATAAGCCGTTCTGCCTAAAAAAGGTCATTGGTCACATCTAATTTTCTCCATCTTTAACAGATTTGTTTTTTTTTGTCTCCAGACTTTATTTCTAACATCACAGTTTCATTTTCATTCAGGTTAAAATACAAATAAACATAGTATAGTCTATGCAAGTCTATGGTGAGAGAAGTATTTGTGAAGTATCTTTTTTATAGAAGAAAAAGAAATTAATATTTTACTTCAGGATGCATTAAACTGATCAAATGTGATGGTAAATACATTTATAGTATACTGTTATATGTATATACAGGAATATTTTTTATTTTAAATAAATTATGTTCTTTTGAACTTTCTATTTATCAAAGAATCCTAAAAAAGATCACATTTTCCACACACAAAAAAGGTTTTTTTAACACAACTGTCCACTAATCCAGCATATTATAATGATTTTTGTTGGATCATGTGACACTAAAGACTCGAGTAATAATGCAGAAAATTTTGCTTTGCCATCACAGGAATAAATTACATTTGAAAATATATTTTGCAAACAGAAAACAGTTATTTTAAATTGTACTAATATTTCACAATAATAGTGTTTTTACTGTATTTTAATCAAATAAATGCAGCCTTGGTGAGCATAAGAATATTCCTTCAAAAAAGTCGACCCAAACTTTTGAATGGTAGTGTATTCAATGGATTTGATTTTACTACCTGTAAACTAGATACATATTTCATACAGTTATGTGATGCTCATTTATTTGTGCAGAAGTGAGGTGTTTTTAAAAAGACAGCAGAAGTGTTGTGCAAGCAATTTGCTACTTGTATGCTACAAGCTTCTAAATTTAAAGTAGTTTAGTTAAACTACATTAAAACTACTCTTTATTTTTTAAAATAAATAAATGCAGTCGTCTACACTTAGCTAGCTAGCTATGTTGTATAATAAAAACACCAACTGTATATTGCTACAAAAAAAGCTGTGCAGACAACTGGACTCAAAGAATCATGTGAAAGATTCATATGATATGAGAGAGTGTGAAAGTTCATTCGGCTGTAAACCGGAATTTGAGAAAAAAAAAAAAAGCAGCAGCATTTTGTCATGTTATACCACTACTTGCTGGAAAAAGTTGCTTGTCATGATACTGGAAAATATAGTTAGGGTTAGTTAGTTACTTCCAAACACTGGATAACAGAGATGAAGTTCTCCAAGTAATGCTAATGAAAAGAGTGTTTCTCTAGAGCAGAGAATCTATAGGTCAATGGAAGAAATTAACAGTCCCAATTTTAACAGCGTCAACTGCATTTCAAACTCCTACGCTCAATTTTGCATGGCCAAAAACAGGATCAATCTGGTTCCTGTGCAAAACGATCATACACATTTATATATATATATATATATATATATATATATATATATATATATTTCTTAAATGCTCTTTCAGCAGACAGACATCTGAAAGGCAGTGGGATTTTGTCAGTGACCTCAGTTCTGATGAGGTGAAAAACAGATGTGTTTGTTCTGTTCTACAGATTCTTTGAGATGCTGCAGGTGCAGAATGTGTGATGAGGGAGGTTAGTTTGTAGATAAGCGAAGGACAAGGTCAAGTTTCAAAGCTGACAAGAAATTAAGACCTTTCTGTTCCTTGCTGCATGGCCGTGACTTTGCTACAAAAAAAAAAAGCATTGAGCATGTTACAAAAGACACACAGGAAGCAAAAACCTTGGATTTCTGAAATCAGGTAAAGAGTTGTAAAAAGCATTAGCAGATCACAGCATAAAAGTGCTCGTTATTGTGAGCGAAACTCAATCCAAAAGTATAATTGGTCAAAGCCTGTTTACAAGACACAGTTCTGCATTCAAAAACAGCTAAATGGAAATATTTTAACAAACTTTACCATGTAGCAAGATGCAATGCAGTGGCTGAAGACGTAAGAACGCATCCTGTGTAAACAATGTCTATTAGTTACGAGAGACCTGCCTGCTAAAAAAAGAATGTACCCCATGTGACCTTTCACCCCAGGCATTCACATTAGTGCTATTATGGCAGCAGCAACTCATGCAAACATGCACAGCTTGACTTGTTTGTGTGGCTTAAAAGGCCAGATTCTCTCTGACCTTTGTAAGGCCTAATGTCATACCCAGATAAAACTGTCCTCTCTTGCCTGGATGGAAAGACAGTATATTTAGGAACAAGTGTTAAAAATAACTATTATTTGTTTACCTGCTGTATCTACAGCGTCAAAAGCAGATATTTTTAATATCAAGATGCAATAGTAAACACTTCCATTCAAAAGTTTGGGGTCAGTAATTTTTATTTTTTTTACACTGGGGGAAATTCAGTTTATAAATATGACACAGACGCACGCGACGCACACACACTAAAATAGAAAATAGTTATTTAAATGACACATTTTTAACAAAATACCAATATTTTTACAGTATTTCTGACTAAATAAATGCAGCCTTGGTCATATAAAGATAACGTTCAAAAATATTAAAAAAAAAAAATCTCACAGACCCCAAACTTTTGAACAGTAGTGTACACTCACTTAAAATCTGACACTTATAAACCATAACAGGGAGATTAGGACCCTGAAGTAAAGTGAAGGGGTTTATTTTGTGTTAATGACCAACTATCTGTATATTATCCCACTTGTAACACAGCTACTTAACCAAATGAATATATAAATAGATATAAAATGTGGAGTATGTGAGAAGGAGACCATGGAGAAATACGAGAGACATGAAACTAGCAGTTAAATATGTAATATAACAACGCAAGTCAATGATATACTCACCAGTCAGTGTGTAACAAAATTGGACAACAAAATGGTGCGTGTAATTAAGGTGGATATTTGAGAAATACTGTCGTAACTAAACTAAGCTCATATGTCACAGCATGGCTGTTTTGACATGCCTAACTAGTCTTCCTACTCACGTTACACCAAATAAGAGCAATTTTGTAGCCAGACAGACAGTGCAGGATCAGTCCAATAGCTATTAAACAGGCTAGTAGAAGCATCAATATCCACAATAAAGGTACAGTGGAGTCTCTATCACCGTCGGCCATCTTGTCACAGGCAAGCTTTCTGGCGGGCTCTGTGGTACCTGACGTGAGAGTAATCAGCACAAACACAAATACTCTTACCTCGTTGAAATCTTGACGGATTTAACGGTTTGGTTTCTTACAAACGTTATTAACCTGGCTATAATTCTGGATGATTATTTATTTATACACATACTATTCATAAGTGCAGTGTCATAACTACATCTCTGATGTTTATAACAAACCAAGCCGTTTGAAAATGGGTAGAAATTTAAGCAAGTTATGGTTATTTAAAAAGTACATGCACCATTAAACACAATGTTACGAGTAAGTGAACTGCCTGTGACAAGATGGCCGCCAGGAGCGGAGCTCAACCTCCACTGGCCAGCAGCGTGACGAGACATCTAGCCTTTATTATGTATATCTATGAATAGAAGGCTATAGCCTTTAATGAGTGATTCTAAGTGAAACTTACTTTGCTGCTTCTCTCAGATCAATGACACTTCTGGTTTTACCATGTCCATCTTTGAAGCTTGTTTGGTTGGCAACAGTTAACGTCCCGTTTCTGGTGATGAAATCGGGAAAGCACCTTTGGAGAACTGATAGAAAGTAAAGAATAAATCTATGTGTTTATATTATATTAATATACAGTATGTGATATGTGTTAAAACACATGACTAAGCAAGAGTCACTTCAGCCTGTCAACTACGTGCCCACTTCTAAGTTAAAGTATTTACTTTACTTTTCTATATTAAAACTAATGTTATGCTAATATTCTGTCTGGCACTTTGGGGCGATGGAATGCTGGCGCCTAGAAACACAGTTCTGTGACCTCAGAAGGTCACGTCGTGCCTAAATTCAGGGTCCGGGTGTCAGCCGCCGCAAGCCGCGAGATCACTGAAGATATGCTTCTGTCGATCAGTCCATGTAATGAAGTTCCATTCCATTCAGTCCATCAGCCAATCAGAATCATTTAACTTGAAGTAATGAAGTATCTTAGACCTTGGTGAAAGGTATAATTGCTGTGAAATATGAATGTACGGCATGACTTCTGCTGAAGAAACTGCAAAATATTCTTCAGTGGAATTTGTCTTCAATTTATTCTGGGTCTTCATTTATCATATCTGGTTCATAGGTCTTTAACTGTAAAATCCCCTACAATATATAGTATTCAAAAGTTGTTGAGGACATGCTTTGTGTCTGTCTGCACTTTTTCCTCCCTGACTTCAAGGCCTGAATTCTTAAGAAGTGATAAGCAGCTGCTCCTATCCAAGGGTTTTATAGCATTCTGTGCCTCGTCTGCCGATATGGAGAGGACACAGCAACCTTTCTCAGCTTTGCCAGTGACATTTTCTCTTTTTTTATCGCTTATATTACATCGAAGCAGTTATGACGGTTTCAAAGAGATCCAGCGGCCTGAACTGAAACTCTTGATCTCCTGCCGCACAAGTTTCTATTCACGTTCACATACGTTCGTGTCATTAGCAACTTAATTTTAATTACACATGAACAAGATTTCACATGAATTCATTTAGCCCACGTTTACACATATATATTGGGTTTTCTTTGTTCTGGCACTAGTTCACACAATCACAACTCAAACTTTCAAGACTCTCCTGGAATAGCACTTGCACATTATTGGTGCAAAATTTCAGACCATTAAATGTAAATGCACATCAGCACTAAGACATTTTAGGACAGAAGGCATAGTTTTGACTATGTATTCCACTAAAAAAAAACTCACATGGCCTGCTTGGCACAATCATTGAGGGACAATCTTCATCCCGAAGCACCTGAGAAACCGGCTGCCAAATGGAAAAAGAAGAGGGAAAAAAGTAAATAAACCTTATACAGCATTCTTCTCGCCAGTATACCAGGCCTGCCTCAAAAACTGTCACCATGTGAGCTTCTAAATGTTCATGTGTGAAAATCCAGTGACGCAGCAGAATTGGATCATTGACGTTTCGCGTTGGTAGATTTATGCACTGACGCGCGAAGGAAATGTGGCGCCTGCGATACAGCTCATGCATCAGCTTGCTAAGATGAACCATCGTCATCACAAGTACTAATCTATCTGACAATAAGCATGAAATTCTTCTAGAGATAACAGGGTGCCCACCATCTTTTTAACTAATAAACTTCCATGACTTTTCCAGTGATTTGTGATTACTGGATAAGTAGTATTATTCAATTAATGATCACTTAAATTCAGATAAACTTGCAAATAAATCATTTAGACTCAACGATGCATCGAAAAGAACAAACTATTAGAAAGATTCTACTAGTTTAATTCTACACAAGAGCAAATTCTAGACCAATAATTATTTCAGAGCAGAGAATAATATGAAAAATATATAAATACATAGCATATATATCACTATAGAAATATCTATGACATTGATTTTATTCATTTCAATGGCCTGGGGAAAAAATAAAATAAAATCCCACAATTTTTTTTAAGAATTTTCAAACATCAAAAGTCATCAAAAGCCAGTGTAGATGTTGGTTCACGTGGTACCTTATCAGGATTGTTGAAGTCCGGCTTGCAGAATTGCTTGTAGTATTCCCAGTAGCTCTTATTGCGTCTATAGTTGTATTGCATGTCAATGTATGTGGCAAATCTATCTGGGCACTTGGATACACACAGCTGAGGTGAACAAGAGAGGAAAAGAAACATCAGCTCCAAATAAAACAAGTCATGTGCTAAAAAACAGAGCAATCTTAGAAAGAATGACAGATAGTTTGCAAAAGTGTCTGTATTACCTGAGTTGTAGGGCACTGGAGGTTAATGAGGACTGTAGGATTGGCACATTGTAAAATATTGAAGTAAAATAATATGGCTTTATTTCTGTGGGGGAGAAACAGAAGTTGTTTCAATCCATCTTTGAAACCTGAATGTCTTAAAAAATTAATAATATAATATAATATAATATAAAGTGTGAGACTACTTTTAAATACTCTTAATTTTTTTTTTTCATTTAAATATAATGGCTTTAACTCCTCTCGCACTCATACTCACGCATTAGGCGTTTCCTGCTGTCCACAGAACTGCCCATAGCTGTCTGTCGGGTAGACCACTTTCCGGGGGTCTCCATGCATCCAAGCTTAAAAAAACATAACAAAAGCCATGTCAGCTGAAACATGTTTCTCAAATAAGTTCACCAGAGTTGCATTTCAAACATAATGCATTTCAAATAATTGCTATAATTTTAAAATTCAACGTCAGTATTTTATGGCACTAATACTACACCCACTGCTCCTGTTGAGAAGGAACAGGCACAGGCAAAGAGGACAAACAAGAAAAGATGCATGAAAAACAAACTAAAAATAAAGTGAAACCCCATATTTAATTTAGAGCATAAGAAGCTCTTTATGTAATTTAACATGAGCGATTCAAATCCACAGTGAATCTAACACTGCAGCTCTGTGGAGAATGATTGTGCCCAATGATTTAATTCTCTCCACTTAAGTCTGCATGGAAAAGAGAATTTGAGCTTTATGGGTCATGGAATGTCACCTCAAGTCTAAAAGGGTCACATGAGATGTCAGTGCACTTCAAAGGGCTACAGAAAAGCCAGTCGTATTAATTTTGCCTAGTCAGGATTAAACCAATAAGACATCAGAGAGGAGTGGAATGAGATCAGTGTGAGAAAGAAAATGCACTGGGAGAAACAGCAAACACTCCATAAACACAAAATGTACAGACTAAAGAATTAGTATCATAATTTGAATGAAAAATTAACCTCAATTTCAGAAAGTTTTGCTCTTTGGTTTGTCCCATTTACTGTAAACACAGCAGCAGCACTCAAGCTGCTTGAGTCTAGAAGAACTGTCCAAGACGCCTGAAGAAACCTTCCTGCAAAGCTACCTGAAAAACGATGTGCAAAACCTGGACAAAAACTGTTTTAAACACAAAGGGTGGTCACACCAAATACTGATTTGATTTAATCAAGTTAATTGATAAATAAAATCTATTTATGACATTATTTTTGAAAGCATCCTCACTTTACAGCAAGTGGCTAAAACACAGTTCTGTAGCTTTGCAGCAAGGTTTCTTCAAGCATCTTGGAGACGTTGCTGCAGTTCTTCTGGATTGAGTCTGTCTCATTTTTTTCCAAGTAAGCCCAGATGGACTTCAGGTGACATCAGATCTCTGTGTGGATCATACCGACTGTTGTCAGATACCGACTCATTGTGCATACAAAAATATATAAAGTACTGTGCAAAAGTCTTAGGAACGTTATTATTTTCACCAAAAAGATGGTTTTAAGCCAGTCATTTATATATTTTGCTGCAGTGTACCAGTAAAAAGATATCAGTTTACATTATTTTACACATATATGTATAAAATAATTGTTTTATATATATATATATATATATATATATATATATATATATTCCTGTGATGGCTAAAGCTAAAGTTTCAGCAGTCATTACTCCAGTCTTCAGTGTCACATGATCCTATTCCAAAATTCTAAAAAACCCACCACTGTGTGTGTGTGTGTGTGTCTGTGCATGTATATATATATATATATATATATATATATATATGCAAATTTACAATAAACGATGCAGATTGTTTTTTTACAGCAAGGTTTGATCATATTTACCAGGGGTGCCATTAATTCTGACCATGACTGTATATTATACTGTGTGTGTGTGTGTGTGTGTGTATGTGTATATGTGTATATATAATATATATACACATATACACATACACACACACATATTATATATATATATATATATATATATATATATATATTTAAAGGTTCTCTAAGCGATGCTGGGCCAAAACATTTTTTGTCACATACATCAAACGTCTCCTCACTATCGGCTAGCTGCCTGTCCCCTAAACACACTGTAAAAAAACGCGGTCTCTGTAGACACCACAGGCTCCACAAACGGCAACAAAAACAATCATGTCTTACCCGGACCACGAAACCTAACAAACAGTGTTCCAGCCAATCACTGGCAAGAAGTATTTGAGGGTGGGTCTGGGGGGTTAGTGCGCGTGCACATGAAGGGTGTGTGTGTGTGTGAAGGAGAGCAGCGAAGCATCAGAGGGAAGTTTGAAAAATTACCGACACACGACCAAAGAGACGTCGTTCTGAGGAACAAATTAAAAAGAAGAAGGAGTCGGATAAAGAATGTGCGAAGTTCCAAATTTACATCGGTAGCAAAGCTTTTGAACGATGGCGAGAACTCCGGCGGCAGAAGGGCTTCCAGTCCGACATTCAGGTTGCTCTGTTTTTGCTGGACAGGTGGGTAACGTTAAATTGTTTTTTTTCTTCTGAATTGACTTATGTATCGCTTATGTTCGCCAAACCCACACAAGGATATAATTAGCTAGAACTATGCACGTTCACAATTATTTCAGGAATCTCGGAAGGAAGGGGGAGGAGACGAGATGCGGAGGAGGGAGGGTCTAGCTCCGATTTGTTTGAAAATATTCTAACGTCAACACCCAGGATCGCTTTGAGAACCTTTAACCCTGGCAGCAATTTTCCAAAACAGAGAGATCTAACAGTCAGCAAGCTGTGAGTCTCCCAGAAACGGCAGAGGAGAAGAGCCTCTGACAGTTTTAACCACAGATTCCACATTTAAACCATGAATGCAATCAAATGTCACAGTGAATGAATGGGTTTGTGTGAGTCCTCTTGGTTTTTCTGAGAATGGACTAAATGACTGTCCTTAAAAAACAGCCACATACGGTGAGGGGGGTTAGGACTGAAGCTTCCCCGCCGCTTCTATTTGGCTGCTTAATAGCACTGGATTCATGAGCCGCATTATGCAACCCTCTCTGCTGAAGCGCACGTTAATGAGTGTAACTCACCCACTGTTCCCAGAACGATGTATCCGAGGATGACGATGACGAAGATCACACAGCAAAGTACATCTGTGCAGCCCCTGCAGTGGGAATGTGAGAAAGAGAGAATGTGAATGAATAAATCACAGTATATTTACATTCATACTAGCATTTCAATAATTATTTGAACGAGATAATGAATCATATACAATGAATCAAATGTTGGTCAATAAAACTTGTGAACCCTCAATCCATGAACAAAATAATTCACTACCGACAGTGTCCGAAAAAAGTAACTATATAAACACAGAGCACATACTATATTTGCCATTGTTTTTCCATGCTGACTGTAACGCCAACAGAACAGACTTGTGACCCATTTTTGAGTGCCAACCAACTAATTGAAAACAACTGGTCTATATAGCAGCTTTGCAGACTGAGAAAAGGAGTCTGAGGTCACAGCAGGGCAACTAAGAGCTAAATCCCCATTCACATATCGTCCATCCTAAATAGTATTATGCAATTAATTTAAAGTAGTGCAGAGGGCTGCTATGTTAGCATCCATCTGCACTACTTGTTACAAGACTGGTGGTTACAAGAGGTAAAAACGATATTCGTTTTCTCACATAAACCGCTTGTTTCTTGTCTTAGGCCATCAATGTGTACTTACATTTATGAGTCATTAAATCATGTTTAATTTGGACTTCTCTGTGCATGCTCTTTTAGAAGGACCTCATATACCTCCATTATATGACTGACAGACAAGAACGGTTTGACCTAAAAATATCAAAATTGAAAATACTGTGGAAACAAAGACACCTACATCTTGGATGCCCTTGAGCGGTAAGCTAAAACATATCAAAAACTAATTTAAAAGTGAACTATTCCTTTAAAGAGACCATCCAAATAAAGTGAAACCATGAATTTTAAGCTAACGAGTTAGCTAGATGCTAATATAAACAATATGCTAAAAGGAGAGAACTAAGACGCAACGTTGTGTTGTGGTAACGTTTCCTAATAACACAAACTCAAAAGAATGGACCACCAGTAAAGCACATGTAGTGAAGAGTATACATATGCTAACTGGGACATCCTATGTATTGTAGTATACTAAACCAAATCTTACGAACTCACAGTAATGTGGAGGACAGTAGAAAGGAGTGATACGTCTGATGTCTAAACTACAAACCCACAGTCCCATCAGTGTCTTCTGTAAAAGTGTTCCCTGAGCTATATTTATATTCTGCTCAACACAAACGGGAAGTGGGTGGTTGCGCCGGGCCACTTTCACACAAAGGTTTGGATTTGACATGTTGGGAGTAAGTGACATTTAATGTAATGCAGCTTGGGTGACATTTGGGGTGATATTTTGTAAATGGACTTATGGAAAAGTTGGCCAACTAAGAATAAAAAAAGCTTTGTTAACATTACCCAAATGCTGTTATTTGTGTTTTAGAAGTCTATGTGCAACTCTTTTTAATATAATGAAAGGTCATTATGACCAATCAACCTAAAAATGACAAAACAACCCCACCATAAAAGTAGCTCATATGACTATATCACTGTATTGCAAGTCAGATAACTTTGTATGAGGAACAGACCGGACATTAATCATGCCTTCCAGTGAGCTGCTGTGAGTCACCAGACCGAGTCAATAATGACAATGAATCATTCTGAGGTTGATTGAAAAGATTCAATTAAAAAGAATTCGAATCGAACTGATCCAGTTCTCAATGATCCAGTCACAGCAGTTCTGTGCACTGGAGGAGAAGATTATCAAATGTTCCTCACCCAAACTAACTTAAAGTGCTACTAAGTGTCTTGGTTTATCAAACCATAAACAAATAAATCTAATAATACAAAAAATAACTTTATCGTTGTGACTCTCAGTAATAACATAATAAACAACTGGGTCTCATCAGCTGTGACATGGAGTGCACCACACCTGATCACAGCAAACAGCACAGCAAAGATCCACATGCTGTACTAACCCAACAGAGCTTAAGCGTTTTACATCAGTCAACACTAATTAGCAGTATCCAGGCCTTAAAAATATGCGCTAAGCACAGGAAAACCCTATTATAAACACGCTGAGCTGCACACTTTGTATTGAGAGCAACAAAAATAAAACGAAACCCATGGCTTGTTGTCGAATAATAGCAGAATTACATCACAATCTTTTGAATCTTATTTAGTATGCATGTTAATTATGCATAGCAACCCAAGACATTTGAGCAACAGTCATTGATTTCTCTGCTCCGGTGGGGTGAAAGCTGTCCCGTCCACTATCACTGCTGAACTAACTATTGATCCACCAGCAGCTCTGGATTAGAGCAAGAAACAGGCCAGCGGAGCGACAGGTCCATGAATGAAGTCAATATTTTTTAATCAATATTAGGCACATGCAAAACAGGGATAGAGAAAAGGACGACATTTTTAGGGTGTGCATGTTTGTTTCTGTCCTAGCTGTGGTTTTGAGGGCATTATTTCTGCTAAATATTTCCAGAAGTTAGCTAAATATAGGTATATATATTTGTTAAAACTATGCAGAAAAATGTGTCCTAAAAGAGGTCTTAATGATTCATAAATGACTAAATAATGGCTTTATTAACTTCTATAAATACCAACAGTATTTTTGGGTTACTTTTGATATTCGGTTGTATGCTTATAGCAGGAAGTCAATAACAGGAAGTATATGAGAAGCGAGTATGAAGTCACTATATACATAATGCAAGCATTTGTTCTATGTTTAAAACTGTTCTTAAATGTTCATTAAGGGAAAAATAAAAGTAATGTTATATTTTAATATATAAATATAACATTTAAAAAAAAAATGATATATACATATACAGTATATTAGGGCTGTCAAACGATTAATCGCATCCAAAATAAAAGTTTTTGTATAAATAATATATGTGGGTGCACTGTGTATAATTATTTTATATATAAATACACACACATGCTTATATATATTTAAGAAATATTTTCATGTATATACTGTATATAGATTTATGTATAATTTATATTATATCTAAATATTTAATAAATAAAATAATTTTTTTTTTTCGTAATATACATGCATGTGTGTATTTACATATATACAAAATAATTATACAGTGAACCCATATATATTATTTAAACACAAACTTTTATTTTGGATGTGATTAATCGCTTGACAGCCCTAATATATATATATATATATATATATATATATTACACACACATTTATATATTATGCACACAAAATAATCTATAAAATAAAATACCAATACTGAATAATAATAAGTATAAGTTTACATGAAGTGACATAAAAATGATAAATGCTCCAATAGGCTTTTGTGCTCAGCTTCAAATAAAATCCAAAAAGCAAAAAAAAAAGAAACAAGATTTACTCTACCTATTGTGAACGGGTCCTGTGAATGAGGGGTCAAATTTGTGTGGCTCCCCTGTAACACAAGAGCAAGGTGTCAAAATCACATTTAAACTGTGAAAATAAAGATTGCAAAACCTCAAGCACCCCAAAAGCCTTTAATCTATTTGCTATTCTCATCAGGAAGCTTGAACCATGTATAGGCTTATGATTGACCAGGACAAAGAGCGAACAAACCAACTGATTTCAGAACAAGCAATGCAACAACGTAAAACAATGCTCATCTTGTCACCACCCTATTCATTTAAAAAAGACAAACACTCAATCAAGTAGCCAAGGTCTGAACAGCCCCACAATGCCTTAGGAGTGCCATAACAAAGCACAGGCAAACAAAAGCATGTACCCGCCACAGTTTGAAACACAGCAGATACCGCTAATTTTGAAACAAAGCATTTACCTTCTTCAAAGTATTTGCAATAAGTTCCTACCTAATTCTGCTTTGTAGTATCCTCCTTTTGGTCCAGTCATGTTCACTGTTCTCTGAGCGAAGACACTGTGTTTATATAATGTTACTGTGTGCGTGTCACTTCCTATGAGGGCTGAGGCGGTATCTTCTCATCTTTTTTTGCGATCGGTTAATCATTACACACTAAGCGGTGTTTGCGAAAAGAGGTGGAGGAGAAATCAGGCTGGTGGGCGTTTGCGTCGCTTCCATCTGCCTCTCTCTCTCACACTATCCACTCTCTACTCCTTCACTCATTCCTTATCCTCTCTCTCTCTCTCTCTCTCTCTCTCGCACACTCACAAAGGAAACAGCACTGGTGTCTCGCGGCTCAGATTGGTTGCATGATGAATCTACTGACACACCAAACACAATGAGACAACAGCATGGCAGCCACCTGCTCAAAGCTTTGCACACACACAGACTCAAAGTGGAGCTTGTACATCACCAAACATACCGTCACATCTGTTCAGTGGAATTGCCAACACAATTAATTAATAAAATGAATAGACTAAAGCAGGTTGACAACACAGGACAAACATGTAGGTCTGCTAGTATCTGTGCCAGTATAACTGACCAAGCTGAGTGTAAAGACGTCAGGTGTCACAGTCACATACTGTATGATGATAGATGCCTAGCCTGAGTTGGGGGAATCAGGCAATGATGCCATCTTGCAAGACAAAAAAAAAACAGTCTTAGCTGGTTTAAACTGGTCTTCAAAAATCCCCAAAACCCCTATAAAACCAGTCAAAAGACCAGCAAACCAGAGTGGTTTAAGCAGTTTTTGATTGTTATGATGCCATCATGATGACATGTTTAGGATGGCATCAGTGGCTGAGTAGAGGGAAAGACATACTAGCAATCATTTTGGGAATTGATTACTCATGAGTCTGGCTATTATTTATTCAGTTAATTGGATAAATAAAGAACGTGTAGCATATCATTCGTTTTATTCTATCAATGTATAAAATGAAGTTTGTTTATGATAGTATGCTATGCTATACAATGTGTGGGAAAAGATTTATAACGAAATGTTAAATGCACTATAAATTACATATAGCTTTTCCCACTGCTATCAATATGTATTTTTGTGTTTAATTTTTTTTTTTTTTTTTTTCAAAAATAGCCAAATTGACTAATTTAGTATTCAAATATACTCTTGGTGAATAGTTGCATCATATTATATTGAATATTTATTCAATAGTTTCAGTCAAAGGGATGAGAGATTCTCTATTTGGAATCGCATTTCCCAAAAAACTGAAACCACCAAAAGGTCAACTAGTAAAATGCATACAATTTTTTTACACTCGATAAAAAAAAAAAAGGTAATGCACTAAATGCAGCAGACAGTAGAAATGAGTGATACGTCTGATGTGTAAACTACAAACCCCGTCGTCTGTAAAAGTGCTCCCTGAGCTATATTTATATTCTGCTCAACATAGACGGGAAGTGGGTGGTTGCGCCCAATATTTGTCTTAATTTTCCTTACAGACATGAATAGGTACAGTAAATATGTGACAGAGATTTGTTCTGCCCACAAGTGGGTAAGGCTCACTGTATTCATTATCAATAGACAAACAGGCTAGATGGCAACATAACAGCTCTGTTACCACATCTCAGAGAAACCACAGAAGATCTTTCACATTCACACAACAACCACCATTTGTAAAAACATTCTGGACCTCCTGACCTCAGTAAAGAAGAAGAAAGTACAACGCACACCAGATTTTGGATGAGCTCCAATAAGCATTAGTCAGCTCCACTTTTCGGTCTCTATTATTACAAGGGCTGAACTACATCCTGAGCTTTTAACAATGTGAATTTAAGGAATGACCATTCCTTCCAGGGACAAAATATGACAGCAAAATATGACCGTACAATATGACTTACATCACAGTATGAGTCATTTTACTTCATGGCAACATTATCATGATGTATCCAGTTATCTGTTATCCAGTCATTTTGCAGGAAAGTAGTTCACTTTAAAAAAAAAAAACTTTTGCTGATAATTTACTCACCCCTATGTCATCCAAGATGTCCATGTCTTTCAGTCGAAAAGAAATTAAGGTTTTTGATGAAAACGTTCTAGGATTTTCTGCATTCATTGGGAACCAAACGGTTCAAGGTCCAAATGAGAGTTTCAGTGCAGCTTCAAACGGCTTTAAACGACGCCAGACGATGAATAAGGGTCTTATCAAGCGAAACGGTCATTTAATTTTTTTTTAAATTAAGTTTTATAAGCACAAATGCTCGCCTTGCTCTGTTCTGTGATGAGTGTTTGTGACTCTCCTGATCAAACTCGTTCATGAAAACGAACAAATCTTTTTTTGAGTCATGACTCGAAGGGTCCTAGATAAGACACTTATTCATCGTCTGGTGTCATTTAAAGCCCTTTGAAGCTGCACTGAATCTCTCATTTGGACCTTGAACCGTTTGGTTCCCAATGAAGTGCATTATATGGAGAAAATCCTGGAATGTTTTCATCACTCCTTTAATTGCCAAGTGTGCTTGTCCAAACAAGAAAGTTACCTTGGCTCCAAATACACACATAAGAATAGCACTTTTAAAAAATATAAAGACAAAGATAGGTTTAGTCAGAATAAATATTTACAGATAAACATATACTAACAGTATTGTGAATATATGAATAAAGTGAGTGATGGACAAAAGAGAAACCAAAAGAGACAATGAGAAAAATAAAGAGATAAAGAGTACAGGGTTGCTTGAGAGAAATAAAGACGAACAGAGAGAGAGAGAGGGGGGAATGAGAAATTGATAAGACACTGTAGTCTAGTCACGCAGCAGTGGATAAACAGGCCAGGAAAATGCCCCTGAGGTATTATGGGAAAAAACAATGTCAGCATTGCTTGCCCTGTCGCATGCTTACAGGGTGTACCATCTCACTTTAGGTTTCAGAAGTTTGAACGCTCTCAATATATGCCCCTCAAATACCTAACAATTAAATGTCTCAAATATGGATAGAGACAGCTAATTTAGGAAAAAAGCTCTCTTCTAAGTATCCTCAGAATTTAGGGGAAAAAGGTTTCATTAGGATAAGTTGAGAATAAATGAAAGCTTCCTACAAAATGTCAGCTCAAATAACTAAATCTACAGATTTATTGGTCTCGTCTAACTGCTGAATACAAAATACAACCACCACCACCAAATCCTTCAAGCTGTTATTATGTTGTTCAATTGACTGTAACGAGAAGAATGGCAATAAACTTGACTCGGCAAACAGGACGTCTCCTGAGACACATCTCACATAACAGGAGCCCCAGACAGTTTCATCTCATCTTCTCAGTTTCATTCATAATCGGCATTTAACAGACTGAATGTTTTAATCAGTTTGCGTGACATAATAATTGTATCAGCTGAACTGTGGCTATAAAGGTACGGCTGGTGTCAATCCTTATGTAGGCTAAATTCCCACCAAGTGAGACAGGCACAGACAGTGACACTCGCTGTGTCCGAAATCTCCACTCAAACCACTACTCCCTATTCCCTAAGTAGTAGAGCACTACATAGTGAGCTCACCAGCATAATAGAAACACCCCTTTCGAAAACTACTCGATCGTTTTTCGGCGCCGTTGATGATCGTCTCTTCTTCTGCTCTTTTTCCTGTTGTGGCGATTAGCAAACAGCGTTGCAGTACCACACTTCTGGATCGGAATGTGGATCATCTGCTGTGACCTATTTGTCGTCTAACATGTATGTATATATATCGTATGCGTGTGTGTGTATAATATATGCATGTATAACAAGTTACTCCACAGTTGAATTGAATAGAATTGAATACACACAAGCACTCATAAATTACACATTTCCTTGTTCCAGTTAAAAGCCTGTACAGCGAGATCCTCTTCTTGGAATCACATTTCCCAAAACACTCTTGTCAGAGATTTATCTTGTTTTACGCTCTCTTCCTCGTTTATAGCTGAGATGAGAATTCACTGGCACAAAAAGCAACTGTTACTCTTTAGAAAGCACAATCCAAATAGTTTTTGGCTTCAGATATAGCGGGGTACAGTAATTCCTTCCTTGAACTGCTCATCTCTGTTTCCATACCTCTTCCTCTCATCCTCTATTTCCACAGATTTTTTTTCTATATGCACACACTGAGAGCAGTGTTTTGCGTGCCTTGCTACATAACACAAGCCTCTTTCAGTGCTTCTCCATAAGGAACAGCCTGGGAAGGCGTGCAGGTGCAGACAGTGTGAATTTGGTCGAATGGAAACACTGTGTGGTTACGTTTTCCTTTTCCTACCAGAACATGGAGTTGGCATCAAGTCACAAACAAGTCCCTTACATGCTCCATCTCAATCACGACCTTAAAATGAATCGGCTGAACGTGGCCATTTTAAAATAATTAAACTGCTAAAAATTAAATGCACAAATGGATAAATAATTAACAAAATTTTTAACATTATGTGCAAATGTTAAAGTCACAACAGATGAGTGATTGATCAATAACATTGCAAATGTCATTCATTTTTGAGTGCTGCGTTTGCCGTCATTAAATCTGTAAAAATACCGAATAATACATTAATATTATTTAATGGTCACACTATTTTATACAACACTTATTGTTATCTCTGATCTATGGGTACTACAATATACATAGAAAATATTTTCTCTGACTCAAGATTAACTTGGATGTCATCACAGAAAGCGAGTGACAGACACGCAAACCTTCAGGGACAGATGGACAGGCAAAGTGAAGCGAGTGACAGACAGAGCAGATTCGTGACGTGAGACTCCCCTCCCTTTGGACTCGTGTTTTGCTGATACATGCTGGTTATCACTGGCCTGTACTCAAATAAGAGGATTGAAGTTTAAACGCTTTACTTTTCATGTGACTGCTTCATTACTATGTATAATTTCAGATATGTCTAATTTTCAAATAAAAGCTGTTACTTAATAATAACAGAGACAGCACTTCAGCCGTTTCTACTCTGATCATTTATTGTGTGATGATAATACATGTAATTGGAGGTAATTCTGGCACCTTTATTTAAAACGACAAGTACTAAAGTTGAAAGTCACATTGCTGTTTGTTTATTAGGCAAAATGCCTCTAAAGTGCATTAAAATTGGTCACATGTAGATGTAATGCATAAAGGCCTGCCAGTACCTGTTCAAATGAGTAAAACTGCTTGCAGATCTCTCAAAGACACCAGCTTTAGCCTTGAGCACCAGGTGGACAGCACAGACACTGACCGTGTGAGTGTGAATGAGTCTCCTGGATACTGTCTGAAATGTGATTCAAGCCTTTACAACCAGGGGCATAGGGGTGGCCGGTACGATCAAAGTCTTGTATCATAATAATATTAGTTATTTTGTTTTCACAATATCACTATATAGTTATTTATGCTTATATATGCTTGCATATATAAAAAATTATACCATTAAAATTTCATAATTCTCATCACTGATTTTAATATCACAAAAAACCCAATACTAGTGACAGTATTAATGACACAGATAGCAGCAGGTTTATTAGGCTGCTGTCACTTTAAGAACGAATACACAGATCCAATTTACTGCTACACGTGCGTTTTCTTTTTCAACCGTTTACATTCATTTAAACATAAATTACTGCGTTTATGACGTTACAAAAGTGTGTTTCTCCGTTCAAGCCCAATTGGCTTTATGCACAGCTGCACTACTTCCTGAACTTAAGCCAGCTCCTTAGGTGCGTTCCATTCGACAGGGTCCCTACTAGGGTTGGGTATATCGTTCGAATTTGAATGATTCTGATTCCGATTCCTTGTTTCGATTCCGGTTCCTAACGATTCTCGATTCCGATTCTTTTAAGAGGCATGGTCAAAAAAGTTTAGCTAACCTTGCTAACCAATGGTATTTCTGAAGGAAATAATCCTTTCTGAAGGAAATACTCCTTCTGTCACAAATACTCCTTTTGTCACAAATACTCCTTTTGTCACAAATTTAGCATTTTGCCGAGATTTCGTTATTTTTAGAAAAGTGAAGCCACACTTTGGACCACCGACGTAAGCTCATGTTCGACTCGCGCGGTTATGCCAACACTTCCGGAAGACGCTTCTTCTTTGGTGTTGTTCAGTGGTTTCTTCTTCCGCTCGGCGGACTGTGAATATCGAAACTAGGAATCGAAATTTTAACTTTTGAACGATTCCGGGAAAAATGAAAAGTTAGTCCCGGTTCCAATCGATACTCGATTCTCGATACCCAACCCTAGTCCCTACGCAGTGTTCACTGCTCCCTACTCCCTGAACACGGTATATCAGTTGAAGTGGACTTCACTGACTTCCTGTGAAGTGATGTATCGATGTTCCCTTATTCCCTATGCCGTTTGCAGTGCCCTTCGAACTGAACATGTTTGTTCCCTTCAAATTGGAATCTCACTTAAGATGGCGAAATACCCTGTGAAGTCCACTTCACAGTCCACTTACGGCCGAATGGAACGCACCTCTTGTTTCATGTCTGCCATTATTGGACAAAGTTATTAATCCAGGTGTGCCTGACCTCAGTAGTCATGGCAACAATAATCAGACACACCTGAATTAATCAAGTTCGGCCAATAATTGCAGAGAGGAAACAAGGAGCTGGCTTAAGTTCAGGAAGTAGTGCAGCTGGGCATAAAGCCAATTAGGTGGCAAAAATATTGGCTGCTGAAATATTGTATAATTCATCAATTATGAAACGACTTTCATTTCAGCTTTATAGCAGCAGCCCTACAGAGGCCACAATAGTGTCATTTAATTCAGCTCAATTCCGTTCAGTAGGCTAACAGTGTCAATGTTGCTAAGTTAATCAATTGAAACAAGTTCACAGTAACGAGTGCAAATGTAAAACAGAAATCCAGAACAGACAAGTGGTGGTTAATCAATGTGCATTTTTTTCAGCAACTTTTTTTTTGCAGTGCAACCAATTGCAGTCCTGCCACAATTTGTTCCTGAGACAAAGAACAAATAGCCTACAAAAAACCTTAGAACTTTTAGGAGACATTGAAAACTGAAGTCTTTCTAATCCTGCATTTACATCTTCTATATAAAAAAAGAAATTCTGAAGACTGATCATTCCTTCCATGGAATTACAATAAATTGGGCTTTTAAGCTTCAAAAAGTGCGCAAAATCACCATAAAAGTGGTCTATGTACTTTGTGCAAGTGTTTAGAAGCCTCTTAAAAAAGATTGGATTGACATGAATGAGTGAATTCCGCCATAGTTAATTTTTCTTTTCTTTTTTTTGCAAGTTGAATTCAAAATCAGCTTGGATCAAGAGTCAAGCCCCAAAGAAGATGCATTTTGTAGTCTTACATAGAGGTCCAGACTTTCATTTAGGTTCAATTAGTGGAACCTATACAACTTCCAAGTCCCATTATGAGCCATTCATCCCTTAGCATGGAGCTTCAGTAGAATCTCTCATTGTTAATGTCCCGGATGAACAGTAGAGAGCTCATTCTGAACTCTATGGTGGACTGTGGCATGTGCCACAGAGCTGCTTTGAACTACAGGCAGTAGAGAGAATCTTCTGTGTTAAAAGCTCTTAAGAGATAACGAGAGACTTTCTGGTCCCCCTCATAAATGCACTGACTGTCCTCTCTATTAGCTACACAATTGCAAACATCTTTAAATGTACCTTGTGTAGCAACCTCTGAAGCAGGAATATAAATTGCTTTCGGTCCTTAAGGGAAGATCGTCCTGTTGAGGAACTGTTAATGAGATCCTTCCACATCCTGAAGGAGGCTTTTTAAAATGTACCCATGAACCCAATGCAATTCGGTTTCTCAACTTCTTAGGAGCTTGAATGATACATTAGCTCAATTGTATTTAACCAGAATTATCTGTCGACAGCAAAAATATTAATAAAGGGTTTATTGCAACAGGGCATCTGAACACCAATACTATATCCAGCTATGGGAAGTAGTCTATGGAAAATAAATTGTTGTCCCAAACCCATAAGACATTCATTCATCTTCAGAACACAAATGAATATATTTTTAATGAAATCTGAGTGATTTCTGTCCCTCCATTGACCGCTACGAAACTGACACTTTGATGCTTCAAAAAGTTGAGCATAAGAGATTGTAAAACTAACCCATATGAATTGAGCAGTTTACCACTGAATTCATATGAATTAGTTTTACTATTGTCAATGGAGGGACAAAAATTTTTCAGATTTGATTTAAAATATCTTCATTTGTGTTCTGAAGATGAATGAAAGTCTTATGGGTTTGGAACAACAATTTATTTTGATTTGGATATCTCTCCATAGACTACTTCCCAGTTCTAGCTGACAATAGATGTGATTGATAAGTGGCTCGTGGGAACTTAACAATACATGTAGCAAAGGCCCAAGAGCTTGACCCAGCCCAAGCGAGTCAAAGAAACAGCTGCTCCCCGCACAATTTACGTGACAAAGAAAACTTCGCTCTTTGACACTTCTACAGAAATGCTATGGTGAGGCATCAAGGCTTTAAAAAGAGAGTTTAAAATGCAGTACATTACATGATAATAATTACAACTCTATTTGGATGGTTATGCTGAGTGGGTTTGTAGGCAGATGCATCCTTTCGGCATGATTGTGTGTTATAATTAGATAGATTGCCACTGAAAATAATTTAGCACAGTAGTGTTAAATGGCTGGGGGGGAAGCTCATGCTCATGGGGGATTGCAAATGACTGGTTTCCAGAACAATGTGTAAGGTCTGTGATGACTAAATCTGACTGGCTCCAGACCGACTATTTACATTTTGCTGGCTTTTAAAGATCTGCATACCAGTGGTTTTGGACTGCATACTTGCCACTTCATGGAGCATGAAATTTGTTTATTAACTTCTGCCACTTTGGTTGTTTTGTTCATCTGTTTTTTTTTTGGTTTTTTTTTGTCTCATAACAAACAGATTCATATTTGTGTATAACACATTTTTGGATCCAGTCTAAAGAAATTATTAGTATGATGATGCGTCGACTACAAACAGTGATTCCAAGAATTTTATCACTGTCAGTGAACGTTATTGATAGAGAGGAACAATATAATTAAGATCACTTTCACACTCTTTTTTTCAGCTCATGAATGATAAAATAAAATGACAGGCAATCAGAATCTAGTCTAATTTAAAGAGCTGGAGCTTTTAAAGCAGCAAAGTAACTGGTCATGTGATGGTGGAAACCCACTCCATGAAGAATAAAACAGTTAAAGGCAGTCCAAGAACGATAACTGTAACTATAAAAGTTTTAATAATTGTTGTTATACTAATGCTAAGAGAATAGGGAAGTCCAAACCAAAGCTATAACGATAACCACACAGATAATCACATTCAAAACCATTTTTTTTTTCAATAAATCATGACAGCTAATCAGAATCAAACTGACTTTAAAGCGACAGATGACACATGTGTGCTTAAAATACACAGAACATTATCACATGTTGGTGTGGATGCTAAAATAGTTACTGTTATAGCTACTCTTCATTTCAGTTGTGTAGGATAATTTTATCATATTTCTTAAAAGTGGCATTCAATTGTTTGTGTTCAAATGCCATAATTTTCAATATTGAGTGAATCGTTAAACAGTCATGCAAGATGTCTGTTAAATTTCACTTTATCTGGAAAGCAACTGCTGTTTACTAACATCTGATAGACGTTTTACATACATTCTAAATCAAAACATCTTAAAGAAATTTCTAAACGTCTATTTGACATCCGACAGGAAACATTAAAAATACGTCTTCAAGATGTAAACAAGCACATCAAATAGACGTCTACGTGTATGCTTGCTATCAAACTTCAGTAAATAAATAGCAAACAGTTATTTTAAGGTCTGTCCACATTTTGTACCGTTACATGAGGACCAACCCACACAGCAAAATGAAAAACCCATCTTAATAAGGAAAACCCTGCGGAGTTAACACCATATGTTTTCTATTATTTCAATTCTTGCTCTTGGTTACTTTCCAGTTAACTTCAATGACGTAACAATTAAATCCTCTCCGAATTCAGAATCCGAATCTGCGTTTTGTCTACCCGTCACCCAGCTTCGCAAAAACAAAGTAACTCAGATAAGAATGAAAACATATCAGGCTAGCTTTTGTGCTGTGTAGATTCTTAAAATATCAACTGCGCGAGAGAAAACAGCCGAACACTTAAAGAATCGAGTTGACACCAGCACCGCTAGGTCAGTTCCCTTTGTCACTGGTCTCACAGAAAAAAACTTGATTTAAAGCGATTCACAAACAGCTGATCTCTTACCATAGTATGAAGGAGGAATTGCACTTTTTCTTGCCATAGCACCTCCGACGAGCAGTCCTCGCGTGTCTTTTGTTTATGTGATTGCATATGAAGCTGTGGACGTGAATACACTAGTCGTCCACATATATAACGCTATTCTGTGATTTTCTGGGCCACGCAACGCCGCGTCACTGTGTTTACAGCGCCATCAGCAGTGAGACAATGCGCACGCAGAGGCGGTCTATTGCATGAGTGACGCCTCAGTTGTCCAATCGCTGAGTACCATCGTCTCCCAACACCCAATCAAACCCCAGGAGGCAGGACACATAGTAATACTCTCATGTCAAACACTTCAGCGACTACATGAGAACAAAGTATCAGCTGAAAACAGTGTGTGCCAGTGTTTTCAAATCGCCCTGTTCCGCTCGACACAATTTTCACAGTATTCTGTGAGTATTTATGCACAATATGGCCTGGTGGCAACCACAATGATTGGTGACCATGTAAATTAGATATAAATCATGTAGTAAAGGTCACAAAGGTTTCTGGTTTGGATGCATTGTTTCATCTTAAAAAAAACTTATTTAAGAACCAAAATATATGTATATAAACTGTTTAATTATATTAAGATATACAATTTAACATAAAATTTGTCAAAAAAAATAAATAAAACGCAAACAAATTATCAACCACAAGCTGTGGAAAGCCATTGTATTAAATTACTGTGGCTGCTTTTGCATTTCACCACCTGATGGCAGTAATGTGTTGTGAATGTGATAGATGCCAATGTAAATTGATGAACATGTTACATGTCTGATCTGAAACAAGTGTTAAATAAGGAAAACATATAAAATATGCAGTGCAGCCCTCAGGATAGAAACCCCCTGGTTTAGGCAACCCGAAAGTTCAAATTTTGATTCATTGCATACAGTAATGCAGTGAAATTACTTAATGATTAAAGGTTTGGTAAAATACAGCTCTTAACAGAATCCAACTTTTTCTTTTTTTTTTGTCTCTTACTGTGAATATTTTAATTCTTAGTAGTGCAGAGTTCCAAAGATGCATGCAAATGCAATGCGTTCTTTCAGAAACCCTTTGACTAGACAATCAAAAATCCATTAAGACTCCAACTGGTCTAATAAGCAATAATGATCTTTCATTTTCTTGCAAATGGGAGCAGCAGCAACGAATTGATCCTGAAAGTCTGCAGGACAAAATGATTAAGGTATTGTGGACCAATAGGAACAAAGAAACTGTAAAGTATATTGTCTCTAATTTAATTGAAATCTTTGTGTGTGTGTGTGTGTGTGTGTGTGTGTGTGTGTGTGTGTGTGTGTGTGTGTGTGTGTGTGTGTGTGTGTGTGTGTGTGTGTGTGTGTGTGTGTGTGTGTGTGTGTGTGTGTGTGTGTGTGTGTGTGTGTGTGTGTGTGTGTGTGTGTGTGTGTGTGTCTAATGGTAGATCTATAGGTAGATCTATAGGTAGATCTATATACCTGTCACCAGGGTCAACATGAAAAGAAACCATTTTATTAATTAAATTAATTGCACAATGTCTACAAACCGTGCCTTGAGCCCCCTGCAACTTCTCTCTAAATACTCAGACCAAGACAGAAACCTCTTTCAAATGGAAACATGAGCAAACAATGGAAATTTGGATGAATCAAGCAACAGACTCAAGCAATCAACAGCAACAATTATCAGGTAGGCTCAGGCTGTAGTGTTTAAACAATGATCAATTGGTACTAAAGGGCCCAAAATGTGCCAAGACTATATAGATGTTGATGCATGTTGCTGTGAGCTCATCTTGAGTGATATTTGTTTGCACTCAGGAAACTTGACTGCAACCACAATGCTCAACATGAAAGTGCAGTCATATGCACCTTCAAGGTAGATGCATGTAGTTTCACAAAAGCAAAGTTGGCTTATAGTATGTATTAACATTACAGTATTAAGGCTTATTTATGTTCAATTTTCTGTCCAGTCTTTAAAAGATGCAGGTTTATACTTCAATTTATAATATAAACATCCAACACTGAAAGCAAACACTGCTGAGCAACAAACTAAGAATAGACACTAACCATTGCATGCTGTTGGGCTACTGATTGTGCATGTGATATCATTGGCACTACAGGCACAGCTTCAGATAAGAGCCAAAGCCAAAACAGGATACTGTACAGTAAGATACAGCTCTTGGGAATAACTGACAAAAGAGCACAATGGGCAAAACATGCACATTATCTTTTTCGTTAAATTCATGTACCCTCATAATCTTTAATCAAAATAACTTCCCCTCCTCTTGCAACATCTCTTCTTATCTCTGATGAGGCGTTTAGATGAGGCGTTCAATTCCCACACTAAAATTTTTTCTAGTTCGACTTCGAGAAGCAATTTCACTTTGATATAGCCTACGTTAGAATAGAGAATAACAGACTGTCGCATCTTCCGTTTCATATGCCAACTTTTAAAATGTATCAGTCTGTGTGAATGTGGTGGTATTCTTGTAATATTTTGTTTTGTAAAGACTAAAATAATTACGCTAATATTATTTTTATTGTAAAGTTCAATATGAAAAGCCTTAATGTTGCTATATATATGATTACTCTTTAGATGAAGAGGTTTGCTAGCCTCTTTTTAGCGTACTCTCACCAAATACTCGCTTTGTACTTAATGAAATGTTGTTTTTAAAGTGTAGGATATATGTAACCATTGTATAGGCCCATTTAAATTAATGCTTTTGCAAGAAGTCTCAACAAGGCTGCATTTATTTGATCAAAAATACAGTAAAATCACTATAATATTGTGGAATATTATTACATTTTAAAATAACTATTTTGCATTTTAATATTTAAAAAAAATTTAACTTCGTGTGGTTTTTCAGCATCAATACTCCAGTTTTTATTCACATGATCCTTCAGAAATCATTCTAATATGCTAATTTCTTATTATTATCAATATTATCAATACTTGATATTTTTGTAAACACCTTTTCTTCAGGATTCTTTGATGAATATACAACATTTAATTTAAATAGGCTATATTTTTCTGTAGCATTATACATATCTTTACTGTAATGTGTCCTTGCTTAAAAAAAAAGTATAATTATTATTTTAAAGCAGTCATAATGGGTCCAAACAAACGGCATATTAGCTACAGTGAGAGCCTCAGTCCTTTTGTTGTGACTTCCTATGGTGTTTTTTTCCCCCTTTGTTTTCATGGCATAACGTTCATGTAATGCTCTTACATATTATTTTCCAGACATATACTTTTCCTTTCCTCCCTCTTGACCA